>NC_136434.1:203523836-204869670 GCF_052849685.1 Lactuca virosa
ACTTGCTCTCTCTTAGCACCCCATAATCTCATCATCAAGTCATCACTACACTGAGTTCACCAACTCATGCTCCACAACTCAACATAGATAAGTGCTTACACCCACCAAGCTTATGCACCACCATTCCTGATGTAAGTCCTCGAAGGCAAGGCAATAGTCTCAACACAGATACACCCTTAGACAGTCCCATTCCGGCGACATATAACTGACGGGTTCCCACTGGAACAAAATTCACTAGGTAGTCTATTCGCCATCCCCCAACTCGAGTCTCATCATGACCAAAAATTCAGACACCATACTCGGGTACCTCGGTACACCATCACAGCATCTCACGATGTCTTGCCTCAACCACTGATCTTCCACTTACACAACTCGAAACCTCGAAATACTCCCATCTCACAAATTGAAACACGGAGGAATCATCAACGACTGAAAACACGTTGACGAAAATCCGAAGCTCCACCCTCTACTGATCACCACCCATACGAAACTACTCATACCGACTCTGAAATTGGTTGACAAATCAACTGCTGCCGCTCCTGGAGTATAGATCACAATCTATACCTATACTCGCAAATCCCAGCTATTACACCCCGAACTCAGCGACCCAACCGCCTCGAACTCAACATTTGCAAACCCGAAAAATCCCTAGCCACAATAAATTCTCTGACCAACGGCCACCTGCCGTGGATTCACTCATCCTTTCTTAAACACATACTCATACATCATCCCGCCTTACACCTCCCCTCATCCACCAATTACCCAGGTCTCATGTTTCTGCACCACAGATCTCCATAACCAGTTCTTTACTTCACTTGAACGGATCGCTGATCCTCTCAATAGAATACCCAGTTCTCCCCCACTCAGGGTTTGAACCATCACCCATTGGCATACGAACAATCTATTCCACAGACTGTTTCACCAGGTATATCACACTTGAATCTTGGAACATACCACGTAATCACTTCAATAATCTTCCCGATGGAAACCAAGCAACTCCAAATATCCCGTAACTCAGACAAAAGTCTCAGAATCCTCCCAACGTGACTGCCTCTAGACATCTCGAAGCCTTAGGCCGACACACCGCTGGATACCCCAACTGTTCCGAATTAGTCCTGACTCTCAACCTTTAAATAATGCACTATCACGCACCTCGTCTCTGATATCTCGACCAGCCTACCACTGCGGGATTCATCATTAAAGCAAGAGACCTCACTCTCACAGTCAATACACAACGTAGACAACGAGGGCCACCGCCCAGATATAGTCCTCTTAATCACCTGGAACTGCTACTAAAAGTATGCCTCCCTTAATAAGGCGCCTTCTTTTTCTCTTCCATCTTATTCCCACTAATGACTCTCTTATGGTATACGAAATACCTCGCAGCAAACATACTGCCCAAATACTCTGGTGAAAAAGGTTGCAACCCTATGCTACCCCACTAGTTTTACCTCCAAACTCTAAAACCGGAAGCTCATTATCTCTTTTGCTTCTCCCAGGAAATGGGGATAGCACAACTCTCGTCACAAAAGGTGACGTCTCATCTATCGGTCGATTGCTCAACTCAGACCGTGATCCTCCAATAAGCACCATCTCTACTCATCCTTGAGTCTTGCGACTCCAACTGGCATCTCACCAATAAAATCTCTCGGAAACTAACTCGATTTCCCTCTCAAGGTATGCTCCATTGAAACTCGTTCAACATGGCCCTCTGGCCCCACACTCTATCATATATGTTCTAAGTCTAATCAATCACAATGGGATAACTGGTAAAATCAGAAGCACTAACCGCCACGAATCATGGTACTCGAACCATGTGATCACCTCTCAATCTGCTACGAACCATGGTACACGAACCATGTTATCACCTCTCAATCTGCTACTTAGAACCTCTGAAATTCTCCCTGTTTCGAGTACAGGTCCTCTACTTTCAGTAGTACGGGCCCATACAACCTGCCACATCTACCCATACTTTCCCCACGGATCGTCCCAGATTTCCTAAGTAGCTGCTCAACCTTCTCGATCACTAATCCCGTTAAGCCTGGTCGCTCCCCTGCGAATACTCTCCTCTATCAGCGTACTCATCTGACTAAGGTCATTCCCTAGGCTCTTCCTAGGTTCTCTCACTTCTCTGCCATCAGCTGCTGAAGAACTCCTTATGATGTGAGCCATCTACCTCCTGAATATCGTCATATTTACTTAGTAGCTGACTCCCATCATCTAGAGTTCCACAAAGCACGAACCAAGCAGCATTCGGGCATCGAATAATCTCCACCAACACGTAAAACCACTTTAGGTTACAACTCCACTTGATCTACTCACACTCAAAAGGTATCACTGAACTCAAGCAACCCTACCCCTCGCGGGTATCTAAGTACTCCCTCAGTAGGCTCCTCTAATGGTCATCTGGGTATCTCTCCTAGATTACTCCTCTACTCAAAGTTCTCTCTAAAAGATTCATGCTGGATACTTTTACTCCGCACATACTAAAAGCACATCACAGATAGCAAAATTCCTAGGCTAAGGCATCACAAATCAGGCAACTCTATCCTTAAAATATGAAATAGCTTGCCTATCTTCTAGCATGCATCACTAACATCTCAATAATAACTCATAACACAAATAAGTAAGGGTATTTTGGGAAATCATCATTCGGGCTCCGGCTGATTGTACACACTGCTCCTTCTCGTTTTTCTCTTAGAAACTCTTGCTCGTTTTAGAAAAATCATTTCTTTTGAAAATTTTTCTCAAATCCTCAGTTTGAGTCCAGATATACCCGAAGGTGCATCCGAATCCCTCAAACCAAGGCTTTGATACCAACTTGTAACACCGTAAATTTTCAAACAAATTTTTCATTTTAAAATCACATAATTCACATAACACATTTCACAAAAATCTTATTTATTTAATTTACAAAAAGCAACTCCATGATTGTTTGATTAACAATCTAGGATCCTCGAAACATAACTCTTTCTCTGGTGTGTACAATCAAGTCGGTGCCTTCCCGTGATCCTGAGAAGAACCTGAAACACATATCACATAACACGGTAAGCATGAAGCTTAGTGAGTTCCCCAAAATGCCACACATATCTCATTAGCCTCTCATGGCTATACTCAGATAAGACCCTCCGGTCAATGTGTCTCAGTGGGACCCTCCGGTCCCAAAACTCGGGTGGACCCTCCGGTCCTAACTCAGTAAGCTCAGAATAATACACAACATAAATCACAAAGACATAATGCAGGATATCACAATACTCAATATAAGCACATAAGACCCTCTGTTCACACAAATGTTACCACTCTAGGTAAAGTATAGTGAGAAGACTCAGCTCGGATGATGAACAACTCCTATAGATGCAGTTGTCGCACCAGCCTCTAACACTGGACCAAAATCCACAATTACCTAATTAAGATCTAAGTCCAAATCCTCTCTCTTTAGGTCTAAAAGTAGTCCACTAACTAGCCCATCAACAACCTAAAACTCATTAGGCCCACCAACGCCCAATAATGAATGGGCTCTCCCGAGGCCCAACTCTCAAGTCCAAGCGACAAGCCCAACGCAAGCGCCCAAGGCATATATATATATATATATATATATATATATATATATATATATATATATATATATATATATATATATATATATATATATATATATATATATATATAATATTTCTCAGCTCAAAATATCTAGTACACAAGCCCAAACTCCAGGCCCAACACTTAAGGCCCAAAATGAGACTTAGCCCAAAAGTCCACAGTGAGGTTACGCGCGGCGTACCTCCCTAGGTACGCTCAGCGTACTCACGAATCCAGATTAGCCATCGGGGACACTTGGTCAGTACGCGGGGCGTACTAGAATTACGCTCAGCGTACATCCAGGATTGTTTTTCCTACTCCTTTGGTCTTAACCCGTTAAGACATTAACTCAAATCCTAGATCTGGACTCCCTAATGGCTCTTACTCCATAAAGCTTGTGAATTTAAGGCTTTGCATGGCTGATAAGGTCACAAACACATAAAACTCTTACTCACTTAACTCAAAATGCTCATATCTCATGCATGGTTTGATTCCAACGTGCAAGTCCTGATTTTTATGACACTACACCACTGAATACACTCAAAGGGGTTAATCATAGTCTCTGGAGCTCAATATCTTATAAAGTCTCCAACGTTTGGGACAAAAACCTAAAATACTCTACTAAGATGCACAAATCAAAAGAGTGAGAAAGCTTGAAGCTTTATACCTGTATATGAAGCTCCCAACATAGATATGCTCAGATCCAAGGGCCTGGACTCTCACTCCTTCTTCTCCAAAGCTTCTTCTTCACTTCAAGATGACATAAAAACACTCAAAGGCTCTCAAATGCACTCACGAGCTCCATGAACGAAGGTCTAGGGTTTAAGAGGGTTTGTTATCTGAGGATGGTGGCCAGGAATGAGGCCATCTTATTCTTTATATAGGGACACCCCTCATTTTGGGTTTTCACTATGTGCCTAGTACGCCCAACGTACCCTCTGGTACGCCCAGCGTACTAGGTGGCTCTGCTTAAAAGTCACGCACATGAGTACGCTAAGCGTACAGACATGTACGCCCAGCATACTCAGCTGCCACCTTTCTCAATATAGGGACTTATCCTGCCAAAACTTCAAACTTCCATAGCTTCCTCGATATAACTCTGTTTCCAATGAACCTCATATCCATGGAAAGGTGAAGAGATTTCGTACACTCCTAGCAATTCGCCGCAACCCCGAGGCTTCCTCATGCCCGAGTTGCAGCCCATGCACCCCAATCACGGACGATTCAAAACATGATGTTACACATTGCTAAGTTCTGAGGGTAACTATAGGCTATAAGCCATCGGACCAATCCGGGCAAGGATCTCGAACGGTCAAATGGATCGTGGATTTAGTTTTCCCCGCTTCCCAAATCGGATCTTCCCTTTCCAGGGAGAGACCTTCAATATCACTCGATCTCCGACTTGAAATTTCAGAGGCTTTTGTCATTTGTCAGCATAGCTTTTTGTCGGTCTCGCGATGCTTGGAGTCGTGCCTTGATTTGAACTATTTTCTCCGTTGTTTCCCGAATGATCTCGGAGCCTGTAAGAGTGTTGTTTGGTGTTTGCCCTCTTGCTAGCTGAGTGTCTCCCACCTCAGCCCATCATAGAGGTGATATGCATTTTCGGCCATACAAGGCTTCAAAAGGAGCAACCTTAATGCTTGTGTGATAGCTGTTGTTGTATGAGAACTCGATTAGGGGCAAGTGAGTATCCCATGCCCTGCCAAAATCTATTACACAAGCTTGAAGCATATCTTCTAACGTTTGAATGGTTCGCTCGCTTTGGCCATCGGTATGAGGGTGATAAGCAATGCTCATATCAAGCTGGGTCCCCAATACCTTCTAAAGCGACTGCCAAAATCGAGAGGTGAACCTGCTATCTCGATCAGAGATAATGGATATCGGCACCCCATGCAGGCTTACTACTTCTTTTATGTAGATTCGTGTGAACCTTTTCATCTTGTATAACTCTTTCATTGGTAGGAAATGGGCGGATTTGGTTAACCGATCGACAATCACCCAGATAACGTCCAACCCGTCTGCTGTCTTGGGTAATTTGGTTATGAATTTCATGGTAATCCTTTCCCATTT
Source organism: Lactuca virosa (assembly GCF_052849685.1). Lineage (NCBI taxonomy): Eukaryota > Viridiplantae > Streptophyta > Magnoliopsida > Asterales > Asteraceae > Lactuca > Lactuca virosa. The sequence goes on from NC_136434.1 coordinate 203,529,486, forward strand.
CCACTCAGGTATTACTGGTTGTTGTAACAATCCCGAGGGCTTCTGATATTCCACTTTCACTTTGGCACAAGTGAGACACTTGCCCACATAAGTGGCAATTTCTGCTTTCATGTTCGGCCACCAATAATGTTGTTTAATGTCCAGGTACATCTTATCGAAACCTGGATGGATGGAGTATCATGTCTTATGAGCTTCGTTCATGGTCATGTCTCTGAATCCCCCAAATTTTGGAATCCAAATTCGATTCATAAAATAGTAAGCTTCGTCTTCTTTGACTTCGAGATTTTTATCCATTCCACGCAGTGCTTCATTCGCGGCATTTTCCGGCTTCAATGCCTCCAGTTGAGCTTCTTTGATTTGTGAAGTTAGATGGGATTGGATGGTTATTGTTAGTGTTTTCACCTGGCGGACCGAGTATTCTTTCCTGCTTAAGGCATCGGCCACCATGTTAGGCTTTCCTGGGTGGTACTTGATCTCGCATTTATAATCAATTAGTAGCTCAGCCCACCTTCGTTGCCTCAAATTTAGCTCCTTTTGATTTAGAATGTGCTGGAGGATTTTGTGCTCCGTGAAGATGGTGCACTTTGTACCATAAAGGTAGTGCCTCCAAATTTTTAGGGCGAAGACCACAGCTCCTAGCTTGAGATCATGGGTGGTGTAATTTACCTCGTGTGTCTTCAATTGTCTGGACGCGTAAGCTATCATTTTTCCGCGCTGCATAAGAACACAGCCTAACCCCTTATTGGAAGTGTCGCAATATACTACGAAGTCTTCGGTTCCTTCTGGCAAAGATAATACCGGAGCACTACAGAGGGCTCGCTTAAGGGTTTGAAAGGCGGCTTCTTTTTTGTAAGTCCAGTTGAAGGGTACGCCTTTTTGGTTTAGAGTGGTGAGGGGCTTGGCAATCTTGGAGAAGTTCTGAATAAACCTTCGGTAGTAACCTGCAAGGCCCAAGAATTGCCTGATTTATGTTGGCGTTTTCGGAATCGTCCAGCCTTCAATAGCTTTGATCTTGGAAGTATCCACATGAATTCCTTCCTCACTGACTACATGACCCAAGAAGTTCACACTGCGAATCCAAAACTCGAATTTGGAGAGTTTTGCATATAGCTTTTCAGCTCTAAGAGTTTCCAAGATCTCACGTAGGTGCTGACCGTGCTCCTCCTTACTTCGAGAGTATATGAGTATGTCATCAATTAACACGATTACAAAATTATCGAGGAATGGACGGCAGACTCGATTCATGAGGTCCATAAATATTGCGGGAGCATTTGTCAGACCAAAAGGCATAACAACAAATTCGTAATGGCCATATCGGGTTCGAAAAGCAGTTTTGGGGATATCTTCTTCCCGAACTCGTAGCTGATGGTAACTGGACCTTTGATCTATTTTAGAAAAATAACTGGCTCCTTGAAGCTGGTCAAATAGATCATCAATCCGAGGGAGTGGATATCGATTTTTTATGGTGAGTTTGTTCAACTCCCGATAGTCGATACACATTCTGAAGGATCCGTCCTTCTTTTTGACAAACAAGACCGGGGCTCGCCAGGGTGAGAAGCTCGGCCTGATGAATCCTTTGTCTAATAGTTTGCTTAATTAACTTGATAACTCCTGCATTTCGGCGGGAGCTAACCTGTAGGGTGATTTGGCAATCGATGTGGCTCCCGGTATTAGGTGAATTCGAAATTCGACCTGTCTTTCTAGGGGTATTCCCGGAAGGTCTTCAGGAAATATGTCCGGAAAGTCACATGCCACGGGATATCTTTGATGTTTATTTCCTCTTTTTTTCCACAACGTGGGCGAGGAAGGCATAATTTTTCTTATACAGGCATTTTTGTGCCTTGATGCACGAGATAAGATGGAGATTGGCGCCAGGTTTATCACCTTAGATTATTAGGGTTTCTTGGTTGGGGAGGTGAAGTCAAATGACGTTCTCGTGGCACATAATATCAGCATGGTGGGGGCTTAACCAATCCATGTTGATTATCACATCAAAACTCCTAATATTAACTGCCATCAAATCTACTTGAAATGAGTGGTTGTTTAATGTTAACGTGCATCCTACATAAACTTCTTTAGTTGTTTCGGTTTTCCCATTAGCCATCTCCACCGTGAAGGCTTCGCTTAGCTTTTGGGGTTGTTGGTTTAGTAAGTGTTTGAATTTGTAACTCACAAAAATCCGCTCAGCCCCACTATCAAATAAAATGCATGCGTAAGTGTTGTTGAGGGGAAACATACTAGTAACAACCGTCGGGTCTTGAACCGCCTCTCCTTGACCCAATGTCAGGACCCTGCCTGATCCTCCTACTCCTTGGTTGTTGGCTTTGGGGCAATTTCGCCTAAAATTGACAGTTCCTCCACATCCATAACAAGTATGACTGGCCCCAATGTTATTGTTGTTGTTGTTGTTGTTGTTGTTGTTGTTGTTGTTGTTGTTGTTGTTGCTGTTGTTGTTTGGTTGTTGGTTCTGTTGGGGTTGAGATCTACAGTACCGGACGGTGTGCCCCTTGCGGTTGCAGTTGTTACACTGCATTTCTCTGCACTCGCCATTGTGGTGGTAGTTGCATTTGTTACATTTTGGTAAGGCTCCTGAGTATGGTCTGGTAGTAGTTTGCGCAGATGAGGTTGGAGCAGCTGGTGCTGGCGCAACTTGAGCGGTGGCAGCGTGGACTGCTACGGTTTGCTGCTTTTTAGAGGATCCCTGGTTCTGTCGCCCCTTTCGTTTGTTTTCCCCATTTTTCTTGTTATTCCCTTCCTTCTTGGTCTCAGTCTCAGCAGTTTTGGTACTCTTCTTATTGCCATGATCGTAAAGCTTCTGAGATAACCTCTTTGCACTGTCAAAAGTCTCAGGGTTTGCTGCAATCATGTTTCCTTGGATTGGGAAAGTTAATCCCCAAATAAACCGCTCAATCTTCTTTCCCTCCGAAGTGGTCATACTCGGGCACAGAAGGGCTAGTTCACTGAATCTTGAGATGTACGTCTCGATGTCTGAGTTTTGCACTGTGAGGTTCCATAACTCTTGTTCTAGTTTTTGTACTTCCCCGTCGGGATAGTATTCTGCCATCAACATCTCTTTAAGTTATCCCCAAGGCATAGCGTTTGGTACTGGCAAAGTCATGGCCTTCACATGACCATTCCACCATGATAGGGCTTGGTCAACCAATGTGCAGGCTACGAACTTCACCTTGCTTTCCTCTGAACATTCGCAGATTTCCAAGACAGACTTGGTCTTTTCAATCCAGCGCTTCAAGGCTATCACGCCACTAGTTGCATTGAATGTTCGAGGTTTGGCATTTGAGAAATCTTTGTAGGTGCAGCTTTTTGTATGCCCTTGGTTCATTCCCTGGTTTGAGCTTCCATTTCCCTGACCATTACCGCAACCGTTGTTTCCATTATGAATATGAGCCAATGCTGCGGTGACCGCAGCCGATACTGCTGCCTGGAACGCAACAGAGTTTACCTCCGGCGGAGGCGGTGGTGGTGGTGGTGCCGTGTTGTTTCCGTGCACCGGTCTTTGAGGCATCTTCTGTCATGGAACAGGAAGATGGTGAGTACATAGTGGTTCGTGGTTTCGAGTTTCTTTGGCATATAGCAGTTTTTGTGGTTCGGTTGTGCATATAAGTGAATTCATACGATATCATGAAACAAGGAAAATAGAACACAAAGCAGATAACAGCATCACAAATAAAACATAGAACCATTTCATTAATGATAAACCTTGTAGTACAATGCGTGAAAATTCGCCTTGGAAGGTGTACAGTACAAAAGGAAAATAAAATCCGTCAGCATAATGGCTCTATGAGTAGTGTAGTCACTTAATCGTAGAGTCGGTCCTACATGCAATAGTAAATGAGAAGAGAGAGGGTCCTATAAATAGGGGTGACGAGGAGAGCAAATCCTAGTCGCGACGTACGGCATCTAGTGGTACTGATGATGAGGTGGATGCACCCTGAAGTCTAGCCAAATGATGCTCAGTGGCACGTATACGGGCCTCCAACGCTGCTTGTCTCTCCTGGTAGTCCCTAACCACCTCATGAGTCAGTCTCTCTGCGCGCTCAACTGCAGCCCTCATCGCAACCATCTGTCCAGCGGTCGCCTGTGCCTGCTCACCTATATCACGCGTCCTCCTAACCATCATGGGTAGGGCTCGGTCTGCAGGTCCGTCGTGACTAAGGTCATCATAGTCCCGGTTCATGCCGAATGGGGGACGCACCCCCTGCTGTCGACTCCATCTCTAGATCTCATGTGCCCATTAGGGCATAGGGCCGTTGGGACCCATCCTATGCGGGGGAACCCTAGCTACGTATGGTGGATTGATGACTTCGGTCTCCGATTCCGGTTCATCTGCATCATGCCTGTCAGACTCCTCCTCCTCGAAGTCCACCATTGGTTCTGCTGGTCCCTCTTCGGGTTCCTCATCTAGTCCCTCTTCTGGTTCCGGCTCTAGCCATCCTCCGTTCCCTTAGTTGGGGAAGTAAGGATCTCCAGGGAGATGAAATCCGGCCATAGAGTCTGCACAAAACTATATGAATGCAGGATACAAGAATACTCTTATAGTATTTTAATTGTTGATGTTTGAGTTCCTTCAAAACTTTTTGGATACGATGTTGGTAAGTTTCTAGATTCATTGCCCACCATGATCGCTCCCAAACACATGTTGGTCGTATTTTGAATAAATATAGTTGATCAGGCTATATTTATCCCCAATACGACTACAAAATTGTATGGGTTTAACCACGATGTTCAATTCCTCCAAAAACTTTTATTGTTTCTTATCGTGACAGTACCCTAAAATGCACACATAGGTATGTATTTTATTTTTGTTCAGAGTATTTTAGTCCCAATGTATTTATAGTTGCATATATTGTATTAATAGATATGTCAGTTCACTATAAACATTGCTCTGATACCAATCTGTCACACCCCCGAACCAGACGGCGGAAACGTCCGGGGGTTAGGTGACTTCATCTTGTAATATCATCACATTGTATATAATTGAATCAGAGACAACATCATCGTCACACATGAAATATAACAACCATCATAGTTTACATCAGTGTATTGGTTTACAAATTACATTCCAAATGTCAAATGCATGATGATAACAAAAATACATAAAAATCCACGTTCTTGATGACCAACCTGCTTAATGATTTCCTTAGAATACAAGTTATTTTGAAAACGGTCAACATATATAATGTTGGTGAGTTCATAAGCATGTTTGTATGAAAAGTTTCGTATCACCAGAAAATCCGATATTTTCCGCAAAAATGGTTTGAGCGTTTTGTTTCAAATCTTGTATTATAACATGTATGTGTTCATATTTTGAAAGCGTATAAAGATAGAATTCCAGAAACATCTATATTTTCTGTTGTAAGTAAAATGTAAGTATTGTGTTTGTTCTCCAGAAAATCAGATATTTTCTGTCTGTAAAAGAGTTGTAGTCTTTACACCATAAGACCCGAGTATCATAGAAATGAATAGCTCGTGTGTGTATCAAAAATATAGTATATGTATTCCGTAAATTTATCGTGTTGTTAAACTCTATGCGATTCGTTATAACCATGCTTGATATGACTGATCCGCCTGTCATGACGTTTTTCAGGCGTCGACTTGTTTAAGGTAAGACATTTGTCACCCTAGACTGGCCTAGTCTAGCTGTAGCGAACAACTCAAGTGCGGGGCTGTCAACCCCATATAGATCTATACACAAACTCTCGCTCTCCCTCCAGGAGACTCTTGTTATAACTACAGGACTTAAGATTAGGTACGAATGAAAGAATGTCTCACAAGAACCTTAACTAAATTTACGCGAACAATATATCACATTGTTTACGTTTTAACATAATCTTTCGAGTATGCCTTTGATTACAAAACATTGGTGATGAAAATACCATTTGTTTTTATCAAAATGTCAAGTATTGTTTGTTATTGGCCCGATTAACATAAAATGTGTCGTGAGGCCCAATAAGAAAATCAATGGGCCTATAAGGCCCACATAACGTGTAATGAGAACACAAGGTCAAATAAGCATGTAAATAGGTATTTAAGGCCCAATAAACATGAAATGTGTATACAAGGCTCAATTAAAGTGGAAATGTCGTAATTAACCCGATTGTTATTATAATACATGTTTTAGTTCCATTATTTACCAAAATGACATAAAAGACCCACTTTTAGTAAAAATGACATTCTTGGCCCATTAAGCCGAGAATTTACATTAGAGGTCCATTTTTTATAAAAATGACACTTTAGGCCCCTTTACGACCGAAAGTTTACAATTAAGGCCCATTTTTGGTAAAAATGACGGTTTCAGCCCACTTTTGATAGAAATAACATTTTCGGCTCAATTTTAATGGAAATGACATTTTCGGCCAAAATATATTGGAAATAACAATTTCGGCCCAAATTTAATCGAAATGATATTTTAAGTCCATAAAGGCCAAAATTTACATTTTAGGCCCATAAAAACCGTGATTTTCTAATTAAGGCCCATTTTTATAAAAATTGACAATTTTAGCCCATTAAAACCGTTAAGGCCCAAATAGAAACCCATTTTCTGAAATTCAACACTTTAGGCCCCTTTAAAATCGTGAATATCATAAAGATCCATTTTTACCTAAAAATGACTCTTTTGGTCCTCTCAAAACCGCGAGTTAAAATAAAGGCTTCACTTTTTGTTTATTTTTCAAATATGGCCCCTCATACAGTTTTTATTTAGTTTTCAAGTATTTCTTAACATGTTTATTCCTTTCAACTTCATAGTAAGTTTCATAATGTGTTTTAGTTTACAAACATCACCAAGTTTTGGTAGATCTTTCGAGATTTATGAAGGTTTAACATATCTTCATAGCATGATCACAACATATAACATGAAAGCACACACATACATGCATAAATACTTAGATATAACACAAAGGCAACTTGTATTCTCCCCCAAAAACATATTGAAACCGAAAACAAGGGGGTATGAAGCTCACCTTAATGATGGATTCGGTTTTGAAGAAGAGAAGGAGGTGTTTTCGGTCTAGTAAGCTTCTTGAAGAGATTTTCGAATTCTACGAGATTCTAAGAAGCAAGAATCATGTAATGGTGTGATTATGAGTGATAAATTTATCATAAAAATGAAGTTAAACTTCTTGAATGGAAGTAGCTTACCAAAAATGATGAACTTTGATGACAACTTCTTGAAACACACACACTAAATCATGAATTTTAGAAAGAGAAAAAGTTAGAATTTTTTTCCTTGTGTTCTTGAGAGATATGAGAGGAATTCTTAGTGAATTGGAAGTGGAAATGAAGGTGGTGGCGAAGGGTTTCGGCCGAGAATAAGAAGAGAGAAGAGAGAGAGTTTATCTTGGTCATTACATGGAGGATTAGGGAGTTTGATCATAGAAATATGTGAGACAATTGCATGAATAACCTTTAAACAATAATGAGGTGTCAAGATCTTGAAATCAAATAAACGTTTTTTATATATGTAGGCCGAGAATTGGAGAGGGAAGAAAAGAGAAGGAACATTGGCTTCAGTTGAATAGCAACCGAGAATGTAAAGCCCAAAAAGAATTCTTTCGTCCCATTGGCCCACATACAAGCCTACGGCCTAAAATGGTAAAAGAAATAGGTTTTCGGCCCAATGTGGTTTAGTGAGTGAGTTTTCGGCCCAATAAGGCCCATGAAGAGTCTTATGGCCCAAAAATCTATTACTTAGTGAATGTGGGTCCAACTAGAGCCCAACTGAGGTTTCTTATCCCTAAAGAACCAATTTGAGGGTTTATTGGTCCATTAGGCCCAATAAGAGGATCTTGGTCCAATAGGAGTTTGAACCGAGAAGTTAGGGTTACAAGCCCAAAGTTGAGTGAGTGTAGTGCATTGAATTTGGTTTAGGGCTTCACGAGTGAGTTTTTTTATTCAAATAGTTGTTTTTGAAATGAATAACATGCATTGCATCAACATTAGGGTTACAAGATATATCAAGAGTTGATTACATCTGAACAGAATTTCCTAACCCAAAATGCCAGTTGTGACATTGTGAGACGATAATATCGTGTAATCTTCAAACCAAGATATATGAGTTGTTGATTACGATTTGGTTGTGCATTGATAGTATGAAAACGCATCAGTAACTTGATGTTATAAAACGTTCTGTTGTGTATAATTTAACAAGTAATTAGTACAAGCATATGAGTCAAATTTTATCTGTTCCTTTTATCCTAAAAGGACTAAAAGCGATATCATGGGCCCCTTGATGATTTTGTTGACTTGTGTGCCGGGCCCGTTTAGGACTCAATTGATGTGTTCAATTAAGTTATATGTCAAGCAAATCAGAAATCGGGAAAAAACTGTTGGACAATAAGTATGACTATGTTCCATGTATTTGTCCACACGATATCTTAAAGAACAGAGGACTGTATGATCCCTTATCCAAAGGACGTGTTATTGATTAGATCAGAGTTGGAAAGCGGCTTTTGAGAGCTACGATTGCTAATCGGCTTTTGAAGTCGTACTTGCAGTTATAGTTATTAGACTTATCCAAGTGGGAGACTATTGGATTAGGTATCTAAGCCCATAACTATAATTGGTATGTGCTTGACCCGATAGTAGCATAGTCCTTTTGGGTTGCCTTCACCGGAGCAATTTGATAGGATGGATATTTGAGAAAGATGTTATTTGTGATTTATTAATATATTATAAGAATAATATATTAATTGAGAAATCATATTATTTAATTGGTATTGATCAGGAATTAATTTGGAATTAATTTAGTGATCAAAAGAGATTGATTAAAATTAACGGGGACGGATTAAGTAAATCAGTGAAACACATAGTTTGGGCTAATGATCCATGTTGATTAAGGATGGACTAAATCTATGTGAGTGTCCATGAAGAGTTAGTCCAAAAGGCTATCAAATGAGTTATTGGATTAAAAGTCTAAGTGAATGAATTAGGGTTACAAGTGACCCTAGGAATTCCACACTATAAATGTAACCCCTAGCACTCCTCAAATCGGCGAAGAGAATTCCAAGAAGAAACCCTAGCCGTTTTTGGTGCCTCCTAACCTCTCTCTCATTGTTCTCCATTGATCTTGGTGTTTGTGACTTATTTGATGTATCACATTTGAGGTACTAAGCTCTTGTAAGGCAAGGTTCTACAAGCTACAACAAAGAGGTATTCATCTAACTTGTTTTTATGTTGCAAATATCAAAGTTGTATGCTTGTTAGGGTCCATGCTTTGGAGAAATGAAAATTGCGTGTATAACTTGAGAAAACTTAGATCCAAAGTATTAGGGTTGTATGTGCACCATAGGAATGTTATAGTGCTCAAAACCCATCAGTTCAACCTTCCAAAGCAACAAGGTATAGAGAAAAGTAGACGAAATCCAAAGATCTATCAACTAACTCATCAAGATGAAGACTTTATACCTCCTTGAGATGCTTGAGGAAGATAAACTCCTGGATCTACATTGCTTTGGACTCCCAATATGATCTTCCACCACCTTCTTCCTTCGCAAGCACCAAACACACACACTTAAGGCTAAAAACTGACACAAGGGATCTAGGGTTGTAAGGGACGATTTTGAGAGATGGAGGCTGAAGGGAGGGAGGCTATGAGAGGTTAAGGAGTTTAAATAGGGGTTCAGCCATTAAACTTTAGTGTTTTCTTCCAGCAGCCCCACTACGTTGTGGTATCCCTTTACCACGTCGTGGTGGTTCATTAAACCCCCTCGGACCAAAAGCTCATCGCCAGGTCATGGTGAAGCTTCACCACGCCGTGGCTAAAAAGAAATAATACAAAAATCAGAAATAATTTCATACCTAGAATCGAGTGTTACAATTCTATTAAAAATATTTTTGCTTTCATGAATATAAGTTAATGGTTTTTCTAAAGTTATCTGCCGAAAGGTTTCATTATTTTAGAAAAAGTAATGATAAAATCTTTAAAAGTTTTTTTTTAATAGAAATGTCTAAGAAACTGTCTAATTTATTCATTTAGTCATTTTAACATATTCAATAAGTAATGAGACTTAATTGTTATTTTTCCCTAAATAATGAGATTTTTTATAGATTTCTTCAAAATTTGTATATAATATATAAACATATTTTTTATGTATTTATATGTATTTTTTAAATATTTTTTGACGTATTCTTATATATTTTTACATATTTTTACTTATTTATATATATTTAACTTTTTTATATTGTTTTTATATTTATTTTTATATATTTTTAAACGTATAAACATATTTTGTATGTATTTTTAAATATTTTTATATATTGTGGTATATACTTTTTATATTTATATAGTTTTACTTCAAATTTCAATATAAACTAACTAATTTCAATATAAACTAACTATTAGTTTCTTAATAGACTTAATCCTTGTTTACATTAATTCCCTCAACTAAAAACAATTTATGTGCGGTTCCTGTAAACAAACATATATAATAGTTAGAAAACTCATTCACTTTAAGAGAAAACTTAAAAGAATAGTAAAAAAGAAATAGTTTTTTAATAACTTCAAGCATGTGCTTTTAAAATATATATAGTCATATAGAGACGTTAACTGCATATAGTCATATAGAGACGTTAACTGCATGCAAAATGAGTTTTTTTTTTTTTAAGATTGTAAAAGTCGTTAGTGAGAATGAGGCGATCGATTAGGTTCAAGCACCTAATCTATCCAAGCATGGATTAACCGGCACTTAGCGGAGACTCTTAATTGTATTAAGATTTATTTTTTAAATTTAAAAAAAAATTATGTATATTTTAACAAAATTAACAAATATGACAATTCTTTATAATTGTTTATTTATTTTGATATAATATATACAATTTATTAAAAAATTATTATATTATATTAAATTAATAATTGAAAATTTTAAATATTAATATTTTGAAATTTTAGAAGTTTTACTTGAACTCTAAAACTTCTGACATTTAAAATTTGAAAATTTGAACTCATTTTGAATAATATTTGAAAATTTGAAAAAAATTTAAAGTTTTATTGCCTAGCTCCGTCTAGGCCTGCTTATACCGATATTGACCATAGTTGACTGACTCCACCTAATTTGACCACCTAACAAAAATCATAGGTACTCGTTGTCTACCGAGCACCTAGGCGGCTGCCAAGCTCACCATTTACAAAACTGCTTTTTTTTTTCATATTTTATGTAAATATTTCCTTATTTACATGAACTATTTACATAGTTATGTATATTTTATATTAACTAACGGAAAAACCCAGGCTCGCCTGCGGTCATTTTTTGTGTTTTTTTTTGAAAAAATATAAAAGTTTTGACTGTAAAGACCAAAAGTGTTAAAATAGTTAAAGAATTAAAGGTGTTGAAATTAGAAAGTTTTTAGAAAAAGGACCAAAGTTATCAATTCATTAAAGTTTTGTGACCAAACTTTGAATATTAAAAGGTTCCTAAAAAATATAAAAATTATGATTAAAATGACAAAAAGTGTCAAAATGTTGAAAAATAAAGGGCAAAATTGACAAAAAAAAACATGCAAGTTTACTATTCATAAAGAAACAAAGTTTTAATATATATATATATATATATATATATATATATATATATATAAAGAGAGAGAGAGAGAGAGATAAGAGAGAGAGAGAGAGAGAGAGAGAGATTCAAAGAAAAATACCAAATAAAGTGATAATGTGAAAACCCTACTTTTAGGTTGTTATTCCGCTACAAATGTTGTATATGTTTATTATCTTAGTAAATAGAAATCTCCTACAACATTCCAATATTTTAGGTCAATTTATAGTTTAATCTCAACTCTTATTTTTTGAAAATAAAAGTGCTGAATATTTTATATTTTGCTCAAATCAATGAAATCATCCTTATTTATTTCAACATAAAATAACAAATTATCATATAAAATTAGATAATCGGGACTTATGTGTTAAAAAAAATAAACATTATGATTAAACCGTAAACTGAACCAAAATATTAAGACTTTATTGGTAATTTCCTTTTAATAAATAGCAATGTGAATACTAAGATATGATTTATCATATAATCATTGTTGAATAATCACAAAAGTTGTAAGTATACAATATTCCTAGAAAAATAATAACATAAATATAACAATCACACGCTTTCATTTTATTTAGTGTTTTTAGATATTTGAACAATCTTATGTGTTTATATATATATATATATATATATATATATATATATATATATATATATATATATATATATATATATATATTAACATTTGCAAATTTTCTAATATCATAATCATTTGAAACTTCTTTGTCTTTTCATATTTCTTTATAGTGATTCTAAAATAAGCACACTAAGAGTTTTTAACTTATTATACATCTTATGACACTAATTTATTAATATTTATATCTGTACTATAGTATATAAAAGATATAGCGTTTCTTTCACCACAACTTATCATACATCTTATGACACTAATTTATTAATATTTATATCTATAATATAGTATATAAAAGATATAATCGTTTCTTTCACCACATTTATTTGAAACACCTGTAACATCTACTTTTCTGATTGACCATCTGAAGACTTAAGGATTTCAAAGATCACGAGTTTGAGAAAAACCTTATGACACGACATGCTAGGATGATGAACATGATGTGGCCATGACACATTACGAAGAAGCATGTCTGGATGGCTACCACGACGTGGCGAGATGATGGCCACGACTTGGCGTTCTTAACATTTTTAAGCCTATCTTGGCTACCAGCCCTCCAACCAGAACCTCTCGTAATCACCATACTGAAAAATAAACAAAGATATACATCTGAAAGGCACAATTCATACTACTATAACTATCATGACAAGACTAACCCTCGGGGTTTGTGACTTCCTTGCTACGCGTACAGGTCATGTGCTTTCAGTAGTACGTGTCTATACTACCTTCCATACCTACCCGTATTTGTCTCAATGGATCATCACAAACTGCCTGAAAATAAAACCATAACTAGAATACTCGTATATCATGTCCTTACTCTCTCAAGAGTGGCAAATCCTTCCTCAACTGGCCTGCTACACCCACATGCTCACTTATGAAACTTCCACCAACCCTACAGCCACTCGTGCATGCTAATCATACGTAACGTTATATCCTAAAGACAATCAAATACTTGATTATACCCTAAGCCCTTAATCAGACAAGAACAAGAAATAAAGCTAAATCAAACATTCTCAGACTATCGAATCTTAGTTATGTACAACTATGACGCACACACTAAGCAACTACAGTAATGATATCAATTTCATCTAACATTCAAGAAGATCTCTCCTAGGCTATCAGGCATCATACATCAAGCAATTCTATCATGCAATCCCTGAAGATCCTTAGCCTATCACTAGCATGCAATTCGATGATAATCATTAATAACAAATAACAATGTAGGTAACTTGGGGTATACTTTCTTACTTGGGCTTATCGTACACATCTCGTCCTTCCTTGGTTACTTTTGAAAACAATTTTGAAAATCATTTTGAAAACTTTTATAGATCCTTAGTTTGAGTCTGGATCTGCACGAACTCTCATCCAATTTTCTCAAACCAGGGCTCTAATACCAACTTATAACATCCCAAAATCACAATAAAAATTTTCATTTTCAAATCAAAAGAAACCATTGTTTTCAAACAAAGCCCATAATAAAACCAATTATAAAATATAAATAACCCCACGATCAATATAACATAAATCCCAAACATGTCATCGAAGGATGTGTACGATTAGACCTTCGCCTTGCCACAGTCATATGAACTACCTGAAACAATAAACTAAAAATGTAAGTCAAAGCTTAGTGAGTTCCCTCAAAGTACCACCACACAACAGATAACATATACAATCATGCATGTTGGGTCCACTCAGTCATCGGAATGGAATACCCACGGGTCAAAGTCATCATGCTAGATTACCCCTGACCCAATCAGTAATCGGATTGGAATGCCAACATGTGATAAACCCAATTAATCATCGGACTGGAATACAAATATGTGACGGTCCCATTCAGTTATCGGACTTGAACACCCTCGGGTCCATAACTATTAGGTTGGGTTACCCTCGGTCTATTGGATCATGCACATAGCAGTAAAGCCTCAACCTAGAACATACTATGTCGACATAAACAATAGATAAACACATAATCAATCAGCAGGAAGATCAGGAAGATCTATAGATCACTACCGCATAGCAACATCCTATATACTAGAAGGCAGATCTAACAGATCACTATAACATAAAAACATTCTATATACTAGGATACATATCTAAAATATCACCACATCAAAACAACATAATATATACTTGGATACATAACCTAGTGTGCCGATATTGGTGCCGTCGACCCACAGTACAGTGAGGAAAACTCACTTCGCAGTCTAAAAAGATAGATGAACAGGACACTACTCTGAATATCAACTTTACCGGTCACCTATACATCAAATAGTGACCAATCTCAACTACAACTCAAAATGCCCAAAATACCCTTAGGTCAAATCCTAGTCAAAGTCGAAAGTCAAAGAAGTCAACTGAGTCAACTTAGTTGATTACACCCAGCGTACTCAGCTTGTACGTACGCCGTACTAGGGGCTTGACCAAAAAGCAGGTTGTTGACCACGTACGTGCAACGTACTGAACACCATGTTCTGAATCGTTTCCTAATTCGGGGTTGTGACCCGAAGATCAGTTGTTATAAGGATTTAGGCCTTGGGGAAGCAGAGATTTAGGCCTCTTTGGGTGTAGATAATGTAGAATGGGTGATCCGGGAGTTCGGTGTGCGTTTTGAAGACCAAGGGTATAATCGTAAAATGTCGGTTTTGGGCCTTTTAAGAATTTTGGATTTAAGTTTGGAAAATTTTAAGGCAAGAGTGATTTGATAGAAGTGTAGAGCTTCTCACCTCATCAACCTCCATCCTCTTGATACGTTTTTGCAACCCTAATCCATCTTGTAAAGCATTTCTAAGCTTGAGAGTGTATGTTTTGTGCTTTTGAAGAAAAAGGAAGTAAGGAGAGACCACCTTGGAGGAGTGAAGCTCTTTAGATCCAGGATCACACTACCTTTTGGCACCATTTTGAGGTATCAAGTTCTGAATTTGGTGAAGTTTAACTTAGATCTTGTGTTGGAATGATTTTTGGTCCTTTTTTCAAATTGTGGAGATTCATGAACATAGCATGTTTTTGACCCATTAAGTTGTCCTTTCAGACCTTTGGATGGGTATTAAGTCATAAAAATGGGTTCCAAATGGCTGGTTTTGCTCTATGCATCATTTAGAAGGTCTTAATGGATTAAGAAGTTGAGTTAAACACTTGATGGACATGCAAAGTCATAAAGTTGGAAACTTTATCATTCATGAGGGTATTTTAGCCATGGATCTGAAAGATGGACGTAAGAGCTTAAGCCATTAAGCTCTTATTGAGATTTTCGGCTTCTGGGAGTACGCCCTGTATACCTGGAGTACGCCCCACGTACGAGGTCAAGCACCCCAATGGTGGTCAACATTCGAGTACGCCAAGCGTACATTTGGAGTACGCCCTGAGTACTCACTCTATGGTGACTCGGCTGGGTTGACTCAGTTGATTTGACCAGTTTGACTTTGACTTTGACCAAGTTTGACCTAAGCGTATTTTGAGATTTTGATTATGACTGGTCATTTAGTTGAACAGGTCATGGTTAGAGCTGAGATTCGGAGTCGAGACCTCATCAGCTTTTGTCCAGTCTGTGAGTAAGTCTTCCTCATTGTACTTACAGGTCGAAGGCACCAAGGCCGACCCATTGGATTAGATATCTTGTTATGTGATAGTATGTTATCATGTCATAATGATATGTTAGATCGGTATCCATGTAGATAGGACGATGATATGCTTAGTGATTTGTAGATCTGTTTGCTTGTCTGTCAACTGATTACATGTTTTTCTATTATATGTGCACATATTTGATGGGTTGTTGAGGCTTTACTGCTTTCTGCGTGAGCCAACAGACTGGGGGCATTCCAACCCGATGGTTGATTGGGCTTGAGGGTATTCCATCCCGAGGATGACTAGACCTGTTGTATAATTGCATTCCAACCTGGGGTATTCCATCCTGAGGATGACTAGACCCGGAGGTTAATTGGACATCGGGTATTCCAACCCGATGGTTGACTGTGCCCATAGTATGTTGGCATTCCAAGCCGATGGTTGATTGGATCGAGGTATTCCAACACGATGGTTGATTGGATCTGACATTCTGTTATATATGTTATATGTTTAAATGTTGGTACTTTTCAGGAACTTACTAAGCTTTGGCTTACTGTTTTTAGTTGTGGTTTCAGGTACTTCGGATGATCGCGAGAAGTCGAAAGCGTGACCACACACATCCTCTGTTTTATGTACTTTTGATCTATGGGATACTCTGATATGGAACAATACTATGAAAACAATGACTTTGTAAACATTCTATGATTTGGGGTTGTTTTAAAAAGTTTAAATTCTTGTGATTTTTATGGATGTTACAATGAAAATGTGGTATTCTTTTAAAGTGATAAAGAAAATTTTAATTACACTCTCTCATCTACACTAGGTTGCCAAATTAACCCTCCCCACTCGGCATGCCGAGTTGGAGGAATAGTGTACATCGAATACACGTTGGAACTTGTTGAGCTCCTCGAGTCCACTTCGTCTGGCCTAAGGGGTAATAAATCAAATTAAATATAAAACAATATAAAATTTAACTTATGGAACTTAACTCATTATATTGAAACAATTATTGTAAAAATACTTCTAACCATTTGAATCATCATATACTCACAAATTGTTTTCTAAATCATCAATTACGACCTTTTTTTCAAAATGATTATAAAAATAATTACCTATTTATTTACAAAAATAATATCATTTTCTAGGATTAAGATGTAAAATTCAATTTCAAACTTTATCAAATAGACAAATACTTCTAAAATTCAATTCACATGATATGAAAAGGATCCAAGACTTTTAATGAGTAAAAAGTCATTACATTTTTTTATCAAAGAGGGTGGTATAACCGAAAGTGACACCCAAAAGTCTTTGGCTATTTTGGGTAAATATAGTTTTTAAAAATTGAAAGTTATAATTTTTATTTGGAGCTGAAAGTTATATTTTTTTTTATTTGTTTAGTAAAGTTTGTCAAAAAAAATGTCTAAGCTTTTCAATATTGTGAAATTATATAAGATAATACATGAGTTTTTAAAGGCAGCCTCCTAATTTCGTGATAATAGGCATGAGATTTTCTTTAAATGTTGGTTCAACAAGTTTCTAGATTACAAATTTTTTGTTCTAAAATAAAAACTGCAAATTGTACTCTAAGACGACGAAGTTTTATTTTTATTTATAGTTTCTTTTTAACAGCTAAAAGTTCAAGTTTGAAAAAACTGTTAAAAGTTCTCAAAAAGTCTAAAAACCTTATCATCAAACATGTGGTTATAGAAAAAAATATATTATATCTTTATACAAATGTCCTGTGTATAAAGAAATACACCAGACATAATTTTTAAATCTCTAATCTTTTATTATTCTATTAAAAATATTTTTGCTTTCATTCATGAATACAAGTTGGTTTTTCTTAAAATTTATCCGCCGAAAGATTTTATTATTTTAGAAAAATTAATAATAAAATCTTTAAAGGTTCTTTCTTAATAGAAAAGTCTAAAAAACTATCTAATTTATTTATTTTAGCTATTTTAACATGTTCAGCAATTAATGAGACTTAATTTTTAATTTTCCTAAAATAATGAGATTTTTCTATAGATTTCTTCAAAATTTATATATAATGTATAAACGTATTTTTTTACATATTTATATGTAGTTTTTAAATAGTTTTTACATTTTTATATATTTTTACTTATTTATATATTTTTAAGTTTTTTATATAGTTTTATTTATTTATTTTTATATATTTTTAAACATATAAACATATTTTTATGTATTTACATATATTTTTAAATATTTTTATGTATTTTGGTATATATTTTATATATTTATGCATTTTTACTTCAAGTTTCAAAATAAAATAACTATTAGTTTCTTAATCGATTTAATCCTTGTCTACAATTAATTTCCTCAACTAAAAACAATTTATGTGTAGTTCCTTATAACAAACATATATACTAGTTAGAAAACTCATTCACTTTAAGAGAAAATTAAAAAGAATAGTAAAAAAGAAATAGTTTTGTAATAACTTCACACATGTGCTTTTAAATTAGGGTTATTGACATAGAAACACAATGATGTTTTCCGTTTGGTTTTAAAAGGTTCTTCAACTAATTTTCATACCTCTTACCTCACTAAAGTGACAAATTACTTGTCGTTTATACCATTAAAACTGGTTACCCGGTAATTAAATGTGGCATGGCTTTTAGATTTTAGATTTCTTCAATTAAATGGCATCTTATCAATGACATGTCAACGCCTTGGTATAACTATTGAAAAAATGGCTTTACTCCAGTCGGTTATCAAAATCGTGTTGAAGTGTTCAAGATTCTAGGGCTTTTCTCTCCCATTTCTGTAAGTTTTCTCTCGTCTAGGGTTCTTTTATAGTTAAAGTTCATCTGGTTCTTTTCTAGTTAAAGTTCATGGCGTACCCAGACCTTATTTTCTTGAAAGTGCATTTACACTATAACGGTGTTTTTACAAGACACCCACATAGATACACTGGAGGTGAAACGTTCATGTTTACTGATCATGATTTCTCTGGAATGGATTTACATGGGTGTTGTGAATTTCTAGAAAGATTTGTTGGAGAACCTTTTGAGAAACTTTATTACTCAGCACATGATCTCACTATAGCAAATGGTCTTAGGGTAATAACTAACAAAATGGATTATCAAGTGTTTATCGATGTTGAAGGTACTCTTATTGAGCATTATGCTAAGCTCTGGTTTTATGGAGAGGAAATTAGAAGATCCAACCCTGGTTCAACAGTCAGCATGGATGTTCTTACAATGCCAGATAGAACTAATCACTTTAGTAAGTATTATGTTTGTTTTGATGGTGTAAAGAATGGGTGGTTAGAAGGGTGCAGGAAGGTGATTGGAATTGATGGTTGCTTTTTGAAAGGGTATGTTACTGGTGAGTTGCTTTGTGTTGTGGAGAGAGATGTTGGGGACCAAA
Organism: Lactuca virosa; assembly: GCF_052849685.1. Taxonomy (NCBI): domain Eukaryota; kingdom Viridiplantae; phylum Streptophyta; class Magnoliopsida; order Asterales; family Asteraceae; genus Lactuca; species Lactuca virosa. The sequence goes on from NC_136434.1 coordinate 203,548,617, forward strand.
TATACCCAATTGCCTGGGCAGTGGTATGTGTTGAAAACAAGGAAAACTGGAAATGGTTTCTGTCATTGTTAAGTGATGATATCAATCTTGGTATGGGACAAGGTTTAACTTTTATGTCAGACCAACACAAAGTAAGAAAAACATTTTATTATTTCTCTTTCACAAAGTATATTACCCAATTCATTTCTAACTACTTGTATGTTGCTATAGGGTCTTATGGAAGCTGTCAAAGAATTATTACCACAAGCTGAGCATAGGCAATGTGCAAGGCACATTGTGGCCAAATTCAATAAAAAGTTTCTAGGGGCACAGTTTGTTAACAAGTTTTGGTCTGCATTTAATGCAACAATAGAACAATCTTTCAAGGAAATAATGAAGGATATTAAGCTTATGAGTCCAGAGGCAAGTAACTACTTGATAGAGAAGGACCCTAGAACATGGTTAAGAGCTTACTATCAAGTTGGTAGATGTTGCTCTAGTATGGAGAATAGAGGATGTGAAAGTTTCAATGTAGTCATAGTTGAAGCCAGGAAGAAACCTATCATCACAATGCTTGAAGAATTGAGAATGTATATGATGAACAAGCTGTTCACAGCAAAACTTAATGGATGGTCAAGTGATGTTTCATATGAAATAAGGCTGAGGTTGAATGAGTTAAAGCTTAATCAAAGGTTTTGGGAGGTATTGCCAAGTGGACTCAACCAGTTTGAGACTAGGTCAAGAAGTGAGGCATATGATGTTGATTTAGACATGAGGACATGTTCATGCAGGATGTGGCTACTTAATGGTTATGGGTGTGTTCATTCTGTGTCTGCCATTAGCTACCTCAATAAAGATGTGGAGAAATATGTGGATCCTTATTTTGTTAGAGCAATGTATATGAAGACCTACCAGTCCAAAATTTGTCCAATGAATGGAAGCAAGATGTGGCCTGAAACTAATTACATTCCACCTTTACCCCCCAAGAATAGAAGGATGCCTGGTAGGCAAAAAACTAAAAGAGTTAGAGATGTGAGTGAAAAGGGTGGAAAGCATAGAGTTTCTAAGAAGGGTAAGAAGATATCATGTAGTTTGTGCAAAGTGGAAGGATATAATAAGAAGACATGTCCAAATGTTGATAGGTCAAGACCAAACAAGTTAACAACTAGGGTTAATAGGACTAAGGCACCAAAGGTAAATAAAAATTCTTATTTATTATTTTTTTATTTGTTATTAATTACGTTTCATTTAAAAGGGTGAAAATGTGAAGAAAATGAGTGTAGAAGTGGCAAGTGGTAGTAGGACAGGAATGGATGGTAGGGATACACATGGTAGTAGGGTTAAGAGGACTAAGACAACAAAGGTATATACAAACTCTTATTTTTTAATTTTTTAATTTGTTATTAATTATGTTTCATTTAATAGGGTGAAAATGTGAAGAAAATGGTTGTAGAAGTGGCAAGTGGAAGTAGGACAAGAATGAAATGTGGGGATACATAAGGTATTAGGGAGAGTGGGACTACACAAGTGACAAGGGAGAGGGGTAATGTTGTAATTCCCCAGGTTAAGAGGAGGAAAAAGAGTGAAAGGATCATCAAGAAAAAATTGGCAACCCAAGTTATTGGGAAAGAATGGAGAGGGTAACACTTTAGAAAAACCTGTCAACTTAACGTAGTTTTTGCATGGGATGTGTCACACCCCAAAACCGAAACGGCGGAATCGTTCGGGGGTGGAGGACGTCATGTACAGTATCACAACAATGTATAGTAGTAAACAAGCAACAACATCATCCATTGCATTAATAATATAATTTAATACAAGTGTGTTCTGTCAAGTTTAATAGACACCAAAAATATGAATCAAAATAAAAGATGAGTCTTGAACGAGCTCCATCTTCTCAAACCTGGCACTGGTACCTGTCTACTGGTGACCTGAGAATACAAGTTATTTTGAAAGAGTTTATCAGCTTTAAAGCTGGTGAGATCATAAGTATTTTAGTGTCATTGTTTGTATTAAAGTGTTTGTAAGTATGTAGTGTATAAGTTTGTAAATGTTTGTAATTGTTTGAACTCTCCTAGAAAACCCTATGTTTTCTACTAAAAGTAGCCTTCTACCAAGGCATCTAGTGTTTGTGTGTGTGTCTATTTTAAGAGTATGTATTTTCCCAAATCTGACTATAATTAACCAAAAATATAGTTTTTACATTACTGTTCATTTTGTGAAGATCACAAAGTGAATGCAATGGGGAAATAAAATAGTACTGTAGTGTTGTATTAAGTAACTACTGCTGTACTAACTACTTTAAACCAATTGTTATTTAAAGTACCATGTGATCGGCCTGTACCATACTACCGACTAGAAACACGACGATGTAAGACGTTGGAAGAAATGACGTTTGGCACCTGTAGACTTGCAAGTCCCACTGTAGCGAGCAGCAAGGTGTAGGATAGTCAATCCAGTATAGATCTATACACAAACTCAACGCTCTCAACTTAAGGAGATTCTGGATACAAAACGAGCCATGACAGGTGATGCCATGCCCCGTTACGTGGCTCACATAACTGTTGTAATGTTCTTATATATGAATTATGTGTACTAGCTGTATTGTATGTTCTCTCCCTATCTAGTATGTACGTATGTTCTCTCTGTTTCTCATAATAGTGTGTTCTCTTGTATAATGTATAGTATGTAGTAGCTGTATTATATGTTCTCTCTCTGTCTAGTATGTATGTATGTTCTCTCTGTATGTTATTGTTTGTTTCTCGTCATAGTATTCTCTATCTGAATGTATTGACTCATGTATGAACTGACTCATTGTATGCTTCACTGTTCTAGTAATAGTATTGTAACTTCCTAAACTATACCTATTATAGTTTACTAGTAATGTTGTTTGTATGTATGAACATGTTTGTATACCTTTGCTACCCAAAGATATTGAACAGAATGAAGGAACTTTTATATCTATACACATATACATAATATATAACTAAGATTCAAATGACCTTCGGACAAATAACCGATACCCTAAGTCCACAACCAAACAAGGAACAGGAAGCAAGGCGAGCTATCAGTCCTAAGTCCTTTCAATCTTACTTATATAACTATATCTATATAGATACACATTTGACAAAGTATAAGTTTAAAAGAGTTTGAATAGAAAGTATTCGACAGGCAAAAGTGTTTGTAAAACAGTTTGAAGTAGTTTGTTTGATAATAGAGTTTGAAAAGTAAGGAAATCCACTTGTTTGGTAGTTATTAATCACATGTGATTGATATAATAACTATAATAGTTCAACTTGTATTCCCCCACGTAAAAGCATTTAAAATCAATTAAAAGGTTGATTAAGGGGTATGAATTCACCTGTAGTGAGTAACTCGAATGAAAGATCGATATAGGATTGTTGGGTGTCAATTGGAGTCTTGAGCACAAACGAATCCTATTTAACATATAATTACACATATATGAATACATTCAATGTATATAACCACTAAAAGTGATAGGGACACGCCTTAAGGACATAAAAACACTTAGAATTAAGTGTTACCAACACCTATGGTTGTATATAAGGGGTATATGGCTATACAAGGTAGTGTACGGTCAAAATGCACAATATTTGTGTGTGTGCGGCCAGGGTGTGCGGCCAGGGTGTGTGTGCGGCCGCACACTCCCTATGAAATGTGCCAAAATGTATTTTAAGGCTTTAGGACTCATCTAGGAAGGTTTCTTACTTCATGCTTTAGCCTTATATGGAGTTCGTTGCCATTTTTGGACCTAAAAAGTGTGTGTGCGGCTACACATGGTGTGTGCGGCCGCACACCCTTTATGAAGATGATAAAATCGTGTTTTTCTAGTATATCATCAAGTGTTCTTAGCATATAACAAGTTGTGATAAGTGTATACACGTTATAGAGGCTTGAAAGGGTGTTTAAGGTCCAAAACTAGTGTGTGTTCTTGGTGTTCTTTGTGTTCTTGGTGTTCTTGGTGTTCTTGACTAAAGATGGATGTTTTCATGGATCAAAGCAAAGGGTTTTGCTAGTTAGGGTCGTGTATCAACAAATCAAAAGGAAGAATTACTTACTTTTATGAAGAACAAGATGAAGATTTGGATGATACTTGAGGGGATTTCGGGTTCTAGTCTTGAAGAAGTGGAAAAAATGTTCAAAATGACTAAGTGTTGAATATATATGTGAGAGTGTGCGGCTGGGATGTGTGTGTGGCCGCACACTCGGGTGTGCGGCCGCACACACCTTGTGTTGGTGTGTTTGGCTCATTTGCAAGGTGTTACACTCACAAAATCTCATCCCACGACTCATACCTTGATTATACTAGGTTTTAAACACTCTAATTGTCTCTAAATAGTGCTAGAAGATAGCAAAAACGAGTCTGACCTTCATTGTTTTGAATAAGTGTATAAGATAAAAATTTCGGATTGTCACATCATCCCCCCGTTAGAGAGAATTTCGTCCCGAAATTAGAGTTTAAGCAATTAAGTTATTACAAATAACTAAGTAAAAAGATGAGGATATTTCAATTTCATTTGATCCTCACGCTCCCAAGTGAATTCAGGTCCTCGCTTGGCGTTCCAGCGAACCTTCACTATCGGGATGCGACTTTGCTTTGTTTGCTTGACCTCCCGGTCCATGATTTCTACAGGTTCTTCCACGAAGTTGAGGCTCTCGTTGATCTTGATCTCGTCGAGTGGGATTACAAGAGTCTCGTCGGACAGACACTTTTTCAAGTTCGAGACGTGAAAAGTAGAATGTACGTTACTGAGTTCACGAGGTAAGTTAAGTTTGTAAGCTACAGGGCCGATTCTAGCGAGAATCTTGAAATGCCCTATGTATCTTGGATTTAGCTTTCCACGCTTTCCAAAGCGTATCAAGCCTTTCCAGGGTGAGACCTTCAATAGAACACGGTCGCCCACCTGGAATTCCAACGGTTTCCTTCGTTTATCTGCGTAGCTTTTCTGTCGGTCTCTAGAGGATTTCAATCGTTCACGAATCTGAACGATCTTCTCTGTCGTTTCCCGAATGATCTCCGGACCCGTGAGAGTGCTGTCAGGAACTCGTCCTTTAGCTAACTGGGTATCACCCACCTCAGCCCAGCACAGAGGGGATCTGCACTTTCGGCCATAGAGGGCTTCGAATGGAGCAGCCTTTATGCTTGTGTGATAACTGTTGTTGTAGGAAAATTCGACAAGGAGTAAATGAGTATCCCATGCTTTCCCAAAGTCGATCACACAGGCTCGCAACATGTCTTCCAAGGTTTGGATAGTCCTCTCACTTTGTCCGTCGGTCTGTGGATGATAGGCTGTACTCATGTCCAGCCTAGTTCCTAGGGAACTTTGTAGCGACTGCCAAAACCTTGAAGTGAATCTACTATCTCTGTCTGAGATAATGGATATGGGAACACCGTGCAGTCGTACAATCTCCCGAATGTAGGTTCTTGTAAGCTTCTCCATATTGTCTGTTTCTTAGATAGGCAGGAAGTGTCCGAACTGATCCAAGTAAGGACGACACACCCTATTCATTAAATCCATGAATACTGCGGGCGCGTTTGTTAACCCGAACGGCATCACTACGAATTCGTAGTGCCCATAACGAGTTCGGAAGGCTATCTTCGGAACATCCTCCCCTAGCACTCGTAGTTGGTGATATCCGGATCTTAAGTCGATTTTTGAAAAGAAGTTTGCCCCTTGAAGTTGGTCAAACAAATCGTCAATACGAGGCAGAGGATAACGATTTTTGACTGTTAGCTTGTTGAGCTCCCTGTAGTCGATGCACATACGAAACGATCCGTCTTTCTTCTTGACGAACAAGACTGGAGCTCCCCAGGGTGAGAAGATTGGTCTTATAAAGCCCTTGCTGAGCAGTTCGTTAAGTTGACAGGACAGTTCTTGCATCTCTGCAGGTGCTAGACGATAGGGCGATTTGGCTACTGGGGTAGCCCCTGGGACTAAGTCGATTCTGAACTCGACTTGACGTTGCGGAGGTAATCCTGGGAGTTCTTCCGGAAAGATGTCGGGAAAGTCGCGTACTACTGGAATGTTCTGAATGTCCTTCGTTTCTTGGCTCACATCGACCACATGAGCAAGGAATGCGCGACATTCCTTTCGCAAGAATTTCTGGGCTTGAATGCTCGAAATGATACGAAGGTTCGTGCCGGGTTTGTCGCCATAAACGACCAGAGTTTCGCCAGACGGTAGATTAAGGCGAACAGCCTATTCATAACACAGGATGTCGGCACGATGTAGACTCAACCAGTCCACACCGATAATGACGTCGAAACTTTTAATTGATACCGGCATGAGGTCGATCGAAAATGAATGGCTATCTAGAGTTAGGGTGCACCCTATGATTATGCTACTAGTGCTCTCCGTCTTTCCATTAGCCATTTCTACAGTGAACAGTTCTTTAAGTGCTCGTGATTTTTGCTTAAGTAAATGAGCAAAGTTTTGGTTCACGACACTCCTCTCCGCTCCACTATCAAACAGTATACATGCATAAGAGTTATCGAGGAGAAACGTACCAGTGACCACTGTGGGGTCGGCAACCGCCTCCTCGTGGCCTATGGCTAGAACTCTTCCCACTCTACCGGCTTTCCCTGCCTTAGGGCAACTCCTTTTGTAGTGGCCCACCTCGCCACAACCGTAGCAAGCTTGGCCTACACCAGCGCCGGGGACTTGGGTGATTGGTTTTGCTGGAGCCTTGCAGAAGCGGGCAGTGTGCCCCTTCCTGCTGCAGTTAGAGCACTGCATTTCACAACAGGCTCCAATGTGGTGGAAGTTGCACTGGTTGCACTTAGGCAAACTCCAAGCATACTGCCTTACCGGAGCAGCAACGGCAGGTGCTATCGCAGCATGAACTGCCACAACCTGCTGCTTTTTGGCAGCCTTCTTCTTCTTTTTTTCATCCCAGAACTTCCGCTTGGAATCAGCGATTTTGGCGGGTTCTGAGATGGCCAGGGTTGTTGTTGCGGCCGGGGTACGAACCCCATGGTCAATAAGCCGTTGTGCCAATCGCTTGGCACTATCGAATGTAGTGGGGTTTGAAGCCAAAACATTTCCTTGAAATGGAGGCACCAGCCCCCATATGTACCTCTCTATCTTCTTTCCCTCTATATGAACCATGTTGGGACAGAGGGCCACCAGCTCACAGAATCTGGCGGTGTAGGAGACTATGTCGGAGCCTTTCATGGTTAGGCTCCACAGTTCCTGCTCCAACTTTTGGATTTCGCCCCTCGGGCAGCATTCTTCGATCATCAACTCTCTCAGAGCTTCCCAGCCCATAGCATTAGCCACCACTAGAGATAGTGACTTGACATGGCTATTCCACCATGTCAGGGCTTTTTCCTCGAAGGTGCAAGCAGCGAACATGACCTTGCTCCCTTCTGGACAGGAGCAGATTTCGAAAACCGATTCGGTCTTCTCGAACCATTGCGAGAGGGCAATGACTCCGCCAGTCCCTCTAAAGGACTTGGGCTTGCAGTTGGTGAAGTCCTTGTAGGAGCACTCTCTCAAGCGTACAGGAATTTCACCATGAGTAGATTTAACAGGGGTTCCTCCTCCAGTGGAACCAGAAGAATGATATTGAGCCATGGCTGTTGCCACAGCCGCAGCTACAACAGCATTCAGAGCTGCCGTATCGATTTGAGGAGCAGGTAGTGTTGCAGTTGATGGAGGATCGCGTCTCGTTGATCGGCGTGGAGGCAACTTTTAACTATAAGTTTAAAAAGATGACAATATTGATAAGAATTTAATAGGGAGAATGTGATAAGAATGACTCATGGACTAACTCTCCATAGCCCAACAGCACAATTGAATAGCACGATTGAATGTAGATTTAGTACTCAACGATGATAGTATTTGGATAATAATTTCCATGAGATTAGATATCTGTCAATAATACTGGTATTACAGATGTAACAAGTTCGGGAAAAATGACCTAGAAGTAGGTCTTACATCAAACCAAAATGGGAAAATTTTGACAGAACTACGACCTAATCAAGACCTAACAGGTCCAAGTTTGAACAAAGATAGGAAATTAGACTAGAGTTTTACATAACTAAGTTATATCCAAAAGAAAAGGTTAAGTAGGCTCTATCCACGACGAGAACCACTAGAATGAGTCCTTGATTCAGGCAGACGGCGCTGTACGTCTCGTATGCGCCTTTCATACATTGACTGCCTAGCCCGAAGTTCCCTAACTTCAGCTTGGGATGCAGTTAGCTGTTGCTGCAGAGTCCCAGTGGTTATCCTAGCCCTTTCGATAGCTACCTCGAGTTGGCGAATGCGGACCGTGTTAACGCCAGAGTTGGCGTCAATCTCCAACACTCGGTCGATAGTTGCTCGACCTTGCTCAGTGTTTCGAGAAATCCTACGGACCATGATGGGCAGGACACGATCAGCTGAACCTCCCTCGGTGAGGTTGTAAAAGCTTCTGTCCCCATTGTAGGGAATGGGTTGACCCTGTTCCTGACTCCATCTGTTCAAGTTTGTGGCCCACAGAGGTGTGGGTCCTTGAAATGCTGGACGAGGGTTCGGGTTTGGGGCTTGAGCAGCTGGGGGTAGGTTGTTGACTTCTGGCTCTGAGTCAGAACTATAAGAAAAACCCTCAGCATAGTGATCATCCAAAGGGATTGGGTGATCATCCTCTGACTCTTCTCCAAGCCATCCAGCATTGCCGTGGTTGGGATAGTACGGGTCTCCGGGGATATGGAATCCAGCCATGATATCTACGCGAGAAAAGGGGTAAAGAAATAATTAATAGACGAACTAACTAGATATTTATAAGATGATCTTTATTAGTTACTTCAATACTTGCTTAATGCATACCAGTTATATGAAAGCAAAACAGGATAGACCTTCGAATAAGTGATCCTAACTCCAAATCCACAACCAAACAAGGAACATGAAGAAAAGCAAAGATCACAGATTCTAAGTCTATAACATCCTAGTCACATATAACCTTAGAGTATCCACTTAGCAATTATTGACCTACTAATAAAAACCTTTAATTCTCAGATAAGTAATTATAGCAACACAAAATACTCCTATAGTATTTTAAGTTTATGTTATGTTCTTTTGTTTTCATTGTAGTAGTGTTGGTAAGCTTTTAGACTTGTTGCAACCTCACTACCATCCTTAGGCACATGCTAGTCACTCCTCGGATAATATAGTTGATCAGGCTATATCTTCCCAGGGTTGACCAAATGTCTCTAAGTCTAATTGTGCTGCCCAACAATCGTAATACTTTTGTTCTGTCCTAGTGACACTGATTTTAGTATGAATGCAGGTATGTATACTTGGTTAAATATTTTATTATTTAAAAGTATAAACTCTTTATTAGAGTATTTTAATCCCGCTGTGTTTATAGTTCGTATATCTTTTATGGGTTGATATACTCGATTCACTATAAACAATGCTCTGATACCAATCTGTCACACCCCAAAACCGGAACGGCGGAATCGTTCGGGGGTGGAGGACGTCATGTACAGTATCACAACAATGTATAGTAGTAAACAAGCAACAACATCATCCATTACATTAATAATATAATTTAATACAAGTGTGTTCTGTCAAGTTTAATAGACACCAAAAATATGAATCAAAATAAAAGATGAGTCTTGAACGAGCTCCATCTTCTCAAACCTGGCACCGGTACCTGTCTACTGGTGACCTGAGAATACAAGTTATTTTGAAAGAGTTTATCAGCTTTAAATCTCGTGAGATCATAAGTATTTTAGTGTCATTGTTTGTATGAAAGTGTTTGTAAGTATGTAGTGTATAAGCTTGTAAATGTTTGTAATTGTTTGAACTCTCCTAGAAAACCCTATGTTTTCTACTAAAAGTATCCTTCTACCAAGGCATCTAGTGTTTGTGTGTGTGTCTATTGTAAGAGTATGTATTTTCCCAAATCTGACTATCATTAACCAAAAATATAGTTTTTACATTACTGTTCATTGTGTGAAGATCACAAAGTGAATGCAAACTGTAGTGTTGTATTAAGTAACTACTGTTGTACTAACTACTTTAAACCAATTGTTATTTAAAGTACCATGTGATCGGCCTGTACCATACTACCGACTAGAAACACGACGATGTAAGACGTAGGAAGAAATGACGTTTGGCACCCGTAGACTTGCAAGTCCCACTACAGCGAGCAGCAAGGTGTAGGATAGTCAATCCAGCATAGATCTATACACAAACTCAACGCTCTCCACTTAAGGAGATTCTGGATACAAAACGAGCCATGACAGGTGATGCCATGCCCCGTTACGTGGCTCACATAACTGTTGTAATGTTCTTGTATATGAATTGTGTGTACTAGCTGTATTGTATGTTCTCTCCCTATCTAGTATGTATGTATGTTCTCTCTGTTTCTCATAATAGTGTGTTCTCTTGTATAATGTATAGTATGTACTAGCTGTATTGTATGTTCTCTCTCTGTTTAGTATGTATGTATCTTCTCTCTGTATGTTATTGTTTGTTTCTCATCATAGTATTCTCTATCTGAATGTATTGACTCATGTATGAAGGGACTCATTGTATGTTTCACTGTTCTAGTAATAGTATTGTAACTTCCTAAACTATACCTATTATAGTTTACTAGTAATGTTGTTTGTATGTATGAACATGTTTGTATACCTTTGCTACCCAAAGATATTGAACTGAATGAAGGAACTTTTATATCTATACACATATACATAATATATAACTAAGATTCAAACGACCTTCGGACATATAACAGATACCCTAAGTCCACAACCAAACAAGGAACATGAAACAAGGCGAGCTATCAGTCCTAAGTCCTTTCAATCTTACTTATATAAATATATCTATATGGATACACATTTGACAAAGTATAAGTTTAAAAGAGTTTTAATAGAAAGTATTTGACAGGTAAAAGAGTTTGTAAAAACAGTTTGAAGTAGTTTGTTTGATAACACAGTTTGAAAAGTAAGGAAATCCACTTGTTTGGTAGTTATTAATCACATGTGATTGATATAATAACTATAATAGTTCAACTTGTATTCCCCCCATAAAAGCATTTAAAATCAATTAAAAGGTTGATTAAGGGGTATGAACTCACCTGTAGTGAGTAACTCGAATGAAAGATCGATATAGGATTGTTGGGTGTCAATTGGAGTCTTGAGCACAAACGAATCCTATTTAACATATAATTACACATATCTGAATACATTCAATGTATATAACCACTAAAAGTGATAGGGACACGCCTTAAGGACATAAAAACACTTAGAATTAAGTGTTACCAACACCTATGGTTGTATATAAGGGGTATATGGCCATACAAGGGAGTGTATGGTCAAAATGCACAATATTTGTGTGTGTGCGGCCAGGGTGAGCGTGCGGCCGCACACTCCCTATGAAATGTGCCAAAATGTATTTTAAGGCTTTAGGACTCATCTAGGAAGGTTTCTTCCGTCATGCTTTAGCCTTATATGGAGTTCATTGCCATTTTTGTTCCTAAAAAGTGTGTGTGCGGCTGCACACCCTTTATGAAGATGATAAAATAATGTTTTTCTAGTATATCATCAAGTGTTCTTAGCATATTACAAGTTGTGATAAGTGTATACACGTTATAGAGGCTTGAAAGGGTGTTTAAGGTCCAAAACTAGCGTGTGTTCTTGGTGTTCTTGGTGTTCTTGAATAAAGATGGATGTTTTCATGGATCAAAGCAAAGGGTTTTGCTAGTTAGGGTCGTGTATCAACAAATCAAAAGGAAGAATTACTTACTTTTATGAAGATCAAGATGAAGATTTGGATGATACTTGAGGGGATTTTGGGTTCTAGTCTTGAAGAAGTGGAAAAGTGTTCAAAATGACTAAGTGTTGAATATATAGGTGAGAGTGTGCGGCTGGGATGGGTGTGTGGCCGCACACTCTGGTGTGCGGCCACACACACCTTGTGTTGGTGTGTTTGGCTCATTTGCAAGGTGTTACACTCACAAAAACGCATCCCACGACTCATACCTTGATTATACTAGGTTTTAAACACACTAATTGACTCTAAATAGTGCTAGAAGATAGCAAAAACGAGTCTGACCTTCATTGTTTTGAATAAGTGTATAAGATAAAAATTTCGGATTGTCACATCATCCCCCCGTTAGAGAGAATTTCGTCCCGAAATTAGATTTTAAGCAATTAAGTTATTACAAATAACTAAGTAAAAAGATGAGGATATTTCAGTTTCATTTGATCCTCACGCTCCCAAGTGAATTCAGGCCCTCGCTTGGCGTTCCAGCGAACCTTCACTCTCAGGATGCGACTTTGCTTTTTTTGCTTGACCTCCCGGTCCATGATTTCTACAGGTTCTTCCACGAAGTTGAGGATCTCGTTGATCTCGATCTCGTCGAGTGGGATTACAAGAGTCTCGTCGGACAGACACTTTTTCAAGTTCGAGACGTGGAAAGTAGAATGTACGTTACTGAGTTCACGAGGTAAGTTAAGTTTGTAAGCTACACGGCCGATTCTAGCGAGAATCTCGAAATGCCCTATGTATCTTGGATTTAGCTTTCCACGCTTTCCAAAGCATATCAAGCGTAGCTTTTCTGTCGGTCTCTAGAGGATTTCAATCGTTCACGAATCTGAACGATCTTCTCTGTCGTTTCCCGAATGATCTCCGGACCCATGAGAGTGCTGTCAGGAACTCGTCCTTTAGCTAACTGGGTATCACCCACCTCAGCCCATCACAGAGGGGATCTGCACTTTCGGCCATAGAGGGCTTCGAATGGAGCAGCCTTTATGCTCGTGTGATAACTGTTGTTGTAGGAAAATTCGACAAGGGGTAAATGAGTGTCCCATGCTTTCCCAAAGTCGATCACACAGGCTCGCAACATGTCTTCCAAGGTTTGGATAGTCCTCTCACTTTGTCCGTCGGTCTGTGGATGATAGGTTGTACTCATGTCCAGCCTAGTTCCTAGGGAACTTTGTAGCGACTGCCAGAACCTTGAAGTGAATCTACTATCTCTGTCTGAGATAATGAATATGGGAACACCGTGCAGTCGTACAATCTCCCGAATGTAGGTTCTTGTAAGCTTCTCCATCTTGTCTGTTTCTTTGATAGGCAGGAAGTGTGCGGACTTGGTCAATATGTCGACGATGACCCATATGGTATCAAGTCCACCCGTTGTCTTGGAAAACTTGGTTATGAAGTCCATAGTGATCCGCTCCCACTTCCATTAAGGTATCTCCGGTTGCTGGAGTAATCCTGACGGTTTCTGGTATTCGACCTTAACCTTGGCGCAAGTAAGGCATTTACTTACGAAGGTAGCAATCTCTGCTTTCATGTTAGGCCACCAGTATAACTTTTTAAGATCCAGATACATCTTATCTGAACCCGGGTGGACGAAATAACGAGTGGTGTGCGCCTCGGTCATGACCAAGTCTCTGAAACCACCGTGTTCGGTGTCCAGATCCGATCCATGAAATATAAGGCTCTGCCACCCTTGACTTCCAAATTCTTATCCATCCCTCTCAGGGATTCACTCGCCACAATTTCAGGTTTCAAAGCGTCGAGCTGAGCTTCCTTAAATTTCGTGGACAAGTGTGAATGGATAGTCATAGTCAATGATTTGACTCTACGACCAGAGTATTCTTTCCGACTTAGGGCGTCAGCTACTACGTTGGCTTTACCCGGATGATAACGAATTTCACATTCGTAGTCACTGAGTAGCTCGACCCACCGTCGTTGTCTCATGTTGAGCTCCTTCTGGTCGAATATATGTTGTAGGCTTTTGTGGTGTGTAAAGATAGTGCTTTTTGTACCATACAGGTAGTGTCTCCAGATCTTCAGAGCAAACACAACTGCTCCTAGTTCAAGATCGTGGGTGGTGTAGTTGATCTCGTGTGTCTTCAGCTGTCTCGAGGCATAGGCGATGACCTTACCTTGTTGCATCAGAACACAGCCGAGCCCTTGATCGGAGGCATCGCAATAGACAACGAAGTCTTCTATCCCTTCGGGGAGGGATAGTATTGGTGCGGTGCACAAGGCTCGCTTGAGCGTTTGGAACGCTCTCTCTTGCTTCTCTTCCCAGTCAAAGGCTACGCCCTTCTGGATCAGTGTTGTAAGAGGTTTCGCAATTCGGGAAAAGTTCTGAATGAACCTGCGATAGTAGCCAGCGAGGCCTAGAAATTGACGAATTTCTGTAGGCGTCTTTGGTGCTGACCAGCTCTCAATGGCTTTGATTTTGGAAGGGTCCACGTGTATTCCCTCTTCGCTAACCACGTGCCCTAAGAATTCGACTCTTCGGATCCAAAATTCGTATTTCGAGAACTTTGCATAGAGCTTCTCCGAACGCAGTGTTTCTAAGACTAGTCGCAGATGTTGACTATGCTCTTCCTTACTACGAGAGTAGATAAGTATGTCATCCATGAAGACGATGACGAACTGATCCAAGTAAGGACGACACACCCTATTCATTAAATCCATGAATACTGCGGGCGCGTTTGTTAACCCGAACGGCATCACTACGAATTCGTAGTGCCCATAACGAGTTCGGAAGGCTGTCTTCGGAACATCCTCCCCTAACACTCGTAGTTGGTGATATCCGAATCTTAAGTCGATTTTTGAAAAGAAGTTCGCCCCTTGAAGTTGGTCAAACAAATCGTCAATACGAGGCAGAGGATAACGATTTTTGACTGTTAGCTTGTTGAGCTCCCTGTAGTCGATGCACATACGAAACGATCCGTCTTTCTTCTTGACGAACAAGACTGGAGCTCCCCAGGGTGAGAAGATTGGTCTTATAAAGCCCTTGCCAAGCAGTTCGTTAAGTTAACAGGACAGTTCTTGCATCTCTGCAGGTGCTAGACGATAGGGCGATTTGGCTACTGGGGTAGCCCCTGGGACTAAGTCGATTCTGAACTCGACTTGACGTTGCGGAGGTAATCCTGGGAGTTCTTCCGGAAAGATGTCGGGAAAGTCGCATACTACTGGAATGTTCTGAATGTCCTTCGTTTCTTGGCTCACATCGACCACATGAGCAAGGAATGCACGACATTCCTTTCGCAAGAATTTCTGGGCTTGAATGCTCGAAATGATACGAAGGTTCGTGCCGGGTTTGTCGCCATAAACGACCAGAGTTTCGCCAGACGGTAGATTAAGGCGAACAGCCTATTCATAACACACGATGTCGGCACGATGTAGACTCAACAGTCCACACCGATAATGACGTCGAAACTTTTAATTGATACCGGCATGAGGTCGATCGAAAATGAATGGCTATCTAGAGTTAGGGTGCACCCTATGATTATGCTGCTAGTGCTCTCCGTCTTTCCATTAGCCATTTCTACAGTGAACAGTTCTTTAAGTGCTCGTGATTTTTGCTTAAGTAAATGAGCAAAGTTTTGGTTCACGAAACTCCTCTCCGCTCCACTATCAAACAGTATACATGCATAAGAGTTATCGAGGAGAAACGTACCAGTGACCACTGTGGGGTCGGCAACCGCCTCCTCGTGGCCTATGGCCAGAACTCTTCCCACTCTACCGGCTTTCCCTGCCTTAGGGCAACTCCTTTTGTAGTGGCCCACCTCGCCAAAACCGTAACAAGCTTGGCCCACTCCAGCGTCGGGGACTTGGGTGATTGGTTTTGCCGGAGCCTTGCAGAAGCGGGCAGTGTGCCCCTTCCTGCTGCAGTTAGAGCACTGCATTTCACGACAGGCTCCAATGTGGTGGAAGTTGCACTGGTTGCACTTAGGCAAACTCCTAACATACTGCCTTACCGGAGCAGCAACGGCAGGTGCTATCACAGCATGAACTGCCACAACCTGCTGCTTTTTGGCAGCCTTCTTCTTCTTTTTTTCATCCCAGAACTTCCGCTTTGAATCAGCGATTTTGGCGGGTTCTGAGATGGCCAGGGTTGTTGTTGCGGCCGGGGTACGAACCCCATGGTCAATAAGCCGCTGTGCCAATCGCTTGGCACTATCGAATGTAGTGGGGTTTGAAGCCAAAACATTTCCTTGAAATGGAGGCACCAGCCCCCATATGTACCTCTCTATCTTCTTTCCCTCTGTATGAACCATGTTGGGACAGAGGGCCACCAGCTCACAGAATCTGGCGGTGTAGGAGACTATGTCGGAGCCTTTCATGGTTAGGCTCCACAGTTCCTGCTCCAACTTTTGGATTTCGCCCCTCGGGCAGTATTCTTCGATCATCAGCTCTCTCAGAGCTTCCCAGCCCATAGCATTAGCCACCACTAGAGATAGTGACTTGACATGGCTATTCCACCATGTCAGGGCTTTTTCCTCGAAGGTGCAAGCAGCGAACATGACCTTTCTCCCTTCTGGACAGGAGCAGATTTCAAAAACCGATTCGGTCTTCTCGAACCATTGCGAGAGGGCAATGACTCCGCCAGTCCCTCTAAAGGACTTGGGCTTGCAGTTGGTGAAGTCCTTGTAGGAGCACTCTCTCAAGCGTACAGGAATTTCACCATGAGTAGATTTAACAGGGGTTCCTCCTCCAGTGGAACCAGAAGAATGATATTGAGCCATGGCTGTTGCCACAGCCGCAGCTACAACAGCATTCAGAGCTGCCGTATCGATTTGAGGAGCAGGTAGTGTTGCAGTTGATGGAGGATCGCGTCTCGTTGATCGGCGTGGAGGCAACTTTTAACTATAAGTTTAAAAAGATGACAATATTGATAAGAATTTAATAGGGAGAATGTGATAAGAATGACTCATGGACTAACTCTCCATAGCCCAACAGCACAATTGAATAGCACGATTGAATGTAGATTTAGTACTCAACGATGATAGTATTTGGATAATAATTTCCATGAGATTAGATATCTGTCAATAATACTGGTATTACAGATGTAACAAGTTCGGGAAAAATGACCTAGAAGTAGGTCTTACATCAAACCAAAATGGGAAAATTTTGACAGAACTACGACCTAATCAAGACCTAACAGGTCCAAGTTTGAACAAAGATAGGAAATTAGACTAGAGTTTTACATAACTAAGTTATATCCAAAAGAAAAGGTTAAGTAGGCTCTATCCACGACGAGAACCACTAGAATGAGTCCTTGATTCAGGCAGACAGCGCTGTACGTCTCGTATGCGCCTTTCATACATTGACTGCCTAGCCCGAAGTTCCCTAACTTCAGCTTGGGATGCAGTTAGCTGTTGCTGCAGAGTCCCAGTGGTTATCCTAGCCCTTTCGATAGCTACCTCGAGTTGGCGAATGCGGACCGTGTTAACGCCAGAGTTGGCGTCAATCTCCAACACTCGGTCGATAGTTGCTCGACCTTGCTCAGTGTTTCGAGAAATCCTACGGACCATGATGGGCAGGACACGATCAGCTGAACCTCCCTCGGTGAGGTTGTAAAAGCTTCTGTCCCCATTGTAGGGAATGGGTTGACCCTGTTCCTGACTCCATCTGTTCAAGTTTGTGGCCCACAGAGGTGTGGGTCCTTGAAATGCTGGACGAGGGTTCGGGTTTGGGGCTTGAGCAGCTGGGGGTAGGTTGTTGACTTCTGGCTCTGAGTCAGAACTATCAGAAAAACCCTCAGCATAGTGATCATCCAAAGGGATTGGGTGATCATCCTCTGACTCTTCTCCAAGCCATCCAGCATTGCCGTGGTTGGGATAGTACGGGTCTCCGGGGATATGGAATCCAGCCATGATATCTACGCGAGAAAAGGGGTAAAGAAATAATTAATAGACGAACTAACTAGATATTTATAAGATGATCTTTATTAGTTACTTCAATACTTGCTTAATGCATACCAGTTATATGAAAGCAAAACAGGATAGACCTTCGAATAAGTGATCCTAACTCCAAATCCACAACCAAACAAGGAACATGAAGAAAAGCAAAGATCACAGATTCTAAGTCTATGACATCCTAGTCACATATAACCTTAGAGTATCCACTTAGCAATTATTGACCTACTAATAAAAACCTTTAATTCTCAGATAAGTAATTATAGCAACACAAAATACTCCTATAGTATTTTAAGTTTATGTTATGTTCTTTTGTTTTCATTGTAGTAGTGTTGGTAAGCTTTTAGACTTGTTGCAACCTCACTACCATCCTTAGGCACATGCTAGTCACTCCTCGGATAATATAGTTGATCAGGCTATATCTTCCCAGGGTTGACCAAATGTCTCTAAGTCTAATTGTGCTGCCCAACAATCGTAATACTTTTGTTCTGTCCTAGTGACACTGATTTTAGTATGAATGCAGGTATGTATACTTGGTTAAATATTTTATTATTTAAAAGTATAAACTCTTTATCAGAGTATTTTAATCCCGCTGTGTTTATAGTTCGTATATCTTTTATGGGTTGATATACTCGATTCACTATAAACAATGCTCTGATACCAATCTGTCACACCCCAAAACCGGAACGGCGGAATCGTTCGGAGGTGGAGGACGTCATGTACAGTATCACAACAATGTATAGTAGTAAACAAGCAACAACATCATCCATTACATTAATAATATAATTTAATACAAGTGTGTTCTGTCATGTTTAATAGACACCAAAAATATGAATCAAAATAAAAGATGAGTCTTGAACGAGCTCCATCTTCTCAAACCTGGCACCGGTACCTGTCTACTGGTGACCTGAGAATACAAGTTATTTTGAAAGAGTTTATCAGTTTTAAAGCTGGTGAGATCATAAGTATTTTAGTGTCATTTTTTGTATGAAAGTGTTTGTAAGTATGTAGTGTATAAGTTTGTAAATGTTTGTAATTGTTTGAACTCTCCTAGAAAACCCTATGTTTTCTACAAAAAGTAGCCTTCTACCAAGGCATCTAGTGTTTGTGTGTGTGTCTATTGTAAGAGTATGTATTTTCCCAAATCTGACTATCATTAACCAAAAATATAGTTTTTACATTACTGTTCATTGTGTGAAGATCACAAGGTGAATGCAAACTGTAGTGTTGTATTAAGTAACTACTGCTATACTAACTACTTTAAACCAATTGTTATTTAAAGTACCATGTGATCGGCCTGTACCATACTACCGACTAGAAACACGACGATGTAAGACGTCAGAAGAAATGACGTTTGGCACCCGTAGACTTGCAAGTCCCACTGTAGCGAGCAGCAAGGTGTAGGATAGTCAATCCAGTATAGATCTATACACAAACTCAACGCTCTCCACTTAAGGAGATTCTGGATACAAAACGAGCCATGACAGGTGATGCCATGCCCCGTTACGTGGCTCACATAACTGTTGTAATGTTCTTGTATATGAATTGTGTGTACTAGCTGTATTGTATGTTCTCTCCCTGTCTAGTATGTATGTATGTTCTCTCTGTTTCTCATAATAGTGTGTTCTCTTGTATAATGTATAGTATGTACTAGCTGTATTGTATGTTCTCTCTCTGTCTAGTATGTATGTATGTTCTCTCTGTATGTTATTGTTTGTTTCTCGTCATAGTATTCTCTATCTAAATGTATTGACTCATGTATGAACTCACTCATTGTATGTTTCACTGTTCTAGTAATAGTATTGTAACTTCCTAAACTATACCTATTATAGTTTACTAGTAATGTTGTTTGTATGTATGAACATGTTTGTATACCTTTGCTACCCAAAGATATTGAACTGAATGAAGGGACTTTTATATCTATACACATATACATAATATATAACTAAGATTCAAATCACCTTCGGACAAATAACCGATACCCTAAGTCCACAACCAAACAAGGAACAGGAAACAAGGCGAGCTATCAGTCCTAAGTCCTTTCAATCTTACTTATATAACTATATCTATATAGATACACATTTGACAAAGTATAAGTTTAAAAGAGTTTGAATAGAAAGTATTTGACAGGTAAAAGAGTTTGTAAAATAGTTTGAAGTAGTTTGTTTGATAACAAAGTTTGAAAAGTAAGGAAATCCATTTGTTTGGTAGTTATTAATCACATGTGATTGATATAATAACTATAATAGTTTGACTTGTATTCCCCCCCATAAAAGCATTTAAAATCAATTAAAAGGTTGATTAAGGGGTATGAACTCACCTGTAGTGAGTAACTCGAATGAAAGATCGATATAGGATTGTTGGGTGTCAATTGGAGTCTTGAGCACAAACGAATCCTATTTAACATATAATTACACATATATGAATACATTCAATGTATATAACCACTAAAAGTGATAGGGACACGCCTTAAGGACATAAAAACACTTAGAATTAAGTGTTACCAACACCTATGGTTGTATATAAGGGGTATATGGCTATACAAGGGAGTGTATGGTCAAAATGCACAATATTTGTGTGTGTGCGGCCAGGGTGTGCGGCCAGGGTGTGTGTGCGGCCGCACACTCCCTATGAAATGTGCCAAAATGTATTTTAAGGCTTTAGGAGTCATCTAGGAAGGTTTCTTACTTCATGCTTTAGCCTTATATGGAGTTCATTGCCATTTTTGGACCTAAAAAGTGTGTGTGCGGCTACACATGGTGTGTGCGGCTACACATGGTGTGTGCGGCCGCACACCCTTTATGAAGATGATAAAATCGTGTTTTTCTAGTATATCATCAAGTGTTCTTAGCATATAACAAGTTGTGATAAGTGTATACACGTTATAGAGGCTTGAAAGGGTGTTTAAGGTCCAAAACTAGTGTGTGTTCTTGGTGTTCTTGGTGTACTTGACTAAAGATGGATGTTTTCATGGATCAAAGCAAAGGGTTTTGCTAGTCAGGGTCGTGTATCAACAAATCAAAAGGAAGAATTACTTACTTTTATGAAGATCAAGATGAAGATTTGGATGATACTTGAGGTGATTTCGGGTTCTAGTCTTGAAGAAGTGGAAAAAGTGTTCAAAATGACTAAGTGTTGAATATATAGGTGAGAGTGTGTGGTTGGGATGGGTGTGTGGCCGCACACACCTTGTGTTGGTGTTTTTGGCTCATTTGCAAGGTGTTACACTCACAAAAACTCATCCCACGACTCATACCTTGATTATACTAGGTTTTAAACACTCTAATTGACTCTAAATAGTGCTAGAAGATAGCAAAAATGAGTCTGACCTTCATTGTTTTGAATAAGTGTATAAGATAAAAATTTCGGATTGTCACAGGATGTTTCTTTTATTATGTAGTAAAAACATGTTAGGATGTTTGCTTTTAAATATTCTATGTCGGAATTGTTATGTAATGTATGACACTCACTTTGGTTATTAATATATTATCTTGTGGGATCCAGTATCCTTTATGTCTTTTTTATGCATTAGATGGTCCCTTGTTTCTTGTCCCTTTTGGAATTGTTATGTGGACCATGCTACTTAAAAATTTGTTTGAGTTAGTTGAACGTCTTATTCTTATGAGTGGCCTATGTGAATATGAGCCTGGAGCAAGGATTCCTGAAAGTGAATTCCAGTGTAAGCCTGATATGAAAGTGGAGTGTGGACCATATAACAACTCATGCATGATATGATATAATTAATGGACTATATAACTTGTATTCTTTGGGGACCATATAACAATTCATGCACTATAACAATTCATGCAGGATACTGTCAAGGAAACCATAAAGAAATGTTAAAATAGAATAGAATCCATGCTTTCTATTATAAATTAAGTCCATACAAAAGGTGTTACATGAACATACGTAATGGGGCTAAAGTACATTGCCTATACTAAATTGTCAAAAGGATCATCATTTCATATACCACCATTACACCATCAAACAACACTGTACACCCTGCATCACTTACAAGAGCTTTAACTTGATTTCCAAATACCTAATCACCCAAAAGACCATCCCCATATCCACCATGTTCCAAAAAGCACCTATACACCATGACCCGACATCTTACATCACCAACTACAACTTAAAGTACATGACCACAAACAACAAGTAGACTAGAGCAATCAAAACAACCTTTTTTAACATCTTCTTCAACCTTTCAATCTCAATGAGTAGTTCTTGGATCCTAGCTTCAGCAAGTTCCTTCTCAGCTTTCCTAAGAAGCTTGTGCTTCTCCACCTTCTTCTGCAGCTCAACAACTTGACCATTCCTAACCAAAAGGTCGTCGATCCTAAGTTTCATGTTCCATAACGTATCCTTGTAGTGTTTTGGTAATGCTAGGTCAAGCCACTGGAAGAAGTTGCAAATGTCGTTGGATATCTACAAAAAAAAAAGCCACACCACAGAAAAAGGGTTTTACTGTTCAAAATTTAGGGTTTTCTCGTTGTAAATGGGGTTTTTGTCGATCAAAATAGGGGGTTTACAGTAAAAAAATCAAAACTTTAGGTTTAAAACTTATCATTTGTAACGAAGGATACGTTACCATTGATTTTGCGCAATTGTAAAAGCGACGAGCTGGGTTGTTAGGCTTCCAAGCTTCTCTGAGCTTTGACACAAGCTAATCGCGACACAAGCAGGGAGGATTCATTTCAATAAGGTAAATGGCGACGATGTTATAGGATTCGGAGGAGGAAGACATGGTCGAAAGGGTTCGTGTTCGTCGGAGGGTAAGGAAATAGTAAATTTTGTTCTATTGAACCCTTACGAAGATAATATAGTAAGCTGACTGGACACCAACTGGATATTACTGACCACGTCACATTTGACTTTCGTTGACCAACCAGGGTAACCGGTAAAAATATGGAGAAAACCTTAATTTGGCAGATAATTTGTTACTTTAGTCGGTTCAGAGGTACGAAATTAATTGAAGGACCTTTTAAAACAAAACAGAAAACATCATTGTGCTTCTATGTCAATAACCCTTTACATTATAGCTTTAACTTGTTGTCTTTGTTCTATGTGTTTGTGTATTAGTGGTCCGAGGGAGCCTTGTAGGATTAACATTTGTAGCTGTAAAAAATTCGTAACAACTTTATGCAATTAAACATGACCGGTTATGAGGAATTAAATATCTTTAAAGACCCAGAACGAATCAGAAAAAAAGGCCTTTATCATTATTATAAATTTTTATTTTTAAATAAAAATATATATTAAAAAAATTTGACCCTGTGCAGCTGTCTACTTTGTCCCCTTATAATTAAATATTATTAATATGAGAACTCTCAAAATTCATAACTTTATATAATTAATCATATATAACTCATGCAAACTACACGTAAGTTATAATAATGATAAATATAACAACTTTATACAAAATCACCATTCAGCTGTAGCAAAATCATATAAACTATGAAATGAAACAATATTGTGTTGTGAAATTTACTAATTTATAATTAAATATTTTATAAGAAACTAAAATTTTTTCATACAATGTAAAATTAATAAAGATATTCATTAACTTTGTTCATCTACAAACTCAATTTAAGAAAAAAAAAAATAAAAAAACAGGATCTTTGAATTTTTTTTAGTACTATAGTGTTTTCTTGTTCTTTTATAAGCTATATAACAGTTAGCTTACAGTTTACATGCAATGAAATTTTAAGTAAAAAAATAAATAAATACGTAAAAAATATACCAAAATGCATATATAAAAATGCGTAAAAATACCATTCCTAACATCTATGATTTTCTAACGCGGACTTAGAATGTACAAATGTGTAATGAATAAGGTTATACATTAAACATTTGTACAACCTTACTTATGTAAAAATGAGAATAAGTGAGATTACACAAATGTTTAATGTATAATCCTATGAATTAGATACTTCTACGATCTTACCTGAGGAGAGGAAATGACATATGAGATGGAAAAGATGAAATCACAAATGTGGTCAAATTAAGAAAACCGTAAATGGTTAGATGTTATATACAATTCCGTCATATTAATATGATAAATTTCGAAAAATAAATTAAATTTTTGATGAAATTGCAAGTCTAACCAAAAATCACAGTCCAAATGGCAAAATCATGGACCATGAAGGTTCACCTACGATTTCGATGCTTATACAAGCCATTTCTTAATATTTTGGTTATTTCCTAAGATTTTTTAAATAAAATTGATTAAATTTGTCTTTTTATCTCATAAACCTATCTTCTTTTACTTTACAATACAAAAAAAAGTTATTGACGTAGCATATTACTTAATTTTTTCAAAAAAAAAAAAACTAATTTTTTTTTGTTGTAAATAGTAATTAAACATCTTAAAGACAATGGCGGAACTAGATGGAGCGTTGGAGGTACTACAATACCCCCAAAAAATTGTTTTATATATATAAAAAAATATATATTTATAAGCAAGTTTCATATTATTGTATCCACAACTAAAAAGATTATAAATGTTTTCTAATGTCCGATATTGGATAACCACATATAATATATTGAGAATGTCTGTATCCATATTAAAATTCTTGATTCCACCACTGCCCAAAAGTCATTGGGTCGGACTTCGGAGTACCGAGTACGACTGCTTATTAATTATTGCACATGCATTGTAAATTTAACGTAGTTGGTTGTTTATTTTTAACATAGTTTTAATTATAACCTTTTTAAGTGCAAAGTTGGAAGGATTATACCTATAAAAGGGAAGAAGAGGTTTTCTCTAAAGACAGTTGATCAGATCCCACTTCTTTTAGAGGAAATGGGAACGAAAGGGGATACGTCTTTGATGCCAACCCATTTAATCTCTCTTGCGGTGGTTATTGTTTCTTTAAGCTTTACTTCATCCACCGACGCCACCTACCCTTACTCATCTCTACCACCTCCACCTAAGAAATCCTCACCGTCATTAACTAAGCATCATTATGTTTACAAGTCACCACCTCATCCTCGGTTTCAAAAGTCTCCTCCACCACCACCACCACATAAACCATATGAAAACAAGTCACCAGATCCACCACACATACTTCCGAATCCGCCTAAAACAAAGCCACCACCACCACGTACACCCGTGCACAACTCTTCACCACCACCACCACCACCGGTTCACAAGTCCCTACGACCTCCTACACCTAAAAAACCTTACGTGTAATTGTCCCCACAACAATTATCTCCTCCATCGCTTGTGAAAAAGTACCCACCAACACATTACATGCATCTACGTAGGACAAAAAGGGTTTACAGTTGTACGGAAAAGTTATTGTATTCTGATCATACGTGTATTCACAAAAGAAATCAGTATAACAAAAAGTTGTTTCAGTTTTTCATCGTAAGGAAAAGACAAAATTACATAAATGATAACTATTGTTTGGTATAATCAGTTATATTGGTCAAACAACATTTTGTTACAAATCCAGTCCCTGTGGTATGTATTAATTACAGCACCAATCCCTCTGTCGTTAAGTCTCACTATATATAGAGACGTTAACTGCATGTAAAATGAGAGTTTTTTTTGTTGTAAAAGTCGTTAGGCGGGAGTGAGGCGATCGATTAGGTTCAAGCGTCTAATCAGTCTAAGTGTGGATTAACCGGCAGTTAGGCAGAAACCCTTAATTGTATTAAAATTTATTTTTTAATTTTAAAAAATATTACATATATTCTAACAAAAGTAACAAATATGACAATTTTTTATAATTATTTATTTATTTTGATATAATATATACAATTTATTCAAAAATTATTATATTTTAAAAAATAAACATTTGAAAATTTTAAATATTAATATTTTGAAAATTTAGGATTTTTACTTGAAATTTAAAACATTTGACATTTAAAATTTGTACACTTTTTGAATAATATTTGAAAATTTGAAAAAATTAAAAATTTTGTTGCCTTGCTCCATCTAGGCCTGCTTAGACCCATGTTGACCATAGTTGACTGACTCCACCTAATATGACCATCTAATAAAAATCATAGATTCTTGTTGTCCGCCTAGCACCTAATTAAGCGGCTGTCTAGCTCGCCATTTACAACATTGTTTATTTTTTCTTATATATTTTATCTAAGTATTTCCTTATTTACATGAACTATTTACATAGTTATGTGTATTTTATATTAATTATATACATAATAAATAAAATTAAAATCATATATATATATATATATATATATATATATATATATATATATATATATATATATATATAGAGAGAGAGAGAGATTCAAAGAAAAATATCAAATAAAGTGATAATGTGAAAACCCTAGTTTTAGGTTGTGATTACGCTACAAATGTTGTATATGTTTAATATTTTAGTAAAGGGAAATCTCCGACAACATCCCATACTTTGGGTCAATTAATAGTTTAATCTCAACTCCTATTTTTTGAACATAAAAGTGCTGAGTATTTTATATTTTGCTCAAATCAATGAAACCGTCCTTATTTATTCCAACATAAAATGAAAAATTATCATATAAAATTAGATAATCGAGACTTATGTGTTCAAAAAAAATATTATGATTAAACCGTAAACCGAACCAAAATAGTGAGACTTTCTCGGTGAATTCCCTTTAATAAATAGCAATGTGAATACTAAGATATGATTTTTCATATAATCATTGTTGAATAATCACAAAAGTTGTACGTATACAATATTCCTAACAAAATAATAACATAAATATAACAGTCACACACTTTCAATTTATTTAGTGTATTTAGATATTTGAACAATCTCGTGTATCTATATATATATATATATATATATATATATATATATATATATATATATATATATATATATATATATATATATATGTATATTAACATTGGCAAATTTTCTAAGATCATATTGATTTGAAACTTCTTTGTGTTTTCATATTTCTTTATAGTGATTCTAAAATAAGCACACAAGAGTTTTTAACTTATCATACATCTTATGACACTAATTTATTAATATTTATTTCTATACTATAGTATATAAAAGATATATCGTTTCTTTTACCACATTAATTTAAAACGCCTATAACATCTACTTTTCCGATTTGACCATTTGAAGACTTAAAGATTTCAAAGATCATGAGTTTGAGAAAAACCTAATGCCACGACGTGCTAGGATGATAACCATAAGGTGGCCATGACACATAACGAAGAAGCATGTCTTGTTGGTTACCACGACGTGGCGAGATGATGGCCACGACTTGGCATTCTTAACATTTTTAAGCCTATCTTAGCCACCAGCCTTCCAACCAGAACCTCTCGTAATCACTATACTGAAAAAATAAACAAAGATATACATTAGAAAGGCCACAATTCATACTGCTATAACCATCATGACAAGACTAACCCTCGGGGTTTGTGACTTCCTTGCTACGCGTACAGGTCTTGTGCTTTCAGTAGTACGTGTCCATACTACCTTCCACACCTACCCGTATTTGCAATGGATCAACACAAACTGCCTGAAAATAAACCCATAACTAGAATACTCATAAATCTTGTCCTTACTCTCTCAAGAGTGGCAAATCCTTCCTCAACTGGCCTGCTACACCCATATGCTCACTTATGAAACTTCCACCAACCCTACAACCACTCGTGCATGCTAATCATACATAACATTGGATCCTAAAGACAGTTAAATACTTGAGTCTACCCTAAGCCCTTAATCAGACAAGAACAGGAAATAAGTCTAAATCAAACATTCTCAGACTATAGAATCTTAGTTATGTACAACTATGATGCACATACTATGCAACTATAGTAATGATGTCAATTTCATTAAACATATAAGAAGATCTCTCCGAGGCTATCAGGCATCATACATCAAGCAATTCTATCATGTAATCCCTGAAGATCCTTAATCTATCACTAGCATGCAGTTCGATCATAATCATTAATAACAAATAACAATGTAGGTAACTTGGGGTATACTTTCTTACTTCGGCTTATCGTACACATCTCGTCCTCCGTGGTTACTTTTGAAAACAATTTTGAAAATCATTTTGAAAACTTTTATAGATCCTTAGTTTGAGTCTGGATCCGCACGAATGCTCATCCATCTTAAACTAGGGCTCCGATACCAACTTGTAACATCCCAAAATCACGATAAAGTTTTTCATTTTCAAATCAAAAGAAGCCATTGTTTTCTGACAAAACCCATAATAAAACCCATTATAAAATATAAATAACCCCAAGATCAATATAGCATAAATCCCAAACATGTCATCGAAGGATGTGTACGATTAGACATTCGCCTTGCTACAATCATATGAAGTACCTGAAACAATAAACTAAAAATGTAAGTCAAAGTTTAGTGAGTTCCCCCAAAGTACCACCACACAACAAATAACATATATAATCATGCATGTTGGGTCCACTCAGTCATCAGAATGGAATACCCTCGGGTCAAAGTCATCATGCTAGATTACCCTCGGCCTAATCAGTAATCGGATTGGATTTGAAACATCCCAAAAATACAGTCTAAAAATTTCATGTTAAATCATTATTAAAACCATAAATATCATTCATCATATAAGAATCATAAGTCATCTATCTCAAAAATATCATATCATCTTTCAAATATATCAGAGTATAAACATCCCAGAATGAACAAATGGTGTGTGCACTGCAATCATCTAGAGCTCTTTCCATTGCTACCGGATGTACCTGAAACCAAAACTGAAAACTGTAAGCACGAAGCTTAGTGAGTCTCCCCAAACTACCACATACCATACACATAATCACATTATGACATACATTGGGCCTTGCCCGCTACATCGGGCCCCACCCGGCATTGGACATGTCCGACATCGGACCTCGCGCGACATCGGATCGAAATCCGGCATTGGGCCCCGCCCGGCATCGAGCCCCGTCCGCATTGAGCTAAGCTCGGTATACATGAGCATATCACAAATAAATATAAACCTAAACACGTAACATAAACATATAAACATTCCTCGGGGCCCGCCCGACATCAGACCGAAATCTGGAAGCATATAAACATTCCTCGGGCTTGCCCCGACATTGGACCGAAGTCCGGAAACATATAAACCTACATCAGACGCAGCCCGACATCGGACCTTAGTCTGACATATTCTAACATACATAAATGGGCTGGTATTGGTGCTTTCGACCCATTCCTACTGGAGGAAAACTCACCTCACACTGCTGAAGTCCCGTGAATAAATCTCTGGCCGCTGGCTGACAGATCCCTGAACTGTCAACATCAAATCGACACCCAATTAATAATTGGGTTCCAATACATAACCATATGTCCATGCTTGGGGTAAAATGATACTTTACCCCTAACCTAGCTTGATTCAAGCCTAAGGCCCAAATTCACACCCTGAAGGCCTAAAAGCCAAATAAACAACCAAGTCCCAATTATGGCCCATTTGTGGCCCAACTTTCAAATTGGACCCAAGCCTTTCCAATAGGCCTTATCTTAAATCCCTATTCAATATTCTAGTCCATATACTTGTTCTTCGATGGCCCGTCAATAGCCCAATCACTAAAGCCCAACAGAAGGCCCATCTTGAAGCCCAAACATAATTTGGGTTTCTCACATAAAATGACGATTAGGGTTAAATGTTCTTGCTTAACCCGTTAGTGACTTAATCCCTTAAGTCCATCACTCCACTAGGCCAAACATACAATGTAATTGGGCTTAAGTCATATTTCAATCCACTAGTCCAAACGTGGGTCCCGGCAATCCAAAACTAACATCTTCCAAAATTAGGGTTTCCTAAACCCTAATTAGGGTTTCTAACCCAAACACAAGCCAAACAAGTCCTAAATTAAGCTTTTAGGTCTATTGGTGTTCCACTAGGCCGGGCACCACCCACTACCACCTCAGGTAGTGGTGGTCAACGACGGCTCACGGCGGCATCCACCACCTCGTGGTGGTGGTGGTTGCAATTCTAGATCTGTCACACCCTCGAACCGGGCGGCGGAAACGTCCGAGGGCTCGTGTGACTATCAATTGAATTATCATCACAATGAATATACATTAATCATAACACGATCATTGCCAAACATTACATATTACAATCAGCATTGTTCACATCAAGTACATTGTTTAATATTACATATTCAAAACATAAATTGTACGAGAGTTGTCATTTCTCAAAATAAGATTCCTAAAATACACTTGAAGCTTCTTCGACTTAATGGTTACCTGAGAATACAAGTTATTTTGAAAACGGTCAACATATATAATGTTGGTGAGTTCATAAGCAAGTTTGATTAAAAACTTTGTATTGATGGTATAACCCAGAAAATCTGATATTTTCTGAAAAATTCGTTTACAACATGATGTGATGATTTAATATATGTGTGTATGTGGGATTTCAAAACATATGTAAATGAATGAATCCCAAAAGTTTTCCTTGTCTAGTAAAAGAAATCCGATATTTCCCGATCTATAATAGAATTGTAATATTTGTATTATCATATGGATTGTTTTGTATCGCCACAATATGTGAATTTGATTTCCCCTGAAGGTATAGATGGTAATGGATCTCTATGTGAGTCGTTATAACCATGCATGATAAATGACTAATTCGCCTGTCTTGGCATTTTTCCAAACGCCGGTTTTGATCAAGATTTTGTCACCCTAGACTGGCCGAGTCTAACTGTAGCGAACAGCTCAGGTGTGGGGGAGTCACCCTTGTATAGATCTATACACAAACTCTCGCTCTCCCTTCCTGGAGACTCTGATTATAACTACAGGCTACAGCCAAACACTCAATGGTGTCGACCGATAATTCTCACTAGACCCCAATGATTTTCACATGAATATGATTAATGTTAAACGTAGTTTGATTTACTAACACCTGATGATACTTGAATGTGATGGACACATCCCAACAAACATGCATAAGGACAGATGTGGCCCATTAAACACGTAAGTTATTTCTAGGCTTGAAGGCATGCAAACGGACACGTTGAAGCCCATTAAGCATACAATGACTCTCTCCAGGCAAAATTAACATGCAAATGGGCCACTAAGGCCCAATAACATGTAAAAATTAATTCAGACCCATTGAGCATGTAATTGGGTCACTAAGGCCCAGTAGACATGAATTGATTATATTGGGCCCAATAAACATGCAAATGGATCACGAAGGCCCAATAAACATGTATTACAAGTACCAGGCCCAATATTGATACAATTGTTCTATTTTTGTATATTTGATGTGGTATAGTGTTTTTAGATGAAGCATTTACTTATGATATTAAGATGCTCAATGTTTGATCTATAACGATATTATTAGTTTATATAATATATCATTTTAAATCCTTAATAAAACTTATATTTTTGGTCCAATGGTTTAATAGTTGATACGTTTGACTCTAAATATTTATTTGACCATTTCAAACCTTGATTTGTAAGAATTTACATTTTCATCCCTTATTTGTAAAAAAATTTCACTTTTGGCCCAATTCCCATGAATTTTACATTTTTGGCCCAAAATAAAAAACTTTGCATTTTTAGTCCCAATTTAGAAATAAATGTTATTTTCACCCCTAAATTTGGTTTATTTACATTTATGGCTCAAACTTTGATTAAATGACATTTTTAACCCCAAAACTTCTTATTTTTTGTAAATTTGGGCCCAAAACCGTGAGGCCCAAATATTAAGCCCATTAGGCTAAAATTTACACTTTTGGCCCTTTGAAAAGTATGGTTATCATAAAAATCCATTTTTATACAAGTATGACCTGTTTGATCCTTATAAAAACCGAAAATGTCACTTTTTGCCATTATCTTTGTTTTTTTGACAAATATGACCCTTAACAAGATTTTTGCTTTAAATTTTTATATCTTAAACATGTAAATACTTTTAACTTGATAATATGATGTATAAGGTATCTTAGTTCATGGATTATCACTTATTGTTGCTTAAGATGTCGAGATGTGTTAAAATCTAACACATTTTTACAAGATAAACCAAGAAATCACACATATCAAGCATATAACACATAGATCTACACATTTTACTTGTATTCTCTCCCAAAAATCATGTAAAAACCGAAAAAAGGGGTATGAACTCACCTTGGGGTTTGTTGTTTCGGTTTTGAAGAAGAATGGATAGAGATGAGGTGAATTTCGGCCCTAGCAAACTCCCTTGAGTGGTTTTCGAACTTAGGTGGTTCTAATGAGTTAGAACATGAAAGAAGGTTATGTAAGAAAGAATTTTTAGCATTAAGATGGATAATATGTGTTTATATATAATAAAAACTTACCAAGAAGTTGAAACCTTGAAGATTACTCTTGAAGCACAAGCAAAGCTTTGAGATCTTTGATGAAAGAAAATGATGATTTTAGAGATGTTTTGGAGAGAATTTTTGAGTGTGTGTGTGTTGCTAGCCTACTCTCGGCCGAAGATAAGAAGGGAGGGGGAAAGAAGATGTGATGTTCACCTAGATGCATGAGATTGAAAGTTTACTT
Organism: Lactuca virosa; assembly: GCF_052849685.1. Lineage (NCBI taxonomy): Eukaryota > Viridiplantae > Streptophyta > Magnoliopsida > Asterales > Asteraceae > Lactuca > Lactuca virosa. The sequence goes on from NC_136434.1 coordinate 203,580,765, forward strand.
AATGGTTACTTTGCATGGAAGTCCATCATGCATATGTGATGTGTCTCATGCTCATTAGTTCTCTTCCTTTTCCCTTTTTTTTCATGGGCCAAAAATTGAATTAAGAAGGAGAAGATGAATTATTTTGGCCCAATCTTGATCTTTACTCGAAATCATGAGGCCCATAGAGAAAGTTTTCGGCCCAGTGGGCCTTTAGGATGGTTCACGACCCAAATAGCATAAAAGAATGGGTTTTATGGTCCATTAGGGTTAATTTGATTAGTTATGGCCCAAAATGTTAAGTTTCATGAAGGTGGGTCCAATTAGAGCCCATTTAAGGGTCCTAAGCCCAAAATAGTCAAATTGGAAGCTTATTGGTCAATTAGGCCCAATAAGGAAATCCTTGTCCATAATGGACTTAAACCAGGATTCTTAGGGTCTTAAATCCCTAAGTTGACTATTCAAACGTTTTGTATAAGTTTCTAGGATTTACAATTGGATTTTGATGGGAGTTCATACACATTTTCAAATTATGGTTACAATTGTTGCCATTGTTAATGTTTACAAAAGTATAGAATTTCCTAGCAAATTTGCTAGTTGTGACATCATCCCCCCGTTAGAGGGAATTTCGTCCCGAAATTCTTTTGAAAGTTAGGTTTGAGGATGCGAGAATAAGTGAGGGTACTTCTGTCTCATTTGGTCTTCGCGTTCCCAAGTGAATTCCGGTCCACGCTTTGCATTCCACCGAACCTTCACAATTGGAATGCGACTCTGCTTTGTACGCTTTACTTCCCTATCCATAATCTCGACTGGTTCTTCGACGAACAGGAGATTCTGATTTATCTCAATCTCTTCCAAAGGAACGACAAGGGTTTCATATGATAGTCATGTTTTTAGATTCGAGACGTGGAACATGGGGTGTATGCTGCTGAGCTCGGCAGGTAGCTGCAGCTTGTAAGCCACTGGACCAATCCGGGCAAGAACCTCGAACGGTCCAATGTATCGCGGGTTCAGTTTTCCCCGTTTCCCAAAGCAGATCATTCCTTTCCATGGAGAGACCTTCAGTAACACTCGGTCCCCAACTTGAAATTCTAATGGCTTTCGTCGCATGTCCGCATAGCTCTTCTGTCGATCCCGCGATGCTTGAAGTCGAGCTTTGATTTGGATTATCTTTTTTGGTCGTTTCTCGGATGATTTCAGGTCCTGTGAGAGCACTGGCTGGCGATTACCCTTTTTCTAGTTGGGTGTCTGTGACATCCCCATTTTCACGGCCAGAAAAGACCGATTTTGTTTATGCTTTGTTTGAAAATCAGAGTAACATTTTAAATAAAAGTGATGCGGAATTTGTCCCAAAACAATTTATGATAACGATTTATCGAAAGCATTTCCATAGAAATGTATTTCATTAAAAGACTTGGGATGTCATGTTCGATACAGATCAAAAGCATAAACAGTACAATATAAGCCTTACTACGTTATTTCATATCTACAGGCCTATATCCGTAATCCCTTATCCAAAACATCACAACTATGCTCGAGCGCCACTACCTGTAATACATGAAACTGAGTGGGTCAGGCTTGGAAGCCCGGTGAGCACATAGGGTTTTCAACCCACAATAAATAAGTTTATTAATTTCATCAATCAACAATAACCCGATTACCCGTTCCCGTTATCCTCACTTTACGTCCCTAAACACCTATCATAAGGGACCTAGCCTAAGGATCATCATCAGGATGGACACTACTGCTAAGGGGATTCCTCAGCAATAAATGTCCTTAAGGCAACCATGTGGGGGATGAAGTACACCGGTGAACACAACGTTCACAAACACCTACAGGTTGCGAGCCTGCTAGTGTTCCACTGGACTGTCTAGAAGAGTCCGTGGTCATCATCCATACTCCGCTAGATGACAGAATCAACAACAACAACATCGATGCCTCTCATCATTTTATCACACATCGTCTAATACATCTACCCATGTTTTACCCCAACATTTTTGTAGATATAAAATACATATACAATTTAAATCATATAAAACTTGTATAAAATCGTTCATCCAACATAGATAGCAAGTATACAGATAATATACACACATATCACGTAGTTTATATAAAATACTTCATATCTATGTGTAAGATGAAAGGGACCATGCACTCACTTGAAAAGGTGGTGATTCCGAACTCAGGCAGCGCTTCGCTTCTTAAAAATAATTTCCTTCGACGAAACCTAGTATTATTACCACTAGAGTTTAGTCTATTATTCGCCGAGACTATTTAATAGTCTAGCTATTATTACTATTATATAAGAGTTAAAAAATACTTATATAACCCATAATAATGGCCCAAGTACTTATTATAAGTTCCTAATAACGTTACTATAATTAAATAAAAGCTATATTAAAAATAGCGTAGGCGTAACTCACTTACAGCGGGTTTTATAGAAAACCGGGCTTTGCTTGGAGCAGTGTTCCCGAGCCGAAAAGCTCTTCTTCTCGGAGTCGTCGAGCACTCCGGGGCTTCCGCCTCGTGCTAGGGAGGTTCCCTAGGCTTTTCGGGGCTAGAGAGAGGTTCTAGAGAGAGAGTAAAGAGAAGAAAGAATGGGAAAGGTGTGAAGAAAATGAGGGTGAGAGAGGTGGTATTTATAGGGTGAAATATGGCTGAACTTGGTGCCACATGTCACCATCTGGTGGCAAGCCTTGGGGAGAAAGCAATGGCCAAGATTGTGCCACGTCACCCATTTTCGCACAGCACACTTCCGACTTCTAAAATCCGTAACTTTCACATACGAGCTCCATTTTTGACGTTCTTTATATCCACGCGTAGGTAAAAATAAAATCTACAACTTTCATTTTGACTCCGTCGGCTAATTCTCGACCGATCTTAAATTTAACTGTACGAGGAGATTATACTGTTAAATGTCCGCGTAAAATTCATAACTTCTACATACGGATTCTATTTTCGTCTGTCTTTTTACCGTTGAGTTCCTATTAATGAGATCTTCAATTCTCATTTAGGTTGCGTAGGCCAAAACCCGCTCGATCTAAAATTCGAGTTTCAGGCTGTACACTGCTAAGCCGAAACTTCGAAAAATCATAACTTCCTCATACGAAGTCAGATTTGGGCGTTCTTTTTATGGACACTCTCGGTTTAACGTATTCTACGACTTTCGGTTAGATCATTAATGCTAAAACTCGCTCTATCGTAAATTCACTATTTACGCTTCCCGGTATCGTGACGGTTCCATCGCGAAACTTCGACGGGTCATAACTTCTTCGTTACAACTCGGATTTCGGCGTTCTTTATATCTCCTGAATCCTTGTTTCGACCACTACAACTTTATGTAAAGATATCGGGTATATCTCACACTTTAATTTTGACGCTTATTTTTATCCTTTATTTATTATACATTTATAAATAAGTAATAAGCACATAAATACACATAATTCACATAATACTCAAATATTTCATCTTTATTACTTCAGAAAGAGTTACAATAGTTGACCTAGAGTATTACATTGTCTAAAAATGCTTAGCCCCGAAACCCGGGCGTTACAATTCTCTCCTCCTTAGGATGATTCCGTTCCGGAATCATGCATCAACAAACAGATGTCGGTAGCGACTCATCATGTCACTTTCTGTTTCCCAAGTGAGATTCGTCCCATTCGAATGTTTCCATTGGACTAGCAATAATTCGACCATCTTGCGTCGTAACTTCTTCGTCTTACGGTCAACAATTGCCTCGGGCTCTTCAATCAACCTCTTGTTCTCATCCATTCTTAATTCTGAGATTGGAATTATGTCGGGAACTTCTCCCGTGAATTTCCTCAAATAACACACATGGAAGGTGTTATGAATACCATCTAGTTCTTCGGGTAATTCGAGCTTGTAAGCTTGGTTCCCAATCTTCTGAAGAACTTTGAACGGTCCAATAAACCTTGGACTCAACTTTCCTCGTTTCCCGAATCTTATAAGTCCCTTCCACGGTGAGACTTTAAGCAAAACCGAATCCCCAACTTCGAAGGTCATCGGTCATCTTTTCTTGTCAGCATAGCTCTTTTGACGATCTTGAGCTGCTGACATCCTTTCCCTAATCACTTTCAACTTCTCAGCAGTCTCATGGACTATCTCGGGGCCCATAAACTGCTTCTCTCCGGCCTCAAGCCAACAAGACGGTGTACGACACTTCTGTCCGTACAACGCTTGATAGGGTGCCATCTTGATGCTCGAGTGGAAACTGTTGTTGTAGGAAAATTCTACCAGAGGTAAGTGCTCGTCCCAGTTCCCTTGGAACTCAAGGGTACATGCTCTCAGCATATCTTCCAATGTTTGAATCGTTCTTTCACTCTGGCCATTGGTCTGCGGATGGTAAGTTGTACTCAAACACAATTTCGTACCCAATTCCTCTTGTAGGCTTCTCCAAAATCTTGACGTGAAAAGACTATCACGATCTGATATAATTGTTAGAGGAACACCGTGAAGTCTTACAATTTCCTTCACATAAGCATTTGCGAGCTTATCCGTAGACCACTTCCCGTTGGCTGCTATGAAGTGTGCACTCTTAGTGAAACGATCCACGACCACCCAAATCATGTCGTGTCCGTTCTTCGTCCTGGGCAGTTTAGTCACAAAATCCATGGTGATGTCGTCCCATTTACCCATGGGTACAGGTAAAGGTTCTAAACTCCCATACGGTTTCTGATGTTGTGCCTTAACTCTCGCACATGTCACACACTCGGCCACATACTTTGCAACATCGAGCTTCATCGTCGGCCACCAGTAGTAGGGTTTTAGGTCCCTATACATTTTAGTGCTACCGGGATGAATCAAGTACATGTTCTTGTGTGCTTCTTCCATCAGAAGATCTCTTATTCCTCCCGTCTTAGGTACCCAAATCCGATCTTGGAATACCTTCAGTCCTCGACTGTTTGTACCGAACACTAACGTTTTGCCCAAACGTTCTTCCTTTCGGTCATTCTTCTCTAAAGCTTCTTCTTGAGCTTTCCTGATACTTTCCACAATCGTCGAGACGACTTCAATTCTCAACGCTCTTGGCCTTTTCCTTTCAAGGTTGACTTTCCGACTGAGAGCATCAGCAACAACATTTGCTTTACCGGGGTGGTAAAGTATCTCATAGTCATAGTCCTTGAGTAGTTCTAGCCAGTGTCGTTGCCTCATGTTCAATTCTTTCTGATTAAAGAGATACTGGAGACTCTTATGATCAGTGAAAAGCTTGCACTTCGTGCCATAGAGGTAATGCCTCCATATCTTTAAGGTAAATACTACCGCCGCCAACTCTAGATCATGAGTGGGGTAGTTCTTTCGTGCTCATTCAATTGTCGAGAGACATATGCTATCACCTTTTCTCTTTGGGTCAGAACACAACCCAACCCGACTCCAGATGCGTCACTGTATACCGCGAAGTCTTCAACTCCATCGGGTAGAGAAAGTATCGGTGCTTCACATAACTTCTTCTTTAGCTTCTCGAATGCCTCATCGTGTTTCTCACTCCACGTATATGTAGCTCCTTTGTGGGTCAACGCTGTCAATGGAGCAGCTATCGAAGAAAAGCCTTGGATAAATCGTCGGTAATATCCGGCTAATCCTAGAAAGCTTCGAATCTCCGTTGGACTCTTTGGACGTTCCCACTTCATTACCGCTTCGATTTTTGCTGGGTCAACCATTATCCCTTCTTGGTTAACCACATGACCCAAGAATTGGACTTCTCGGATCCAAAAATCACACTTGGAGAACTTAGCATAAAGCTTCTCCTTCTTTAACACTTCCAACACTTCCCGTAGATGCTTGCCATGCTCCTCTTGGCTTTTTGAGTAGATCAGAATGTCGTCGATGAACACTATCACGGATTTATCGAGGAATGGTTTACAAACCCTGTTCATCAAATCCATGAACGCTGCTGGAGCATTGGTTAGTCCAAATGACATAACCAAGAACTCGTAGTGTCCATATCTAGTTCTGAATGCAGTCTTCTCAATATCCTGCTCTCTCACCTTCAGCTGATGATATCCTGACCTAAGATCGATCTTTGAGAAATAGCTCGAACCTTGCAGTTGATCGAATAGGTCATAAATCCTCGGCAATGGGTACTTGTTCTTCACCGTTGCCTTGTTCAGCTCTCGATAGTCTATACACATTGTCATGCTTCCGTCCTTCTTCTTCACGAATAACACCGGAGCTCCCCAGGGTGATGAACTAGGTCGAATGAAACCGTTGTCCAACAGCTCCTGAAGTTGCGTCATAAGCTCCTTCATCTCCGTCGGTGCTAATCGGTATGGTGCTTTCGCTATTGGTGTCGTCCCTGGTAACAAGTCTATTCGGAACTCTACTTGTCTATCAGGTGGTAATCCGGGAAGATCTTCGGGAAAAACTTCCGGAAAATCACACACGACCGGTATATTCTGCACCTCCTTCTTTTCCTTCTTAGCATCGATTACGAATGCCAAGTATGATGCACATCCCTTGGACAAACATTTTCTGGCTTTCATCAGGGAGATGATTCCAGAATTTACTCGGCGTTTGTCCCCGTACACCATAAATGACTCTTTTCCGGGTGGGTTTACTCTTACTATCTTCTTTCGGCATAATATCTCAGCATCGTTGGCGCTAAGCCAATCCATTCCCAAAACGATGTCGAAACCGTTTAACTCTATGGGTAATAGCTCCTCGTGGAATTCGTTTCCGTTTAGGTCGATGACGATGTTCCTAATACGATCACTAACAGATACGAATTTGCCACTGACAACTTCTACAATCAGGGCATTATCAAGTTTTTCTACAGGCAATGCTAATTTCCCACCAAATTTATGCGACACAAAGGAGTAGCTTGCTCCGGAATCAAATAGTATATTGGCAGGCAAACCATTTACAAGAAAGGTACCTGAAGCGACGTCTGCTGCCTCCTTCGCAGCCTCGAGCGTCATCTGGAAGGCTCTTGCCTTCGGCTTCGGTGGAATGTTGGGTCTTCCTGCCTCCTTCTTCTTCGGGCAGTCCCTCGAAATGTGCCCCTCCTCGTTGCACTCATAACAGACCTTCTTAGTGAACGTGCATTCGTTGGCATAGTGCCCAGGCTTTCCATACTTGAAACAAGTGACTCCTCCGTCACATTTCCCCTGGTGCTTCTTCTTGCACTTGTCGCACCATTTTGCTTCGACTCCTCCTCCTCTCGAACCAGATTTCGAGAATTTACTCTTCTTTCCGGACCTCGAGGATCCGTCAAATTTCCTTTTCTCACCAACCTCGGCCCTCTCCAGACCCCTTTCTTTCTGCTGGGTCTCCACATTCTTAGCCGCTCGAACAGCTGATTTCAGAGTGGTTTCCATCTTGACTGTTGGGCCATAGTCGGCTGGCAGTCCATTTGCGAATTTCTCAATTTTGGAGAGTTCGGTTGGCACTAGGTATAGAAACAACTTCATCTTTTCCGTGAATGCAGCAGCATAGTCATCAATGCTCATTCTCCCCTTCTTCAAGTTTTGGAATTCATTGTTCAGATCAATCAGATCTATCTCCGAACAGTACTGCGCCTTCAGTTGTTCTAAGAACTCATCACATGACATCTTCAGAGCTTCTCCTCGCGGCATTGTATCCGCCAATAGTTTCCACCAGCTCAAGACTCCAGTTTTCAGTTGTCTTACAGCGAAGACGGTCTTCTATTTCTCGCTACAGTCGCAACTCTCAAACACCATCCCCATCTCGGAGATCCAATCCATAATCTCAACAGGCTTTGGGCTTCCTGAGAGACTTGGTGGTTCCGTACCCAATAAATTATTGTACATTCGCCCATCCTTGTCGTTTCTCCTTTCCAGGCCATCCCTTCGTTCACCTTGAGTCCCCACTTGACTCACTTGGCGGCTGTACTTCCCTTCCTCCGATTGCTTGGGAATCAACTCGGGTTGCTCAATGGGCATAGTAGGTTCGTCCCTATTTTCCTGCAACATCTGCCTCATTTCCTCCCTTTGTTCTACTAACATAACACGAATCATGGCTTGCACTCCAGCCATGGTAATTGGTTCGGGGGCATTTGCTACAATAGGTATTTGCTGAATCACTGGTGGTTGATTCCTATTCCCATTTGCATTCCCAGCTCCACTGCGGGTTCTTGTCATTTTGATCTATACACCGAATAAGGTGAATTTAGATCTTTATTTAGGATAGACGTTTAAATCATCCTTATCACTCCGAAACGTTTACATGCTAGTTCTAATATCGTAGTCGTACGTTTAGAATCCTAAACACATAAGGTTTCCAGATCCGGTCGGCAACAGACCATAGATCCGAATAAATAACAGCATATAAGGCACAAATCATTTAGCACATAAAAGCATTTTAGGCATAATTCCTAAAATAAGCTAGTGCTCACACCTCACAATCATCGCTTAGCATTCTAAGTTTAAGTCTAGAAATCCTACAAATTCCTAGTTCGCTTAAACTAATGCTCTGATACCAACTGTGACATCCTCATTTTCACACGACCAGAAAAGACCGATTTTGTTTATGCTTTGTTTGAAAATCAGAGTAACATTTTAAATAAAAGTGATGCGGAATTTGTCCCAAAACAATTTATGATAACGATTTATCAAAAGCATTTCCATAGAAATGTATTTCATTAAAAGACTTGGGATGTCATGTTCGATACAGATCAAAAGCATAAACAGTACAATATAAGCCTTACTACGTTATTTCATATCTACAGGCCTATATCCGTAATCCCTCATCCAAAACATCACATCTATGCTCGAGCGCCACTACCTGTAATACATGAAACTGATGTTGGATTAATGTCTAAGTCCATAACTATATTTGGTATGTACTTGACCCGACCCGGCATGGTCCATTTGGGTTGCACTTCACCGGCACAATTTATATGGATAGTCTTTTGAGAATAGTATATTTATGATTTATATTAATATATTATAAGTTCTAATATATTAATATGGAATCATATTATTTAATTAGTATTGATCAAGAATTAATTTAGAATTAATTAAGTGATCAAAAAGAACTAATTAAATATGGACTCTTATATATATGGAATGGGCCAAGTTCATTTAGGTTGGGCTAAGCTTTCATGGATGGTCCATGGAGCTTTTAACCCATGGATCCTATGTTAATGAAAGGTCATGGGTATTAGGGTTTACATGGATGTAACCCTAATCCTCCATAATATATAAAGGGGTCCTTGGCTCACAAAATTGACACAAGTGTGTGAAAATAAGAGTGGGCCGATTTTAGTGTGCATACATATTCTCTCAAGTTCTTCCAAGGTATTTTGGTGATTTGTGATTCCACTTGAGGCTTCCACACTATTGGGGCTAAGCTCTTAAAGTTCAAGACTTCAAGCTTCATTAAAAGGTATGTATTCTAACTTGTTATATTACCCAAATATCAAGGATTGTATGCTAGATAGGGTAATACCTTGGAATATTCATATTTGCATGTATAATTGAGAAAACATAGATCCAAGGTATTTAGGGTTGCATGTACACTTAAGAGTGTTAGAATGCTCAAAACCCAATAGTGGTATCAGAGCCATGGGTTGTTTTCTGTTATATTGATGCAAATGTTTTATTTTCAAGTTGGAAAAAAAAAGGAAAAAAAAACATGACGTTTGTCAAATTTTAAGATAATTACTTGTTTTGTGAAAAACGAATTATTTGTAAAATTTGAATCATTTGTTATATGAGTTGAATTAGGTCAAATTTAGTAAAAGATGAAATGATATGAATATTTTATTAGTTTTAAAAGTTTGATCTAAATGTTTTAAGGAGTTACATATTTTTTCATAAAATTTTGGAGCTCAAAAGTTTTTTTTAAAGTTGTGATCTTAAGGGTTTTTGAAACTTCCATAAGTTATGGATATGAAAGTTTTAAAAAAAAAAATTGATTCAAAGTTTTTATGGAGTTACAAAATTTGGTGTTAATGTTTTAAAGAATTCCATAACTTGTTCTTAAGTTATGGAACATGGAAAGTTTCGTCATAAAACACCATTAATTCCATAAGTTATGGAATCAAAAGGTTTTCAAGAATTACAAAACTTGCCCTCAAGTTTTGGAATTTGAGAAAAGTTTTTTATGAAAAAAAGAATTGAATTCTAAAACTCTTGGGTTCATAACTTAAACAATTAATTAAATGGTTTTAATTTTGAGTTTAATAATTGGAATAATGATGTTTTGTTGAATAGTTCAAATTAACTCTTATGAACTTTATTAATAGTTAATTAAAGCGTTTAATTAAAAGAGTATTATTAAATCCATAAATATATGGTTTGAGTTTAATTAAATTAAAAGTCTAGTTTAATTAATAGATTAAACCACCAAGTATTTTAAATGTCTAAAATACACCCTTATACTATTATAATATTAAAAGTTTAATATATTATATGTATAAGAGCAAGTCGTCTTACCATTAGTAGGCCTCATTCACGAAACCGGTCTATAAGGGGGGTATAATGTTACTGCCTATAAATTGGCAGTTTAATGGGTGTCCACTCTCACTCACCGCTTCCTTGACCGGTGGAGGGTCGTTAGCCGAACAGGTAGGACAAGGACTATAATTCTCCCTTCATTATAAGTATAATGATAAATACTAAGTAACTAAACACTTATAAATTCCCAATCTTAGTTACTTAGGAAAATGTGAATAAGGTGCTAATCCATGAAATTACACTTTGCACTTTGTTTAAGCTGTTAGTGGAGCGTGTGTGGTTAACCGGCACACTAACCTGGACTTAACAAGGTAGGCAAAGGGTAACTTAATGTTTATCATAGTATCGTTGGAGCGTGTGTGGTTAACCGGCACATCGATTGAGGGGTAAATATTAAGGGTACCAAGTATATTTGCATGGTTACTTCACACCTTATTTTGTGATCCTCGGCATCCCAGTCACAAAACCTGAAGGGCACACTCGAGATTGAAACATGCCATTGAAAAGTTCAATGAATCTCAAAAGAATCTAGGAGTTTCAAAACCAATTAAAACCTAATAATACATTTCGTTTATCTTGGTGGAAATTGGTGAATCGTCATTCACCTACCTTCAAATATTTTATAGCTTGGATTACGGCATCCCTCTTCCAAGTTATAAAATAGTTTGTTGGGTCCTAGCCTTAATATATCATATTGGGTGTTATATTAAGGACTTAAATCAACTTTACGTGAATTTCTCCCATTGTTGATGTCTGGTTTAGACAACAATGATATTCCCAAACCAAGCTTTCCTAATGAATATGACTTCCCGAGTTTGGCTCATGGAAGTCATACTTCTCTTCCTCCACCTCCTCCAATTATTCTCCCTAACCCACAAGTTCAAGGTCACTCAAGCCCTAATGGCAAGCAAGGTCTATGTGTGATCACATCTTAGAGATGAAGTCACATATTGACAAGCCGGGAGAGTTGGGTGTCAAAGTCTTGAGAAAGTTGGATGTTCAATCACTTTCTAAGTCACATAGTGAGTTCCTTTGGGACTACTATGAAACAGACTATGACATGAACCTTAATGATCATATCTATTTGCTTGGTGCTGGTGAATCAGCAATGATTTGGAACGATAGTAAAGCAAATTTGATTAGAAGATCAACTTCCCAAAAACTTTATGGACAGTGACAATGGTGACACTGGAAATCCAGAAAAAGCATTCTCTTCCCAATGGAAAGGGATTGGCCATAGTCAACCCGGTTGACCAAATGGTAAAGAGAAAGGCTAAGTCTGAGATAGTCCCATTACCAAAGGGTCCATATGTTTATTTTGCCAAAGGAAGGGGCGTTGATTGCAAAGCTGCCAAATTTACATAAGGATGTTAAAGTCAATAAGTTTGACTCTACATCAGGTAGAGCCCATTATCTAACTCTGTTAAGTTCTATTCTGAGATCCTCATTACATGATGTGACTGGGTCACATGTTGATGTTTTAAGAATCAAAGAATAGAGAGAAATCTTAAAGGAAGTATATGCTGATTCTGATCGCGAAGGTGGATTTCGATCGCATCAGAATTTTGAGCAGTTGCTTAAGAAGTTATGATATATTGCTAAGGAATAGATAACAACAATTTTCCATGTGGATTGTAAGGATAAGTTTTTCCGAAAAGTTTTAAAATAAAAGAAAATTGTTTAATTTTATTTATTTGAAGTATCCTTACAATGGCATTTGTGGAAAATTGTTGCTTATATGATTCCACTGACAGCAGTATTGGAAAATGGATTTGATTCTTTCATTTGTGGTAGTGTCTAAATTTACCAAATCAGGAAAGTTCCTCATCGCCCAAGTTTCAATTGGACCGAAACTTGGAATCATGCAAGTTGAATAGTATGATGAATGAGAACTTTCAAGCATTGGAAAATCAAGACTAATTACTTGTTCACATGGATGTGTGAGTCAAGTGAAGGACTAAAGGGATCGAGTACACATTCTTGTGTACTGGTCATGTCCACCACAAAGCTCGTTAAGACTATTTGATTTACTAAAGTTTAGTAAATATGGTTATACTTACAAGTTTAAGTATAATTCTGAAACATTGGAAAAGTCTCAATGTATGGCAGAACGAATGGGAAGAATCAAATTAGGCAGAAAGATAAAAGTTTCTCAAATCTGAAAAGATGAGAGAGTACTTTAGTATCATGTTTGTGATCATCTTAATGATTTAGAAATCATATCACAATTAGTCCTCTAAAGGTCATCTTAGTGCATTCTTATGACTAAGAAGAGGAGTCATGAATTGTTTAAATGGTTAGATCAGGAAGATGAGTCATACTTCGTTCCAAAACAATTCTTAGAGTCATACTCCAAGATTGTAACTTGAGTGACATATCTTAAAGAAAGGTTTAAAACACTTGTCAAATGTAAGAGTAAAAGTGTCCTACTCTTGTACATTTGAAATTGGTAAGTTGTGATGTTTTGGATAAAACAAAGACCAACTAAGGCCAATTGTGTGAAGTTTTTGTCTTGATAAAGAATCCGCACTATCTCTTGAATATTTGGCAAGATAGTCTTATATGTCAAGAGGATAGTGGGAGTCTTAAAGATCCTAAAAAGAATTTCAAGAACTAATCAAGAATAAAACCTGAGGTTCTTCACTAGCACACGACTTGAGGTTTATAACCTATCGTGTTGACATATTCTGTGCCCATTCCAGTTAAAGTTGGCTTTGCATAGGAGTTCTGAAAGTTCTCAATTGGTTGCATAACAACTTGGAAGCAATGTCAGGCCCTGTACTGCCAGGTGGCAAGAAGTTAAGATTGCATAAGTTCAGTCCATATGAGTTTGGATTTGTCATTATCCTTGTCTTGTGACTATGGTTTTGACGATTCACATGGATAAGAACACATACACCATAAAATCTAAGGGTCATAAGGTTTCTCTCCGATTCATGAAAATGATGGTGAGGAAACACTTCCACCAAGTAGATTTGAAGCAGATGGCAAAAGGTCTAAACAATTGAGACTATGATTACGGCATCCCTTTTCATAGTTCTGAAATTGTTTAGACACACATGCATGCTATCTAAGGAAAGGTGTATGATTTTGATAAAGTTTTATCAAAGTATCTCGTATCAGAAATCTGAACTTTGGTAAGAAAGTCAATAAAGTATTCATTTCTAGAAGTCCAGCTGATTTCTGAGTACATGTCAAAGCTAGTGGGAGCATAAGTGTTATGCTAATAATCATCATGTTAGTGGGAACATGATAATTATTGTTAGTGTTGCAAGTTAGCAATGTTAATTATAGAAAACAAAAGTTTCAATTCGTGAGGCTGCAGGGATTGAAAAAGTTGTTTTGCTATAATTAAGGGAGATGATCTACTTCATTTCAGTTCTAAAGGCTTAGATTGAGACCTTAATCATCTTTAGTCAAGAATATATATATGAATTTCATGTTGGATTGGTTCAACTTAAGGAAATTCTATATATTGCGTTCTCAAAATTCGATTATGATTACGGCATCCCTCTTCATAGTCAAATTTTGAAAACATGGCAAATAAAAATATTATAGCAAAAGACTGGTCTAGAATCATGTCTTTATGTGAGACATCATGAATCGTGTACCATTTGCTTTGGGTACATGATCGATTGCATGTGCTATAATATTTGTCATTTCTAAATTTTTCCAAATGCCCAGAGGTATTAAGAAGGGAAAAGGTCTAGAATTGGATATGACTAAAATGATTAAGCAATTGTCGAGGACAATCTGAGGTTTACCAATGATTGGTTGCTCAGGGACAGTTGGAAGTATAGTGCTAATTTTGGAATGACCATATTGACATATTCTGAAAAGAGGCATCTCTTATTCAGAAGTGATAGTCAAAATGAGAATATGGAGTTGTCTCCATAGGTGGAAGTTATCTGTGTAAGATTAGAAAACTTAATGCAAGAAGCACGTCCAAAGCAATGTACTTTGAATATGAGACTTAGTTTACATGGAGTTGATCTCCATTGGAATACCTTATAATGATTGTTGACAAGTCTTTGTGACTTTGTACATATTCATTACAGGAGGGTCAGTGCATATAAGTTTAAAATCTAAACAGATTTTGATAAATGATAGGAATTTGAAATTCTCACATTTTTCGATAAGGATTTGGGAGTGTGAAATTAGAATCATTGAAATTATGTTCAATTGGTTTATTTCACAAAGTAAGGATCATAGACAAACATAAAGTGCATACTTGGTGTATGGCAAAGCTATTGTTTAAGAAAAACATAGTGTACATGCTTGGAGCATGGGACAACTAGTGTTTTTAATTCAAGTATAAAGTTGATAAAACCGAAACAATGAATAATGAGTAATCAGTATGGTGATAAATAAAAGTGTTTATTTATATTAATAGGGTTTGATACCATATTTGATTCATTTATTCTTGTGTTTCACTTTGCATGTTTTGACTTCCAGAATAACTAAGTCGCTCTTCCTGAATGATTAAGTTATTCAAACCATCCACAGTCGGTCATATGTTGGAAGTAGATATGAATCAAGACTGTCATGGGTTGGTTTGTGGAGGTCCAAGTTGGTGGACAAAGTGGTGCTACAACACTCATGAGTGTTCATAAGTTCTGAGTATTGGATTCAACCCGCGCTCATTTGAATCACTTCATGGATTTTATCACGAGTGATCATGAGACGATAATATCTTATATTTTTCAAACCTAGAGATATGAGTTGTTACTATGAGTTGGTTATACATTGATTGCACGAAAACGCATTTGGTAACTCGATGTTATAAAACCTGCCTTTGTGTATGATTCAACAAGTAGTAGAACAAGCCATATGAGTCGAAGTTTATCCATTCCTTTTACCTTCGGGATAAAAGCGATATCTGTAGGCCGCTTGATGATTTAGCGATGACACATGTGAGTGCTTGGCCAAGCCAGGACTGATTTGATTTGTTAAATCAGTCAGTCATCATAAATCGAAAATCGGGAAACAACAAATGGACAGAGAGAATGATTATAATCCATGTCTCAGTCCATATGATATCTAGAATGGAGGAATATATGATCCCTTATCTAATGGACAAGTCATTGACAAGGTTAGAGTTCGACAGCGGCTTTAAGAGCTACGATTGCCAATTTGGTTTTGAAGTCATACTCAATAATAGTTTTAGACTTATCCAAGTGGGAGACTGTTGGATTAATGTCTAAGTCCATAACTATATTTGGTATGTACTTGACCCGACCCGGCATGGTCCATTTGGGTTGCACTTCACCGGCACAATTTATATGGATAGTCTTTTGAGAATAGTATATTTATGATTTATATTAATATATTATAAGTTCTAATATATTAATATGGAATCATATTATTTAATTAGTATTGATCAAGAATTAATTTAGAATTAATTAATTGATCAAAAAGAACTAATTAAATATGGACTCTTAAATATATGGAATGGGCCCAGTTCATTTAGGTTGGGCTAAGCTTTCATGGATGGTCCATGGAGCTTTTAACCCATGGATCCTATGTAAATGAAAGGTCATGGGTATTAGGGTTTACATGGATGTAACCCTAATCCTCCATAATATATAAAGGGGTTCTTGGCTCACAAAATTGACACAAGTGTGTGAAAATAAGAGTGTGCCGATTTTAGTGTGCATACATATTCTCTCAAGTTCTTCCAAGGTGTTTTGGTGATTTGTGATTCCACTTGAGGCTTCCACACTATTGGGGCTAAGCTCTTAAAGTTCAAGACTTCAAGCTTCATTAAAAGGTATGTATTGTAACTTGTTATATTACCCAAGTATCAAGGATTGTATGCTAGATAGGGTAATACCTTGGAATATTCATATTTTCATGTATAATAGAGAAAACATAGATCCAAGGTATTTAGGGTTGCATGTACACTTAAGAGTGTTAGAATGCTCAAAACCCAACAACTGAGTGGGTCAGGCTTGGGAACCTGGTGAGCACATAGGGTTTTCAACCCACAATAAATAAGTTTATTAATTTCATCAATCAACAATAACCCGATTACCCGTTCCCGTTATCCTCACTTTACGTCCCTAAACACCTATCATAAGGGACATAGCCTAAGGATCATCATCGGGATGGACACTACTGCTAAGGGGATTCCTCAGCAATAAATGTCCTTAAGGCAACCATGTGGGGGATGGAGTACACCGGTGAACACATCGTTCACAAACACCTACAGGTTGCGAGCCTGCTAGTGTTCCACTTGACTATCTAGAAGAGTCCGTGGTCGTCATCCATACTCCGCTAGATGATAGAATCAACAGCAACAACATCGAGGCCTCTCATCATTTTAGCACACATCGTCTAATACATCTACCCATGTTTTACCCCAACATTTTTGTAGATATAAAATACATATACAATTTAAATCATATAAAACTTGTATAAAATCGTTCATCCAACATAGATAGCAAGTATACAGATAATATACACACATAGCACGTAGTTTATATAAAATACTTCATATCTATGTGTAAGATGAAAGGTACCATGCACTCACTTGAAAAGGTGGTGATTCCGAACTCAGACAGCGCTTCGCTTCTTAAAAATAATTTCCTTCGACGAAACCTAGTATTATTACCACTAGAGTTTAGTCTATTATTCGCCGAGACTAATTAATAGTCTAGCTATTATTACTATTATATAAGCGTTAAAAAATACTTATATAACCCATAATAATAGCCCAAGTACTTATTATAAGTTCCTAATAACGTTACTATATATAAATAAAAGTTATATTAAAAATAGCGTAGGCGTAGCTCACTTACAGCGGGTTTTATAGAAAACTGGGCTTTGCTTGGAGCAGCGTTCCCAAGCCGAAAAGCTCTTCTTCTCGGAGCCGTCGAGCACTCCGGGGTTTCAGCCTCGTGCTAGGGAGGTTCCCTAGGCTTTTCGGGGGATTTTGGGGCTAGAGAGAGGTTCTAGAGAGAGAGAGAGTAAAGAGAAGAAAGAATGAGAAAGGTGTGAAGAAAATGATGGTGGGAGAGGTGGTATTTATAGGGTGAAATATGGCTGAACTTGGTGCCACATGTCACCATCTGGTGGCAAGCCTTGGGAAGAAAGCAATGGCCAAGATTGTGCCACGTCACCCATTTTCGCACAACACACTCCCGACTTCTAAAATCAATAACTTTCACATACGAGCTCCGTTTTTGACGTTCTTTATATCCACGCGTAGGTAAAAATAAAATCTACAACTTTCATTTTGACTCCGTCGGCTAATTCTCGACCGATCTTAAATTTAACAGGACGAGGAGATTATACTGTTAAATGTCCGCGTAAAATTCATAACTTCTACATACGGACTCTGTTTTCGGCTGTCTTTCTACCGTTGAGTTCCTATTAATTAGATCTTCAATTCTCATTTAGGTCGCGTAGGCCAAAAACCGCTCGATCTAAAATTCGAGTTTCGGGCTGTACACTACTAAGCCGAAACTTCGAAAAATCATAACTTCCTCATACGAAGTCAGATTTGGGCGTTCTTTTAATGGACGCTCTCAGTTTAACGTATTCTATGACTTTCGTTTAGATCGTTAAGGCTAAAACTCGCTCTATCATAAATTCGCTATTTACGCTTCCCGGTATCGTGCCGGTTCCATCGCGAAACTTCGACGGGTCATAACTTCTTCGTTACAACTCGGATTTTGGCGTTCTTTATATCTCCGGAATCCTTGTTTCGACCACTACAACTTTATGTAAAGATATCGGGTTTATGTCACACTTTAACTTTGACGCTTATTTTTATCCTTTATTTATTATACATTTATAAATAAGTAATAAGCACATAAATACACATAATTCATATAATACTCAAATATTTCATCTTTATTACTTCAGAAAGAGTTACAATAGTTGAACTAGACTATTACATTGTCTAAAAATGCTTAGCCCCGAAACTCGGGCGTTACAGTGTCACCCACCTCAGCCGAGCATAGAGGCAATCTGCATTTACGACCATAAAGGGCCTCGAAAGGGGCAACCTTGATGCTCGTGTGATAGCTGTTATTGTATGAGAATTCAATCAAAGGCAAGTGGGTATCCCATGACTTACCAAAATCAATCACATATGCTCAGAGCATATCTTCGAGCGTTTGGATGGTTCGCTCACTTTGACCATCCGTCTGTGAGTGGTAAGCAGTGCTCATATCCAACTGTGTTCCCATTGCCTTCTGAAGAGATTGCCAGAATCTTGAAGTGAATCTACTATCTCGGTCAGAGATAATAGATACAGGTACTCCATGGAGTCTTACAATTTCCATGATGTAGATTCTAGTCAATCTTTTCATCTTGTAAGATTCTTTTATTGGCAGGAAATGAGCGGATTTTGTTAATCTATCGACGATGACCCATATAGCATCCAACTCATCAGTTGTCTTGGGTAACTTAGTCACAAAGTCCATTGTAATCCTTTCCCATTTCCACTCGGGCATCACTGGCTGTTGTAATAATCCTGAGGGCTTTTGATATTCCAGTTTCACTTTAGCGCAAGTGAGACACTTGCCTACATAAGTGGCGATTTCTGCCTTCGTGTTTGGCCACCAATAATGTTGCTTGATATCAAGGTGCATCTTATCTGAACCCGGATGGATGGTGTATCGTGTCTTGTAAGCCTCATTCATGACTACTTCTCTTAATCCCCCAAGTTTAGGGACCCAGATCCTGTTCATGAAATAGTATGCTCCATCCTCCTTGACTTCAAAACTCTTCTCCATCCCGCGCAACGATTCTGTTGCGGTGTTTTCTGGTTTTAATGCATCCAACTGGGCTTCCTTGATTTGCGTGGTTAGGTGGGATTGAATGGTTATTGAGAGAGTTTTCACCTGACGATTCGAATATTCCTTTCGACTCAGAGCGTCGGCTACCACATTAGCCTTGCCTGGGTGGTACTTGATTTCGCACTCATAATCGTTTAGCAGCTCAACCCATCTTTGCTGCCTCATGTTTAACCCTTTCTGATTCAGAATGTGCTGGAGGCTTTTGTGGTCGGTGAAAATAGTGCACTTGGTACCATAAAGGTAGTGCCTCCAAATCTTTAATGCGGAGACCACAACTTCCAACTCGAGATCATGAGTGATGTAGTTTACTTCATGAGTTTTTAATTACCTGGACGCGTACACAATTACCTTCCCACGTTGCATAAGAACACAACCTAAACCTTGATTCGAAGCATCACAGTAGACTACGAAGTCTTCAGTTCCCTCCGGTAAGGAGAGCACTGGTGCACTGTAGAGGGCTTGATTCAAGGTTTGGAAAGAAATCTCTTGTTTCACTGTCCTGTCGAAAGGTACACCTTTTTGTATCAATGTGGTGAGAGGTTTGGCTATCTTGGAGAAGGTCTGAATGAACCTCCTGTAGTAGCCTGCTAGACCCAAGATTTGGCGAATTTTTGTCGGTGTTGTCGGGATCGCCCAGCTTTCGATTGCTTTGATTTTAGAAGGATCCACATGTATCCCATCCTGACTGACTACATGGCCTAGAAATTTCACACTGCGGAGCCAGAACTCACACTTGGAGAGTTTCTCATATAACTTTTCAGCTCGCATGGTTTCCAAAAGTTGACGGAGATGTTGACTATGCTTATCTCTACTTCTAGAATATACAAGAATATCATCGATTAAAACGATTACAAAGTTATCAAGGAATGGGCGGCAGACTCGATTCATGAGGTCCATAAATGCGGCGGGGGCATTCGTTAGACCGAAGGGCATCACGACAAATTCGTAATGGCTGTAGCGAGTTCGTAAAGCGGTCTTTTGAATATCCTCTTCTCGAACTTTAAGTTGGTGATATCCGGACCTCAGATCTATCTTAGAAAAGTAACTAGCCCCTTGTAGTTGGTCAAATAGATCATCGATCCGTGGCAGTGGGTAGCGATTCTTGATAGTGAGCTTATTCAGCTCTCTATAGTCGATACACATCTTGAAGGCTCCGTCTTTCTTTTTAACGAAAAGAACCGGAGCTCCCCATGGAGAGAAACTTGATCTTATAAATCCTTTATCCAGGAGTTCACTCAGTTGGCTTGATAGTTCTTGCATCTCAGCGGGAGCCAACCTATAGGGTGATTTGGCGATTGGAGTGGCTCCAGGCACGAGGTCGATCTGAAATTCGACTTTCCTTTCTGGGGGTATCCCTGGGAGATCTTCTGGAAATACATCGGGAAAATCACATGCCACTGGGATATCTTGTATGCTTACTTCCTCTTTGGTCTTGTCCACAACGTGAGTGAGGAAAGTGTAGTTCTTCTTGTGTAAGCACTTCTGTGCCTTGATGCATGAGATAAGACGAAGATTTACACGGGGTTTATCTCCATATATTATTATCATGCCGATAATCACATCAAAACTCATAATATTTACAGGCATCAAGTTTATTTGGAAGGTGTGATTGTTTAGAGTTAGTGTACACCCTACATAGATATCCTTAGTTGATCCAGTCTTCCCATTAGCCATTTCCACCGTGAAGGCTTCATTAAGCTTCTGAGGTTGTTGTTTTTATTAAATGTTTGAACTTATTACTCATAAAACTTCGCTCTGCCCCACTATCAAACAAGATGCATGCATATGTGTTGTTGAGTACGTACCAGTGACAATAGTGGGGTCCTGGACTGCTTCTCCTTGTCCCAAAGTTAGGACCCTTCCCGATCCTCCGTTTCCTTGGTTATTAATGTTGGGGCAGTTTCGGCGGATATGTCCAGCTCTCCCACACCCATAGCAGGTGGGGCTGGCCCCAGCGTTGCTGTTGTTTTTGTTGTTGTTGTTGTTGTTGTTGTTACGGTTGTTGATGTTGTTGTTGTTGCTTCCTTGTTGCTGGTTCTGTGGAGGATAGGTCCTACAGTATCTTGCTGTATGACCTTTTCGGTAGCAGCTGGTGCAATGCATCTCTCTGCATTCACCATGGTGATGGAGATTGCATTTGTTGCACTTTGGGAGATTCCTGGAATACTGTCTAGGGGCACTCGAGGTGGATGAGGCTGGAGCATGTGGTGTGGGGACTGCTTGAGGGCGCATGAATAAATCATGTTTAGATTATCCGTATAGTATATTTTTAGTTATTTAAGTTTGGGTTCCCTAGAGTTATTTGAGAGTGAGGTAGGATTTTGGATTCATTTCCCGCTATGATTACTCCCAAACACATGTTGGTCATATTCTGAATAAATATAGTTGATCAGGCTATATTTATCCCTAATATGACTACATAACTGTCCAGGTTTAATCATAGCGTTCAATTTCCTTCAGAAGCTTTTATTAAATATTGTTAGGTTGTTATTCTAATATGCGCACACAAGTGTGAAAATTTTGTTTTGTTCAGAGTTATTTAGTCCCATTGTGTTTATAGTTGCATATCATGTATGGTTAGATATGATAGTTCACTATAAACATTGCCCTGATACCAACCTTGTTGAGTTGAAAAACTCTTTGATCGATTAGATCTTTGACAGGTTAAACAGCAAAAACAAATAAGCAAACACAGAAAACACAAGATGGAATCAAATAATGCTTAATGATTCAAAGTAGTCACGCCTCAACAGAGCTCGATGAAGAACTTCCACTGTAGAGGTGAGCTAGGGTTTGTAGTATAATAATGAAAATAATAAAAGCGATATCTACTAAGGATGCATGCATGCACCTTAAATACTAAACCCTAATAAAACAATCACGGTTGGACAGGCCCAAACCGGATAACAAAATTGGGCTAAGGACCGAGCCCAATGACGCAACACAATTAGACCCAACATTCTCCCACTTTGCGTCAAAAAGGCGAGATACTACTTCGGTTGAGTGACCTTGACCTGCTTCACAACCTTGAACAGCCGAGGGATAATCGCAAGAAGTGTCTGCCGAAACTGAATGTACCAACGAAGCATATCGGTGAACAACTTCTTGTCAGCTTCACTGTTCTGATTACACCTGTGTATGATCTCCAGAATATGCTCCAAGCAAGCAGTAGAGAACAGGTGCTTGTCAATAAGAGCGAACAGGCACTTTTGACCTTCGCCCCTAATGAACATCACAATATGAAACTTTGAATTTGACATTAACAAATTTCCCAGCCGAAGAAGGCTTCAATACCTTGACCGTTGTAATCTTCTTAGGCTCCATGTCAAGTATTGTGGCTGAGCGAACTCCAGATAAAATTCCAATAAATCCCGATCTACCATCGGGTCTGGAGAGGGAACGACAACAGTTGAGGAAAAGCAATGGAAGATAAATGCCTTTCGGTTGATTGACATATCGAATTGAGCATCCTTCGAGTTCTCAAGACCGAACGACATAACAGGTTCAAGCCAGTGAGTACTCGGTTCATCAATGACTTCCCTTTGGAGCGATTCAATAGTCCATTCCAGAAACATTGACTTCTTTTTCTCTAGGAGTTCCTTTTCTTTCATTTCTTTCTCCAAACGATCCATATTTTCCCGAAGCTCTTGATCAGATGGCTTGAACTTCTGATTAGGTTTAGAAGGACTCCCTGTCATGATGTCATCAACATCATCATCTTCTTCTACATCATCTTCTCCAATCTTTCTCTTTTTCTTTTCCTCCTTACTGGCCGAAGCTACATTACCCTTCGGTCCAACAGTAGCTCCTGGTTCTGGAGGGGGTGGAGGTTGAGTTTTGTCAGTCTTGCCTTGTGAATTCTTTTCTCCCCCTTGTTTCGGATGAACAGTGGTCTCCGAAACACCCTCAATTCTACTTAGAATATCCAAAGCTGGGCGTAGCTTCTCAGCTAAGTGATGTCTAATAGAGATAGTTAAGATGGAGTCATGGGCGTCCAAGAGATGCAACAAGATTGAATGGACATCACCCACGGAGCTGCGAATCACCTCTCGTTCAGATTTTAAATCGTCAAGCTCTTTAGTTGCAGTTCGGAGCTTTAAATTCTGAATTTTGAGCTGAGAGGTTCGCTTGTCCAGCTCATCCATTACTTTGTTTTTAACAGCAAGCTCAGCTTCAAGCTGAGTTAAGCGAGTATCAACTTTGGTATGGAGCTCTTCGTTAGCAGTTTCAATGGCCTGTCAAGCCACTTTAATTTGTGTCAGCTCAGCCTCCAGTGACCGTGTGAGAGAATCAACAGAAGCATTGACAGTTTGTGCATTTTTCTGAGCAGCTGCTTGCAAAGAATCCAAAAAGATTTGAGCCTCAGATATTAGTTTTTCGTCTTTTGCGGTCGCATCCTTGCATTCTTTTGTTGAGGCTTCAACAGCAAACGAAACTCTCTGGCACTGGGAGGTAGAGGCGTTAATAGCCTTTGCAGCATTCGAGATGGAGGTATCATGTTCTTTGACAACTAAAGAGAACAAGGCTTTGAGAGCAGCTTCTGAGTAAGGACCAGAAGAGGAGGAAGAAAGTAACTGATCAATTTTGTCAGTTACAATCTTGAGATGTCTCTTGGTGAGTGGAGCGTCTTCGTCGTCATCGCTTTAGACACGATAAGGACTGAAGTAAGTAGAATCAAACTCCATGTCCTCACCACTGTAACCCCCGTGTTTCTAGGCTAGGCATTAATATTAACATAATAGTCTAGGTTAACCGTTGTAACTCATTTTGAAGAAATGAAAAGGAATTATGTGAATTTTATGTGAATTATGTGTTTTATGCTTAATTATTAGGGTTTAATTAATTAAGAATAAAAATGAGCGTCAAAAATTAAATTTTAGATAAAGCCGATATCTATTAAGAAACTTGTAGTGGGCGTGACAAGGATTACGGATATATAAAGAATGCCGAAATCCGAGTTATAACGAAGAAGTTATGACCTGTCGAAGTTTCACGATAAACCGACACGGTGCCGAATGTCGTAAAAAGTGAGTTTTTGATAAACTACTTTTTGGCCTTAGTGATCTAAACGAGAGTTGTAGAGCGTAATTTTACCTACGCGTGCATATAAAGACCGTAAAATACGGAGCTCGTATGCGAAAGTTATGAATTTTAGAAGATTTTGGCACAAAATTCGAGAAATTTCGCATGGATGAGCTTCACCCGGAAATGCCACGTCACCTTCGCTCGTAGCGCGCCATGTGTCCGAATTGCTGAGTCACCCGAGGCCAGCTGGCGAGGCGTGTCGCTTCCTGATTCGACCGAAGGCTCGGCCCTCGCACATCCGACGCGTGTGCAATGACTCCTCGTATCCGAGGCGCTGGACCAACTGCGGAGCAACGCGTGTCCGAGCTTCGCATGAGCCGCGTGACCTCGCATCCTCGCCCTATAAATATAAGGCCTGCGAGCCTTGCCGAGGAATTTTAGACTTTTGCCATTTTTGACCCCCAAATCAATATTTTTAGCATTTTGACATCCCCCGATGCCCCGAGATCATTTCCAACGCCCGGAACACGCCCCGAAGTGCCCGAAGACTCGGAAAATTTATCTTTTCGGTTTTGAAGCTCGACCTTTCGTAGAGCCCGGTTTCTCAATAAAACTCCCGGTTTTATTAGAAACGATCGTTTTAGGAAACGAATTGCTGCCCGATTTTCATTAAATCAGGTGAGTGTATAGTTACTTTCACCTTACACATAGATATGAAATATTTACCTTGAAATACGTGCTATGTGTAAATATATTAATTATTTATTTGAGGTGACTGTTGAATTGATGTTTTATACATGTTTTAAACTGTATATGTATTTTTATCTACAAATATGTTGGGTAAAACATGGGTAGATGAATTAGATGATGTGTGATGAAATAAAAGTGATGAGAGGTACGGATGTTTGAGATGATCTAGTCATCTAGCAGAGTATAGACAACGGCCACAGACTATGTTAGATAGTCCAGTGGAACGTTAGTAGACTTGTAATCGGTAAGTATATTTGAAATATATGCTCATAAGGTGTTCTCGAACTATACGTTCATTAGGTGCTTTTGAACTATGTTTTAATCCGATAGTTCTTCTTTTTGACTCTATTATGTGTCGAGGTACGGGAACGTACGGGAGTACTTTATTAGTATTTTCCCTATACTCTTATTTTGAAGAGCTTTGGAGCCTTTGTTTCTTCTATGAAGTGATCGGACGAGCTTCATGAGTCAGCGTTTCCGATGCCAGATAGGACGCGTCTGGAGGTTATACACCTCACGATGTTCAGACCACAGCCTAGGCATTAGTCAGTGTTTTCATTTCCAATGCTGGATAGGGGTGAGTCTGGGGGTTCAGACCACAGCCTAGGCATTAGTCAGTGTTTCCATTTCCAATGTTGGATAGGGGTGAGTCTGGGGGTTCAGACCACAGCCTAGGCATTAGTCTGCGTTTCCATTGCCGGATAGGGTGCGTCTGGGGGTTATATACCTCACGATATTCAGACCACAGCCTAGTCAAATTTCGATGCTGGATAGGGTGCGTCTGGGGGCTACATACCCCACGATATTCAGACCACAGCCTAGGCATTGATATCTACCCCTGTCTTAATTGTCTTGTGGTTCTTTCTTTTACGAACAAAGGTTCGTGGTTAAACTTATTTCATTCATTCGATATCTTTATCGATCCATGTTTGCTGCTAGGGGATTTCCGAAGCAGTTTCGTTAGCTGGTTGTTCATATCGATCCTTTAGGCTAGATCTAGTAAGATCATTGTATAGGATCAGTATGTGGGGATCGACGTTGTTAGTGCTTGTAGTATAAGCCTTGGGCAACGATGGACTTCGTGCCTATTCCTTAGGATGAATCCTTAGGAATGAGTGATAGTTGATTCTTAGGGTAAATCCTTAAGAAATAAATAAGACAATTGGGATTGGGTAATTGGGTTGATTGTTTGATGTTTAAGCATAATAAATTATTTATTGTGGGTTGAAAACCCTATATGCTCACCAGGCTTCCAAGCCTGACCCACTCAGCTTTTTATGATTACAGGTAGTGGACCCCGAGCATAGTCGGATGATGATGATGAGTGAATTATGGATTATAGGCCAGTAGTTATAAATAACTGTTGTAAGGCTTATAATGTCTTGTTTATGCTTTTGATCTGTATCGGAACATGACATCCCGAGGTTTTAATATAAAAGGAAATTATATATTTCTTAAAGAAAGGTTTTGATAAACATTATCATGTTTTATATTGGGGACCTATTCCGCAATATCCTTTGAAAAGATTTCTCTGATTTTATTTTAAAAAGCATAAATTAAATCGGTCTTTTCTGGACGAGAAATTAGGGGATGTCACAGTTGGTATCAGAGCATTAGTTTAAGCGAACTAAGAAATTGTAGGATTTCTAGACTTAAACTTAGAATGCTAAGCGATGATTGTGAGTTGAGTGTGTCTATTATATTTTAGGTAGTACACCTAAATTGACACGAGCACTAGTTTATTTTAGGAAGGATGCCTAAAATGCTTTTATGTGCTAAATGTTTTGTGTTATAGCTATAATGATGCTATTATTTGTTCGGATCTATGGTCTGTTGCCGACCGGATCTGGAAACCTTATGTGTAGGATTATAAGCATATGATTACGAGATTAGAACTAACATGTAAACGTTTCGAAGTGATAAGGAGATTTATACGTCTATCGTAAATAAAGCTTTCCTATCTTAAATTCTCGCCTGGTACACCGAACGTCTGCTTGGGTGTACAAAACGTTATGGTGAAGACTCGTAGAGAATTGAGTAGATGGAGGAAAT
The DNA here is from genome assembly GCF_052849685.1 of Lactuca virosa. Classification (NCBI taxonomy): domain Eukaryota; kingdom Viridiplantae; phylum Streptophyta; class Magnoliopsida; order Asterales; family Asteraceae; genus Lactuca; species Lactuca virosa. The sequence goes on from NC_136434.1 coordinate 203,607,817, forward strand.
GAAAAGCTTATGATAGTGAATGATACCTATCAGAAGATATCGTAAGAGTGGTATCTTGTCTTATAATATGTTTGATAAAATAATGAAACGTTTAGAGGAGTATGGTACGTCTGAAGTACACCTTCGATTGGCAGGATGATGGAACGATTGGTATAATTCTTGAAGTTGTCCCATCGTCTGGAATTTCCATCACCAACCGAGTCGAAGTAGAACTGATGATTGAAGATACACATGGAAGAAGTCCTAGTAGAGTCTAGGAAACTTCTATGATTAATTGGACACATTTGTATGTGTTAAATTGTTTTGTGATTTTAGGACTTGGGGACTGTGAGATAGTACTTGGGACGAGTATGAGTAGGTGTGAATAGTAGTAGAGATCTATACTACTGGAAGCACAAGACTCACACTTGGATCAGGGAAAGTCACAAGGTTACCAAGAAACTAGTAGTTGATTCCGTCTTATTCTAGTCTGTCGTTACCATCGTTTCGGTAATAACTAAGAAGATGATTGTTATTCCGACCTTAGAGGTCATATCGAATCGAGTCCGACTACAATGAGTTTGTTATGTGGTTCAGAGAACCAAGTTCGATGTAGCAGTTGACTTAAGCCGAATTGAAGTAAAGGCTGATCAAAGCGATCAATAGAAGTATCGCGTTCGTTGTTAAAGAAGTTGGGTTAGGTTGTATTCTGATCCAAAGGGATGAAGTGATAGTGTATGCATTGAGGCAACGACGCTGGCTAGAGTTACTCAAGGACTACGACTGTGAGATACTTTACCACCCTGGTAAAGCAAGTATTGTTGCTAATGCTCTCAGTCGGAAGGTGAATCTTGAAAGGAAGAGGCCAAGTGCGTTGAGAATTGAAGTTGTCTCTACAAATGGGAAGTATAAAAGAAAGCTCAGGAGGAAGCTTTAGAGAAAAATGACCGAAAGGAGGAACGTTTGGGATAAAACGTTAGTGTTTGATACAAACGGTCAAGGACTGAAGGTATTCAAAGATAGGATTTGGGTACCTAAGATGGGAGGAGTAAGAGATCTTCTGATGGAAGAATCTCACAAGACCATGTACTCGATTCATCCCGACAGTATAAGAATGTATAGGGACCTAAAACCCTATTACTGATGGTCGACGATGAAGCTCGATGTTTTTAAGTATGTGGCCGAGTGTGTAACATGTGCTAGGGTTAAGGCACAACATCAGAAACCGTATGGGAGTTTAGAACCTTTGCCTGTACCCATGGGTAAATGGGAAGGTATCACTATGGATTTTGTGACTAAACTGCCCAGAACAAGGAACGATCACGACATAATTTGGGTGGTCGTTGATCGCTTCACTAAGAGTGCACATTTCATAGCAGCCAACGAGAAATGGTCTATGGATAAACTTGCGAATTCTTACGTGAAGGAAAGTGTGAGGCTTCACGGTGTTCAGTTAACTAGTGTATCTGATCGTGATAGTCATTTTACCTCAAGGTTTTGGAGGAGTTTATAAGAGGAATTGGGTACCAAGTTGTGTTTGAATACAGCTTACCATCCGCAAACCGATGGTTAGAGAAAATAAACAATTCAAACGTTGGAGGATATGTTGAGAGCATGTACCCTGGAATTCCAAGGTAACTGGGGTAAACACTTACCTTTAGTAGAATTTTTCTATAATGATAGTTTCCACTCGAACATCTAGATGGCACCTTATCACGCTTTGTATGGGGAAAAGTGTTGAATGCTGTCATGTTGGCTGGAAGCTGGGGAAAAGCAGTTTATTGGACTTGAAATAGTCCATCAGACTGCTGAAAAGTTGAAAGTGATTAGGGAAAGAAGGTTAGCTGCTCAAGAGAGCTATGCTGACAAGAAAAGACAACCGATATCATTCGAAGTTGGAGATTCGGTTTTACTTAAAGTCTCGCCGTGGAAGGGACTTATAAGGTTTGGTAGAAGGGGAAAATTGAGTCCAAGGTTTATTGGACCATTTAAAGTTCTTCTGAGGATTGGGAATCAAGCTTACAAGCTAGAATTACCGAAAGAACTGGAGGGTATTCATAGCACATTTCATGTGTGTTATTTGAGGAAGTTCACGGGAGTTGTGCCCGACATAATTCCCATTTCTGAATTAAGGTTGGATGAGAGTAAGAGGTTAATTGGAGAACCTGAGCCAATCGTTGACCGTAAGACTAAGAAGTTGTAACGTAAGATAGTCGATTTAGTGCTTGTGCGTTGGAAACATATAAATGGGCCAAATCTCACCTGGGAAACGGAGAGTGACATGGTGAGTCGGTACCCGTAGTTGTTTGTCGTTGTGTGATTTCGGGGACGGAATCATCCTAAGGGGGAGAGAGTTGTAACGCCCGTGTTTCTAGGCTAGGCATTAATATTGACATAATAGTCTAGGTTAACCTTTGTATCTCATTTTGAAGAAATGAAAAGGAATTATGTGAATTTTATGTGAATTATGTGTTTTATGCTTAATTATTAGGGTTTAATTAATTAAGAATAAAAATGAGCGTCAAAAATTAAATTTTAGATAAAGCCGATATCTATTAAGAAACTTGTAGTGGGCGTGACAAGGATTATGGATATATAAAGAATGCCGAAATCCGAGTTATAACGAAGAAGTTATGACCTGTCGAAGTTTCACGATAAACCGGCACGGTGCCGAATGTCGTAAAAAGTGAGTTTTTGATAAACTACTTTTTGGCCTTAGTGATCTAAATGAAACTTGTAGTGTTCGTTAAACCAAGAGTAGGTATAAAAAGAACGCCCAAATCTGACTTCGTATGAGGAAGTTATGATTTTTCGAAGTTTCAGCTTAGCAGTAGACAGGTAAAAACCCGAATTTTAGATCGAATGATTTTTAGCCGACACGACCTAAACAAGAATCGAAGGTCTCGTCAATAGTAGCACAACGGTAAAAAGTCTGACGAAAACAGACGTCGGATGAAGAAGTTATGAATTTTTAACGGATTTCCTGTCCCGGTCTGTTAAAAATAATAATATAAAAATTAAAGTCAAAATTAGCCGACGAAGTCTAAACGAAAGTTGTAGAGCATAATTTTACCTACTCGTGCATATAAAGAACGTCAAAAACGGAGCTCGTATGCGAAAGTTATGATTTTTAGAAGATTTTGGCACAAAATTCGAGAAATTTCGCATGGATGAGCTTCACCCGGAAATGCCACGTCACCTTCGCTCGTAGCGCGCCACGTGTACGAATTGCTGAGTCACCCGAGGCCAGCTGGCGAGGCGTGTCGCTTCCTGATTCGATCGAAGGCTCGGCCCTCGCACATCCGACGCGTGTGCAATGACTCCTCGTATCCGAGGCGCTGGACCAACTGCGGAGCAACGCGTGTCCGAGCTTCGCATGAGCCGCATGGCCTTTGCTGCTGCTGCCACCTGCCTCGCTGACTCGCCCTTCTGATCGGCCGACCTAACATCCTCGCCCTATAAATACAAGGCCTGCGAGCCTTGCCGAGGAATTTTAGACTTTTGCCATTTTTGACCCCCAAATCAATATTTTTAGCATTTTGACATCCCCCGATGCCCCGAGATCATTTCCAACGCCCGGAACACGCCCCGAAGTGCCTGAAGACCCGGAAAATTTATCTTTTCGATTTTGAAGCCCGACCTTTCGCAGAGCCCCGTTTCTCAATAAACTCCCGGTTTTATTAGAAACGATCGTTTTAGGAAACGAATTGCTGCCCGATTTTCATTACATCAGGTGAGTGTATAGTTACTTTCACCTTACACATAGATATGAAGTATTTACCTTGAAATACGTGCTATGTGTAAATATATTAATTGTTTATTTGAGGTGACTGTTGAATTGATGTTTTATACAAGTTTTAAACTGTATATGTATTTTATCTACAAATATGTTGCGTAAAACATGGGTAGATGAATTAGATGATGTGTGATGAAATAAAAGTGATGAGAGGTACCGATGTTTAAGATGATCTAGTCATCTAGCAGAGTATAGACAACGGCCACAAACTATTTTAGATAGTCCAGTGGAACGTTAGTAGACTTGTAATCGGTAAGTATGTTTGAACTATATGCTCATAAGGTGTTCTCGAACTATACGTTCATTAGGTGTTTTTGAACTATGTGTTAATCCAATAGTTCTTCTTTTTGACACTATTATGTGTCGAGGTACGGGAACGTACGGGAGTACGTTATTAGTATTTTCCCTATACTCTTATTTTGAAGAGCTTTGGAGCCTTTGTTTCTTCTATGAAGTGATCGGACGAGCTTCATGAGTCAGCGTTTCCGATGCCGGATAGGACGCGTCTGGAGGTTATATACCTCACGATGTTCAGACCACAGCCTAGGCATTAGTCAGTGTTTTCATTTCCAATGCTGGATAGGGGTGAGTCTGGGGGTTCAGACCACAGCCTAGGCATTAGTCAGTGTTTCCATTTCCAATGCTGGATAGGGGTGAGTCTGGGGGTTCAGACCACAGCCTAGGCATTAGTCAGCGTTTCCATTTCCGGATAGGGTGCGTCTGGGGGTTACATACCTCACGATATTCAGACCACAGCCTAGTCAAAGTTCGATGCTGGATAAGGTGCGTCTGGGGGCTACATATCCCACGATATTCAGACCACAGCCTAGGCATTGATATCTACCCCTGACTTAATTGTCTTGTGGTTCTTTCTTTTACGAACAAAGGTTCGTGGTTAAACGTATTTCATTCATTCGATATCTTTATCGATCCTTGTTTGCTGCTAGGGGATTTCCGAAGCAGTTTCGTTAGTTGGTTGTTCATATCGATCCTTTAGGATAGATCTAGTAAGATCATTGTATAGGATCAGTATGTGGGGATCGACGTTGTTAGTGCTTGTAGTATAAGCCTTGGGCAACGATGGACTTCGTGCCTATTCCTTAGGAAGAATCCTTAGGAATGAGTGATAGTTGATTCTTAGGGTAAATCCTTAAGAAATAAATAAGACAATGGGGATTGGGTAATTGGGTTGATTGTTTGATGTTTAAGCATAATAAATTATTTATTGTGGGTTGAAAACCCTATATGCTCACCAGGCTTCCAAGCCTGACCCACTCAGCTTTTTATGATTACAGGTAGTGGACCCCGAGCATAGTCGGATGATGATGATGAGTGAATTATGGATTATAGGCCAGTAGTTATAAATAACTGTTGTAAGGCTTATAATGTCTTGTTTATGCTTTTGATCTGTATCGGAACATGACATCCCGAGGTTTTAATATAAAAGGAAATTATATATTTCTTAAAGAAAGGTTTTGATAAACATTATCATGTTTTATATTGGGGACCTATTCCGCAATATCTTTTGAAAAGATTTCTCTGATTTTATTTTAAAAAGCATAAATTAAATCGATATTTTCTGGCCGAGAAATTAGGGGATGTCACAACCACCAAGAACGGTATTGGTGTCGGTTGAACGGGTAGGAGAAAGTGGTTTGGTGGTTACAGGGGTTTCAGGTGGTGAAGAACGAACCCCCGTATCTGATACGTTGGTTTGAACTCCAGTGGTGGTTGTTGTGGTAGCTTCAGCAAAAATCGGGGTAGGAATGGGAATGGTAGAAGAAGGTTGTGATGTGATAACTGGGAAAGTGGGAGGTAAGGAAATAGGAATGGAAATAGGAGGAGGAGAAGGTGCTTTGGAGCGAACTTGTACCTCTGGTGTTGGCGATCGAGGTGAGGTATCTCCACGAGCCGAACCATCATCATCAGAGCTTTCGCTCTCAGATTCGCTATGAATGGGTTGTTTATGTACAGTAGGGATATACTCGGAGTCTGAGTCGCTTGATGATTGAAGGATAAGCTTCCGAGCAGGCTTCTTGGTCTTCTTCTGCTTGGGCTGGGAAGGTGCTGCCTTCTCAGACTTTCGCTTCCTTGGAGTTTGACCCTTTGAAACGAGACCCCCTTTATCTCCCTTTTTCGCTTCTTGCTTCTTTCCACGCTTAGCAGGTTTGGCTGCTTCCTCAATAGATTTAAGCATTTCAGGAGAAAGTTCCCTTGGACCAGAAGAAGGGAGCTTCTTATACTCTTGAATAATCTTGCTCGCAGTAGAAACACAAGAGTACATTGCCTCAAGAATTGAGCCAACGAAATGAAACTTTTACGGATGTGTGACAATGATATTGGTGGTGTGAAAAGTAGCTATGGAGGAGAGAAGTGAGTCTGCCATGATAGGAACATGATAACGCTCCACAATCCATTGAGTTATGAAGGTCCAGAAGCGGGCACAAGAAACCTCTGTGTAGTGAGAAGCAGATGTCAAACTCTGGACAAATTGAAGCCATAGAACCCTACCATAATCCAGGTTGATGCCTGTGTATAAACCATAGAGCAAAGTCATGAAGGACTTGCTAGCACCATCAGATCCAGCACTTCGTTCAGAAAGCCCTTTGAAGAGAAGGGTGAAAAGGTCATTCCATTGAGGAGGGAGGCATGATTTCTTGAACCTGGTGACAGTAGTTAGGGTTTCAATGTACCCCATGTTGTAGAACATAGAGAAAAGCTGACCGGTGGGGATGGATTCAGGGTTCACCATGGAATCGTCATAAGAAAGACCTAGCAATGAGCAGAAACGATTCTTGGAGATCGAAGCCCTTTGGTTGAGAATGTCAAAGTAGATCTTCTATGCACCCTTGTCATACGTAGCGGTGGAATAAATTTGAGAAAGACATGCCATTGGAACAACTTCCACCGTTGAGAGAGCCTTGACAAGTGGGGAATATTTTAGACATTCCACCACTTGATACATGTAAGTATCGTAGAGGAACGGGGAAAGATCAATCAGCAGATTCTGGTTAGACTTGATTGCGAGAAGAGTGGAGCGTCCAGTGGTTTCTTGAACAGAGGAAGATTCTGCCATTTGTGTAGCTTGGAGAAGACAAAGATGAACAGTGAGAATGGAATCGCCGGAAATCGCTTTGTTGCTTGTGAGAGAAGGAGTGTGGTAAAGATCAAGATGATGGTACCAAAAACCCTTATATACGATTTGGTGGAGAGAGAAGAAATCCAGTAATGATTCCTTTAATTTGGGAAACGACGCCTAAAAAGGCATGATTAGACAACTGGCAACCCCGATAAAGTAGCTGATGATGCTTGCTTATGTAACTGTTCAAATCCACGCACCTTTATCCTCCTTTCAAATGTGAATCGATTAAGCTTCCTGCTGAGTCACCCTTTGAACCTTTAAAGGAATCGTTTTCGTCTTAAGAACTAAAGGTGTTATATTTACTCATCTCTTCGTTTTAAAATGACTGCATTATATTGTTAAGAATCAACGCTAGACTTTTGGAAAATCCAAGATTTTCGTGCAAGGTAGTGTCAAAGATAAAGAAATAAATCAAACTATTTGTGGGATTTTGTGATGTCATTTAAGACATAAAGCGGTGGATCCCGGGCACGAATCTCTTCCTTCAAAGTCAAGAGAGACTTCAAAGTGCTTGTGTGTATTCCCGTTGAATTACGATCAAATACTTGTTGAGAAGTATTGAAAGACATCTTTTATATAAGGCTATTAAGGGTGGCTTTCACTTCAATTCTAGATTCTGATACTTGACATAAGATCAAAATAGAACGAAGTACTTGTGAGACCGGTGTGGCCTGTTAAACAAGTAGGTTAGTAACATATTCAGTGACTTGTTGATATTTATTGATTGGAAATCTCAAAAAAAAAAAAATTGGATCCTTTGGGTAGAAAAATCTTGGTGATAGACATTTTTATAAGGATCACTCAAAAATAAAAGGAGATTTCAGGATACATCCACAAAAGTGGTTTCGTTAATTCAAGGTGAAAGCTAAAACAATTATTTGTTCACCGTCAATACATTATAGGAATTGAATTTTGGGTTTCACTTAGTACGTAGTGACACGAAACTAAGATCATGAACACAAAAGTTGTGTAACCATAAACCTCAGTGGTAGTGCTCAGAGTCTCAAGGGTTACAATTATAAAATGAAGGATTAATGGAGAATAAGATTAAGGGGGTTAAGGAACGAATGTACCTCTGCTGTAAAATAGGACCAAGCAGAAAAACTCTTAACTCATGTTAGAGTAGAGTTAGGTAGCTCATAATAAGAGTGAATTTGGCAGCCTAATTAGGTAGACATGATTGGTATTTATCAAGTCATTAAGGTGTCACTCTAAATCTTTAGAGGCTTGGGTCAACATACAACAGCATGCTTCTAGGGACACTTAGCTAGTATAGAGATAAGGAATTATACCTGTTCCAGCTTCATCATCAAGAATGTTCCTTATACATTGATAAGACAAAGACTGAATAATTTAAAATAAAGAAAAATATTTTTGAGTTACGATTTGTGTTTTCTAAGCCTTGTAGGATTTTATTAAAACTGGTTTCAGGCAAGGCGTTAGTAAAGATGTCTGCCAATTGATCAGTGGTCCTAACAAAATGTATTTCCACATTACCGTCTTCCACATGATCTTTGATGAAGTGATACCTCAGTGCTATGTGTTTCGTCTTTGAGTGTTGAACTGGGTTATGACAAATCCTATTCGCGCTCTGTGAGTCACAATATAGTGGGATTTTCTTCATGTTCAGGCCATAGTCTCGAAGTTGACTTTGTATCCATATGAATTGAGATGTGCACGATGCTGCAGCTATGTATTCTGCTTCGGCAGTTGAGAGTGAGACACAGGTTTGTTTCTTTGACTGCCAGCTAACCAGTTTGCCATCCAAAAATTGGCATTCTCCTGTGGTACTCTTTCGGTCTAGACCACATCCTCCAAGATTGGCATCTGAGAATGCTTGGACAAAGAATCCTGACTTGGCTGGGTACCATAGGTCGAGCGAAGAAGTTCGCTTCAGGTATCGAAAGATGTTCTTCACAGCTAGTAGGTGAGGTTCGCATGGATTAGCTTGAAACCTAGCACAATAGCAAACAGAAAACATTATGTATGGTCGACTAGCTGTTAGATACATTAGCGACCCTATCATTTGACGATAGAGGGTCATGTCAGCAGCCGGTTTGTCCAGAGAAGGTGTTAACTTTGTGCCAAACGCCATAGGAACCTTCACTTTTGAATCTCCCAACATTCCAAACTTGGCCAGCAAAGTCTTCGTGTAGGCCTCTTGATTAATAAAAATACCTTCAGGACCCTGTCTAATATTCAAGCCAAGGAAAAAGTTAATCGGACCCATTGAGCTCATTTCAAATTTAGTCTCCATCAACTTCCTAAATTCAGCTGTTAAGCTAGGATTTGTGGAGCCGAAGATGATGTCATCGACGTAAATTTGAACTATCATAAGGTGGTCACCCTCTTTCTTTCAAAAGAAGGTTGGTTCAACCGAACCTTGCTTAAACTTGGACATTTTAATAAATCTAGTCAGAGTTTCATACCATGCCCTTGGTGCTTGCTTGAGACCATAGACTTCCTTGTCCAGAATGTAGCAGTGACCTGGATACTTCTCGTTCACGAAACCCGGTGGTTGCTCTACATATACCGTCTCTTCCAGTTCTCCATTTAAGAAGGCACACTTCACATCCATTTGGTATACTTCAAAGTTCTTGTGTGCAGCATAAGCAAGAAAAATACGAACTGACTCCAGCCTAGCTACTGGAGCGAAGGTCTCTTCATAATCAATGCCTTCTTCTTGACAATAACCTTTCACAACCAATCTTGCCTTGTTGCGAATTACGTTTCCTTCCTTGTCCATCTTGTTCCTGAAAACCCACTTAAGTCCAACCACAGAAGCATCCTTTGGAGTTGAAATCAGTCTCCATACTTTGTTTCGCTCGAACTCATTGAGTTCGTCCTGCATGGCCTGTACCCAATCAAAATGATAGAGTGCAGTGTTGATCGTCTTCGGTTCAACTTTGGAAACGAATGAATTAAACATGCAAAATTCCACATTAGAGAATAGTGTAGTTTGTTTCGCTTTCAGTGGAGAGCGCGTGAGAACTTTTTCTGATGGTTTACCAATAATTTGTGTTTGAGGATGATCTTTGGTGCATTTGATGAGGGGTGGGTAATTAGGATCATAACAAGGATCCAGTTCAGCATCCACTTCTTCTTCGAGTGCAGTGTTGATCGTCTTCTCCCCCTCGAACGATGATACTTCCTCCGGTTCAGGCTCAGAATACTTTCCCTGGACTTGGCTTTCGGTTGGTGTTGATGATGATGGACTCTCCCCCTGGAATGATGAATCTTGGTTATTTGGATGAGACGAACCCTCCCCCTGAACATAAGAGCTGTCTCTGGGAGGTTCGGTTGAGTTTGGCGGTTCGTCTGCTTGAGGTTGTTCAACTGCCATTTTCTTTGCAGCGTCATCGATTATCTTTTTCAGATCATCTACCTTGTTGTCTATAGCTTTAGATTCAGAGTGAATGGCCGTTTCTGGTTCATCAAATAACAGCATGTACTGCTCAAAGAGATTTGAAATGGGTACCGTAACTTGACCAGAAATGGGAAATATTTCCTCCACTGAGCCTTCGGTTGTCTTCAGTTTCTTGACATAGTTATCATCAAAGGTAACATAATAGGTCTCCTCTATTTTCTTTGAACACTTGTTGAGAACTCTACATGCTTTGGAGGTTAAGGAATAACCCAGAAAGATTCCTTCGTCTGCTTTGACATCAAACTTGTTTCGGTCCTCCTTTGAATTGAAGATGTAGCATCTTGAACTTAACACATGGAAAAACTTTACATTGGTCTTTCGGTTGTTCAAGATCTCATAGGGAGTGATTGAGAAATGTTTGTTGAGATAAGATCTGTTCTGCGTAAAACATGCAGCAGCAATGGCGTCAGCCCAGAAGTATAGAGGTGGAGAAGCGAAGCTCAGCATGGTTGGGGCTGCTTCACATAGAGATCGGTTTCGCCTTTCGACAATTCCATTCTGTTGTGGGGTATATGGAGCCGAAAAGTTGTGAGTTGTTCCCTTCTCTGCGAGAAAATCTTCAAAGTCTTTGTTCTTAAACTCCAACCCGTTGTCGCTTCTTATGTTGCAAACTACTTTTTGTAGTTGAACTTCTATCTGTTTGATAAAGAGTTTACGTTTGGGAGTGGCCTCTGATTTTTGTTTTAAAAAGAACACCCAAGCAAACCGAGAAAAATCATCCACTATGACAAGTATGTACTTGTTGCCGCCAATGCTTTCGATTGAGGAAGGACCACATAAATCAATGTGCAGTAATTCGAGTGGTTCAATAACTTTTGTGTTGATTCGAGAGGGATGACTCTGCCGACTTTGCTTTCCCATTTCACATGAGGCACACATGTGTTCTTTATCGAACTTCAGAACAGGAAGACCTCGAACGTGATCCCCAAGCACCAGTTTGTTGATGTCTTTAAAATTGAGATGGGAGAGTCTTCGGTGCCATAGCCAGCTTTCGTCTGAATGAGCCTTTGTGAGCAAGCAAACTGCTGGTTTTCCTCGTATTGGATTGAGATTCAAAGGGTACATCTCTCCTTTTCATTTTGATTTCAACAAGATGTTATTCGTATTCTTTTCAATGATCTCTGAGCCATCGTCATCGTACGAAACCTTTCATCCAGTGCCGACCACCAGTTGAGAGACACTAATGAGGTTGTGTTGAAGACCTTCAACGTACGCCACTTTTCGAATTGAAAAATCACCATTGGTAATCATGCCATAGCCTTTGATTGTGCCAAAAGAATTATTACCATATTTGACACATCCACCGTCCTGAAGAGACCGAAATTCCCTCAGTTCTTCCTTTCTTCCTGTCATGTGACGCGAGCAACCACTATCTATATACCATTCATCATCGAACTACTCGTCACGCATAACCTGCAAAAGTTAAGCAAATTTAGGAACCCAAAGTTTCTTGGGTCCTTGTGAGCCTTTTACATAACAGGGAATAGTAAGAGAAACATCGACCATAAAGGTTCTTTCTATTATAGTTGTTTCATCTTTTCTTTTTATGGTGTAAACTTTGATTTTATTAGATTTGAACTTTTCAGATTCAGTTTTTGATTTGATGTCAGCAATCTTTCGGTTCTTTACTTTGGAAACAAACGACATCTTCTTTTCAACTTCTGGAAAGAGCTTTCCTTTACCTTTTCTATCATTCTGTGAATGAGAATGAGAAGGATGAGATTTGGGGTTAGTGTAAGACTTTTGATTATTGTCCTTACTTGATTGGGAGCCGAAACTACCTTCCCTTCGGTTCCTATCAATGGATGATTTAGGACCAAAACCATCCTTTCGGTTTCTCACACATTGAGGACCGAAGCTTCCTTTTCGGTTGTCATTCATCTTATGACTGAAACTTCTCTTTTGGTTATTATGTCCTTTTGGACCGAAGCTCTGTTTTTGGTTATCTTGATTTTGAGGACCGAAACTCCTTTTTCGGTTGTCCTGATTCTGAGGACCGAAACTCGTCTATCGGTTGTCCTGGTTCTGAGGACTATGAGGAGCTGAGTTTGATTTTGTTTCTTTATTTGATTTAGAAGCTTTTTCATAGCGAACGTAATTTGGATTTTGAGATCGCCAAAACTGCTTTCATTCAGTGAGATTCTTCTTGTATCTTAAATTTCGTTGATGCTTTCTCTCTAACACTTGTTTTGGAGTTTTATGGATGTTGGCCTTTCGCTTTGGTACTTGAGCATGACTTTTGCTCTTTTGAGAAGAGGTTTCGCTTGACATCTTGACTGGATCGTCTAAGTCAATTTTAGTACCACTTGTACTCGACACATCAAATCGAGTAGGATCACTAAGTGGTTCTGCCACATACTTACCTTTCACTCTCCATGATGTTTTCTGAGACAGACCTTCTATTTCATCAGCATTATCTATCGGTGCTGACCAGAAAAACTCATCGCAGCCATCAGCATTATCTACTTCTACTAATGCCGTTAGTTCGGCTGTTTGTTGCTGTGTAACTCCTTGAACTGTGTAAACTTGATTTGGATTTGTTTGTATCTTATGATATATAACAGCTTTTGCCTTGAGGACTTTAGTCTTGTCATTTGATGAGCGAGCGAACTCAACATAATTTTCAGAAATAAGATTTTTATTAGTTTTGGGTTCGCTCTTGACAAAGTCAGAACAGTCCACCTCATCTTAGTCACACCCCCAAACCAAGGATGGCGGAAATGTCCGGGGGTGGAGGACTTCATGTATAGTATCATAACAACAATTGTAATAGTAATTGAAGCAAACACAACCAACATATATATAATTGAAAAAGTGACATCATTGTATGAATTACATGTTTACGAATCAATTACAATATGTTGACAAAATATGAAATAGTAGACGCCTTAGCGCCCCATCCTCAAAAGCACTTGGTTACCTGTTTAATGATTTCCTGAGAATACAAGTTGTTTGAAAAAGTGTCAACACAAAGGTTGGTGAGTTCATAAGCTTTTGTTTGGTATTATTAAAAGCCTTTCGTTTGTAAAAGTAGTATTTGTGTTAGAAAATCCAATATTTTCCTTAGTGTGTAAATGTAGTCTTAAAACCCAAAGACCGAAATGTACAAGTAATTTGTCATATTTATAGTAAAACAATGCAAGTTTAAATCGACATAAACTCGTTAAATTTTAATGAAGTTCCCGTAAATTCCAATGTTTATTAATACTTTATGTGAGTTTATTATAACCATACTATGACCAAGGTTGCCTAAAACGACGTTCTTCAGGCGTCGGAAATGTTATGACATTTGTCACCCCAGACCTATCGGTCTAACTGTTGCATGCAGTTTAGGTGTGGGTTTGTCAAACCCAATATAGATCTATACACAACTATCACGCTCTCCCTCAAGGAGACTCTGGTTACAATACAGGACTTAATGGTAATTTGAAGTAAATGTCTCACAAAGTCATTAACGGAATTACGTGTTATGAAAACTTGGTACCGTATGGCCGTACCTTGCTTAATGAAAATATCCTTTGTATAAATGTACCCTTTTTAAATGTATGTGTTATGTAATGTATCATAAACTATACCTATTATAGTTTATCAACCAAGGGTAGTACGTAGTAATGTATGCAAACTATATTCAAAATAGTTTATTAAATGTTTGAATGTATCGGTTGTACTTTGATTATAATCACTTGTTATTCTTTATATTTTATATGTCCAAATCCATTTGTAAACTGATGTGTGTCAAAATATTAAGATAAAATGTCATATATTGCAATAACATATAATCACATAAAGATATACACCTTGCTCAACATGTTACATGGTGAAATGAAATTGACAGCAACTTTTCGTTGAATACAGTTTCTGTTACTGTTCTTAGAAAATTTATAGAAAAATCATCAAAGCTCCAAATCCAAATCCACAAATTATGAGAGTTTGGAATATGAGTCTAGTTTGTTCATAAATTTTATCATGATTTTTAGTGATCTCTAACAGAGGTCAAAATGTCCATAATCACAGGCTGGTCCAGGTTTGCCTCTGAAATGATAGGCAGTTTTGTAAAAATCACCATAAATTGTAGAAACATCATATGGAGATGTGCAAGTAGCCATTTTAAATCTAAGAGTTTGAACTACTTGCACCTGGAACAGTTTTTAAAACTAAAATATTTAAGTTGACCAAAACAGTCCGTGATTAAAGTCCATCTTTTCTGATGTAATCTGTTAGAAAAAGTTTAATTGTGTTCTTGATGATTTTACTTGTATTCCCCCCTTAAAAATTAAGAAAACATGTAAATGTAGGGGTATGAACTCACCTTATGTGATTTCAGTAGATGAAAGTGAGATAGAGGAAGTGTTCAACCCAAGAACACTAAGAAGATGTCTTGATGATTCGAGAATCTAACACCGAATAAGATGGAATTTGTGTAAGATATCAATGATTTGAGTAGAATGGAGTTTAATAATTATGTGAATGATGAAGATACTTACTAATTGAAGGAAGAAATCCCTGGAGAAAGCCTTGAAGTTCTTGAAGTTGAGAGAAAAGATGAGAGAATTTTGGAGAGTGTCCTTTGGTTGCTAAGAGTAGAATGAAAGAACTTTATGGAGAATAAGGAGAGAGGATCAATCCTCCAGCTCTTAGAACGTGGGAAGAGCTGGAGATTGGGTGTAAAGGTCCACTAAGGTGACAAGGAGTAGTGGGAAAGAGTGGATGATCATAGAGTGAGGTGGTGGTGGCTTGCTTTTGTCATAAAATAAGGAAAAGCAAATATTCCCTCAATAATTAGTCCAACCACCAATTCTTTTAATACATTTTTATAAAAACCCTGGAGATTTATATATTTTGGGGCCTTAGTTTATAAAATAAAGTTTTTGGTGAAAATCCCACGTTAAAATAATGAAAAACGGAGTTAAAACGAAGTCGTAGTCGAAAAACCGGTAAAAAGGGGCCGTCTTTGGGAGAGATTTGGGAGAGATTTCAAATAGAAAGAGATAGAGTGAAAACGATTTAGAGAGGTTTCGTTTGTGATTAATTTGAGTGTCCGGCTTCACAACGCAAGGTTCGTAAACCCCGTTAAACCGTGTTTTAGTGTCATACACAATCCCGATGATTGTGCAATAGTGTTTTATCGCTTTGGTTCGTTGTTTAGCACTGTTAAGGCTAAGGAAAATCAAACACATGAACTTTCCAAATGATGATTTCTCATTAAAATAGAGAATTGTATAGTGATTACATAACGTAAACCCTAACATACAAGGGTTATTGGAGTTGACCGGTTTGACTTGTTGACTTTGTTTGACTTTGACTTGACCGAAATTTGACGGTTGTCACATCATCCCCCCGTTAGGAGGAATTTCGTCCCGAAATTTTCATTTTGACTGGGATTTCAAGAGTTTGGGAAGAGATGTGGATACTTTTGTTTCATCTGATCCTCGCGTTCCCAGGTGAATTCGGGTCCTCGTTTAGCGTTCCAACGGACCTTCACGATGGGAATACGACTTTGTTTCGTTCGTTTGATTTCCCGATCCATGATTTCGACTGGTTCCTCCACGAAGTGGAGATTTTCGTTAACTTCGATTTCGTCGAGTGGTATTACGAGTGTCTCATCAGACAAACACTTCTTTAGGTTCGACACGTGAAATGTGGGATGTACTTTGTCGAGTTCCTGAGGTAATCGAAGTTTGTATGCTACTGGCCCAATCCTAGCAAGGATTTCGAATGGCCCGATGTACCTTGGATTTAGTTTCCCGCGTTTTCCGAATCGTATCATTCCTTTCCAAGGGGAAACTTTTAGTAGTACACGATCACCCACCTGGAATTCCAAGGGTTTGCGTCGTTTGTCTGCGTAACTCTTTTGCCGATCGCAAGACGCTTTCAGTCTTTCTCGAATTTGAACGATCTTTTCTGTGGTTTCCCTTATGATTTCAGGGCCAGTGAGGGTACTATTAGAGACTTGCCCTCTAGCTAGCTGTGTATCCCCCACCTCAGCCCAACATAGGGGTGATCTGCATTTGCGACCGTAAAGGGCTTCGAATGGAGCGACTTTGATGCTAGTATGATAGCTGTTATTGTAGGAGAATTCGATAAGCGGTAGATGGGTATCCCATGCTTTGCCGAAGTCTATCACACAAGCTCTTAACATGTCTTCCAACGTTTGAATGGTTCGTTCGCTCTGTCCGTCGGTTTGTGGGTGGTAGGCCGTACTCATGTCAAGCCTAGTTCCCAATGATTTTTGTAGAGACTGCCAAAACCGTGAGGTAAATCTACTATCTCTATCGGAGATAATGGATATCGGCACACCATGGAGTCGTACAATCTCTTTGATGTACGTTCTAGTCAGCTTCTCCATCTTGTCGGTTTCTTTTATCGGTAGGAAGTGTGCTGATTTGGTCAATCTGTCTACGATTACCCATATGGTGTCAAGCCCGCCCGATGTCTTAGGCAGCTTGGTTATGAAGTCCATGGTTATTCGTTCCCACTTCCACTCAGGTATATCCGGCTGTTGTAATAGCCCGGATGGTTTCTGGTATTCGATTTTGACCTTGGCGCAAGTCAGACACTTGCTCACATAGGTAGCAATCTCAGCTTTCATGTTCGGCCACCAGTATAATTTCTTGAGGTCCAGATACATCTTATCCGACCCGAGATGGATGGAGTATCGAGTCTTGTGTGCTTCATTCATGACGACGTCTCGGAGTCCACCGAACTTCGGTGTCCAAATCCGGTTCATGATATAACGTGCTCCATCATCCTTGACTTCTAAGTTTTTATCCATTCCCCTTAATGTCTCTCCTGCCACCTTTTCTGGTTTCAAAGCTTCCAGTTGAGCTTCCTTGATTTGTATGGTCAGGTGGGAATGGATTGTCATTGTTAAGGATTTTACTCGGCGGCCCGAGTACTCCTTCCTGCTTAGAGCATCGGCCACTACATTGGCCTTGCCCGGATGATAACGAATTTCGCACTCGTAGTCATTCAGCAACTCTACCCATCTCCTCTGTCGCATGTTGAGCTCTTTCTGATTGAGGATATGCTGAAGACTTTTGTGATCAGTGAAGATAGTGCATTTCGTGCCGTAGAGGTAGTGTCTCTAGATCTTCAAAGCGAATACTACTGCTCCTAATTCCAGGTCGTGCGTAGTATAATTAACCTCGTGCGTCTTAAGCTGTCTTGATGCATACGCGATAACCTTCCCTCTCTGCATGAGCACACATCCGAGGCCTTGATTCGAAGCATCACAGTACACTACGAAGTCTTCGGTTCCCTCTGGGAGAGACAAGATCGGTGCGCTGCATAGGGCTTGTTTTAACGTTTGGAAAGCAGTTTCTTGTTTATTTTCCCACTTGAATATCACACCTTTCTGCGTCAAGGTGGTGAGTGGTTTCGCAATCTTGGAGAGGTTTTGTATAAATCTTCGGTAGTAGCCAGCAAGCCCAAGGAATTGTCGAATTTCGGTTGGCGTCTTGGGTGCTGACCAATTCTCGATTGCCTTGATCTTGGAGGGATCCACATGTATGCCTTTCTCACTTACCACATGGCCAAGGAAATCCACTTCTCTAATCCAGAATTCACACTTAGAGAACTTAGCATAAAGCTTCTCCGCTCTTAGTGTCTCTAGCACTTGGCGTAGATGTAGGCGATGCTCTTCTTCGCTTCGCGAGTAGATCAAGATATCGTCGATGAATACGATTACAAACTTGTCTAGGTAGGGTCGACACACTCTATTCATTAGGTCCATGAATACCGCAGGTGCGTTTGTTAAACCGAAGGACATCACCACAAACTCGTAGTGCCCATAACGAGTTTTGAATGCAGTTTTGGGAATATCTTCTTCTTGAACTCGTAGCTGATGGTAACCTGACCTTAGGTCGATCTTTGAGAAGAAATTTGCTCCTTGGAGTTGGTCAAAAAGGTCGTCGATTCGGGGTAGAGGATATTGGTTCTTGATGGTGAGTTTGTTTAGTTCCCGATAGTCGATGCACATGCGAAAGGATCCGTCCTTCTTCTTTACAAAAAGGACTGGTGCTCCCCAAGGTGAGAAGCTTGGTCTGATGAACCCTTTGCTTAAAAGCTCGTTCAACTGACTGGACAACTCTTGCATTTCTGTTGGTGCGAGGCGGTATGGAGCTCTGGCTACGGGGGTAGCTCCGGGTATTAAGTCAATTCTGAAATCGACTTGTCGTGCGAGTGGTACACCAGGAAGATCTTCTGGGAACACATCCGGGAAGTTACACACTTCGGGGATGTCTTTGATGTCTTTCACGTCTTGTTTCTTGTCTACTACGTGGGCCAAGAAGGCGTGGTACTCCTTCCGGAGATACTTTTGGGCTTTGATGCATGAGATGATTTGTAAATTCGCACTAGGTTTGTCACCATAGATGAGAAGGGTTTCGTCATTTGGTAGATTGAGGCGAACGGCCCTTTCGTAACATAGAATGTCGGCACGGTGAGGAACTAACCAATCCATCCCGATGATTACGTCGAAGCTTTTTATGGTGACCGGCATCAGGTCAATTTTAAATGTATGGTTGTCTAGAGTGAGAGTACACTCTGAGTATATATCGCTAGTGCGTTCTACTTTCCCATTTGCCATTTCTACTACATAAGTATCCTTTAGTGATTGGGGATTTTGTTCAAGTAATTGTTTATATTGGTGGCTCACGAAACTCCTCTCCGCTCCACTATCGAATAGTACGCATGCATAAGAGTTATTGAGGAGAAACGTACCGGTAACCACCGTGGGATCCTCGACTGCTTCCCCATGTCCTATTGCCAGGACTCTTCCTACTCCACCAGCATTAGGGGCTTGTGCTTTGGGGCAGTTTCTTTTGAAGTGACCTGCGTCTCCACAGTTGTAGCAGGTTCGGGTTGCCCCCGTACTGGCGACTTGGTTGATTGGTCGAGCCGGCGCTTTATAGAAACGAGCAGTGTGCCCCTTCCTGTCGCAGTTGTTACAGTGCATCTCCCTACAAGCGCCATTGTGGTGAAAGTTGCACTTGTTGCACTTAGGTAGGGTTCCAGCATATGGCTTCGGTGGTGCTGGAGTGGTAGCAGTAGTGGCAGTATTAGTGGCAGCATGGACAGCAACAGTTTGTTGCTTCTTAGCGGGGTCCTGTGCTGGTTGGCTCTTCTTTTGGTTCCAGAACTTCCTTTTGTTGTTTCCCCCTTTTGATTGATCAGTGGTGGTGGTTGTAGTATTATGACCGGCTCGGTGGTCAACAAGTTGTTGTGCCAGCTCCCTGGCACTATCAAAAGTAGTTGGCCTTGAAGCCAGGACACTACTTTGCACTTGGGGAGACAGTCCCAAAAGGTATCGCTCCACCTTTTTCTCCTCCGGAGTAACCATTGTTGGGCAGAGGAGAGCCAATTCATTGAATCGGGTGGTGTAGGTTTCAAGGTCGGAGCCCGTCATCCTGAGGTTCCAAAGTTCTTGTTCCAACTTTTGAATTTCACCTCTCGGGCAGTACTCCTTCATCATCAAGGTTTTTAGTTCTGCCCAGGATATGGAGCTAGCCACTTCGAGAGTAAGTGAATTAATCCGACAGTTCCACCAAGTAAGGGCCCGACCGGTGAAAGTGAAGGCTGCGAACTTAACTTTGCTCGCTTCGGGGCAAGAGCACACTTGAAAGACTACTTCAGTCTTTTCAAACCATTGCATTAAAGTGATGACTCCCCCGCTCCCATTGAAGTTGTCGGGTTTGCCATTGGTGAAGTCTTTGTAGGAACACTCTCTTGTACGCCACGTACTGTCTCCATGGTTAGACTTTGTAGCACCCGATCCAGAACCACCAGCTCCGTTTGTCCCTATCTGCGATATTGCGGCCGCTACGGCTGCTGTTACTGCAGCCTGGAACATCGCAGGATCAAACTGTGGAGGCAGCGGCGGAGGAGGTGTTGCTGTGTTGCCGGAAGGTCTTGGTCTTCTCCTTGGCGGCATGGTTCTGTCATAAGTCGTAAACCAATGTACTTTTAGTAAAAGTATATTTATAGGAAGAGAAATCTTTTATACATAAAGTATATTATTACGTTGTTTTCCGGTATGTTTACGATACATACGATTTTATATTTTTAATTGACCCAATAAATTGGGTTATGAGGTAAAATGAAAGTATAAAATATTTTATTTGAGTTTCCTTGTTTCCAAGTATATGACTGTTTGTAAAAGTTTTACATATACTAATTTAGTCGGGACATAATTAATATATTATATTTTAAAATGATCTTTATCGGTTACTTAATTAGTTGCAAAGTGCATACCAGTCATATGTGATTAAGATATAATAGTCCTTTGAATAGATGACCCTAACTCCAAGACCACAACCAAACAAGGACATGAAGTGAAACAAAGATACATAAATTCTAAGTCTATAGCATATTAGTTACATATGACCTTAGCGCATCCACTTAGCAGCTATTGATCTATAAATAAAGACCTATTTAATTCTCAGATAATTTATTATAGTAACACAAAATACTCCTATAGTATTTGTAAATGTTTAGTTTTGAGTTCTTAAAGTATCCTTTTGTAGTGTGTTATTAGGTTTGTTAGATTTGTTGTCCATCCTGACCATCCCCCGGTATATGCAAGTCAATTCCCAGACAGATATAGTTGATCAGGCTATATCCTTCCCAGATTTAATCCACATATACTAAGGCATACTCAAAATGTTCAACTCTTCTTCTCTTGCTTTATGTTTTCGCTAGTTATGATACCATGCGAGCATGTAATGTATGTATGTATACTTTAATCAAGAAAATCATTTATTTTCTAAGAGTATATTTATTTGAAAAATGCACAAATCAGAGACTATTAGTCCCAATTGTGTTTATAGTTTGTATATCTTATGTGGTTTGATATACTTAATTTACTATAAACTGTGCTCTGATACCAATCTGTCACACCCCCAAACCAAGGATGGCGGAAACGTCCGGGGGTGGAGGACTTCATGTATAGTATCATAACAACAATTGTAATAGTAATTGAAGCAAACACAACCAACATATATATAATTGAAAAAGTGACATCATTGTATGAATTACATGTTTACGAATCAATTACAATATGTTGACAAAATATGAAATAGTAGACGCCTTAGCGCCCCATCCTCAAAAGCACTTGGTTACCTGTTTAATGATTTCCTGAGAATACAGGTTGTTTGAAAAAGTGTCAACACAAAGGTTGGTGAGTTCATAAGCTTTTGTTTGGTATTATTAAAAGCCTTTCGTTTGTAAAAGTAGTATTTGTGTTAGAAAATCCAATATTTTCCTTAGTGTGTAAATGTAGTCTTAAAACCCAAAGACCGAAATGTACAAGTAATTTGTCATATTTATAGTAAAACAATGCAAGTTTAAATCGACATAAACTCGTTAAATTTTAATGAAGTTCCCGTAAATTCCAATGTTTATTAATACTTTATGTGAGTTTATTATAACCATACTATGACCAAGGTTGCCTAAAATGACGTTCTTCATGCGTCGGAAATGTTATGACATTTGTCACCCCAGACCTATCGGTCTAATTGTTGCATGCAATTTAGGTGTGGGTTTGTCAAACCCAATATAGATCTATACACAAGTATCACGCTCTCCCTCAAGGAGACTCTGGTTACAATACATGACTTAATGGTAATTTGAAGTAAATGTCTCACAAAGTCATTAACGGAATTACGTGTTATGAAAACTTGGTACCGTATGGCCGTACCTTGCTTAATGAAAATATCCTTTGTATAAATGTACCCTTTTTAAATGTATGTGTTATGTAATGTATCATAAACTATACCTATTATAGTTTATCAACCAAGGGTAGTACGTAGTAATGTATGCAAACTATATTCAAAATAGTTTATTAAATGTTTGAATGTATCGGTTGTACTTTGATTATAATCACTTGTTATTCTTTATATTTTATATGTCCAAATCCATTTGTAAACTGATGTGTGTCAAAATATTAAGATAAAATGTCATATATTGCAATAACATATAATCACATAAAGATATACACCTTGCTCAACATGTTACATGGTGAAATGAAATTGACAGCAACTTTTCGTTGAATACAGTTTCTGTTACTGTTCTTAGAAAATTTATAGAAAAATCATCAAAGCTCCAAATCCAAATCCACAAATTATGAGAGTTTTGAATATGAGTCTAGTTTGTTCATAAATTTTATCATGATTTTTAGTGATCTCTAACAGAGGTCAAAATGTCCATAATCACAGGCTGGTCCAGGTTTGCCTCTGAAATGATAGGCAGTTTTGTAAAAATCACCATAAATTGTAGAAACATCATATGGAGATGTGCAAGTAGCCATTTTAAATCTAAGAGTTTGAACTACTTGCACCTGGAACAGTTTTTAAAACTAAAATATTTAAGTTGACCAAAACAGTCTGTGATTAAAGTCCATCTTTTCTGATGTAATCTGTTAGAAAAAGTTTAATTGTGTTCTTGATGATTTTACTTGTATTCCCCCCTTAAAACTTAAGAAAACATGTAAATGTAGGGGTATGAACTCACCTTATGTGATTTCAGTAGATGAAAGTGAGATAGAGGAAGTGTTCAACCCAAGAACACTAAGAAGATGTCTTGATGATTCGAGAA
Source organism: Lactuca virosa (assembly GCF_052849685.1). NCBI lineage: Eukaryota > Viridiplantae > Streptophyta > Magnoliopsida > Asterales > Asteraceae > Lactuca > Lactuca virosa. Next base: position 203,630,752 of record NC_136434.1, read on the forward strand.
TCTAACACCGAATAAGATGGAATTTGTGTAAGATATCAATGATTTGAGTAGAATGGAGTTTAATAATTATGTGAATGATGAAGATACTTACTAATTGAAGGAAGAAATCCCTGGAGAAAGCCTTGAAGTTCTTGAAGTTGAGAGAAAAGATGAGAGAATTTTGGAGAGTGTCCTTTGGTTGCTAAGAGTAGAATGAAAGAACTTTATGGAGAATGAGGAGAGAGGATCAATCCTCCAGCTCTTAGAACGTGGGAAGAGCTGGAGATTGGGTGTAAAGGTCCACTAAGGTGACAAGGAGTAGTGGGAAAGAGTGGATGATCATAGAGTGAGGTGGTGGTGGCTTGCTTTTGTCATAAAATAAGGAAAAGCAAATATTCCCTCAATAATTAGTCCAACCACCAATTCTTTTAATACATTTTTATAAAAACCCTGGAGATTTATATATTTTGGGGCCTTAGTTTATAAAATAAAGTTTTTGGTGAAAATCCCACGTTAAAATAATGAAAAACGGAGTTAAAACGAAGTCGTAGTCGAAAAACCGGTAAAAATGGGCCGTCTTTGGGAGAGATTTGGGAGAGATTTCAAATAGAAAGAGATAGAGTGAAAACGATTTAGAGAGGTTTCGTTTGTGATTAATTTGAGTGTCCGGCTTCACAACGCAAGGTTCGTAAACCCCGTTAAACCGTGTTTTAGTGTCATACACAATCCCGATGATTGTGCAATAGTGTTTTATCGCTTTGGTTCGTTGTTTAGCACTGTTAAGGCTAAGGAAAATCAAACACATGAACTTTCCAAATGATGATTTCTCATTAAAATAGTGAATCGTATAGTGATTACATAACGTAAACCCTAACATACAAGGGTTATTGGAGTTGACCGGTTTGACTTGTTGACTTTGTTTGACTTTGACTTGACCGAAATTTGACGGTTGTCACATCATCCCCCCGTTAGGAGGAATTTCGTCTTGAAATTTTCATTTTGACTGGGATTTCAAGAGTTTGGGAAGAGATGTGGATACTTTTGTTTCATCTGATCCTCGCGTTCCCAGGTGAATTCGGGTCCTCGTTTAGCGTTCCAACGGACCTTCACGATGGGAATACGACTTTGTTTCGTTCGTTTGATTTCCCGATCCATGATTTCGACTGGTTCCACCACGAAGTGGAGATTTTCGTTAACTTCGATTTCGTCGAGTGGTATTACGAGTGTCTCATCAGACAAACACTTCTTTAGGTTCGACACGTGAAATGTGGGATGTACTTTGTCGAGTTCCTGAGGTAATCGAAGTTTGTATGCTACTGGCCCAATCCTAGCAAGGATTTCGAATGGCCCGATGTACCTTGGATTTAGTTTCCCGCGTTTTCCGAATCGTATCATTCCTTTCCAAGGGGAAACTTTTAGTAGTACACGATCACCCACCTGGAATTCCAAGGGTTTGCGTCGTTTGTCTGCGTAACTCTTTTGCCGATCGCAAGACGCTTTCAGTCTTTCTCGAATTTGAACGATCTTTTCTGTGGTTTCCCTTATGATTTCAGGGCCAGTGAGGGTACTATTAGAGACTTGCCCTCTAGCTAGCTGTGTATCCCCCACCTCAGCCCAACATAGGGGTGATCTGCATTTGCGACCGTAAAGGGCTTCGAATGGAGCGACTTTGATGCTAGTATGATAGCTGTTATTGTAGGAGAATTCGATAAGCGGTAGATGGGTATCCCATGCTTTGCCGAAGTCTATCACACAAGCTCTTAACATGTCTTCCAACGTTTGAATGGTTCGTTCGCTCTGTCCGTCGGTTTGTGGGTGGTAGGCCGTACTCATGTCAAGCCTAGTTCCCAATGATTTTTGTAGAGACTGCCAAAACCGTGAGGTAAATCTACTATCTCTATCGGAGATAATGGATATCGGCACACCATGGAGTCGTACAATCTCTTTGATGTACGTTCTAGTCAGCTTCTCCATCTTGTCGGTTTCTTTTATCGGTAGGAAGTGTGCTGATTTGGTCAATCTGTCTACGATTACCCATATGGTGTCAAGCCCGCCCGATGTCTTAGGCAGCTTGGTTATGAAGTCCATGGTTATTCGTTCCCACTTCCACTCAGGTATATCCGGCTGTTGTAATAGCCCGGATGGTTTCTGGTATTCGATTTTGACCTTGGCGCAAGTCAGACACTTGCTCACATAGGTAGCAATCTCAGCTTTCATGTTCGGCCACCAGTATAATTTCTTGAGGTCCAGATACATCTTATCCGACCCGAGATGGATGGAGTATCGAGTCTTGTGTGCTTCATTCATGACGACGTCTCGGAGTCCACCGAACTTCGGTGTCCAAATCCGGTTCATGATATAACGTGCTCCATCATCCTTGACTTCTAAGTTTTTATCCATTCCCCTTAATGTCTCTCCTGCCACCTTTTCTGGTTTCAAAGCTTCCAGTTGAGCTTCCTTGATTTGTATGGTCAGGTGGGAATGGATTGTCATTGTTAAGGATTTTACTCGGCGGCCCGAGTACTCCTTCCTGCTTAGAGCATCGGCCACTACATTGGCCTTGCCCGGATGATAACGAATTTCGCACTCGTAGTCATTCAGCAACTCTACCCATCTCCTCTGTCGCATGTTGAGCTCTTTCTGATTGAGGATATGCTGAAGACTTTTGTGATCAGTGAAGATAGTGCATTTCGTGCCGTAGAGGTAGTGTCTCTAGATCTTCAAAGCGAATACTACTGCTCCTAATTCCAGGTCGTGCGTAGTATAATTAACCTCGTGCGTCTTAAGCTGTCTTGATGCATACGCGATAACCTTCCCTCTCTGCATGAGCACACATCCGAGGCCTTGATTCGAAGCATCACAGTACACTACGAAGTCTTCGGTTCCCTCTGGGAGAGACAAGATCGGTGCGCTGCATAGGGCTTGTTTTAACGTTTGGAAAGCAGTTTCTTGTTTATTTTCCCACTTGAATATCACACCTTTCTGCGTCAAGGTGGTGAGTGGTTTCGCAATCTTGGAGAGGTTTTGTATAAATCTTCGGTAGTAGCCAGCAAGCCCAAGGAATTGTCGAATTTCGGTTGGCGTCTTGGGTGCTGACCAATTCTCGATTGCCTTGATCTTGGAGGGATCCACATGTATGCCTTTCTCACTTACCACATGGCCAAGGAAATCCACTTCTCTAATCCAGAATTCACACTTAGAGAACTTAGCATAAAGCTTCTCCGCTCTTAGTGTCTCTAGCACTTGGCGTAGATGTAGGCGATGCTCTTCTTCGCTTCGCGAGTAGATCAAGATATCGTCGATGAATACGATTACAAACTTGTCTAGGTAGGGTCGACACACTCTATTCATTAGGTCCATGAATACCGCAGGTGCGTTTGTTAAACCGAAGGACATCACCACAAACTCGTAGTGCCCATAACGAGTTTTGAATGCAGTTTTGGGAATATCTTCTTCTTGAACTCGTAGCTGATGGTAACCTGACCTTAGGTCGATCTTTGAGAAGAAATTTGCTCCTTGGAGTTGGTCAAAAAGGTCGTCGATTCGGGGTAGAGGATATCGTTTCTTGATGGTGAGTTTGTTTAGTTCCCGATAGTCGATGCACATGCGAAAGGATCCGTCCTTCTTCTTTACAAAAAGGACTGGTGCTCCCCAAGGTGAGAAGCTTGGTCTGATGAACCCTTTGCTCAAAAGCTCGTTCAACTGACTGGACAACTCTTGCATTTCTGTTGGTGCGAGGCGGTATGGAGCTCTGGCTACGGGGGTAGCTCTGGGTATTAAGTCAATTCTGAAATCGACTTGTCGTGCGAGTGGTACACCAGGAAGATCTTCTGGGAACACATCCGGGAAGTTACACACTTCGGGGATGTCTTTGATGTCTTTCACGTCTTGTTTCTTGTCTACTACGTGGGCCAAGAAGGCGTGGTACTCCTTCCGGAGATACTTTTGGGCTTTGATGCATGAGATGATTTGTAAATTCGCACTACGTTTGTCACCATAGATGAGAAGGGTTTCGTCATTTGGTAGATTGAGGCGAACGACCCTTTCGTAACATAGAATGTCGGCACGGTGAGGAACTAACCAATCCATCCCGATGATTACGTCGAAGCTTTTTATGGTGACCGGCATCAGGTCAATTTTAAATGTATGGTTGTCTAGAGTGAGAGTACACTCTGAGTATATATCGCTAGTGCGTTCTACTTTCCCATTTGCCATTTCTACTACATAAGTATCCTTTAGTGATTGGGGATTTTGTTCAAGTAATTGTTTATATTGGTGGCTCACGAAACTCCTCTCCGCTCCACTATCGAATAGTACGCATGCATAAGAGTTATTGAGGAGAAACGTACCGGTAACCACCGTGGGATCCTCGACTGCTTCCCCATGTCCTATTGCCAGGACTCTTCCTACTCCACCAGCATTAGGGGCTTGTGCTTTGGGGCAGTTTCTTTTGAAGTGACCTGCGTCTCCACAGTTGTAGCAGGTTCGGGTTGCCCCCGTACTGGCGACTTGGTTGATTGGTCGAGCCGGCGCTTTACAGAAACGAGCAGTGTGCCCCTTCCTGTCGCAGTTGTTACAGTGCATCTCCCTACAAGCGCCATTGTGGTGAAAGTTGCACTTGTTGCACTTAGGTAGGGTTCCAGCATATGGCTTCGGTGGTGCTGGAGTGGTAGCAGTAGTGGCAGTATTAGTGGCAACATGGACAGCAACAGTTTGTTGCTTCTTAGCGGGGTCCTGTGCTGGTTGGCTCTTCTTTTGGTTCCAGAACTTCCTTTTGTTGTTTCCCCCTTTTGATTGATCAGTGGTGGTGGTTGTAGTATTATGACCGGCTCGGTGGTCAACAAGTTGTTGTGCCAGCTCCCTGGCACTGTCAACAGTAGTTGGCCTTGAAGCCAGGACACTACTTTTCACTTGGGGAGACAGTCCCAAAAGGTATCGCTCCACCTTTTTCTCCTCCGGAGTAACCATTGTTGGGCAGAGGAGAGCCAATTCATTGAATCGGGTGGTGTAGGTTTCAAGGTCGGAGCCCGTCATCCTGAGGTTCCAAAGTTCTTGTTCCAACTTTTGAATTTCACCTCTCGGGCAGTACTCCTTCATCATCAAGGTTTTTAGTTCTGCCCAGGATATGGAGCTAGCCACTTCGAGAGTAAGTGAATTAATCCGACAGTTCCACCAAGTAAGGGCCCGGCCGGTGAAAGTGAAGGCTGCGAACTTAACTTTGCTCGCTTCGGGGCAAGAGCACACTTGAAAGACTACTTCAGTCTTTTCAAACCATTGCATTAAAGTGATGACTCCCCCGCTCCCATTGAAGTTGTCGGGTTTGCCATTGGTGAAGTCTTTGTAGGAACACTCTCTTGTACGCCACGTACTGTCTCCGTGGTTAGACTTTGTAGCACCCGATCCAGAACCACCAGCTCCGTTTGTCTCTATCTGCGATATTGCGGCCGCTACGGCTGCTGTTACTGCAGCCTGGAACATCGCAGGATCAAACTGTGGAGGCAGCGGCGGAGGAGGTGTTGCTGTGTTGCCGGAAGGTCTTGGTCTTCTCCTTGGCGGCATGGTTCTGTCATAAGTCGTAAACCAATGTACTTTTAGTAAAAGTATATTTATAGGAAGAGAAATCTTTTATACATAAAGTATATTATTACGTTGTTTTCCGGTATGTTTACGATACATACGATTTTATATTTTTAATTGACCCAATAAATTGGGTTATGAGGTAAAATGAAAGTATAAAATATTTTATTTGAGTTTCCTTGTTTCCAAGTATATGACTGTTTGTAAAAGTTTTACATATACTAATTTAGTCGGGACATAATTAATATATTATATTTTAAAATGATCTTTATCGGTTACTTAATTAGTTGCAAAGTGCATACCAGTCATATGTGATTAAGATATAATAGTCCTTCGAATAGATGACCCTAACTCCAAGACCACAACCAAACAAGGACATGAAGTGAAACAAAGATACATAAATTCTAAGTCTATAGCATATTAGTTACATATGACCTTAGCGCATCCACTTAGCAGCTATTGATCTATAAATAAAGACCTATTTAATTCTCAGATAATTTATTATAGTAACACAAAATACTCCTATAGTATTTGTAAATGTTTAGTTTTGAGTTCTTAAAGTATCCTTTTGTAGTGTGTTATTAGGTTTGTTAGATTTGTTGTCCATCCTGACCATCCCCCGGTATATGCAAGTCAATTCCCGGACAGATATAGTTGATCAGGCTATATCCTTCCCAGATTTAATCCACATATACTAAGGCATACTCAAAATGTTCAACTCTTCTTCTCTTGCTTTATGTTTTCGCTAGTTATGATACCATGCGAGCATGTAATGTATGTATGTATACTTTAATCAAGAAAATCATTTATTTTCTAAGAGTATATTTATTTGAAAAATGCACAAATCAGAGACTATTAGTCCCAATTGTGTTTATAGTTTGTATATCTTATGTGGTTTGATATACTTAATTTACTATAAACTGTGCTCTGATACCAATCTGTCACACCCCCAAACCAAGGATGGCGGAAACGTCCGGGGGTGGAGGACTTCATGTATAGTATCATAACAACAATTGTAATAGTAATTGAAGCAAACACAACCAACATATATATAATTGAAAAAGTGACATCATTGTATGAATTACATGTTTACGAATCAATTACAATATGTTGACAAAATATGAAATAGTAGACGCCTTAGCGCCCCATCCTCAAAAGCACTTGGTTACCTGTTTAATGATTTCCTGAGAATACAGGTTGTTTGAAAAAGTGTCAACACAAAGGTTGGTGAGTTCATAAGCTTTTGTTTGGTATTATTAAAAGCCTTTCGTTTGTAAAAGTAGTATTTGTGTTAGAAAATCCAATATTTTCCTTAGTGTGTAAATGTAGTCTTAAAACCCAAAGACCGAAATGTACAAGTAATTTGTCATATTTATAGTAAAACAATGCAAGTTTAAATCGACATAAACTCGTTAAATTTTAATGAAGTTCCCGTAAATTCCAATGTTTATTAATACTTTATGTGAGTTTATTATAACCATACTATGACCAAGGTTGCCTAAAATGACGTTCTTCAGGCGTCGGAAATGTTATGACATTTGTCACCCCAGACCTATCGGTCTAATTGTTGCATGCAGTTTAGGTGTGGGTTTGTCAAACCCAATATAGATCTATACACAACTATCACGCTCTCCCTCAAGGAGACTCTGGTTACAATACAGGACTTAATGGTAATTTGAAGTAAATGTCTCACAAAGTCATTAACGGAATTACGTGTTATGAAAACTTGGTACCGTATGGCCGTACCTTGCTTAATGAAAATATCCTTTGTATAAATGTACCCTTTTTAAATGTATGTGTTATGTAATGTATCATAAACTATACCTATTATAGTTTATCAACCAAGGGTAGTACGTAGTAATGTATGCAAACTATATTCAAAATAGTTTATTAAATGTTTGAATATATCGGTTGTACTTTGATTATAATCACTTGTTATTCTTTATATTTTATATGTCCAAATCCATTTGTAAACTGATGTGTGTCAAAATATTAAGATAAAATGTCATATATTGCAATAACATATAATCACATAAAGATATACACCTTGCTCAACATGTTACATGGTGAAATGAAATTGACAGCAACTTTTCGTTGAATACAGTTTCTGTTACTGTTCTTAGAAAATTTATAGAAAAATCATCAAAGCTCCAAATCCAAATCCACAAATTATGAGAGTTTGGAATATGAGTCTAGTTTGTTCATAAATTTTATCATGATTTTTAGTGATCTCTAACAGTGGTCAAAATGTCCATAATCACAGGCTGGTCCAGGTTTGCCTCTGAAATGATAGGCAGTTTTGTAAAAATCACCATAAATTGTAGAAACATCATATGGAGATGTGCAAGTAGCCATTTTAAAGCTAAGAGTTTGAACTACTTGCACCTGGAACAGTTTTTAAAACTAAAATATTTAAGTTGACCAAAACAGTCCGTGATTAAAGTCCATCTTTTCTGATGTAATCTGTTAGAAAAAGTTTAATTGTGTTCTTGATGATTTTACTTGTATTCCCCCCTTAAAACTTAAGAAAACATGTAAATGTAGGGGTATGAACTCACCTTATGTGATTTCAGTAGATGAAAGTGAGATAGATGAAGTGTTCAACCCAAGAACACTAAGAAGATGTCTTGATGATTCGAGAATCTAACACCGAATAAGATGGAATTTGTGTAAGATATCAATGATTTGAGTAGAATGGAGTTTAATAATTATGTGAATGATGAAGATACTTACTAATTGAAGGAAGAAATCCCTGGAGAAAGCCTTGAAGTTCTTGAAGTTGAGAGAAAAGATGAGAGAATTTTGGAGAGTGTCCTTTGGTTGCTAAGAGTAGAATGAAAGAACTTTATGGAGAATGAGGAGAGAGGATCAATCCTCCAGCTCTTAGAACGTGGGAAGAGCTGGAGATTGGGTGTAAAGGTCCACTAAGGTGACAAGGAGTAGTGGGAAAGAGTGGATGATCATAGAGTGAGGTGGTGGTGGCTTGCTTTTGTCATAAAATAAGGAAAAGCAAATATTCCCTCAATAATTAGTCCAACCACCAATTCTTTTAATACATTTTTATAAAAACCCTGGAGATTGATATATATTTTGGGGCCTTAGTTTATAAAATAAAGTTTTTGGTGAAAATCCCACGTTAAAATAATGAAAAACGGAGTTAAAACGAAGTCGTAGTCGAAAAACCGGTAAAAAGGGGCCGTCTTTGGGAGAGATTTGGGAGAGATTTCAAATAGAAAGAGATAGAGTGAAAATGATTTAGAGAGGTTTCGTTTGTGATTAATTTGAGTGTCCGGCTTCACAACGCAAGGTTCGTAAACCCCGTTAAACTGTGTTTTAGTGTCGTACACAATCCCGATGATTGTGCAATAGTGTTTTATCGCTTTGCTTCGTTGTTTAGCACTGTTAAGGCTAAGGAAAATCAAACACATGAACTTTCCAAATGATGATTTCTCATTAAAATAGCGAATTGTATAGTGATTACATAACGTAAACCCTAACATACAAGGGTTATTGGAGTTGACCGGTTTGACTTGTTGACTTTGTTTGACTTTGACTTGACCGAAATTTGACGGTTGTCACAATCTTCTACAAATATTTCACTCATATCATCCTCCTCATTGAATTCAGAATTGTTTTCAATATCAATTTTATTTTCTGAACTCAACTTGGCATTCATAGAGTCAAATTTCTGTATAGTTTCGGTTTTGATCTTTAGTTTGTCATTTTCATCCAATAAATTTTTGAGCATGTCCTTATGGTCTTTTGACTTTATGAAGGACTCTATTTTGTCAAGACCAATTTTGTAAGAGGGAGAGATATCATCAGAAGAAACAATGTTTTCACAGTTGTATGCATCAGCATCGATTTCATCCTCCTTAAACTCAAGGAAGGGTAAAATCATACGATGTATCTTCTTTCCTATATCACAATTAAGATGCAGTTGAGTAATGTTGGAATACAATATTTTAGAAATTAAACAAAAAACATTTCGTTGTTTCAAAAGCTTTAAATTATCTCTTTGCAAATAAATTGTTTCATCCCTAGACCTAATCAACTCCTTCTCCTTTTGCTCTATCCAAATACGCCTTTCCTCACTCTTCGATGATACCTTGTTGATTTGATCAGTTAGGTTAGAGTTTGTGACGCGAGTTTGAGATAAACTACCACTTATACTAGAAAATTTAGATTTTAATCCATTTAGTTCCTTTTCATAGTTTGTGATGGGAATATTTAAAGAAACAAGAATAGATTGTACCTTTTTGATCAACTCATCGCATTCATTGATCTGCACACTGACAGGTTTCGCTGCAAAACACCTATCTTCCCGCTCTTTCGCTTCATCTCATCCCCCATCGGTGGTATAACCTCTCATTTGTGACACCTCAGAAGTCACCATTAGACACTTTCCAGCAACTTTTCCTTCTTTCACTAACAAAGCCCTGCCATGAGTGGGCTTCCTTACTTCCTCATCTTCAGAATCAGTCGACCAAACTTCAACACCGCCAAATTCATCATCAACAGTATTTCCCTGCACAATTAAAGCATTCATTGTGTTATGAGATCCAGCTTTCTTTTTCTTGATTTCATCCAATCGACGTAGAAGGCTTGCTTCCTCATCAGCCTCTTCATTCTTTTCAGACTTCTTTCTCAACATACAATCTTTGGCAAAGTGGTTTTTGCCTCCACACTAGTGACAATTAAAGCCTGAGTCACCGCCAAGTTTGGCTTCCTTCTTTGGTTCTTCGGTCTGTGAGACACTCTTCGGTTCCTCCTTCACTTTCTCAGCATTGTAGCTTCCCTACCAGTTTCGGTTCTTATTGGCTGGGAATCTTCTTTTGATGAACTTCTTGGGATTGGACACCTTTAATGCAAAATCTTCACTTGTTAGATCATACTCAGAGAGATCTAAATCTTCTTCTTCTTCAGCAGCATTCTTTCCTTTTGAGATTAGAGCTAACGATCCTATGCCAGAAACCACGTTCGTTTCTTTAGATACTGCACTTTCATGTGACTTCAATATTCCCACTAGCTTTGCAAGAGAGTAAGACTTAAATTGTTCGTCTGCTTTCACAGTGGACACCACAACCATCCATTCGGTTCTAATGCCATTCATAAATGTGACCTTTTGTTCAATGACTTCCCTTTCTATCCCATGCTTTATCATTTTACTAAGAAGATGATTAAAGCGATCGAAAGCTTGAATGAGCTTCTCTTCAGGCTTCTGCTTAAAGTCACCAAATTCCGAGAGCAATAAAGTTTGGATGGAATGCTGAAGATCTTCATCTGTGGAATATAGTTCCTTCAACCTATCCCATATCTCCTTCGCTGTTGTGCATGAACTCACCAATCGAAACGTGTCCGATTGTAAAGCAAACCTAATCATCCTTAAGGCTTTGATGTTGCACTGAAACTTTTCTTTCTTAACTTGGGGTATGTCTTTCACATCATTAACGAGTTGATTGTACTCCTTTTGAGTTTTGAAAACTCTTGAAGTGCTTGAATGAGCGAATGGACCAACTGTTATCGCCTCCCAGATCAAGTATCCGTTGTCTTCTGAACCAATCACGTAGTCTTCAAAGTGATGCGTCCAGACCTCATAATCCTGAGTGTACAGTATGGGAATTCTCGTCGTCAATCCAATGCTGTTGGAGATATTGATTGGGTTTGACTGGGAATCATCCATGGACATGACTATGTTTGTTTAAAAACCTGCTAAAAATCAGAATTGTAAATAAAGTTAGGGTAAGATTGATTTAAAGAACTACGTCAATAGATAATGACGATTCTAACAGGATCAATCAAAGCGGAAAAACCCTAAGATCTTCTTCAACAGAAGAGATGTGTATGGATTACACAGTCTCCTGCTCTGATACCAATTGTTGAGTTGAAAAACTCTTTCATCGATTAGATCTTTGACAGGTTAAACAACAAAAACAAATAAGCAAACACAGAAAACACAAGATGGAATCAAATAATGCTTAATGATTCAAAGTAGTCACGCCTCAGCAGAGCTCGATGAAGAACTTCCACTGTAGAGGCGAACTAGGGTTTGTAGTACAATAATGAAAATAATAAAAGCGATATCTACTAAGGATGCATGCATGCACCTTAAATACTAAACCCTAATAAAACAATCATGGTTGGACAGTCCCAAACCGGATAACAAAACTAGGCTAAGGACCGAGCCCAATGACACAACACAATTAGACCCAACTAACCTGTCACACCCAATTATCATCACAATGAATATACATGAATCATAACACGATCATTGCCAAACATTACATATTACAATCAGCATTGTTCACATCAAGTACATTGTTTAATCATATTCAAAACATAAATTGTACAAGAGTTGTCATTTCTCAAAATAAGATTCCCAAAATACACTTGAAGCTTCTTCGACTTAATGGTTACCTGAGAATACAAGTTATTTTGAAAACGGTAAACATATATAATGTTGGTGAGTTCATAAGCAAGTTTGATTAAAAACTTTGTATTGATGGTATAACCCAGAAAATCCGATATTTTCTGAAAAATTCGTTTACAACAATGTGTGATGATTTAATATATGTGTGTATGTGTGATTTCAAAACATATGTAAATGAATGAATCCCAAACGTTTTCCTTGTCTAGTAAAAGAAATCCGATATTTCCCGATCTATAATAGAATTGTAATATTTGTATTATCGTATGGATTGTTTTGAATCGCCACAATATATGAATTTGATTTCCCCTGAAGGTATAGATGGTAATGGATCTCTATGTGAGTCGTTATAACCATGCATGATAAATGACTTATTTGCCTATCTTGGCATTTTTCCAAACGCTGGTTTTGATCAAGATTTTGTCACCGTAGACTGACCGAGTCTAACTGTAGCGAACAACTCAGGTGTGGGGGAGTCACCCTCGTATAGATCTATACACAAACTCTCGCTCTCCCTTCCTGGAGACTCTGATTATAACTACAGGCTACGGCCAAACACTCAATGGTGTCGACCGATAATTCTCACTAGACCCCAATGATTTTCACATGAATATGATTAATGTTAAACGTAGTTTGATTTACTAGCACCTGATGGTACTTGAATGTGATAGACACATCCCAACAAACATGCATAAGGACAGCTGTGGGCCCATTAAACACGTAAGTTATTTCTAGGCTTGAAGGCATGCAAACGGACACGTTAAAGCCCATTAAGCATACAATGACTCTCTCCGGGCAAAATTAACATGCAAATGGGCCACTAAGGCCCAATAACATGTAAAAATTAATTTAGACCCATTGAGCATGTAATTGGGTCACTAAGGCCCAGTAGACTTGAATTGATTATATTGGGCCCAATAAACATGCAAATGGATCACGAAGACCCAATAAGCATGTATTACAAGTACCAGACCCAATATTGATACCATTGTTCTATTTTTGTATATTTGATGTGGTATAGTGTTTTTATATGAAGCATTTACTTATGATATTAAGATACTCAATGTTTGATCTATAACGATATTATTAGTTTATAAAATATATCATTTTAAATCCTTAATAAAACTTATATTTTTGGTCCAATGGTTTAATAGTTGATACATTTGACTCTAAATATTTATTTGACCATTTCAAACCTTGATTTGTAAGAATTTACATTTTCAGCCCTTATTTGTAAAAAAATTTCACTTTTGGCCCAATTCCCGTGAATTTTACATTTTTGGCCCAAAATCAAAAACTTTGCATTTTTAGTCCCAATTTAGAAATAAATGTTATTTTCACCCCTAAATTTGGTTTATTTACATTTATGGCTCAAACTTTGATTAAATGATATTTTTAACCCCAAAACTTCTTATTTTTTGTAAATTTGGGCCCAAAACCGCGAGGCCCAAATATTAAGCCCATTAGGCTAAAATTTACACTTTTGGCCCTTTGAAAAGTATGGTTATCATAAAAATCCATTTTTATACAAGTATGACCTGTTTTATCCTTATAAAAACCGAAAATGTCACTTTTTGCCCTTATCTTTGTTTTCTTGACAAATATGACCCTTAACAAGATTTTTGCTTTAAATTTTCATATCTTAAACATGTAAATAGTTTTAACTTGATAATATGATGTATAAGGTATCTTAGTTCATGGATTATCACTTATTGTTGCTTAAGATGTCGAGATGTGTTAAAATCTAACACATTTTTACAAGATAAACCAAGAAATCACACATATCAAGCATATAACACATAGATCTACACATTTTACGTGTATTCTCTCCCAAAAATCATGTAAAAACCAAAAAAAGGGGTATGAACTCACCTTGGGGTTTGTTGTTTCGGTTTTGAAGAAGAATGGATAGAGATGAGGTGAATTTCGGCCCTAGCAAACTCCCTTGAGTGGTTTTCGAACTTAGGTGGTTCTAATGAGTTAGAACATGAAAGAAGGTTATGTAAGAAAGAATTTTTAGCATTAAGATGGATAATATGTGTTTATATATAATAAAAACTTACCAAGAAGTTGAAACCTTGAAGATTACTCTTGAAGCACAAGCAAAACTTTGAGATCTTTGATGAAAGAAAAGGATGATTTTAGAGATGTTTTGGAGAGAATTTTTGAGTGTGTGTGTGTGTGTTGCTAACCTACTCTCGGCCGAAGATATGAAGGGAGGGGGAAAGAAGATGTGATGTTCACCTAGATGCATGAGATTGAAAGTTTACTTAATGGTTACTTTGCATGGAAGTCCATCATGCATATGTGATGTGTCTCATGCTCATTAGTTCTCTTCCTTTTCCCTTTTTCTTACATGGGCCGAAAATTGAGTTAAGAAGGAGAAGATGAATTATTTTGGCCCAATCTTGATCTTTACTCGAAATCATGAGGCCCATAGAGAAAGTTATCGGCCCATTGGGCCTTTAGGATGGTTCTCGGCCCAAATAGCATAAAAGAATGGGTTTTATGGTCCATTAGGATTAATTAGATTAGTTATGGACCAACAAGGCCCATTAAGGGTAAAACATTTCATTTTAGGTCCATTATGGCCCAAAATGTTAAGTTTCATGAAGGTGGGTCCAATTAGAGCCCATTTAAGGGTCCTAAGCCCAAAATAGTCAAATTGGAAGCTTATTGGTCAATTAGGCCCAATAAGGAAATCCTTGTCCATAATGGACTTAAACCGGGATTCTTAGGGTCTTAAATCCCTAAGTTGACTATTGAAACGTTTTGTATAAGTTTCTGGGCTTTATAATTGGATTTTGATGGGAGTTCATGCACATTTTAAAATTATGGTTACAATTGTTGCCAATGTTAATGTTTACAAAAGTATAGAATTTCCTAGCAAATTTGCTAGTTGTGACAAGATCTGAAACATGTCCAAGCATATCTCAAATAGAAATCCATTCACAATCAAATGCACACCGCCACCCAACATGGCGGTTAGTCGAGGCAGAAGGCGGCAGCCACCACCTCACGCTGGTGGTGGGTTTTCTTCGGATTTTTTGGCCATACAAATGCATTATATAACATTTCATCCAAAATAAAACACACATACAATGTAACACACACACACACACAACCATCCTTATGGCGGTCAGCGGTGGTACAAAGTGGCAACCACCATGGTTGGTTGCTATGGTGGTTCCCTTACAGCTTCCGGCCAAAAAAAAATGCACACACACTCCTAACACGAGGTCGGACCCCAAGAAAATACACACCAATACAACCACCTTGTGGCAGCATAAGGTAGTCGAAGGAGGTGCATTTGAGAATGGCAGCACACCGCCTTGACGTCATCTTCAACAGCCTTGGCGTCGTTCATCGTGGTTCTTCCGTCCGTTCAGGTTGTCGCCGACAGCTAGGGTCACGATGGCGTTTCAAGGGCGAGGCAACAGGCGGCGGTCGGTCCTTGCGGTTCACAGCTTCGCTGGCAGCTAGAAGCAACACAACGTTGGACGGCGGCTCACACGGCGGCTTGGTCATCAACTAATGATGACAGTTGATCGGATCTTCGACTGGTCGGAAATAAAGGAAGTTGGGTGGTCGCTTGGTGGCCGCTAGCTAGTCGGAAAACGAACTAAGTGAATGGTGGCGGTGGCCGGTGGTTGGGGGATATAAGGTGGCGGCTCATGAGTAATCGTTAGGGTTAAGGTTACGGGGTGACGGTTATATACCCCGTCCTCATGTAAACTTCAGCCCATGTTGACACTATCAGTCCCTCATTTCCAGATTTTGTTTTTTTTTCTAAATTAAGCCCAGAATTTACCCTTTAGCCCCTGCTTCCACAACTCCTTTCATAATAAGTCCTAATAGTTACCAAGCAGCCCCTGTCTTCAAAAATCCTTTCGAATTAAACCCATAATTTACTAAACAACCCTCAACCTTCAAAATTCTTTACAAATTAATCCGGAAATTACATTTTAACCCCCAAACTCTCAATTATTTATTTTTAGCCACCAAAACCAACGCCTTGCTAAATTATTCCGCATTTAGGGCCACTATTCATTTATTAATTTTATCTATTTATTTATTTAATAAACGGAATGTTACAATTCTCCCGCACTTAAATTAGATTTCATCCTCATAATCATTATTTACCAATCCCAACAATACAACAACCTAAGCAATAAGACCATAACCTCAAGCATACTACAACCTTCATAAAGCGACTGAAACCAACCTTCACAGGGTTCTAAAACCTGAAGATGAATGAAATCCTTGCATCATGATCACATTTACTTAATCTGAAATCCGTAGTCTCGATATGGTCTAACTCCCTGACAGACCGGCCATATAGAATCACTATTGTTGAATCCCATCCACTAACCTCCCAATTGACTACTCCACTTCTGAGAACTTGTGTTTCCCACTAGATACAGTGTCATAGACCAAAACATCCCTACAAAACACTTACACTTGACAGTAGGCTCAGATAAACCTTCAAGTAGGAGATCCATCCCTACAACGGTTAGACTCAAACGAGAGTTGCACAACAGGTTCAAATCAATTACTTTGAGATTATTTAATCTCACTGTGAGTGACTTCGCATAACCCAAGCAAACCGTTAGTCCATCCATACATGAAAACCTAAAGCACTAATACTGCCCGAAACACTGAACTGCCCGAAACAGCATGCTGCCACCTGGCTGCTTTCCAAAATCCACCGAGACCTCCCTGGTCTTTATTCGTTTGCCAGTCATCTAAAATATCGGGTTCCAGCCCGATTGTGGAGCCTAAGGACTCCTACGTAGTTGCCCCACAGGACTTCCGAACGAAATCCTTGTCTGTCAATAGTTTTCATTAGTTATCTTGCCACTATGACTCTAACGACCTCCTAATCCTACCGATCGGTTCCATACGTCTAATCCTGACGTCACCAAATCCAAGGCTAAAGTGATTGCTACACGACTAAGTGTAGCCTTATATCACAAACGACCTTAAACAGTCCATCGCTTCTTTGATCCCATGACTATAGTGGTGTCCTTACGGTCTTATCACTGGCTCAACCAGGTCTAATTCATCTGGGGAAATCCGTAGACCAATCCGTGGATTAGCCAGAATCTCACTGCTTCACCCGAACTAGTGGTACCACTGTTCCTTCCACGATCTAACAACATTCTCATGCTATCTACCAACATAGTGAATGCTACTGCTACACCCGCAGTCTCACAACACTCTATCACTATCTGCTAACCTTGTGAATGCTATTGATACACCCACAGACTTACAACACTCTAGCACTATCTGCCAACCTTGTGAATGCTACGGCTACACCCGCAGACTTACAACACTCTAACACTATCTGTCAACCTTGTGAATGCTACGGTTACACCCGCAGACTTACACCATTTTAACACTATCTGTCAACCTTGTGAATGAAACGGCTACACCCGCAGACTTACAACACTTTCTCATACTATCTGGCTGCTAGTGAATGCTACGGTCATCCTACAGTCCTACAGCACTTTCCATACTATCTGGCCGCTAGTGAATTCTATGGCTATCCCGCAGTCTTATAGCACTTCCCACACTATCTGACCGCTAGTGAATGTTATGGCTATGCCGCACTCTCACAACACTTTCCATGCTGTCTCAATTGCTGATTACCAATCCGAACACATCTGTCACACCCCAAAACCAAGAACGGCAGAAACGTTCAGGGGTGGAGGACGTCATGTAAAGTATCATAACAGTGCAAAGTAGTAAACAAGCAACAACATCATCCATTACATTTAAAGTAAAGTTTTAATACATGAGTGTTCTTTCATTGTAATAAGACACCAAAATATGTAAACAAAATAAAGACGAGTCTTGTCTGTGCTCCGTCTTCTCAAAACCCTGGTCATCGTACCTGTCTACTGGTGACCTGAGAATACAAGTTATTTTGAAAGTGTAGATCAGCATAGAGCTGGTGAATTCATAAGTATTATGGTGTTATTGATTCGAAAAGCTGTTATGAAAGACTTGTAAATGTTTAATGAAACATTTAGTATAAGTGTGAAAACCCTAGAAAATCCCATATTTCCTACTAGTATAAAAAGTAGTCTTCTACCAATGCATTATATAACATTTCATCCAAAATAAAACACACATACAATGTAACACACACACACACGCACAACCATCCTTATGGCGGTCAGCGGTGGTACAAAGTGGCAACCACCATGGTTGGTTGCTATGGTGGTTCCCTTACAGCTTCCGGCCAAAAAAAAATGCACACACACTCCTAACACGAGGTCGGACCCCAAGAAAATACACACCAATACAACCACCTTGTGGCAGCATAAGGTAGTCGAAGGAGGTGCATTTGAGAATGGCAGCACACCGCCTTGACGTCATCTTCAACAGCCTTGGCGTCGTTCATCGTGGTTCTTCCGTCCGTTCAGGTTGTCGCCGACAGCTAGGGTCACGATGGCGTTTCAAGGGCGAGGCAACAGGCGGCGGTCGGTCCTTGCGGTTCACAGCTTCGCTGGCAGCTAGAAGCAACACAACGTTGGACGGCGGCTCACACGGCGGCTTGGTCATCAACTAATGATGACAGTTGATCGGATCTTCGACTGGTCGGAAATAAAGGAAGTTGGGTGGTCGCTTGGTGGCCGCTAGCTAGTCGGAAAACGAACTAAGTGAATGGTGGCGGTGGCCGGTGGTTGGGGGATATAAGGTGGCGGCTCATGAGTAATCGTTAGGGTTAAGGTTACGGGGTGACGGTTATATACCCCGTCCTCATGTAAACTTCAGCCCATGTTGACACTATCAGTCCCTCATTTCCAGATTTTGTTTTTTTTTTCTAAATTAAGCCCAGAATTTACCCTTTAGCCCCTGCTTCCACAACTCCTTTCATAATAAGTCCTAATAGTTACCAAGCAGCCCCTGTCTTCAAAAATCCTTTCGAATTAAACCCATAATTTACTAAACAACCCTCAACCTTCAAAATTCTTTACAAATTAATCCGGAAATTACATTTTAACCCCCAAACTCTCAATTATTTAGTTTTAGCCACCAAAACCAACGCCTTGCTAAATTATTCCGCATTTAGGGCCACTATTCATTTATTAATTTTATCTATTTATTTATTTAATAAACGGAATGTTACAATTCTCCCGCACTTAAATTAGATTTCATCCTCATAATCATTATTTACCAATCCCAACAATACAACAACCTAAGCAATAAGACCATAACCTCAAGCATACTACAACCTTCATAAAGCGACTGAAACCAACCTTCACAGGGTTCTAAAACCTGAAGATGAATGAAATCCTTGCATCATGATCACATTTACTTAATCTGAAATCCGTAGTCTCGATATGGTCTAACTCCCTGACAGACCGGCCATATAGAATCACTATTGTTGAATCCCATCCACTAACCTCCCAATTGACTACTCCACTTCTGAGAACTTGTGTTTCCCACTAGATACAGTGTCATAGACCAAAACATCCCTACAAAACACTTACACTTGACAGTAGGCTCAGATAAACCTTCAAGTAGGAGATCCATCCCTACAATGGTTAGACTCAAACGAGAGTTGCACAACAGGTTCAAATCAATTACTTTGAGATTATTTAATCTCACTGTGAGTGACTTCGCATAACCCAAGCAAACCGTTAGTCCATCCATACATGAAAACCTAAAACACTAATACTGCCCGAAACACTGAACTGCCCGAAACAGCATGCTGCCACCTGGCTGCTTTCCAAAATCCACCGAGACCTCCCTGGTCTTTATTCGTTTGCCAGTCATCTAAAATACCGGGTTCCAGCCCGATTGTGGAGCCTAAGGACTCCTACGTAGTTGCCCCACAGGACTTCCGAACGAAATCCTTGTCTGTCAATAGTTTTCATTAGTTATCTTGCCACTATGACTCTAACGACCTCCTAATCCTACCGATCGGTTCCATACGTCTAATCCTGACGTCACCAAATCCAAGGCTAAAGTGATTGCTACACGACTAAGTGTAGCCTTATATCACAAACGACCTTAAACAGTCCATCGCTTCTTTGATCCCATGACTATAGTGGTGTCCTTACGGTCTTATCACTGGCTCAACCAGGTCTAATTCATCTGGGGAAATCCGTAGACCAATCCGTGGATTAGCCAGAATCTCACTGCTTCACCCGAACTAGTGGTACCACTGTTCCTTCCACGATCTAACAACATTCTCATGCTATCTACCAACATAGTGAATGCTACTGCTACACCCGCAGTCTCACAACACTCTATCACTATCTGCTAACCTTGTGAATGCTATTGATACACCCACAGACTTACAACACTCTAGCACTATCTGCCAACCTTGTGAATGCTACGGCTACACCCGCAGACTTACAACACTCTAACACTATCTGTCAACCTTGTGAATGCTACGGTTACACCCGCAGACTTACACCATTTTAACACTATCTGTCAACCTTGTGAATGAAACGGCTACACCCGCAGACTTACAACACTTTCTCATACTATCTGGCTGCTAGTGAATGCTACGGTCATCCTACAGTCCTACAGCACTTTCCATACTATCTGGCCGCTAGTGAATTCTATGGCTATCCCGCAGTCTTATAGCACTTCCCACACTATCTGACCGCTAGTGAATGTTATGGCTATGCCGCACTCTCACAACACTTTCCATGCTGTCTTAATTGCTGATTACCAATCCGAACACATCTGTCACACCCCAAAACCAAGAACGGCAGAAACGTTCAGGGGTGGAGGACGTCATGTAAAGTATCATAACAGTGCAAAGTAGTAAACAAGCAACAACATCATCCATTACATTTAAAGTAAAGTTTTAATACATGAGTGTTCTTTCATTGTAATAAGACACCAAAATATGTAAACAAAATAAAGACGAGTCTTGTCTGTGCTCCGTCTTCTCAAAACCCTGGTCATCGTACCTGTCTACTGGTGACCTGAGAATACAAGTTATTTTGAAAGTGTAGATCAGCATAGAGCTGGTGAATTCATAAGTATTATGGTGTCATTGATTCGAAAAGCTGTTATGAAAGACTTGTAAATGTTTAATGAAACATTTAGTATAAGTGTGAAAACCCTAGAAAATCCCATATTTCCTACTAGTATAAAAAGTAGTCTTCTACCAAGACCCGAATGCTTTGAAGGTTTGCATTTCTGTATCAATGAAGATTTTTCCCATGTGCAACTATTATAATAAATATATAGTCTACCTCATCGTTTATGTGAATGTGTCACAAAATAAAAGTAATAGGGAAAATTATATAATCATTGAAATCGTATCCTTTTGCCTTAGGATGATCACGGCGTGGAAACTCGCCGAACAGTACAACCGAGAACATCCGTCGATGAACAGGTCCCGCTGTAGCTAGCAGCCAGGTGTAGGATGGTCAGTCCCGTATAGTATATATATAGTATTTCTCTCTGGATAACATGTAATAGTATCTCTTCATATAGTAGTATAGACTCATGAATGAACTGACTCTTGTGTAATTCCTTGTAATAGGAACAGTAATTTGTATCCCCTAAACTATACCTATAATAGTTTACTGGAATGTAAATTGAATGTCCAAGTAGGTTTATACACCCTTGCTACTCAAGAGTGTTGGAATTGAAGAAAGAATGAAAGCTCTCATATCAATACATATATACATGAAACATAAGTGTATAGATATGGTTTTTAACAGTAAATTGAAAGAGGTTTTGTAAAACATTTAAGAGTTTTGAACAATAAATAATAATGACTTGATGTCAGTTTATAAAATAATTCAAAAGTAATTTGTTGATAACAAAGTAAAAATAACTGAAAAGCATTGTATTTATCACATTTTGAAGTATGTGAAATCAGTTGTTTGAAAACACAGTTATAAATCACATGTGATTGATTCTATAACTTCCTGTTTTCTACTTGTATTCCCCCCCCCCCCCCCATGAAAGCATTTAAAATAATTTAAAAGATTGATTAAGGGGGTATGAACTCACCTGTAGTGAGTGGTTTGGATAAACGGAATGGATAGGATGCCAGGTGTCAAGTGAAGACTTGTACACACACAAAGATCCTAGTTAACATATAATCACACATATATGTATCCAATTAGTCATTTAAACAACTAACTAACCATGTTAAGACATCCTTGGACATGATTTACACTTTATTTAAGTGTGACAAGTACTAAGGATTGCATCTAAGTGTTGTAGAACATTTCCATTGAGTTTAGGGTTCAAGGGTAAACTCCCTTGGAGTTTACGGTTTGGTGACCATAACTCATTGAGTTTACGCGCGTAAACCCATGAGTTTATGGCCGTAAACTCATGGTACTTTGACCATTCTGTGTTTTGAAGCCATAAAGATCATAATAAGCATTCCTACTTCATGTTTAAGCCTTAGGAAGAGATTAGGGTACCATTTCACTCCTTTAGGGAGTTTACGGTCCTTGGACCACTTCTCCTTGG
The DNA here is from genome assembly GCF_052849685.1 of Lactuca virosa. Classification (NCBI taxonomy): domain Eukaryota; kingdom Viridiplantae; phylum Streptophyta; class Magnoliopsida; order Asterales; family Asteraceae; genus Lactuca; species Lactuca virosa. Next base: position 203,653,202 of record NC_136434.1, read on the forward strand.
GTTTACGGCCGTAAACCCAAATGGTTTATGGTCTTTTGATGTTTTCAAGTACTAAGCACATCATGGAAGGGGTCTAGGCTAGTTTCCAAGGCTTGGTAAGGGACTAGGGCCACTTTGGCCCCTTTGTTAGGGTTTACGGTCCAAGGTGTTCTTGGACCGTAAACACCTTTGATCCTTTGATTCCTTGTGTTTTCTAAATGATTAAGAAGTGTAACAAGCCTTATAACAAGCCAAGGTAAGAGTACTTACTATGTAGAAGCTTGAAAGGGTGCTAAAAGTCCATGAACACTAGTGTGTGTTCTTGGTGAAACTTGAAGATCTAATCATTTGGAATGATTTCACGGATGAAATCATGTAAGATCACTAGTTTAAGTAAGATATCGACTTTTTAGGGTAAGAAACACTTACATAGTTGAAGATCAAGAAGAAAAATCGGATGATACTTGAGAGGATTCGAGTTCTAGCTTTGAATTTGTGAAAAAGTGCTAAAAATGGCTAAGTGCCATATTTATACCTTTGGGGTTTACGGCCGTAAACACCTTGTTTAGGCCGTAAACTCCAAAATATTGGAGTTTTAGGACTTTATTGATGCACAATAAACCCTAGGGCATCCTCTCTCCTGTTATTTCCTGAGGTACTAGGCTTTAGAACACTCAAACTGACTCTACACAACTCAAAAGTTAGCAGAAATTGTTTTGCCTTCTATTGAAGTGAATGGTTATACAGAATAGAAATTTCGGGTTGTCACATCATCCCCCCGTTAGAAGGATTTTCGTCCCGAAATTTGAGTTTAAGCAAATAATTAGTTACAAATAACTAAGTAAAAAGACGAGGATATTTCAGTTTCATCTGATCCTCTCGCTCCCAAGTGAATTCAGGTCCCCGCTTGGCGTTCCAGCGAACCTTCACTATCGGGATACGGCTTTGTTTCGTTTGCTTGACCTCTCGGTCCATGATCTCTACTGGTTCTTCCACGAAGTTGAGGCTCTCGTTGATCTCGATCTCGTCGAGTGGGATTACAAGAGTCTCGTCGGACAGACACTTTTTCAAGTTCGAGACGTGGAAAGTAGAATGTACGTTACTGAGTTCGCGTGGGAAGTTAAGTTTGTAAGCTACAGGGCCGATTCTTGCGAGAATCTCGAAAGGCCCTACGTACCTTGGATTTAGCTTTCCACGCTTTCCGAAGCGTATCAAGCCCTTCCAGGGTGAGTGTGACAACCCGAAAATCCTTATCTTGTAAAGTTCAACTATTCGACTCAGCCGAGTGTCAGCCTTCGTTTTTGCTATCTTATAACAAAAATGTGGGTCTATATGAGTGTCCTATGCTTAGTATAACCTAGATATGAGCCTTAGGAAGTGTTAGAAAGTGTGTAGCATCACAAAATCGGGCCGAACACACCAAAGAAGGTGTGTGCGGCCGCACACCCGCATGTGCGGCCAGCCAGCCGCACACACCCTCCAGCCTCACACTCGACCCTATATATTGAACACTTAGCCAACCTTACACCCCTTTCTCCCACTCCTTCAAATCTGTAACATTCTCTCTCAAGAATCCTTCGTGTTTTCATCTCCAATCAGCAAAACAAGTGAGTATTCATCCTTAGATCATTGATACAACACATTAGAAGGCCTTTTCCTCGAATTTGATCCATGAAATCATCATTCTAGAGGGTCTTCAAGTGTGTACAGACGCACACACGTCATGTGTGAGCGCACACACCTCTTTTGGCCCTAAAATGGACTTAAACACTCCTTTAAGCATAGCAACGGCCAAAACACCTTCTTAGGATCATCCCCAAGCCTTGGAAAACCGATTTGGGCACATTTAGGTGGGGGTGTACGGCCGCACACAGGCCTGGCCGCACACTCTGGCCGCACACTCACAAAGGATGAGTTTGGTGGCCTTACACTCAAATCTAATGCCCTACACTCATTTAGGGACTTCAATAGGTGTTTGTAACACTTATTTCTAAGTGTTTTCATGTCCCTAAAGTGCGTCCTTGTGTCTATTAGTGGTTATATACCCTAAGTGTATTCATATATGTGTTGTTACGTGCTAAACTAGGATCCGTTTGTGCTCACAACTTCATTCGACACCCGACGATCCTATATCAATCCTTCTTTCGAGTTACTCACTTCAGGTGAGTTCATACCCCTTAATCAACCTTTTTAAATGATTTTAAATTCTTTTATGGGGGGGGGGGGGGAATACAAGTTGAACTATAAAGTTATTATATCAATCACAGGTGATTAATAACTGTATAGCAAAAAGATTTCTGCATGTTAAACTGTTTTATCCAGCTAAAGGTTTTCATATTTTGTTTTCAAATCTCTTTTAAAGTACCAAAGTCTCTTTTAAATTACCAAGCTTTTATCAAAGTCTTTTAAACTTATATTCTTGATAGATTCATGTCTATATAGATATAGTTATATAAGTAGGGTTTGAAGGACTTAGGACTGATAACCCGCTTTATTTCCTGTTCCTTGTTTGGTTGTGGACTTCGAGCATCCGGTTATTTGTCCGAGTGTCGTTGAAGTCCTAGTTATATATTATGTATATCTGGTTAGATGTTAATACTCTTATCCCAGTTCAACACCTTTGGGTAGCAAAGGCATCTAGATAACCTGTCGAGTAAACTATAATAGGTATAGTTTAGAAACCAACCATAACTTTCATGAAGGAGAACTTAGTTATATCTATATTCTAAGAACTTGTACTTATAGTAAAAAGAAAGGTATATAGAAATCAAAACACGAGATACATCCTCATGACGCGGATTTCACCGTTGTCGAGTGGTAACCAGAGTCTCCTGGAGGGAGAGCGTGCATTGTGTGTATAGATCTATACGGGACAGACCATCCCACATCCTGACTGCTAGCTACAGTCCCGGCCGACCAAGCCAAGGAGTGGCAAATGTAACATTCATTTCGATGCCAGCAGGTCGTCGTGTTTACATCCGTCAATCAGTATGGTTACGAGTATCTTTACAATTACCTTATAATTCATGGCTTTAAGGTAATAAGTATTATCACGGTATTTTCTACATATGAAACCATCATAATATATCTTCCTAGTTATACACTAGGCCTCATATTAAACCTTTAAACTGACCTACTTAGGATTAAAGGTTAACTTCGATTCTCCGAGGTGTATTGTTCACTTAATACCGCTTGGAGTCTATACTTCATTCCCTTAGACTCTCTGAGGCGTATTGTTCACTTAATTCCGCCTGGAGTCTGTATTTCATTCACTTAGACTCTCCGAGGCGTATTGTTCATTTAATACCGCCTGGAGTCTATACTTCATTCCCTTAGACTCTCCGAGGCATATTGTTCACTTAATACCGCCTGGAGTCTGTATTTCAGTCACTTAGACTCCCTGAGGCGTATTGTTCACTTAATACCGCCTGGAGTCTATCCTTCATTCCTTTAGACTCTCTGAGGCGTATTGTTCACTTAATACCACCTGGAGTCTGTATTTCATTCACTTAGACTCTCCGAGGCGTATTGTTCATTTAATACCGCCTGGAGTCTATACTTCATTCCCTTAGACTCTCCGAGGCGTATTGTTCACTTAATACCGCTTGGAGTCTGTATTTCATTCACTTAGACTCCCCGAGGCGTATTGTTCACTTAATACCGCCTGGAGTCTATCCTTCATTCCTTTAGACTCTCCGAGGCGTATGGTTCATTCGATACCACCTGGAGTCTATGTTTTATTCACTTTTAGTCAGCAGCGTTACTGCTGAGGTAAAATAGTATTTTCCCTATTACTTTTGCTTGTGATCTTCTCACATATTCCTTAAAGTATAAACTATATTTTGATAATAGTAGTTACCTTTGGGGGAAATTACTCCTTAAACATAAAACAATTGGGTCTTGGTAGAAGACTACTTTTATTAGAAAATATAGGATTTTCTGGAAAGAATTCTAATACTCTATAAACTCAAATCACCATTATCTAGTGAGATTATTTTGAAGTAAAACATGTATTTATACCAATGTCATTAAATACTTATGAACTCACCAGCATTACAATGCTAATACTCTCTATCAAAAATAACTTGTATTCTCAGGTCGTCAGTAGACAGGTACACTCCAGAAGCTTTTGTGAAGACAGCCTTGTACCGAGCTGCATTTTATGTTATTCTCTGTATTTACTTTTGATGTTGTTGCTAAATGTAACCTATGTAAAATTATTACTATTAATGCAATGGTTGTTGTACTTTGATTACTATACTGCATATGTTGTGATACTTGACATGACGTCCTCCACCCCAGAACGTTTCCGCCGTTCCGGTTTTAGGGTGTGACAGATTGGTATAAGAGCATTGTTTATAGTGAGCTCAGTATATCAAATCATAAAAGATATACAACCTATAAATACAATGGGATAAAATACTCTGACCAAGAATTATACTTTAAAATATAACCATATTTACAAAGGTATAAGAACATCCAGAATATAAGAACCCGAACAAGTATCACGGGAAGAATAAGAATAAAAGTCTTTGGATGTTGAGCATTACCGTCAAACCTGGCCAGTTATGTAATTGTAAGCTGGAATAAATATAACCTGATCAACTATATTTATTCGAGATGCGACTAACGTGTGCTTGGGAGTGTTGGTGGTGTTGAAATGAGTCTGAAACTTACCAAATAGGAATGCTAGAGCCAAACATAAAGTTTAAAATACTATAGGAGTATTTTAGGATACTAAAAGACTCACAATAAACCCAAAAGCATGTTCGGAAGTTAAGAATCAAACATGTAATTAAAATACTATAGGGGTATTTTAGGAACCATAAATAACCTTGCATGAAAACTAAAAAAGGTCCTTATTGATAGACCTATGATTACAGAGTGTATACTCCCAAGGTTATGTATAGTGAGGATCTCATAGGCTAATAATATGTGGTTTCGCTCTACTTCCTTTTCCTTGTTTGGATGTGGATATAGGGTAGTATCACGTATTCGAAGGCCTATCAGATCTAAGTTATGTATGATTTGTGTACACTATGTAATTGTAGCCGGAGTCGATATGGATCACCCAGTAAAATGTTTTAATAATCTCTTAAGATTCTTTAGACATTCCCATTCTCACACGAACCCCTTTAGAAAACCTTACCCACTTCAGTAATCGGCATAAGAGTCGATGCAGACCCAGAAGAGGTTCATTGAGAAGATTTCCATTTAGGAAATAAATGAACAGGGACGAGACTATTGAAATCACCATGTGCCTATACCTTTTAGGGACATCGGGGGGGGGGGGGGAATTCGCATGAACTTCCGAGATCCCAGTCATCCATTATGAAGTGATGACACTCAGAGTCAGAATCGAAAATAAGGCGGAGCAGAAATCCAATATGTCTGCGAGAGCAGAGAACCCTATATAGATACCCGAAGGAAACCAACGATTGTTCCAGTCAGGGATAAGAGGTGGACAGAGGGAGCCAATTCATGGAACCCGAGAAGTATTTCTACCTCCTTAACGTCATGCTAATAACCCATAAAATAATACAATTTAGTGAGCTAGTGATTACACTGCTCACGCTATGTGTTAGGCAAATCGTCTTTCCCGTCGCGATTAATATAAATAGATCGGATCACAAAACCTCGATTTAGAGTGTTTAGCCATAAACTTTCATGAGCCTTTCTTCTGTGAAACTTCGTTCCGAACTTCTCTCAAATCCTTTCAAAACCGGAGAGTGTGCCTCCCCAATATAAAGATAACTTAGTAGGAACGACACCCATTTTATGGCTTTCCGATACACTTACTCATACCCTGTTACCCAGACTGCATCATAGGATGTAGGTCGACGCTCAGATAACCATAAATCAAGGCGCGGGAAAATTTATGCCTATCATAGTAAAGAAAGTTACGTCTAGGGTTAACCACCGTTCTCATCAGCTTGTGTTCCTTTTCGTGTAGGAAAAACCATGCCTCCAAAGAAACGTAACCAACCCGCTGGTAAAACACCGATTCTTCAAATCGATGAAGCTACATTTCAAGCTGCAGTTTCAGCAGCCGTAGCAGCTGTCATGGCTCACCTGAACGCTAACAACGCCAAAGTTAGCAGGAGCCCTATCGGGAATCCCGATCATAGCAATGGACAGCAGCAACCCGCGCCGGTGTGTAAAACCACACAAGAACTCCAACCTAATCCATTGAAAAGAAGGTTTGAGAACGAGGAAGGAAGCACCTCGACTCAAGGACCTTCCGAAGGGCAACGAGCTGAAGTGGTCAATGCCTCTGCCAACCCTTCTGCCTTGACACCTGGAAGACCATACCTAGGAAACCTCCCCCGCTGCAGCAAGTGTAACTACCATCATTATGGTATCTGTCGAGAACTCTTTTGCGTTAGGTGCAACATGAAGGGGCATACCGCTCGCTTCTGTAGAACCCCGGTTGAGTTCATTACATCAACCACCAATATAGGGACCAGTCCAGTATGCCACCTATGTGGTGAAATTGGACACTTCAAGAGGGACTGTCCAACTGAAAGAAATGACAAAGGCGCAGGAGGAGTTTAACCCTAATGCCTAGGGGGAAACATCAAGAAACCCGGTATAATTTTTGGTATGCTTCTCAACCTTAAGTAACTAGTCGAAAACTAAAAATTATCAATTCTAATTGTAATTACTCCCTCGATTAAGGCCAAAGTCGCAGCACTGATGTAAAACTCAAAAACCCATAAGGTAAAGCTATGATGGCTTAGTATATACGTTAAGGCCATTTATAATTAAGATTGATAGACCTAGAGTGAGTGATGCTGCCTTATCTCTTGTTCCTTGTTTGGTTGGGGGTTTGGGGTGGGGCCACACATCTGAACATCCCGTCAATCTCAATTATATACGACTTGCATGCACCAAGTATTAGTGTTTGAGCCGAGTATGAGGTCTACCACAAACCTTATAATAAGACCCTTCATCCTATCCCATAGAAAAAGAGCTGGAGTCAAGAGAACCGCTGTGGGTTGAGCTACTAAAATGACCACAAATTCAAAATTTGTTGTCATCCCGGTTAAGCCAACATAGTAGCTAACACCCTCAGTTAGGAAAAGTAACTCAAGTCGTAAGAGTCAAAAACATTGACTACGACCATCCATTCACGCCTAATCCCACAAATTAAGCATCTCAGTAGTGGACTGTGAAACCTGGAAAGCTGCGACAGGTAAAACCCTGAGATGAATGGATGAGGAAATTAGAGGTTCCGAGTGGCAGAATCCTATGCTATCTAGATTTAATCTAAATAGAGAAAACTCAGTAACACCGGAAGAGTAGTTGCAAAGGATACTCGCACTACTCAGGCACTTCTTCCATCCAAATACCGACGGGTAGTGCCTAGGACACACTACCTTCTCATGCGAGAAAAGTCACCGTCGCCCTATAGACGATATACTGCATTCTCCAAAGTTAATACTAAAATGCTAAAACCACATGACTACCTCCGCAACCAAGAATAATCGAATTAAGTAGATGGTAAGTTGCGTTAAGCTTTATAACCCAGGTCATAAAGAGATTGTAGACTCGACACCGGTCTAGGTGTTAGTCGATGGGTTATACAAGAACACGCGCTCCCTAAAAACCGGAGGGAGCCGACACATTAGAGATTGGGGCATGTCTTAGAGATTTGTTGGACTACTAGTTGTTCCAAGGAATACTATCTCTGAAAGAAATAGTAGAACCACCTCCTGAAATAGTCCAGCACTTCTGAAAACCTCTAAGGGCTAAGTTAGCCCTGATCAGAGACTACTATCCATGAAACAGCGAAGCGAGTAAGAGAATGATTCTTTCCAGTTAGGAATCATACTGTGAAACCATCTATGAGACGATGACAAAAGTTGAAATTTTCTAAGCATCGTCTGGTAAAACCCTCTACCACACTGACTTTGAGAGTTTCCGTTAGAAACACCTCATGAGTCAGAAGCGCATGTCTATTTTGCACTGAACTGGGGTAAATACCATGTAACCAAATAGATATCACGTAACCAATGGATGCCAGCATATAGTCAACACCCCAATGATCCAGAAAACCTCTGAAAGCAAATCAGTAGGAAATACGAATCCGAAGACGACCTGAGCTTTCTAAGAACCAACCCGGGGACTACACCCCCAGTAAGAGAGAACTTTTGGAACTTCAGAATGGCGATCACGCCAAGTGATGATCTAACCATGGAAGTACATTATGTTCTAAGTACTGAAACATTCTATCTTCCCAAAAACTTAGGACCATCGGAGATTCTTGATAAGAATGGGTCCAGCATCCATCAGACCCAGACTACCTTAGGAAATTACATAAATTCCATCCTAATCTACCCACGTCTCAACGAATGAACCGGTAGTACCGACAAAACTCTCATTATTTTCTCGACTAGATCCATAAAAACCAGAGTCACGTTCGTTAAGGGGAAACAGGAGAAATCTAGAGGAAACTGATGAAACCTTATCCCGTGTAGCCTAGAGATCATACGAGAAGCCATACCTCGTAGTGAATGTTCGTTAAGGCTCAATATAGATCTGATTCCCCAAGGGATTGGGCAGATCAGATAATGCATGAAGTATCTGCATCCTTCGCTCTTATCCCCGAGTATTCGTTAAGATTCTAATTTCGGCACGAAATTCCCTGTAACGGGGGATAATGTGACAACCCGAAAATCCTTATCTTGTAAAGTTTAACTATTCGACTCAGCCGAGTGTCAGCCTTTGTTTTTTCTATCTTATAACAAAAATGTGGGTCTATATGAGTGTCCTAGGCTTAGTATAACCTAGATATGAGCCTTAGGAAGGGTTAGAAAGTGTGTAGCATCAAAAAATCTGGCCAAACACCCCAAAGAAGGTGTGTGCGGCCGCACACCCGCGTGTGCGGCCAGCCAGCCGCACACACCCTCCAACCTCACACTCTACCCTATATATTGAACACTTAGCCAACCTTACACCCCTTTCTCCCACTCCTTCAAAGCTGGAACATTCTCTCTCAAGAATCCTTCGGTTTTTCATCTCCAATCAGCAAAACAAGTGAGTATTCATCCTTAGATCATTGATACAACACATTAGAAGGCCTTTTCCTCGAACTTGATCCATAAAATCATCATTTTAGAGGGTCTTCAAGTGTGTACGGCCGCACACACATCATGTGTGACCACACACACCTCTTTTGGCCCTAAAATGGACTTAAACACTCCTTTAAGCATAGCAACGGCCAAAACACCTTCTTAGGATCATCCCCAAGCCTTGGAAAATCGATTTGGGCACATATAGGTGGGGGTGTATGGCCGCACACAGGCCTGGCCGCACACTCTGGCCGCACACATGCCTGGCCGTACACTCTGGCCGCACACCTGGCCGCACACTCACAAAGGTTGAGTTTGGTGGCCTTACACTCAAATCTAATGCCCTACTCTCATTTAGGGACTTCAATAGGTGTTTGTAACACTTATTTCTAAGTGTTTTCATGTCCCTAAAGTGTGTCCATGTGTCTATTAGTGGTTATATACCCTAAGTGTATTCATATATGTGTTGTTACGTGCTAAACTAGGATTTGTTTGTGCTCACAACTTCATTCGACACCCGACGATCCTATATCAATCCTTCTTTCGAGTTACTCACTTCAGGTGAGTTCATACCCCTTAATCAACCTTTTTAAATGATTTTAAATGCTTTTATGGGGGGGGGGGAATACAAGTTGAACTATAAAGTTGTTATATCAATCACAGGTGATTAATAACTGTATAGCAAAAAGATTTCTGCATGCTAAACTGTGTTATCCAGCTAAAGGTTTTCATATTTTGTTTTCAAATATCTTTTAAAGTACCAAAGTCTCTTTTAAATTACCAAGCTTTTATCAAAGTCTTTTAAACTTATATTCTTGATAGATTCATGTCTATATAGATATAGTTATATAAGTAGGGTTTGAAGGACTTAGGACTGATAACCCGCTTTATTTCCTGTTCCTTGTTTGGTTGTGGACTTCGAGCATCCGGTTATTTGTCCGAGTGTCGTTGAAGTCCTAGTTATATATTATGTATATCTGGTTAGATGTTAATACTCTTATCCCAGTTCAACACCTTTGGGTAGCAAAGGCATCTAGATAACCTCTCGAGTAAACTATAATAGGTATAGTTTAGAAACCAACCATAACTTTCATGAAGGAGAACTTAGTTGTATCTATATTCTAAGAACTTGTACTTATAGTAAAAAGAAAGGTATATAGAAATCAAAACACGAGATACATCCTCATGACGCGGATTTCACCGTTGTCGAGTGGTAACCAGAGACTCCTGGAGGGAGAGCGGGCATTGTGTGTATAGATCTATACGGGATAGACCATCCCACATCCTGACTGCTAGCTACAGTCCCGGCCGACCAAGCCAAGGGGTGACAAATGTCACATTCATTTCGACGCTAGCAGGTCGTCGTGTTTACATCCGTCAATCAGTATGGTTACGAGTATCTTTACAATTACCTTATAATTCATAGATTTAAGGTAATAAGTATTATCACGGTATTTTCTACATATGAAACCATCATAATATATCTTCCTAGTTATACACTAGGCCTCATATTAAACCTTTAAACTGACCTACTTAGGATTAAAGGTTAACTTAGACTCTCCGAGGCGTATTATTCACTTAATACCGTCTGGAGTCTATACTTCATTCCCTTAGACTCTCTGAGGCGTATTGTTCACTTAATACCGCGTGGAGTCTGTATTTCATTCACTTAGACTCTCCGAGGCGTATTGTTCATTTAATACCGCCTGGAGTCTATACTTCATTCCCTTAGACTCTCCGACGCATATTGTTCACTTAATACCGCCTAGAGTCTGTATTTCATTCACTTAGACTCCCCGAGGCGTATTGTTCACTTAATACCGCCTGGAGTCTATCCTTCATTCCTTTAGACTCTCCGAGGCGTATTGTTCACTTAATACCGCCTGGAGTCTGTATTTCATTCACTTAGACTCTCCGAGGCGTATTGTTCATTTAATACCGCCCGGAGTCTATACTTCATTCCCTTAGACTCTCTGAGGCGTATTGTTCACTTAATACCGCCTGGAGTCTGTATTTCATTCACTTAGACTCCCCGAGGCGTATTGTTCACTTAATACCGCCTGGAGTCTATCCTTCATTCCTTTAGACTCTCCGAGGCGTATTGTTCACTTAATACCGCCTGGAGTCTGTATTTCATTCACTTAGACTCTCCGAGGCGTATTGTTCATTTAATACCGCCTGGAGTCTATACTTCATTCCCTTAGACTCTCCGAGGCGTATTGTTCACTTAATACCGCCTAGAGTCTATCCTTCATTCACTTAGACTCACCGAGGCGTATTGTTCACTTAATACCGCCTGGAGTCTGTCCTTCATTCCTTTAGACTCTCCGAGGCGTATGGTTCATTCTATTCCACCTGGAGTCTATGTTTTATTCACTTTTAGTCAGCAGCGTTACTGCTGAGGTAAAATAGTATTTTCCCTATTACTTTTGCTTGTGATCTTCTCACATATTCCTTAAAGTATAAACTATATTTTGATAATAATAGTTACCTTTGGGGGAAATTACTCCTTAAACATAAAACAATTGGGTCTTGGTAGAAGACTACTTTTATTAGAAAATATAGGATTTTCTGGAAAGAATTCTAATACTCTGTAAACTCAAATCACCATTATCTAGTGAGATTATTTTAAAGTAAAACATGTATTTATACCAATGTCATTAAATACTTATGAACTCACCAGCATTACAATGCTGACACTCTCTTTCAAAAATAACTTGTATTCTCAGGTCGTCAGTAGACAGGTACACTCCGGAAGCTTTTGTGAAGCAGCCTTGTACCGAGCTGCATTTTATGTTATTCTCTGTATTTACTTTTGATGTTGTTGCTAAATGTAACCTATGTAAAATTATTACTATTAATGCAATGGTTGTTGTACTTTGATTACTATACTGCATATGTTGTGATACTTGACATGACGTCCTCCACCCCAGAACGTTTCCGCCGTTCCGGTTTTAGGGTGTGACAGTGAGACCTTCAATAAAACACGGTCGCCCACCTGGAATTCCAACGGTTTCCTTCGCTTATCAACATAGCTTTTCTGTCGGTCTCTAGAGGCTTTCAATCGTTCACGAATTTGAACTATCTTCTCTGTCGTTTCCCGAATGATCTCCGGACCTGTGAGAGTGCTTTCAGGAACTCGTCCTTTAGCTAACTGGGTATCTCCCACCTCAGCCCAGCACAGAGGGGATCTGCACTTTCGGCCATAGAGGGCTTCGAATGGAGCAGCCTTTATGCTCGTGTGATAACTGTTGTTGTAGGAAAATTCGACAAAGGGTAAATGAGTATCCCATGCTTTCCCAAACTCGATCACACAGGCTCACAACATATCTTCCAAGGTTTGGATAGCCCTCTCACTTTGTCCGTCGGTCTGTGGATCGTAGACTGTACTCATGTCCAGCCTAGTTCCTAGGGAACTTTGTAGCGACTGCCAGAACCTCGAAGTGAATCTACTATCTCTGTCCGAGATAATGGATATGGGAAAACCGTGTAGTCGTACAATCTGCCGAATGTAGGTTCTTGTAAGTTTCTCCATTTTGTCTGTTTCTTTGATAGGCAGGAAGTGTGTAGACTTGGTCAATCTGTCGACGATGACCCATATGGTATCAAGTCCACCCGTTGTCTTGGGCAACTTGGTTATGAAGTCCATAGTGATCCGCTCCCACTTCCATTCAGGTACCTCCGGCTGTTGTAGAAGACCGGAGGGTTTCTGGTATTCGACCTTGACCTTGGCGCAAGTAAGGCATTTACTTACGAAGGTAGCAATCTCTGCTTTCATGTTAGGCCACCAGTATAGCTTTTTAAGATCCAGATACATCTTATCTGAACTTGGGTGGACGGAATAACAAGTGTTGTGTGCCTCGGTCGTGACCAAGTCTCTGAAGCCACCGTGTTTCGGTGTCCAGATCCAATCCATGAGGTATAAGGCTCCGCCACCCTTGGCTTCCAAATTCTTATCCATCCCTCTTAGGGTTTCACTCACCACATTTTCAGGTTTCAAAGTGTCGAGCTGAGCCTCCTTAATTTGCGTGGACAAGTGTGAATGGATAGTCATAGTCAACGATTTAACTCTACGACCAGAGTATTCTTTCCGACTTAGGGCGTCGGCTACTACGTTGGCTTTACCCGGATGATAACGAATTTCACATTCGTAATCACTGAGTAACTCGACCCACCGTCGTTGTCTCATGTTGAGCTCCTTCTGGTCGAATATATGTTGTAGGATTTTGTGGTCTGTAAAGATAGTACTTTTTGTACCATACAGGTAGTGTCTCCAGATCTTCAGAGCAAACACAACTGCTCCTAGATCAAGATCGTGGGTGGTGTAGTTGACCTCGTGTGTCTTCAGCTGTCTCGAGGCATAGGCGATGACCTTACCTCGTTGCATCAGAACACAGTCGAGCCCTTGATTTGAAGCATCGTAATAGACAATGAAGTCTTCTATCCCTTCGGGGAGGGATAGTATTGGTGCGGTGCACAAGGCTCGCTTGAGCGTTTGGAACGCTCTCTCTTGCTTCTCTTCCCAGTCAAAGGCCACACCCTTCTGGGTCAGTGTTTTAAGAGGTTTCGCAATGCGGGAGGAGTTCTGAATGAACATGCGATAGTAGCCAGCGAGACCTAGAAATTGACGAATTTGTGTAGTTGTCTTCGGTGCTGACCAGTTCTCAATGGCTTTGATTTTGGAAGGGTCCACGTGAATTCCCTCTTCACTAACTACGTGGCCCAAGAATTCAACTCTTCGAATCCAAAATTCGCACTTGGAGAACTTCGCATAGAGCTTCTCCGATCGTAATGTTTCTAAGACTTGACGAAGATGTTGACTATGTTCCTCCTTACTACGAGAGTAGATGAGTATGTCATCGATGAAGACGATGACGAACTGATCCAAGTAAGGACGACACACCCTATTCATTAAATCCATGAATACTACGGGCACGTTAGTTAATCCGAATGGCATCACTACGAATTCGTAGTGCCCATAACGAGTTTGGAAGGCTGTCTTGGGAACATCCTCCTCTAACACTCGTAGTTGGTGGTATCCGGATCATAGATCTATCTTCGAGAAGTAGTTGGCTCCTTGAAGTTGATTAAATAAATCGTCAATGCGGGGTAAGGGATAACGATTTTTAATGGTAATCTTGTTGAGTTCCCTGTAGTCGATGCACATACGAAACGATCCGTCATTCTTCTTGACGAACAAGACCGGTGCTCCCCATGGTGAGAAGCTTGGCCTAATGAATCCCTTCTGGAGAAGTTCGTTAAGCTGACTGGAAAGTTCCTGCATCTCCGCTGGTGACAGACGATATGGAGATTTGGCCACTGGAGTAGCCCCTGGCACTAAGTCGATTCTGAACTCGACTTGGCGTTGTGGTGGTAATCCTGGAAGTTCTTCTGGAAAGATGTCGAGAAAGTTGCGTACTTCTGGGATGTTCTGAATATCTTTCACTTCTTGACTCGTATCAACAATGTGTGCGAGGAATGCATGATATTCCTTTCGCAAGCACTTCTGAGCTTGTATGCACGAAATGATGCGAAGGTTCGTACTAGGTTTGTCGCCGTAGATAACTAGAGTTTCGCTATTAGGAAGGTTAAGACGAACTGCTTGTTCAAAGCACAAGATGTCGGCGCGATGAAGACTCAACCAATCCATGCCGATAATGACGTCGAAACTTTTAATTAGGACCGGCATGAGGTCTATCTTGAAAGTATGGCCATCTAAAGTTAGAGTACAACCTACGTATGTGCAGTTAGTACTTTCCGTTTTCCCGTTTGCCATTTCTACAGTGAATGATTTATCTAGTGCACATGGTTTTTGTTTAAGCAGGTGTGCAAATTTCTGGTTTACGAAACTTTTCTCCGCTCCACTGTCGAAAAGTATGCAAGCATATGAGTTATCGAGGAGAAACGTACCAGTAACTATTGTAGGATCAGCTACGGCTTCCTCGTGGCCTATGGCCAGAACTCTTCCTACTCCGCCAGCTATCCCTGCCTTAGGGCAGTTCCTCTTGTAGTGGCCCACTTCGCCATAACCGTAGCAAGCTTGGCCCACACCGGCGTTAGGAACTTGAGCGGTCGGCCTTGCTGGAGTCTTGCAGAAACGGGCAGTATGCCCCCTTCTGTTGCAGTTAGTGCACTGCATTTCCCAACAAGGTCCGTTGTGGTGGAAGGTGCATTTGTTGCACTTCGGAAGATTACCGGCATAAGGCTTAGCTGGTAAGGGATTAGCAAGGACAACAGGAGTTACCGTGGCAGCCTTGATTGTAACTAGTTGTTGTCTCTTTGAGGATTCTTGCGAAGTCCCACTTTTCCTCTTGTTCCACCCCTTTTTCTTGTTGTTGTTGTTGTTTCCCTTTTGTTGCTCGGGTGTAGAAATCGTTGGGTTCTGGTAGTTTCCGTGATCTATAAGAGATTGTGCCAGCTCTTTAGTGCTGTCAAAAGTAACATGACTTGATGCTAACATACTTGACTGGATCTGGGGCGACAGTCCCCAAATATATCTCTCTATTTTCTTTCTCTCTAGAGCAACCATATCAGGGCAAAGAATTGCCAGATCACAGAATCTATTAGTATAGGTTGATATGTCCGAACCAACCATTACAAGACCCCATAGTTCCTGCTCGAGTTTTTGAATTTCCCCTCGTTGACAGTACTCTCTCATCAGCATGGCTTTCAAGTTCTCCCAGCTTATCGAATTTGCCATTATCAGAGTCAGTGACTTAACATGGCCATTCCACCAAGTTAAAGCCCTGTCAGAAAAGGTACAAGTAGCAAACTTGACCTTATTGTTCTCTGGGCAGGCGCAGATTTCAAAGACTGCTTCTGTCTTTTCGATCCACTGCCTTAAGATCATAACCCCTCCAGTTCCATTGAAATTCATGGGTTTGGCATTCGTAAAATCCTTGTAGGTGCATTCCCGGGGGTGCCCATGGCTCTCGCCATGGTTAGAAATAGGTGCACCAGTTCCTGATCCACTAGGGACAGGAGTATTGATGTGTGACATGGCAACCGCTACGGCCGCCATGACAGTTGCTTGGAACATAGCAGCGTCGAACTGAGGAGGTGGTGGAGGTGGTGGTATCGGTGTTTCGTTTT
The DNA here is from genome assembly GCF_052849685.1 of Lactuca virosa. NCBI lineage: Eukaryota > Viridiplantae > Streptophyta > Magnoliopsida > Asterales > Asteraceae > Lactuca > Lactuca virosa. Next base: position 203,669,347 of record NC_136434.1, read on the forward strand.
TATTGTTACGCCTCGGATTTCTGCAAGGAGGCATCTTTTAACTATAAGTTTAGAAAGATGAAGATATTGTTAAGAATTTAATAGGAAAGTTGATGAAAATGACTCATGGACTAACTCTTCATAGCCCAACATCACGATTGAATGTAGATCTAGAACTAACAGATGATATCATTTGGATAATAATTTCCATGAGATTAGGTACCTGTCAATATTACTGGAATTACAGATGTAACAAGTTCGGGAAAAATGGCCTAGTAGGAGGCCTTACATCAACCATGATGGGAAACTTTTTGACAGGACTATGACCTAATCAAGACCTAACAGGTCTAAGATTTACAAAGATAGGAAATTAGACCAGAGTTTTACATAATTAGGTTATATCTAAAAGAGAAGTCGATGAGATTCTATCGACGACGAGAACTACTAGAGTGAATTCTTGATTCCGTCAGAAGGCGTTCTATGTCCCTCACACGCCTGTCAGATCTTACTTGCTGAGCTCGAAGTTCCCTGACTTCAGCTTGGGTTCCAGGAAGTTCTCTCTGCAGAGCTGCATTGTGGACCAGAGTCCTTTCATGAGCAGACTCTAGTTGGCGAATGCGGATTGTGTTAACGCCAGATTTGGCGTCAATCTCCATGACTCGGTCGATAGCGGCTCGACCCTGTTCGGTGTTCCGGGAAATCCTACGAACCATGATGGGTAAGACCCTGTCAGCTGAACCTCCCTCAGTGAGGTTGTAGAAGCTTCTGTGTCCATTGTAGGGGATGGGTTGACTCTGTTCCTAACTCCATCTATTCAATTTTGTGGCCCACAGAGGTGTGGGTCCTTGAAATGCTGGGCGAGGGTTTGGGTCATGAGCAGCTGGGGGTAGATTGTTGACTTCTGGTTCTGAGTCAGAACTATCAGAAAAGCCTTCAGCTTCGTGATCATCCAAAGGAATTGGGTGATCATTCTCTGGCTCTTCTCCGAGCCATCCAGCATTGCCGTGGTTAGGGTAGTACGGGTCGTTGTGGGGATGGAATCCAGCCATGATATCTATGCGAGAAAAGGGATATAAGAATAAATTAATAGACGTACTAACTAAGATAATTATAAGATGATCTTTATCAGTTACTTCAATACTTGTTTAGTGCATACCAGTTATATGTACTCATGACAGGATAGACCTTCGAATAAGTGACCCTAACTCTAAGCCCACAACCAAACAAGGAACAAGAAGTAAAGCAAAGATTCACAGATTCTAAGTCTATGACGTCCTAGGTGCATATAACCTTAGTGTATCCACTCAGCAACTATTGACCTACTGATAAAGACCTTTTTAGTTTTCAGATAAGTAATTATAGTAACACAAAATACCCCTATGGTATTTCATTTTGGTAATGTTGGTAAGTTTTTAGACTTGTTGCCATATCACAACCATTCTTGGGCATATGCTAATCACTCCTCGGACCAGCATAGTTGATCATGCTATGCCACTCCCAGGACTGACCATATATCCCCGAGCTTACTTGTGATATTCAACAATCGTAATACTTTTGTTTTTTGTCGTTGTGACACTGATTTTAGTATGCATGCAGGCATGTATACTTAATTAAATATTTTATTATTTAAAAGTATAAACTCTTGGTCAGAGTATTTTAATCCCATTGTATTTATAGTTAGTATATCTTTTATGGGTTGATATACTCAATTCACTATAAACAGTGCTCTGATACCAATCTGTCACACCCCAAAACCAAGAACGGCGGAAACGTTCAGGGGTGGAGGACGTCATGTAAAGTATCATAACAGTGCAAAGTAGTAAACAAGCAACAACATCATCCATTGCATTAAAAGTAAAGTTTTAATACATGAGTGTTCTTTCATTGTAATAAGACACCAAAATATGTAAACAAAATAAAGACGAGTCTTGTCTGTGCTCCATCTTCTCAAAACCCTGGTCATCGTACCTGTCTACTGGTGACCTAAGAATACAAGTTATTTTGAAAGTGTAGATCAGCATAAAGCTGGTGAATTCATAAGTATTATGGTGTCATTGATTCGAAAAGCTGTTATGAAAGACTTGTAAATGTTTAATGAAACATTTAGTATAAGTGTGAAAACCCTAGAAAATCCCATATTTCCTACTAGTATAAAAAGTAGTCTTCTACCAAGACCCGAATGCTTTGAAGGTTTGCATTTCTGTATCAATGAAGATTTTTCCCATGTGCAACTATTATTATAAATATATAGTCTACCTCAACGTTTTATGTGAATGTGTCACAAAATAAAAGTAATAGGGAAAATTATATAATCATTGAAATCGTATCCTTTTGCCTTAGGATGATCACGGCGTGGAAACTCGCCGAACAGTACAACCGAGCACATCCGTCGATGAACAGGTCCCGCTGTAGCTAGCAGCCAGGTGTAGGATGGTCAGTCCCGTATAGTATATATATATATATATATATATATAGTATTTCTCTCTATATAGATATAGTATTTCTCTCTGGATAACATGTAATAGTATCTCTTCATATAGTAGTATAGACTCATGAATGAACTGACTCTTGTGTAATTCCTTGTAATAGGAATAGTAATTTGTATCCCCTAAACTATACCTATAATAGTTTACTGGAATGTAAATTGAATGTCCAAGTAGGTTTATACACCCTTGCTACTCAAGAGTGTTGGAACTGAAGAAAGAATGAAAGCTCTCATATCAATACATATATACATGAAACATAAGTGTATAGATATGGTTTTTAACAGTAAATTGAAAGAGGTTTTGTAAAACATTTAAGAGTTTTGAACAATAAATAATAATAACTTGATGTCAGTTTATAAAATAATTCAAAAGTAATTTGTTGATAACAAAGTAAAAATAACTGAAAAGCATTGTATTTATCACATTTTGAAGTATGTGAAATCAGTTGTTTGAAAACACAGTTATAAATCACATGTGATTGATTCTATAACTTCCTGTTTTCTACTTGTATTCCCCCCCCCCCCCCATGAAAGCATTTAAAATCATTTAAAAGATTGATTAAGGGGGTATGAACTCACCTATAGTGAGTGGTTTGGATGAACGGAATGGATAGGATGCCAGGTGTCAAGTGAAGACTTGTACACACACAAAGATCCTAGTTAACATATAATCACACATATATGTATCCAATTAGTCATTTAAACAACTAATTAACCATGTTAACACATCCTTGGACATGATTTACACTTTATTTAAGTGTTACAAGTAGTAAGGATTGCATCTAAGTGTTGTAGAACATTGCTATTGAGTTTAGGGTTCAAGGGTAAACTCCCTTGGAGTTTACGGTTTGGTGACCATAACTCATTGAGTTTACAGTCGTAAACCCATGAGTTTACGGCTGTAAACTCATGGTACTTTGACCATTCTGTGTTTTTAAGCCATAAAGATCATAAGAAGCATTCCTACTTCATGTTTAAGCCTTAGGAAGAGATTAGGGCACCATTTCACTCCTTTAGGGAGTTTACGGTCCTTGGACCACTTCTCCTTGGGTTTACGGCCGTAAACGCAAATGTTTTATGGTCTTTTGATGTTTTCAAGTACTAAGAACATCAAGGAAGGGGTCTAGGCTAGTTTCCAAGGCTTGGTAAGGGACTAGGGCCACTTTGGCCCCTTTGTTAGGGTTTACGGTCCAACGTGTTCTTGGACCATAAACGCCTTTGATCCTTTCATTCCTTGTGTTTTCTAGATGATTAAGAAGTGTAACAAGCCTTATAATAAGGCAAGGTAAGAGTACTTACTATCTAGAAGCTTGAAAGGGTGCTAAAAGTCCAAGAACACTAGTGTGTGTTCTTGGTGAAACTTGAAGATCTACACATTTGGAATGATTTCACGGATGGAATCATGTAAGATCACTAGTTTAAGTAAGATATCGACTTTTTAGGGTAAGAAACACTTACATAGTTGAAGATCAAGAAGAAAAACCGGATGATACTTGAGAGGATTCGAGTTCTAGCTTTGAAATTGTGAAAAAGTGCTAAAAATGGCTAAGTGCCATATTTATACCTTTGGGGTTTACGGCCGTAAACACCTTGTTTAGGCCGTAAACTCCAAACTCTTGGAGATTTGGGACTTTATTGATGCACAATAAACCCTAGGGCATCCTCTCTCCTGTTATTTCCTGAGGTACTAGGCTTTAGAACACTCAAACTGACTCTACACAACTCAAAAGTTAGCAGAAATTGTTTTGACTTCTATTGAAGTGAATGGTTGTACAGAATAGAAATTTCGGGTTGTCACAACATCCGACGTCGAGCACACACATGATCTAACATCCCAACTGAACTCATGTCCTGACTGGAATCCCCAACCTGGTTCTCTAAGGCATGCTATCAAAAATTCGGAGAACGCGATCTCATCATTGGCAAGCTTTTCGAACTTCCAACTCACACTATCCTTAATCCATACAGCCGCTTGGGCTATCTTCCTTCCTGACAATGATGCAGAACTTATCCCAGTTCAAAACTGCTCCTGCTTCTGAATCCCTGGACGATTCTCCCCCGCTTAGATTCGACTAAATCTTCACAATACATGAAAATTGAAGAAATCCCAATAATACTGATAACTCCAGATGCCGTGAAATGATATCGTACTCAAATCTTGGAGTCCAATTAACCAATGCTCAAAGAAAAACTTCAATAATAGACCACTTCCGTTGGCGACCCCATGAGTTAATATGAGCATAATGATTGAACCCACCAAAACCTGTCGAGGGTGGATAACCACCCTGCTGAACCCTGACCACAGACCTTCCACATAAAGCCCCTGAACCGATCTCGACCATAAACTAAGATGAGACTGAGCACTCCCATCCCGCAAATAGGGAAATGACCTTTCGCTAACCACTAATAATTCAAGGCATGAAAATGGCATATGAAATCACTTGAAAATATAACCCTAACACAAATAGGGAAAACAACCCAAGTGTACACTTACCCAAACCCTTGGAACGAAAAACTCCATCATGCAGTTTCCCGTATGTGCTGCACTGAATCCGGCCCTGCTAGCCTCTTAAAAGCTGATCTGAGATCTTGGGTCCCTTCCCGAGACTCTCCAATATATGCAACTGATCTGGTTCCCTCTTCCCAATGTGCTCCAAGTCAATATCCCGTTCTCGAGCCCTAGAAATCATATCATTTAGGGTCTCGCACTCCGAGATACAAACGATCTGCTGCATACTACGGTACCAAATAAGCTCTCTCCCGAGACATGGCACTGATCTCTACCACAGTCTCAGCAGTCTGGTGGAGATCCAACAACTCTTGCGCCAACTGTCGCTCCTCATTCACCGGGGGAACTTTGCCCAGAATCTGGTCGAAAAGTCATCCCATGACATAGCATCAACCGCTTCATCACCCAACTCACTACCAACCTCTTCCCACCAATCATGTGCCCTGTCTTTCAGGAGGCAGGAAGCAGGTCGGACCTTGTCCCCTTCAGGACTACGGCTGGTACAAAAATATTGGCGACATCTGCCAATCACCTGCTGCTAGCAATGGAGTCCTTAGCCCCATGATAATCTGGAGCTTCACAAGCTCTGAACTCCCGAACGTCAACGTCAGCGTCCCTATCATGGCTGCTATCTCAGTGTGGAATGCACCCAGCCTGTCATCACAAATCTCCACAATGCCCTCCGTGACCATACCGAAGATCATAGGAGTCGGGTAACTAATACTATGCGTACTCTCAGATGGCATGAACTCCCTCATCTGACCATTAAGCTGCCCGGCTCCAGAGTCCGAGCATGATCCCTCGCCGGCACCACATCTACCATCTGGTCTACCACGTAGCATCACCATACTCAGAAATATACCATAACAATTGTCATAATACTCATCATAACTTGAGGGATCTCACACACTACAAGTTCCTTGGGTTCATCTTAGCATTCCTTGATTCGAGTACGGATCCGGTAACACCCCGACTCCCAGGTATAAAAATTTAAAGTTTATAGTTATATTCTTAGACCTACTCGACGAGTTGGATGCCCCAACTCGTCGTGTAGAAACGGTTCAGGCCGCGTGCTTTAGGAGGTCTACTCGACGAGTTGGAGGACTCCAACTCGACGAGTAGGAGCTGGAAAATGAAACCCTAATTTCCAGGGTTCTAAACCCAATTTAAAGGCTCATTAGACTCCCTCTGCCTCCCTTACCGCCCCCCTTGAGCTTAGAAAACCCTTATCATGCCTACTCTCTATTTTTATGTGTTAAGAAGCTTGGAAAATGGATTTTGTGAAGAGATCTTGAAGTCTAAGGAGCTTGGAGCAAGGAGAAGCTTGTAGATCTAATTTCTACTTCAACTTAGCATCATCTTGAAGGTAACAAGTCATTACCTTGGTTTCTCTCTAGCTAGATCTTTTCATGCAAAGGTTTAGGGCTATTTCTAGTTTTTTGTGGTATATTTCGGGTATTGGGCATGATCTGAAGTTGTAACTTCAGATCTGGACTCCTCTAAGTCCTTATAGTCATAAAGTTATTGAATTTATCAAGCTTTGGCCTTCTCCTTACCTAGAACTCCTTCTTTAGCTTGGTTTTGGCTTTTAAGACCTTGCATGCACGTAAAGTTTGCAACTTTATGTGGTAACTATGCCTTAGAAAGGTAGATCTACAATTTGGAGCTTTGGGATAGCTTAAAAATGTCTGAATGAGAAACGGACTAAAGGCACTCGACGAGTTGCATGGTCAACTCAACGAGTCAGATGAAGATTGGCCGCTTTTGGTTCTGCATGGATTCGACGAGTCTGTAAGATGACTCGACGAGTCAGTTAGGGCTTTCCCAACATTTGGACACCGCATGAACTCAACGAGTTGTCTGGAAACTCGGCAAGTCAACTAGGGTTTTCACGATTTCTCGAGTTCTAGAAGAACTCAACGAGTCAGTGGTCTACACTCGACGAGTTGGGTCAACATGGACTGTTGACCTTGACTGTTGACTTTCACTTTGACCAAGGGTTGACCAGTTTGACTTCTGGGGGTATTTTAGTAATTTGGGAGAACTCACTAAGCTTCAGGCTTACAGTTGTTGATTATGTTTCAGGTACTTCTGATTATCGCGGGAAGGAGAAGGCGTGATAGTGAACCTCCTTATGTTTTTATAATTTGATTACGGGATACTCTGACACTAAACCATTTTGAAAACAAATTTGTAATAATTATTGGTTTTTGAATGATTTAAAATTTTTAAATTTGTCATGATTTTCATAGGTGTTACAAGTTGTTATCAGAGCCTTGGTTTGAGTGAATTGGAGGAAACACTCGCGTGTCTCCAGTCTCAAACTAAGGACAATATTTTAAAATGATTTTTCAAATGGTTTTCAAAATACTATAGGAGGATGCAAGTGTACGATCAACCGGAGCCAGTAAGTAGACCCCAAAATACCTTACGGATTATTTTGATTTTGTGATATGTTAGAACATCATGCTAGTACTAGGCTAGGGATCTTCCGGAATTGCATGATAGAATTGCCTGATTATATGATGTCTGATAGCCTAGGGTTTTTCCTTATATGAAATTGACATCATTACTGTAGTTGCTTAATGTATGCATCACGGCCGTACATAATTAAAATCTTATAGATTGAGAATGTTTGGTTTGGCATTATTTCCTGTTCTTTTTTGATGAAGGGCTTGGGGTACGATCAGGTATTCGAAAGTCTATAGGGTCCAGCATTATGTATGGCTAGCATACATGAGTGCTGCAGGGTTGGTGGAAGTTTCATGGGTGGGTTGTGCGGGGTCTGTAGGCCAGTTATGGGATATTTAGCATTTCTCTAGGTATGAGGATTGAGCGCTCGACATGCTTATGTATATTGTTAGGGCGCTATGATGATACTTGAGACAAATATAGGTAGGTGTGGAAGGTAGTATGGGCCCGTACTACTGAAAGCATAGGATCCATATGCATAGCAAGGAAGTCACAACCCCTAGGGCTTTGTTGGGAGTTGGTTCCCGGATTATCATATGGGATGTCGGATATCTTATTGGTGTATTTTCAGCATGGTGGTTACTAGACGATTTGTTAATGGATCCAAATCAGGATCAGGAGATGGCAGTGAGGAGGGACCAGCAGTGCCCGAGGTCATTGGTCAGATGAGGTCGGATGAGTTGGATGCTAGGATTCGAGAGATCCTACATGATGAGGTTGCTACTTTGTTCGGGGCACAGCTTCCGGAGATGTTTGGGTCTATTAAGACTGCCATGGTTGAGTACTTTGACGAGCGTTATGCGGCCATTGCTGAGACGGCTGCCGCAACAGCTACAGTAGCTGTAACGGCAGCATGGGGAGGAGCCAGTCGGGCTTTTCAGTACGGGACTCCGATAACACAAAGCCCCCGACTTTTGATGGGATTCAGGACGCGATTGTAGCCATTAGGTGGATTTCTGACATGGAGGAATGTTTCTTCACGTGCTAATGTCCTGCTGACCAGAACGTCAGATGTGCCCTGAACTTGTTGAGGTCCGAGGCAAAGGATTGGTGGAGGTTGATGACTGGGTACTGATGATCAGAGAGCTGCGGTTAGTTGGGAGCTGTTTAAGGATATGTTCCACGCTCGCTATATTCTGCGGGTCGAGCGGGAGCGGTTAGCTCAGGAGTTTCTGGATTTGAGACAGGGTACGGAGATGGTGACGGAGATCACCCGTATGTTCACGGAGACGGAGATGTTCTGCCCTGAGTTTGCTTCTAAGCAGGATTAGATGACACGTTATCTGAGCATGCTCAAGACTAACATACGTCAGTTTGTTGCTACCCATCGCTGTGATGCACTATTGGAGTTACAGGAGGCCACTAGGCGGCGTGAGCTTGAGACCGAGTTACAGTTACAGGAGTAGAGGCAGGCCCCGGCGCAGTCACAGCCAGTGCTAAAGTGGTGTAAGACCGCTAATTCTAGGTCAGGAGGATAGCAGGGCGACACTGTGGCAAGTGAGGGAAGGGTCACTCGGGAGTTTGTAGATCGAGCGTGCGTGCCGCATATGCGGCATGGAGTGGCACTTTGTGAGGGATTGTCGCCAGCTAGCCCCGGTTCAGGATATGAGGATTTGCTACCACTGTCATCAGGTTGGTCACGTGAAGACAACCTGTCCACAACTCACTGCCAGGCCGGCGAAGCTCCAACGCCGGCTACACTGAGGATTACTGACGGGAGTCAGGGTAGAGCAGCGCCCCCGAGGGCTCAGGGACGCGCCTTCCAGCTTACGACAAAGGAGGCCAGGGCAGCACCAGATGTGGTTGTTGGTATGTTTCTATCCATTATCTTACTGATTATATTTGTTTTGTGCTTATATGTGTTGTACCATGTTAGGTACATTCTTAGTGAACTCCTTACCTGATTTGGTATTATTTGACTCGGGGGTGATTCGGTTGTTTGTTTCTCAGTTATTCAGTAGGGAGTTTGGTTTTCCAGTAGGAGAGCTGGAGTGTCTGTTGCGAGTCTCTATCGCCAACGAAGACGGGATTTCCGTTTCTTCAGTCTATCGGGGTTGCATGTTGGAGATCTTCGGGGTATCTTTTCCGACAGACTTGATTCTGATCCCCATGGGGGATGTATGTGTGATTGTGGGTATGTAATTGCTTAGTCGCTTCGGTGCCATGATTGACTGTAAGGTTCAGCGGGTGGTAGTTCGAACCCCAAGTAGGGGAGAACTGATTGTCTATGGCGAGGGCACCAGATTGGGATCAGGGTTTTGTTCAGTTGCCAGGGCTCAGCAGTACATTCAGCATGGGTGTGTGGGTTATTTAGCGTATGTGGTGGATATGCGGGTCAGGAATCAGGTTTCAGTTTCAAAGTTTCCAATAGTCAGGGAGTTTGCTGACGTGTTCCCGGAGGAGTTACCCGGAGTGCCTCCGGAGAGGCAGGTCGAGTTTAAGATCGACCTAGTCCTAGGTGCGGCCCCTATCGCCAAGGTGCCATACCGGTTGGCACCACCAGAGATGCAGGAGTTGCCATCACAGCTGCAGGAACTACTGGGCAAGCAGTTCATCCGTCCGAGCAGTTCTCCATGGGGAGCGCCGATTCTCTTCATCAGGAAGAAGGATGGTTCACACCGGATGTGCATTGACTACCGGGAGTTGAGCAAGTTGACGTTGAAGAACCGTTATCCACTCCCGACAATACATGATCTTTTCGATCAGTTGCAGGGAGCATCTTGGTTCTCCAAGATAGATCTGAGGTCCGGGTACCATCAGGTCAGGGTTAGAGAGGAGGACGTGGAGAAGACCGCGTTCCGGACTCATTATGAACATTACAAGTTTATGGTGATGCTGTTTGGGCTCACCAATGCACCGATAGTGTTTATGGACCTGATGAATTGGGTTTACAGACCGATACTCGATCGCTCGGTCATCGTGTTCATAGACGATATCCTGGTGTACTCCAAGACCCGAGAGCAGCATGAGGAGCATCTTCGGGAGCTATTGGGAGTTTTGAGGCGAGAACGGCTTTATGCCAAGTTCTCGAAGTGCGAGTTTTGGTTACGAGAGGTTCAGCTCCTAAGACATCTCGTTAACCATGAGGGGATTTTGGTCGATTCGACTAAAATCGAGGCGGTTATGCAGTGGGAGGTTTCGAAATCTCCCTCAGATATCAGGAGCTTCTTGGGATTGGTTGGGTACTACCGGAGATTCATACATGATTTCTCCAAGATTGCAGTACCCCTCACTCGTCTGACGAGGAAGGGGTGGATTTCTGGTGGGGCCCTAAGCAGCAGAGGGCATTTGAGACCCTCAGACAGAGACTTTCTGAGGCTCCAGTCTTGAATCTCTCGGAGGGAGTTGAGGATTTTGTAGTGGTCTGTGATGCCTCCATCATGGGATTAGGAGCGCTCCTCATGCAGAGAGGATGGGTGATAGCCTACGGTTCATGGTAGTTAAAGCCGCAAGAGACGAGATACCCTACTCATGATCTGGAGTCGGGAGCGGTGGTACTCGCTCTCATGATTTAGAGACATTACCTCTATGGGGTCCTTTGTACCATATACATGGACCACAAGAGTCTGAGACACATCATGGATCAGCCAAACCTAAACATGAGGCAACACAGGTGGCTGTACGTACTCAAGGATTATGACTACGAGATCCTTTACCATCTGGGTAAAGCGAACGTGGTTGCGGACGCTCTGAGCCACAAGTCAGCTAGATATTCTACTCCAACAACATGTATGAGGATATCAATGGATTCTACACTTGTGAGCTTGATCAGGGAAGCTCAGGCTGAGGGTATGCCACAGGAGAATTGGAAGCTTGAGAGGATCAGGGGTGAGAACACCCGGTTCGTGCAGGATAGCTAGGAATTATTGACCCGTTGCAGTCGGGTCTAGGTTCCAATGTCTGGTGGGGTCAGACAGATTGTTCTAGAGGAGGCTCATAAGTCTCGCTTCTCTATTCACCCGGGGGCCACCAAGATGTACCTGGATTTGCGGTTGAGTTACTGATGGGCATGCATGAAGAGGGAGATTACATGGTACGTGGAGAGGTGCTTGACCTGCTGGATGGTCAAGGACGAGCATCAGAGGCCGCATGGCCAGCTGCAACCTCTGGAGATTCCCATGTGGAAATGGGAGCAGATCACGATGGATTTTATCACCAAGCTGTCGAGGATGGCTAGGGGCTTCGACTCTATTTGGGTCATCGTGGATCAATGGACCAAGAGGGCCCACTTTTTAGCGATGCGGGAGAGTTCATCAGCCGAGAAGATGGCCGACTTGTATATCCGCGAGATCATTGCTCGCCATGGGGTGCCGATATCTATTGTCTCAGACCGCGATGTTCGGTTCACCTCCCGTTTCTGGCAGAAGTTCCATGAGGAACTAGGTACACGGCTGAACTTCAGTACATCTTATCATCCGCAGACAGATGGCCAGAGTGAGCGGACCATACAGAATCTTGAGTATATGCTGAGAGCTTGCGTTATTGACTTCGGTGGGAGCTGAGACTCCTATTTTCCCCTTGCAGAGTTCTCTTACAACAACAGCTTTCATTCTAGTATTGTTGCTCCACTGTAAGATCTGTTGTATGGACGGAGATGTCGCACCCCATTCTGTTGGGGTGAGATCGGTCATCGGGTGATGGGACGGACAGAGGTAGTTCTTGTTGGGTTTTAGTATACTACAACATCCTATGGTGCACATACAACCCTAAATACCTTGGATCTATGTTTTCTCTATTATACATGCAAATATGAAGTTTCCAAGATATTACCCTATACTAGCATACAAATATCATATACTTGGGTAATAAAATAGATAGAATACATACCTTTTTTTTATGTAACTTGTCTTCATGAAGCTTGAGTGCCTAGTGCCCCAAGTGTGACACCTCAAATGGTTCACACAACACCATGAACACTTGGAATAACCTTGAGAATAAGGATACTTTGGTTCTCTCTAGTGAAATCGGCCTTGCCCTTTTGTGTACACACACTAGTGCCTATTTCACCAACCAAGGACATCTTTATATAGTGTGGAGATTAGGGTTAAACCCTAATACCCATGACCTTTCATTTCATATGATCCATGGGTTAAACACTCCATGGACTATCCATGAAAGCTTAGCCCAACCTAAATGAACTTGGCCCATCATACACATATATCTTAGAGTCCATATTTAATTAGTTCCTTTTGATCACTTTATTAATTATAAATTAATTCTTGATCAATACTAATTAAATAATATGATTATATATTAATATATTAGAACTTATAATATATTAATATAAATCACTAGCATCCTTTTTTCCTCATCTTGTCTATCCAATTGTCCCGATGCCATGCAACCCAAATGGACCATGCCGGGTCGGGTCAAGTATTACCAATTATAGTTATGGACTTAGACATTAATCCAACAGTCTCCCACTTGGATAAGTCTAAAACTATTATTGAGTATGACTTCAAACCCTGACTAGCAATCGTAGCTCTCAAAAGCTTCTGTCGAACTCTGACCTTGCCGATGAACTCTGACCTTTGTCAATGACTTGTCCATTAGATAAGGGATCATATATTCCTCCATTCTAGATATCATATGGACTGAGACATGGATTATAAATCATTCTCTCTGTCCATTTGTTGTTTCCCGATTTCCTGTTCATGATGACTGACTGATTGAACAAATCAAATCAGTCCTGGCTTGGCCAAGCACTCACATGTCTCATCACTAAATCATCGAGGGGACCACAGATATCGCTTTTATCCCGAAGGTAAAAGGAATGGATAAACTTCGACTCATATGGCTTGTTCTACTACTTGTTGAATCATACACAAAGGCATATTTTATAACATCGAGTTACCAATGCATTTTCATGCAATCAATGTATAACCAACTCATAGTAACAACTCATATCTCTAGGTTTGAAGAATATAAGATATTATCGTCTCATGATCACTCGTGATAAAATCCATGAAGTGATTCAAATGAGCGTGGGTTGAATCCAATACTCAGAACTTATGAGCACTCATGAGTGTTCTAGCACCACTTTGTCCAACATCTTAGACCTCTACAATCCAACCCATGACAGTCTTGATTCATATCTACTTCCAACATATGACCGACTGTGGATGGTTTTGAATAACTTAGTCGTTCCGGAAGAATAACCTAGTTATTATGGAAGTCAAAACATGCAACGTGAAACACAAGAATAAATGAATCTAATATGGTATCAAAACCTATGAATATAAATAAAACACTTTCTATTTATCACCATACTGATTACTCATTATTCATTGTTTCGGTTTTATCAACTTTATACCTGAATTAAAAACACTAGTTGTCCCATGCTCCAAGCATGTACACTATGTTTTCTAAACAATAGCTTTGCCATACACCAAGTATGAACTCTATGTTTGTCTATGATCCTTTTCTTTGTGAACTAGATCAATTGAACATAATTTCAATGATTCTCTTTTCACACTCCCAAATCTTTGTCTTAAATGTAAGAATTCCAAATTCCTATCATTTATCGAAATCTGTTTAGATTTTAAACTTATATGCACTGACCCTCCTGTAATGAATATGTACAAAGTCACAAAGACTTGTCAACCGTCATTATAAGGTATTCCAATGGAGTTCAACTCCATGGAAACTAAGTCTCATATTCAAAGTACATTGCTTTGAACATGCTTATTGCATTAAGTTTTCTAATCTTACACATATAATTTGCACCTATGGAGACAACTCCATATTCTCATTTTGACTATCACTTCTGAACAAGAGATGCCTCTTTTCAGAATATGTCAATATGGTCCTTCCAAAATTAGCACTATACTTCCAACTGTCCCTGAGCAACCAATCTTTGGTAAACCTTAGATTGTCCTCGACAATTGCTTAATCATTTTAGTCATATCCAATTCTAGACTTTTTCCCTTCTTAATGCCTCTGGGCATTTGGAAAAATTTAGAAAGGACAAATATTATAGCACATGCAATCGATCCTGTACCCAAAGCAAATGGGACATGATTCATGATGTCTCACATAAAGACATGATTCTAGACCAGTCTTTTGCTACAATATTTTTATTTGCCATGTTTTCAAAATTTGACTATGAAGAGGGATGTCGTAATCATAATCGAATTTTGAGAACACAATATATGGAATTTCCTTAAGTTGAACCAATCCTACATGAAATTCATATATATATTCTTGACTAAAGATGATTAAGTTCTCAATCTAAGCCTTTAGAACTGAAATGAAGTATATCCTCTCCCTTAATTATAGCAAAACAACTCTTTCAACCCATGCAGCCTCACGAATTGAAACTTTTGTTTTCTATAATTAACATTGCTAACTTGCAACACTAACAATAATTATCATGCTCCCACTAACATGATGATTATTAGCATAACACTTATGCTCCCACTAGCTTTGACACGTAGTCAGATCAGTTGGACTTCTAGAAGTCAATACTTTACAGACTTTCTTACCAAGGTTCAGATTTCTGAGACGAGATTGCCTTGATAAGACTTTATCAAAATCATACACCTTTCCTTAGATAGCATGCATGCGTGTCTAAAAAATTTCAGAACTATGAAAAGGGATGTCGTAATCATAGTCTCAATTGTTTAGACCTTTTGCCATCTGCTTCAAATCTACTTGGTGGAAGTGTTTCCTCACCATCATTTTCATGAATCGGAGAGAAACCTTATGACCCTTAGATTTTATGGTGTATGTGTTCTTATCCATGTGAATCTGTCAAAACCATAATCACAAAACAAGGTTAGTGACAAATCCAAACTCATACGGACTGAACTAAATCTTAATTTCTTGCCACCTGGCAGCACAAGGGCATGTCATTGCTTCCAAGTTGTTATGCAACCAATTGAGAACTCTAAGAACTAATATGCAAAACCAACTTTAACTAGAATGGGCACAGAAATAGAAGTATGTCAACACGATAGGTTATAAACCTCAAGTCGTGTGCTAGTGAAGAACCTCCGGTTTTACTCTTGATTAGTTCTTGAGACTTTCAAGACCTTTAAGACTCCCACTGTCCTCTTGAAATATAAGACTCTCTTGTCAAATATTCAAGGGATAGTGCGGATTCTTTATCAAGACAAACACTTCACACAATTGGCCTTAGTTGGTCTTTGTTTAATCCAAAACATCACAACTTACCAACTTCAAATGTACAAGAGTAGGACACTTTACTCTTACATTTGACAAGTGTTATAAACCTTTTGTTTAAGATATGTCACTCAACTTATAGTCTTGGAGTATGACTCTAAGACTTGTTTTGAAACGAAGTATGACTCATCTTCTTGATTTAACCATTTCAACAATTCATGACTCCTCTTCTTAGTCATAAGAATGCACTAAGATGTCCTTAGAAGACCAATTGTGATGTGGTTCTTAAATCATTAAGATGATCACAAAACATGATACTAAAGTACTCTCCCATCTTTTCAGATTTGAGAAACTTTTATCTTTCTGCCTAATTTGATTCTTCTCATTCGTTCTGCCATACATCGAGACTTTTCCAATGCTTCAGAATTACACTTAAGCCTGTAAGTATAACCATATTTACTAAACTTTAGTAAATCATGACGAATAGTCTTATCGATCTTTGTGGTGGACTTGACCAGTGCATAAGAATGTGTACTCGATCCCTTTAGTTATTTACTTGACTCACATATACATGTGAACAAGGAATTAGTCTTAATTTTCGAAAGCTGAAAGTTCTCATTCATCATACTATACAACTTGCATGATTCCAAGTTTCGGTCCAATTGAAACTTGGGTGATGAGAAACTTTCCTTATTTGGTAAATTTAAACACTACCACAAATGAAAGAATCAAATCCATTTTCCAATACTGCTATCAATGGAAACATGTAAAAAACAATTTTTCACAAATGCCATTGTAAGGATACTTAAAATAAATAAATCAAAACTGTTTTTTTTTTATTTTAAAACTTCCAGAAAAACTTATCCTTACAATGCAAATGCATATGAAAAACTTGTTGTTATCTATTCCTAAGCAATATATCATAACTCCTAAGCAACAGCTCAAAATTCTGATCACCGAACCATGCGATCAAAAACCATCTTCGCGATCAGAATCAACATATACTTCCTTTAAGTTTCTTCACTTTTCTTTGATTCTTAAAACATCAACATGTGACCAAGTCACATCATGTAATAAGAATCTCAGAATAGAAACTTAACAGAGTTAGATAGTGAACTTTACCTGAAGCAGAGTCAAACTTCTTGACTTGATCAACCTTATGATCTTTCAGGTAAATAGGCAGCTTCGCAATCAATGCCCCTTCCTTTGGCAAGAGAAACATATGGACTCAATGGGAATGGTACATGGGACTATCGCAGACTTAGCCTTTCTCTTTACCATTTGGTCAACCTAGTTGACTATGGTCAAACCCTTTCTTTGGGATGAGAAGGCTTTTCTAGATATCCAATGTTACCATTGTCAATGTCCATTGGGAAGTTAATCTCCTAATCAATTTGCTTTACTAGTCCTCAAATCATTGCTGGCCAAGCAAATAGATAAAATCATTAAGGGTCATGTCATATTCTGTTTCATAGTAGTCCCAAAGGAACTCACTAAGTGACTTAGAAAGTGATTGAACATCTAACCTTCTTAAGACTTTGACACCCAACTCTCCCGGCTTGTCAATATGTGACTTCATCTCCAAGATGCGATCACACATAGACCTTGCTTGCCAATAGGGATTGAGTGACCTTTGAATTTGTGGGTTAGGGAGAATAATTGGAGGAGGTGGAGGAAGTAAAGTTCCAAGAGATTTGGGAAGATCATAGATGTCTGCGCTAGACATCTTTTGGGAGATATTCAAGATAGTTGATTTAAAGTCCTTAATATAACACCCAACATGAAATATTAAGGCTAGGATCCAACAACCTATTTATAACTGGAAGAGGGATGCAGTAATCCGAGTTATAAAATAGTTGAAGGTAGGTAAATGACGATTTACCAATTTCCACCATGAAAAACGAAATATAATTAAGTTTTAATTGGATTTGAAACTCCTAGATCTTTTGAGATTCATTGAACTTTTCAATGGCATGTTTCAATATCGAGTGTGCCCTTCAGGTTTTGTGACTGGGATGCCGAGGATCACAAAACAAGGTGTGAAGTAACCATGCAAATATACTTGGTACCCTTAATATTTACCCCTCAATCGATGTGTCGGTTAACCACACGAGCTTCACCGATACTATGATAAATATTAAGTTACCCTTTGCCTACCTTGTTAAATCCAGGTTAGTGTGCCGGTTAACCACACACGCTCCACTAACGGTTTAAGCAAAGTGCAAAGTGTAATTTCATGGATTAGCACCTTATTCACATTTTCCTAAGTAACTAAGATTGGGAATTTATAAGTGTTTAGTTACTTAGTATTTATCATTAATACTTTTAAAGAAGGGAGAATTATAGTCCTTGTCCTACCTGTTTGGCTAACGACCACCAGTCAAGGAAGCGGTGGGTGAGAGTGGACACCCATTAAGCTGCCATTTTATAGGCAACAACCTTATACCCCCCCCCCTTATAGACCGGCTTCGTGAATGAGGCCTACTAATGGTAAGACTGACTTGCTCTTATACATATATATATATATATATATATATATATATATATATATATATATATATATTATTAACCTATAATATTATAAAGTATAAGGGTTGAATTTTAACTTTTAAAATTCTAAGGGCTTAACTTGGAATTAAAGTATTCATTAGAGATAACTTTTCAAATTCCAAAACTTTAGGGCAAGTTTTGAAACTATTCAAAACTCTTGGATTTTCATAACTTATGAGTTTTAAGTAAAGCTTTAAAACCTTTAATGAAGAGACTCTTGGACATCCATAACTTGAGGACAAGTTATGGAGCCATAAAAACTATTTATAAGAAAAGACTCTTCATTTTTTTTGTAACCTAAGGCATATTTATGAGTTTTTAAGATTCATAAATGTGACTTTTCATATAACTTGAGGACAAGTTACAAAAAAAAACATTTTATGAACAACTTTTAGATTAATTAGGATTGAAAACAACTAAAACACAATTTTTTTTCCATTAATCTAAACTAACTCATAAATCAAGGAAACATAGAACTTTTGGTAATCCATAACTTATGGAGTTAAATGCTTGTTTTATGATGAAACTTTTCATGTTCCATAACTTAAGAATAAGTTATGGAATTCTTTAAAACATTAACACCAAATTTTGTAACTCCATAAAAACTTTGAATCAATTTTTTTTTAAAACCTTTTCATATCCATAACTTATGGAGGTTTCAATACTCTTAAGATCATAACTTTTAAAAAAAACTTTTGAGCTCCAAAATTTTATGACAAAATTTGTAACTCCATAAAAACATTTAGATCAAACTTTTAAAACAAATAAAATAATCACATCATTCTATCTTTTAATAAATTGACCTAATTCAACTCTTGTAGTAAAGTGACTCAAATTTTACAAATAATTAGTTTTTCATAAAATCAAGTAATTATCTTAAAATTTGACAAACTTCATGTTTTTTTTTTCCTTTTTTTTCAACTTTGAAAAAAAAAATACATTTGCATCAAGTATAATAGAAAACAACCCATGGCTCTGATACCACTGTTGGGTTTTAGTATACTACAACATCCTATGGTGCACATACAACCCTAAATACCTTGGATCTATGTTTTCTCTATTATACATGTAAATATGAAGTTTCCAAGATATTACCCTATACTAGCATACAAATATCATATACTTGGGTAATAAAATAGATAGAATACATACCTTTTTTTTTATGTAACTTGTCTTCATGAAGCTTGAGTGCCTAGTGCCCCAAGTGTGACACCTCAAATGGTTCACACAACACCATGAACACTTGGAATAACCTTGAGAATAAGGATACTTTGGTTCTCTCTAGTGAAATCGGCCTTGCCCTTTTGTGTACACACACTAGTGCCCATTTCACCAACCAAGGACATCTTTATATAGTGTGGAGATTAGGGTTAAACCCTAATACCCATGACCTTTCATTTCATATGATCCATGGGTTAAACACTCCATGGACTATCTATGAAAGCTTAGCCCAACCTAAATGAACTTGGCTCATCACACACATATATCTTAGAGTCCATATTTAATTAGTTCCTTTTGATCACTTAATTAATTATAAATTAATTCTTGATCAATACTAATTAAATAATATGATTATATATTAATATATTAGAACTTATAATATATTAATATAAATCACTAGTATCCTTTTTTCCTCATCTTATCTATCCAATTGTCCCGATGCCATGCAACCCAAATGGACCATGTCGGGTCGGGTCAAGTCTTACCAATTATAGTTATGGACTTAGACATTAATCCAACAGTTCTGCAGACTACCGAGAGGATTCAACAGATCAGACAGCAGTTACAGACCGCTCAGAGTTGGAAGAAGAGTTACGTCGTCAAGCGCCGATCTGAGCTGGAGTTCCAGGTGGGAGACATGGTATTACTGAAGGTCTCACCCTAGAAGGGTGTGATTCACTTCAGGAAGAGGGGAAAATTGGATCCCCGATACATTGGGCCATTCAGGATCATTTCCAGGGTTGGTAAGATAACGTATAGACTGGATCTCCCGAAGGAGCTTAGTCAGGTCCACAACACTTTCCAAGTGTCGCAATTACGAAAGTGCATATTAGATGAGGAGGCAGTGGTATCATTGGACGATATACAGGTCGACGAGCGCCTGAATTACGTGGAGAGGCTAGTGGCCGTTATTGAGAGGAAAGTGAAGGTTTTACGAAACAAGGAGGTACCTTTGGTAAAGGTACAGTGGAAGCACCGGAGGGGATCCGAGTGGACTTGGGAGCCGGAGGCAGAGATGCGAGAGCATTACCCCAAGTTACTTACCGCAACAGACTTCGAGGACGAAGTCTAGTCAAGTGGGGGAGAATTGTAACACCCCGACTCACAGGTATAAAAATTTAAATCTTATAGTCATATTCTTAGACCTACTCGACGAGTTGGATGCCCCAACTCGTCGTGTAGAAACGATTTAGGCCGCGTGCTTTAAGAGGTCTACTCGACGAGTTGGAGGACCCCAACTCGACGAATAGGAGCTGGAAAATGAAACCCTAATTTCTAGGGATCTACACCCTATTTAAAGGGTCATTAGCCTCCCTCTTCCTCCCTGACTGTCCCCCTTGAGCTCAGAAAACGCTAATCGCGCCTACTCTCTAATTTTGTGTGTTAAAAAGCTTGGAAGGTGGATTTTTTGAAGAGAGCTTGAAGTCTAAGGAGCTTGGAGCAAGGAGAAGCTTGTGGATCTGATTTCTACTTCATCTTAGCATCATATCACTACAAGAAAAACACGATTTTGCTAGGGAAGGTTACAATGAAACTTATTTTCGTTGTTAATCTGCAATGGATCGTGCTATGGAATTTCGTTCCATAGCAATGTTGCTACCACGTTGTCTACGGATTTTATTTCTAGTAGCGAGAATGGGACTTGCTAGGGAAAATGCTACCGACTCCATATCCATTAGTATTATGCTACCGATAGTTCTATGGAACAAAAATTCGTAGCAATTTTCCAACGACATTTGTTACGAAATCACTTTCCGTTGTACTGCTGCTATGGAATTCATTATCGTGGTTACTATGCAACGGTGTTTGTGACGGAAACCAATTCCATAGTAGAATTGCTATGGAAGTACCATTCGTAGGTATTTGCTAGGGTGTTTTGCTATGGAATATGATTTTGTTTGCTTGTTTTGCTATGGAACAAAACGCGTAGCTAATTTGTGAGGGTATTTGATGGGATGTTGTATGCTTTGGTAATCTTCTTATACTATGGTTGAATTATTGTTATGATCAATGGAATTTTTAAGATATGGTTTGAATGAAATGTTTTTGAATTGGTAAGATGTGTCATAAACTAATGGCTAAAAAATGTAAAAACGAATTAAAGTAGATATTGCTGGCAAGCAGACTCGAACTTAAGCTTATGCTAGAAAAGGGCGCGGTTAAGCCAGTTGTTCTAATCAAGTTGTGTATAGTTTCTTGAAAACATAGTATATAATTAATAA
Organism: Lactuca virosa; assembly: GCF_052849685.1. NCBI lineage: Eukaryota > Viridiplantae > Streptophyta > Magnoliopsida > Asterales > Asteraceae > Lactuca > Lactuca virosa. The sequence goes on from NC_136434.1 coordinate 203,690,909, forward strand.
TTTACAATGAATTCATTACAAACTTATTTTTAATTACATTAACTATACTTCGTCACAAAAATAACATGGGTTTTACGTATACTTCATCCTACTCAAATAACATATCAAGCAAAAATGACTAAAATGCCCTTTTAACAGAATGATGTAAACACAAAACCAAAATAAATTATAGTAGTACTATACAACTTCATATACAATACAATAAGAAGACTAATATTCAATGTCCAATCTATTATCAACCATTAATATTTTTAAGAAATATACAAAACCTACCATACTCTATATACCAACGACAAACTGTGCAATATCTTTGTCGATCCTCATCATCTTCATGGCCTATTGCAAATGCACCTTTAGCAGAATGACGTGGGTCTGCACATTGGAATGTGATGTTGTTCGTTGTAAGTATATGAACAACATCAACATCCCGCAACAACTGTTTGGCACTATCAACAACACTCGTGTACTCCCCATCATCCGGAACTGCCTAGCCAAAATAGGCATCAAGTAATTGTAAACCTACACATTAAAATATCCATCAATTAATCCAATCTATCCTTTTCAATACAACAGTAAATATTATACAACACAACACAACTAAATACTAACCCCAACCTACAAACATGCCTTAATTAACTATATACATAATTTAATTTACATATATACCACATATACATACATTCATCACATTGATGAGGCCCTCTTGAAATGTAGATCATTCCAAGCAAATAAATTGCCTTAAGATGATCTTCATTTGCTGCTTGTCTCAACAAAGACAATCCTAAATCAAAATTGTCATAATAAAAGCACGCATCCTGTTGACAGAATAAAAATATCAATATATAACATCAATGACACAAAACATTAATAAATGGTATAAATTACATATAATTAATGAAAATACACATACAATTCCTTGTCTGAACATGGCTTCAATGTTATTATGCAATGCACATGTGCGTATAAATGAATCAACATTCTTATTTTTGGGACTCATTCCTTCAATCAGTTCAATGCATGTTGTTCTGAACACTTGAGGATCACCCCCCCCCCCCCTCTTCATACATCTTTTTTGAACTTCAAAAATTTAAATACACAGTAAATAACAAATAAATAAAGTTGTATTTCATCAAATATACATTCATTAGTTGATGTTTATTGAGAATTACCAAAGTCTTGCAGAGACGATGTCTTTCGCAGATTCTGACCCTAATACTACAAATATCCGACTCAAAATCTCTAATAGGAGATCATCTAACAAACGGCGACTTCTAGTATTCGACATTCTACTTACAAAATACACATTGGAGTAGTTGATTTCAATTCCTTTTTTAAAATATAAGCCGAACTATGAAAAACAGTGTAACAGGGTATGGAAAAATATACTTACTTTATGATGATCTCGTCGCGAGGAGTACAGGAGTGTCTATTATCGGAGAAAATCGTTTTTAAGAACGATTACCCTTCGACGATTTGGGGGTTTTAGTGTCTGTATGGAGATTTTTCGTTCGGAAAAGTTGAGACCTTCTGAATGGTTGAAGAACTGATAACGCCGATGTGAAGTCAAAGTTTTTGATGGCGCCTTAACGCTTTAGAGTGCAAAAAGACCAAAGTGTCGTTGAAATCACCCCAAATATGTGAATACTAAGGATATTTGTGTCAAAACACATTATTCAAATATTATCACCTTTTATAGGCAAGAGTGGAATTTTGATTGTTGAAATTGAATTGTAATTTTGATTGTTGAAATGAAAAAGACAAAAATTTCATATATATCATAATCTATAATGTAATACATTAGTGTGTGTGTGTATATATATATATATATATATATATATATATATATATATATATATATATATATATATATAAGCAAAAAAGAGTAAGCAATAGGAACTTTTTGGGCATTAAGATTTTTGCCACATTTTTTTGGTAACTTTGACAATTTTGGCCCTTGGTAACAATACTTTTACATTTTGGTAAAAAAAAACATAAAAAAATTAAGATTTTTGCCACAACTTTTTAGCCACTTTGACAATTTTACTCCTTATTGTAAAAAATTATAAATTTGGCATAATATACACGAAAAACAATTAGGTTTTTTCCACAATTCTTTAGCCAGTTTGATACACTTGGGCTTTACAGTCAACAGTTTTACATTTCGACATAAAAAACACAAAAAAATATCCCAGGGCGAGGCCCGGGCTTTCTTCCTAGTTTACATTAAACCCAAAAACATCTAGTCCTTATCTTCTTGCAGTTATTAGTTAGATTCTCAGTAGGAGCTTGGTGGTTGGCCCAGGTGTGAGACTGTCAGTCTCAGTGGTGGATTGGGGATTTTATATCTTAGTTTAGTGGAAGGTCGTTGTTGAATGACAAATTTTCGGATAAAATGCAAGTGTAAATCTTAGGAAAATGGGCGAGACTCGTGTTGGGAGTCGTATTTGTATATAAAAGATATTTTAATCAGCAAGTTATGTTAAGGAATCTGACTACTAGGGCATCAGTTGGATGGTTCAGAATCAAAGGATGTTTCTCAATTCAGATTACACTAAGAGTCCCTCGTGATTGTGTTGTGGAATGGTTCTACTTGTGTGGAGGTCAGGCAAAGTTTTGGGGGTTTCAAAATTATAGCAGTAAAGTGTTGGTTCGATAGTTAAAGGATCAGTGATTTGTTCATCATCAGAAGGTTTTGATTGGAACGTTTCATTTCCAGGAGGATGATGAGGAGTTATTTCGAGGAGAAAATCTACTTTAAGTGTGGGAAAGTTGTAACACCCTATTCTGAATCATTTCCTAATTCGGGTCCATGTCCTAAATATCAGTTATCATAAGGCTTTGGGCCTTAGGGAAGGATAAATTTAGGCTCCTTTGGGTGTGGATAAGGTAGACTGGGTGATCCAGGAGTTCGGTTTGCGTTTTGAAGCCGAATAGTATAACCATAAAATGTCCGTTTGGGCCTTAAAGTTCACAATGATTTAAGGAAATAGTGAGTTAATAAGGTATAGAGATTCTTATTACCTTCCTGTGGATATAAAGATCGTCGAAATCGAACTTAGAACGAAGGAGTCATGGCCTTCGAAAGTTTGGTGGTATTAGGGTTATGTCTAGTACGCTGGGCGTACATAGGAGTACATAAGGCATACTCTGCAGATGGATCGTGAATGCCCTCTTAAATACGTTGGGCGTAGCAGGAGTATGCAGGGCATACTCCAGTCAGGTACAAACCCTAATTTAGGGTCTTACACCTATTTAATTGCCTTAACTCAACTCCAAACCCTCCTACCTTCAGCCTCCATCCCATTAAACCCTAGATAAGAAACCCTCGCCTCCATTCGTGTGATTCTTGAGTTCTTGGCGTGATTTCATGTGTTTTGGTGCTCATTTAGGAAGAAGGAGTTTCCTCAAGGAGTGTTGGATTACTTGGAGCTTGAAGATCCACAATCTTCATCAATTTTGCAAGCTATTTGAGTTATAAAAATCCTAACTTGATGGTTCCTTATGAAAGATCTAGCTTAGGGCTTGTCTTTATGCTTTTTATGGTCCTTTGAGCCATGCTTGAGAGTATGAGTTATCCCAGAAGCTTGGAATGGTAGATCTTGGCATTTTGAGGTCCCTTGTTCATAAAAATGCAATCTTGATGAGACATATTGGCCCATTCATGAGTTAGAGTTACTCTTATGGTTCTTTTTAAGCTTTGGTCCTCATTAAGTAATGAAAGAGTGTAAAGTTGCCAACTCTACATATTAAGACACCATTTAGGATCAGATCTGATAGTTTGGCCTAGTGGCTTAACTGATTAAGTGCTTAATGGAAGGGGTTGGTTGTATGTGGAGTACACTGGGCGTACCTAGCTCGTACGTTGTGCATACTAGCCCCGGAGGAAGTACGCTGAGCGTAACTCTGAGTACACCGGGCGTACTCAACAACTTGACTTTTTTTTTTACTTTCGCATTTTAGGCCATATTTGGACTTTTTTAGTTTGGGCCTTATTAGGCCCATAGTCTTTTGACCTTTGGGTTATTATTAGACTTTGGGCTTTCTTGGATTGGGCCCATAATGGGCTTGGGGCACCATTTAGGATTTTAGGCTATATTGGGCCTTTGGAGCTATTGGGTTGGGCTTTGGTTTATTGGGCTAAGTGAGGAAAGGGTAAAATGGTCTTTTACCCTGGGAGTTGGACAATTGAATGAGATTCATAGTTTTGGTTTATGATCCAACTTATTAATTGGGTTTATTTGATTGGTAAGCGTCGGGATTTTCCAGATCAACAGTCTGAGCTTCTATCTGAGACATTCAGTAGCTTGAGGTGAGTTTCCTCACTATGCTTGGTTGGTCAAAGGCACCAATGTTGGCCCATGGTTTCTTATGATTAGGATTCTAGTTGTCTGCATGACTCTTGCATGTATGTTATGTGATATGTATATCGGGTGGGTCCTGATGAGTGTATTGTATGTTATTTATCTTTATGATTCTTGCATGTATGTATGTGTCTGTATGCATATCGGGCGAGGTCTGATGCTAGGGAGGGCCTGATGAATGTGATGAGGCAGGGCCCATATCATGCAACTGAGAGATCTGTTCCGACCGGGGCTTAATGTTGGGTGGGGCCCGATACCGCACGGGGCCTATTATATGTTTGATGTGTATGGTATGATGTATTTTTGGGGAACTCACCAAGCTTCGTGCTTATGGTTTTCAGTTTATGTTTCAGGTACTTCCGTATCAAAGGGGAAGAGCTCGGGATGATCACATTGCACACACCACATTGTTCCACATTTTATTTGACTCTGATGTAACTGGATGATTATTGATATACGCTGACTTCAATATGGTTTTTATGAAACGTTTTAGATGATGATTTTATTATTATAAAAATGAAAATTTTGACCTTAAATTTTGGGACGTTACACGTACTCTAGCGTACGCCCGACATACATGCCAGCCAAGTTCTACTGCTATTAAGAGCTTTATCCGTTAAGCCCTTTCGTCCATAATCCAGATCTAGTCCCAAAATAACCTCTTAAGTCATAAAGTTTCCAACTTTATGACTTTGCATGGCTAGGAAGTGCTCAATACTAAAAACCCTAACTTCTTAACTCATTAAGACATTATAACACATGCATGGAAGAAAACTATTGACCAAGATTGCATTTTTATGATCTTAGACACTCCAAAACGTCTGGAAGAACAATCAATTCGGGTCAAGAGCATGCCATACTCAAGAAAATCATTTATTGGGGACAAAAGCACATAATAACATCATACTAGCTAGATATAACCAAATAAGAATCAAGGTATAAACTTTATACCTTCTGGAGATGTAGGAGGGTGCAAAACTTCCAGATCCAAGGTTTCTCCAAGCTTCCAAGATATTCTCCTTTCCTTCTCCCTCCTCTATGAACACCAAAACACACAATAAAGGCTCAAGGATGTTCAAAAATGGATCAGGGTTACCTAAAAATTAGGGTTTTACCACTGACCACGTACAACCAGCATACGCATGCAACCTCCAATTATTATTAAAACGCCATTTGGGACCAAATTTGCAAAAAATTCTCATATCAAGGGTCAACATGTAAAATACCTAAAAATCGAGATGTTACATTCTAAATGTGAAAAGGACCATCCATGTCCTAAAAAAGACTTGTAGTGTGATATATTGCCAACCACAAAGACAATTTATATAATTTTGTCTTGTATCAGTAATAAAATAACACCAAGTATTAATTGTATCAATGGAATGAATATGTGTTATTGATGGATTAGAATGAAAAAGAAAAAATATACAAATAAATAAGGATGGTGCCATAAAAGTCGTCAGTTTGGTTGAGAATGTCAGTTTAACTCTAACTGGATTTTGGTTTATTTATACCGCGGAATTTAGAACTTTTTTTTCTTTTCAGTTTTTTCCTTTTTTTCCGTTAAGTCGGTCAACTGTACTGGTAACGAGCAATGTGTACATTAAGTAGGTTGGATTTGCTGGCGTGTCAGCCACGTGTGTACTGACTTTTCTTTTCCCTACTTTACTATAAAAAAAATCAAACATGTTAAGGAAAAACGGGGTGGGCTCACAAACGTGTCACCTCTAACGTACAAACCAGCAAATATATAAGACTTCTTTTGTTACAATTCCTAAATAGTTAACATATATAATGTATAATACAGAAACAATTTAAATAAAATTTTGATTATGGTAACATCCCGATGTTCAGGTACTTCTAAATTCAACCCTATAATCTTATCATATCGAGTTTTGGTCCCTAAGTAAAAGGAAATGTCCATTGGAAGCCCTAGTGGAAAAATTGTAATTTCGGAGGAACGGGAGTACGCCATGCGTATGTGTGTACGCTTAGCGTACTAGGGCACACCCTAGTATGTTGGGCGTACATGAGTGTACGCGGGGCGTACTCTCCAGGTTTGGAAACCCTAAATTTTAGGATTGAGCCCCAATATAACCATCCTTATAACCTCATTTCCCTCACCTCTTAAGCCTCCACTCCCCTTGTGACGTTTTTGCAAACCCTAATCCCTTGGGTGTGTGTTTTGAGCTTGAGTGTGTGTTCTTGGTGTGTTGAACGAAGAAAGAATATTCATTGAGGAGCCTTGGGTACAAACAAGCTTGTACATCTGGGATTTTTGCCTCCTTGGGAAACTTCAGAAGGTATAAAGCTTTGATCTTGCCTTGTATTTCCTTAAGATCTTATCATGTGAAGTTTTATGAGTTTTTAGTCCCTTTTTCTTGGACTTAATGAGTACGAGTTACTCGAAGACCAAAGGAGATGACCTTTCAGAAGATTTGAGGTACATTAAGTCGTAAAAATGCTATCTTGACTCATTTGGTGTTTGCATGAAAGTTATAGGAGTCTTGAGTGGTTAAGACAAACTAGGGTTTTGGTTTTTGGACTTATTAAGGCATGCATAACCATAAAGTTGGAAACTTTATGGTTTGGAACACCTTTTTAGGCTTTGATATGCATTTTGGACGTCGGACTTGTTGACTTAAGCACTTAATGGAAGCTTTTGGATGATCGTTGCGTACACTAGGTGTATCATGGTGTACATTGGGCGTAGGTGGTCAACTGCCCATTTTTGGTCAAGGGCTGAGTATGCGGGGACGTAGGAGCTAAGTACGCTGGGCATACTTAGCTGGGTTGACTTTTCGTTGACCGTTGACTTTCCGTTGACTTTTTACCTAGTTTGACCTTATGGGCATTTTGGGTATCTTATTATGAGGCCTAAGGTCTGGGTCTCTCCCTATGTGTAGGAGACCTACAGAGTTGACTCATGGAACAATATTCTTTTCTACTACCTGTTCGGATTTGTGAGGTGAGTTTTCCTCACTGTACTTTTGGGTCGAAGGCACCAAGGTCGTCCGTTTGGACTATTATCCAGATTTGTCGCATGATTGTATGTTGTAGTGATCTGTTAGATCTATATTCTGGTATATAGGATGATGCTATGCTTAGTGGCCTGTTAGATCTATATGACTGTCTGTATATGCTAGCTAGGGTTTTATATGGTATATGTTTATATGTGATGGTGTGTTGGGTAGAGGCGGTCCTGCTTTGTTTTGTAGGCCAAGAGACCCAGAGTGTCCTGGATAGACCACAGGCCAGATGGGGCGTACCAGTCAGGCCGAAGGTCCAAAGAACGTTCCAGATAGGTTGAAGGCCCGGTGAGGTGTCCCAGTTATGCTGAAGGTTCTGTGAGCATACCAAATAGACTGTAGGCCGGTGGGGCGTTCTAGTCAGACTGAAGGCTCTGTATGCATGTTGTTTGTTGTTGTTATTATGATTCTGTGTTGTGTTGGTACTTTGGGGGAACTCACTAAGCGTTGACTTATAGTTTTGGGTTGGTTTTTAGAAGTTCAAAATTTTCATGATGTTTACGGATGTTACAATTATTTTGATTATTATTATTATTATTATTATTATTATTATTATTATTATTTTCTTTTTGTGAGTGTATAGATACATTTTTAATAGCATAAATATATTTATAAAGGAAAAAAAAGTATGTTTTTAAATGTTAAAGTACATTTTTAAATACATTTATATTTTTTGAAGTGTATGTATGTCACACCCCAAAACCGGAACGGCGGAAACGTTCTGGGGCGAAGGACGTCATGTACAGTATCATAACAATGCATAATAGTAAACAAGCAACAACATCCATTGCATTAATAGAATAATTAAATACATGTGTGTTCTTTTGTAAGGTTTAAATCACACCAAAAATGTATAAACAAAATAAAGACGAGTCTTGGATCCACTCCGTCCTTCAAAAGCTGCATGGGTGTACATGTCTTACTGGTTTCCTGAGAATACAAGTTATTTTGAAAGAAAGTATCAGCATAAAATGTTGGTGAGTTTATAAGTATTTAGTGTCATTTAGTAGTTAAAAGCCACAATATGTTTGCATTAAAACCTTGAAAAGTTTGTAAAGTTTTCCCAGAAAATCCTATATTTGCTACTTATAAATAATGTAGTCTTCTACCCGAGGCCCGACTGTTTTACATGTTTGTTCTTGTATAAAAATGTAATGTTTGTATATGTATTTGTAATAGAAGGAAAAATATAGTAGTACATTATTACTATGTAAAAGTATGTTTTCTCCCAATCATTCCTATTCTCTACTAGGAAAATAGTATGTTCTACCTCAGCAGTGACACTACTGACTATTAAATGATAAAAATGAAGACTCAAGGTCGTATTAAATGTACCATACTCCTTAGTGAGTCCTATTGCCTTTAATTGTTAATTAAAGGTTTAGATGTGAATTAGTTTGTAACCATGCTGATCGACGGCTGAATACTTGATGACCTTCTGGCGTCATAAAATAGTGAGGTGACATTTTGTCACCCCTTGGCCATACCGGCTGGGACTGTAGCTAGCAGTCGGGGTGTGGGAGTGTCTGTCCCATATAGATCTATACACACGATGTCTGCTCTCCCTCCAGGAGACTCTGGTTACAAAGTGATACAACAATGTATTGTTGTATCATGAAGTAGTATTTCACATTTAAATTATCCTATCTTAGTGTTTTATAGTAAGTCGTAGCGTAGTAATGTTCTCTCTGTACTAGTATATAGTATGTTCTCACGTATAGTGTATACTATGTATTGTTTCTCGTAATAGTATGTTCCCTTAGTTTCTCATAATAGTAAGTTTGTATCGACTCATAAATGAACAGACTCTTGTATGTTTCATTGTACTAGTAATAATGAGTAGTAATCCCTTAAACTATACCTATTATAGTTTACTAGTAATGTTGTTTGAATAACTATTTGCGCATTGAATAGAAATAAAAGTTTTTGTATCTATATATATATATATATATATATATATATATATATATATATATATATATATATATATATATATATATATATATATATGTGTATATATATATATATATATATATATATATATATATATATATAATATATGACTAAGGTTCAAACGACACTCGGACAGACAACCGAATACTCTAAGTCCACAACCAAACAAGGAACAGGAAATAAAGTGAGCCATCAGTCCTAAGTCCTTTCAACCTTACTTATATAACTATATCTATATAAACACGATTTTAACAATATATAAGTTTAAAAGAGTTTAATAAAGAGTTTTAGCATAAAAGAGTTTGATAAAATGTTTTGAAGTGTTTGAAATCCATAAGCTTGATAACAACTTGAAAGCAATTGAAAATCTTTCTGTTTGTTCTAGTTATTAATCACATGTGATTGATATAATAACTAGAATGTTTCAACTTGTATCCCCCCCCCCCATAAAAGAATTTAAAATCATTTCAAAGGTTAATTAAGGGGTATGAACTCACCTACAATAAGTGGTTCTGACCTGTGGTTGGAAGAGGATTGCAGAGTGTCAGGTGTAACCTTGAGCACACAATGATCCTAATAGACACATATAGACATTTTTGTGTATGAATTTAGTGTATATACAACTAAATAAGAGGGGTAACACCTTTATTGGCCAGGAAACTCTAAGATTTATGGGATACAATCACATATGATTGCATAACAAGGGTATATGGCCACCCTATAGAGTTTACGGTCAAAGAGGTATGACCATTGGAGTTCACAGTCCAAGTGTTCACTGTCTTAGGTGTTTACGGTCTAATGACCTTACGGTCATGGAGTTCAGGGTCTAAGGAGATTCAACCATAAACTCACCAAATCTTGCAAAAATGATGGTTTTGAAGGGCTTCATTCAAAGGCATCAGATTCTAGGGACCTTGCTTAGCCTTATGAAGGGTAAAGGCTATAAGAACACCCTTTATAAGGGTTTACGGTCTATGAAGATTCATAGACTGTAAACTCTTTTGTTCATGTAAAGAGTGATGATCTTAAGTCCAAAATGAAGGATTGTAACTAGATAGATGTAAAGGAGGAAGGTACTTACGGTTTTGAAGGCAAGGAAGGTGTTTTCGGTCCAAAACACAACCGTGTTCTTGAGAATCTTTGATGATCTAGATAAAAGATGGAATCCTTGGATGAATAAAGATTGAAACATGGATTTAGGAAGGATCTAACACACAAAGAAGAAATTACTTACTTGTTCTTGAAGATTTGGAAGCAAAAGTTTATGCTTTTGAGAGAGAATCGGTTCTAAGGCTTGAAAGAGGGAAAAGAATGGCTGAAGTGATCACCCTCTATATATATATATATATATATATATATATATATATATATATATATATATATATATATATATATATATATATAGGGATGTCTTTACGGTCACCATGACCGTAAACTCATTGGTCTTGACCGTAAACTCCCCTTTTGACGAGGTTTACGGTTGCAGACAGTTAAGAACTTAAACTGCTATTTCCAATCTCTTTTTCCTTTGATGTACTAGGGTTAGAACACTCAAAGCGGGTTCCAAACAGTGATAACTGGAAGCAAAATGAGTCTAACACTGATAGGGTTAATTGATTAAACAAGCTTGGAAATTTCAGGTTGTCACATCATCCCCCCGGTAGAGGGAATTTTGTCCCGAAATTAGAGTTTAAGCAACTAAGTTATTACAAATAACTAAGTAAAAAGATGAGGCTATTTAAGTCTCATTTGATCCTCTATCTCCCAAGTGAATTTAGGTCCTCTCATGGCATTCCAGCGAACCTTCACTACCGGGATACGACTTTGCTTCGTTCATTTGACCTCTCGGTTCATGATCTCTACAGGTTCTTCCACGAAATTAAGGCTCATCTCGATCTCGTCGAGTGGGATAACAAGAGTCTCGTCGGATAGACACTTTTTGAAGTTCGAGACGTGCAAGGTAGAATGTATGTTGTTGAGTTCGCGGGGTAGATTTAGTTTGTAAGCTACAGGGCCGATTCTAGCGAGAATATCAAAAGGCCCTATGTACCTTGGATTGAGCTTTCCACGCTTTCTGAAGCGTATCATGCCCTTCTAGGGTGAGACTTTCAAAAGGACTCGGTCTCCCACCTGGAATTCCAAAGGTTTTCTTCGTTTGTCAGCGTAGCTTTTCTGTCGGTCTCTAGAGGCTTTTAATCGTTCACGAATCTGAACGATCTTCTCTGTTGTTTCCCGAATGATCTCCGGACCTGTGAGAGTGCTGGCAGGAACTTGTCCTTTAGCTAACTGTGTGTCACCCACCTTAGCCCAACACAGAGGGGATCTGCACTTCCGGCCATAGAGGGCTTCAAATGGAGCAGCCTTTATGCTCGTGTGATAACTGTTGTTGTAGGAAAATTCGACAAGGGGTAAATGATTATCCCATGCCTTTCCAAAGTCCATTACACAGGATCGTAACATATCTTCCAAGGTTTGGATAGTCCTCTCACTTTGTCCGTCGGTCTGCGGATGGTAGGTTGTACTCATGTCCAGCCTCGTTCCTAAGGAGTTTTGTAGCGACTGCCAGAATCTCGAAGTGAATCTACTATCTCTATCGGAGATAATGGATATAGGAACACCATGCAGTCGTACTATCTCCCGAATGTATGTTCTTGTGAGCTTCTCCATCTTGTCAGTTTCCTTGATAGGCAGGAAGTGTGCAGATTTGGTCAATCTATCGACGATGACCCAAATGGTATCAAGTCCACCCGTTGTCTTGGGTAACTTGGTTATGAAGTCCATAGTTATCCGCTCCCACTTCCATTCAGGTATCTCCGGTTGCTGAAGTAGACCTGATGGTTTCTGGTATTCGACCTTGACCTTGGCGCAAGTAAGGCATTTACTTACGAAGGTAGCAATCTCTGCTTTCATGTTAGGCCACCAGTATAACGTTTTAAGATCCAGATACATCTTATCTGAACCTGGGTGGATGGAATATCGAGTGTTGTGTGCTTCGGTCATGACCAAGTCTCTGAAGCCACCATGTTTCGGTGTCCAGATCCGGTCCATGAGATATAAGGCTCCGCCACCCTTGACTTCCAAGTTCTTATCCATCCCTCTCAGGGATTCACCCGCCACATTTTCAGGTTTCAAGGCCTCGAGTTGAGCCTCTTTGATTTGCACGGACAGGTACGAATGGATAGTCATGGTCAATGATTTAACTCTTCGACCAGAATATTCTTTCCGACTCAGGGCGTCTGCTACTACGTTGGCTTTACCCGGATGATAACGAATTCCGCATTCGTAGTCATTGAGTAGTTCGACCCACCGTCGTTGTCTCATGTTGAGCTCCTTCTGGTCGAATATGTGTTGTAAGATTTTGTGGTATGTAAAGATAGTGCTTTTCGTACCATACAGATAGTGTCTCCAGATCTTCAGAGCAAACACAACTGCTCCTAGTTCAAGATCGTGTGTGGTGTAGTTGACCTCGTGTGTCTTCAGCTGTCTTGAGGCATAGGCGATGACTTTACCTTGTTGCATCAGAACACAGCCGAGCCCCTGGTTGGATGCATCGCAGTAAACTACGAAGTCTTCTATCCCTTCGGGGAGGGATAGTATCGGTGCGGTGCATAAGGCTCGCTTCAGCGTTTGAAACGCGTTCTCTTGTTTCTCTTCCCAGTCAAAGGCCACACCCTTTTGGGTCAATGTCATAAGAGGCTTCGCAATTCGAGAGAAGTTCTGTATGAATCTGCGGTAGTAGCCAGCGAGGCCTAGAAATTGACGAATTTCTGTAGGCGTCTTCGGAGCTGACCAGTTCTCGATGGCTTTAATTTTGGAAGGGTCCACGTGGATTCCTTCTTCGCTAACCACGTGACCTAAGAATTCGACTCTTCGGATCCAAAATTCACACTTAGAGAACTTCGCATAGAGCTTCTCTGATCGTAAGGTTCCTAGGACTTGTCGTAGATGATCACTATGTTCCTCCTTACTTCGAGAGTAGACAAGTATGTCATCGATGAAGACGATGACGAACTGATCTAAGTAAGGACGGCATACCCTATTCATTAAGTCCATGAATACTGCGGGCGCATTGGTCAATCCGAATGGCATCACCACGAACTCGTAGTGTCCGTAACGAGTTCGGAAGGCTGTCTTCGGAACATCCTCCTCTAGCACTCGTAACCGATGATACCCGGACCTCAGATCTATCTTTGAAAAGTAGCTCGCCCCTTGAAGTTGGTCGAATAAATCATATATGCGAGGAAGAGGGTAACGATTTTTGACCGTAAGTTTGTTGAGTTCCCTGTAGTCGATGCACATACGGAACGATCTATCCTTCTTCTTTACGAATAAGACTGGTGCTCCCCATGGTGAGAATCTTGGTCTGATAAAGCCCTTGCTGAGCAGTTCGTTAAGTTGGCCGGATAGTTCCTGCATTTCTGTCGGTGCTAGACGATAGGGCGACTTGGCTACTGGGGTAGCTCCTGGCACTAGGTCGATTCTGAAGTCGACTTGGCGTTGCGGACATAACCCTGGTAGTTCTTCTGCAAAGACATCGGGGAAGTCGCGTACTACGGCAAGGTCTTTTAGGTTTTTGGTTTCTTGGTTTACATCGACTATATGAGCAAGGAATGCACGATATTCCTTTCGTAGGTACTTCTAGGCTTGCATGCTCGAGATGATTCAGAGGCTCGCACTGGGTTTGTCCCCGTTGATCAACAAGGTTTCATTATTCGGTAGGTTTAAACGGACTGCCTTCTCAAAACACAGAATATCGGTACGATGGAGACTCAACCATTCCATGCCCACAATGACGTCGAAACTCTTGATTGCCACGGGTATAAGGTCGATTGGAAATGAATGATTGTCTAGCGTGAGGGTACAACCTATGTAAATTTCGCTAGAACTCTCTGTCTTTTCGTTAGCCATTTCTATGACGAAGGTTTCTTTTAGTGTTTACGGTGCTTGATTAAGTAAGTGTTTAAATTTTTGGTTCACGAAGCTCCTTTCTGCCCCACTATCAAATAGGATGCATGTATATGAGTTATTGAGGAGAAACGTACCCGTGACCACCGTGGGGTCTGCCACAGCTTCATTGTGACCAATAACAAGTAGTCTCCCCGCTCCACCTGCATTCCCAGCTTTAGGGCAGTTTCTTTTGAAGTGCCCTGTCTCTCCACACCCGTAGCAGGCCTGGCTCACTCCCGTGCCAGGGACCTGGGTGATGGGTCTTGGTGGTGCCTTGCAAAACCGGACAATATGGCCCTTCCGGTCGCAATTGGTGCAGTGCATTTCCCGGCAGGGGCCGTTGTGATGGAAATTGCACTTAGTGCACTTGGGTAGACTCCCTGCATAGGGTTTTGCTGGTATAGGGGCAGCAGGAGTTGTCACAGCATGGACAGCCACAACTTGTTGGTTCATGGAAGAAGGTTGAGCTGACTTGCCCTTCTTTCGGTCCCAGCGCTTCCTCTTGTTATCGGCCGCTTTGGTTGGTGCTGAGACAGTAGTTCTACTTGTTGTTGGAGGAGAAGGAACTTCGTGATCGATAAGCCTTTGGGCCAATTGCTTGGCACTATCAAAGGTTGAGGGGTTCGATGCTAAAACGTTCCCTCGATACGGGGGTACCAAGCCCCAGATGTATCTCTCGACTTTCTTGCTTTCGGTGGGGACCATGTTGGGACACAGAGTCACTAGGTCGCTGAATCTGGATGTACAAGCCACTATGTCGGAACCCTTCATCTTAAGGTTCCACAGTTCCTCTTCGAGTTTTTGAACTTCGCCCCTGGGGCAGTATTCCTTTGCCATTAGATCCTTCAGCGTCTCCCAGCCCATAGCGTTAGCTGCTACCAGTGAGAGTGATTTGACATGGCCATTCCACCATGTCAGGGCCCTTTCAGTGAAGGTGTAGGCAGAAACTTTTATCTTGCTTCCTTCAGGACAAGAGCACATCTCAAAGATTGCTTATGTTCTTTCGATCCATTGGGACAGCGCAATGATCCCTCCGGTTCCGTTGAAGAACACTGGTTTGGAGCTGATGAAGTCTTTATAGGTACACTCCCATGTACGTGGTTGGCTTTCACAATGGTTAGAGTTGGTGCCCTTTCTAGCTCCACTGGCACCACCAGAATTTACTTGAGTCATAGTTGCGGCCACAGATGCGGTCACAGCAGCCTGAAACATCACCGCATCGAACTGCGGAGGAGGTGGTGGTGGTGGAGTTTGATTTACAGGCGTACCTCTGGTCGGACGCTTGCGGGGCGACATCTTTTACTGAAAATTCATAGAGATGGTGATAATAGTAAGAATCAGTTGTATGTATGATGAGAGTGATCCATGGACTAAATCGCCATAGCCCAACCATTAGAAGGAGTGCATGTTTGAAATAGAGACACCACAATAGAATAGGGAAACGCAAGAGTAAAGACTTTCCAATAGATTAGATAACTGCCAATATTACTGGTATTAATGACGTAAATGAGTTCGGGAAAAATGACCTAATAGTAGGTCTTACATCAAACCATATAGGGAAAATTTTGACAGCTTAGAAGTCTAGTTAAACTACTTGAAAGATAGGAATATTTTACAGACAAGTGCTTCATAGAGTATAGATAAGAAAGGCTATTCCTTAAACCAAAAGAAATGATGAGTCAACATCTTCTACCGGCGACGGGTATCCCTCGGGCGAACCCTTAGATCTGCCAGTTGGCATACAACTTCTTGAAGATGTCGCTCATGCGCCCTCTGACGCACTCGGAGTTCCATGACTTCAGCTCGGGATGCAGCTAGTTGTTGTTGCAGAGCCTCATTGGTTCTCCTAGTCCTTTCCATAGCCTCTTCGAGTTGGCGAATGCGGACCGTGTTAACGCCAGAGTTGTCATCAATTTCCCTGACTCAGTCGATGGCTGCTCGACCTTGCTCCACATTCCGAGCAATCCTGCGGACCATAATGGGCAGGACTCGATCAGCTGATCCTCCCTTGCTTATATTGTAAAAGCTTCTGTCTCCATTGTAGGGTAGAGGTTGACCCTGTTCATGACTCCATCGGTCAAGGTTGTCGCCCACAGGGGTGTGGGGCCTTGAAATGCTGGTCGGGGGTTTAGATTTGGGACTTGAACCTCTTGGGGTAGGTTATTGACTTCTGGTTCGGAGTCGGAACCATCCGAAAAGCCTTCTGCGAGGTGATCATCCAAAGGGATTGGATGATCATCTTCTGGCTCTGCTTCAAGCCATCCAGCATTGCCTTGATTTCGGAAGTACGGGTCGTCGGGTGGATGGAATCCAGCCATGATATCTACACGAGAAAAAGGGGTATAAGAATCTTAAATCTAATAGGCATATTACCTAAGATAATTATAAGATGATCCTTACTAGTTACTTCAATACTTGCATAGTGTGTACCAGTTACATGGAATCAAAGCAGGATAGACCTTCGAATAAGTGACCCTAACTCTAAATCCACAACCAAACAAGGAACAAGAAGTAAAGCAAAGATCACAGATTCTAAGTCTATGACACTTCAGTCACATATAACCTTAGTGTATCCACTTAGCAACTATTGACCTACTAGTAAAGACCTTTTTAGTTCTCAAATGAGTAATTATAGTAACACAAAATACTCCTATAGTATTTTAGGTTTATGTTCTGTTCTAATGTTCTCGTTGTAGTAGTATTGGTAAGTTTTTAGACTTGTTGCAACAACACAACCATTCTTAGGCACATGCTAGTCACTCCTCGGAAAATATAGTTTATTAGGCTATATCTCCCTAGATTTGACTATATGTATCTAAGCCTAATTGTGTTTTTCAACAATCGTAATACTTTTGTTATGTCCTAATGACATTGATTTTAGTATGAATGCAGGTATGTATACTTAGTTAAATATTTTATTATTTAAAAGTATAAACTCTTGGTTAGAGTATATTAATCCCGTTGCGTTTATAGTTGGTGTATCTTTTATGGGTTGATATACTCGATTCACTATAAACAATGCTCTAATACCAATATGTCACACCCCACAACCGGAACGGCGGAAACGTTATGGGGCGGAGAACGTCATGTACAGTATCATAACAATGCATAATAGTAAACAAGCAACAACATCCATTGCATTAATAGAATAATGAAATACATGTGTGCTCTTTAGTAAGGTTTAAATGACACCAAAAATGTATAAACAAAATAAAGACGAGTCTTGGACCCACTCCATCCTTCAAAAGCTGCATGGGTGTACCTGTCTTACTGGTTTCCTGAGAATACAAGTTATTTTGAAAGAGAGTATCAGCATAAAATGCTGGTGAGTTCATAAGTATTTAGTGTCATTTAGTAGTTAAAAGCCACAATATGTTTGTATTAAAACCTTGAAAAGTTTGTAAAGTTTTCCCAGAAAATCCTATATTTCCTGCTTATAAATAATGTAGCCTTCTACCCGAGGCCCGACTGTTTTACATGTTTGTTCTTGTATAAAAATGTAATGTTTGTATATGTATTTGTAATAGAAGGAAACATATAGTAGTACTTTATTACTGTGCAAAAGTATGTTTTCTCCCAATCATTCCTATTCTCTACTAGGAAAATAGTATGTTCTACCTCAGCAGTGACACTACTGACTATTAAATGATAAAAATGAAGACTCAAGGTCGTATTAAATGTACCATACTCCTTAGTGAGTCATATTGCCTTTAATTGTTAATTAAAGGTTTAGATGTGAATTAGTTTGTAACCATGCTGATCGACGGCTGAATACTTGACGACCTTCTGGCGTCATAAAATAGTGAGGTGACATTTTGTCACCCCTTGGCCTTACCGGCTGGGACTGTAGCTAGCAGTAGGGGTGTGGGAGTGTCTGTCCCGTATAGATCTATACACACAATGCCCGCTCTCCCTCCAGGAGACTCTGGTTACTAAGTGATACAACAAGGTATTGTTGTATCATGAAGTAGTATTTCACATTTAAATTATCGTATCTTAGTGTTTGTATAGTAAGTCGTAGCATAGTAATGTTCTCTCTATACTAGTATATAGTATGTTCTCTCGTATAGTGTATAGTATGTATTGTTTCTCGTAATAGTATGTTCCCTTAGTTTCTCATAATAGTAAGTTTGTATCGACTCATAAATGAACAGACTCTTGTATGTTTCATTGTACTAGTAATAGTAAGTAGTAATCCCTTAAACTATACGTATTATAGTTTACTAGTAATGTTGTTTGAATAACTGTTTGTGCATTGAATAGAAATAAAAGTTTTTGTATCTATATATATATATATATATATATATATATATATATATATATATATATATATATATGTATACATAATATATAACTAAGGTTCAAACAACACTCGGACAGACAACCGAATACTCTAAGTCCACAACCAAACAAGGAACAGGAAATAAAGTGAGCCATCAGTCCTCAGTCCTTTCAACCTTACTTATATAATTATATCTATATAAACACGATTTTGACAATATATAAGTTTAAAAGAGTTTAATAAAGAGTTTTAGCATAAAAGAGTTTGATAAAATGTTTTGAAGTGTTTGAAATCCATAAGTTTGATAACAGCTTGAAAGGAATAGAAAATCTTTCTGTTTGTTCTAGTTATTAATCACATGTGATTGATATAATAACTAGAATGTTTCAACTTGTATCCCCCCCCCCATAAAAGCATTTAAAATCATTTCAAAAGTTGATTAAGGGGTATGAACTCACCTGCAGTAAGTGGTTCTGACGTGTGGTTGGAAGAGGATTGCAGAGTGTCAGGTGTAACCTTGAGCACACAATGATCCTAATAGAATCGTATACACATGTATGTGTATGAATTTAGTGTATAGACAACTAAATAAGAGGGGTAACACCCTTATTGGCCAGGAAACTCTAAGATTTATGGGATACAATCATATATGATTGCATAACTAGGGTATATGGCCACCCTATAGAGTTTACGGTCAAAGAGGTATGACCATTGGAGTTCATGGTCCAAGTGTTCACGGTTTTAGGTCTTTACGGTCTTAGGTGTTTACGGTCTAATGACCTTACGGTCATGGAGTTCAGGGTCTAAGGAGATTCAACTGTAAACTCACCAAATCTTGCAAAAATGATGGTTTTCAACGGTTTCATTCAAAGGCATCGGATTCTAGGGACCTTGCTTAGCCTTAGGAAGGGTAAAGGCTATAAGAACACCCTTTATAAGGGTTTACGGTCTATGAAGATTCATAGACTGAAAACTCTTTTGTTCATGGAAAGAGTGATGATCTTAAGTCCAAAATGAAGGATTGTAACTAGATAGATGTAAAGGAGGAAGGTACTTACGGTTTTGAAGGCAAGGAAGGTGTTTTCGGTCCAAAACACAACCGTGTTCTTGAGAATCTTTGATGATCTAGATAAAAGATGGAATCCTTGGATGAATCAAGAGTGAACCATGGATTTAGGAAGGATCTAACACACAAAGAAGGAATTACTTACTTGTTCTTGAAGATTTGGAAGCAAAAGTTTATTCTTGTTGAGAGAGAATCGGTTCTAAGGCTTGAAAGAGGGAAAAGAATGGCTGAAGTGATCACCCTCTATATATATATAGATGGGTTTACGGTTACAATGACCGTAAACTCATTGGTCTTGACCGTAAACTCCCTTTTTGAGGAGGTTTACAGTTGCAGGCAGTTAAGAACTTAAACTGCTATTTCCAATCTCTTTTTCCTTTCATGTACTAGGGTTAGAACACTCAAAACACGTTCCAAACAGTGATAACTGGAAGCAAAATGAGTCTAACACTGATAGGATTAATTGATTAAACAAGCTTGGAAATTTCAGGTTTTCACAATGTAAACCTTTAAAACGTATTTTCACATTGAAAATTGTATTTTTAGAGTAAAAATGTATTTATTTATATTTAAAAGGCATAAACATATAAATATATCTTTTACTATTTTAAAAGTATAAAATATATAGATACATATCTTTGAAACTTCCAAAAAAACATAAAATACTTATTTTGTGTGAATTTAAAGGTATTTATACATTTAAAATGTAATTTGTCTATTTATTCACTTAAAAATATATTTTTTATATTTGATTATATAAGTACATTATTAAATCTAGAAAATACTTTTTTAAAAATATAAATATGTTTTTAAGTGTATAAATACATTTTTAAATATAGAAACACCTTTAAAAATGTATTTATACTTTAAAAATATGAAACAATTACGTATTAGTATTAATAATACATAAAAGTTGTATTTATATTGAAAATACGGAAAAAAATATGTATTCACAGCAAAACATACTTTTATGTTTTTTAGAAGTTTAAAAGATATCACTAGTACAAAAATGACCTACGGTCACACATTCCGAAAAATAGCCTGTCATATTTTTTATTAAAAGTGTGGCCAAAGGTCATTAAAAAAATTTACAAACTGTTTTTGGATACATTTAAATTAGTTTGTGTGGCTATTTTATAGATAATCAAAACTTTAACCACACTTAATTATACCTGGTGTCTTTTTAGACACATAATAGACAAAGTAGCTAAAAGGTGATACATATGGTCACACTAAATATTAATGTGTCCATAGGGCGATTATGTACTAGTTGTACTTAGTTAACGCAAGAAAAGAAAAACAAGTTAGTATTGGTTGTTTATGGTCATGTACCTTTTATTATGTGTGTCAAAATATGATGAATTGGCTTTGAGAAGAAACAAATATTGTGAGTGTAGGTAGCATTTAGTTATGATTACAGCTATTATACGTGTCTATATGTAAATATAGTTGTAAAAAGAACAATAATTTCTTATCGGTATAATTAGGGGTTGTTCATTGAATATGTTACTATAATTATGTAATGTTCATTCTGGTTGTACTATTGTATTTGTAAGTTTAAAGAATAGTCTTTAGAAAAGAAAAACAATTTTA
This sequence comes from Lactuca virosa, assembly GCF_052849685.1. Lineage (NCBI taxonomy): Eukaryota > Viridiplantae > Streptophyta > Magnoliopsida > Asterales > Asteraceae > Lactuca > Lactuca virosa. The sequence goes on from NC_136434.1 coordinate 203,712,140, forward strand.
GACTTTTTGGAAGACTCATAAATTTGACCATTTTTATCTTTGATATCATTTGGCAGAATAAAAAATGAACAAACAAAAAAAATAAAAATAATAAAAACAAAAACAAATAACAATATAGTTATATTGAATAAGATCTATAAGAAAGGACCAAATTGCCCTTTTTGTCATCTATTCTTTTAATTGCACCAGATCATACACCATAGGGTGGTAAAATAGTCCCAGTTTGAAGGGGACGTAAATTGTTACTACGGTTTGTACCAATTTCTGCATCATGAACCCCACAAAATGTAAAAGACCATATTGCCCTTTTGTAGTAAAATAGTCCCAGTTTTCTTATTATATTCCATTTTAGAGTTGAAAATCCAAACCAAAACAGCTCCACATAGAGAATACCAGCAATAGCATTCAACTTTAAAATGCCCCTTTTCAACTTCTGATCACACTTTTCAAAAAGACAATGAAAAATTGAATGACTAAGTAGATAAATTGTATTAAATATGAATTGACAGCATTGTGCTAAAACAATACAATTAAAAGGATATTAACATATACTAAAATCTTATAATTATATCTAAACACCAATTTTTTAAACTAAGAAAAATAATAAGGGTAATATTGTCAATTTGGGGCTGAGACACCATACGGAGTAGTTACTAGCATGCATACTGACACAAACTTCCAAACAAACTTCCAAGAAACATTTTCTTATCTTTTATGGAAGCAACTATCCTTTTTTGAAAACTCGAGAGCGAAACACAAAGTATTGCATACATCTATCAAGACCTATATCGAAATGGTTTATCTTTAACATACTAAAAGAGTAAAAAAAATACCTTAAAATAATCATAATGTTGAAGGAGGTTATATGTTTGTGGGTTGAAATTACCTTCAAATAAGATACTTCTTAGAATCCTTTCACGACAAAACACTAGGATGAAGGTTTGGCCTTTACCTTCTGCAAACAAAAGTAAAGATTATAATATGTTAAAAGATTGAATAACAATATTGCTACAAATTTAAAGCATGACATATTGAAGTTTCATATGAAATATGTGTAAGTATTAGGATATGATTAACTTGAAAATCACTAAATCATAAAAGGGATTTGTGAATTTACTCATTTGTGGTCTTCCTTGCATGCATTTTCTTGAGAGGGAATAGGGAATTTAGACAAAAAAAAAAAGGAAGCACCAATAAGTTTATAGATGGAGAAGAATAACAAATAGACAACAGGACAACCTTGTATAGTGAAAATATAATATTAGAATGTAAAATTAACAAACAAATCATATTATTTACCATATATAATGTAAAATTAACAAATAGTCATTTAAAACTTTCCAATTGCTTAGGTATTCCCAAAAAATCAAAAACAAGAAACAAGAGATACATTATCTAGACTATCAAAGAATCATACCATGTATTACATAATTACACAAATTGTAAGTTATAAAAGAAAACCACCATAACCAAGTACGATCATTAATAGACCTATTTTATAAATTATAACAAAACACAAAATTACCATATGAACTGATGCCCTTAGAAATCATGCTCCGATTGAATCTCAACCAAATCCAACAAATATAGTTCAAATAAACTCATAAATACAAAGTCATCCGGAGAGATGGTGGGGCTTGAGGAAATCTTGGCATTTCATCATAATCAAATTGTATAAAGCATTAAAACTACAAACATACAGTTTTCTAGGACTAAAATCAGGTAGTAGTTCGAAGAAATATAGAAATTTCAAAGTTTCGATGCAATTTAATGTGTTATGCTATGAGAACTCCAAAGAAAATATATGCTTATTGCCTTAGTTTTCCTTACTAAATTAACATCTGAATTGAAATTTTTTGATGAAGCATTACAATGGGTTGTCAATCGCAGATACAATATATCGCTAAATTCATAAAACTAACATATACATACACCTAAATCGTATTAGTATGATGTGATGTTAGGGATTCGTATGTTATACTACCAGTGTTAATAAATAGAGTGAGAAGGAGTTGCAGAATTTTTCGGTGTTGAGTCAGCTACATATATAAATACCTAGTCGGATGGTTCATGCTCTAGTCAGAAATTTGAATTCACGAGGAAGACACAGCGTGAAGTGGCGCCCAACTTTGTGCACCAATGCCCAATCGGATGAAGTGGCAGACGTGTTCGATAGCAAGGGATCGATGGATAGGTTTGACAGATGCAAAGTAATAGAGGAGAGACAATCGTGGATTTTAGTTTCTCGATTTTTAGGAAAAGCGAAGGAGAGAGGGAATGAGGGACACGCTCGGAGAGAGTTTGGATTTTTGGGGGCCAATTTGGGGGGAATTTATTTTTAGTGAAAAATTGGTGGGAAGTCTAATTTTAGTGAAAAAAAAATTAAAGTTATTATGTTGAAAAAAATAAATGAGATATAAGTAGAAAATCTAAAATAAGACATAAATCTTTAATTCTATTTTGCTTTTAATATTTTTTTGTTAATATAAGTATTTTATTGTTAAAGCGATGACTCAAATTTTTTTGGATTTTAAACAAATACAACACGGTGAAGGGAAGACTCGAAATATATTGATATAAATATGTAATTATAAAAAAGTTAACAAAAAAAATACTATTGTTGAATTTCAACAATTTGCAACTAATCAATAAAAACATTAATGGAAGGTGTAATTATGGGTGTTGATAGGTGTTAGGGTGTAAGTGGGAGTGTGGTGAGGTGGGTGGTTTTAGGTATGGGTGAGGGTGGGTCAGAGTGGATATAAGGGTGTTTGTGGGGGTAAGATTGTAGGGTGTGAGTGGGATGATGTAGGTGGATAAAGGGATTTGGGATATGGTAGGGTGTTGGTGTAAGTTTGCAGGTGGGGTTGGACGGTTGTGGTGGTAGGGATGGGGTATGGTGTACAAAATAGGAGTGGATGTTAGGTGTATGGGTGTAGGCTTAGGTTTAGGTGGACATGCCTAGGTCGTTAAAGGTAGATGGTATATAGGTAGGTGGGTGTGGGTGTATATGTAGGTAGATATGGGTTTGGGTATGGAAGGGTGAGTATTTGGGTATGTAAGGGTGAGTATATGGATTTTATATAGGGTAGGGTATACATATGGGTTTGTACGTATAGATGGGTAGTTGTGATGGTAGGGATGGGTGACCACATGCTCACCCAACCCCATCCCATAGATATTCTAGTGCCAACCACGTTCACCCTTACCATATGCCTACACCAATACCTATACCTATACCCTCACATACCCATATTTATATGCTTATTCCTACAAGCCCATACGGACGTTTATGTCACCCCATATCTATCTCACCTCACCTCCACATCATACACCCACCATCCTATCCCCACACCCCACATCGTCCTACATCTACATCCCCACTCCCATTACAAGAAATATTTACCCCTATATAACATACACCACCTACACACGCCTACCCCACACACACCTCAAATCCAACCCTCACACTACACCTACATGATCATCCTAACCACAACTCATAGACCTATCGTCACCCCACCTCTATACCTATACCCATACCCTAAACACCCATACTTATACCCCTATTCCTGTACATTTTGTTTTCTATTTTATGTTTAATCCAATTTTCATTTTATATATTTTGAGTCTAATAAATTATTGCTTTATTTTAAATATGGTAATTGTTTTAGATAAATTTTAAATTTCAACCACCATCCTACCTACCCACTTTATGCCCACATAACCTACCAATATCACATATCACCCTAAGGGAGAACTGAGTCATCAAGACGGTGATCAACGATGGGTTAGGGTGGTATTGTTGGGTTAGGATTCTGTCCAAGGCGGTCTAGCGGGCTCGCGTAATTGTTCTCTTTGGTTGACCCGTGAATTTGTATTTTCCATGTGCATTGATGACTTATACTATTAATCAAATATTTGAACACATATGAAATAATAGTATTTGCAAGAAAATTAAATAAAAATTTCGTATGGCATTGCATGTGAAGTGTATTAAGAAAAATAATTCCATTTTAACAGAAAATTTTCAATGTTTGAAAAACGCCTTGGGTCGGTATCTTAATGAAAAACGCCTCATTCCCCTTTTGCAATAAAAATTTCCAATAAAAATTAGATACTCCTCTTATCCTTTTGGTGCAACCACTTGGGTCGGTATCTTAATGAAAAACGCCTCATTCCCTTTTTGCCCTAATACCCATCGACATCCACAAAATCGAATGTCTATCGCTTCCATCGACATTCCTTTAACCTCCTGTGGCTAGCACCTTCACTCCGCAAGCACCACCACTCTGCCAAGACCGCCACTCCGACATCACCCTTTCGGTAAGTTTTTTGCTTCCTAAAATCGTGTTTTACTTGGTGCCTGAACAGATATTGTCTAGCTTGGATTATAAACGAGTGTGACAGTGAAGGTAATATTAAGTGATGCCTATTTTGAAGAAATTATTCTGTTAAACGCCTCATGCCCCTTTTGCCCCTAATACCCATCGACATCCACAAAATCGAATGTCTCCCACTTCCATCGACATTCCTTTAACCTCCTGCGGCCAACACCTTCACTCCGCCACCACCACCACTCTGCCAAGACCGCCACTCCGACATCACCCTTTCGGTAAGTTTTTTGCTTCCTAAAATCGTGTTTTACTTGGTGCCTGAACAGATATTGTCTAGATTGGATTATAAACGAGTGTGACGGTGAAGGTAACATTAAGTGATGCCTATTTTCAAGAAATTATTCTCTTAAATGCAAGTAGATATGTGTATGCCCTAATTTCAAAAAAAAATATGTTAAATGAAGGTAGCGATGTTGATTCTGGTTGTGACGCATGCTATGCAATAATTGAATAAATATAACATTGTTTTTGTTAGAGAACTTGCAAATAAGATTTGGGTTATATGAATTAGCATAATTCCCATATCAATCTATTTATTGTTACAAGTTTCATAACAACTTTTGGACTATTGCACTCAGAGTATGTGGGGTTGGAATCAAAAAGTGGAAACATATCTACTGAGGAGGAAGATACAATTTCCAGTCTGTGTGAGTCGTTGGCCAATAGGCACTCCAAATTAAGTATCTACATAAAAATAGATTATATTTCTACCAAATTTCTTTGGATCAAATGTTTTGTTGATATTTGGTCCTCCAATTGCATTGGCTATGGGTGCTAAATTACTTAATTTCTTTATGTAGATTCTTTATACATATGTTTATTTGTTTGATAATCCAAGCTAGCTTTTTGACTTTTACCTTATTTAGTTCTTTTTTCAGCAGGTGGTAGAACTAGGCAAGCATAATGCTTGTTTATTTTTTTATGTGTCAAAATTAATTAGCAATGCCTGAATGAACTAAGTTACTGTTTTATATGTTGTATAAAATATTTTGATCTTTGTTTCTCTTTTCCAGTGGAAGCTTTTTCAAGCATGAGGGAAGCACAAAGGACCATGAGGTATTAATTTGTTCTTACATTCATTAATGGAATGAGCTATTTGTGTTCAGTTTTTATAAATATTTTAAATGGCCATTATCAATGTGATATAGGTACTTATCTCTACACTAATTGAAAGACATGTATGCCTAACTACTATGAATCTCAAATGCTATAATGTGTATCTACTTTCGATGAAGGGTTTCTACCATGTAACTTAAGTACTATGAAGGGTATGTACTCTGCAAATATTGAAATATCAGTTTTCTTTGTTCTTGGTGAAAATAGCATATGAATTTATAGGTTTTGAGCTATGATGATTTACACGGTTCTTAGGCTGTTATCAAAAAATTTGCATTGGTTCTATTAGATTGCATCATGGGTTGTTATGATTTCAACGACCAAAGATCCACCAGAGGAATCATTAACACTGGTATGTCATCACTTCACAAATTCGTTGTTATCTTTTTTTTGTACTAATTTCTGATTTTTCATTTGGGACTTCACTCTTTTTAGGCAATTGCAAAAATCACCAAATAACAATTCAAACTAAGTCTGCAACTGCAATTCCTGATATACTTTGTGCATTACACTTTCTTCCTTGATAAACTACTCTACTAAGTTTTTAATGTACTCATTTTTTGTTTCAATGTTGTTGGTATAGGTACTAAATATGATATCACCTCAACACCATGAACTTCAAAACTCAAAGAGGCGGAAACCAACTTATATATCATCTCATAGCCTTCTTAAGAAGACAAGGAGCATTACCAACAAGATGAATGCCTAGTTACGTCTAGTTTTGTGTTTATGATGTTTTTGCTTTATTCACATTAGTTGAGGATGCATATAAAACTTTTGTTCCATGGCCAAAATACCTTGTGCAAACCGAGTCAAAGGGTTGTTTAATTATGTTCACTACTTTGTGCATTACACTTTATTTTCTTCATAAAGTAGTATACTAAGTTTTTGATGAACTCATTTTTTGTTTCAATGTTGTTATAGGTACCAAAAATTATATCACATCAAGAACATCAACATCAAAACTCAAAGAAAAGGAAACCAACTTACATATCATCTCATTCCCTTCTCAAGAAGACAATGAGCAATACAAATAAGATGAATGCCTAGTTATGTTTATGTTTTGGTTTATGATGTGTTTGATTTTTTTACCGTTATTTAAATTCTTGAAATTAGGACAATTTTCTTTTTTTTTTGGTATTTTAATTAGGAATTTAATGTATGGATTTGGATTTCAATTATTACTAATATCAAATTATGAATTTTGCTTTTGTTTCATATTATTGGGTTTGGTTACTTTAATTTAAATTATTTTGATGTGTCTACAATGTAGAAAAAGTAACAATAAATATTAAATTAAAGTGGCTTTAATATAAATTTGGTCATGTTTTATAGGTTTTCAATGTCTCAAATTATACAATGGTTACTTTACATCATTTTTTAACGTGTGGCTAAATGGTTAACAATAGCCATAATATACAAGAATTATGAGTCTACAGTTGATTTAAAATGATGTTTATTCTAAAGTTTTTGTGACTAAGTTAAACAACAACAACATGAAAAATAATTTATGTGGCAAATAAATACCATAATTGATTGTTGTTGAGACTAAATACTAGCAAATCGTCACTTACATCATTAATTATATGTGTCCATTTACCGAACATGGACATGTTCACCGTAATTATATGTGTCTAAAATATACCCAATAGTCTTAATATGATACCGAATAGTCCTTAATTTTAACAAAATGTGTGTCTTTATAATACTTATGATTGTATTTCACTTAATTGTGTGTCTCTATACGATAGGTTATAGTCACAAAAATTGATTGTTTTTTGTGACTAATAATTAGCAATTCGCCACTTATTGAAGTAATTACATGTGGCCATTTAGCAAACATGGTCATACTCACCGTAATTACATGTTTACAAAAGATACACAATAGTCTTAATAAAATTTAAACTGTGTGACAATATAAAAGAAAACAACTACACTAAAACATCATGAATGTCGCAAGTTGGTGATATACAGTCACTACGTTTACTAAATAAATGTTACTACTGACGATTTAACGCTACAGTATTGGATATTTAAGGAACAAAATTCCGTACACATTTGCCACACTTTTATAATACGGCCACATGTTTTCATATCATATGGACACTACATTTTAAAGTGATCATAAGACCCATACGATGACGTCACCTTCCGTCACACTTTCAGTGAAAAAATAAAATGTCACTATACGCATATGGTCACACTTTTTGGGTGTGCCTGTAAGTCATATTTCTTGTAGTGTATGTATCTATATCTTTTATACTTTTAAAATCATAAAAGAAATATTTATATATTTAAAAATATATTTATGTCTCTAAAATAAAACTGACTTTTTACTTTGTACATACTATTATATATATATATATATATATATATATATATATATATATATATATATATATATATATATATATATATATATATTAAAAGGTTGTTCCTTAGGAACAGTGAAGTTTTGCTGCTTAGGACTTTAACCACAAAACTTTTGAACATTGGCAGTTTATCTCCTTTAGCTTTTGGTAATATCATTTTTGCCTCAAGCATTTTAATATTCGCTTTTGCCCCAATATTTTGCCTCAACATTTGAGTGGATGTGTCGGTGTGGTGGACACATGTTATTCCACGTGTTCTTCTGTGGCTCGTGTCCTCCACCGCCTCCGTGACTCATCTTTTCCACCGCTTTATCAAGCGACCAGGTATAAAAATTAATCCCTTCAATCACGTGTCCTTCTCCGATTCTTCCTGATCTTTGACCGATCGATTCAACCCACCCCTGCATTTTTACTTTACCACCATAATTGTTATTCAGGGGTTTCATTAGGCTAACTACTACCTCTCATGGTCTCTGATTCAATCTCTCATGGTCAAAATATTGTCAAACCATCAATCAAACAATTGTGAAGCCCCCACCGTACACCCAAAATCATCATCTTCTGCCATATGACCTCCTCATAAGAGGATTGTTCTTCCATACCTACAATACGTCCTTTCCATCTTCCTTTTTCGACTCCATCTCAATCTGTAAATCGGCGACAAATTCAGTAGAGGAATTCGCCAACAATAGCGATTTCCCCCACAATCACTCACACCTTTAATTTGATTTTTATGTCTGCTCTGGTCTCTACCATCTTGACTGTCTCCATCGCCTTAGGGCTTGACTGTCTCCACCGTATGCCAAGTGTTCAATGATTTGCCTAAAAAAACGGGAATAGGACTAATTAAGGTAATTAACTTTTTGATTTGTTCACATGTAGGTAACTATCTTTTTTTTGTATACGTCTGGGTAACAAACTTTTTGGAACTGTTCACATATGACCATTATGACCTGCTGTAGCAGGTTACATCCGGCTATAGTAGGTCATAATGGTTACAAGTGAACATTTTCAACAAGTTCGTTACCTAAATGTGTACAAAAGAAAAATAGTTACCCAAACATGAACAAAACCAAAAGTAAGAGTAAATTACACGAATGGTCCCTGTGGTTTGGGGGAATTTATGCGTTTGGTCCCTAACTTATTTTTTAATTCGGATGGTCCCTACTATTTATTTTTGTTGTGTTTGGTCCCTGTCTTACCTAAGAAGACTATTGTGTCATTATTAATTTAATATTTTTAATTAATTTTCTTATTTATGTATTTTTTATATGTTTAAAAAAACTAATAGACCCTACATATTTGTATCTTCTCACCATCCCATCTCTCATCATCCTCAACTTATATTTTTTTCCATCTTTAGTGACATCGACGTCTTCACCATCCATTTTTTTCGGTCCTTCAACTCCGGCGAACCAACACCACAACTACTAAAGTGAAGAGATAGTGGGTTATGTGTTTGTTCGCCAAAGTTGAAGGACAAAAAAAAATGATGGTGAAGACTTCCATGTCACTAAAGATGGAAAGAAAATAGAGGTTGAAGAGGATGTAAAATAGGATGGTGACCGGTGGGATCCAGATTAAAATTTTCAAATGTGGTTTTAGGTTTACGGTGAGGAGATACAAATATGTGGGGTCTATCAATTTTTTTAAACATATAAAAAAACATATATAAGAAAATTAATTAAAAAAATAAATTAATAAGGGCACAATAGTCTTTTTAGGTAAGATAAGGACTAAGCGCGCAACAAAAATAAACAGTAGGGACCATCTAAGTTAAAAAAATAAGTTAGGGACCAAATGCACAATTTCCCCCAAACCATAGGGACCATTCGTGTAATTTATTATTACTTTTGGTTTTGTTAATATTTAGGTAATTATTTTTTTGTACACATCTAATAACGAACTTGTTGAAAGTGTTCACATATAACCATTATGACCTGATGTAGCTGGATGTAACCTGCTACAGCATGTCATAATGATCATATGTGAATAGTTCCAAAAAGTTTGTTACCTGGATGTGTACAAAAAAAAGATAGTTACCTATATATGAACAACCCGAAAAGTTAATTACCTTAACAAGTTCTATTCCCCAAAAAAAACTTACATACCAAAATATCTGAAATTGTACCCCACGCCAAGTGTTTGACGACTTTTGATTTACGAGGTTAAAGGAAGGACGAAGGAGAAACCAACATTATTACGGACATACTTTAAAAGGGAGCTATATGGGTTGATCGAAAAGTTATGGGTTGATCGAAAAGTTAATTACCTTAACAAGTTCTATTCCCCAAAAAAAACTTACATACCAAAATATCTGAAATTGTACCCCACGCCAAGTGTTTGACGACTTTTGATTTACGAGGTTAAAGGAAGGACGAAGGAGAAACCAACATTATTACGGACATACTTTAAAAGGGAGCTATATGGGTTGATTTTGTCCCAATTTCTAGGATATGTCGTTCTAAAATATTGGTTCCTTTATGAGTAATTTATACCTCAATTTTAATGTTCTTAATTCTTACCTTCATCATTCATCTCTCCATTAGTTGATTTGGATTTTATATTATTTTCACAGGTGGTCATTCCAGTAGGGATGAACAAAGATTCAAAAGAATTCGCCGGATAATTGTTCAATGTACTTAGTCGGCTACAAAATTTCACTTGCGACTTGATTAGCAAAGCTCAGTTGAAGGAGTTTTGGGATCTAGTTGTCGATCTAAGTTTCGATTCAAGCTGTCAAACTTTCTTTGATATGTGATTATTTATAATATTTATTCAAATTATGTTCATTAATTATTATAATCAATTGGGTTTTTCATATCATAATCCCTAATTGATTCAAAAGATTGATATCTGAATACGTTTACTAATTCAAAAACATAAATTCAAGGTTGACAAAGATGCCGATGGCCGGATCACTAAAGTCGAAGTTAGAGAGGTATAAACTCAACCTCTTTTGATTTTAGTTGGTTTGTATGAAAATACGTTAACGTTACTTATATTTTATTGCTAATAAAAATATTAAATACTAACTTTTAACAATTATTTTCTTTTAATAATTTGCCAATTGAATGATTGATTTTAAAAAATTGGCAAATTGAATGATTGATTTTTAAAAATTGTCATTTATAGTTCTAACAATTATGTTCTAATAGATATATAACTATATATTAATTCCTCTAATAGATATGTAACTATATATTAATTCCTTTAGTCTTTAACTTGTGTTAGAAGGAAGGATGTTATTAGGCATGAGCAAACGTACTGAAACGGCCGGAACCAGCCCGACCCGGACCCGTTCTGGGAACCGGCTTCAGCCAAAATCAAGAACCGAACCGGCCCGGCGGTTCTATTGGTTCCGGTTTCGGGTCCGGTTTTTGCCGGATTTCCGATTTTGGAACAGGTCTAATTTGACACGCATCCTTGCAGGGCTTGTAACTCATTCAGTTTTTAACCAAATCAAGTTATTTTATAGTCTAAACTTAACTACAAAACCTAAACTACATGTAGGAAAAAGATTCAAGTAAAAAAAACTTAAATTGAGTGAGTTATGCACATTTGAACAACAAAGTCATATTACGTTTAATTCCTATAACATAAAAACATTTTAATTTGACACCCTTCCTTGCGGGGCTTGTAACTCATTCGATTTTTAACCAAATCAAGCGTTTTTATAGTCTAAACTTAACTGAAAATCCTAATCTACACATAGGAAAAATATTTAGGTCAAAACAAGTTAAATTGAGTGAACTATGCATATTTGAACACCAAAGTCATATTATATTTAATTGCTGAAACATAAAAAAAAAAATCTGATTTGACACCCTTCATTGCGGGGCTTGTAACTCATTCAATTTTTAACCAAATCAAATGTTTTTATAGTCTAAACTTAACTACAAATCCTAATCCACATGTAGGAAAAAGATTCCGGTCAAAAAAAGTTAAATTGAGTGACTTATGCCCATTTGAACAACAAAGTCAGATTACATTTAACTGCTGAAACATAATAAAAAATTCTGATTTGACACCCTTCCTTGCAGGCTTGTAACTCATTCAATTTTTAACCAAATCAAGTGTTTTTATAGTCTAAACTTAACTACATATCCTAATCCACATGTAGGAAAAAGATTCCGGTCAAAACAAGTTAAATTGAGTGAGTTATGCACATTTGAACAACAAAGTCCAATTACATTTAACTGCTTAAACATAAAAAAAATTCTGATTTGACACCCTTCCTTGCGGGGCTTGTAACTCATTCAAATTTTAACCAAATCAAGCGTTTTTATAGTCTAAACTTAACTACAAATCATAATCTACATTTAGGAAAAATGATTCAAGTCAAAACAAATTAAATTGAGTGAGTTATCCACATTTTAACAACAAAGTCAGATTACATTTAATTGCTGAAACATAAAAAAATTTCTGATTTGACACACTTCCTTACGGGACTTGTAACTCATTCAATTTTTAACCAAATCAAGTGTTTTTATAGTCTAAACTTAGCTACAAATCATAATATACATGTAGGAAAAAGATTCAGGTCAAAACAAGTTAAATTAAGTGAGTTATGCACATTTTAACAACAAAGTCAGATTACATTTAATTGCTGAAACATAAAAAAAATTCTGATTTGACACCTTCCTTGCAGGGCTTGTAACTCATTCAATTTTTAACCAAATCAAGCGTTTTTATAGTCTAAACTTAACTACAAATCATAATCTACATGTAGGAAAAGGATTCATGCCAAAAAAAATTTAAATTGAGTGAGTTATCCACATTTGAACAACAAAGTCAAATTACATTTAATTGCTGAAACATAAAAAAAAATTCTGATTTGACACCCTTATTTGCGGGGCTTGTAACTCATTCAATTTTTAACCAAATCAAACGTTTTTATAGTCTAAACTTAACTACAAGTCATAATCTACATGTAGGAAAAAGATTCAGGTAAAAAAGAGTTAAATTGAGTGAGTTATGCAATTTTCAAAATTTGAGTGAGTTATCCGGCCCGGTTCCCGGTTTTGGGCCGGTTCCAACGACCGCTTCTTACCGGGTCCCGGTTCCAAAAATTGACAAAATTATAGTATCGGTCTTGGCCCGACCAGTTCCATCGGGTTTCGGTTCCGCTTCCGGTTCCGGTTCCGGTTCCGGGACCGGTTCCGGCCGGTTCCCCGGTCCATATGCTCATCCCTAGATGTTGTGGTAATCTCTCTCTTTCTCTCTCTCTCTCTCTCTTATTTTATTTTTTTGTACAAAGAACAGAATTAACATGTGCTATCTTCATTCAATAAATATTGTCAGCTTAAGTGCATCCACAAACAACTTATCAAACATTTAGAAACAAGCTGATGAATACACCGCATTGATCATTGAAGAATTGGACCCAGACAATATCGGTTACATTATGGTATACATCTATCACTGTTTCCCCATTTTATGTACTTATTTTTATAGTTTATTTTAGTATATTTTATTCATAACTTGGATAATCTTCATGCATATTTTCCTTTTTGTTATTTTATGACTATTTCGGGTACTTTCTAGTTTTGTGATCTTTATTGCAGATTTCAAGGAGACTAGCGGAGCGGGAATGTCAGGAAGTATGGAAAACAATTAGATTTGGAGAACAACAAGGATTATGAGCTTGATGACTAGTGGAGTTGATGCATGGAGTGGGCTAGTTGCTATGGAGCTTGAGGAAGATGGACCTTGAATTTAGAAGAAAATGGTAAATTTTCGAGCATGCGGAGATTATTGATCGGGCGAGTACGTGAGCTATGGATGATTTGGTGAAGCCAAATTGGGCTTAAATTGAAGAAAACATGAAGAATATTGGGCTACAAGTTTAGTGGATTCGTTCTGGCCCAGTGGGCTAAGTCATTGGAAGCCCAAATCACAAAAGAACCCAATTCAGCATGTGGGCTACCCGCACAACGGCACACGAGTTGCGCAAGGCCCTGTAGGGGCATGTCTAGGAATTATTGTTTTGAGCTATATGTGGAAGGTTGGTGTGCCACTTTTCCACACTTCTTTACATCCGATTTTGGAGCACCTTCTCTAGAGATTTTGAAGACTTTGAAGGCCAAGAACACTTGAAGAACGTCATCTTTTCATCTATAATTTTGCTACATGTTTGGTACATTTTACTTAAGTTTTAGTTTCTTGAGTTTAGCCATATTAGGCTAAACTAATCTTGGTTGACTTTGGTGAAATCCTTTGAATGTTTGTTCACTATTGAAGACTCCATGAACTTGTTCTTGAATCTTTATGAGAATGTTTTGTGTTTTAACATCTTATTACTACTTGTATGTTTTTAAATGTGATTGTGGTGATTAGTTGGCTAATTTCTTGATTAAGTAAAGGATCCTCAAATTAGCAAGCAACAAATAATTTTTGTGTTGGTTTTACTCCACACAATCATAAAAACATTTTCTCCAACGTGGAAGTGAAAGCATTTGACTCCTCTTCGATTTGGTGACCTTTTGGTTCTTAATGCTAGTTGACTTTCACTAATTACATGCTTAATGGAAATTGTGAGTTTTGACTAAGGAAATTGTAAGGAGCTTCTCTAACCATTTTAACAACTAAAAAAAGTCTAGGTAATCTCAAGCTTCTTGAATTACTATAGCCAAATTAAAGATTTAAAACAAGTATTGCACCATTGTGTTTTAATGATATGTTCATCAAATGTTCAAGTGAGGAAACCTTAAGTCAACCATCTTTCTCTTATTGATTTTATATCAAACCATTGTTTTTCTTGAAATTGTCTATTTAAATCTTAGTTTAATTCTAGTTTATTTCAAGTATTTCAAAAGACTAAAACCCCTCATTTTTACTTTTATTGTCATTTTACAAGTATTTTTACAAAGAGACTTGCATAAAGTTATAAAATTGAACTAATATTCGCGGATTCGACCCCTTTACCACTATACACTATTTTAGTGTAAAAGATTTAGGGTTTTTTTATTTTGTTGGCCTCGAAAACCACCAAATTTTGGTGCCGTTGCCGGGGATTGGTTTATTTTTAATCAGTTTGTTTCGCTATCCCCAGATCTCATCGTATAGGTACTCTAATCTACAATCCCGAATTTGAAAATAAAGTATGGCTTGGAAATGAACACTCATTGTATTGAAGATCAACTTTATGAGCTAGCTCAATTACTTATGATGATTGAAAGTGACCAAAGTGTGTAGCCCATGCCTCTTCTTTATGATTTTTGCGCCCAAAGTGGACATCATTCTGACATGTGTCCATATTTACAAGGAGAATGGGAAGAAGTGCAAGATAAGGGAAACTACTACCGGTCAAACCAATGGAGTTATGATTAGCCTCAACATGATCAATGGTGGGACAACAACTAAGTTTGGGGAAATAACTAATATCAAAACCCATACCAAACTTGGATAAATAACCAATACCAACCAACTCTACAGTTCTAAGAGCCCTATCTATGACAACCCGATACTTTCTAGTCAACAAAAGTCAATTCCGTTAAATAAAATTTCGAATTTTATTTGTTCCGTTAAGTTCTTGTGGGTTAGAAAATAAGCTAAAATATATAATTAGAGGTTATATAAGTTTTCAGAACCAAAAACACTCGAAAAATCAGCAAACTCGTCCAGCCACGCGTTTACGGCCGTAAACCCGTTTACGGCCGAGAACCCATTTCCAGCCGCAAACCCAACCGATATAAAGGTTTTTGCCGGAGAGATTTTTCATTTCTCATCTTTTTTACCCGAAAACTCTCTCAAGTTGCTCCCAAGAACCTCCCAAGAACATTCATATCTTCAAGAACAAACCTTCAAATCTTCATATTTTCACCAAGAACACCAAGAACATCTTCAAATCTTCAAACATGTTATTTAAATAAACATAATAGATTCTCGATGCTTGTGTTTTTCTTTATATGTTGAATATCTAGAACGATGGTAGAATACCAACGAATTAGTTTCACTCAAAAGCATTTTCATCATCTCCACATCGGTATATTAAAGCTCGACGTTACGTTCTTGTAGCTAATTTTGGTGATTTTAGTGTCATCACACATTTTATGTAATTGGAACTGACATGTGAGTTAAGGGGCTTATCATTTGTACTATATATTATACGTTTGGAGAATGCAGAGTGCATGCATATATAATATCGAATTATAAGGCGGTACGACAGAAATATGGGAGGTCAAGGGAGTCGCGCCCCCATGTAGGATCCTAAGGGTAGCGCCCCTAGCGGGGTACAAGGGGCAGAGCCCCTGACGGTGGTCCATTTGTGGTCAAAGATGGTCTTATTGTTGGATTTGGTGTCTAAGCCCGTAACTATAACTGGGATGTACCTGACCCGATTGTAGCATGGTCCTTTTAGGTTGCCTTCACCAGTGCAATTTGATAGGATGGAGTTTTGAGAATAAGGTTATTTATGATTTATTAATATATTATAAGTATAATATATTAATATGAAATCATATTATTTAATTATTATTGATCAAGAATTAATTTTGTGATCAAAAGAGACTAATTAAATATATAGGGATTGATTATGCAAATCAATGATTCTTATAGTGTGGGCCAATGATCCATGATTATTTAGATGGGATAAACCAATGAGATAGTCCATGGTGGTTAAACCCATGGAGCATAAGAATGTGAAAGGTCATGGAACATTAGGGTTTGCATGAATGTAACCCTAGTTTAGCAATTGTCACACCCCCGAACCAGACGGCGGAAAGGTCCGAGAGCTCGTGTGACTAACAATTGAATTATCATCACAATGAATATACATGAAACATAACACATTCATCACCAACATTACATATAACAACTAGCATTGTTTACATCAAGTACATTGTTATGAGTTACATAATTTCAAAGTATTAAAAGTACGATGAGTGACGTTACACAAAATGAATCCATACATTCTTGAAAATCTTCCTGCTTAATGATTACCTGAGAATACAAGTTATTTTGAAAACGATCAACATATATAATGTTGGTGAGTTCATAAGTATATTTGAATAAAAGTCTTTGTATCTTTTGAAAAACCTAGAAAATCCAATATTTTATGTGAAGTGTCTGAAAATGATGTGAAAATCAAGTATAAATGCATGTGTGAGTTTCATAGCAGTAACATATATGATTGTCGTTTAATTTCTTTGTATTGTAGTAAGTGATAACCGAATAATAGTATTTCCCAGAAAATCCGATATTTTCTGATTTATGACAATGTTGAGGTTCTCGTATCGTTAAATAAGTAGTTTTTCATTGACACAATCGAAGGGTTAATCTTCGAAATGTTTAATTTGGTATTGAATCCCTATATGAGCCGTTATAACCATGCATGATAATGACTAGGTTGCCCGTCTTGGCATTTTTCCAAATGCCGGTATTGCTCAAGATTTTGTCGCCCTAGACTGGCTTAGTCTAGCTGTAGCGAACAACTAAGGCGTGGGGGGTCACCCCGTATAGATCTATACACTAACTCCCGCTTTCCCTCCAGGAAACTCTGATTATAACTACAGGCTACGATTGTACACTCAGAGGTGCTAACCGACAAGTCTCGCTAGATTCTCAACCCTCTGTACTATGTTTAATGTTTACGTGTATGTTGTATGTTTTCATATTCAAAAGGTACATATATAAGTATACGAAGTTCAATGATTACGCAAAGGTATAGTTATGATCTACTAGCATGTGAATTCCATTCCAAGCCCAATTAGCATGTAAATGGACCACAAGGGCCCAATAACATGTAAGAGGGTAATTTGGGCCCAATAGACATGTAAATGGACCACAAAGGCCCAACAAACATGTAACCCATAACTCAGGCCCAAATTAACATGTAAATGGGTCGCAAGGCCCAATAAACATGTCATGGAGAAGTATGGGGCTCAATATACACTTGAATGGGCCCTTGAGGCCTATTGGCCATGAAATATGAATATTAGGCCCAATAAAATAGTTATCGACGTATTTCATCCATTTGTTATTGTTCCGTTGTTTGTTTTAGCCCGAGGTTTACCAATTGATGATAAAAAGTCCTCTTTTTGTAAAAATGACGTTTTTGGCCAATAATCCTCAAATTTTCAATTAAGGCCCAAAGTTTTGTAAAAATAATACTTTAGTCCATAATTTATAAAAATTTGTAATTTTGTCCCAAATATTTAGACGTTCACGGATTTAATCCAAAAATTTATATTTTGACATTTATGGCCCAGTTTTGCAGAAAATTGCATTTCCAACCTCTTGTTTGTAAAAATTGTCACTTTCGGCCGAATTTTGATAAAAGTTACATTTTTGGTCCAATTTAGAAATAAATGTTATTTTCACTCCAAAATTTGATTTATTTACATTTATGATTCAAACTTTGGCCAAATAACATTTTTAATCCCAAAACTTCATTTTTTCGCAAATTTGGGCCCAAAACCGTGAAGCCCAAATGTTTGGCCCATTAAGCTCAAATTTACATTTTTGGCCCTTTGGGAAGTATGTTTATCATAAAAATCCCTTTTTATACAAGTAGAACCTGTTTGGTCTTTATAAAAACATAAATGTCACTTTTTGCCCTTATCTTTTGTTTTCTTGACAATTTTTGACCCTTAACAAGGTTTTTGTTGTAAACTTTTATATCTTAAACATATAATCACTCTTAACTTGATAATATGATGTATAAAGTGTCTTAGTTCATGGATCTTTGCTCAATGTTACTTAAAATATCGAGATTGTTAAGATCTAGCACATTTTTAATAAATAAACTAAGAATCACACAAGACATGCATATAACACACATATCTACACATTTTACTTGCATTCTCCCCCAAAAATAATATGAAAACCGAAAACAAGGGGGTATGAACTCACCTTTGCTTTGATGTTTCAGTTTTAAAGAAGAAGTGAAAGAAGTTGATGTGATTTTGGCTCTAACAAACTCCTTGAGTGGGTTTCGAACTTATGAAGTTTCTAAGGCGTTAGATCACGAAATGAAGCTTCATAAGAGTGTGTTCTTAGCTTAAGGATGAAAATCAAAGACTTAAATATGATAACAACTTACCAAAGAGTGATGATCTAGATGAGAACCTATTGAAGTATACTCTAATTCTCGAAAATTTAGAGGAAAATGTAGGAGTGTTCTTGTGAGTGTTTGAGAGATTATTGGAGAGAGTTTGTAAGTGAAGTGTGTGTGTGTGTGTATCTTCGGCCGAGAATGAAAGAAGAGAGGAAGAGAGACTAGTCTTGAAGTATGTTGGGTTATACAAGTTTACATAAAAGTATGAGAAACAATTACCTTGTTGTATGGTGAATAATATGGAGGTGGCACCTCCAAAGTCAACCCCCCCCCCCATTTCATTTCTTTTTTTTGTTAAATGGTGTTGGGCCGAGAGTTTGGGCCAAGATGGTAGGAATAGGATAGTTTAAGCCCATTAAGCTTTAATTAGGATTTTTGGA
This sequence comes from Lactuca virosa, assembly GCF_052849685.1. Classification (NCBI taxonomy): domain Eukaryota; kingdom Viridiplantae; phylum Streptophyta; class Magnoliopsida; order Asterales; family Asteraceae; genus Lactuca; species Lactuca virosa. Next base: position 203,731,464 of record NC_136434.1, read on the forward strand.
ACCTAATCATAAAATTTTCGGCCCATTGTCCCTTGGAAACACTTACGGCCTAACATAAGATAAATGGGATGGGTTTTTAGGTCCATTATGGTCTATCGGAGTTGTTATGGCCCAATAAGGCCCATTAGGGTTAGAATGAATCAGTCTAGACCCAAATGGTCCAAAATGTTATAGATTTATGAATTGGGTCCAATTAGGGTTTGTGAGTCCAATATAATTGGATTGAATGCTTATTGGTCCATTAGGCCCAATAAGGAAATCCTAGTCCAATATGGACTCAAAACGAGATTTTTAGGGTTTTCAGACTCTTTGTTGAACATGAGAGGTGGATTTAAATGAGCACTGAGTGATATTTACTTAGAGTATATGTTTTACAATAGTTGAATGGTTACACGAGAATAGAATTTTCTAGCTAGAATACTAGTTGTGACAACAACACTATAAAAGCATACCCCCAGTCCCAAAATCGGCACCCATTCATTCTAAGAGAGTGAAGTTGATTTTGTGATAAGTAACCTATTCTCTCAAGTCTCCTCTTGCATATTGGTGTTTGTGAACCATTAGAGGCATCACACATGGGGTGCTCAAGCTTTCAAAGGTCAAGAACTAGAAGTCCTTCTAAGAGGTAAGTCATCTAACTATTTATATTGTTCAATTGTATGCTAGTTTGGGAGAATGCTTTGGAAAAATTGAAAATGCATGTATAATTAGAGAAAACATAGACCCAAAGCATTTAGGGTTGTATGTGCACCATAGGGGTGTTATAGTGCTCAAAACCCAACAGTGGTATCAGAGACTTGGGTTGTTTTCTGTTATACTTGATGCTTGTTATTTTTCAAAGTTGAAAAAAAATCAATTTTCTGGCCTCTGACTGATGAACTCGCCGAGTCCACTGGCTGACTCGACGAGTCCACTCAGTAACAAGGGCAACTCGACGAGTCAGCTCATGTACTCGTCGAGTCCATGGCTTTGGTTGCAGAATTTCGAGTTTTCTTGGCCTAGATTGGATTGGAATCATTACTACAAACTGTTTTACATCATTAAATCTGTTTTTTATGATATGGTAGTGATTATGCTCATCCAATCTCAAGATAATTGTCAAAGTTTTAAGATAATTGTTGTTTTATATGATAAACAAAGTTGCTTGCGAATATTGACTTGATATTATCTTGTTTATGAGTTTAGCTAGATCAATCTTGAATTATATGATAATTTTAGTTGTTGAAAATTGATCTAAATAAATTTTAATGATCTCCATAACTTGTCCTCAAGTTATGGAAAATGAAAAGTCTCATCCATTAAAATGCATTAAACTCATAAGTTATAAATTCCAAGAGTCATCAAAAGATAGTTGTCAAAATTCTTATGATAGTTTTTAGTTTATATGTTAAGCCAATTACTTGTATCATTTGATTTGAAACTATTTTGCCTTATGAGTTAGTTTAGATCATGATTAAAAAAATATATGATAATTTTCCTTGTTAGAATTGATCTAAATGTTCTTTAATGAGTTCCATAACTTGTCCTCAAGTTTTGGAACATGAAAAGTCTTATCGTAAATGTTTTAATGAACTCCATAACTTGTCCTCAAGTTATGGAAAATCAAGAGTCTTTTCGTAAAACCAAAAATTAACTCGTAAGTTATGGATATGAAATTTTTTGACAAGTTTCAAAACTTGCCCTCAATATTTGGAATTTGTAAAGTCTCACTAATGAAACTTTAATTCCAAACCCTAGAGTTTTAAAAGTTAAAATTCAACTCTTATAGTTTATAATATTATAAGTTTAATAATATATATATATATATATATATATATATATATATATATATATATATATATATAAGACAAGTCAATCTTACCATTAGTAGGCCTCATTCACGAAGCCGGTCTATAAGGGGGTATAAGGTTACTACCTATAAAATGGTGGTTTAATGGGTGTCCACTCTCACCCACCGCTTCCTTGACTGGTGGAGGGTCGTTAGCCGAACGGGTAAGATAGGACATTAATTCTCCCTCATTAAAAAGTACAATGATAAAAATAAAGTAATTAAACTTTTATTAAATTCCCAATCTTAGTTACTTTAGGAAAATGTGAAAATGGTGTTAATCCATGAAATTACACTTTGCACCCTTATTAAGTCATTAGTGAAGCATGTGTGGTTAACCGACACACTAATCTGGGACTGACAAATGTGTGGCAAAGGGTAGCTTGATGTTAATCATAGATCAATGGAGTGTGTGTGGTTAACTGACACATTGATTAGGTGATTTGTAACATTGAGTGTACCAAGCTAATTTGCATGGTTATTCACACCTTGTTTGTGATCCTCGGCATCCTAGTCACAAATTTGAAGGGCACACTCGAGATTTAAACATGCCATTGAAAAGTTCAATGAATCTTAACGGATCTAGAAATTTCAATCCAATTAAAACTTAATAATCCATTTCGTTTTTCATGGTGGAAATTGGTAAATCGTCATTTAGCTACCTTCAAAATATTTTACAATTGGATTACGGCATCCCTTTTCGCAATTGTAAAATATTGTGTTGAGTCATAGCCTTAGTATTTCGTTTTGGGTGTTATATTAAGGACTTAAATCAACTAACTTGAATTTCTACCTTTATATATGTCTAGGTCAGACAACTATGGTCTTCCCAAAACTATTGGAAAAGGCTTTCCACAAGAAGATGATATTCCACAATATCATACTTCACTTCCTCCACCTCCTCCAATTATTCTCCCTGACCCACATGTTTTTAAGACTTGAAAAGTTCAAGGTCACTCAGGCCCTATTGGCGAGCAAACATGAAAATGGAAGATCTGTGTGTGCACATGTCTTGGAGATGAAGTCACACATTGACAGTCTGGGAATGTTAGGAGTCAATGTCTCAAGAAAGTTGGCTATTGACTTGGTTCTTCAATCACTTCCCGAGTCGCATAGTCAGTTTGTTAAAGACTACTATATCACAGACCGCGACGTGACCCTTATTGATCTTACCTATTTGCTAATTTATGCCGAATCAACAATGATTTGGCCCACTGGTAAAGCAAATTTGATTAGAATATCTACTTCCCAAACTTCCATGGACATTGACAATGGAAACATTGGAAGTCCATAAAAGATTTCTCTTTCCAAGGGAAAGGGAAAGGCTAAGTCTGAGATTGTCTTGTGTACCATTCCCAAAGAGTCCATATGTTTCTATTGCCAAAAGAAAGGGCATTGGTTGTGAAGCTGCCCTGACTACCTGAGAGATCTAAGTGATGGTAGAAGCAAATTGCATGGCTACTTCAGGTAAGTCAACTATGTAACTCTATTTAGTTCCTATTGGTAGATTATTAATACATGATGTGATAAGATTACATTTTGATTTTTTGTAGGATCAAAGGAAGCTTAAAGGAAAGGCATGCAGAGTCTGATCGCGAAGAGATGGATTTTGATCGCCTGGTTCGATGATCGGATTTTTTGAGCTGCTGCTTAAGAGTTATGAAAGATTGCTTAGAAATTTGTAATAACATAGTTTTCATTTGTAATTGCATTGTAAGGAAAAGGTTTTCTGCAATTATATAAATAAAGAAATTTTTTTATCTTATTTTATATTTCCTTGCAATGACATATGTGAAAATTGATGTTTGTATTTTTAGCAATATGGATTTGATTCTTTCGTTTGTGGTAGTGTCTAAATTTACCAAATAAGGAAAGATTCTCATCACCCAAGTTTCAATTGGACAGAAAATTGGGATCATGCAACTTGTATTGTATGATGAATAAGAATCTTCATCTTTGGGAAACTAGGACTAATTCCTTGTTCACATAAGAGGTGAGTTAAGTGAAGGACTAGGGGATCGGGTACACTTGGTTGTGCGCTGGTCAGGTCCACCACAAAGAACGATAAGAATGTTCGTTATGGTTTACTAAAGTTAGTAAATGTGGTTATGCTTACAAGATTAAGTATAATTCTGAGTCATTGAAAAGTCTCAATGTATAGCAGAACGAATAAAAAGAATCAAAGTCGGTAGAAAGATAAAAGTTTCTCCTATCTGAAAGGATGGGAGAGTACTTGATTATCGTGTTTTATGACCATCTTAGTGATTATGGAACTAGATCACAATTGATCCTATAAAGTGCATTTGTTTGGCTAAGAAAAGGAATCAGGAATTGTTGAAATGGTTAAATCAATTAAGATGAATCATACTTCATTCCAAAATCAAATCTTAGAGTCATCCTCCAAGATTGTATATTAAGTGACATATCAGAAAATGTAGAGTAAAATGTTTTCTTCTGTCACACCCCAAAACCAGAACGGCGGAAACGTTCGGGGGCGGAGGACGTCATGTACAGTATAATAACAATGCAAAGTAGTAAATAAGCAACAACATCATCCATTGCAATAATAGTATAATTTCATACAAGTGTGTTCTTTAATAGTAATAAGACACCAAAAATGAATTATCAAAATAAAAGACGAGTCTTGAACATGCACCGTCTTCTCAAAACCTGGCATCGGCACCTGTCTACTGGTGACCTGAGAATACAAGTTATTTTGAAGAAAAAGTGTAGATCAGCATTTAAGCTGGTGAGTTCATAAGTATTTAATGTCAATGTTTGTATAAGTTTGAATGTAAATGTTTGTAAAAGTTCAATGTAAATGTTTGTATATGTTTAAAAACCCCTAGAAAATCCCATATTTCCTACTACTATAAAAAGTAGTCTTCTGCCAAGACCGGACTGTTTTGAATGTCTGTTTCTCTATAAAAGTGGATGTTTTTCCCCTAGTTTATAACTATCTTAACTCGAAAATAGCTTGTATTGACTTTCAAGTAGAACTGTCACTATATGAAAGTAATGGGAAAAGTAAGTACTCAGGGGTCTTCAGAATTGACAACCTGCAGTACTAATTACCTGAATACATATTTGTTTTATTAAGGTCATAATGTGATAAGTAGTTCCCATATTAAACGTTCTCCCTACAAGAGATTCTGGGAAACAAGGGTGACTTCCGCAACGAATTGCTAGGTCGTAATATCCACATTAAAGTTATATGATCATGTATACCCAATTTATTATCACCTTTTGTTTAGAACAATGCGTTAGTGATCATTGGTATAGTTAGATCATGTAGTTGTTCCATGCTATAGCATCTTAGTATGTTCGTTCTGTTATAGTATCTTAGTATGTACTTGTATATGATATTATTCTCTATGTGTACTTGTATATGATAGTATTCTCTGTGTGTACTTGTATATGATAGTATTCTCTGTTAGTATTCTCTGTCTAATATTTGTTTATGATAGTATTCTCCTAAACTATACATACCTATAATAACTTACTAGTAATTTCTGTTATAGTATTCTTCTTTGTAGTATTTGAATGATTGACTGGTACTTTTATATCTACATATGTATAGATAATATATAACTAATGTTTAGACGACCTTCGGACAACTAACCGATTACTCTAAGTACACATTCAAACAAGAAAAAAAAGGAAATAAAGCGGGTTAGCAGTTCTAAGTCCTTTAAACATTTCTTACATACTATCATATATAGGCATGCATTTGACGATATATAAGTTAAAAAGGAAGTTTTGTAAAACCTTTTGAAGAGTTTAATAATAAATATTGATGACTTGATGTCAATTTATAAAACAATTTAAAAGTAGTTTGTTTGAAACACAGTTTGAAGTATATGAAATCCTATTGTTTGAAACACAGTTATAAATCACATATGATCGATTAAATTTCAAAAAGTAATACAGGACTTTAACTGCATACTTGAAAGTACGTGAAGTTGAATGTCTCACAAAACTTAGTATCAAATAGATTTACGTATGAAAAGTCCATTTGTTCTTGTATATGAAAGTATTTCCTTGATATAGTACTTATAGTATGTAAAATCTCATGATTTCTTTGTAAACTATACCTATTATAGTTTTTCCAAAAGTATGTTTCGTTTGTACGGTAAACCCTAGCGTAGTGTCAACTTTGTATGTACAGTATAACATTATTGAACATTTATACTCAAAATATAATTAAAGTGTTTGATAATTATATAACAACATGTTTTTATTCTGAAAAGACAAGGTGTTATTGCAATATGTGTTGCACGCGAACGTTTTCATATGATAGTTAAAATAACAGTATAATATGCATAGCAAAGGATAGATATTTTCACACGATAATAACCGGGTGTTTACTTGTATTCCCCCTCCCCTTAAAAGTATTTAAAAAGCATTTAAAATGTATTTAAAGTGTGTTTGTAGGGGTATGAACTCACTTGATAGATTGAAGAAGGTGAGACGAAAACCGAGCAGAACTTCGACTGAAGAAAGCGGAATACTCGGGATTCTGGGGAATCTCGGGAGCGTAAAACTTCCTTCCGAACTTGGATATGAAAACCGGGACTTCAGGATGTCTCCGAGGGTCTAAACGCAGAGGTTCGGCACGAAGAAAGAGGAGAAATAAGCAAATATGCCCGGAACCCTCGCACCCCTTTTATAGGAGGCTGAACCGCCTCTGTACGCTGGGCGTACGGGGTTACGTGGGGCGTTCTCGTGCGTCATCGCTTACCGCATCCTCAGACGAAGCATTTGATGGGAGGGCATAGAGGCGTAGGGGGGACGTGGACGAACCGAGGCCTAGCACCCGAGTACGCTGGGCGTAAATCGTCTTGGTGTGTGTGCCTTGAACTTGTAAATTCTGTAACTTTCGCATACAAGCTCCGTTTTTGACGTTCTTTATATGCACGCGTAGGTGAGAATACAATCTACAACTCTCGTTTAGACTTCGTTGGCAAATTTTGACTTTATTTTTAATTATATATTTTTAATAGGCCGGGACACGAAAAGTCCGTTTAAAATCCATAACTTCTTCATCCGATGTCCGTTTCTGTCAGACTTTTTACCGTTGTGCTACCATTGACGAGATCTTCGATTCTCGTTTAGGTTGTGTCGGCCACAAATCACTCGATCACTGTTTCGAGTTTTTAGCTGTCTACTGCCACTTCGGAACTTAGAAAAATCATAACTTCCTCATACGAAGTCAGATTTGGGCGTTCTTTTTATGTATGTTTACGGTTTAATGACATCTATGACCTTCACTTAGATACTTAAGGCTAAAAAGTGTTTTATTGAAACTTTGCGTTTTTACGTTTAGTAGGATTTTACCGGTTTTTACACGAATCTTCGGTTGGTCATAACTTCTTCGTTATAACTCGGATTCGAGTGATCTGGATATCTCTGAAAACCTTGACACGATATCTATCATTTAGACAACCCAATTGAGACTTTTTGAACATTTTATTTTCAAAGATATTTTATTAACTTAAAACGGGTTACAAGGTTCGATTGGAATTCGTTACATTGGCTTGAAATTTCAGGTTGTCACATCATCCCCCCGTTAGAGGGAATTTCGTCCCGAAATTAAATGTAAGGTAAATATTTGTGGATTAGGGAAAGAGATGTGGGTACTTTTGTTTCATCTGATCTTCGCGCTCCAAAGTGTATTCAGGTCCTCGCATGGCATTCTAGCAAACCTTTCACTATCAGGGTACGACTTTGTTTCTTTTGTCTGCCTTCACTGGGGTGATAACCCTTCCTGAGAAGCTCGTTAAGCTGACTGGAAAGTTTATGTATCTCAGCTGGAGCTAGACGATAAGGCGATTTGGCTACTGGTGTAGTTCCTGGAACTAAGTCGATTCTGAAACTCGACTTGGCGATGTGGTGGAAAAGTCGTGTACTTCTGGAATGTCCTGAATGCCTTTCACTTCTTGGCTCGTATCGACGATGTGTGTAAGGAATGTATGCCATTCCTTTCGTAAGCACTTCTGAGCGTGCATACACGAAATGATGAGAAGGTTCGTACTTGATTCGTCGCTGTAAATAACTAGAGTTTCGTTGTTAGGGAGGTTAAGACGAACTGCTTTCTCAAAGCACATGATGTCGGCTCGATGTAGACTCAACCAATTCATACTGATTATGACGTCAAAACCTTGGGGTGGATTAGATGTCGTGAAGATCTAAAAGAAAGTATGATTACTCATGAATTAAGGAAAAAGATAGGTACTTCTAAGTTTATTCTCACGGAAGCACGATCACTCGCAGTTTTGGGCAGTCTCCGTCCTGAAGTTCGTAGTAGAACTCATACCTGGTTCATCAATCACAGTCTTGGGTATACGAGTCATATATAATTAAGATTGAAAAGGTAGTCGAATAAATGATTCTTCTTTAAGCTCACATCCAAACAAGGAAAAGAAGTTAAAGCAGAATCATCAATTCTAAACCTGTAGAACCTTGATTATGTACCACCCTTGCGTATACATTCCTCAGTGATAGATTAACCGTATGGGCCTTCGGATTGAACTTGACGTACTATACGAGTGGTATTCCGGGGAGGTTTACGGAGGTTACTTCGGGAAAGCTACGAAACATAAGGCAATCTACGCATGAGTGCCTCAGAGTTTTGGAATTTCGGCTTTGCTAGAAAGTCGATTAAAGGGAGAAGAATTTTTGCACGAAAGTGGCACTGTGAGGATCAAATCGACTCAAGTCAACTGACCATGTCGAACTACTCGGACTAACTGGCGTGAGACTAGTTCAGAACGGTGTTACAAGAACACTATTGTGCAACTTATAAAGGAGTTTCAGTACTTTAGTTTTACCGATGATGGTGCGGCTGCGAATAAGGTATACTGCGTAAAAGCAAGTACCAGCAACACGAGAGTCCCTAGAACTGATGGGATCTCGTAGAAAGATATGACTCGAGTTGCGCTAGTTTTATACCAATGTAAAGATTTGATTCGAACGAGAGTGTAATTATAAGTGTAATTAATTATTGCGGTTTGGAAGTGTACCCATATTATAGTAGGATCCTTTGATGCCTTTTGTTATCCTGAGGTCAAACTCCTCCTGTTCCCCCGTCACTCTTCTCTGTTGGGCAGTCCCTCTTGAAATGTCCCATTACGCCGCATAGATGGCATATTCGAGAAATTTCGACATTGGTGGTCGAAGTAATGTGTTGGATCCGAGTCCTGCAGAAACGGGTAGTGTGCCCGTTCTTGTTGCAGTCCTTGCAGTGTAACTGTCGGCAACTACCTAGATGATGAAAACTGCACTTATTGCACTTTGGCAAATTTCCAGCATACTGCCTGGCTGGGTTAGGGATAACCGGGATACTAGTAGGGATGGTAGTAGGAGTTACAGAAGTCGTGGCCGCGAAGGTTGCCACATGTTGTTGTCTTTTGTTCGTCCCTTGGGGTGATTTGCCTTTAAATCTATCCCAGAACTTTCGTTTATTGGTCTTGGGTTTGAGATTCGGGGTGTTGTGGTAGCTTGATACTTGTTGATGTACTTGGTTGTTACTTTGATTGGAGTTATTGATAACAATCCCGCTAACATTTGCATTGTTAGCGTTAAGGTGAGTCATGACAGCTATCACTGCCGCTGAGACCGCAGCTTGAAAAGTAGTTGTATCTATCTGAAGAGTTGGTGTTTTGTTGATGGGTTGTTTACTTTTCTTTGACGACATGATTCTGTTACACGATAAGAAAATGAGTTCGTGAGCGATTGTGGTTGGCCTCAGATGTATTCTAATCATTCAGGTAAATGCAAATTTTCCGTTTTGTTAAACTGTTCTCGATGGTTTGGCCTACATCCCTATGATGTAGTACTGGTAAAGAGTGGAAGAAAGTTCATAGAATGGTCGCCAGACGATTTTTTATCCAATCTAGGCTATCATTGGTTGGTGGATAACATGATCCAACATTCGAAAAGAATTGGAAGTGATCCATGAGCTAAGTTACCATAGTTCAACAAATTGACTAGGGTGAGAGTTGGATAGAATCCTAACGATAGTAGAATGAAAGTATTTGAACAAATATTGTCACCGAAATTAACCGACTGTCAATATCATTGATATTTAAGATGTAATAAGTTTGGGAAAAATGACCTTGGAGTAGGTCTTACATCATATCCGAAGTAGAAAAGTTTTGACAGCATAAAGGCCTACTAAAAGTACTTACAGTACAAGGATAGTTACATAGAAAAGTGCTACTTGGAGCATAGATAGGAAGACTATTCCTTAAACCAAGGAAAGAAAGGTAGAATATCTCCTACTGGTGACGGTTATCCCTCGGGTGAACACTTAGTTCAACCATTTATCTTGACGAGAAATAAGGGTAAAAGAAACAGTTAATAGACGTACTAACTAAGATAATTATAAGATGATCTTTATTAGTTACTCCCACATCTGCGTAGTGCATACCAGTCATATGTAACCAAAACAGGATAGACCTTCGAATAAGCGATCCTAACTCTAAGTCCACAACCAAACAAGGAACAGGAAGTAAAGCAAAGATCACAGATTCTAAGTCTATGACACCATAGTTACACATAACCGTAGTGTATCCACTCGGCAACTATTGACATACTAATAAAGACCTGTTTAGTTCTCAAATAAGTAATTATAGTATCACAAAATACTCCTATAGTATTTTAAGTCTATGTTTTGTTCTAATGTTCTCATTGTAGTAGGGTTGGTAAGTTTTTAGACTTGTTGCAACACCACAACCATTCTTAGGCACATGCTAGTCACTCCTTGGAAAATATAGTTGATCAGGCTATATCCTCCCAGGTTTGACTATATGTCTCTAAGCCTAATCGTGTTGTTCAACAATCGTAATACTTTTGTTCTGTCCTAGTGATACAGTTTTTAGTATGAATGCAGATATGTATACTTAGTTAAATATTTTATTATTTAAAAGTATAAACTCTTGGTCAGAGTATATTAATCCCGTTGTGTTTATAGTTTGTATATCTTTTATGGGTTGATATACTCGATTCACTATAAACAAAGCTCTGATACCAATCTGTCACACCCCAAAACCGGAACGGCGGAAACGTTCGGGGGCTGAGGACGTCATGTACAGTATCATAACAATGCAAAGTTGTAAATAAGCAACAACATCATCCATTGCATTAATAGTATAATTTCATACAAGTGTGTTCTTTAATAGTAATAAGACACCAAAAATGAATTATCAAAATAAAAGACGAGTCTTGAAGATGCTCCGTCTTCTCAAAACCTGGCATCGACACCTGTCTACTGGTGACCTGAGAATACAAGTTATTTTGAAGAAAAAGTGTAGATCAGCATTTAAGCTGGTGAGTTCATAAGTATTTAATGTCAATGTTTGTATAAGTTTGAATGTAAATGTTTGTAAAAGTTCAATGTAAATGTTTGTATATGTTTAAAAACCCCTAGAAAATCCCATATTTCCTTCTAGTATAAAAAGTAGTCTTCTGGCAAGACCCGACTGTTTTGAATGTTTGTTTCTCTATAAAAGTGGATGTTTTTCCCCTAGTTTATAACTATCTTAACTCGAAAATAGCTTGTATTGACTTTCAAGTAGAACTGTCACTATATGAAAGTAATGGGAAAAGTAAGTACTCAGGGGTCTTCAGAATTGACAACCTGCAGTACTAATTACCTGAATACATATTTGTTTTATTAAGGTCATAATGTGATAAGTAGTTCCCATACTAAACGTTCTCCCTACAAGAGATTCTGGGAAACAAGGGTGACTTCCGCAACGAATTGCTAGGTCGTAATATCCACATTAAAGTTATATGATCATGTATACCCAATTTATTATCACCTTTTGTTTAGAACAATGCGTTAGTGATCATTGGTATAGTTAGATCCTGTAGTTGTTCCATGCTATAGCATCTTAGTATGTTCGTTCTGTTATAGTATCTTAGTATGTACTTGTATATGATAGTATTCTCTGTGTGTACTTGTATATGATAGTATTCTCTGTGTGTACTTGTATATGATAGTATTCTCTGTTGTAGTATTCTCTATTATAGTATTCTCTGTCTAATATTTGTTTATGATAGTATTCTCCTAAACTATACATACCTATAATAGCTTACTAGTAATTTCTGTTATTGTATTCTTCTTTGTAGTATTTGAATGATTGACTGGTACTTTTATATCTACATATGTATACATAATATATAACTAATGTTTAGACGACCTTCAGACAACTAACCGATTACTCTAAGTACACATTCAAACAAGAAAAAAAGGAAATAAAGTGGGTTAGCAGTTCTAAGTCCTTTAAACATTTCTTACATAATATACACATATAGGCATGCATTTGACGATATATAAGTTAAAAAGGAAGTTTTGTAAAACCTTTTGAAGAGTTTAATAATAAATATTGATGACGTGATGTCAATTTATAAAATGATTTAAAAGTAGTTTGTTTGAAACACAGTTTGAAGTATATGAAATCCTATTGTTTGAAACACAGTTATAAATCACATATGATTGATTAAATAACAAAAAGTAATACAGGACTTTAACTGCATACTTGAAAGTACGTGAAGTTGAATGTCTCACAAAACTTAGTATCAAATAGATTTACGTATGAAAAGTCCATTTGTTCGTGTATATGAAAGTATTTCCTTGATATAGTACTTATAGTATGTAAAATCTCATGATTTCTTTGTAAACTATACCTATTATAGTTTTTCCAAAAGTATGTTTCGTTTGTACGGTAAACCCTAGCGTAGTGTCAACTTTGTATGTACAGTATAACATTATTGAACATTTATACTCAAAATATAATTAAAGTGTTTGATAATTATATAACAACATGTTTTTATTCTGAAAAGACAAGGTGTTATTGCAATATGTGTTGCATGCGAACGTTTTCATATGATAGTTAAAATAATAGTATAATATGCATAGAAAAGGATAGATATTTTCACACGATAATAACCGGGTGTTTACTTGTATTCCCCCCTTAAAAGTATTTAAAAAGCATTTAAAATGTATTTAAAGTGTGTTTGTAGGGGTATGAACTCACTTGATAGATTGAAGAAGGTGAGACGAAAACCGAGCAGAACTTCGACTGAAGAAAGCGGATTTCTCGGGATTCTGGGGAATCTCGGGAGCGTAAAACTTCCTTCCGAACTTGGATATGAAAACCGGGACTTCGGGATGTCTCCGAGGGTCTAAACGCAGAGCTTCGGCATGAGAAAGAGGAGAAATAAGCAAATATGCCCGGAACCCTCGCACCCCTTTTATACCGCCTCAGTACGCTGGGCGTACGGGGTTACGCGGGGCGTTCTCGTGCGTCATCGCTTACCGCATCCTCGGACGAAGCATTTGATGGGAGGCATAGAGGCGTAGGGGCGACGTGGACGAACCGAGGCCTAGCACCCGAGTACGTTGGGCGTACGAGGGTACGCTGGGCGTAAATCGTCTTGGTGTGTGTGCCTTGAACTTGTAAATTCCGTAACGTTCGCATACGAGCTCCGTTTTTGACATTCTTTATATGCACGCGTAGGTGAGTATATAATCTACAACTCTCGTTTAGACTTCGTTGGCAAATTTTGACTTTATTTTTAATTATATATTTTTAATAGGCCGGGACACGAAAAGTCCGTTTAAAATCCATAACTTCTTCATCCGATGTCCGTTTCTGTCAGACTTTTTACCGTTGTGCTACCATTGACGAGATCTTCGATTCTCGTTTAGGTTGTGTCGGCCACAAATCACTCGATCACTGTTTCGTGTTTTTAGCTGTCTACTGCCACTTCGAAACTTAGAAAAATCATAACTTGCTCATACGAAGTCAGATTTGGGCGTTCTTTTTATGTATGTTTACGGTTTAATGACATCTATGACTTTCACTTAGATACTTAAGGCTAAAAAGTGTTTTATTGAAACTTTGCGTTTTTACGTTTAGTAGGGTTTTACCGGTTTTTACACGAATCTTCGGTTGGTCATAACTTCTTCGCTATAACTCGGATTCGAGTGATCTGGATATCTCTGAAAACCTTGACACGATATCTATCATTTAGACAACCCAATTGAGACTTTTTGAACATTTTATTTTCAAAGATATTTTATTAACTTAAAACGGGTTACAAGGTTCGACTGGAATTCGTTACATTGGCTTGAAATTTCAGGTTGTCACATCTTCCTCTTGTACATTTGAAATTGGTAAGTTGTGATGTCTTGAATAAGACAAAGACCAACTAAGACCAATTGTGTGAAGTGTTTTGTCTGGATAAGAAACCGCACTAACTCTAAAATATTTGTTTGTCAAGTAATGTTTCTTGACAAGAGAATCTTATATGTCAAGAGGTCAGTGGGAGTCTTAAAGATCTTGACAAGGTTCAAGAACTAATCAAGAAAAAACCTATTGTTAATCACTAGCACACGAGTTGAGGTTTGTAACCTATCGTGTTGACATATACTTGTTTCTGTGCTCATTCCAGTTAAGGTTGACTATGCATGTGAGTTCTATGACTTTTCCCAATTGTTTAAAACCTGGAAGCAATGGTAGGCCCTTGTGCTGCCAGGTGGCAAGGAATTAAGATTGAACAAGTTCAGTCCATATGAGTTTGGATTTCTCACTAACCTTGTCTTGTGATTATGGTTATGACCAATTCACATGGATAAGAACACATACACCATAAGATCTAAGTGTCATAAGGTTTCTCTACAATTCATCAAAATGATTGTGAGGAAACACTTTCACAAAGTAGATTTTAAAGAGTTAGCAATTGTGATATTTGCATTCTCAAATTTGATTATGATTATGAGATCCCTCTTCATAGTTCGAATTGTGAGAAATGGAAAAAGGTATAAACATTTGAGACTTATTGCTATAAGTTCTAATATTGTTTAGAAACACATATGAGCTTTCTAATAAAAGGTGTGTGAGCTTAGATAAAGGCTTATCGAAGAATCTCGTGTCAGAAATCTAAACTTTGGTAAGAAAATCAATAAAGTATTGATTTCTAGAAGTCCAACAGATTTCTGGATATATGTCAGAGCTAGTGGGAGCATAAATGTTATGCAAGTAACAAAGTAATTGTTATGCTAGTGGGAGCATAATTATTATCGTAAGTGTTGGAAGTTAGCAATGTTAATTATAGAAAATAAAGTTTTCAATTCGCAAACTTGCAGGGTTGAAAAGTTGTTTTGCTATAATTAAGGGAGAGGAACTTATACTTCCTTTTAATTCTAAAAGTTTAGATTGAGATTTTAATCAAATTCAGTCAAGGATTTATATGAGTACCATGTTGAAATGCTTCAACATTGGAAATTCTATATATGGAAATATTATAGCAAAAGACTGGTCAAGTATCATGTCTTTATGTAAGACATTATGAATCGCATCCCATATGCTTCGGGTATAGGATCGATTGCATATGCTATAATATTCATTTATTCTAATTTTTCAAATGCCTAGGGCATTTAGAGGACTAGAACTTGATATGACTAAAGTTATTAAAGAACTGCTAAGAACAATCCAAGGTTCGCCAAAGATTTTTTGTTTATTGATAGTTGGAAGTATAGTAATGGATGGACCATATTGACATTATTATGAATATACAGGATTCTATTAACAATGAGTTGTCATATGGAAAATATGTAAATGTTTCCATAATGTGAGTTGGATATCAAGAATCTATGAGAAAGTTAGAAACTTTTATGCAAGAAGGATGTTCAAAGGAATGTGCTTTGAATATGAGACTTCGGATCTATGGAATTGTCTTGTAACAATCTCCAATGGAAAGTTTTGTAATTGACAAAGTCTCTGTGACTTGTGTACATAGTCATTACAAAAGGATATCTGCATATAAGTTTAGAATCTAACAAATTACTGTAAGTGGCAAGAACTTGGTATTCTTACACTTACGATAAGGATTTGGAATTGTGAAACGAGTATCATTGGAAATGTTTACAATTGATCTATTTCACAAAGTAAGGACCGTAGATAAAACATAGTGTGCATGTTTGGAGCATTGAATAGCTATTGTTTTAATTCAAGCATTACTTGATAAATCAAAACAATATACAATGAATAATGTGTAATCAATATGGTGATTAAATAAAAGGTGTTTTATTTACACTAAAAAGTTTTGGGGCCATATAGGATTAGTATTATTCTTGTGTTTCACTTTTCATGTTTTGACTTCCAGAATAATAAGATTATTCAAACCATCCACAGTCGATCATACTTTGGAAGTATGTAATGAGGCTAGATTGTCATGAGTTGGCTTGTAGATTGTCTAAGGCGTTAGATATAGCAAGAGTTTGCTACACCATTCATGAGTGCTCCTGAAATAAGATTTGAGTATTGTATTCAACCCGCGCTTACCTGAATCACTTCATGGAATTTATCATGAGTGATTGTGAGACGATAATATCATATAATCTTCAAACCAATATATATATATATATATATATATATATATATATATATATATATATATATATATATATATATATATATATATATATATATGAGTTTTTGACTACGGGTTGGTTGTGCATTGATGGCATGAAAATGCATCAGCAACTTGATGTTATAAAACGTGTCATTGTGCATGATTTGATGAGTAGTTAGTGTCGGGCCCGGTCAGAACTAAATTGACGTGTTCAATTATGTTCTATGTCAGACGAATCGGAAATCGGGGTACAAATTGTAGGACAATAAGTATGACTATGTTCCATGTGTTTGTCCGCATAGATATCTTGAGAACAAAGGAGCATATGATCCCTTATCTGAAGGACGCGTCACTGACTAGGTCAGAGTTCGACAGCGGCTTTTGAAAGCTTACGATTGCTAAGTCGGATCTTGAAGTCGCATTGGCAGTTATAGTTATTAGACGTATCCAAGTGGGAGACTGTTGGATTTGGTGTCTAAGCCCATAACTATAACTGAGATGTACTTGACCCGATTGTAGCATGATCCTTTTGGGTTGCCTTCACCAGTGCAATTTGATATGATGGACTTTTGAGAATAAGGTTATTTATGATTTATTAATACATTATAAGTATAATATGTTAATATGAAATCATATTATTTAATTAGTATTGATCAAGAATTAATTTAGAATTAATTTTGTGATCAAAAGAGACTAATTAAATATATGGGGATTGATTATGTAAATTAATGATTCTTATAGTGTGGGCCAATGATCCATGATTATTTAGATGGGCTAAACCAATGAGATAATCCTTGGAGTTTAAACCCATGGAGCATAAGAATGTGAAAGGCCATGGAGCATTAGGGTTTGCATGCATGTAACCCTAGCTTAGCAACACTATAAAAGCATACCCCTAGTCCCAAAATCGAAACCCATTTATTCTAAGAGAGTGAAGTTGATTTTGTGCTAAGTAACCTATTCTCTCAAGCCTCCTCTTGCATATTGGTGTTTGTGAACCATTAGAGGCATCACACTTGGGGTGCTCAAGCTTTCAAAGGTCAAGAACTACAAGTCCTTCTAAGAGGTAAGTCATCTAACTAGTTGTATTGTTCAATTGTATGCTAGTTAGGGATAATGCTTTGGAAAAATTGAAAATGTATGTATAATTAGAGAAAACATAGATCCAAAGCATTTAAGGTTGCATGTGCACCATATGAGTGCTATAATGCTCAAAACCTAGCACTTATATCATCCTTTGACATAAATCTGTAAAAATGTAAAACATACATGCTTATGAAAGTTACAAAACAACCATTTCCAAGTGTTTCTAGAAAGTTGGCTATTTTGGAACTTGTACATAGTGACATGTGTATTTCCACTCTACTCCATCTTTAGGAAATAAAAGGTATATGGTCACATTCATTGATGATTGTACTCGGTTTTGCTATATGTATTTGTTTAATGCTAAAAACGAAGCATTGGAAAAGTTTAAAATATAAAAAATTGAGGTGGAATTGCAGTTGGGCAATACGGTTAAAAATATTGGAAATGATCGGGTAGGTGAATATATGGATCTCATATACCTCCAATCAATGGGTATCACTCATGAAACCATAACACCATACTCACCCTAACAAAATGGAATCGCTGAACATAAAAATCGAGTTTTAAAGGAAATGTGAAACTCGATGATTTCTTACTCGATATTGAGTGAGGGATTCTAGCGAGAGACCATGTTAATAGCCTGATATTTGCTAAATAAGGTTCCAAATAAAAGGAACAAAACAGTCCCATATGAACTTGGGTTCAAGAAAAAGCCAAATTTGAGCTATTTTGGGTGTAGGGTTGTCGGGGAGTTGTAAAACTCATTGATCCCGAAAAGAAAACTTTGGGAGAACATGGAATCGATTGTATATTCATTATATATGCTAAAAAAATCCAAAGCACATAGATTCTATGTAATAGAACCTATTGATTCAGTACCAAGTAACATCGTTATCGAGTCATAGGATGCAATTTTTGATGAGATGCGTTTTTCATCGATTCAAAGGCCTAAGGATCTAACTTTTGGAACTAAAGAAGTGCAAAATATAGAAAGTCAAGATCGTGGTAATGGACAAGAACTACAAGAGCTTCGTAGAAGCAAAAGATGCTGAATTGCAAAAAAATTTGGATCCGATTTTGAACTATATTTAGTAGAAGGTTCAAGGGATGAAATAAGTTTTTAATACTCATATTTCTATAGTATTGAAGATGATCCTAAGACATATCAACAGTAGATTGAGTCTCTAGATGTTGTCTTTTGGAAGGAAGCGATTGATGACGAAATGTCGTCAATTCTTGAGAACAATACATGGGTGTTGTCTATTTTGCCTCTAGGTTCTAAACCACATGGTTGAAAATGGATCTTCAAAAAGAAAATGAATACTAATGCGACTATTGACAAGTAAAAAACCTGGTTGATCATTCAAGGCTTTAAACAAAAACCCGGTGTTGACTATTTTGATACGTATGCTCCGATTGCATGTATTTCTACTATTAGATTGTTAAGTTCTTTGGAAAGCATTCACAATCTGATTATCCATCAAATGGATGTCAAAACAACCTTTTTAAATGGTGAATTATATGAAGAAGTTCACATGAAATAACTAGAAGGTTTTGTTATGCCAGGTAAAGAGCATATGGTATGTTAACATGTAAAATTTTTGTATGGGTTGAAACAAACACCCAAACAATGACATCAAAAGTTTGATGAGGTTATTTTGTCTTTTGGTTTTAAGTTAAACCAACGTGAAAAATTTGTTTACAGTAGATTCAATGATGCTACTGGTGCATGAGTGATCATTTGCTTATATGTAGATGATATGCTAATTTTTGGTACTAACCAAGAATAAGTAGATGAAACAAAGCAATTGTTTTCATCTATGTTTTCCATGAAAGATTTGGAATAGGCAGATGTAATTCTTGGTATAAGAATTAAGAGGGTGAACAAAGGTTTAGTGATGAATCAAAGTCACTATGTCGAGAAAATTCTTTAACGGTTTAATTTCAGTGAATGTTCTCCTATGAGTACTCTCATAGATTCAAGTGTTAAATTAATGCCTAACAATGGAATTCATATTTCACAATTAGAATACTTTAAGGATAAGTAGCTTGATGTATGCAATGACAAGTACCAGGCCAGATATTGCTTATTCAGTGGGAAACTTGAGCAGTTACACTAGTAATCCTAGTGCTCAACATTGGCAAGTGGTCAATAAAGTGTTTATCTAAAGGGAACAATGGATTATGTATTGAGTTACATGGGAAGTCCTTTGGTCTTAGAAGGATATTTAGGTACAAGTTGGATAACCAACATGGAGGATCATTTCTCAACAACTTGTTGGGTGTTCTTGCTTAGAGGAGATGCCATTTCTGGGGCTTCCAAGAAGGAATCTTGCATTACAAACTCGACAATGGAATATGAGTTTGTTGCGTTAGCTGCTACTAGTAAAGAAGCAAAATGGCTAAGGAATTTAGTCTATGAGATTCTTTTGTGGTCAAAGCCGATAACACCTATATTTATCCTTTGTGATAATGGAGCCGCTTTGGCTAATGCTTAAAGCCATGTTTATAATGGCAAGTCTCGACACTTATGTGTTAGACATAATATGATTAGAGAACTAATCATGAATGGTAGGATTTCGGTAGAGTTTGTGAAATCGCAACAAAATTTGGCACATCATTTAACTAAAGGTCTAACAAGAGACTTAGTGAACAAGTCTGTTATATGGATGGGCTTAAAGTCCATTTAATTCTATAATGGTGAGACACCCAATTACCTTATAATATGACATTAGGAGTTGAATTCAATATGGAAAGCTCAGACTTATAGATTGGAACACATGAGGTATACATCCTAGGTATGTGTTCAGTTCTGCATGTTAACCAAGTTGAAGTTTAACTTCTTAATAATTCATTTGATAAACTGTATATGCATATACATGAAGTAAAGGAATTACCTACATGATTGTAAAGTGTAGCCGCATTTCAAGAGATTGAGGACTTGGCATTAATACAATCATGAGAGGATTAGGACACACAATTTTATAATAGTGTTAAGTTGTATTTTGCTAGAAAGTTCAACAAACTATTATGTTTTTTACTTTCAGGTATTCAGTTGGGTTGAAGGGTTCAATTCTTAGAACACCCTAATTCTCAAGTATTTGAATTGGTTGATAATAAAATGGGAATTCAATCGTTTCGAGATTTTCATTAATATACTAGTTTGGTTTGTTTAGATAATTTTATGTTAGTCTATGGGTTACACTAAAATGGGGGAGGATTGTTGATGATTTTAGTTTCACCAGACGTTTTATGTAATTGGAACTGACATATGAGCTAAGGGGCTTATCATCTGTACTCTATATTATATGTTTGGAGAATGTGGAGTGTATGCATATATAAGGTCGAATTATAAGCCGGTACGACAGAAATACGGGGGTCAAGAGGGTTGCACCCCCTTGCAGGGTCCTAGGGGCAACGACCCTAACAGGGTTCAAGTGGCAGAGCCCCTGACGGTGGTCCCTTTGTGGTCAAAGATGGTCTTATACCACACTTTGACATAAATCTAGAAAAATGTAAAACTCGCATAAATATCAGTTCAGGGCGCAACGGTTCTTGCCATTAAATTCGTGATTCTCCTAACTATATAGAAGACGGAAATCCTAATTTGTCTAGTATAAATACAACTCCTTTATTGAGCCGTCATATACATTTATCAGTTTTTCTTCTTCTACACGAACCCACTAGCTTTTGACGATTTGACTTGTGTTTCTGTGCCTAGATACACAAGTGTCATTTTGGATTATCTTAGAATGGATTTCTGTAATCCATGCATATGTTGGAAATATCAGTTTGGAAAGTAAACTTACACGATCCAAAAGAAATTTGGTTCTCCACCATCACCCTTCTCAAATATCCCCCAACAACCAATTTCTTTTCCAAAATGTTCGATAGTTTGATCTACGAATTAAGATCTAGAATTAACTACAAAACAGAATAATGCATAGATTATTGACTATTTAGTAAGCAGAAAATGCAATAACATAGAAATTTAGGCTTTGATTTCATCAAAGAATCAAAGCATATATATTTTACAGGAAGTGAAAATTATACTCTCTGTTACAAGAGAAAAACTATTACAAACCATGGACACTTTGATTGATTAATTACTCATTGTTTACCACAGGCACCATTTCATACTCAATAGTGTCCCGAAATCTCTTCGGAAACATAAATCGACCACCAAAACGTTGTTGCAAGAAGACGATCACTGCAAACACAACACCTCCACAAGCAATGACAACATCCCAAGAAGGTGAATAGAAATCTGCTCTTGGGTTTGCATATAGATAGAACTGATGAAACTGGTGACTTATGTTCTTTTGACCCCTATAAATATCATACGCATGAGGTAGTGTTCGAACAAAAGTGTTCCCTATGTAAAACAAATAAGACAAAGCATTCCCTTTTGAAATCTTAAACATGTTAAGTACCATCTGTGGGAATAGGAATCCGTCTAGTGTTAACCCTGCATAAGACCTCAAAGCACCCCAGATTGATCGATTACTTGAGATAATGTAATTATTGTTCTTCCTATTCGCTAGAAACATCATCAATCCACCAACAGTATAAATCGGTAAACAGATGACCAGAGTCCATATCTCATGATTCCAATGACTCTTTCCCTTTCCATTATTGTCCTTCCCAAATTTTTTAGTCCATGTCAATTGGAGGAGACGGAATTGCAAAGTGAAAGCTACCATTGTAACTATCCTAACAATGACTTTATTCACCTCAAGCAATCCACCACTACCCTCGAGTTGAATGTTTTGAAGATAAGGAGTCTCTGAAAACATTGCCTCGAAATTCAACACTAAAGGAACCATATACCCAAGTGTAAGAATCACCATCATCAAAACCGAAATCAAAGGAATCATATCCGGATTCTTTTTCACATGAAAGATTTGCAGGACAATAAAAAAGCACGAAAGCGTCCCAGAAATCAAGTCCAGTATAATTTCCAAATCCATTCTCCATATCGATTCCATGGCTTCGAGTTTAGTGTAAGTGAGAGAAACAACATTTAGACTTTCGAAATACAAAACATCTGTCTTTTCACGTAAGCTTTCTATGCTTCCCCTGATTAAAAAACTTCCATTATTGCCATTAGTACTCGGGAATTGGAATTGCACCAGAATCTCGCAATCGAAAGATTCATTTTCTGAATTCTTCCCAGAAGAAGGTAGATTTCGACACCCAACCATACAAAGTCTTCCGGTTTCATTATCATAAAACCCTTCTGCAGATATCTCAACTCTACCATTATTGGTTGAGAATAACGACGAAATCCCGCTTCCCGATTCCGACGTTGAATTAGCAAACATTTGGAAGCTAATCTCATAGCTGATGTTCATGGGACCGGTGTAACTGGTGGGGTCCTGCCATGGACCAAAATTTGAATCGAAAGCGTCATACGAGTGGTAGAACTGCTCCCCGACAAAGATCGGAATTGCAGAACCAATGGAATCCATGTTTCTGTACTTGACAGACATGTCGAAACTCATATCCCCATTATACCCTGATGGGTACTCAACCCCTTCCCTTTTAGCAACGTTTGTTTGAGGGCAAACTTGTCTTACTTTCTGCAATTTTGTGAACTCATACATTGATCCGTAATTCTCCGAACTATGATCAAAGCTTTGAAACTTGATTGGTTCAAAATACCCGACATCATCCGCTTTCTTGGTTAACCAAATTTGACCTTCGGTGGTATGTGTGTTCATGATTGACCGAACTTCAGGGAAATATAAGGTCAGCCTGACCGAACAATCTCCAATATGCGCACTTCCCAAAGGGTCAGTTTGATTCAAGATATGACATGCGACTATACAAAGCTCTTCTTTTGGCCCATTCCATGTTGCATCTCCAATTAACGTTACATTTGGATTGAAAGATTTATCCCAACGGGTATTACTTGTGTTTTGAAATTCAACTAAAAAACGTAACTTTTTTTCTTCCACTGAACACTGAAACCCATACAACGATAAAAACGGGTACCCACTACCTTGACTTTCCATCTGGTAAATCAGGAATCGATATGTGAACTTTGAACATAAGTCTAAAGATTCCAGACTAGCTACTGGATGTTCAATTGCGTTTGCCCCATTACAATCTTCATTGGAAACCAAAGAATATTTGTATTTGAATTGAGACACTTGAGGGAATCCCATCATTGAAATCGGGTCAAAGTAATCTGAATCATGGGGGAAAGCTAAACTTTCCAAGGTTCCACTGACTAAGCTAGTATTTAAATTCATAAGCCTAGGTAAATTAAGCTTAAGAACAGCATCGAGTTTCAGACGTTTACCTTTTTTGGAAAACCAATTTGCGGATCCAACCATACAAAGCTTATTCGTGGAAACTGACAAGAACCCATCTAAGTTAAACACCAATGGACGATAAAATCGTGAATGGTTAGATTGGAAATGGTATATACTTGGTGGAACGAAAGTTAATTGAGCTTGGGTTTTGTATGTGTTGGAGGTGTTTGTTTTGAAGATGTTATAATCTTTGGGTCTAAAATGGATATAACTTTGTGAGAGTGAATCTTGGTCGAGAATGTTTTTGGCGCCAGTGTAATGACTGGTTATGGTTTCGAGAAATGGGAATCGGGTGTATGTGATGGTGGTCGGAATGGCTTCAGGGACGAAGGAATTGCAGTGATCGGAATAGGAGATTGTTTTAGTTGAGGAAAAGACTGTTGGAATGACGATGAAGATGTAGATGGTGATGAAGGGAATGGAAAGGATTTTTGAAGGAAACAGTGAAGGATTCATGGCTGGAATGAGTGTTGGTTGATTGTTGACTATATTTTGGTCATATAAGTGTGTTTAATTGGTCAATGGATTGTGGGGAGTGGGGACAAACTGACACCTTCCAAGAAAGAAACTAGCATGGATTTTGATTCACTCTGGTTATGTCGATGGTTGGTCAACTTTAACTAACTGTCAAATTGTCACAATGACAAGTTTGTCAGTAAATCCTAAAAGCAAAGAACATTTAGCCAAACCAAAAACAAGCTTAGTTGAAGCAAAATCAAAATTAAATCTTAAATTCCAACACTAAAAGCAAATTCGGGATATTAAGATGTAGGTAACAAAACGCTTTTTGAGGGACGATGAAACCAGTTGAAATATTGAAAGAACCGATTGATTGTTTTTACTACGAGTGAATTATTTATTTGCTCTTTTGACCGAACGGTTGGAAATTTATATATATTCACTTCGAGTTACAATTTAAAAGGAAAAGGATTTTACAGGGTAATGAATTTTGTATACGTTTAATCCTTTTCTTATTTTTAGATACAATTTATCATTAAACTCATCCAAGGTGTTCAAATGCCTATCATTTTGACCGGTTTTGCATGTTAATGTTTCTTTTTATACAAAATTTATCATTAAACTTTTCTTATACACGATTTACCATTAAGTTATGTTACGGTCATCTTTCTGGGCAACACCATCCACACCCACCACACCATCCATCTCCGACAACAAACACCGTCTTCTATCCCCACCACAACCACCCATCGCTAACATTCACCGTGACCACCAAAAAGCTAATCTAAAATCCTTGAACGGATGTGGTTACCGGTGTCACATTATTCAAGAAGAAATGGGCTAGAGAAGGATGTGGGGTAGGGTGGTTTTCGCTAAGCAGCTGGGGGCAAGGAATTAATGTTGGGAATTCTGTAAAACACGTTAAGCAACATCAGACAATAGATAAACGTATTTTGTAAAACACAATGAATAAAACTTCTAAAAAGATGCAAAACCCGAACACAATATTTAAGACGGTTCGGTAAATGTGACCTACATCCATGGGGAGAGAGAGAGAGAGAGAGAGAGAGAGAGAGAGAGAGAGAGAGAGAGAATTTCATTAACATCCAAGAATAATTATAATCACTCACAAAAGTTGCGCCTCAATTGAACTCTCAAAACAAAATAATTTCTCTTAAATGTGCTCACGTAAAACTAGCCTGGAATAATGATCGAGATGTGTGCATATTTATAGAGAAGAATGGAAAACCCTAATTATGATGTGTCAAACCCATCCATACTTAGGCCCTTAATGGAATCCCTCGATCACAAGACGTCATGTTGCTGCATTTAGAAAATCTTCAATCTTGAGTGATGTGCATGGCCACCTACCATGCACCTAAGAGCACGTTCTCAAGCCCCAATAACACATTCGCAGCTCCAACAATGCATTCAAGTACTAAAGCATATGACTGTAAATTACTGAATAATAGAGACAAAATACAGCTAGAGTTTCATTATTATGAAAAGAAAGTATGAATACAATGAAAGGGAAAGAGAGACTAATAAGAAAACTAATTAGGTTAAACCTAGCTAAGGGTCTAAACATAGGGCCCAAAAAAATCCCAATAAACATATTAGGCTAACATTCTTTCTCAAACTCATAATGCGACATCAATAAACATTGAGCCAAGCTACTATGCCAAGTAAGATTTGAAACAAAACACATTACCCAAGGACCTAGAAGAACACTATGAAGCTAATAAACACCTATTAACTCCCTACCATTCTACACCATCCCATTTGAATATAAACCCTGAATTTTACATATATTTTTATTAAAAACAACCTCACATTTGTTGTCTTTTCAAAGTTTATGAACTGAAAGAAGATTTATATTAAAATCCAGGAAAACAAATACATCAAATAGGGTTAAAGAGTTTGACAGTTCAAATTCTAATAGTTTTAATTTTTGCCGAAGAACTATTTAGATGTTTAACAAGAAAAATCAGTTCTAGACACATCCATAGTGTCACGAAGAATGAAATCAGAACCTGTCATATGTTGATTAGCTCCCGACTCAATGACCATTTTTTGGTATTTAATGGTAGAATTATAAGAAGTTAATAGTAACGTACTTGTCATATTTGCATTGATAGGTGCTTCATTAGTTAGGGGCTTTTCATTAATGAGAAAAAGAAACTTGTTGATTATTCTATTGTTAGATGTTAAATTTCAGACCCACTAGAGTTTTCTTATAGGTTTCAGAAGATGAACAAGTAGATTAGGTATGAGATGAAGAATTATTAGTGTAATTTCTACCTTGGTTATTAGGATTATATTCATTTTTAAATTTAAAGTCTTTTGGAAAGCCAACATACTTATAACATTTGTCAATAGACTAACCCTTTATACCACACTCTTTATATTGAATGTAATTTCTTCCTTTCTTATTACTTGCTTTATTGTTAAAATGAGTACTAAAAGCGGAAGCAATAGGTTAACAATAGAAGAGTTAGTTAAAGAACCACCCTTTTGATGTGATTCTTCACGAGAATGAATAAAAAAATCATTTTTAACATTTGGAAGAGGATCCATTAATAGTATATGACTTTTAGCTTGATTAAAAGAGTGTTCCAACCACTTAAAAATTGCATCAATTTCATGAGTTTAACATGATCATTAAGATGAGCAGCAGCTTCACAAGTATACTCAATGAGACTTTTGAGTCCATAATAATCTTTCCAAAGAAAATCCAATTTATTAAACTAACCAGAGAAGGAATATCCACTCTGCATAAGTGAATTAATCTTTTGATGAACATTAAAAACCACATAACCATCAGATTTATTATATGTTTCAAATAATTCTTTCCAGAATCCTTCAACATTTTCAGAATAAGCATGACCAGCATATATATTTTCTCAAATACAGACCCCATGATCCAAGAATAGACAGCAACATTAAAACATTCCCTTTTTAAAGATTTAATAACATCATCATTTTGTTTGACAAGAGTACCATCAACAAACCCTACTTTATTACGAGCCTTTAAGCATCTAAGCATAACACTTCTCCACATTCGATAGTTTTTTCTACCAGTGAGTTTGAATGAAACCAAGGTGGTAATAGTATTATTAGATGGGTAAATGTAAAGAGGATCATCGAAATCAATTACTTCAAACTTATTAGAACTACCAACCACTCCGGGAGGAATAACCATTTTTAAAACACAAATACAAACTAACAGGCAGCAATGAAGATTTGTCAAACACGATTTCCAAAAGAAATAGCAGTAGTAATAGAAAAATATCAACATATACACACATGTAACATGTAAGGAAAATAAAATAAGTTAATCAACAAACAAATAACTGGTGTACTCAAGACAACCAAATTATCCCACATCTATAATCTTGAAAAAAAAATAGAATGAGAAGGGCTAAAAAAAGTCCCTTAGTCACTTTTGAAGTACCGGCTCGGTTAGGGCTTTTAGCCATAAAACCGAGGTGACAAACGGCACTATTAGGCTTCGTTCTCTATTTTAGAGTTAATAAGAAGGGATCATGACTTAAAAGGGTAATATATTTTTCGATTTGTACACATTTGGTCACTAAGTTTTTTTTTTCGTCCACATTTAACCTTTCAACTTGTTAAACTGTACACATTCAGTCACCATGACCGATTACTCTAGGTTAGCCGGGAAAAATAACTTAAAAGGGTAATATATTTCTCATTTTGTACACATTTATTCCTTAATATTTTCGTATACATTTAGTCCTTAATATATTTTTTTGTTTCAAAATAAGTCATTTTTGTTTTTGTACTCATCATGCAACACCCGGACTCTCGAGATACATTTGGCTGTTGATTGTGATTTTTTTGGCGGTGGCCACAACATGGTGGAGGAACCACCACGACGTGGCGAGGTCGAATTCAGTCGCATGACTTTTGGACCACCACGGCGTGGTGTAGGTCACCACGGCGTGGCAACTGATCAGGCCCAAGCCCATGATTATTTTAGGGTTCCCTTCGTATTAAAACCTCTATAAAGCCATTTTAGGTTTCATCCTCAGCCTCCAAACCCTCTTTCACCTCAGAAACCCTAACCCTAGCCTTCATTGAAGTGGTGAGCTCATGCTTGGTGCTTTTGGTGATTTTTGAAGGATAAGGAAGCCTTTGGTGAGGAGTATCATCTTGCAAGCAACAAATTCATCTTCTAACTTCTCTTTTGGACATGGGTGACTATTCAAGACTCAATCTTTTCTTACTTGGTTGTTAGATCTTGGATTTTGGTCCCTTTTCTCCATACAGTATGGGCTTTGGAAGGTAAGACCTCATAAAGTTTGTAATTTTATGAATCTCCAGGTCATTTGGAGCATTTGAATCTTTAGATATGAAGTAGAGTTGAGTTTTGAGGCCATGCATGGAAACATGGCTCCTTTTGCCCTTGTTTTGCCGTAAAAATGGAAAGGAAATGCAATGGACATGCATGTCCCTAAAGCTATGATTTTTATGGTCCAGAAGGTGTGAGAAACCCTTCTAGAAAGCATCCCCCAATGTTTTCCGCAATGGAAAATTATGATTTTAATCTTATTTTTAAATAAAATACTTGCTTTAATCGTTTTTGGAACAAATCTTTTGTATGGTTTAATGTTTTTAAAATAAAAATTTTACTATGAATTTTTGGGACGTTACACTTTGGTATCAAGCCTTGGTTCGAGGGTTTCAGACATACTTCTGGGTGTGTCTGAACTCAAACTGAGGTATTGATAATATTTTTGAAAGAAAATGATTTTTCTAAAAAGATTTTAAAGAAGAAAAGGGTGTGATGCGTGAATTCAACTGAAACTCAAGTAAGTGATTCCCATAATACCCATACATGTTTGTTATGTTATATGTTATGAGAATTGAATGCTAGATTAGGGCTAAGGATCTGCTCAAGATTTAATGCTACGAGAGATGCCTTTATATGCCTAATTTTTGGAGCTTTCGGAATTGCATGCTAGTATAGATTTCAAATGATTGGATGGATTGGCCTAATATGTGATGCCTCATAGCCTAGGAGGATCAAACGCTATGCAAGATTTGGGATCAGTATTGGTAAAAGTAATTGCTAAGTGTATGCTTTAAAAATTGTATACGATTAGGATCATTCAGCCCTAGAGTGATTGATCATGCATTGTGTATAATTTGCATGCATAAGGCAACCGACAATAAGAGTGGAAGTTCCTAGCATGGGTTATAGTAAGTGAGCTTGGGATATCCTCTGTTTGTTCTGTGGCTTGGAGTGTTACTACACGAATGCTTCTTTCTTGGTGCTTTGTGAAACTCTTAGTGATGTAAGTTAACTATTAAGTGAATGGTTAAATAATCTAAGAGTGATGGATTTGACCATATTGCATGGCTCTTGTCTGAGTCCAACCGTTGTAGGTTTGAGTCATTTACTCGATCAATTATCTTCGATTTGTTGTATGTGATTGTATTCATGAAGTAGTTAATTAACATTATTAGGATTTCTTCAGTAGCTGATGGCAGGGTGAGGTCGGGAACCTAGGAGAGGTTAGGAAGTGCTTAGTGGGTTAATTGCACTATTTAGCAAGTATATGGAGTACCAGTCTGAAAAGGTGACTTAGAGGATTCAAGATGATTCTTGAGGAAGTATGGATATGTGTGGAAGGTAGTATTGGGCCCGTACTACTGAAAGCACATGATCCGTACTCGAATGAGGGAACGTCACGAGGAATTTAAGAATCCGGTAGAGGATTGATTTTGCATAATTTCTGATTAGTGGTTAAACTGTGATGGATTATTGATAGCATTTTGGTTATGAGATGCCAATTTGGTCTTGTTGTATAGGATGTCGATTTGTGGATGGGAAGCAGAGTCCTCTGAGATGGGTACGAACAACGCAATATTCTGTGACTGGTTTGCCACTGAGGTTTCACAGATCTTACTGGAAGAGTTGCTCGGTATCATTGGTTGGATCACTGGCAGATTGATTGTCAAGTTTGAGTAGCGAACCACAATCTTGCGTGCTGCACGAGAAGTTGATGAGGCTGCTAGAGAAGAAAATCTTGATTTAGAGGCATGACAAGGAAAGAGAAGGCGGACACACGATTCAGGATGATTGGAGAAAGGTGGAGAGTTCGGTACAGCTGGCATGGATACGAAACTCAACGGAACTATGAGATATGTGGCAAGTGTGGGGGAACTTAAGGGTTTTCTTTTCACAAGTGTAGGTGTTTCAAGTGTGGAGAAAGAGGGCATGTGGATCGGGATTGTAAGAAGGATCGGATATGTTTTCATTGTCACCAGCCGGTTTATTTAAAATTCAGGTGTCCTACATGGGTGACAGAGGGGGTGCAGACCCCAACACTCATCGTCCCACAGGAGGTCAAGGTCGAGCCGCAAGAAATAACTGGTATGTATTTTGATCCCCATTTCTGTAATGATATTTCTATCTAGAATAAGTATGTTCTTGGCCAGTATAGTATCATCGAATCAGAAATATTTTTGTGTGGTCAGATTGTTAGAACCATGTTGAAAGGAAGATGGATGAGCCGGTTGTAGGCATCGACTCAAAAGGTGACAAGTATCGTTAGTGTGACCCCTAGGTGAGAACGCGATGAGTTCTTCGCTTGGAGGATCAACATCTGGATTGATTGTGTTGCTCTCAACACCATGGGTCGGAAGGAGTGGCAGAGTAAGTTCATGATATTATTGGAACTCGAGCTATTAGGGATTGTCACGATTAATAGGTGTAATGGATTGTTCAGAACGAAAGTGCAGGATGAGTAACTGCCAAATTCATGTTTTCGGAGTGTATGTGTGGACCTCGCAAAAGAAGCTTTTAGAAGAAGATCTCAAGGAAGTCAGATGTTTCCCTCCTGGGACACCGACGGCGGGATTTAGGAACGTTGTGTTGTTCTAGCTGGATGTGATGGGATTTAGATAAACAAACAAAAATAAAACCCTTAAGTTTGCATGCAACCTAAATAGGATCTATGTTTTCTCTATAGAACCTATAACTAAGAACAACAAAAAGAAATCTGCAAACCCTAGGCTATTTTCAAAATCATTAGAGGGTTTTAGGAATACATACCTTTTAGTTGTTACGGTAAACAACTAGAATTCCTCTTTGTTGATCTCTTGGAAGCAAGCACCACAAGTGTGGTGCCTCTAATGGAATCACACCTGAACTAGCAAGAGAATGAATTAGGAAAGAGGAGGGAATTTCTTTTAAGGCTTGTGGAGGTAAGGCATGGACGAAATCAAGGGGTAGGGGACTCCTTATATAGTTGAGGGAACTGGGTGCCAACGCCAGGGTTAAAGGGATGTGCCCTAGATCCTTTGCTTGGTAACCAAGCAACAAAATCCCCTTGTCTAAGGAGCCTTGGGCGAAATCTCCTAGGGTTTCCCAAGAGATTTTTGTCCACCTTTTCCAAGGGATTCTAGAGCCTTCCTTTCTCAACTATTAATAAATAACAAAACAGTCCTTGTAATTTTAATTAATTCAATTAATCCCAAAATAAATTCCAATTAATTTCTGATTAACTATTAATTAAATAATATGATTTCTAATTAATATATTAATTTTCATTACACATTAATAAACCATTTATTTAACTTATTATTCATATAATAAATTAATCTCTCTCTAAAATCATCATGTCCAATTTCTAGGTTTGAGGGCAACCCAAAAGGACTGTGCTACTATCAATTCAAGTATATACCAATTATAGTTATTGATGGGTCTAGGCCATAAGAACATCCTATGTGCTCATGCAAACCCTAATGCTTGGATCTAGGTTTCTCTATTGTACATGCATTCATCCAAGACTATAAACCCTAGATCTAGCATGTGATAATCAATATTAACATATGAATAAGGGTTTAGATCATACCTTAATTGTTATGTAGCAATAACAATCTCAAATCCTCCTTGTAATGGCTTTAGAAAGCTTAGAGTCACAAGTGTCACTCCTCTAAGAGCAAGAGGATGAAGAATAAGGAAAGAGGAGGCTGCCCAAAACGTGTGGAAACCCTAGTGGAACTCTTAGCCACGTTTTTGGGGCTTAAGGGTACTATATATACATGTAGGCTATTAGGGTTTTCAACTAGGAAACCCTAATCTGACTGCTTAAGCCCTAAGCAGCCCATGGACCCTTTTAGAATATCCCTTGGGCGATTTCTAATGGGTTTCCCCATAGAATTCGTCCAACCTATTATTCCAAGGTGATCCATAGCCCAAATGCAATTATCTTATAATTACAGTTCCAGTCCCTTAAGTTTAATTAATCTCTTTTAGCCACAAAATTAATTATCAATTAATTCTTGACTAATATTAATTAAACAATATGATTTCTCCTTTAATATATTATTCTCATAATATATTAATAAATCATAATTAATCCTTTCTCTCCATAATTCATCCTATCAAGTTGCTTTGGTGAAGGCAACCCAAAAGGACCATGCACCATCGGGTCAAGTACATACCAAAATAGTTATGGACTTAGACACTAATCCAACAGTTATACGCTTAGACACCTAATCCAATAGTCTCCCACTTAGATAAGTCCATAACTATAATTGCCAATATAACTTTTGAATCGATTAGAAAATTATAGCTTCCAAAAGCCACTGTCGAACTCTTACCCAGTCAGGTACGTGTCCTAAGATAGGTGATGATATAATCCTCCGTTTTGCAAGATATCATTCGAACATGAGACATGGAGTAGAATCAATATCATTGTCTAATACTTTGTATCCCGATTTTTGATTTGTAATGACATTGAACTTCTAATTGAACACATCAATTTAATCCTAACCGGGCCCGATAGTATAAGTCAACACCAAATCACCGAGGGGCCCAAAGATATTTCTTTTTCCTGTTAGGGAAAAAGGAATGGATAAACTTTGACTTATATGCTTGCACCATTTACTCACCAAATAACTTGACAATAAGTTTTATAAGATCAAGTTACTGATGCATTTACGTATTATCAATGCACAACTGACTTGTAAACTACATCTCATATGTCTCTGTTTCAAGATTATAAGATATTATTGTCTCATAATTACTTGTGATTAATTCCATGAAGTAATTCTCTAAGCGTGGGTTAATCCAATACTTAAATCTCCATTTCTATGTACCCATGAATATTTTAGCAATACCATTGTCATGTCTAAAACTCCTTGGACAATCTACAATTCAATTCATGACAGTCTTAATTCATTACTTATTTCCAAAAGTATGAACGACTGTGGAGTTTTGAATAATTGAATTATTCGGGAAGTAAAACATGCAAAAATGAAACACAAGAATAAACAATTGACAAAAAGTAGTAAACAAACTCATAAATAATTCTCTATTATTTAATCACCAAAAGTCAATTACATTTACTTTGTTAAAATTTCAAAATAACTATCCAACTACTAAAACTAATATCATCTCTCAGACCTATGCTTCGGGCATGCTGAAAGTGTTTAGCCCTATTTAGACCCTTCGTAAGTGGATCTGCAAGATTCTCTTCAGATGATATTCTGTTCCCAGTGAGGTGACCTTCTTCTACTCTATGTTTGATGAAATGGTACTTTCTGTCGATATGTCTTGATCTTCCATGATCTATTGGTTCCTTTGTCAAGGCGACCGCCCCTTCATTATCACAGAAAAGTTACATCGACTCTTTAATGGTTTGAACAACTCCAAGATCTCCGATGAAGTTCTTCAACCAAATTGCTTCCTTTTATGCTTCTCTTGTCGCCATATACTCTGATTCACACATAGAATCAGCTACTGTCTCTAGCTTGGAACTTTTCCAAGTAACTGCTCCTCCAGTTAAAGTAAACACCCAACAATATTGAGAACGAAAGTTGTCTCTCCCTGTTTGAAAGATGGTGTCACTATACCTAGTTACTCTCAATGTATCACTGCCACCAAGTACTAGAACCCAGTCCTTAGTCCTCTACAGACACTTTAGAATATTCTTAACTGCTATCTAGTGAGCTTTACCTAGATTTCCCTGATAACGACTGACCATACTCAAAGCAAAGGACACGTCGTACATGTCATAGCATACATGATTGATCAAACGGCGGAAGCATATGGAATCCTACTCATTTTTTTCTATTTCTGCATCGGTACTCAGACTCTGAGTCTTACTCAGTTTGGTATTACTCTGGATGAGCAATTCTCATTTCTTGAAATTTTCCATACTAAAACATTTTAGCACTTTTTCCAAGTATGCACTTTGACTAAGTCCAAGTAGTCTCTTACTCCCGTCTCTTAAAATTCTTATCGCCAAATATATAGGCAACCTCACCTAGGTCTTTCATAGCGAAACATTTTCCAAGCCAAGACTTAATCTCTTGCAAAGTTTGAATGTTGTTTCCTATAAGAAGTATTTCATCAACATACAATACTAGGAAGGTAACTATACTCCCATTTGTTTTGACATATACACAAGACTCGTCTTCGCTTCTAGAGAAACCAAACTCCTTGACTTTCTCGTCGAAACAAAGATTCCATCTGCGAGATGCATGTTTCAATCCATAGGTTGACTTCACCAGCTTACAAACTCTATTAGGAAACTTTGCATTAACAAAACCATCTGGCTGACTCATGTAAACATCTTCAGCCAACTTTCCATTAAGAAAAGAGGTTTTGACATCCATCTGCCAAATTTCATAATCATGAAAGGCGGTTATAGTGGGCAATATCCTAATAGAGTTTATCTTATCCACTGGTGAGAAGGTCTCATCATAGTGAATCCCTGGTGTTTGAGTAAATCCATTCACAACCAGTCGTGCCTTGAATGTGTACACATTTCCATCCATGTATGTCTTCTTCTTGAAGATCCATTTTCAACCAACTGTCTTTCCACTAGGTTGTTGATCAACAAAATTCCAAACTTGGTTATCGTACATGGACTTAATCTTGCTGTACATTTCGTCTTTCCACTTGGCTGCCTCAGGGCCTACCATTGCTAACCCTGTAGTTAGTTGGCTCATCCAAATTTATTAGTGTGTGATCACTGATAAACATATCTCCTTCTGTAATTGTATGGAAACCATAAATCTGAGGCGATACACTAACTTTACTGGAACGACGAAGAGGTAATAAATTGTCAACTGGTTCAACTAGAATCTATTCCTCTAGTTGAACCCTAAAGTCTTCATAGGTTCCTTCATCGGTTGACTCTTGAATCTCTTCAAGGTCATTGGTGCTTCCATTGTCCTCTTTGCATATGAGCTCTCTCGCACGAAAGACTCCTCTTCGTGCTACAAAGACCACGTTCTCACTAGGTCTGTAGTACAAATATACAAAGGAATTTTGTTGGTAGCTGATGAAAATACATCTCTCACTTCGAGGTTCAAGCTTTTCGTGAGTCTTTTGTCTAATGAACACTTCACAACCCAAACCTTGATATGTGCTAACGAGGGAACTTTCCTTGCCCACATCTTGTGAGGTGTTATGGCTACCTTCTTAGTTGGGACAAGATTAAGAATATGGGCGGAAGTCTCCAAGGTATACCCCTAAAATGAAATTGGAAGAGAAGCTCGACTCATCATGGAACAAACCATGTCCAACAAGGTTCGATTGCACCTCTCAGCTACACCATTAAGTAGTGGTGTCCTAGGAGGGGTCAATTGTTAAACTATTGCACATTTGTTGAGGTAGTCGTGGAACTCGATACTAAGATACTCTGTGCCTATATCTGATCGGTGCATCTTATCTTATTGCCCAATTGATTCTCGGATTCATGTTTAAACTCTTTGAACTTTTCAAAGGTTTCATATTTATGTTTGATTAAGTAAATATAGCCATATCTACTATAATCATTTATAAATGTTACATAAAATCGATTTGCATCCCTTGTGTTGGATTCGAAGGGTCCACACACATATGTGTGTATGAGGTCCAATAAACCTTCATTTCTTTCACAAGATCTAGTGAAGGTGATTTTGTTATCTTACCTAAAATACACGACTCACATGCATCATCCGACCTTAGGTCAAATGATTCCAACACTCCATCCTTTTGGACTTGGGCGATGCGTTTCTCGTTCATGTGTACAAGACGACAATTCTACAAGCATGCTTTGTCTATACCATTAGACGAATCAATTTGAAATACACTATTGCGTAATTGCTTATACACATCACAGTTTCATACACACTATCACAAGGTAAAGCTTCAAAATAAAAAACACCATTTTTATAAGCAGAAATAGAACCATTCAAATCATTAAATGAATATCTAAATCCTTGTCTGAACAATGCATGAAAAGAAATACTGTTTCGTGCCATTTCTGAAGAGTAGCAATAATTTATTAAGTCTAAACAAACACCACTGCTAAGCACTATAGACTATAAACTTAAATCTTGGTGACAGGTTAAGATCGTTTATTTCCCATGATCAGGTTCCTTCTACCGTGCTCCACCTCCTCACTTCTTCTTAGCCCATGAAAATCAAAACAAATGTGAAATCCACATCACTTATCAAGGACCCAAGAACAAGAATATGATGAGTTATTAGATGAAATAATGTATATGCCTGCAGAAGTTGGCTTTACCTTGCCATCTTTGATATCTTGCATATACTTTGGGTAGCTTCGTTTCCAATGCCCCTTGTCGTTGTAGTAAAAGAATATAGCCTCTGTGGCATCAGAAGTGTAACATTCCAAAAATTTCAACAAATTTAAACTTTTCAAAACAACCCATTTACTAA
The DNA here is from genome assembly GCF_052849685.1 of Lactuca virosa. Taxonomy (NCBI): domain Eukaryota; kingdom Viridiplantae; phylum Streptophyta; class Magnoliopsida; order Asterales; family Asteraceae; genus Lactuca; species Lactuca virosa. Next base: position 203,768,293 of record NC_136434.1, read on the forward strand.
TAAAAGTGTTTACAAAAACATTGTCTCCAAAACATGATTTAAGACCAGAGTCTCCCCAGATCCAACCCATTTACGGTCTGGCCTTCGCCTTGCCACGAATCATCTGATGAACTTGAAACCATAAACAAAATTGTAAGCACAAAGCTTAGTGAGTTTCCCCAAAGTAGCAACACACAAACCAATAGCACATATACAGCAACAGCATGTACTGGGTCCACAACATAAAGAGTGGATTACCCCCGAGCCCACAGTATGAGTCTTGCTTGCCTATCAGGCCCACAGCTCATATATGGCCTGCTCTCGAGCCCACAACATAAGTCTGGATTTCCCCCGGTGCCCACAGCTTATGTCTGGCTTGCTCCCAACCTAATCAGTCATCGGACTGGAATACCAATGTTCAACCCTCAGTACGAGTCTGACATACCAACCGGTCCTCAACTTGTATCTGGAATGCTTCTGAGCCCTCAGTATGAGTTTGGCATGCCCTAAACGGCCCTCAACTTATATCTGGACTGCTCCAATACCCTCAAGCCCTTAGTACGAGTTTGGCATACCTACCGGGTAATCAGCTCGTATCTAGAATGCACCTGAGCCCTCAGTATGATTCTGGCATTCCCTACCCGACCCCCAGCTCATATTTGGAGTGCTCCAGGGTTTGTTGGCTACAACATGAAGCAGTACTACCTCAACCCAACACAATATGCCTGACAACTAACAAACATATACAGATAATCATGTAGACAGAATCACAGGTAGTTCTACTGATCTACTAGACTAGCATATCAAGACTAGCATGCATATCTATTTCATACTCAACATATCAACAATATCAGGTTATCCAACCAATGGGTTGGCCTTGCTGCCTTCGACCCGTAAGTACAGTGAGGAAAACTCACCTCGCACTGCCGAATCATACAGACGATCCCTGGCTAATGGCTGATAGATCCCCGGACCGCCAATATCAAGACAACACCCCACCAACAGTTGATCCCACAAAAAATCTCTGACTGCAAATCAGCTAAAATCCACATGCTATCAAATACCACAATGACAACCCATCAACATCCAGCCCCTAACTCACACTACGAGTCCAAATTAGGTTAAAATACCTATTTACCCTTCCTCAAGCTTGGCCCAAAGCCAAGGCCCAACTAGATGACCAAAGGCCCAAAATTTAAAATAAACATCTAAGGCCCAAATATGGCCCAATTTTCCTAATTGGGCCCAATTCTTTTCGTGGGCCTTCACCCAGGAAGGTCCAACAAGACACAACTTCCTTACCATAAAAATCCAGATGGCCCAAAATGGCCCAACTCAACCAAGCCCAAAATCGAAGACCAAAATGAAAGAGCCCAAGTCTGCTGACTATGCATGGCGTACTTGTGGCGTACTCAGCCTGTACGCTCAGCGTACAACATGGAAGGCTTGTACGTGCAATGTACATACTTGTACGCCCAACGTACTAACCAACCATAGCCATCTTTCTAATTTAGCACTTAATTCATTAAGACTTGGGTCCAAACTCAGAACTGACTTCTCCAAGGTGGTTAATCACATAAAGTTGCCAACTTTATGTGCATGCATGGCTAAATGGGACTCTAGAGGTCAAAGGAGCATAATACTTGACTTAATACATGCATGGAACCCAAAACAACCATAAATTTTGCATCTTTATGCCCAAGGAACCCATGATATATCCAGATCTACAATTTCAAGCTTCAAAAATGATTTTAACTCCCACTCATCAACCAAAAGGTTCAAAATGACGAAAAATGAACCAAGAAGAAGTTACATGAAATGAAAATGCAAGGTTTGGACTTTATGCCTCCCAAGCCACCAAAAGGAGATGCAAATGTTGGATCTCAAAGCTTTCCTTCAAAGAACAAATCTTCAAGTTTCTCTTTCTTCTTCTAGATCCACAAAAACCTCCACAAAATCTCACAAGAGCTTCAAGATCACTAAACATGGACTAGGGTCGAATTAGGGTTTTTAGAGCATGGATATTGGCTTAGAAATGATCAAAAGAGGCTATCATAAAGCTTATATAGGGCACAACACAAAAATTAGGGTTTTTCTCACTTACCCTCGTACGCCCAACATACTCCTCATAAGCCTAGTGTACGAGGCCTCGCACTCCTGCATCACCCTTTGCAGTATGCCCAGCGTACACCACTTTTCGCCAAGCGTACTGGCCTCCGCAACAATACACCCCGCGTACTCCCTTTGGTACCCCTCGTGTACTAGGGTTCCCTCTAAAACCCTAAACACTCTCAAGGCCATAACTTCCTCGATCTAAGTCCATTTCCGACGAACTTTATATCCACGAAAAGGTGATGAGAAGCCCTACACTTCTAGCAATGCATCATAGCCTTAAAACTCCCCGAACTAAACCCAAAGTTCATAAAGGACTGAGATATCAAATTACAATTATGCCCTTGGGCTCCGAAACACCATCGAACACTCGGGTCACTTAACCTTTAACACCCTCATCGAAAAAGGGATAAAACCTTTCTTCCACAAGATCCCAAGACTTATGATAACTGATGATCGGGCCGCAGCCCTGAATAATGAAGCGATTCAAAATCGGGTGTTACAACTCTCCCCCACTTAAATTCGATTTCGTCCTCGAAATCGTTCCTTATCACCCCCGGCATGCCCGACAGCCTGAGGGACACAACCACAACCTTGAACATACAATTACATTCCTAAGGAAACTAAACCCATCAGAACTTTCCACCCAAAGAAGACGAATCCACGATCACATGTAGAAACCCAACCTACTTTATCTGAAACCTGAAGTCTCGAATTGGTCTGACTCCCTGACAGACCGCCCATACTGAACCAATGCTAAATCCATGACTCTTATCCATCAAACTAGCTATTCAACTCCTTATGATAACAATTCCATGAACACAATGAGATACGAAATATAGATTTCCTTAACTGTCAGACAGATACGTTGCTGCTATAATCCTGAAGCCTCAACGCTTGCTCGACCAGCTTCACAAAGGTAGAACCATCCCGGAGCACTGACACATAAGCTACATCTTGAACCCTCCAGCTGATGCCTTTGACATACAAATTTGTTAACCCACATCTCTCTAGATACAGACCTCGAACGAATACACTCGTGATTCCCAACGCGATTTTCCACCAAAAGCTCACTCGAAGATGGCCACTCATAATATCTTCTCATAGATCCTTCCCTAAAACTAATGAGCATCCATTTCAATCTACCCCCATTCCATAACTGGAGACACTATCAGAAACATGCATAAATGATCCTCAAAACATACCGACCACGAACTTTCACCGAAAACCAAACCATATGATGTACCAAAACCTTAATAACCCTTGACTCTCTGCTATGCCGTTACCAATCACTGCTTCGCCGAGCAAAGATGATCAAACCAAAAATTTACGCGTTACATCCAACCCCTTATAGGCTCAGGTGTACCCCCACCTAGACAACCACTCGAAACATTCATAAAGATCTTTATGACTTGCGACCTCATAAGCAATTTCCAACATGAAAATCAAAACCCTAACAACAAATTGCGAACAACTGGAATTATAATGCATACATCCCACAGAGACTTTCTGATACCTGACAGATACTCCCGATAACCCTTTACTACTCCCTTTATCCAACCAATAGATTTCTGACTTGCTCGACTCCCATCAGCGTGTCAACACCAAAAGTACCACAAGCAGAAGAAATGAACAACGATGTTCACTAGGCCCACAACCTATGACTGGAATACCTCCACAAGGTCCTGAACATAGGTCTGGATTGCCTCCGAGCCCACACCATGTGTCTGGAATGCCCTCCCTGGCCCTCAGCCCATGTCTGGAATGCTCCCGATATCACACCGTCCTTTTTGTCATCACATCATTCGCTCAGCAATTCGGGTCTAAAGATACTCACCTCATTCCATTGTCTTGAAGGGACCTACTCAACTCACTCATAACGTCAACTGAGCACAACCATGCTGCTACCAAAGCAAAACCTTACGCAAACATGGTCGCACACGACCCAAGAATAGGATAATGGTTGCACTCTTGGTTCAATTCGAACGCTATAACCTAAAAGAACCATGCACATAATTCGAACCAAGTGCTCCAAAGCTATCTTGCCCTGCTCACATGGATTACCACCATGCACATCCTTAGGGAACTCATAATCTCTTCCAAAGAGAGAAGAAATACCAGAGATAATCGAAATACCACCTCAATCAATAACAGAAAACATCCTCATGATCAGTCGAAACAAGATTTCATACTTGATTGAGATTGAACAGATTCCACCAATACACAACTAGCTCGAGATGACTCCAAAGGTGATCCTAATTGCTACTAAAATTTAAGCCTGCTTATAAACTAAAATTCACACCGCCATGAGGGACTAAAAGAGCATGAATCATACTGAACTTGATGATAGGCTGACACGTTCATTGACATTCAGTTTGTACAATTTAACTTTCGAGAGAACCTCCGCTGAATGATGAACCCAACGACCAGTGGTCGAGGACACATTGACACTTAATCCGAAGAATCAAGACTCATATGGAACTGAACATACTCACTTTTGGAAAAGATCCACCGCTCAACATCCACCGAACTAATCCAAAAACAACAATCCAAACAATGAACTGGCAAATCCCTCAATGAATGACACTCAACCTGAGAACCTGAGTTCTCCCCCACTTAGCCTCAAACCACCACCCACTGGCGATGAAACCAGATCATAGCTCAAACTAGCTGCAAAACCCAAGCCGATCATAATCATCGTCCTCTTCTTGAGTCTCGCGACTCGAATACCCGGCCTCGAGCAAAACCTCTGAGGCCTCAGGTCTGTACCAAACAACCCAAATCAATAACGCCACTGGGGCTCAAAACACTTACCAGGTCTATCCTCATGCCTGAGCAGCCACAACTAAAAGATTGACAGGAACAAAAACACTGCCACGAATCATGGTATCCAACCATGCTATCTTCCCCAACCATCCCTTAGAATCCCCGAAACCTTCCTTGATTCGAGTATGGATCCCGTGCTTCCAGTAGTATGGTCCAAATACTACCTTCCACATCTATCCATACTTTCCTTAAGAATCATATCGAGTCCTCTAAGTCCTAGTCATAAAATACTCCTGAAACCTGCTCAACAACGAAACAACCGCACTAAAATACTCCCTAGGCTATCTTAGGATTTATCCTCACCCCCTCTGCCATCAGCTACTGAAGAACCCTTACCAATGCCAGCTAACCACTTCATGAGTACAACTACATGCAACCAAGCTTAAATAATCCTTCGACTAAATGGCTCAGCCCTACAACGGTTGGACTCAAAAAAGAGCTGTGCAATAGGCCCGAGTCCATCATTATAAGATTATTTAACCTTCATAGCATGTAATTTTATCGTATTCATTTAATGGTTAACTCTCATGAACATGGGCCCCACAAAGCACAAAGCAAGCAACATTCAAGCAGAGAAGCCGACTGGCACTAAAACGCAATAAAATCAAACAGATCCTCAAACGAAATCCTCGATCTCAAACTCCCCGCACCAAGGGTGCACCTTTTCCCTGCTCTCACTCTCCCTATAGTGGCTAGTCATTCCTCACGCTAACCCGCTATACACTGCACCCACTCATGAAACTTCCACCAACCTTGCAGCACTCATGTATGCTAGCCATACATAACACTGGATCCTATAGATAGTCGAATATATCATCCTACCCTAAGCCCTTCATCAAACGAAAACAGGAAATAAGGCCAAATCAAACATTCTCGGGCTATAGAATCTTAGTTATGTACAACTATGATGCATACACTAAGCAACTACTGTAATGATGCCAGTTTCATATAAGGCGTGTCCCTAGGCTATCAGGCATCATATAATCAGGCAATCCTATCATGCAATTCCTGAAGATCCCTAGCCTATCGCTAGCATGCTGTTCTAACATATCACAATATCAAAGCAAGTGTGGTAATTTGGGGTTAACTTACTGGCTCCGACTGATCGTACACATCACATCCTTTTTTGGTTATTTTGAAAGCAACTTTGAAAATTATTTTTAAAACCCTTACTTTGAAAATCAGTTTTTTAAAACCTTTTTCCTTAGTTTGAGACTGGATTCACATGAGTGTTCCTCCCAAACCAAGGCTCTGATACCAACTTGTAACAATTTAAAATTTTCAACAAATTGAAACTTTTCAAAACAACCTGTTTGCTGAGAAAAGTGTTTACAAAAACATTGTCTCCAAAACATGATTTAAAATCAGAGTTTCGCAAGATCCAATTCGTTGTAAAACCAAGGATGTGTATGGTCACGCCTTTGCCTTGCCATGAATAATCTGAAGCACCTGAAACCATAAACAAAACCGTAAGCACAAAGCTTAGTGAGTTTCCCCAAAGTACCAACACACAAACAAATAGCACATATACAACAACAGCATGTACTGGGTCCACATCATAAAGACTGGATTACCCCCGAGCCCACAATATGATTGTGGCTTTCCTATCGGCCCCACAACTCATATATGGCCTTCTCTTGAGCCCTCAACATAAGTCTGGCTTACCCTCGGGGCCCACAACTTATGTATGGCTTGCTCCCAACCCAATCAGTCATCAGACTGGAATACTAATGTTCATCCCTTAGTACAAGTCTGAAATACCAACCAGTCCCCAACTCATATCTGGAATGCTACTGAGCCCTCAGTATGATTCTGACATGCCCTACCCGACCATCAACTTATATTTGCATTGCTATAATACCCTATATCCCTCAGTACGAGTTTAGCATACATACCGGGTCTTTAGCTTGTATCTAGAATGCACCTAAGCCCTCAATATGAGTCTGGCATGCCCTACCCGACCCTTAGCTCATATATTGAATGCTCTAGGGTTTGTTGGCTACAACATGAAGCAGTACAACCTCAACCCAACACAATATGCCTGACAGTTAACAAACATATATAGATAATCATGCAGACAGAATCACGGGTAGTCCTATTGATCTACCAGACTAGCATGCATATATATATTTCATACTCAGCATATCAACAATATCAGGTTATCCAACCAATAGGCCGACCTTGGTTCCTTATACCCGTAAGTACAGTGAGGAAAACTCACCTCACACTGCCGAATCATATAGACAATCCTTGGCTCCTGGCTGACAAATCCCCGAACCGCCAATATCAAGACAACACCCTACCAACAGCTGATCTCACGAATAATCTCTGACTGCAGATCCGCTAAAATCCATGCGCTATCAAATACCACAATGACAACCCATCTACATCCAACCCCTCACTCATACTATGAGTCCAAATTAGGGTAAAAGACCTTTTTACCATTCCTCAAACTTAGCCCAAAGCCAAGGCCCAACTAGATGAGCAATGGCCCAAAATCCAAAATAAACATCTAAGGCCCAAATATAGCCCAATTTTCCAAATTGGGCCCAATTCGTTTCGTGGGCCTTCACCCAAGAAGGTTCAACAAGACACAACAACCCTAGCATAAAAATCCAGATGCCCAAACCGGTCCATCACAACCAAGCCCAAAATGAAAGAGCCCAAGTCTGTCGAGTACGTGGGGCGTACTCAGCCTGTACGCTTAGCATACCGCATGGAAAGCTTGTACGCACAGTGTAAATACTTGCACACCCAACGTACTCAAACACCATAGCCATCTTTCCAATTTAGCACTTAATCCATTAAGACTTGGGTCCAAACTCAGATCTGACTTCTCCAATGTGGTTAATCATATAAAGTTGCCAACTTTATGTGCATGCCTAGCTAAATGATACTCTAGAGCTCCAAGGAGCTTAATACTTTACTTACATGCATGGAACCTAAAACCACCATAAAGTTTTCACCTTTATGCCCATGGAACCCATGATATATCCAGATCTACAATTTCAAGCTTCAAAAACGACTTTAACTCCCTCTCATCAACCAAAAGGGTCAAAATGAAGAAAAATGAACCAAGAACATGATCCATGAAATGAAAAGGCAAGGTTTGGACTTTAAACCTACCAAGCCACCAAAAGGAGATGCAAATGCTGGATCTTAAAGCTTTCCTTCAAAGAAAAAATGTTTAAGTTTCTCCTTCTTCTTCTAGATCCACAAAACCCTCCATAAAATCTCACAAGAGCTTCAAGATCACCAAAAATGGGCTAGGTGTCACGTACCAAGTTTTTGGAAAATTCCACGACCGTCTAGAGAACTCTGGCATGATCAAGTATACTCGGGAAGTCTTTGGAGAGATCAAGAATGCTCTACAAGTCCCTGGAAGATGCTAGAAGATTATAAATGTCCGTGGAATAAAGGAGAACGATTGAAAATAATCAAGAGGGCACTCGACGAAGCTACAACGACCCGGAAGACTTTGGAACGATCTAGAACATGCTAGCTCATACAAGAGCGATTTGGATAATGTCGGGACAACCTAGAGATTTCTAGAGCATCGTAGACAAGCATACCATATTCTAGAGTAATGTAAAGGCCATGTATATAATAAGAAGAGTCTAGATTAGTCAAGAATGATCGGGACCTAGAAACTTCCATTTGAGGAGGTGTAAGGTACCTATAAATAGGAAGGATGTCTTATTTGTAGGGATCATTGGGAAGTTGCCTTGTAATGTAGTCGAGTCTATCCTAACATTCCCCCTGTTGTTGAGGAGAAACGAAGGAAGTCCAACAGTTTTCGAAATAAATATGTTGAGAATGTAGCCACATTAGAATCTGAAGCAAACCTGTGTAAAGCAGCGATAGTCGGAGGAGTTGTTGCAAAGACGACACCATACACAGAGGCACCCAAACCATCGAAGTATGGAGGTAAACGCGACCGCAAAGAACTTTAAGAATTCTTTTGGTCGATGGAATGTTACTTCAATGCTAGCCGAGTGACAGACGACATTGAGAAAGGCTGTCCTTTATCTATGCGAAAGCGCAAATCTATGGTGGAGAAGGAAGCATGGAGACATTGAGAAAGGCTTATACACCATAGACACCTGGGAGGAGTTAAAGAGGCAACATAAAAGACAATTCTGCCCACATAATGCTGAAGACAGAGCGATGAAGAAACTTTGTGGGCTAAAGCATAGTGGATCCATCCGAGACTACATAGTCGAGTTCACGAGCTTGATGCTAGAGTTACCCAACATGCAAGAGAAAGAGAAACTTTTTTATTTCATGGATAGACTACAATCTTGGGCTTATAACGAGCTCAAGAGGAGAAATGTTAGAGACATCAATGAAGCTATCGCCGTGGCAGAATATAATGTAATTTTAAAGAGAAAGCACGGTTAAGAAGAATAGTGGGGGAGAACAAACTATGTCAGAACCGGAAGCAAAACAAGACACACCCCAAACTTTGAATACGAAAGGAAAAGCAATCGAAGAAAGGTACTGAAGAGAAGAACGGAATGAGATCAAGTGCTACTTGTATGATGGTCCTCAGTTGATCCGAGATTGTTCGAAGAAAAAGACATTTTATGCGATGGTGTTGCAAGAAGAAGAAGAAGAAGAAGAAGAAGAAGAAAAAGAAAAAGAAGCTCACATGAGTTCCATGCGACTTCTAAACTCTATGTAAAAAGACGAGAAAAATGAATTGAATGGGAGTGGTTCTAAGGTAGGAAGTCTCATTCTAGTCGAAGCCAAGGGGAATGGAGGAAATACCAAGGCGCTAATAGATTCAGGTGCGACTCACAACTTCCTTTCTGAAAACGAAGCAAATAGATTGGGGATCCACTACATGAAAGAAGAAGGCCACTTGAAGGTTGTTAATTCTCCATCCAATCCTATCCTAGGAGTTTCACATGGAGTACCCATGAAAATCGCAGAATAGGAAGGCACCATTGACTTGGTAGTCGTACCCATGGACGACTACAACATGGTATTCGGAATGGAATTCCTAGACGAAGTACGTCCATGGTCGTTCGAAAATGATAACACAATGCATATTACTAAAGGTACAATCATTCATATCGTACCTCTAGAAAGGATTAGAACAAGGTCTCGAACGCTATCGACTGTGAAGTTTAACAAAGACCTTAAAGAAGTCGTGAAGATACAGAACAATACCCTAAGTTGGAAGAAGGAACATAATTCACAAGCGACTAGTAATCATAATGATCGAATCAAGAAGTAAGTGAGACCAAACAACATAGTTCAAGGTATCGAGACATGCCGATGCAAGATGGGGTCGTGATCAACCTTGAGAATTGGTCCGATATTCCATGAGGCTACAAGAAGACCCAAAACAGGAAAGGAAGTAAGAACACAAGTGACACCTCACTTGAAAGATCGCTATACAAGAATACTTGATGTGGACGTCAAGAGTTTAAGTGGGAGAGGGTGTCACAGACCAAGTTTCTGGAAAATTCAACGACCGTCTAGAGAACTCTGGCATGATCAAGTATACTCGAGAAGTCTATGGAGAGATCAAGAATGCTCTATGAAACCCTGGAAGATGCTAGAAGATTATAGATGTCTGTTAGAGATGCACAAAACACGAATCCGATCCGATCTGGATCCGAATCCGATCCGGTTTCACTTACGTCATCAACAATCCAATCCGGTCAAAATTCTGATTCGGATCCTGCCAAAATCCGATCCGGTTCCAACCAAAATCTGAATCCGATTCTAATCCAATTTGAAACCGGTTTAAACCGATTTTAGTGGGTTTTAAGCGGATTTCGGGGTAGACTTGGATCCAGTTTTTAGCGAATCTGTTTTACGATCCGATATCAAATCCGATTTGGAATATAGGATTACGATCCGATTGAAAATCCGGTTTTAAATCCGATCCAATCTGGTTTGGTCAAAACAAGTTTTGACCCAATCCGGTTTCGCATTGGATCCAGTTTTGAATAGTGAAACCGGTTTTTTTGTGCATCTCTAATGTCCATGGAGCAAAGGAGAACGATCTGGAATAATCAAGTGGGCACTATATGAAGCTAACCCGAAAGACTTTGGAACGATCTAGACCATGCTAGATCATACAAGAGCGATTTGGATAATGTCGGGACGACCTAGAGATTTCTAGAGCATCGTAGACAAGTATACCATATTCTAGAGACTTGTAAAGGTCATGTATATAATAAGAAGAGTCTAGATTTGTCAATAATGATCTGGACCTAGAAACGGATGGGTTTTAAGCACTATAACAATCCTATGGTGCACATACAACCCTAATGCTTTGGATCTAAGTTTTCTCAAGTTATACATGCAATTTCATTTTTATCCAAATCATGTACCCTAGCTAGCATGTAATTGGAGATATACAACATAAAAACTAGTTAGATGAATACCTCTTTGTTGTAGCTTGTAGTTCTTGGCCTTTCAAGAGCTTAGTACCTCAAATGTGATACCTCTAATAAGTCACAAACACAATAAGCAAATGGAGGATAACGAGAGAGAGGCCAGTAGGCACCAAAAACGGCTAGGGTTTCATCATAGAAATCATGGCCTATTTTAGGGTGCTTGGGGGTTACTTTTATAGTGTGAAATTCCTAGGGTTTAATCTTGTAAACCCTAATTCACCATGGACTCTTCACATTTGACAGGCCCTTTGGACTAACTCTTCATGGACTCTTATATAGTCTTAGTCCATCCTAACCAACATGGATCATTAGTCCAAACTATATTACTGATTTACTTAATCAGTCCCCGTAAATTTAATCAGTCTCTTTTGATCACTAAATTAATTCCAAATTAATTCGTGATCAATACCAGTTAAATAATATGATTTCTCAATTAATATATTATTCTTATAATATATTAATAAATCACAAATAACCTCTTTCTCAAATATCCATCCTATCAAATTGCTCTGGTGAAGGCAACCCAAAAGGACCATGCTACTATCGGGTCATGTACATACCAATTATAGTTATGGGCATAAACACCTAATCCAACAGAAACTTCCATTTGAGGAGGTGTAAGGTACCTATAAATAGGAAGGATGTCTCATTTGTAGGGATCATTTAGAAGTTGCCTTGTAAAGTAGCAAAGTCTATAATAGAAGCTTTCTTTCTTACATTGTAGCATTCCTTATCGCATCTCTCATTGTCCTAGTCATTAGTACATCGTAAGTAAGTGTTCCAAGCCTGACTTAGTCGAAGAAACACTAAGTGGCACACGGTGATTGAGTCGTCCCGAGACATAGGGGTCGAATTAGGGTTTTTTGAGCATGGAGGCTGGCTTAGAAATGATCTAAAGAGCCTATTATAAAGCTCATAAAGGGAATAACAAAAAAATTAGGGTTTTTCTCACTTACCCTCATATACCCAGCATACTCCTTGTACGCCCAGCGTACAAGGCCTCGCACTCCCGCATCACCCGTCACAGTACGCCCAACATACACCACTTTATGCTAAGCGTATTGGCCTCCACAACAATACACCCCATGTACTCCCTTGGTACTCCCCGCGTATTAGGGTTCCCTCTAAAACCCTAAACACTCTGAAGGCCATAACTTCCTCGATCTAAGTCCGTTTCCGACAAAGTTTATATCCACGGAAAGGTGAAGAGAAGAACTACACTTCTAGTAACCCATCATAGACTTAAAACTCCCCGAATCAAGCAAAAAATTCATAAAGTACTAAGATAACAAATTACAATAATGCCCTTGGGCTTCGAAACACCATCAAACATTCGGGTCACTTAAACATTAACACCCTTATCCAAAAAGGGCCAAAACCTTTCTTCCCCAAGATCCCAAGCCTTATGATACCTAATGATCGGGCCATAGCCCCGGATAATGAAGCGATTTGAAACCGGGTGTTACAAGAAGAGGGTGGATGATCAGAACTGAACTTTCCTTTGGGGCCACTACTGGATGACCCTGCATGGGACTTTCCTTTCCAATTTAGTTTGGGAGGACCTTTCGTATTTTTAACCTTTCCTTGTCAAATGGCTAGGACGGGAGCACTATTAGGAGTGGAGGCAATACCTTTTCCCTTCATTCCTGCTTCAACTGTCTATAAAAGATTATGCAATTGAGCCAGGGTAGTCTCACTGTTGTTGAGATGATAGGTCAGAATGAAATGATCATAACAACTAGGTAACAAGTTTAGGACTATGTCAATAGCCAAATCCTCATCAAAATTCACATTCAGCCTAACAAGGCGATCCATGTAACGTTGCATCCTTTGCACTTAGGCACAAACAGATTCTACCTCTTCATCTTGCACGCCATGAGGGACTTGACCACTTCGTACTTTTCTTGACGAGTTCTCTTATGGTACTTTTCCACAAAGTCCTTGTTTATCTCATAGGACCAGTAATCCTCATAAAATCTTTACAACTCATACGCCATGGTGGTTACCATGATGCAAACAACTTTTGTTGCATCATCGTAGTGTTTCTTGTAGGAGGCTATTTTTTCAGGAGTGACCTTCTATTCGTCAATCTCATTGAGTTCTTTTTCGAGAACATATTCTTTGTTGTCAAATAAAAGGGCCATTTTGATATTCTGCATCCAATCATTGTATTTGGAACCATCCAATATAACTTTGGAGAAGATGGAAAGCAAGGTGAAGTTATGGTGGTTCGAGAAGGAGGAACCAGAAGCATCAGTTGGAGTAGACATCTGTAAAAGGAAGATAGTTTTAGTTAGATAAGAATAATCCTTATTATAATAACCCAAAATAAAATATTAAGGCTAGGATCCAACTATATAATTCACAACTTAGAAAAGAGATGTCGTAATCTAATTATAAATTTTATAAAGGTACGTAAATGACGATTTACCAATTCCACCAAAAGAAAATGAAATTTGAAAGAAATTAAGTTAAGTGAAATTTCTAGATCTTTTGAGATTCATTGATACTATTCAATGGTATGTTTAATATCAGATTATGCTCTTCTATTTGTGACTGGGATGCCGAGGATCACAAACAAGATGTGAATAACTATGTAAATGTGTTTGTAACCTCATTGTCATTTATCATCTCTATTGATGTGCTGGTAAACCACACACACTCATCAACAATGATAATTTATGAGATACGCATTAGAACTCTTTATTAGTCCCTATTAGTGTGCTGGTTAACCACACATGCTCCACTAACGATGTATAAAGTGTAATGTGCAATTTCATTGGTTAGCAGAAAAATTTACATTCTTCTAAAGTAACTAAGATTAAGATTTTTAATAAAAGGTTTAGTAACTTTTAACAGCATTATACTTTTAATGAGAATTAATGTCCTATCAAATTTGTTTGGCTAACGACCCTCCGCCATACAAGAGAGTGGTGGGTAAGAGTGTATACCTAATGACGGTCATTTTAAAGGCCGCTTCCTTAAACTCCTCTTATAGTATGGCTTCATGAATGAGGCGTACTAGCGATTTGATTGACTTATTCTTATACATATAGTAATAATTAAGCTTTGAATTTTACATATAGTATAAGGTGTATTTTAAACTTTTCAAAATACTAGGGTTCATACTTTTAATTTCGAAATTAATATTCAAATATTCAAAATAAATTAATAATGATTTAATTATTAACAATTAACTAAATTAAATCAATTAAGGGTTATCTAATTAAATTAATCAAATAATTTAATCCTAATCCTTACCCTCTAAATTTTGAAAATTAGGGTAAAGAATTCCAATTTTATAATTATCCCTTTTAAACAAATTAAACTAACAATTATCAAATATGGAAACCCTATAAGCCTACCATTTTTGAAATTACTTGGGGAGGAAGGCTAGGGTTTCAAAACTCTAGTCCTTAATTTCAAAATCCAAGGGGGTGGAGGCTAGGATTTCCAAAAACCTAACCCTAGTCGAAATTTGGCTTCTTAGGGTTTATATTCAATAAACACTAATTTGATATATTTTTCTATTTTAGTTATTCAACAGAAAACAAACCAAACACTTTGATACCACTGATGGTATTTAGGTAAACAAACAAAAATAAAACCCTTAAGTTTGCATGCAACCTAAATATGATCTATGTTTTCTCTATTGAACCTATAAATAAGAACATCAAAAAGAAACCTGCAAACCCTAGGCTATTTTCAAAATCATTAGAGGGTTTTAGGAATACATACCTTTTAATTGTTACAGTAAACAATCAGAATTCTTCTTTGTTGATCTCTTGGAAGCAAGCACCACAAGTGTCATGCCTCTAATGGAATCACACCCAAACTAGAAAGAGAATGAATTAGGAGAGAGGAGGTAATTTCATCACAGGCTTGTGGAGGGAAAGCATGGACGAAATCAAGGGGTAGGGGACTCCTTATATAGTTGAGGAAATTTGGTGCCAAAGTTAGGGTTAAAATGATATGCCCTAGATCCTTTAGTTGGTGACCAAGCAGCCCAATCCTCTTGTCTTAGGAGCCTTGGACGAAATCTCCTAGGGTTTCCCTAGAGATTTTCATCCACCTCTTCCAAGGGGTTCTAGAGCCTTCCTTTCTAAACTATTAATAAATAACAAAACAGTCCCTGTACTTTTAATTAATTCAATTAATCCCAAAATTAATTTCAATTAATTTCTGATTAATTATTAATTAAATAATATGATTGCTAATTAATATATTAATTTTCATAACACATTAATGAACCATTTATTTAATTTATTATTCACATAATAGATTAATCTCTCTCTAAAATCATTCTGTCCAATTGCTAGGTTGGAGGGCAACCGAAAAGGACTGAGCTACTATGAATTCAAGTATATACCAACTATAGTTATGGGCTTAGACACCTAATCCAAAAGGATATTAGCTGTTTATTGACAGACTTCAAACCGATTGTTACTGCTAGTAGGGAAAGAGCAATAGTGAACCATCACTCCAGAGTGTGGGTGATGAATTGATCGTATGGATTTGTTCAGATGCCCAGATGGTCAAGAGGATTTAAATGGACTTCGTTAAAAAATTTACGAGTGCATCGATTTCTTTTTCGGCAAGTGGGTAGGTAGATTGGTGATCCGTTCATTTCAATCGAGGGATTATAGTTATTTGTCACCAGCTGAAGTGGCTCAAGGATTTGGAATTGTGCGACGGTAAGTACTTTGGGTAGCAAAGCATTTAAGCTGGTATGGGGTGTGAGTACCCTAACTTGTATGGTCTTGAAATCCGAGTTCCATCAGTGGACGTCACAGTTACATGTTGTATTCACTTCATTCATGATCTTATTAATTGTGTTTATGATTGTATGCTTGTGTGTGAGACGATATGTATGGTTTATCTAAGTCTCCACATAGACATTTTATCCTGAGAATCCTCATATACCATTTTGCATACTGAGGGTCGTGTTTAGGGGATTTTGTATGAGTCATTTTTGGATTTAGATATGGGAGGCATCAATCATCATCAGAAGAAGCTTAAAGTAAGAAAAGATCAGCATTAGATTTGATCTCTGGTGTTATCAACAGGAATTCAAGAAACCCGCGAGGTGGGCATGTCGGGTTTGGATGCATGATATGTAGGGCTTCTTCATGATTTCGAGGCAATGAGGAATTCGTTTGATCATGGGTGTAAGATCGGTAGTTGTCAAGTTCATACCTTCATATTATGGTCAGTTACAGGTTCGCATAGGAATTTCTCTAAGTACAAGTAGGTCGTGGAATCGGTTGGGTACCCGTTTCGATATTTGAGATGTTGTTCTTTGTTACCCGATAAGTCGTCGAGGACTTGTGGTGGATTCAATGGGATGTACTTGGGATTGTGAGCTCATTAAGATTTCGGGAAGTATTCATCTAGTTTTGGAATGCGTGTAATCGCTAAGATTCGCTAGTAATGGAATGCTAGTCCTTGTAATCTCAGGTTGTCGATAGTTGAATATATAAGGTTGTGAGATGGATTGGAAATCCATCAATCTTTAGTGGATTGGAATAGCATAATCGAATCCAAGTGGGGGAGAATCATTTGGTCTAAGGGTTTCATAAGAATGGATATTTAGGTTACCTTGCGCATCTGTAGTGACGTATGGTGGGTATGTGATCGGGAACAGGTTAAGGGTTGTGTTAGGGCCTCTCTGCATGTTCTTGTCTGATTAAGGCTTTGGGATTCGAAGCATAACCCAAACACTTGATTGGGGTAGAGTCAGATGTGGGTTCGACTCATGATAATTATGGTTGGTATGGCAAATGAGTGGTAAGACCATGGGTTGGGACCATGGCAGTATATACGTGTTGTAAGACTGCGGGGGTGGCCGTTGCATTCATTAGGTTGGAAGATAGTGATAGAAGTGTTTTAAGACTGTGGGGGTGGCCGTATCATTCACTAGGTTAGTAGATAGTGATAGAAGTGTTGTAAGACTGCGGAGGTGGCTGTAGCATTCACTAGGTTGGCAGATAGTGATATAAGTGTTGTAAGACTTCGGGGGTAGTCGTAGCATTCAATAGGTTGGCATATAGTGATAGAAGCGATGTAAGACTGCGGGGGTGGTTGTAGTATTCACTAGGTTGACAGATAGTGATAGAAGTGTTGTAAGACTACAGGGGTGGCCGTAGCATTCACTTGGTTGGCAGGTAGTGTGGTGGTGCTGTAAGAGTGCAGGGTAGCCCGTAGCATTCACCTGGTCCTTCAACAACTTTGAGAGCATGGTGAATCTATGATTTGGCTCATAATTTCCTCTAGGTAGGATTAGACCATGGCAAGGCAGGTCGTGAGACTGTAGGAAGGCCACAACATCCATGGAATTAAGGAAGGTTGGGGGCCATATGAATTCGGTTGTGAAGTAAGACTACAGTTGGGCATGTAACGTTCATTTCTAGCAAAATGGTTTGTTACATTGGTGTCATGGTTGGTTATGTTATCCTTGGTTGGATCAGGAGGGCTTTAGGAGCCACTATGGCAGGCAAGCTAGGCCAGGTCTTGCCAGATGGACCCTCGTTCAGGAGTCGTGAAGTGTGATTGTGTGAGGCTATCAACCTCAGCAACCGGTTAGGAATCCGATATATCGGTTAATTGGTAGGTAAGTACGAGACCATGCAGGGAAGTCTCGGTTGCATCAGAAGTGTAATTGTGGGATGACAAGATGAGCCTGAGATGGTACCAATGATTGAGATTCATGTTAGGAGTCGCCTTGTTACCAAGTGAAAAGTTTTTGACAACAATGAATGGTCTGGGATTCTGTATCCCAGTGGAAACAACAAGATATTACAGGGTTAGAAGGGTTTATGCTTAGTTTGGGTTGAGAAGTGGAGTCGATTTGGCGGTGATTCTGAATGGTATGTATGTCGGGAAGTCAGAAAAGGTTTTGAGATTTGGATTTCGGGAATAGTAGTTATGGCTATTCTTCATTGGTTAACACTAGTGGGGTAAGGATCCGTTCTTCGTTAGGGTATAAGAGCCCTACTAAGGTTGAGTTCGGTTATAGTTTTGGAAGGTTGTTGTATGTCTGAGTCGACTTCTCAGTCCGTGTCATGGGCGTGGCTGTATCGTCCAGGTTGGATGGTGTAGCTAGAAGGAAATAAGGAGCAATTTCGAGGACAAAGTCAAATCTAAGTGGGAGAGAGTTGTAACGCCCGAATTCTCTAGATACATTTCGCTGTTGATTGTGATTTTTTTGCCGATGGCCATGGTGTGGTTGAGGAACCACCACGACATGGCGAGGTCGAATTCAGTCGCGTGAATTTTGGACCACCACGGTGTGGTGTAGGTCACCACGGCGTGTCAACTGATCAGGCCTAAGCCCATGCCTATTTTAGGGTTCCCTTCGTATTTAAACCTATTGAAACCCAGTTTCGGGTTCATCCTCAACCTCCAAACCCTCTTTAACCTCAGAAACCCTAACCCTAGCCTCCATTAAAGTTGTGAGCTCATGTTTGGTGCTTTTGGAGATTTTTGAAGGAGAAGGAATCATTTGGTGAGGAGTATCATCTTGCAAGCAGAAAATTCATCTTATAGCTTCTCTTCTGGACTTGGGTGACTGTTCAAGACTAAATGTTTTCTAACTAGGTTGTTAGATCTTGGATTTTGGTCCATTTTCGACATGATTTGTGGGTTTTGAAAGGTTAGATCTCATAAAGTTTGTAACTTTAAGAATCTCCAGGCCATTTGGAGCATTTGAATCTTTGGATCTGAAGTGGACTTGAGTTTTGAGGCCATACATGGAAACTTGGCCCTTTTTGCCATTATTTTGCCCTAAAAATGGAAAGGACATGCATTGGACATGCATGTCCCTAAAGCTATGATTTTTTTGGTCCAGAAGGTGTATGAAACCTTCTAGAAACTTTAGAAAAGTATCCCTAAGTAATTAGTGCTTAATGAGAATCTTGATGCATTAAGTCAAAAGGGCTTCTAGCCCAGTGGTATCCAGTGTTGCCCTCCTTCCTTGAGGTCGAGGGTTCAAGTCCTACTGTGGAAATAGGTGAAATAATTTAGGAGTAGTTTAGTATATATTTGTATTTTCCGTTCAAAAAAAAAAGATGAATTAAGTCACCATTAGTGATTGGGTTTGGGAGTTTGGCTTATGGGAGGTTTTGAGGGATAAAGTTGGAAACTTTATCCATCAAGACCATAGGAAGGTCTAGATCTGAGCTTTGGAGTTTTTGTAGTTGAAGGAAAAAGACTTAATGGTTTAGGCTGTTCATATACATCACCACGGTATGGTTAAGGTCACCAAGACATGGTGACTTGGTCTAGACCCGTCTGTTTTGGCGGTTTGCGACCACGACAAGACGAAGGAGGCCACGGTGTAGTGGCCAACTGGGTTGAATTTTGACCTTTGGTTTTAACATGGATTTTGACCAAATCTTGACCTAGGGGTATGTTGGGTATTTTGATATGTATTCTGAGTTTTGGTCGTTGTATTTATTGTAAAGGTGAGGTAGAGTTGATATTTGGAGCAGCGTGTGGCTGCAGCTATTTCGTCTGATAGTGAGATGAGTGTCCTCACTAGATCCATGGGTCAAAGGCACCAATATCGACCCATTACCTTTATATGTAGAATGCTAGTTGTTTTTGTGATATTTGCATTAAAGACCAGGATCTGACCCCTGACAATTGCATGGAAAACCAGGATCTGGCCCTCGACAATTGTATGAAAGACCAGGATCTGGCCCCTAGAAATTGTATGATAGACCAGGATTTGGCCCCTTAGCACTTGTATGTAAGACAAGGATTTGGCCCTCGGCATTGCAAGGAAAGACCATGATTTGGCCCATGGCAGAAAGTAACTGTAAGACTATGATTCGGTTCATAGCATTCATTATCTTGTATGTGTGGTATGTGGTATTTTGGGGAACTCACTATGCTTTGTGCTTACGTTTTTATGTTTATGGTTTCAGGTACTTCCGATTTGAAATGGAAGGGCCCGACGTGACTGCACAACATCCCCCAAAGTTTTCCGCATTGGCAAATTATGATCTTTACTCTGATGTTTAAATAATATACTCGCTTTAATTGGTTTTTGGAACAACTCTTTTGTATGGTTTAATGTTTTTAAAAAAATTTACTATGAATTTTTGGGACGTTATCAGTACTTATGAATGATTTCTTTAGGTTTTTCTCACTACATCTTATGGGGGACAATCATTGATGTGGTGTTTGGGGCTGTTGATGCTTATGTCCATCACAATCTCAACCGGTTGGTTGTGTAGGTCTTGTGGTTTAGCTTAGGTCTTGTGTTCTGAACGTCATAACTTCTTCATACGATATCAGATTTTAACGATCTTTATATCCATGTGTTCGTTTTTTGAGTCTACTAGAACTTTTGTTAAGATTACTGCCGTTAAAATGTAATATATTTTTACTTACGATCTATAAAAAAACATCCATCCATGCATTCATGAAAACGTATAGATATAAAGATCGTAAGTAAAAATATATTACTTTTAAAGGGAGTAATCTAAATGAAAGTTGTACTAGACTAAACTACGAACACATGGATATAAAGATCGTTAAAATCCAAGATCGTATGAAGAAGTTATGTCATTCAAAACACATGACCTAAGCAACCAAGTAGTCGAGATCGCGATGGACATAAGCATCAAAAGCCCCAAACACTTCATTAATGATTGTCCCATGTAAAATGTTGTGAGAAAAACCTAAAGAAATCATTCATAAGTACTGAATGAGTACAAAAACAAAAATGACTTATTTTACAACAAAAAAATATTAAGGACTAAATGTCTACTAAAATATTAAGGACTAAATGTGTACAAAGTGAGAAATATATTACCCTATTAAGTCATTTTTATCAGCTAACCTGGAGTAGCCGGTCATAAGGACTGAATGTGTACAGTTTAACAAGTTGAAGGGGTAAATATGGACGAAAAAAACTCAGTGACCAAATATGTACAAATCAAAAAATATATTACCCTTTTAAGTCTTTATCCCTAATAAGAATTTCTAGATTCCGTTATCTATTAGATTTAATAGGAGCCTAACATACGTGGGGGTTTCACAAATCAACAAGATAAAATAAAAATCATAGAGTTCCTTTTGGATCGAGAGTTCCAATCCAAAGACGAGTAGTAAACCTGCAATCACAAGATAGAAACTCATGATAACAGAGAACTTGAAAGTAGATAAGTGGAATCCAATACGATTTAAAAAATCGGAGGTGGAACCCTAAATCAACACCGATAAGCGTCAAATATTCCAAGGATCCACAATCGTAACCCTAGATTGGCACTCTTTGTGTTAGATATAAAAGATTCAAAAAAAGAAAACAAGAGACGAAGAAAGAACGATAAAATACCCTAACCTTGGGAACGACGTAAGTTGAAACACCACTATTCAACCAGAGAGGATAGTCGGAACAACCAGTTGCTTTGATACCATAAAATAAAATACAAACACAGTGATTCCCAACTTAAACAAATCTTTTATTAAGAACCTGTTTGATACATCAACAATATTATGTAACCTCACTACTGGGAAACATATACAAATACTCTCAAATATTCTCTCAAGCTATAAACTTGAATATACAACAAAAGTATATAGACCCTAGATTGAGAAGTTGAACCATACCAGAGAATATTAGAATTTTGGGTATAGAAAAGCTTGGAAATTCTAAGAATCGTCTTGAACACTTTCAGATTAAAGTATTTGGGTGGTACTCCCAATCTTCTTTAATTGGATAAGACTTAGAGAGAAAAGAACAGAGAGTGTTTTGTTGATATGATTTTTTATGTACCAGAAAATGAGACCAAAAACCAATTTTAAGATCTCTGTCGGAAAACTGTCATATAACAGTTTCAAACTGTCACAAACCACCAAAAACAATCATAAAAACGGGTATTTGGATAAAAGTCAAAACTAGATGGCTCTGCCCCTTGTACCCTGCCAGGGGCTACCGCCCCTTGGACCCCGCTCCCAGGGGCGCTGCCCCAGACCCCCATTCGTTTAGAGGCTTTGCCCCTAAATGACAGTGCACTTTGAAACTTGATCAAACTTAAACAAGTGTGTACTCCACACATTCCTTACTTGTTTAATATTTATCAAGATCACTTTTGGTCAACAAATGAATCCCATTACACTTAAATAACATTGATGATAACAAATCACCAATAAACCTCCCCCATTTAAGTGTAATCTTCATTAACTTAAAATAAAACATAAAAAGAAAAAACTGATGCATAAATGAACTGTCGTGAAGATTGAATTTCACATTAGTATATTATACAATCCAAATATTCGAATATCAGGGTGTCACTAAGGTTTAAACCCTTTCTATCCATAGTGAATACATGAAGATAATACACACAACAATTTACATTCTCATAATTTCTAACTTGACACTATATTTTACTAGCTTGTGTCCCATCCTTCAACAAACATATCAAAGTCAAGTCCTAACTTCTTGAAGCAGCTAAACTCCATGCTTATATAGGTAATCCTTTTATTCTTACACCTATAAAATGCAATTTTTCAGAAGAACTATTAAGAAATAAAATTTCAACCTCCTTTACTTGCAGTCCTGAACACATACCTTGGGATGATGATAGTAATGTGTTCCAATCTTCAAATATCAAGCTTTCAACATTGAACTCAACATCTAATATCACATTAGATAAGAATTGGGTATCTTAAAACGAAAGATTTTAGACGGACTTTAAACCCATCCTTATGGCCGCCTTGTGCACAAGATCTCTTGCTAACCCTTTGGTTAGATGATCGGCCAAATTCAACTGAGTTCTCACAAACTCCACAGATATCACACTAGTCATGATGAGCTCACGATAAAAATACCCTGGGAACAACGTAAGTTGAAACAACACCGTTCAACTAGAGAAGATAGTCAGAACAACCATCAAATAAAATATTAACACAGTGATTCCCAACTTAAACATATCTTTTATTAAGAACCTATTTGATACATCAACACTATTATGTAACCTCACTATTGGGAAAGATATATAAATACTCTCAAACATTTTCTCAAGCTATAAACTTGAATATACAACAAAACTATATAGACCCTAGATTAAGAAGATGAACCATACCAGAGAAGAGAAGAGATGAATGGTTCTATGTGTACGAAGATAGACTAGAAGAGAGAAGTGATGAATGGTTCTCTGTGTATGCGTCTCTCCATAGGTCTCTCTTTAGGCTTAGGGGATAGGAGGATTCCACGTGTGAAATGTTGATGTGGCATACATTTCCACTAGTGAACACCACCTTAGGTGCTAGTAGGTGTGATGTGGAGTGGAGTTTGCTAGGCTTGATTATGCTCAACATAAATCATCCTTTCCAAACAATCAAAAATCTAGCCAAAGAATGCATGTGTTTGTATATTAATATAAAAATAAAAATAAATAGATAAATAATATGGAGTGGTAATCATTTCCAAAGATAGTAGTATAGTAGTGAATATGTAGTGAAGATGAAGAGGTGCAAATGTAGCAACACTTTTCTTGTGGGGATGTAGTGACCATACATCTTGGTCATATATAGATCTAGAACAAATATCTCAACTTACACAATACCCCATATGTAACACGAAAGTTACGGAATCTACCACTTCTATTAATAACCAGCATAAGATAATTGTTAAGTTTATTTATTTTATGATAATTGTTAAGTTTGTTATCAAAATTTATATCATTTTCCAACATAATCGTGTACACTGGGGTTGCGTTTCTCTTTTATACATTTTTTGTAATAACACACGAAGAGTAGTATTGTATATGTCATTAGTCCGATACTTTGTAGGAACTACCCGTAATAACGAACTTGCAAAATGTATTAGTTTATCATAAATAGATTTGTTGTTCCTGACATGCTTCACCTTAATTGTTATTTTAACAAGTAAATCCGAGTGGGGATAGCATTTCTCTCCTGCATGTCAATGGAGTTTTGAAAAATCCAAACATCTCATAAATAGATAGAGAGGTAGGAATTTATTGAACGAACCGCACTCCTTCGTCGTATATGTCAGGAGTCCATTGATGAGAAGGGGTTGGGGAAAGCTTGAACCCAATTCCTACACTGATGAATATGAGCGCAATTGAAATTCCTGGGTTGTAATACATTTGTCGATCTAGTGACTAGTTTCTTTTGCAAACGGTTCGATAGTTTGATCTACGAATTGAGATCTAGAATTGACTAAAACCATAATAATGCATATATTATTGAGTATTTAGTAAGCAGAAAATGCAATAACATAGAATTGACTAAAACCATAATAATGCATATATTATTAAGTATTTTACAGTAAGTGGAAATTATACTCTGTCATGAATAGAAAAACTATTACAAACCTGGAAACTTTGATTGATCAATTACTCATTGCTTACCACAGGAACCCTTTCATACCCCACAGTCTCCCGGAATCTCTTTGGAAGCATAAATCGACCACCAAAACGTTGCTGCAAGAACACGATCACTGCAAACACAACACCTCCACAAGCAATGAAAACATCCCAAGAAGGTGAGTAGAAATCTGCTCTTGGATTTGCATACAGATAGAACCGATGAAACTGGCGACTTATGTTCTCTTGACCCCTATAAAGATCATACGCATGAGGTAGTAATCGAACAAAAGTGTTCCCTACGTAAAACAAATAAGACAAAGCATTCCCTTTTGAAATCTTAAACATGTTATGTACGATTTGTGGGAATAGGAATCCGTCTAGTGTTAACCCCGCATAAGACCTCAAATCACCCCAGATTGATCGGTTACTGGAGATTATGTAATCCTTGTTCTTCCAGTTTGTTAGAAACATCATCAATCCACCAACTATATAAACCGGTAAACATACCACCAGAGTCCATATCTCATGATTCCAATGACTCTTTCCGTTTCCGTTGTTATCACCATTCGCAAGTTTTTTAGTCCATGTCAACTGGAGGAGACGGAATTGCAAAATGAAAGCTACCATTGTCACTATCCTAACAATCACTTCATTCACTTCAAGCAATCCACCACTCCCCTCGAATTGAATGTTTTGAAGATAACGAGTGTTTGAAAACATTGCCTCAAAATTCAACACTAAAGGAACTATGTACCCAAGTGTAAGAATCAACATCATCAAAACTGAAATCAACTGACTCGTTTCGGGATTCTTTTTGATATGAAAGAGTTGAAGGACGATGAATAGACACGAAAGTGTCCGTGAAATCAAGTCCAATATGATTTCCAAATCCATTCTCCATATCGATTCCATGGCTTCGAGTTTAGTGTAAGCAAGAGAAACGACATTTAAACTGTCGAAATACAAAACATCTGTCTTTTCACGTAAGCTTTCTATGCTTCCCTTGATTAAAAAACTTCCATTATTCCCATTGGTACTCGGGAATTGGAATTGCACCAGAATCTCGCAATCGAAAGATTCATTTTTTGAGTTCTCGGATGAAGGTAGATTTCGACAACCAACCATACAAAGTCTTCCTGTTTCACTATCATAAAACCCCTCTGCCGATATCTCAACTCTACCATTCTTAGTTAACGATAACGACGGAATCCCGCTTTCCGATTCCGATGTTGAATTAGCAAACATTTGGAAGCTAATCTCATAGCTTATGTTCATCGGACTGGTGTTACTGGTGGCGGCCTGCCATGGACTAAAATTTGAATCCAAAGCTTCATACGAATTGTAGAACTGATTTCCGACAAAGATCGGAAAGGCATAACCCATGGAATTCATGTTTCTGTACTTAACAGACATGTCAAAAGTCATATCCCGACTATATCCCGACGGGTACACAACCCCTTCCCTTTTAGCAACATCTGCTCGAGGGCAAATTTGTCTTACTTTCTCCAATTTTGTAAACTCATACTTTGACCCGTAATTCTCGGAACTATGATCAAAGCTTTGAAACTTGATTGGTTTAAAGTACCCGACATCATCGACTTTCTTGGTTGACCAAATTTGACCTTCGGTGGTATGTGTGTTTTTGATTGACCGAACTTCAGGGAACCATAAGGTCAGCCTGACCGAACAATCTCCAACATGAGCACTTCCCAAAGGATCACTCTGATTCAAGATATGACAAGCTATAATGCAAAGCTCGTTTTTTGCTCCATTCCATGTTCCATCGCCAATTAACGTTACATTTGGGTTGAAAGATTGGTACCAACGGGCATAACTTGTGTTTTGAAATTCTACTAAAAAGCGCAACTTTTTTTCTTCCAATGAACACTGAAACCCATACAACGACAAAAAAGGGTACCCAATACCTTGATTTTCCAACCGGTAAATCTTGAATTGATACGCTAACTTTGAACATAAGTCTAAAGATTCCATCCTAGCGACTGAATGTTCGTTTCCGTTTGCCCCATTACAATCTTCATTGGCAACCAACGAATATTTGTATTTCAAAAGACCCACTTGAGGGAATCCCATCATTGAAATCGGCTCAAAGTAATCGGAATCTTGAGGCGAAGCTAAACTCGCCAAGATTCCACCGACTAAGCTAGTATTTATATTCATAAGCTTAGGTAAATTAAGCTTCAGAACAGCATCAAGTTTCAAACGTTTACCTTTTTTGGAAAACCAACGTGCGGATCCAACCATACAAAGCTTATTGGTGGAAACTGACAAGAACCCACCTAAGTTAAACACCAATGGAAGATAAGATCGTGAATGGTTAGATTGGAAATGGTATATATTTGATGAAGCGAAAGTTAATTGAGCTTGGGTTTTGTATGTGTTGGAGGTGTTTGTTTTGAAGATTTTATTTTTGGGTCTAAATTGGATAAATCTTTGTGCGAGTGAATCTTGGTCGAGAATGTTTTGAGCGCCGGTGTAATGACTGGTTAAGGTTTTGAGAGATGGGAATCGGGTGTATGTGATGCTGGTCGCAATGGCTTCGGGGACGACGGAATTGCAGTGATCGGAATAGGAGATTGTTTTAGTTGAGGAAAAGACTGTTGTAATAAGGATGAAGATGGTGATGGTGATGAACGGAATGGAAAGGATTTTTGATGGAAAGAGTGAAGGATTCATGGCTGGAATGAGTGATGGTTGATTGTGGATTATGCTTTGGTCTTATAGTGTGTTTAATACTTTAATTGGTCAATGGATTGTGGGGAGTGGGTCAAACTGACACCTTCCAAGAAAGAAACTACAATGGATTTTGATATAGTTTGGTTTTGATCTATGGTCGGTCAACTTTAACAGTCTTAACTGTTAAGTTGTCACAATGAATCGATGACCAGTTCATCAATAAATCATAAAAGCAAAGCACATTTAACCAAAACCAAAAACAAGCTTATAGTTGAAGCAAAATCAAAATCACAACTTAAATTCAAAAATTAAAAGCAAATTCAGGATATTAAGATATAGGAAAAAAAAAAAAAACTCTTTTAGGGACGATGAAACCAGTTGAAGTTTTGAAAGAACCCATTCATTGTTGTTTGCACGAAGGAATTATTTATTTGCTTTTTTGACAGAAAAGGTTTTCAAGATATGAGATATGAATTGTAAAGAGAGAATTGTAATGTAAGAGTTTGTGTATTTATCAGTGTACTCATTACAACAATGAAAGGAATCCATTTATAACAACTATACATGAGCTTACGTGTGGCCTTGTAAAGTTGAGATAAAGCAGCCTTGCTACCAACCTTCTATACTTTTCTGGATTTTCAAGTAGCATTCATTTATTAGAACATAATTGTACATTCTTAACAATTGGAGCACAAGCTGGTTTGACTCCACTTAGTCCTGCAATAGCAAGTATATCCAAAATGTATTTTCTTTGATTCACATATAGACCATTCTTGGTTTTTAGCGGTTCTTCACTTCATCAATTCTTTTCCCATTTGGACCTGTTATCAAAACATCATCTACATAAACCACCAAGGCAATAAAATCATCATTTTCACCTTTTGCAAATGAGCAATGATCATGTTTGTATCGCTTAAAAGCAAAAGTTATGAGCTTATTACAAAACTCAATGTGTCACTACATGTTTGCTTGCTTTAGACTATATAGAGATTTGTTTGATTTGCATACTTCCCCTTGTTTTGCCTTTGTGTAGCCTTGTGGGAGGGTCAAATATACTTCTTCATCTAAGTAACCATGGAGGAAAGCATTGTTTATGTCCAATTGATGTAAAGGTCAATTCTTTAAAGTGGACAATGAAAGTAGTATCCTTACTGTTATGATCTTTGCAGCTGCTTCCATGTATCATAATTTTCAAGAGCCTCAAGTTCTGTTTCCATTGCTTTCATCTATTCCATACTTTGACAAGCTTCATGATGAGAATTGGGTTCCTTTATCTTGGAAACAGACGTTAAGAAACTTTTATGACAATCTGTGAGTAATTCAGATTGTATGTATGGGAATGTAGGTGGATAATGGGGTGAAGAATAAGTTTTTGAACTTTGATTGTTATCTACTATGCAATGCATTATGTAATCTTGATGACAAACTGGTTTTGTTCTTGTTCTGGTATTGTTCTTGGGAGCATTATTTGATGAAGATGAAGAACTTTGTGATTGAGCTGAAGAGTGAGAAATATTATTGTTGGTATTGACTTGATCATCATCACCACTATCAACATGATCTGGATCATAATCATCTGAAGGTAAGAAATCATCTTCATGTGTTGTGAAAAACTCATCTTGAGAAGTATCATTAGAAGATGGAACAGAAGTATGATGATCTTCACATAAACTTCAACTCTGATATTAGGCATTAATAGCTTTATTGTATTTTCATCTTGCTTCTTTATAAATGGAAATGCTTCTTCATAGAATACAACATCTTTGGACATTATGATCTTTTTTCTTTGAGCTCATATAATTTGTAAGCCCTTTTCCCTGGATTATATGAAATAAAGCAACACATTATAGCCCTTAATTCAAATTTGGTTTTGTGAGGAATTACATTACTATCAAAGCATAAGCCTCCAAATACTTTGACATTTGAGTATGAAGGGTCTTTCTTGTAAAGTATTTGAAATGGAGTTTTCCATTGTAATAATGGAGTTGGAAGAAGATTTATAATGAATTTTTCCATAAGTTATAGCATGTGCCTAGAAAGTAATTGGCATATTTGATTATGAAAATAATGCCATAGCAAGTTGGAGTAGATGTTGGTGTTTTCTTTCAACTCTCCCATTTTGTTAGGGGCTTAAGGTGGGTGAAATGAGGCCAGAGTGCTTAAATACGAGACACACCCTAAATATTAGGGTTTCTTTAACTGGCAAGTACGCCCAGCGTACATTGATGTATGTCCAGCGTACACCATGTACGCATGGCGTACTCCGAAGGCTATAATTACAACAATGTTATTTGGGCTCCTTTGCACACTTTCTTAAACTTAGGGACCAAAATGCAACATAATAAAATTATAGGGTTGAAATTTGAAATATCTTATCAGCAGGATGTTACACTATCTCACATGACACTATTACGACCTCTCTTTTATTATTTCACACGACCGTTTACTACCCAGTCATATTGTAAAGTATCATAATATATATATATATATATATATATATATATATATATATATATATATAGTGTAATTAAGTAATAATTATATCAGGCTACACATATATGTTAAATACAGCAAGACAGCGTACATAGAATTTAAGCATTTAGAATATTTGTATCTATGTGTAAGTTGAAAGTAATTATTCACTCACTTGATAAAATTGGATGACTGACGATTTCGGTAGCGCTTCACTTCGTACTTTGAAAAGGTAGAGATTTTAGTGAAAACCGGGAAAAACGTGCGGACATGACTCTGAAATCAAAAGCTCCTATTTGTCGAACATCTCGACCCCTCAAAATCTTACTAAATACCCCTAAGAATCTTAAAAACTCGAACTCAAGAATTTGGGAGGTTTCCAAAGAGAATTTGATAGTTTTTGATCTATGGTCGGTCAACTTTAACAGTCTTTAACTGTTAAGTGGTCACAATGAGTCGATGACCAGTTCATCAGTAAATCATAAAAGCAAAGGTAATTTAACCAAAACTAAAAACAAGTTTACAGTTAAAGCAAAATCAAACTCACAACTTAAATTCAAAAATTAAACGCAAATTCAGGATATTAAGATATAGGAAACAAAACTCTTTTAGGGACGATGAAACCAGTTGGTGTTTTGAAAGAACCCATTCATTGTTGTTTGCACGAAGGAATTATTTATTTGCTTTTTTGACAGAAAAGGTTTTCAAGATATGAGATATGAATTGTAAAGAGAGAATTGTGATGTAAGAGTTTGTATATTTATCAGTGTACTAATTACAACAATGAAAGGAATCCATTTATAACAACTATACATGAGCAAAATATGTTTGAATAAACTAACTATCAAGCTAACTAATTCTAACTGGCTTATAACAAAATAATTAGCACGTGATTAGCACATGATCAATATTGACATCCTCCCTTCAAGTTGCACCTTGATGAATATCATGAAGGTTCAACCTGGAAATAAGATTCTGAAATTGAGGATTACATAACCCTTTTGTAAACACATCTCCAAGTTGTTCTTTAGTTGGAATGTGCGTGGACAACACATATAGACCATTCTTGGTTTTTAGAGTTCTACTCCCAAGAAATAACTTGCTTCTCCTAAATCTTTTATGGTAAATTCTTTATGTGGAAGTTTCTTCACTTCATCATTTCTTTTCTCATTTGGACCTTTTATGAAAATATCATCTACGTAAACCACCAAGGCAATAAAATCATCATTTTCTCCTTTTGCAAATAAGCAATGATTATGTTTGGATTGATTAAAAGCAAAACTTGTGAGCTTATTACAAAACTCAATGTGTCACTGCCTGCCTGCTTGCTTTATACCATATAGAGATTTGTTTGATTTGCATACATCCCCTTGTTTTGCCTTTGTGTAGCCTTGTGATGGGGTCAAATATATTTCTTCATCTAAGTAACCATGGAGGAAAGCATTGTTTATATCCAATTGATGTAAAGGCCAATCCTTTGAAGTGGACAATGAAAGTAGTATCCTTATTGTTACAATCTTTGCAACCGGTGAAAAACTATCCACATACTAATTCCATAGACTTGATTGTATCATTTTGCCACAAGCCTTTCTTTGTATCTCTCAATTGTTGCATCTGGATGAAGTTTGACTTTATAAGCCCAGTTTAAACCTATAGGTTTCTTATTTTCTAGTAGGGGCATTATTTTCTATGTATCATTATTTTCAATAGCCTCAAGTTCTATTTCCATTGCTTTCATCTATTCCATACTTTGACAAGCTTCATGATAAGAATTAGGTTCCTTTATCTTGGAAACAAATGTTAAGAAACTTTTATGAAAATCTGTGAGTAATTCAAACTGTATGTATGGGAAGTAGGTGGATAATTGGGTGAAGAATAAGTTTTTGAACTTTGATTGTTATCTTCTGTGCAATGCATTATGTAATCTTGATGCCAAATTGGTTTTATTCTTGTTCCGATATTGTTTCTCAGAGCATTATCTAATGAAGATAAAGAACTTTGTGATTGAGCTGAAGAGTGAGAAATATTATTATTGGTATTGACTTGATCATAATCACCAATATCAACATGATCTGGATCATAATCATCTGAAAGTAAAAAATCATCTTCATGTGTTATCTATTAGGCTACTATTATATAAAGATATAATTAGATATAATTAGAGGGTTTAATGTGTAACATTGTATTATATAAATACCTATTGTAATTATCATTCACGATCACAATAATACAATACATCTTTTGATACCAAGTTTCTTATGGTATCAGAAGCCGATAACCCTAAACCTGCTGCTACCTTTTTTTGCGACTCAACTCTTTAGTCGCCACCCTCTTTCCACTGTCCTCCTGTTCCTTCTTGATTGGTGATTCACAATCAGCCATAAATGGCTCTAACACCCTTCTCTACAATAGAGAAAACAACACACAACTCACAAAAGTTTGGCTTTACCCTCTCTCTCTCCAACAAACTATGGGTATTGGAAAGCCATGATTCAACCTTTTCTGGTAACAAACAGCTTGTTCGGCTACATTGATGGAACAATTTCTTGTCCAGAATCTACTCTACCAACAAAATCCACAAATACGGCTCCTACAACAAACCCTAGTTATCTAGCATGGATTTCGAATGATGCACATGTAAGGATGCTACTTACGTCGACCATCTCTGAGGCTGCCTTTCAACATGTGAAATGTACAACATTTCGTGACGTTTGGCTCTCCTTGGAACGCGTGTATGCACTTCACACTACCTCAAGAGAATATACCCTAAAGACACAATTGCTTAAAATTGAGATCAAAGGTGACGAATCTTCTACAGCATATCTCACCAGAGCGCAAGAATACTTTGATGCATTAGCCAACATTGGGAAACCAATGGATGAAACAGACCTTGTCATGCTTGTGATTTCAGGTCTACGAGAGGAGTACACCGGATTCAAGTCCACCTTACTTCGTAGACAATCTCCTCTCGCTTGCTTTTACTAATCTTTATGGATTACTAGCTGATCATGACTACCTGATCAAGAAGAACACTTCATCAGTACCACCAGCTCAGGCCATTGTGGCTGCCACTACAAATCGCAACCTAACTGCCTCTTCTATACAATCGGAGACACTGCAAACCCTTCAACAACTGGTGGCTCAGTTAGGCTTTCAATTACAACCGAATTCATCCCAGGCCTTCTACTCAAATCGATCAGGTAACAATAATTTTAACAAAAATCATGGTGGTTATAATAATAATAATAATAACAGGGGTCGAGGAGGACGTGGCAGATACAACAACAACCGCTCTCAAGGTGATCGATCTCAAGGTGGTGGAAACTGGAGTCAATTTAGTTGGGCCTCCAATCAGAACATGGTTTATGGTACCTGCAATAGGTGTGGTATTGGGCATGTCCCTTCGCAATACCCAAACCGAGACCCCTCCATCTTCCAGATGAAACAACCATCCGCCAACTATGTTGACCATTAATCCCAAGCATCTACCTCATGGCTTCCAGACACGGGATCTAACAGCCATGTTTCACCAGATCTTAATGGATTTGATACTGCTGACACATACTACGGTGAGGACAACCTACATGTTGGAAATGGTAAGGGTCTGCCCATTCTCCATATTGGATCAAAACAAATTTACTCTCCTCACAAAACCTTTTCCATTAACAATATTCTATATGTTCCTAATATTAAAAAACACTTACTCTTTGTTCAACAATTTTGTAATGACAATGATGTCTTTTTTGAATTTCATGCTACCTTTTTTGCTATGAAGGACAAGGTAACACGCATTTGTTGGATAAGGTGTCTAAGTCCATAACTATATTTGGTATGTACTTGACCCGATTTAGCATGGTCCATTTGGGTTGCATGGCACTGGAACAATTTGTAAGGATAGACTTTTGAGAAGAGGATATTTATGATTTATTAATATATTATAAGTTCTAATATATTAATATGAAATCATATTATTTAATTAGTATTGATCTAGATTAATTTGGAACTAATTTTGTGATCAAAAGGGACTAATTAAATATATGAGGATTGATTGTGTAAATCATTCATTCTTATATAGTGGGCTTATGATCCATGATTCTTTATGTTGGGCTAAACCCATGTGGTGATACGTGGATAGTCCATTGAGGTTAAAACCCATGGAGCATAAGGAATGTGGAAAGTCATGCACATTAGGGTTTGCATGGTGTAATCCTAATTGTATCACACTATATAAAGGAGCTTCATGCTAGCAAAATCGGCACTTAAGATACACAAGTGAGGGCTAGCCGATTTTGGTGCAAGATAAACACTTCTCAAGTTCTTCTAATTGTTGGTGGTGTTGTGTGAAGCATTTGAGGCATCACACTTGGGGTGCTAGGCTCACAAAGTCTTAAGGAATCAAAGCTACAAGAAAGGTATGTCATTCTACTAGATTT
Organism: Lactuca virosa; assembly: GCF_052849685.1. Taxonomy (NCBI): domain Eukaryota; kingdom Viridiplantae; phylum Streptophyta; class Magnoliopsida; order Asterales; family Asteraceae; genus Lactuca; species Lactuca virosa. Next base: position 203,802,568 of record NC_136434.1, read on the forward strand.
TTGTATTACATATACTTCATGATATGCTAGTTAGGATGAAACCTTGGAAAAAATAAGTTTGCATGTATAATAGAGAAAACATAGATCCAAGGTTTTTAAGGTTGCATGCACACCTTAGGAGTGTTAGAATGCTCAAAACCCAACAGTGGTATCAGAGCCTAGGCTTGTTTTCAATTATACTTGATGCAACTTGCTGAAAAGGTCGATTTTCTGCTCACTGGACAGTGAACTCGCCGAGTCCACTGGGGAACTCGACGAGTCCACCTTAAAATTCAACCAACTCGTCGAGTCAGTTCATGCACTCGACGAGTTAGTGGCCCTGGATGCAGAATTTTGAGTTTCAAAGCTGGAATTGGACTAGGATCATTACCCTAGACTTGTTTTTGATTTATAAACCTGTTTTTGAGGTGGTAATGATTGTTCTTATCCAATTTTAAATATAATTGTCAAAGTTTCAAGTTTTATATAAGTTTATATGATTCTTGAAAATTGTTGATGTGAATTATGCATGCTTATGAGTTTTGCTAGATCATAGATATTATTTGACACATTCTTGTTACTTTAATTGTTGATCTAAATGCCTTTTAATGGACTCCATAACTTGTCCTCAAGTTATGGAATTCCAAAAGTCTTTTCCTTAAAAGTCATTAAAACTCATAAGTTATAGAAATGAAAGGTTTTGAATAGTTTCAAAACTTGCCCTCAAGTTTTGGAATTTGTAAAGTCACTTTAGAATACTTTAATTCCAAACCCTAGAATTTTAAAAGTTTAAAATTCAACCCTTATACTATTATAATATTAAAAGTTTAATAATTATATATATGTATACGATAATTCAAGTCTTACCGTTAGTAGGCCTCATTCACGAAGCCGGTCTATAAGGGGGTATAAGGTTACTGCCTATAAAATGGCAGTTTAATGGGTGTCCACTCTCACCCACCGCTTTCCTGACTGGTGAAGGGTCGTTAGCCAAACGGGTAGGATAGGACACTAATTCTCATTAAGTATAATGATAATTATAAAGTAACTAAACTTTTTATAAATTCCCAATCTTAGTTACTTTAGAAAAATGTGAAATTGATGCTAACCCATGAAATTACAATTTGCACCTTGCTAAGTCGTTAGTGGAGCGTGTGTGGTTAACCGGCACACTAACTTGGACTAATAAGGGTGGCAAAGGGTGGCTTGATGTTTATCATAGATCGGTGGAGCGTGTGTGGTTAACCAGCACATCGATTAGGTGATAAAATTAAGAGTACCAACTTAATTTGCATGGTTATTCACACCTTGTTTGTGATCCTCGATATCCCAGTCACAAACCTGAAGGGCATAATCGAGATTTAAACATGTCATTGAATTGTTCAATGAATCTCAAAGGATCTAGGAGTTTCAATCCAATTAAAACTTAATAATCTATTTCGTTTTTCGCGGTGGAAATTGGTAAATCGTCATTTACCTACCTTCAAATGTTTTGTAGCTTGGATTACGGCATCCCTCTCCAAGTTATAAAATATTGTGTTGGGTCCTAGCCTTAATATTTCGTTTGGGTGTCTTATTAAGGACTCTTTATCTAATCTAAACTTGTCTTTCTTCTTTTCAGATGTCTTCCAACAATGCTTCTGGCTCAAACCCTACTGGCTCCTTTTCTCTTATGAACCTTTGTGGGAGAATCATCTTTGATGGGACTAATTTCAATGATTGGATTAGGAACATAAGGATGGTTACTCGTTATGAGGACAAGGAATATGTCCTAGATAAGGAGCTAAAGGTCATTGATGAGTCTTCTGCTACTCCTGAGGAGATTGTTGAGTACACTACCCATGAGAAGGATGCCACTAAGGTGTCTTGTATAATGTTGGCTACCATGACAGTAGAACTCCAAAAATCCTACGATGATTTCTACCCTTATGAGATGCACTAGGACCTGATGAAAAGATACCATCAAAGTGCTCGTCAAGAGAGGTATGAAATGATCACCTCCATGATAACAACTAAAATGAAGGATGGAGAGTCCATCATGGGCCACTTGTAGAAAATGCAAAGATTCGTGGACCGTCTGCTGAAGTTGAATGTCAACGTTGATGAGGAATTGGCTATAGATATTATTCTACATTCTCTACCCTCTTGTTATGATCAGTTTCGTATGACTTATCATATGAACAGGGAGGAGGTCACCCTCAGAAAGCTTCGGGGACTTTTAAGGACTGATGAAAGTAGTCTGAAAGGTAAGAATGTTGTTACCACTCGTACTACTGCCCTTATTCTGGAAATCGGGCATGGTGAAGGGAAAAAGAGGAAGACCCCTACCAAGGGCACCAAGGGAAAGTCTCTTGATGGCTCCTCTTCAAGTGGGACTAAAGTTAGTTCTACTACTCCCTCTTCCAACCCGAAGGATGCACAGTGCTTCTATTGTCAGGAAAAAGGGCACTGGAAGCAAAGATGCCCCAAGTACTTGCAGGATGTTAAGGATGGGAAAGTGAAACCCACCCATGCAGGTATTTATACTATTCTATCTAGTAACTCACCACATACTAATTCTTGGGTCCTTGATACAGGTTGTGGAATTCACATTTATTCTGATTTGTAGGGCCTAAAAAGAAGTGAAGATGTGGAGCACGGGAAGATAAACTTAATCATGGGGAATATGAAAGCATCACCTGTTACCAAGATTGGAGTTTACTCTTTATTTATTAGTAGTGGGTTAAAATTAGATTTGAATAAATGTTGTTACTCGTCTGAAATGGCGAGAAATATTATTTCCTTTCATGGTTTTTACAAACAAGGATTTACTTTTTCATTTGATAATGAAATTAGTGGTATTAATGCTTTTTATAATGGTGTTTTTTATTTTAAAGCATTAACTTGTGATGATGTATATGAAACTGTGTCGGTTGTAGACAACTTAGGAAATAATGTATTGCATATTGATTCTTCCATTAGTTTGGATAAGGCATCCTTGTGGCATTGTCGTCTTGGACATGTCAACAAGAAGCGCATAGGCCAACTCGAAAAGGCTGGAGTCTTGGAGTCATTTGAATTAAAGTCAGATGATAGTTGCGAGTCTTGTTTACTTGGAAAAATGACTAAGTCACCCTTCACTAGTACTTGTGCAAGGGGTGAAGGTTTGTTGGACCTCATACACACAGATGTGTGTGGACCCTTCAAAACCGCCACAAGGGATGCTAATCGCTTCTATGTGAGTTTTACTGATGATTACAGCAGATTTGGCTATATCTACTTAATCAAGCATAAGTCAGAAACCATTGAAAGGTTCAAAGAGTTTAAACAAGAAATGGAGAATCAGCTGGGCAGGAAGATAAAGATTGTAGCGCCCGTAGATCCGAGCTAGTCAATTTAGAGACAATAAGAATCAAAAATGAGTTTTTGATGTCACTATAAAGAACGCCGGAATTCGAGCTATAACGAAGAAGTTATGGCTCGTCGAAGTTTCGCGACAAAACCGGCATGGCACTGCGCGACGTAAATAGTGAATTTACGATAGAGGAATTTTTAGCCTTAGCAATCTAAAAAAATTCGTAGCATACGTTAAACCGAGAGCTGGCATAAAAAGAACACCCAAATCTGACTTCGTATGAGGAAGTTACGATTTTTCTAAGATTTGGCTTAGAAGTGCACAACCCGAAACTTGAATTTTAGATCGAGCGGTTTCTGGCCAAGGTGACCTAAATGAGAATTGAAGATCTCATTAATAGGAACTCAATGATAAAAAGACAGACGGAAACGGAATCCGTACGTAGAAGTTATGAATTTTACGCGGTCATTTAACAATATAATCTCCTCCTACAGTTAAATTTAAGATCGGCCGAGAATAAGCCGACGGAGTCAAAAGGAAAGTTGTAGATCTTATTTTTACCTACATGTGGATATAAAGAACGTCAAAAACGGAGCTCGTATGCGAAATTAATGAATTTTTGAAAATCGGCTCATTTACACCATGTATGCGATGCCACGTTTCAGCACCAGGCTTTGCCTTGGTACCCAAGCCAGCTCACGACGTGAGCATGAGAGACTCACGATGTGAGTGACGCCAATCAGCCCTATAAATAGATGAGTAAATGCTGCCGACTTCCTCACACCTCCCATCACTTCTCTCTCTCTCTCTCTCTATAACCTCTCTCTAGCCTCTAACCCCCCCCCCCCCTAAATCCTATGTAAACCCTCCTAGCACCCGAAGGAAGTCTCAAGTCTCCAGGAGGCTCTAAGAAAAGAGCCTTTCAGCTCGGGAACTCTGCTCCAGCGGAGCCCGGTTTTGAGAAAAACCCAATGTAAGTGAACTACGCCTACCCTATCTTTAGTATAGCTTATGTTTCTATATAGTAATGTTATTAGGACTTTATAATAAATATTTGGGCTATAATTATGAGTTACATAAGTATCGTTATAATATCTTTTTAACCACTCACGGTACATGGAATCCGGTTTGAAGGGCCGCTTGGCTTGTTGGATCCAGAAGTGATATATCCCAAAATGATCCTACCCTCCGGTGTTTCATGTCTGGCCCCTGTCTGTACATAGTGGGCGAAGAGTATTGTTTAACACCTATATAATAGTAATAATAGTTAGACTATTAATTAGTCTCGGTTAATATTAGACTAAACTCTAGTGGTAATGATACTAGGTTTGGTCGAGGGAAATTTGTCTTAAGTAAACAAAGTGTCGTCTGAGTACCGAGTCCCCACCTTATCAGGTGAGTGCATAGTTACTTTCATCTTACACATAGATATGAAGTATTTAATACAAATTACGTGCTATGTGTGTACATTATCTATATACTTGCTATCTATGCTAGATGAACGATTTTATACGTGTTTTAAATTATTTAAACTGTATATGTATTTTATATCTACAAAATATGTTGGGTAAAACATGGGTAGATGAAATATGAGTTGGATGATGAGATGAGAAGTGATATAGACCATGAGATAAGGGTGAGAGGTGAACCATGAGAGAAGCCTTTTACCCAAGTGTTGGCCCCGTCATCTAGCAGAGCATGGATGACAACCACAGACTATTCTAGACAGTCCAGTGGAACACTAGCAGGCTCGCAACCTGTAGGTGTAGTGAATGAGATATTCACTCGCTGTACTCTAAAAACTCTTTGACATGTATTGCGAGAGGAGTCTCGAAAACGATATTGTCGATAAACGAGATTAACCCTGTCGACTATGAGACTTAGTGCCTAAACCCATTGACATGTATTGTGATAGGAGTCTCGAAAACGATATTGTCGATAAACGAGATTAAACCCTGGTGACTATGAGACTTAGTGCCTAAACCCATTGACATGTATTGCAATAGGAGTCTCGAAAATGATACTGTCGATAAACGAGATAAACCTTGGTAACTATGGATTTAGTGCCTGTCGAGTAAACCCTAGCAACGATGGATTTCGTGTCTATTCCTTAGGATAACCCTTAGGAATAAATGAACGAGGAATAGCTGCTTCTTAGGGTAGAATAAAGAAGATAATGGGGATGGGTAATTGGGGTGATTGTTTGATGTTTAAACATAATAATTATATTATTGTGGGCTGAAACCCTATGTACTCACCAGGTTTCCCAACCTGACCCACTCCAACTTATTTGTATCATAGGTGTCGATATGAAGTTACATTACACTGAGACATTAAAGAGATGTAGATCACTAGTGTAAATGAATGTAAGTTCTGTTTATGCTTATGTTTCTGTATTGACGATGACATCCCAAATGTTTAAAAATGAATAAAAATACATTTCTTCAGAAATGCTTTGATAACGTATTTATCATGTTTTTTATGGGAACAAATTCCGCAACATTTTTATTAAAAGAAGTACTCTGATTTTTATAAAGCATAAACAAAAAAAATCGGTCTTTTCTGGCCGTGAAAATGGGGATGTCACAGTTGGTATCAGAGCATTAGTTTAAGCGAACTAGGAATAATGATTTATTTCTAGACTTAAACTTAGGATGCTAATAAATGATCGTGAGGAGTGTGTCTAATATATTTTAGGTAGTACACTTGAATAGACACAAGCACTAGCTTAATTAGAGAAGATGCCAAAAATGTTTTTTTGTGCTAAATGATTTATAATGCTTTATGTTATCGTCTGATCAGATCTATGGTCTGTTGCCGACCTGATCTAGAAATTTTATGTGTTCAGATTTCTAAACGTTTAAATACGGTATTAGAACCGGCATGTAATTTTTCGGAGTAATAAGGAGGATTACACGTCTAAATCTTCTTTATCTATATTCTCGTCTCGATGCACTGAACGCATGTTTCCGTGAACATAACGTCATGGTAAAGACTTGTAGAGAATTGAGTAAATGGAGGAAATGAAAAGGCTTATGATAGTGAATGACACTTATTGGAAGATATCGTAAGAGGGGTATCTTGCCTTTAGAATACGTCATGTAAAATAACAATACGTTTAGAAGAGCAGTATGTCCGAAGTACACCATCGATTGGCAGGATGATGGAACGATTAGTGTAATTCCTAAAGTTGTCCCATCGTATGGAATTTCCACCACCAACCAAGTTGAACTAGAGTTTATGATTGAAGATACGTATGGAAGAAGTCCTAGTAGAGTCTAGGGAAAATTTTGTGATTGTTTGGACACATTTGTATGTGTTAAAATTGTTTTTGTGATAATAACTTGGAAACTACGAGACAATACTTGGGACGAGGATGAGTAGGTGTGAGTGGTAGTAGATGCCTATACTACCGGAAGCACAGGACTCACACTTGGATCAGGGAAAGTCACAAGGTTACCAAGGAGCTAGTAATTGATTCTGTTTTATTCAAGTATGTCGTTACCATTGTTTCGGTAATGACTAAGAAGATGATTGTTATTCTGACCCTAGTGGTCATATCAAATTGAGTCCGACTACGATGAGTATATTACGGGGTTTAGAGAACTAAGTTCGATGTCACATATGACTTAAGCCGGAAGATTTAAATAAAATATAATGAAAGCGATCAGTAGAAGTATCGCGATAATTGTTAAAGAAGCTTGTAGGTAGAAGTGTTACATGATATAACATGATTATATCACATCAGAACATGAAGGAAGGTATAGTCTGTTCTGGAATTTGACTCTAAGAGATCTGAGTCTAAGCACACGATGAGCGGTCATTACAATATGACACATCGGTCCATTGTAGTAATAAAAGAACTTATCTTAAGTTTGTTAAGAAAAATAAGGAGTCTCCAATAAATATCGGGATTATGAATCGAAGGTCATGATTAAAGGTCTAACATGAGATAGAGAGCGGGAGCGAGATCGAGCACCGCCTGCGGTCAAGAAGTCCAAGAGTTAGATACTCATTTGAAGGAACATGAAGTTACGATTATTAGCTAGGATGAAGAGATAACGTATGGAGTCATTATACAGCCCTGTTTCGTTGATGATTCCGGGACGTAATCATCCTAAGGGGGAGATAATTGTAACGCCCGTAGATCCGGGCTAGTCAATTTAGAGACAATGAGCATCAAAAATGAGTTTTTGATGGAAGATTGTTTAGAAGGATTAATCTTAACCAATTTGTAGAATATGTCACAAGGGTTCCGTACATATAAAGAACACAATAATCCGAGTTATAACGAAGAAGTTATGGCTCGTCGAAGTTTCGCGACAAAACCGGCACGGCACTACGCGACGTAAATAGTGAATTTACGATATAGGACTTTTTAGCCTTAGCAATCTAAAAAAAATTCGTAGTATACGTTAAACCGAGAGCGTGCATAAAAAGAACGCCCAAATCTGAGTTTGTATGAGGAAGTTATGATTTTTCTAAGATTTGGCTTAGTAGTGCACAACCCGAAACTCGAATTTTACAACGAGCGGTTTTAGGCCAACGTGACCTAAATGAGAATTGGAGATCTCATTAATAGGAACTCAACGATAAATAGACAGAAGAAAACGGAATCTGTACGTATAAGTTATGAATTTTACGCGGTCATTTAGCAGTATAATCTGCTCCTACTGTTAAATTTAAGATCGGTCAAGAATTAGCCGATGGAGTGAAAAGGAAAGTTGTAGATCTTGTTTTCACCTACGCGTGGATATAAAAACGTCAAAAACAGAGCTTGTATGCGAAAGTTATGAATTTTTGAAAATCGGCTGATTTACACCCTGTGCGATGCCATGTGTCAGCACCAGGCATTGCCATGGTGCCCAAGCCATCTCACGACGTGAGCATGAGAGACTCACGATGTGAGTGACCCCAATCAGCCCTATAAATATATAAGTGAAGGCTGTCGAGTTCCTCACACCTCCCATCACTTCTCTTTGTCTCTAGAACCTCTCTCTAGCCTCTAACCCCCCCCCCCTAAAGCCTAGGTAAACCCCCTTAGCACCCGAAGGAATCCCCGAGGCTCCGAGAAAAGAGCCTTTCGGCTCGGGGACGCTGCTCCAACGGAGCTCGGTTTTGAGAAAAACCTGCTGTAAGTGAACTACGCCGACCCTATCTTTAGTATAGCTTATGTTTCAATATAGTAATGTTATTAGGACCATATAATAAGTATTTGGGCTATTATTATGAGTTATATAAGTGTCGTTATAATATAATTTTAACCACTCGTGGTACGGGGAATCTGGTTTGAAGGGTCGCTTGGGTTGCTAGATTAAGAAGTGTTATATGCCAAAATGATCCTACCCTCCGGTGTTTCATGTCTGGCCCGTGTCTGTACATAGTGGGTGAAAAGTATTGTTTAACGCTTATATAATAGTAATAATAGTTAGACTATTAATTAGTCTCAGTTAATATTAGACTAAACTCTAGTGCTAATGATACTAGGTTTGGTCGAGGGAAATTTGTCTTAAGTAAACGAAGTGCTGTCCGAGTACCGAGTCACCACCTTATCAGGTGAGTGCATAGTTACTTTCATCTTACACATAGATATGAAGTATTTAATATAAATTACGTGCTATGTGTGTACACTATCTGTATACTTTCTATCTATGCTAGATGAACGATTTTATACTTGTTTTAAATGATTTAAACTGTATATATGTATTTTATATCTACAAAATATGTTGGGTAAAACATGGGTAGATGAAATATGAGTTGGATGATGAGATGAGAGGTGATATAGATCATGAGATAAGGGTGAGAGGTGAACCATGAGAGAAGCCTTTTACCCAAGTGTTGGCCCCGTCATCTAGCATAGTATGGATGACAACCACGGACTATTCTAGACAGTCCAGTGGAACACTAGCAGGCTCGCAACCTGTAGGTGTAGTGAATTAGATAGTCACTCGCTGTACTCTAAAAACCCATTGACATGTATTGCGAGAGGAGTCTCGAAAACGATACTGTCGATAAAAGAGATTAACACTGACGACTATGAGACTTAGTGCCTAAACCCATTGACATGTATTGTGAGAGGAGTCTCGAAAACGATATTGTCGATAAACGAGATTAAACTCTGGCGACTATGAGACTTAGTGCCTAAACCCATTGACATGTATTGCGAGAGGAGTCTCGAAAACGATATTGTCGATAAACAAGATAAGCCTTGGTAACTATGGATTTAGTGCCTGTCGAGTAAACCTTGGCAACGATGGATTTCGTGTCTATTCCTTAGGATAACCCTTATGAATAAATGAACGAAGAATAGCTGATTCTTAAGGTAGAATAAAGAAGATAATGGGGATGGGTAATTGGTGTGATTGTTTGATGTTTAAACTTAATAATTATATTATTGTCGGCTGAAAACCCTATGTACTCACCAGGTTTCCCAACCTGAACCACTCCAGCTTATTTGTATCATAGGTGTCGATATGAAGTTACATTACACTGAGACATTAAAGAGATGTAGATCACTAGTGTAAATGAATGTAAGTTCTGTTTATGCTTATGTTTCTGTATTGACGATGACATCCCAAATGTTTAAAAATGAATAAAAATACATTTCTTCGGAAATGCTTTGATAACGTATTTATCATGTTTTTTGTGGGAACAAATTCCGCAACATTTTTATTAAAAGAAGTACTCTGATTTTTATAAAGCATAAACAAAAAAAAATTGGTCTTTTCTGGCCGTGAAAATGGGGATGTCACAGTTGGTATCAGAGCATTAGTTTAAGCGAACTAGGAATAAGGTTTTATTTCTAGACTTAAGCTTAAGATGCTAAGAAATGATCGTGAGGAGTGTGTCTAATAGATTTTAGGTAGTACACCTGAATAGACACAAGCACTAGCTTAATTTGGGAAGATGCCTAAAATGTTTTTATGTGCTAAATGATTTATCATGCTTTATGTTATCATCTGATCAGATCTATTGTATGTTGCCGACCGGATCTAGAAATTTTATGTGTTCAGATTTCTAAACGTTTAAATACGGTAGTAGAAATGGCATGTAATTTTTCGGAGTAATAAGGAGGATTACACGTCTAAATCTTCTTTATCTATATTCTCGTCTCGATGCACTGAACGCATGTTTCCGTGAACATAACGTCATGGTAAAGACTTGTAGAGAATTGAGTAAATGGAGGAAATGAAAAGGCTTATGATAGTGAATGACACCTATCGGAAGAGTGGTATCTTGCCTTTAGAATACGTCATGTAAAATAACAATACGTTTAAAGGAGCAGTATGTCCGAAGTACACCATCGATTGGCGGGATGATAGAACGATTAGTGTAATTCCTAAAATGGTTGCCAAAACACCTCACGAGATGTGGACTGGGAAAGCTCCCACATTAGACCACATCAAGATTTGGGGTTGCGAGGCTTTCGTGAGACGCGAGACTCATGATAAGCTCGAACCTCGTAGTGAGCAGTGTATTTTCATCGGCTACCCACATAAATCATTTGGTTATCTCTTCTACAGACCGAGTGAAAATGTTGTCTTCGTGGTGAGGATAGGAGTCTTTCATTAGAGAGAATTCATAAGCCAAGGAAACAGTGGGAGGCAAATTGACCTTGAAGAGCTTCAAGATTCAAGCGGTGAATGAACCTCAAACACTAGCAATCAACCTGAGGAGGAAATTCCTATTGAGCCGATTGACGAGTCCATACCTCTGAGGTGTTCCACAAGAGTTAGGAACACACCTGAGTTTTATTATGGTTTCCATATTACTACAGAAGGTGATGCATTTATCAGTGATAGCACACTGGTAAATTTGGATGAACCTAACAACTACAAGGAAGCCATGGCAGGCCCCGAGTCTATTAAATGGAAAGAGGCTATGGACAGCGAGATTCAGTCCATGTATGACAATCAAGTTTGGAACTTGGTTGACAATATACCGGGTCGTAAGACAGTCGGGTGCAAATGGATCTTCAAGAAGAAGACTGACATGGATGGGAAGGTACACACTGGTTGCAAAGGGATTTACTCAAACTCCGGGAGTTGACTATGATGAGACCTTCTCACCAATAGCGAAGATTAAGTCTATTAGGGTTATGCTAGCCATAACTGCATTTCATGATTATGAAATATGGAAAATGGATGTCAAAACCGCTTTCCTTAATCGAAAGTTGGCTGAGGATGTTTACATGAGTCAGCCAGAGGGTTTTGTCGATGCAAATGTTGGATAAGGTGTCTAAGTCCATAACTATTTCTGGTATGTACTTGACCCGACCCGGCATGGTCCATTTGGGTTGCATGGCACCATGCAATTGGATAAACTAAAATGAGAGAAATAACACTTATGGTTTATTAATATATTATAAGTTCTAATATATTAATAATATTAATTAATTAGTTTGATCAAGAATTAATTTAGAATTAATTAAGTGATCAAAAGATAACTAATTAAATATATGGGTAGATTATGTAAATCTTCCATATCTTATATAGTGGGCTAAGAGGCTCCATGGATTATCAAGTTGGGTTCCACCCATAGGATGCTCCATGGATGCTCCATGGGAGTTACAAACCCATGGGTCATGGAAATGAAGAGTCATGACACATTAGGGTTTACATGGTGTAACCCTAGATGTGTCAACACTATATAAGAAACCCATTCTCCACCAAAATTGGCTACACACTAAGAAACAAGAGGGCTAGAGCCGATTTTGCAAGTGTAAGATTCTCTCAAAGTTTACTCCTTTGCATTTGGTGTTGTGTGAAGCATTTGAGGCATCACACTTGGGGTGCTAGGCTCACAAGGTTTCAAGGATCATAATGTCACACCCCCAAACCAAGGATGGCGGAAACGTCTGGGGGTGGAGGACTTCATGTATAGTATCATAACAACAATTGTAATAGTAATTCAAGCAAACACAACCAACATATATATAATTGAAAAAGTTACATCATTATATGAATTACATGTTTACGAATCAATTACAATATGTTGACAAAATATGAAATAGTAGACGCCTTAGCGTCCCATCCTCAAAAGCACTTGGTTACCTGTTTGATGATTTCCTGAGAATACAAGTTGTTTGAAAAAGTGTCAACACAAAGGTTGGTGAGTTCATAAGCTTTTGTTTGGTATTATTAAAAGCCTTTCGTTTGTAAAAGTAGTATTTGTTTTAGAAAAATCTAATATTTTCCTTAAAATGTATATGTAGTCTTAAATCCAAAGACCGAAATGTATAAGTAACTTTTCTTACTTATAATAAATAATGTAAGTTTAAATCGACATAAACTCGTTTAATTTTAATGAAGTTCCCGTAAATTCCAATATTCATTAATACTTTATGTGAGTTTATTAAAGTCTTTTCTTGTAAAAGTAGTGTTCGTTCCAGAAAATCCAATATTTTCCTTAATGTGTAAATGTAGTCTTAAAACCCAAAGACCGAAATGTACAAGTAGTGTTCGTTCCTTATAGTAAAACAATGCAAGTTTAAATCGACATAAACTCGTTTGATTTTAGTGAAATCCCCGTAAATTCTATGTTTGTTAATACCACATGTGAGTTATTATAACCATGCTATGACCTAGTTGGCCTGAAACGACGTTCTTCAGGCATCGGAAATGTTATGACATTTGTCACCCCAGACCTGTCGGTCTAGCTGTTGCATGCAGCTAAGGTGTGGGTTTGTCAGACCCAATATAGAACTTAATGGTAATTTGAAGTAAATGTCTCACAAAGTCATTAACGGAATTACGTGTTATGAAAACTTGGTACCGTATGGCCGTACCTTGCTTAATGAAAATATCCTTTGTATAAATGTACCTTTTTAAATGTATGTGTTATGTAATGTTTCATAAAGTCATTAACGGAATTACGTGTTATGATAACTTGGTACCGTATGGCCGTACCTTGCTTAATGAAAATATCCTTTGTATAAATGTACCCTTTTTAAATGTATGTGTTATGTAATGTTTCATAAAGTCATTAACGGAATTATGTGTTATGAAAACTTGGTACCGTATGGCCGTACCTTGCTTAATGAAAATATCCTTTGTATAAATGTACGTTTTTAAATGTATGTGTTATGTAATGTTTCATAAAGTCATTAACGGAATTACGTGTTATGAAAACTTGGTACCGTATGGCCGTACCTTGCTTAATGAAAATATCCTTTGTATAAATGTACCATTTTTAAATGTATGTGTTATGTAATGTATCATAAACTATACCTATTATAGTTTATCAACCAAGGGTAGTACGTAATAATGTATGCAAACTATATTCAAAATAGTTTATTAAATGTTTGAATGTATCGGTTGTACTTTGATTATAATCACTTGTTATTCTTTATATTTTATATGTCCAAATCCATTTGTAAACTGATGTGTGTCTAAATATTAAGATAAAATGTCATATATTGCAATAACATATAACCACATAAATATATACACCTTGCTCAACATGTTACAAGGTGAAATGAAATTGACAACAACTTTTTGTTGTATACAGTTTCTGTTACTGTTCTTAGAAAATTTATAGAAAAATCATCAAAGCTCTAAATCCAAATTCGCAAATTCTGAGAGTTTGGAATATGAGTCTAGTTTGTTCGTAAATTTTATCATGATTTTTAGTAATCTCTAACAGAGGTGAAAATGTTCATAATCACAGACTGGTCCGGGTTTGCCTCTGAAATGATAGGCAGTTTTGTAAAAATCACCATAAATTGTAGAAAAATCATATGGAGATGTGCAAGTAGCCATTTTAAAGCTAAGAGTTTGAACTACTTGCACCTGGAACAGTTTTGAAAACTAAAATATTTAAGTTGACCAAAACAGTCCGTGATCTAAGTTCATCTTTTCTGTTGTAATCTGATAGAAAACGTTTAATTGTTTTCTTGATGATTTTACTTGTATTCCCCCCTTAAAACTTAAGAAAAACATGTAAATGTAGGGGTATGAACTCACCTTATGTGATTTCAGTAGATGAAAGTGAGATAGAGGAAGTGTTCAACCCAAGAACACTAAGAAGATGTCTTGATGATTCGAGAATCTAACACCGAATAAGATGGAATTTGTGTAAGATATCAATGATTTGAGTAGAATGGAGTTTAATAATTATGTGAATGATGAAGATACTTACTAATTAAAGAAAGAAATCCCTGGAGAAAGCCTTGAAGTTCTTGAAGTTGAGAGAAAAGATGAGAGAATTTTGGAGAGTGTTCTTGGTTGCTAAGTGTAGAATGAAAGGGCTTTTAAGGAGAATGAGGAGAGAGGATCAATCCTCCAGCTCTTAGAACGTGGGAAGAGCTGGAGATTGGGTGTAAAGGTCCACTAAGGTGACAAGGAGTAGTGGGAAAGAGTGGTTGATCATAGAGTGAGGTGGTGGTGGCTTGCTTTTGTCATAAAATAAGGAAAAGCAAATATTCCCTCAATAATTAGTCCAACCACCAATTCTTTTAATACATTTTTATAAAAACCCTGGAGATTTATATATTTTGGGGCCTTAGTTTATAAAATAAAGTTTTGGGTGAAAATCCCACGTTAAAATAATGAAAAACGGAGTTAAAACGAAGTCGTAGTCGAAAAACCGGTAAAAAGGGGCCGTCTGCGAGGCCTCTCGGATAGGGGCCGAGACTTCTGACCCTCGCATGCGAGGCTGCTGTCTGAGGGCTTCGGATTCGGTCTCCTGAGAGGCTTCAGCTTCGGTCCTGATGAGAGGCTTCGGATCCGAGGCCTCGGATGAGAGGCTTCGGTCCTAAAGCTTCAGTTCCAGGTCCTTAAGGCTATTTTACCCGTTTTTACCCCGTTTCAAGCGATTTTTGACCCGGTTAAGGGTCGATATGACCCAAATGATTACAAAAAGTTAAAGTAACTTTTTGAGAGAGATTTGGGAGAGATTTCAAATAGAAAGAGATAGAGTGAAAATGATTTAGAGAGGTTTCGTTTGTGATTAATTTGAGTGTCCGGCTTCACAACGCAAGGTTCGTAAACCCCGTTAAACCGTGTTTTAGTGTCGTACACAATCCCGATGATTGTGCAATAGTGTTTTATCGCTTTGGTTCGTTGTTTAGCACTGTTAAGGCTAAGGAAAATCAAACACATGAACTTTCCAAATGATGATTTCTCATTAAAATAGCGAATTGTATAGTGATTACATAACGTAAACCCTAACATACAAGGGTTATTGGAGTTGACCGGTTTGACTTGTTGACTTTGTTTGACTTTGACTTGACCGAAATTTGACGGTTGTCACATCATCCCCCCGTTAGAAGGAATTTCGTCCCGAAATTTTCATTTTGACTGGGATTTCAAGAGTTTGGGAAGAGATGTGGATACTTTTGTTTCATCTGATCCTCGCGTTCCCAGGTGAATTCGGGTCCTCGTTTAGCGTTCCAACGGACCTTCACGATGGGAATACGACTTTGTTTCGTTCGTTTGATTTCCCGATCCATGATTTCGACTGGTTCCTCCACGAAGTGGAGATTTTCGTTAACTTCGATTTCGTCGAGTGGTATTACGAGTGTCTCATCAGACAAACACTTCTTTAGGTTCGACACGTGAAATGTGGGATGTACTTTGTCGAGTTCCTGAGGTAATCGAAGTTTGTATGCTACTGGCCCAATCCTAGCAAGGATTTCGAATGGCCCGATGTACCTTGGATTTAGTTTCCCGCGTTTGCCGAATCGTATCATTCCTTTCCAAGGGGAAACTTTTAGTAGTACACGATCACCCACCTGGAATTCCAAGGGTTTGCGTCGTTTGTCTGCGTAACTCTTTTGCCGATCGCGAGACGCTTTCAGTCTTTCTCGAATTTGAACGATCTTTTCTGTGGTTTCCCTTATGATTTCAGGGCCAGTGAGGGTGCTATTAGAGACTTGCCCTCTAGCTAGCTGTGTATCCCCCACCTCAGCCCAACACAGGGGTGATCTGCATTTGCGACCGTAAAGAGCTTCGAATGGAGCGACTTTGATGCTAGTATGATAGCTGTTATTGTAGGAGAATTCGATAAGCGGTAGATGGGTATCCCATGCTTTACCGAAGTCTATCACACAAGCTCTTAACATGTCTTCCAACGTTTGAATGGTTCGTTCGCTCTGTCCGTCGGTTTGTGGGTGGTAGGCCGTACTCATGTCAAGCCTAGTTCCCAATGATTTTTGTAGAGACTGCCAAAACCGTGAGGTAAATCTACTATCTCTATCGGAGATAATGGATATCGGCACACCATGGAGTCGTACAATCTCTTTGATGTACGTTCTAGTCAGCTTCTCCATCTTGTCGGTTTCTTTTATCGGTAGGAAGTGTGCTGATTTGGTCAATCTGTCTACGATTACCCATATGGTGTCAAGCCCGCCCGATGTCTTAGGCAGCTTGGTTATGAAATCCATGGTTATTCGTTCCCACTTCCACTCAGGTATATCCGGCTGTTGTAATAGCCCGGATGGTTTCTGGTATTCGATTTTGACCTTGGCGCAAGTTAGACACTTGCTCACATAGGTAGCAATCTCAGCTTTCATGTTCGGCCACCAGTATAATTTCTTGAGGTCCAGATACATCTTATCCGACCCGGGATGGATGGAGTATCGAGTCTTGTGTGCTTCATTCATGACGACGTCTCGGAGTCCACCGAACTTCGGTGTCCAAATCCGGTTAATGATATAACGTGCTCCATCATCCTTGACTTCTAAGTTTTTATCCATTCCCCTTAATGTCTCTCCTGCCACCTTTTCTGGTTTCAAAGCTTCCAGTTGAGCTTCCTTGATTTGTATGGTCAGGTGGGAATGGATTGTCATTGTTAAGGATTTTACTCGGCGGCCCGAGTACTCCTTCCTGCTTAGAGCATCGGCCACTACATTGGCCTTGCCCGGATGATAACGAATTTCGCACTCGTAGTCATTCAGCAACTCTACCCATCTCCTCTGTCGCATGTTGAGCTCTTTCTGATTGAGGATATGCTGAAGACTTTTGTGATCAGTGATGATAGTGCATTTCGTGTCGTAGAGGTAGTGTCTCCAGATCTTCAAAGCGAATACTACTGCTCCTAATTCCAGGTCGTGCGTAGTATAATTAACCTCGTGCGTCTTAAGCTGTCTTGATGCATACGCGATAACCTTCCCTCTCTGCATGAGCACACATCCAAGGCCTTGATTCGAAGCATCATAGTACACTACGAAGTCTTCGGTTCCCTCTGGGAGAGACAAGATCGGTGCGCTGCATAGGGCTTGTTTTAACGTTTGGAAAGCAGTTTCTTGTTTATTTTCCCACTTGAATATCACACCTTTCTGCGTCAAGGTGGTGAGTGGTTTCGCAATCTTGGAGAAGTTTTGTATAAATCTTCGGTAGTAGCCAGCAAGCCCAAGGAATTGTCGAATTTCGGTTGGCGTCTTGGGTGCTGACCAATTCTCGATTGCCTTGATCTTGGAGGGATCCACATGTATGCCTTTCTCACTTACCACATGGCCAAGGAAATCCACTTCTCTAATCCAGAATTCACACTTAGAGAACTTAGCATAAAGCTTCTCCACTCTTAGTGTCTCTAGCACTTGGCGTAGATGTAGGCGATGCTCTTCTTCGCTTCGTGAGTAGATCAAGATATCGTCGATGAATACGATTACAAACTTGTCTAGGTAGGGTCGACACACTCTATTCATTAGGTCCATGAATACCGCAGGTGCGTTTGTTAAACCGAAGGACATCACCACAAACTCGTAGTGCCCATAGCGAGTTCTGAATGCAGTTTTGGGAATATCTTCTTCTTGAACTCGTAGCTGATGGTAACCTGACCTTAGGTCGATCTTTGAGAAGAAATTTGCTCCTTGGAGTTGGTCGAAAAGGTCGTCGATTCGGGGTAGAGGATATCGGTTCTTGATGGTGAGTTTGTTTACTTCCCGATAGTCGATGCACATGCGAAAGGATCCGTCCTTCTTCTTTACAAAAAGGACTGGTGCTCCCCAAAGTGAGAAGCTTGGTCTGATGAACCCTTTGCTCAAAAGCTCGTTCAACTGACTGGACAACTCTTGCATTTCTGTTGGTGCGAGGCGGTATGGAGCTCTGGCTACGGGGGTAGCTCCGGGTATTAAGTCAATTCTGAAATCGACTTGTCGTGCGAGTGGTACACCAGGAAGATCTTCTGGGAACACATCCGGGAAGTTACACACTTCGGGGATGTCTTTGATGTCTTTCATGTCTTGTTTCTTGTCTACTACGTGGGCCAAGAAGGCGTGGTACTCCTTCCGGAGATACTTTTGGGCTTTGATGCATGAGATGATTTGTAAATTCGCACTAAGTTTGTCACCATAGATGAGAAGGGTTTCGTCATTTGGTAGATTGAGGCGAACGGCCATTTCGTAACATAGAATGTCGGCACGGTGAGGAACTAACCAATCCATCCCGATGATTACGTCGAAGCTTTTTATGGTGACCGGCATCAGGTCAATTTTAAATGTATGGTTGTCTAGAGTGAGAGTACACTCTGAGTATATATCGCTAGTGCGTTCTACTTTCCCATTTGCCATTTCTACTACATAAGTATCCTTTAGTGCTTGGGGATTTTGTTTAAGTAATTGTTTATATTGGTGGCTAACGAAACTCCTCTCCGCTCCACTATCGAATAGTACGCATGCATAAGAGTTATTGAGGAGAAACGTACCGGTAACCACCGCAGGATCCTCAACTGCTTCCCCATGTCCTATTGCCAGAATTCTTCCTACTCCACCAGCATTAGGGGCTTGTGCTTTGGGGCAGTTTCTTTTGAAGTGATCGGCGTCTCCACAGTTGTAGCAGGTTCGGGTTGCCCCCGTACTGGCGACTTGGTTGATTGGTCGAGCCGGCGCTTTACAGAAACGAGCAGTGTGCCCCTTCCTGTCGCAGTTGTTACAGTGCATCTCCCTACAAGCACCATTGTGGTGAAAGTTGCACTTGTTGCACTTGGGTAGGGTTCCAGCATATGGCTTCGGTGGTGCTGGAGTGGTAGCAGTAGTGGCAGCATAGACAGCAACAGTTTGTTGCTTCTTAGCGGGGTCTTGTGCTGGTTGGCTCTTCTTTTGGTTCCAAAACTTCCTTTTGTTGTTTCCCCCTTTTGATTGATCAGTGGTGGTCGCTATAGTGCCTTGGCTGGCTCTATGATCGATAAGTTGTTGTGCCAATTCTTTGGCACTTGCAAAAGTAGTGGGTTTCGAGGCTAGTACGTTATCGTGAATCCGGGATGTTAGTCCCCAGAGGTATCGTTCCACCTTCTTATCTTCTGGAGTGACCATTGCTGGGCAGAGGAGGGCCAATTCATTGAATCGGGTGGTGTAGGTTTCAAGGTCGGAGCCCGTCATCCTGAGGTTCCAAAGTTCTTGTTCCAGCTTTTGAATTTCGCCTCTCGGGCAGTACTCCTTCATCATCAAGGTTTTTAGTTCTGCTATGGAGCTAGCCACTTCGAGAGTAAGTGAACTAATCCGGCAGTTCCACCAAGTAAGGGCCCGACCGATGAATGTGAAGGCTGCGAACTTAACTTTGTTCGCTTCGGGGCAAGAGCACACTTGAAAGACTACTTCGGTCCTTTCAAACCATTGCATTAAAGCGATGACTCCCCCGCTCCCATTGAAACTGTCGGGTTTGCCATTAGTGAAGTCTTTGTAAGAACACTCTCTTGTGCGCACCCATCTGTCGCCCTGGTTAGAGGGTGTAACACCTGGCCCAAATCCACCATTCCCATTAGAGACAATTTGGGACACGGCTGCCGCTACTGCTGCTGCTATTGCAGCTTGGAGTATTGTTGGATCAAATTGTAGAAGCGGCGGCAGAGGTGTTGGTGATGGTGGTGGAGGTGTCAGTTATGGTGATGGTGGTGGAGGTGTCGGTGATGGTGATGGTGGTGTTGGTAGTGGTGGTGGAAGTGTCGGTTATGGTGATGGTGGTGTTGGTAGTGGTAGTGGGGGTGGTGATGTGCTACTAGATAGTCTAGTCTCCTTCCTTGGCGGCATGGTTCTGTCATAAGTTGTAAACCAATGTTCTTTTAGTGAAAGTATATTTATAGGAAAATATTTTATACATAAAGTATATTATTACGTTGTTTTCCGGTATGTTTACGATACATACGATTTTATACTTTTAATTGACCCAATACATTGGGTTATGAGGTAAAATGAAAGTATAAAATATTTTATTTGAGTTTCCTTGTTTCCAAGTATATGACCGTTTGTAAAAGTTCCACACATACTAATTTAGTCGGGACATAATTAATATATTTATGTTTTAAAAAGATCTTTATCGGTTACTTCATTAGTTGCAAAGTGCTTACCAGTCATATGTGATTAAGATATAATAGTCCTTCGAATAGATGACTCTAACTCCAAGACCACAACCAAACAAGGACAGGAAGTGAAACAAAGATACATAAATTCTAAGTCTATAGCATCTTAGTTACATATGACCTTAGCGCATCCACTTAGCAGCTATTGATCTATAAATAAAGACCTATTTAATTCTCAGATAATTTATTATAGTAACACAAAATACTCATATAGTATTTGTAAATGTTTAGTTTTGAGTTCTTAAAGTATCTTTAGTAGTGTGTTATTAGGTTTGTTAGATTTGTTGCCCATCCTGACCATCCCCCGGTATATGCAAGTCAATTCCCGGACAGATATAGTTGATCAGGCTATATCCTTCCCAGACTTAATCCACATATACTAAGGCATACTCAAAATGTTCAACTCTTCTTCTTTTGCTTTATGTTTTCGCTAGTTATGATACCATGCGAGCATGTAATATATTTATGTATACTTTAATCAAGAAAATCATTTATTTTCTAAAAGTATATTTATTTGAAAAATGCACAAATCAGAGACTATTAGTCCCAATTGTGTTTATAGTTTGTATATCTTATGTGGTTTGATATACTTAATTCACTATAAACTGTGCTCTGATACCAATCTGTCACACCCCCAAACCAAGGATGGCGGAAACGTCCCTGGGTGGAGGACTTCATGTATAGTATCATAACAACAATTGTAATAGTAATTCAAGCAAACACAACCAACATATATATAATTGAAAAAGTTACATCATTGTATGAATTACATGTTTACGAATCAATTACAATATGTTGACAAAATATGAAATAGTAGACGCCTTAGCGTCCCATCCTCAAAAGCACTTGGTTACCTGTTTAATGATTTCCTGAGAATACAAGTTGTTTGAAAAAGTGTCAACACAAAGGTTGGTGAGTTCATAAGCTTTTGTTTGGTATTATTAAAAGCCTTTCGTTTGTAAAAGTAGTATTTGTTTTAGAAAAATCCAATATTTTCCTTAAAATGTATATGTAGTCTTAAATCCAAAGACCGAAATGTATAAGTAACTTTTCTTACTTATAATAAATAATGTAAGTTTAAATCGACATAAACTCGTTTAATTTTAATGAAGTTCCCGTAAATTCCAATATTCATTAATACTTTATGTGAGTTTATTAAAGCCTTTTCTTGTAAAAGTAGTGTTCGTTCCAGAAAATCCAATATTTTCCTTAATGTGTAAATGTAGTCTTAAAATCCAAAGACCGAAATGTACAAGTAGTGTTCGTTCCTTATAGTAAAACAATGCAAGTTTAAATCGACATAAACTCGTTTGATTTTAGTGAAATCCCCGTAAATTCTATGTTTGTTAATACCACATGTGAGTTATTATAACCATGCTATGACCTAGTTGGCCTGAAACGACGTTCTTCAGGCGTCGGAAATGTTATGACATTTGTCACCCCAGACCTGTCGGTCTAGCTGTTGCATGCAGCTAAGGTGTGGGTTTGTTAGACCCAATATAGAACTTAATGGTAATTTGAAGTAAATGTCGCACAAAGTCATTAACGGAATTACGTGTTATGAAAACTTGGTACCGTATGGCCGTACCTTGCTTAATGAAAATATCCTTTGTATAAATGTACCTTTTTAAATGTATGTGTTATGTAATGTTTCATAAAGTCATTAACGGAATTACGTGTTATGAAAACTTGGTACCGTATGGCCGTACCTTGCTTAATGAAAATATCCTTTGTATAAATGTACCCTTTTTAAATGTATGTGTTATGTAATGTTTCATAAAGTCATTAACGGAATTACGTGTTATGAAAACTTGGTACCGTATGGCCGTACCTTGCTTAATGAAAATATCCTTTGTATAAATGTACGTTTTTAAATGTATGTGTTATGTAATGTTTCATAAAGTCATTAACGGAATTACGTGTTATGAAAACTTGGTACCGTATGGCCGTACCTTGCTTAATGAAAATATCCTTTGTATAAATGTACCCTTTTTAAATGTATGTGTTATGTAATGTATCATAAACTATACCTATTATAGTTTATCAACCAAGGGTAGTACGTAGTAATGTATGCAAACTATATTCAAAATAGTTTATTAAATGTTTGAATGTATCGGTTGTACTTTGATTATAATCACTTGTTATTCTTTATATTTTATATGTCCAAATCCATTTGTAAACTGATGTGTGTCTAAATATTAAGATAAAATGTCATATATTGCAATAACATATAACCACATAAATATATACACCTTGCTCAACATGTTACAAGGTGAAATGAAATTGACAGCAACTTTTTGTTGTATACAGTTTCTGTTACTGTTCTTAGAAAATTTATAGAAAAATCATCAAAGCTCTAAATCCAAATCCGCAAATTCTGAGAGTTTGGAATATGAGTCTAGTTTGTTCGTAAATTTTATCATGATTTTTAGTAATCTCTAACAGAGGTGAAAATGTTCATAATCACAGACTGTTTCGGGTTTGCCTCTGAAATGATGTGCAAGTAGCCATTTTAAAGCTAAGAGTTTGAACTACTTGCACCTGGAACAGTTTTGAAAACTAAAATATTTAAGTTGACCAAAACAGTCCGTGATCGAAGTTCATCTTTTCTGATGTAATCTGATAGAAAAAGTTTAATTGTGTTCTTGATGATTTTACTTGTATTCCCCCCTTAAAACTTAAGAAAAACATGTAAATTTAGGGGTATGAACTCACCTTATGTGATTTCAGTAGATGAAAGTGAGATAGAGGAAGTGTTCAACCCAAGAACACTAAGAAGATGTCTTGATGATTCGAGAATCTAACACCGAATAAGATGGAATTTGTGTAAGATATCAATGATTTGAGTAGAATGGAGTTTAATAATTATGTGAATGATGAAGATACTTACTAATTGAAGAAAGAAATCCCTGGAGAAAGCCTTGAAGTTCTTGAAGTTGAGAGAAAAGATGAGAGAATTTTGGAGAGTGTTCTTGGTTGCTAAGTGTAGAATGAAAGGGCTTTTAAGGAGAATGAGGAGAGAGGATCAATCCTCCAGCTCTTAGAACGTGGGAAGAGCTGGAGATTGGGTGAAAAGGTCCATTAAGGTGACAAGGAGTAGTGGGAAAGAGTGGCTGATCATAGAGTGAGGTGGTGGTGGCTTGCTTTTGTCATAAAATAAGGAAAAGCAAATATTCCCTCAATAATTAGTCCAACCACCAATTCTTTTAGTACATTTTTATAAAAACCCTGGAGATTTATATATTTTGGGGCCTTAGTTTATAAAATAAAGTTTTGGGTGAAAATCCCACGTTAAAATAATGAAAAACGGAGTTAAAACGAAGTCGTAGTCGAAAAACCGGTAAAAAGGGGCCGTCTGCGAGGCCTCTCGGATAGGGGCCGAGACTTCTGACCCTCGCATGCGAGGCTGCTGTCTGAGGGCTTCGGATTCGGTCTCCTGAGAGGCTTCAGCTTCGGTCCTGATGAGAGGCTTCGGATCCGAGGCCTCGGATGAGAGGCTTCGGTCCTAAAGCTTCAGTTCCAGGTCCTTAAGGCTATTTTACCCGTTTTTACCCCGTTTCAAGCGATTTTTGACCCGGTTAAGGGTCGATATGACCCAAATGATTACAAAAAGTTAAAGTAACTTTTTGAGAGAGATTTGGGAGAGATTTCAAATAGAAAGAGATAGAGTGAAAATGATTTAGAGAGGTTTCGTTTGTGATTAATTTGAGTGTCCGGCTTCACAACGCAAGGTTCGTAAACCCCGTTAAACCGTGTTTTAGTGTCGTACACAATCCCGATGATTGTGCAATAGTGTTTTATCGCTTTGGTTCGTTGTTTAGCACTGTTAAGGCTAAGGAAAATCAAACACATGAACTTTCCAAATGATGATTTCTCATTAAAATAGCGAATTGTATAGTGATTACATAACGTAAACCCTAACATACAAGGGTTATTGGAGTTGACCGGTTTGACTTGTTGACTTTGTTTGACTTTGACTTGACCGAAATTTGACGGTTGTCACACATAATCAACAACAAGGTAAGTTATTCTATCTTTCATTCAAGTTAAAAATGTTCCCCATGTATGCTAGATAGGAATATAACCTTGGAATTCAACTTTGCATGATTATTAGACAAACATAGATCCAAGGTTATTAGGGTTGCATGTACACTTAGGAAGTGTTAGAATGCTCAAAACCCGTCAATGGTATCAGAGCCTAGGTTTGTTTGTTGTTGTTTTTTTTTGTGCAAACAGCTTGAAAAAAAATCGTTTTTCTGTTTTCTGCTCGTACGAAAGTTTGCACATTTGTTGCTGGAAATGGACTAGAAACATTACCCTAAACTGTTTTGATGTTTTAAAGCTTGTTTTAGATGGTGTAATGTTTATGCTAATCCATTTACAATGGCAATTATTAAAATTACAAGTTTTTTTTTAAGTGTAATTTTTGATTCTTGAAAGTGTTCATATTCATGTTCTTGAACTTATGAAGATTAGATGATCATAGGAATTGTTTGTAACCTTCATGGTAGTTTAATTCATGATCATAATGTGTTTTAATGGAGTCCATAACTTGTCATCAAGTTATGGAAAACCAAAAGTCTCACTTTTATTAAAGTCATTAAAAGAACACAAGAGTTATAAAAATGAAGAGTCTTCATTTTTATTACTCAGTTAATTCATAAGTTATAAGAAATGAAAAGTTTTGGAAGTTTACAAAACATGCCCTCAAGTTTTGGAACATGTAAAGTCTTGATTAAAACTTTAGTTCCAACCCTTAGAATTTTAAAAGTTAAAATTCAACCCTTATACTTTATAATATTATAAGTTACTAATATATATATGTATAACGTCAAGTCGTCTTACCGCTAGTACGCCTCATTCACGAAGCCGGTCTATAAGGGGGGTATAAGGTTGTTGCCTATAAAATGGCAACTTAATGGGTGTCCACTCTCACCCACCGCTTCCTTGATTGGTGGAGGGTCGTTAGCCGAACGGGTAAGACAAAGACTTATAAATTCTCATTAAAAGTATGATGAATATTATAAAGTAACTAAATGCTTTTATTAAATTCCCAATCTTAGTTACTTTAGGAAAATGTGAATAAGGTGCTAATCCATGAAATTACACTTTACACTTTGTTTAAGTCGTTGGTGGAGCGTGTGTGGTTAACCGGCACACTAACTTGGACTTAACAAGGTAGGTAAAGGGTGACTTAAGGTTTACCATAGCATCGGTGGAGTGTGTGTGGTTTACCGACACATCGATTGAGTGATCAACCTTGAGGGTACCAAGTGATTTGCATGGTTACTTCACACCTTATTTTGTGATCCTCGGTATCCCAGTCACAAAACTTGGAGGGCACACTCGAGATTGAAACATGCCTTTGAAAAGTTCATTAAATCTCAAAAGAATCTAGGAATTTCTAAGAACCAATTAAAAACCTAATATTTATATTTCGTTTTTCATGGTGGAAATTGGTGAATCGTCATTCACCTACCTTTCAAATATGTTATAGCTTGGATTACGGCATACCTCTTCTAAGTTATAATATATTGTGATTGGATCCTAGCCTTAATATTACATTTGGGTGTTTTATTAAGGACTCTCTTAATATCTAAATTAATCTTGTCCTCTTCTTTCAGATGTCTTCAAACAATGCTGCTTCTGGCTCTAATCCTAATGGCTCCTTTACCCTTATGAACTTGTGTGGGAAAGTCACTTTTGATGGATCCAACTTCAATGAATGGATCAGAAACATCAGGATGATTACCCGCTACGAGGACAAAGAATATGTCCTTGACAAGGAGCTTAAGGAGATTGATGAGACCACTGCAACTCCCCAGGAGATCGCTGACTTCCGGGCACATGAAAGGGATGCTACAAAAGTGGCATGCATCATGTTGGCCACCATGACAGCGGAACTCCAAAAGTCCTATGAGGACTTCTATCCTTTTGAAATGCACGAAGATCTGATGGAAAGATACCATCAAAGTGCACGACAAGAGAGGTATGAAATCATATGCTCTATCATAACAACCATGATGAAGGACGGGGAATCCGTCACGAGCCACATGCAGAAAATGCAAAGGTATGTGGATCGGTTGCTGAAGCTTAATGTGAACTTCCCTGAGGAGCTTGCAATAGATATCATTTTGCACTCCTTACCATCGTGCTATGATCAATTCCGCATGACATATCACATGAATAAGGAAGAGGTCACAAGTCTTAAGGGTAAGTCGGTTGTTAACACTCCTACTCCAAACTCCGCCCCGGTTTTGGCAATCGGGAAAGGTAGAGGGAAGAAGAGGAAGAGCTCTTCGAAGGGTACCAAGGCTAGGACCCTTGAAGGCTCTTCTTCAAGTGGAACCAAGAAAGGTTTTGTCACTCCTTCTTCTGACCCTAAAGAGGCTGAATGCTTCTATTGCCATGAAAAGTCACATTGGAAGCGGAACTGCCCAAAGTACCAGCAAGATGTGAAGGATGGGAAAGTTAAACCCAACCATGCAGGTATTTACACTATCTTATCTAATAACTCACCCCATTCTAACTCTTGGGTCCTTGATACCGGTTGTGGTATTCATATATGTTCTGATTTGCAGGGACTAAGAAGAAGTGAGAATGTGGAGCATGGAAGAATAAACTTAATCATGGGGAATAGGAAAGCTTTACCTGTCACCAAGATTGGAGTTTATACTTTATCGCTAAGTAGTGGGTTTAGTTTAGATTTGAATAAATGTTGTTATTCGCCAGAAATGGCGAGAAATATTATTTCCTTTCATGCATTGTATAAACGAGGTTTCACCTTTTCATTTGATAATGAAGTTGGTTCGATTAATGCTTTCTTTAATAATGTTCTTTATTTTAAAGCATTACCTTGTGATGGTGTGTATGAAACTATATCTGTGGTTGATAACTTAGGAAATAATGTATTGTGTATTGATTCTGTTAATGATAATAACTTGGATAAAGCATCATTATGGCATTGTCGTCTTGGACATATAAGCAAGAAACGCATAGGCCAACTCCAAAAGGATGGAGTATTGGAGTCATTTGACCTAAAGTCAGATGATAGTTGCGAATCATGCTTACTTGGAAAAATGACAAAGTCACCCTTCACAGGTTCTTGTGAGAGGGGTGAAGGTTTGTTGGATCTTATACACACGGATGTGTGTGGGCCCTTCAAACATGCCACAAGGGATGCTAATCGTTATTATTTGACTTTTACTGATGATTACAGTAGATATGGATATGTCTACTTAATCAAGCATAAGTCAGAGACTTTTGAGAGGTTTAAAGAGTTTAAACAGGAAGTCGAGAATCAATTGGGCAGGAACATTAAGATGCTTCGATCCGATCGAGGTGGTGAGTATCTTAGTTCAGAGTTCCTCGACTATCTTAGGGAATGTGGGATTGTCTCACAATTGACACCTCCCAGGACACCGCAGTTGAATGGTGTAGCTGAGAGGCGTAATCGAACCTTGTTGGATATGGTTCGTTCCATGATGAGTCGAGCTTCGCTACCAATCTCATTTTGGGGGTATGCCTTAGAGACTGCCGCCCATATCCTTAATCTAGTTCCCACAAAGAAAGTTGCCAAAACTCCTCATGAGATGTGGACTGGTAAAGTACCCAAACTAGACCACATTAAGATTTGGGGTTGCGAGGCTTTCATGAGACGCGAGACTCATGATAAGCTCGAACCTCGAAGTGAGAGGTGTATTTTCATCGGCTACCCACAGAAATCCTTTGGTTACCTCTTCTACAGACCTAGTGAGAATGTGGTCTTTGTAGCTAGGAGGGCGTTCTTTCGAGAGAGAGAGTTCATAAGCCAAGGAGACAGTGGGAGGCAAGTTGACCTTGAAGAAGTTCAAGAGTCAAGTGGTGAAGGAACTTCAAACCCTAGCACTCAACTTGAGGAGGAAACTTCTGTTGAGCCAATTGACAAGTCTATACCTCTGAGGCGTTCCACAAGGGTTAGGAATGCACCTGAGCATTACTATGGATTCCATATTACTGCGGAAGGTGATACACTTATCAGTGATGAGACACTGATAGGTCTGGATGAACCTAACAGTTACGCGGAAGCCATGGCAGGCCCTGAGTCAGCCAAGTGGAAAGAGGCAATGGACAGCGAGATACAGTCCATGTATGACAATCAAGTTTGGAACTTGGTTGAGAATGTACCAAGTCGTAAGACTATAGGGTGCAAATGGATCTTCAAGAAGAAGACCGACATGGATGGTAATGTACACACTTATAAGGCGTGACTGGTTGCAAAGGGTTTCTCACAAACTCCGGGAGTTCATTATGATGAGACCTTTTCTCCAGTGGCCAAGATTAAGTCTATTAGGGTTCTGTTAGCCATAGCTGCATTTCATGACTATGAAATATGGCAAATGGATGTCAAAACCGCTTTCCTTAATGGAAAGTTGGCTGAGGATGTTTACATGAGTCAGCCAGAGGGTTTTGTCAATACAGAGTACCCTAATAAAGTGTGTAAGCTTGAGAAATCCATTTATGGGTTAAAGCAAGCACCTCGCAGATGGAATCTTTGCTTTGATGAGAAGTGTCAAAGAATTTGGATTTTCTAGGAGTGAAGATGAATCTTGTGTATATGTCAAGGCTAGTGGGAGTATAGTTAGCTTTTTGGTATTGTATGTGGATGACATACTACTCATAGGAAATGACATCCCAACTCTGCAGGAAGTTAAGTCCTGGCTTGGGAAGTGTTTCTCTATGAAGGACCTAGGAGAAGCTGCCTATATTCTAGGGATAAGGATCTTGAGAGACCGGAGTAAAAGACTAATTGGACTTAGTCAGAGTACCTACTTGGATAAGGTGCTGAAGAGATTTGGCATGCAGGACTCCAAGAAAGGAGAGTTACCCATCCAGAGTAACGCCAGATTGAGTAAGACACAAAGCCCTAGTACTGAGGCTGAGATAGCAGAAATGAGTCGAATACCTTATGCTTCGGCTGTAGGATCGATCATGTATGCTATGACGTGTACTCGACCTGATGTAGCCTTTTCTTTGAGCATGGTTAGCAGGTATCAGGGGAACCCTGGCAAGGCATACTAGACTGCGGTAAAGAATATCCTCAAGTACCTACGGAGGACTAAGGACTGGGTCCTTACCCTCGGTGGGAGTGAAGACTTGAGAGTTGTAGGGTATAGTGATGCTAGCTTTCAGACTGATAGGGATAATTTCCGCTCTCAGTCAGGCTGGGTCTTTACCTTAAATGGAGGAGCAATTTCTTGGAAGAGTTCCAAGCAAGAGACAGTGGCTGATTCAACTTGCGAATCAGAGTATATAGCAGCTAGTGAGGCAGCAAAGGAGGCGATATGGCTAAAGAACTTCATTGGAGACCTTGGAGTTGTACCAGCTATTAAAGAGCCAATGGAAATTTTCTGTGATAGTGAAAGTGCAGTTGCCTTAGCCAAGGAACCAAGGGATCACGGGAGATCCAGACACATCGACAGAAAATACCATTTCATCAGACATCGAATAGAAGAAGGACTCCTCGTGGCAAAGAGGGTATCATCGGATGAGAATCCAGCAGATCCCCTCACGAAGGGACTGACTCGGGTTAAGCATCTCCAGCATGCTCGGAGCATAGGGCTGAAGGATGATATTAGATTTAGTAGTTAGATAACCTTGAAATTTGTAAAGTGTAATTGACATTAGATGATGAATAAAAGGTGTTTTATTTATGAGTAAAGTGTTGCTATCTCTTGTCGATCGTTTACTATATTTCTTTTGCATGTTTTGACTTCCAGAATAATTATGTTTGGTATATCATATTATTCGAACCTCCACAGTCGGTCATATGTCGGAAGTAGGTATGAATCAAGACTGTCATGATTGGTTGCAGAGCTCTAAGTTGTTGGACATGGCTACAACACTCATAAGTGCTCATAAGTTCTGAGCATTGGACTCAACCCACACTCACTGGAATCACTTCATGGAATTTATCTCGAGTGATCGTGAGACGATAATATCATATAAGTCTTCAAACCTAGAGATGTGATTTGTTACTTATGAGTTGGTATGCATTGATTGTACGTTAACGCATTGGTAACTCGATGTTATAAAACGTGCTTTTGTGTATAATTCAATGAGTGGTAGAACAAACATATGAGTCGAAGTTTATCTGTTCCTTCTTGGATTAGAAGCTGATATCTGGGCCCCTCGATGATTTTGTTTTGACCTATGTACCGGGCCCGGTCAGAACTAAGTTGATGTGTTCAATTAAGTTCTTTGTCAAACAAATCGGAAATCGGGAAACAAACTGCTGGACAATAAGTAAGACATTGTTCCATGTATTTGTCCGGCTGATATCTAGAACAGAGGATTATATGATCACTTATCTTAAATGGCGTATCATCATCTTCTCAGTTCCGAGAGACCTTGAAAGAGCTACGATTGTCGATCGGTTCCTGAAGTATTGTTGTTATAGTTATTAGACTTATCCAAGTGGGAGACTGTTGGATAAGGTGTCTAAGTCCATAACTATTTCTGGTATGTACTTGACCCGACCCGGCATGGTCCATTTGGGTTGCATGGCACCATGCAATTGGATAAACTAAAATGAGAGAAATAACACTTATGGTTTATTAATATATTATAAGTTCTAATATATTAATAATATTATTTAATTAGTTTGATCAAGAATTAATTTAGAATTAATTAAGTGATCAAAAGATAACTAATTAAATATATGGGTAGATTATGTAAATCTTCCATATCTTATATAGTGGGCTAAGAGGCTCCATGGATTATCAAGTTGGGTTCCACCCATAGGATGCTCCATGGGAGTTACAAACCCATGGGTCATGGAAATGAAGAGTCATGACACATTAGGGTTTACATGGTGTAACCCTAGATGTGTCAACACTATATAAGAAACCCATTCTCCACCAAAATTGGCTACACACTAAGAAACAAGAGGGCTAGAGCCGATTTTGCAAGTGTAAGATTCTCTCAAAGTTTACTCCTTTGCATTTGGTGTTGTGTGAAGCATTTGAGGCATCACACTTGGGGTGCTAGGCTCACAAGGTTTCAAGGATCATAATCAACAACAAGGTAAGTTATTCTATCTTTCATTCAAGTTAAAAATGTTCCCCATGTATGCTAGATAGGAATATAACCTTGGAATTCAACTTTGCATGATTATTAGACAAACATAGATCCAAGGTTATTAGGGTTGCATGTACACTTAGGAAGTGTTAGAATGCTCAAAACCCATCAGCAAAGTACCCTAATAGAGTGTGTAAGCTTGAGAAATCCATTTATGGATTGAAACAAGCATCTCGCAGATGGAATCTTTGTTTCTATGAGAAAGTCAAAGAGTTTGGCTTTTCGAGAAGCAAGGATGAGTCATGTGTATATGTCAAGGCTAGTGGGAGCATAGTTAGCTTTTTTGGTATTGTATTTGGATGACATATTCCTCATAGGAAATGACATCCCAAGTTTGCAGGAGGTTAAGTCCTGGCTTGGGAAGTGTTTCGCTATAAAGAACCTCAGAGAAGTTGCCTATATTTTGGGGATAAGAATATTGAGAGACAGGAGTAAGAGACTAATTGGACTTAGTTAGAGTACCTACTTGGATAAGGTGTTCTAAAGATTCAGCATGGAGAATTCCAAGAAAAGTGATTTACTGATCCAGAGTAATGCCAAACTGAGTAAGACTCAGAGTCCGAATACAGAGGCTGATATAGATGAGATGATTCGAATACCATATGCTTCCGCTGTTGGCTCGATTATGTATGTTATGACTTGTACTCGCCCTGATATGGCCTTTTTGCTATGAGCTTGGTCAACAGATATCAAGGGACTGGACTGCGGTAAATAATATTCTCAAGTACCTACGGAGGACTAAGGATTGGGTCCTTACCCTTGGTGGGAGTGATGACTTGAGAGTAGTAGGGTATAGCGACGCCAACTTTCAGACCGACAGGGATAATTTCCGATCTCAGTCGGGCTGCGTCTTTACCCTGAATGGAGGAGAAATTACTTGGAAAGTTCCAAGCAGGAGACAGTAGCTGATTCAACTTGCGAATCAGAGTACATAGCAGCAAGCGAGGTGGCGAAGGAGGCAATATGTCTAAAGAACTTCATCGGAGAACTTGGATTTGTACCAGCTATAAAGGAGCCTATGGATATTTTCTATGATAGCGAGAGTGAAGTTTCCTTAGCCAAGGAACCAAGGGATCACGGCAGGTCCAGGCACGTTGACAGAAAATACCACTTCATTAGACATCGAATAGAAGAAGGACTCCTCGTGGTAAAGAGGGTATCATCAAATAAGAACCCAGTAGATCCCCTCACGAAGGGACTGAGTAGGATTAAGCATTTACAGCATGCGAGGCGCATTGGTCTGAAGAATGATATTAGTTTTAATGATTAGATAGTTTTCGAAACTTGTAATAGTTGAAATGTAATTGACATTTGATGTTTAAATAAAAGGTGTTTTTTATTTAATAGTATGGTACTGTCTTGTGTCAATCATTCACTATTGTTTCAAACTCTCCACATTTGATCATACTTTGGAAGTAGGTATTGAAACAAGACTGTCATGAATTGGGCTTGTAGATTTGTTTGAATTGTATTAGACATAGCAATGGTTGCTGCAACATTCATGAGTACTCATAAGGTCTGAGTATTGGATTCAACCTGCGCTCACTTGTATCACTTCATGGAATTTATCTCAAGTCATCTTGAGATAGTAATATCATATAAGTCTTCAAACCAAGAGATATGAGTTGTTGACTAAGAGTTGGTTGTACATTGATAGTACGAAAACGCATCAGTAACTTGATTTTATAAAACGTGTTGTTGTGTACAATTTGATGAATAGTTACTACAAGCATATGAGTCGAAGTTTATCTGTTCCTTTTAGTCCTTGGAGGATTAAAAACGATATCTTGGGCCCTTCGATGATTTTCTTTTGACTTATGTGTCGGGCCTGATCAAAACTAAATTGATATGTTCGATTAAGTTCTATGTCAAACAAATTGGAAATCGGGAAACAAACTGCTGGATAATAAGTACGACGTTTTTCCATTTATTTATCCGGCTGATATCTTATGAACATAGGATTATATGATCACTTATCTAAAATGCCGCGTCTTAGTTCCACAAGACTTTTAAGAGCTATGATTGTTGGTCGGATCCTGAAGTCGTACTTACAACTATAGTTATTAGACTTATCCAAGTGGGAAACTGTTGGATAAGGTGTCTAAGTCCATAACTATATTTGGTATGTACTTCATCCGATTTAGCATGGTCCATTTGGGTTGCATGGCATCGGAACAATTTTTAAGGATAGACATTTGAGAAGAGGAAATTTATGATTTATTAATATATTATAAGTTCTAATATATTAATATGAAATCATATTATTTAATTAGTATTGATCAAGAATTAATTTGGAATTAATTTTGTGATCAAAAGACACTAATTAAATACATGGGGATTGATTGTGTAAATCATTCATTCTTATATAGTGGGCTTATGATCCACGATTCTTTATGTTGGGCTAAACCCATGTGGTGATCCATGGATACTCCATGGAGGTTAAAACCCATGGAGCATAAGGAATGTGGAAAGTCATGCACATTAGGGTTTGCATGGTGTAACCCTAATTGTATCACACTATATAAAGGAGCCTCATGCTAGCAAAATCGGCACTTAAGATACACAAGTGAGGGCTAGCCAATTTTGGTTCAAGATAAACACTTCTCAAGTTCTTCCAATTGTTGGTGGTGTTGTGTGAAGCATTTGAGGCATCACACTTGGGGTGCTAGGCTCACAAAGTCTTAAGGAATCAAAGCTACAAGAAAGGTATGTCATTCTACTAGATTTTTGTATTACATATACTTCATGATATGCTAGTTAGGATGAAACCTTGGAAAAAAAGAAAGTTTTCATGTATAATAGAGAAAACATAGTTCCAAGGTTTCTAGGGTTGCATGCACACCTTAGGAGTGTTAGAATGCTCAAAACCCAACAGCATTACCCTCTTCACGGGCCCAAGTGACGTTGGCCTTTACACTTTTCGACCTCCTGCTTTTCGACCAGTGTCTAAAGTTGCTTTCTCATCCACTCAAGCTTCCTCCACCATTTGGCATCAAAGATTAGGACATCCTCATCGTCATCTTTTAAAGTTAATGTTATCCAAATTTCATTTATCAGTTTCAAATAATAGTACAAATTCTCATTGTAATTCATGTTCTATTGGGAAATCTTCGAAACTTCATTTACCTTCTTAAGATAATAAAAGTTCTAGTATTTTGGATTTACTTTTAGGTGATGTGTGAGGTCCCGCTCCTACCACCTCGTATGATGGTCACAATTATTTATTACTATGTGTTGACCACTTCACTCGGTTTATGTGGTTATGTCCATTAAAATGAATATCTGATGTCTATGACACCTTTAAACGTTTCCTAACAACTGTGGAATGCTAATTTAATACAAAATTAAAAACTGTTCAAACAGATTGGGGGGTGAGTATCAAAATTTCTCTACCTTCTTTTCTTCCCTTGGCATTGTCCACCGTTTGTCTTGTTGTAACACCTGGTTTCGTGTATGAATTCATTCCCAAATATTGCATTTTTCTATTGCAACTCGTCGAGTTGGAAGCCCCCAACTCGACGTATTGAAGTTGTTTTGGCTGCGGGGATTTTATGAGGCAACTCGACGAGTTGAGGAGTCTCAACTCGACGAGTTGAGGAGTCTCAACTCGGTGAGTTGTCCGCTCAGGAGGAAACCCTAATTTCGGGTTTTTGCACCCTATTTAAACACCTTAACCCCAGGTGTTGGCCTCATTTTCCATCCTCAATTGTCCCTTAACCGGATCTCGAAACCCTAGGGCATTTTTGAGTGTTGTGAGCCCATTTTTAGTGCATTTTGGTGTGTTTGAAGCTCTTGGAAGGAAGGGGTGCTTGGTGCAAGTTGGTGATTCAAGAGGAAGCTTCAAGATCTCGATTTCTTGCTCCGTTTCCAGCACATTTGTGGGGTTGAGTTGGGTTGATATTCGGAGTCGGGAACCATTCAGCTACTTTCTTGTATTCGAGGAGAGTTACCTTCCCTGTATCAGTGGGTCGAAGGCACCAATGCCGGCCCATTAGTTCTTGTTTATAGTAGGGATGATTGTCTTTGTGATAATTGTCTGGTATGCCACTATCTGTTGTGATTTATGTACTTGCCTGCTATGATATTATGTGGTAGTGGTAGGGGTGAAATAGACCCTGTAACCGGTTGGAATAAACCGAAGGGAAGGTTGGGCACCCAGATATGCCTGACATGGTAGGTTGAGCATCCAGATATGCTCAGGAGGGTAGGTCGAGCACCCATATATGCTCGGCAGGGTAGGTTGGGCACCCATATATGCCTGACAAGGTAGGCCGGGCACCTAGATATGCCTGGCAGTATGTTATTATGTGGGATAATGGGGGAACTCACTAAGCTTTGTGCTTACAGTTTTAGTTTGTGTTTCAAGTACTTCTTCTTCAAAAGGAAAGGATTCGGCATGATCGCATTGCATCACACTATGATTTTCCGCAGTATGAGATCTTTGGGAATTGCACTCTAATATTATCTTTCTATGTCATGTTTTGGTTGTCTGACGTATTGGTTTTGATTATGATATGTGATGGAACTATTGATGTTTTCATACTACTGGTTTTATAATTACTTAATTAAAAATGAAATTTTTTGGTTCTAAATTTTGGGATGTTACAAGTTGGTATCAAAGCCTTGATTTGAGGGATTCGAGTATACCCTTGAGTGTGTCTGGACTCAAATCGAGGGTTTGAGAGGTTTTTACAAGAAATTATTTTTCAAAATTAAGGGTTTAAATAAAGAACAAGGAGTGTGATGCGTGCAATCGGACGAGCTCGAGTAAGTTTTCCCCAAGATACCTATATATGTTATTTGTTATGATTCGGTTTATGAATAAGTGAATGATATGCTAGATAGGACTAAGGATCTGCTTAGTTCTTTTGCATGATAGAATGGTAGGAGAGATGCCTTTGTGTGCCTATTGTATGAGCTTGTAGACTTACATGCTAGATATGATCAGTTAGTGATATGATGGCCTGTTTGGATTATGTTATTTCTTGTTACCCAAAGCCCGAATGCTACTTGCTTTGTGCTACTAGGAGTTCTAGCTAATTTCAGTTAACTAATACGCGAGTACACTAAGTTACATGTTATGTGAACCAAATAATTTTAGAAGGCTAGGTTTGGCTCTATGGCTCAACTCTTGTTTGAGTCCAATCGTTGTAGGGTAAGACCTCTCATTCGAAGAATTATCTGCTTTGAGTAACATGTAACTATATTCGTAGGCTAGTTAGAGGGAGTTAGTGGGGGTTCCATCGGCAGCTGATGGCTATAATTGGTAAGGGTTGTGGCTTAGGAAATACCTAGGAAAGAGATTAGTGGCAGGAGTTATATAATAGCGATATGTGTGCGTGCATAGGAAACGACTTGGGGGATTCAAAGAAAACCAGGAGGAAAGTATAGATAGATGTGGAAGGTAGTATGGGCCCGTACTACTAGAAGCAAAGGATCCGTACTCGACTCTTGGAGAGTTGTGGGAAACCAGGCGTCAGTAGAGTGTGAGATTTCTCGATGATATGTATTACCCTAACGATTGTGTGGTTTGTTTCATAATGGTGATGACACGTCAGGAAGCAGGAGGTTCAGGATCTGGGTCTAGTTCTTGTACGGGTTCGAAACCAATTGATGATGTATTGCACGAGTTCATTGCATCCGAGATTACGAGAGGAATCCTTGAGGCGACCCCGGTGATTTTTGGGTCGATCAAGGAAGGTACCATTGAGCTGATGGAGGACCGCCTTAGGGCATTCAGGAGTGACATGGCACCTGGTCAGTCTGGCTCTTGCACGCTCTCCTTCAAGGATTTCAGGGGACGTGGAGCACCAGACTTCTACAGGGTGAAAGACCCCATTGTAGCTAGACGATGAATTGCGTACATTGAGTCTACACGGATGACGAACTTCTGCCCCGAAGGGTCGAAGGTCATGTTTGTTGATGGTTGTTTGAGGGAGCGAGCTGGAGACTGGTGGGAGGTGATTGGCGATTTTTTGGGAGCACCAGCCATTGAGGCCATGACCTAGTTGGACTTTGTGGCCAGGTTTCGAGCGGAGTTTGTGCCAGCTCTGGAGGTTCAGCAGCTGTATAGGGAGTTTTTAGACATGACACAGACTACGGAATAGGTGGCGGAGATTACCGCCAAGTTCAGGGAGAGGGCCTTGTTGGTGCCTCAGTACGCGGCAGATGAGGAAATGAAGAAAATCTGGTACCATGATATGCTGAGAGCGGACATTAGGAAGTATGTTATCTATTCGGCGTGCCCGACATTGGATGATATGATAGCCAGGGCACAGAAGAGGGAGATTGATATAGAGCACATAAGGAAGAGGAAGGCGGAGGCTGGGCAGAAAATTGATGTTTCAGCAAAGAAACACAAGGGATTCGACTCAAGGTCGAAGGGGCAGCAGGGCCGGAGCTACTGTGGGAAATGCGGCAAGCTGCATGAGGGAGTTTGCAGGGCAGGGGGATCAAGCTGCTATAAGTGAGGCAAGACTGGCCACTTAAGCAAGGATTGTACTGCCCCTACCCCTACCCTTCAGACATCAGCCATGATTTACTTCCATTGCAATCAGCAGGGCCATAAAAAGGCCAACTGCCCGAGATTGGTATCAGGAGCGCCGGTGGTGGCGCCAGCCCCAGCGACCCTGCGGATCACAGATGGCCGCCAGGGCAAGTCAGATGCTCCAGTGGTGAGGAGTCGAGCCTTTCAGCTGACCGCCGAGGAGGGGCGAGCCACACCAGATGTGGTGACGGTTATGTTTCTTCTCCTCAGCTTTTATTTTATGTCAATTTTGATACTTATATTCCATGTATTTTGTTTTAGGATTGTTCCTTATGAACGGTATCCCAGTGTTGGTGTTATACGACTCAGGGGCTACCCGATCTTTCGTATCTCTTTCACTCTGCAAGAGGTTTGTTGAGTCTCTGAGCATGTTGGACTATCCTTTAGAGGTCGAGATTGTAGACAATCGATTCGTCCGGGTATCAAAGGTCTATAGGGATTGTGTTCTGAGGATGTGTGGTGAGCGTTATCTCGTGGATTTGGTTCCTAACCCTAGTTTTATATGTGAGTGCGAGTTGGTGTGTGTTTTGGACTCTTGAAGGTGAAGGCATTGCATCAAGTAGTTAGAAAATGAGAACAAGCCCATAGATCTGAAGTTGTGTTGTACTCTAGAGGTTCTAGAAGGTAAAAAGTTTGGAACTTTATACTTGTTTGATATAGATCTAGACATTCTAGCTTTATGAAAGCATTTCTTGTCCCAAAAAGTCCCAAGTTAGTGCATTTATGATTTGGACGAAATGGGCTGTCCTTTCACACCTTAAAAGAGGTCCTAAGTGATAAAAATGATGTCCCAATAGCTAAATATGTCTCATGCATGGAGTAGGAAGGTCTTACTGGATTAAGACCTTGTGTTAAGAACTTTCTGGACGTCGAAAGTGATAAAGTTCAAGACTTTATAGCTCTAAGGCACATTTGGTCGATGGATCTGAAGTTTGGGCTTAAGTTCTTAAGCCATTAAGCACTTATTAGGGTTTTGGTGAAACCCCGTGTACGCCCAGCATAATTCTTGTACGCCCAACATACGAGGTCAATCTCCCAGATGGCGGTCAACATAGAACGGGAGTACGCCCAGCGTCCCAGTGTACCTGAGGAGTACGCCCCGCGTACGTCCTCTGGTGGGCTTTTGACAAGTGGGCTTCGGGTTTGGACCGCTTTTACACTAATTGGGCTTGGGCCTTGTTGGGCCTCTGAATAATTGAAGTTGGGTCAGTTTTGATAAGGGGTCCTTAATGGGCTTTGTATGTGGAGTTTTGGATAGTGAATTGATATTGGGCCTTGGGCCCAAATTAGAGAAAAGGTCAAAATGGACAATATTGACCCTTTGGCAATAATGAAATCCGACTTATTACTTTAGAATTCGTTGTTTTAGACAGTCGAGGTTTTCAGTGAGGCAGCAGTTGGAGACTTTCAGTTCAGTTCTGCACTACTTGCGAGGTGAGTTATTCTCACTATATCAACAGGGTCTAAGGCACCAATGCCGGCCCTTCATATTTGTATCCGGGTTTATTGCATGCTATGCTTATTGATTAGCATTCTGGTAGCTAGGGTGATAGTATGCTTAGTGGCCTGTTATTTTGGTATCCTGGTTATAGGATGTTGCTATGATATTTGATATGTTAGAGTTGTTTGACTGTTATATTTATATGCTAGCATATGTTATTTATGTTCACATGATTGTTTGATTGGTGGTTGGGTTGAGGCGGTCCTGCTTTGTGCTGAAGGCCAACATACCCAGGGCGGTCCGGATAGGTTGTAGGCCCTGCGAGGCGGTCTAGACATGCCGATGGCCCAACGAGCGGTCCGAATAGGTATAGGCCCTGTGAGGTGGTCCAGTTATACCGAAGGCTTGGGAGCGGTCCAGATTGGCTGTAGGCCCTGGGAGGCGGTCCAGTCATGTTGAAGTCTCATTATGCATACTGTTCGATATTATATTGTTTGGCTTGTATGTGTTGGTATTTTGACGGTAACTCACTAATCCTTTGAGCTTACATTTATTGATTATTGTTTCAGGTACTTCCGGTGACCATGGGAAGGCAAAGGCGTGACGTACACATCCTCACATTTTATGACTCGGGTTTTCTGGGAACTCTGCTATGAAACTGTTTTAAAAACATTTTGTAATAACTAATGGTTTTTGGATAATATAAAAAGTTTTAAATTGGGTTGAAATTTTGTGAGTGTTACAAGTTGGTATCAAAGACTTGGTTTAAGTGAATTGGAGGAACATTCATGTGAATCCAGTCTCAAATCAAGGAAAAGATTTTTAAAATGAATCACATCGTTTTCAAAATAAGTAAAGAGGATGTGATGTGTACGGTCAGCCGGAGCCAGTAAGTAACCCCAAAATACCATACGGGTTTTTGATATCTTGATATGTTAGAACAACATGCTAGTACTAGGCTTGATATGTTAGAACAACATGCTAGCACATGACCCATACGCGTAGCAAGGAAGTCACAACCCCTAGGGTTTAGTTGGGAGTTGGTTCCCAGTTATTATGCGGATTATATGATATTATACATGGTATATTTTTAGTATGGTGGTTACGAGATGCTTTGGGGCTGGATCCGGATCAAGATCAGGATCAGGAGAGGGTGGTCAGGATGGATCAGTGCCACCCAAGGTTATTGGGCAGATGGGGACGGATGAGTTGGATGGCAGGATTTGTGAGATCCTGCATGATGAGGTTGCTACTATGTTCCGAGCGTAGTTACTGGAGATGTTTGGGTCTATTAAGACTGCCATGGTTGAGTAATTTGACGAGCACTATGCCGCCCTTGCTGAGACGGCTGCCGCTGCAGCGAAATCGGCTGTAGCGGCAGCAAGGAGAGGAGCCAGTCGGGCTTTTCAGTACCGGGACTTCGACAACACGAATCCCCCTACTTTTGATGGGGTTCAGGATCCGATTGTCGCTATGAGATGGTTGTCTGATGTGGAGGGATGTTTCTTCACGTGTTCTTGCCCTGTTGATCAGAGGGTGAGGTGTGCTCTGAACCTGTTGAGGTCCGGGGCGAAGGATTGGTGGAGATTGGTTACTGGATCATACTCTGATGAGCAGCGAGTTGCGATTACTTGGGATCAGTTTAGGGACATGTTCAGCACCCACTATGTTCCACGGGTGGAGAGGGAGAGAGTAGAACAGGAGTTCTTGGATCTGCGTCAGGGCACGGAGTCGGTGACAGAGATCACCAGGTTGTTTACTGAGAGGGCGATAATCAGCCCGGAGTTTGCTTCTGAACAGGCTCAGATGACTCGTTATCTGAGCATGCTCAAGACTGATATCAGACAATTTGTTTCGACACAGAGATGTGATACCTTATTGGAGCTTCAGGAGGCCGCAAGCCGACGTGAGTTGGAGATTGAGTTGCAGTTACGAGAGTTGAGACAGACCTCAGTGTAGGCGCAGCCGGCGTAGAAGCGATTCAAGGCCGTTGATTCTAGGGCGGGAGGGCAGCGTGCCAGCACTTGTGGAAAGTGCGGGAAGGTTAATACTGGAGCATGTCGATCGAGTACTGGATGCCACAAATGTGGCAAGGAGGGGCACTATGCGAGAAAGTGCCGCCAGCCCACCCCTACCCCAGATATGAGGATTTGCTTTCAATGTCATCAAGTTGGTCATGTGAAGACCAACTTTCCACAGCTAGCTGCCAGGCCGGCGCAGGCTCCAGCGCCGGCTACATTGTGGATCACTGATGGGAGAGAGGGTGGAACAGAGCCCCCGAGGGCTCCGGGACGCGCTTTCCAGCTCACAGTCGAGGAAGCCAGGACAGCACCAGATGTGGTGGCTCGTATGTTTCTATCCTTTTATCTTGTTGATTATACATGTCGTATGCTTATACATATATGTATATATATATATATATATATATATATATATATATATATATATATATATATATATATATATATATATCTATATGTGTGTGTGTGTGTGTGTATACCTGTATTAGGTACGTTTTTAGTGAACTCCTTACCTGATTTGGTATTATTCGACTTGGGGGCGAGTTGGTCGTTCGTCTCTCAGACTTTCAGTAGAGTGTTCGATTTGTCGGTCGGGGAGCTTGAGTGTCCGTTGCGAGTCTCTATCGCCAACAAAAATGGGGTCTCTTCTTCTTCAGTCTACCGAGGTTTCACATTAGAGATATTTGGGGTGTCCTTCCCGATTGACCTGATTCCTATCCCCATGGGGGATGTCGGCGTGATAGTGGGTATGGATTGGCTTAGTCGGTTTGGTGCCATGATCGACTGTGAGGGTCAGCGGATTGTAGTTCGAACCCCAAGTGGGGAGAACTAGTGATTTATGGTGAGGGCACCAAATCGGGTTCCGGGTTTTGTTCAGCTACCAGGGCTCGGCAGTACATTTAGCACGGGTGTGCGGGTTAGCTAGCGTACATGGTGGATACGCGGGTTAGGGATCAGCCTTCAGTTTCAAAGGTCCCAGTAGTCAGGGAGTTCGCTGACGTGTTTCCGGAGGAGTTACACGGAGTGCCTCCGGAGAGACAGGTCGAGTTTAGGATCGACCTAGTGCCTGGTGCGGCCCCTGTCGCCAAGGTGTCGTACCGGTTAGCACCAGCAGAGATGC
The DNA here is from genome assembly GCF_052849685.1 of Lactuca virosa. Lineage (NCBI taxonomy): Eukaryota > Viridiplantae > Streptophyta > Magnoliopsida > Asterales > Asteraceae > Lactuca > Lactuca virosa. Next base: position 203,845,423 of record NC_136434.1, read on the forward strand.
AGGAGCTGTCGTCACAGCTGCAAGAACTATTGGGCAAGCAGTTCAATTGTCCGAGCAGTTCTCTGTGGGGAGCACCAATACTCTTCGTGAAGAAGAAAGATGGTTCGCACCGGATGTGCATAGACTATCAGGAGTTGAACAAGTGAACGGCGAAGAACTGTTATCCACTCCCGAGGATAGATGACCTATTTGATAAGTTACAGGGAGCATCTTGGTTCTCCAAGATATATTTGAGATCCGGGTACCATCAGGTCAGGGTTAGGGAGGAGGACGTGGAGAAGACCGCGTTCAGGACTCGTTATGGACATTACGAGTTCGTGATGATGTCGTTTGGGCTCACCAATTATCCGTAAATATTTTTGGACTTGATGAATCGGGCCTGCAGAACGATGCTCGATCGCTCGGTCATAGTGTTCATCGACGATATCTTGGTGTATTCCAATACCCGAGAGCAGCATGAGGAACATCTGCGGGAGTTATTCGGGGTATTGAGGCGAGAACGGATTTATGCTAAGTTCTCGAAGTGCGAGTTTCGGTTACGAGAGGTCCAGTTCCTGGGATATCTCGTTAACCAGGATGGGATTTTGGTCGATCTGGCCAAAATCGAGGCGGTTATGCAGTGGGAGATTCTGAAATCTCCCTCAGACATCAGGAGCTTTTTGGGATTGACAGTATACTACCGGAGGTTCATACAGGATTTCTCCAAGATTGCAGTATGTAACGCCCGTAGATCCGGGCTAGTCAATTTAGAGACGATGAGCATCAAAAATGAGTTTTTGATTGAAGATTATTTAGAAGGATTAATCTTAACCAAGTCATAGTATATGTTACAAGGGTTCCGTACATATAAAGAACGCCGAAATCCGAGTTATAACGAAGAAGTTATGGCCCGTCTAAGTTTTACGGCAAAACCGGCACGGCACCGGGAGACGTAAATAGTGAATTTACGGTAGAAGACTTTTTGGCCTTATTGATCTAAACAAAAGTTGTAGTGTACATTAAACCGAGAACATACAAAAAAAGAACGCCCAAATCTGACTTCGTATGAGGAAGTTATGAATTTTCTAAGATTTGGCATAGCAATGCACGACCCGAAACTCGAATTTTAGTTCAAGCAGTTTTTGGCTTACGCAACCTAAATGAGAGTTGAAGATCTCATTAATAGGAACTCATCGGTAAAAGACAGACGAAAACGGAGTCCGTATGAAGGAGATATGAATTTTTCGCGGTCATTTAACAGTCTAATCTCCTCCTAATTTAAGATCGGTCGAGAATTAGCCGACAGAGTCTAAATGAAAGTGTAGATCTTGTTTTTACCTACGCGTGGAAAAAAAGAACGTCAAAAACGGAGCTCATATGCGAAAGTTACGGGGTTTAGAAGTCGGCAGGGTGCTGTGCGAAATCGGGTGACGTGGCTGATTATGGGCCAACGCTTTCTCCCCAAGGCAAGCCACCAGAAGGTGCCATGTGGCATGGACTTGACGAGTAGGAGGACCTACTCGACGAGTACAGCTGTTTTCCAGCCTATAAATAGAGGTGTCGGGTTCCCTCATTCTCCATACCTTTCCAAACCATTCTTTCTCTCTCTAGACTCTCTCTCTAGCCCCCAAGCCCCCCCCCCCTCCTAAAGTCTAGGTAAACCCCCTAGCACCCGAAGGAAGCCCCGAGGCTCCCGGAATCCCGAGAAAAGAGCCTTTCGGCTCAGAAACGCTGCTCCAGCAAAGCCCGAGTTTGAGAAAAACTCGTTGTTTTGTCGAGGGAAATTGTTTTAAGAAGTAACGAACCGCTGTCCGAATTCAGAATCACCACCTTATCAGGTGAGTGCATAGTTACTTTCATCTTACACATAGATATGAAGTATTTTATATAAACTACGTGCTATGTGTGCATATTACCTGTATACTTGCTATCTATGCTGGATGAACGATTTTATACAAGTTTTATATGATTTAAACAGTATATGTATTTATATCTACATAATATGTTGGGTAAAACATGGGTATATGAAATATGAGTTGGATGATGAGTTGAGAGGTGATATAGACCATGAGGTAAGGGTGAGAGGTGGACGATGTGAGAAACCTTGTTCCCAAATGCTGGCCCCGTCATCTAGCAGAGTATGGATGACAACCACAGACTATTCTAGACAGTCCAGTGGAACACTAGCAGGCTCGCAACCTGTAGGTGTTGTGAACGATGTGTTCACCCGGTGTACTCTAAACCTTGGCGATCATGCAGACTTGGTGCCTAAACCTTGACGATCATGCAGACTTGGTGCCAAAACCCTGGCGACTATGCGGACTTAGTGTCTGTTGTATAAAACCCTGACGACTATGCGGACTTAGTGCATGTTGTATAAACACTTGCGACTATGCAGACTTAGTGCCTAAAACCCTGGCGACTATGAGGACTTAGTGCCTGTCGTATAAATCCTGGCGACTATGGAGACTTAGTGCCTAAACCCCGGTGATGATGGACTTCGTGCCGATTCCTTAGGATGATCCTTAGGAATGAATGAACGAGAAATATTTGATTCTTAGGGTAGATCCTTAAGAGTAAAGAAGATAATGGGGATGGGTAATTGGGTTGATTGTTTGATGTTTAAACATAATAATTATATAATTGTGGGTTGAAAACCTTATGTACTCACCATGTTTCCCAACCTGACCCACTCAGTTTATTTGAATGACAGGTGTCGATATGAAGCTACTTTACACTGAGAGATTTAAAAGAGATGCAGATCACTAGTGTAAATGAATGTAAGTTTTGTTTATGCTTATGTTTCCGTATTGACGATGACATCCCAATGTTTTGAAAATGAATGAAATACATTATTTCGGAAATGATTTGATAACGTATTTATCATGTTTTTCTAGGAACAAATTCCGCAACATTTTTATTAAAAGAGGTACTCTGATTTTTATAAAGCATAAACAAAATCGGTCTTTTCTGGCCGTGAAAATGGGGATGTCACACAGTACCCCTCACTCGTCCGAAGAGGAAGGGGTGGATTTCTGGTGGGGCCCTGAGCAGCAGAGGGCGTTTGAGACCCTCCGACAACGATTATGCGAGGCTCTAGTCTTGACCCTCCCCGAGGGAGTAGAGGATTTCATGGTATGCTGTGATGCATCCGTCACAGTTCTGGGAGCGGTCCTCATGCAGAGAGGACGGGTGATAGCCTACGCATCACGACAGCTGAAGCCGCACGAGACGAGATACCCCACACATGATCTGGAGTTGGGAGCGGTGGTATTTGTTGGATTAGTGTCTAAGTCCATAACTATTTTGATATGTACTTGACCCGATTATGAGCATGGTCCTTTTGGGTTGCCTTCACCATAACAATATGTAGGATGAATTAAGGAGAATTATGATTTATTAATATATTATAAGAATAATATATTAAAGGAGAAATCATATAAGTTTAATTAATATTAGTCGAGAATTAATTATGAATTAATTTTGTGAGTAAAAGAGATTAATTAAACTTAAGGGACTGGAATTGTAATCATAAGATAATTGCAAGAGTGGGCTAATGGACTCCATAGAGTGGAGTGGACAAAATTTATGGGGAAGCCCATAAGATTTCGTCCATGACTCTAAAGAAAGGGATCCATGGGCTGCTTAGGGCCTAAGCAGTCAGATTAGGGTTTCCTAGTTGTAAACCCTAATAGCCTACACCTATATAAAGAGCCCTTTATGCCCAAAAACGTGGACAACTCTTAGATTAGGGTTTCTGGACGTTTTGGCTGCCTTCTCTCTCCTCCCTCTTCATCCAAGTTGCTTAGTGGTGTTTGTGACTCCATTAGAGGTGCAACAATTGAGGCACTAAGTTTTCTGAAGCAAATCAAAGCAAGGATTGATTGTTATTGCTATATAACAATCAAAGGTAATTACTAAACCCTTATTTCAGTTCTTATTTGATAGATCTAGGGTTTGTAAGTCTTGGATTCAAAGCATGTACAATAGAGAAACCTAGATCCAAGCATTAGGGTTTGTATGAGCACATAGGATTGTTCTTATGCATAAAACCCATCAGTGGTATCAGAGCCTTGATTGATTTCAATTGTATGTGATGCTTAACTGTTTTGCTTGCTGAAAATCGAATTTTTTTGTCTCTGCTCGACTCAACTCGGCGAGTCAGTATCTGTACTCGGCGAGTTGGCCCTACTCGGCGAGTTTAGAGCTGACTCGGCGAGTTTGTGCGTCAGGCAGAGGATATTTCGAGATTTTGTTGCTGTTTTGACTTGGATTTGATGCCTAAATCGTTTTTTGAAGTTAAAATCCGAATTTTATCTTAATTAAATGATTATCCTTGCCAAAACACAAGATAATTACCAATTGATTAGATAATAAATTCCTTATATGATTAAAATTGATTATTTGTATTAATTGGGTAACTTATCTTGCAAGAAATTGAATTAGGTCAAATATAGATAATCACTAAATTAATTGTTTGATTTATATTATTTGTTATTTGATCCCTAGTAAGTTTGAATAGCTTCAAATTACTCCCTTTCGGTTTTATAGTTTAAATTTGAACCTAAAAGTTTGTTTTTGAAATTTAAATAGGTAAACCCTAATGTTTTGAAATGTTTCAAAACTTGCCCTCAAGTTTTGGAATTTAAAATTTTGATTAATAGTTTAATTATTGAATATTTAAATTCTAAAACTCAAGTATTTTGAAAAGTTCAAATTACACCCTCATGGTTTTGTTAAGTTAATTAAAGGTTTAATTAAAAGAGAAAGTTAATAAAACCACCTAGTATTTTAAAAGTGTAAAATACACCCTATACTATATATATGTAACATTAAAAGTCTAATATTATATATATGAGGAAAGAGTCAGTCTTACCGTTAGTAGGCCTCATTCACGAAGCTGGTCTATAAGGGGTGTTTAAGAAAATTGCCTATAAAATGGCGATTGAATGGGTATCCACTCTTACCCACCGCACTCTTGACTAGTGGAGGGTCGTTAGCCGAACGGGTAGGATAGGACGAAACCTTCCATTATAAGTATAATGAAGTACAAAGTAACTAAATGCTTTTATAAATTCCCAAATCATAGTTACTTTAGGAAAAATGTGGAATTGTATGCTAATCCATGGAATTACACTTTGTACTTTTGTCGAAACGTTAGTGGAGCGTGTGTGGTTAACCGGCACACTAATTTGGGATTGACATTGGTGGCGAAGGGTGGCTCGATGTTTATCATAGATCAATGGAGCGTGTGTGGCTAACCGGCACATTGATTAGGTGATAGTAGCAATTGGGTGCACCACGTGATTCGTATGGTTATTCACACCTTGTTTGTGATCCTCGGCATCCCAGTCACAAATAGAAGGGCATAATCGAGATTAAAACATGCCATTGAAAAGTTCAATGAATCTCAAAAGATCTAGGAGTTTCAATTCATTTAAAACTTAATTTTCTTTTTTCGTTTTTCATGGTGGAAATTGGTAAATCGTCATTTACCTACCTTCAAATATTCTGCAACTAGATTACGGCATCCCTCTTCTAGGTTGTAGAGTATTGTGTTGGATCCTAGCCTTGATGTTTCATTTGGGAGTTACATCAAGGATTTTTATCAACTAACTTGAATATTCTCCCGTTTTGTAGATGTCTAAATCTTACAATGGTCTTCCCAAGTCCCTTGGAACAAGCTTTCCAAATGAAGATGACGTTCCTCGATACGATCAAGGAAATGAGAGTCATGCTTCACTTCCTCCACCTCCTCCAATTATTCTCCCTAACCCACAAGTTCAAAGGCTTGAAAAGTTCAAGCTCACTCAAGCCCTTTTGGCAAGTACATACGAAGATAGGAAACCTGTGTGTGCACACGTCTTAGAGATGATGGGTGTCGATATCTCAGAAATGTTGGCTGTTGACTGGGTTCTTTAGTCACTTCCTGAATCATATAGTCAGTTCGTTGGAGAGTACTATATGATGGACCATGACGTGACCCTCATTGATTTGACCTATTTGCTTATAGCTGCTGAATCAGAAATGATTTGGCGTGCTAATCGAGCAAATTTGTCTGGCAAATCAAACTCCCAAACTTCAATGGACATTGATAATAGTGACATTGGAAATCCAGAAAAGGTAAATTCTGAGATAGTTCCTTGTGCCATTCCAAAAAGAGTCCATCTGCTTCTGCTGCCAAGAGAAGGGGCATTGGAGACGAAGCTGTCCAGTTTACCTGAGAGATCTAAGAGATGGGAGAGTCAAGACGTATGGCTCTACTTCAGGTAAAATCCAATAACTAACTCTATAAGTTCCTATTCTTTGATTTTCAATACATGATGTTATAAGATTACATTTTGATGTTTTGTAGGATCGAAGAAAAGAGAGGAAGCTTAAGGGAAGAAGTAAGCTGAATCTGATCGTGAAGAAATGGATTTCGATCGCATTGCTTGAAGATCGGATTTTTGAGCTACTACTTTAGAGTTAGAATAGATTGCTTAGAAATTGAAATAGCATAGTTTTCATTTGAATTGCATTGTAAGGACAAGTTTTTCCGCAATAAAATAAATTTTGATTTTGTCTTATTTATTTATCCTTGCAATGGTGTGTATGAAAAATTGATGTTTAATTGTTTCTATAATGGATTTGATTCTTAATTATGTTATTTGTGGAAATGTCAAGAATTTGCCAAATAGAGGAAGATTCTCATCGCCCAAGTTTCAATTGAACAGAAACTTGGAATCATACAACTTGGTTGCGTGATGAACGAGAAACTTCATATTTTGGAAATTAGACTAATTCTTTGGCAAAGTGTCAAGAGAAGGACCAGGAGATCGAGTACACTAGGTTGTGCGTTGATCAAGTCCACCACAAGAGTAATAAAGGTATTCGTCATAATTTACTAAAGTTTAGTAAATATGATTATACTTATAAGATTAAGTATAATTCTGAGTTGATTGAAAGAGTTTCAATCAATAGCAGAATGAATAAGAAGAATCGAGTAGGCAGAAAGATAAAAGTTTCTCCATTCCAAGAAGAAGGGAGAGTACCTTTTATTGTGTTTTATGATAAGTCTTAATGATTAAGAACCATATCTCAATTGATCCTCTAAGTGAGTCTTAGTGCAATTGAGGAATCGAGAATTGTAGAAATGGTTAAATCAAGAAGTCAATCATACTTCGTTCCAATATCAAGTCTTAGAGTCAAGACTATGACATGAGTGACAAGTCTTAAGTAGGTTTATAACACTCGACGAATGTGGAATTTGAAAAAAAATTTCTTATTTTTTTGCACATTTGAAATTGGTAAGTTGTGATGTCTTGGATAAGACAAAGACCAACCAGGACCAATTGTGTGAAGTGTTGAACTTGACAAAAGGCTACACTAACTCTTGAATATTTGTTTGTCAAGAAATGTTTCTTGACAAGAGAATCTTATATGTCAAGGAGTCAGTGGGAGTCTTAATGGTCTTGAAAAGTTTCAAGAACAAATCAAGAGTAAACCTAGTTGATCATCACTAGCACACGACTTGAGGTCTAAAGCCTATCGTGGATGACATACTCTTTTTCTGTGCCATTCCAATTGAGTTAATTATGCATGTGAGTTCTTTGAGTTCTCATTTGAATGCATAAAGACAAAGCACCTTGATCAATGGAAAGTACATTGATACGAAAGGGTGAGTTGCTTGGAAGACATGGTGGGCATTCATGTTACCATGAGGCAAGAAATCAAGATTGAACAAGTTCAGTCCATATGGTTCTAGATTTGCCGCAAACTTTCGTTTTGACAAATTCACATGGATAGGAACACATACATCATAAAATCTAAGTGTCATAAGGTTTTCCTCCTTCATGAAAATGATTGTGAGGAAATGCTTTCACTAAGAGAGATTTTAAGAAGATAACAATTGAGAAAATTGTATTCTCAAATTCGATTATGATTACGGCATCCCTTTTCATAGTTCGAATTGTGAGATTTGGCAATTGATCTGAACATTTGGGACTTAGTAACATAAATTCTGAATTGTTTAGACACACATGTGAGATATCTAAGGCAAAGGTGTATGAGCTTAAAAAGCTTAGATAAAGGCTTATCAAAGCATTAGGTATTAGAAATATGAACTTAAGGAATTCAATAAGCATTGTTTTCTAGAAGTTCAATTGTTTTCTGAATACATGTCAAAGCTAGTGGGAGCATAAGTGTTATGCTGGTAAGAAGATAATCGTCATGTTAGTGGGAGCATGATTATTATGGTAAGTATTGCAAGTTAGCAATATTAATTATAGAAAACAAAGATTCACTTTGCAAAGTTGCAAGGGTTGAAAAGTTGTTTTGCTATAATTAAGGGAGAGAATATTATACTTCGTTTCAAAATTCTAAAGCTTAGATCGAGAAATGTTAATAAATTTAGTCAAGGATACATAGTGCATTCTCAAAATTCGATTATGATTACGGCATCCCTCTTCATAGTTCGAATTGCGGGAACATGGCACATAAAATATTATGGCAGAAGGCTGATAAAGTATCACGTCTTTATATGAGACATTATGCATCATGTCCAATACGCTTTGGGTATACGATCGATTGCATATGCTATAATATTTGACCATTCTAAAATTTTCCAAATGCCTAGGGCATTAAGAGGGAAAAGGGACTAGAACTGGTTCTGACTAAAATAATTAAACAACTATCAAAGGACGATCTGAGGTTCACTGAGGATTTATCGCTTGTGAGTAGTTGGAAGTATAGTACTTGATGGACTATATTGACATTATTATGAATAGATAAGATTCTATGAAGAATGAGGTGTCATATGGCAAATATGGAGATGTTTCTATTAATGGGAGTTGGATATTAAGAAATATGTCTAGATTAGAAACTTTTATGCAAAAAGGATGTTCAAAGGAATGTACTTTGAGTGAGAGACATCACATCTATATAATTGTTTTGTAACAATTTCAGATAGAGTATTTTGTGATTTCATTGGCCAAGTCTTGATGTCTTTTGTGCTATGACTTTACGAAAAGATCGTTGCATAAAATGTTAGAATCTGACATATTGGGGATTGTGAAATGAGTTTCATTGGAAAAGTTTTCCAAGTGATCTATTTCATAAAGTATGGACCATAGGAAACCAAAGTGTGCATGCTTGGAGCATGGGACAATTGTGGTTATAATTCGAGTAATAAGTTGATTTTCTGAAACAGTAAGCAATGAATAATGAGTAATCAATATGGTGTTTAAATATTATTATTGCGTTTCATTTTTGCATGTTTAAATATTATTTTATTTACGCTCAAAAGTTTTGGGGCCATATAGGATTAATATTATTATTGTGTTTCATTTTTGCATGTTTTGACTTCCAGAATAACTAGGTTATTCGAACCTCCACAGTCGGTCATACGTTGGAAGTAAGTATGAAGGAAGACTGTCATGAATCTGTCTCTAGATTGTCTAAAGTGTTTAGACATAGCACAAGTTTGCTGCAGAGTTCATGAGTGCTTTGATAAGATTAAAGTATTGGATTAAACCCACGCTCACTTGAATCACTTCATGGTTTTATCACGAGTGATTGTGATACGATAATATTGTATATTCTTGAAACCAAGATGTGTGAGTTGTTACTTGCTGATCAGTTGCACATTGATGATAAGTAAACGCACCAGTAACTTGGTGTTATAAAACTTATTGTTGTGTGTGATTCGATTAGTAGTGCAAGCAAGCATTTGAGTCAAAGTTTATCCATTCCTTTTACCCAAAGTGGGATAAAAGCGATATATGTGGGCCCCTCGATGATTTAGTGATGACAAAGGAAAGTGCTCGGCCGGGCCAGGACTGATTTGATATGTTCAATTAGTCAGTTGTCATAAATCGGAAATCGGGAAACGACACATAGACTGAGAGAATGATTTCAATCCATGTCTCATGTCTATACGATATCTTGTAGAATGGAGGAATATATAATCCCTTATCTAAAGGACACGCGTATCTGATAAGATCAGAGTTGACAGTGGCTTTTGAAAGCTACGATTGCTGATCAGGTTCTGAAGTCATACGCAGAATAGTTATTAGACTTATCCAAGTGGGAGACTGTTGGATTAGTGTCTAAGTCCATAACTATTTTGATATGTACTTGACCCGATTATGAGCATGGTCCTTTTGGGTTGCCTTCACCATAGCAATATGTAGGATGAATTAAGGAGAATTATGATTTATTAATATATTATAAGAATAATATATTAAAGGAGAAATCATATAAGTTTAATTAATATTAGTCGAGAATTAATTATGAATTAATTTTGTGAGTAAAAGAGATTAATTAAACTTAAGGGACTGGAATTGTAATCATAAGATAATTGCAAGAGTGGGCTAATGGACTCCATAGAGTGGAGTGGACAAAATTTATGGGGAAGCCCATAAGATTTCGTCCATGACTCTAAAGAAAGGGATCCATGGGCTGCTTAGGGCCTAAGCAGTCAGATTAGGGTTTCCTAGTTGTAAACCCTAATAGCCTACACCTATATAAAGAGCCCTTTATGCCCAAAAACGTGGACAACTCTTAGATTAGGGTTTCTGGACGTTTTGGCTGCCTCCTCTCTCCTCCCTCTTCATCCAAGTTGCTTAGTGGTGTTTGTGACTCCATTAGAGGTGCAACAATTGAGGCACTAAGTTTTCTGAAGCAAATCAAAGCAAGGATTGATTGTTATTGCTATATAACAATCAAAGGTAATTACTAAACCCTTATTTCAATTCTTATTTGATAGATCTAGGGTTTGTAAGTCTTGGATTCAAAGCATGTACAATAGAGAAACCTAGATCCAAGCATTAGGGTTTGTATGAGCACATAGGATTGTTCTTATGCATAAAACCCATCAGTATTCCCTCTCAAGATTTGGAGACACTACCTCTATGGGGTCCGTTGTACCATCTACACGGACCACAAGAGCTTGAGGTACATTAGGATCAGCTGAACCTGAATATGAGGCAGCGCAAGTGGCTGGATGTAGTCAAGGACTACGACTGTGAGATCCTTTACCACCCTGGTAAAGCAAACGTAGTTACGGACGCTCTGATCCGCAAGTCAGCCGGATGTTCTACCTCAGTGAATGAGGATATCAGTGGATTCCCCACTTGTGAGCTTGATCAGGGAAGCTCATGCAGACGGTATCCGTCAGGAGAACTGGAAGCTGGAGAGGATTAGGGGTGAGAACACCCGGTTTGTGCAGGATAGCCGGGGATTGTTGACCCGTTACGATCGGGTCTGGGTTCCGATGTCTAGTGGGGTCAGACAGATTATTCTGGAGGAGGCTTATAAGTCTCGCTTCTCTATTTACCCGGGGCCACCAAGATGTACCAGGATTTGCGTTTGAGTTACTGGTGGTCGTGTATGAAATGAGAGATCGCTTGGTACGTGGAGAGGTGACTGACCTGCAGGATGGTCAAGGCTGAGCACCAGAGACCGCATGGAAAGATGCAGCCTCTAGAGGTTCCCGTGTGGAAATGGGAGCAGATTACGATATATTATATCACCAAGCTGCCGAAGACGGCGAAGGGCTTCGACGCTATATGGGTCATCGTGGACCGACTGACCAAGTGCGCCCATTTGCTGGCCATTCAGGAGGGTTCATCGGCCGAGAAGTTGGCCGAGGTATATATCCGTGAGATTGTCGCTCGGCATGGGGTTCCAGTCTCTATCGTCTCTGACCTTCATCTTCGGTTTACCTCCCGATTCTGGCAGAGGTTCCACGAGGAACTGGGCACACGGCTGCACTTCAGTACATCCTATCATCCACAGACGGACGGCCAGAGTGAGCGGACCATACAGACTCTTGAGGACATGTTGAGAGCCTGTGTTATTGACTTCGGTGGGAGCTGGAACTCCTACCTACCTCTCGCAGAGTTCTCATACAAAAACAGCTTTCATTCCAGCATTGCCGCTCCGCCATATGAGTTGTTGTATGGGAGGAGATGCCGCACCCCAGTCTATTGGGGTGAGGTGGGTCACAGGGTGATGGGTCGGACTGAGGTAGTTCTGCAGACTACCGAGAGGATTCAACAGATCAGACAGCGACTGCAGACTGCTCAGAGTCGGCCGAAGAGCTACGCTGACTGGCGCCGATCTGAGTTGGAGTTTTAGGTCGGTGATATGGTACTCCTGAAGGTCTCGCCCTGGAAGGGTGTGATCTGCTTCAGGAAAAGGGAAAAATTGGGTCCCCGATACATTGGATCGTTTTGAGTTATTTCCAGGGTTGGCAAGGTTGCATATAGACTGGATCTTCCGGAGGAGCCCAGTCAGATACACAACACTTTCCACGTTTCCCAGTTGCAGAAGTGCATATTGGATGAGGATGTGGTAGTGTCGTTGGATGATGTTCAGGTTGACGAGCGCCTGAACTATGTGGAGCATCCGGTGGCTATTTTGGAAAGGAAGGTAAAGGTTCTGCGCTATAAGGAAATACATATGGTAAAGGTGCAGTGGTGGCATCGGAAGGGATCCGAGTGGACTTGGGAGCCAGAGTCCGAAATGCAGGAGCAGTACCCGGATCTATTTGCTGCAGCAGACTTCGAGGACGAAGTCTAGGTCAATTGGGGGAGATTTGTAACATCTCGAGCTTTACAGGTATATTTCGAATCTCCCCTCTTGTTATTATTTGTCATTTGTAGCCCCTGGATTTGGACAAGTTGGGCCATGAGAAGTATAAGGGCTAAAGTTGCAACATTAGGTCAGGAAGGAGTACGCTGAGCATACATAAGGGTACGTTGAGCGTACTAGACGCGCCCTAGTATCCTGGGCGTACACTCATGTACGCTGGGCATACTCACATCCGGTGAAAACCCTAATATTTAGGGTTGGGGACTATATAAACATCCTTATGGCTCGTTTCCTCTTATCATTCTCAGCCTCCATATCTCAATAAACATTCCAAACCCTAGTTTTGTGTATGAATGTGAGTTGGTGTGTGTTTTGAACTCTTGAAGGTGAAGGCATTGCATCAAGTATTTAGAGAAGTAGAACAAGCCCATAGATCTGAAGTTGTGTTGTGCTCTAGAGGTTTCAGAAGGTAAAAAGCTTGGAACTTTATATTTGTTTGAGAATAAATCTAGCCATTCTAGCTTTATGAAAGCATTTCTTGTCCCAAAAAGTCCCAAGTTGGTGCATGTATGATTTGGACGAAATGGGTTGTCCTTTCAGACCTTAAAAGAGGTCCCCAAGTGATAAAAATGATGTCCCAATAGCTAAATATGTCTCATGGAGGGAGTAGGAAGGTCTTAATGGATTAAGACCTTGTGTTAAGAACTTTCTGGACGTCGAAAGTGATAAAGTTCAAGACTTTATAGTTCTAAGGCACATTTAGTCGATGGATCTGAAGTATGGGCTTAAGTGCTTAAGCACTTATTAGGGTTTTGGTGAAACCCCGCATACGACCAACGTAATTCCTATACGCCCAGCATACGAGGTCGACCACCCCGATGGCGGTCAACATAGAACAGGAGTACGCCCAGCGTACCTGAGGAGTACGCCCCACATACGTCCTCTGTTGGGTTTTTGACAATTGGGCTTTGGGTTCAGACCGCTTTTAGACTAATTTGGGCCTCTGAATAATTGAAGTTGGGTCAGTTTTGATAAGGGGTCCTATGCTAAGTCCTAATTAGGAAGCTAGGCCCAATTGGGAAAATTGGGCCATTAATGGGCTATTTATGTGGACTTTTGGATAGTGAATTGCTATTGGGCCTTAGGCCCAAATTAGAGAAAAAGGCAAAATTGGCAATATAGACCCTTTGGCAATAATGAAATCCCACTTATTAATTTAGCATTCGTTATTTTAGACAGTCGAGGTTTTCGGTGAGGCAGCAGTTGGAGACTTTTAGTTCAGTTCTGCACTACTTGTGAGGTAAGTTATTCTCACTATATCAACAGGGTCTAAGGCACCAATGTTGGCCCTTCGGATTTGTATCAGGGTTTATTGCATGCTATGCTTATTGATTAGCATTCTGGTAGCTAGGGTGATAGAATGCTTAGTGGCATGTTATGCTCGTATCCTGGTTATAGGATGTTGTTATGATATTTGATCTGTTAGAGTTGTTTGACTGTTATATTTATATCCTAGCATATGTTATTTATGTGCACATGATTGTTTGATTGGTGGTTGGGTTGAGGCGGTCCTGCTTTGTGCTGAAGGCCAACATACCCGGGGCGGTCCGGATAGGCTGTAGGCCCTGCGAGGTGGTCCAGTCATGCCGAATGCCCAGCGAGTGGTCCGGATAGGCTGTAGGCCCTACAAGGCGGTCCAGTCATGCCGAAGGCTCGGGAGCGATCCAGATAGGCTATAGGCTCTGCGAGGCAGTCCAGTCATGCTGAAGGCTCATTATGCATAGTGTTTGATATTATATTGTTTGGCTTGTATGTGTTGGTATTTTGGGGGTAACTCACTAAGCCTTTGAGCTTACATTTATTGATTATTGTTTCAGGTACTTCTGGTGACCATGGGAAGGCGAAGGCGTGACGTACACATCCTCACATTTTATGACTCGGAATTTATGGGAACTCTAATATGAAACTGTTTTGAAAACATATTCTAATACATACAAGTTTTTGGATTATATAAAAAGTTTTAAATTGGGTTGAAATTTTGTGAGTGTTACAATAGGGATGGACTTTTTGAGCCCCAATGGGGCAGTGATTGATTGTGAGCATCAAGAAGTGCGAGTGTGAACCCCAAGTGGGGGAGACTTGGTGGTTTAGGGGGAAGGAGTGCAGCGTGGTCCCGTCCTCTGTTTGGCCGCTAGGGCCAGACGCTATTTCCATAAGGGTTGGCAGAAATCTACATTAAGGAGGTTGTGGCTCGGCATGGAGTGCCGGTTTCTGTGATATTCAACAGAGACGTTCGATTCACTTCTAGATCCTGAAAGAAATTTCATGACGAGTTGGGCACTCGTCTGCACTTCAGTACAGCCTTCCCCCCGTAGACGGATGGTTAGAGCGAGCGGACCATCCAGACACTAGAGGATATGTTGCGGGCATGTGTACTGGATTTTGGTGGTAGTTGGGATACCTATCTCCCGTTGGCTGAGTTTTCATACAACAACAGCTACCATGCCAACATCGACCGAGCGTCCTTTGAGATGCTTTACGGGAGGAAATGCAGGACCCCGATATGTTGGGGCAAGGTCGGTCAACGTATCATGGGGAGTACCGAAGTGGTACTCAATACGACCGAGTTGATCCAGCAACTCCGAAGCAGACTCCAGACGGCTCAGAGTCGGCAGAAGAGTTACGCCGACAGACGCCGATCGGACCTAGAGTTCCAGGTCGGAGATATGGTTCTCCTGAAAGTGCCACCTTGGAAGGGTGTCATTCGTTTCAGGAAGCGGGGCAAGTTGGGCCCCAGATACATCGTTCCCTTCCGGATTTTAGCCCGTGTGGGAAGGTGGCGTACCGACTAGACCTACCAGCTGATCTTAGTCAGATCCATAGCATATTTCATGTCTCACAGTTGAAGAAGTGCTGGGTGGATGATTCCGTCGTCGTGCCCTTGGAGGATATACAAGTGGATGATCGCTTGAACTACGTTCAGAGAACAGTGGCGATATTAGACTGGAAGACAAAAACCTTGAGGAACAAGGTTGTGCAGTTAGTGAAGGTGCAGTGGCTGCACCACAAGAGGTCGGTGTGGACATGGGAACCAGAGGAGGAGATTAGGGAGCATTACCCAGGATTATTTGAGACAGAGGACTTCGAGGACGAAGTCTGAGACAAGTGGGGGAGAATTGTAACGCCTGGTTTCTGGTATGAGTTCATTCCTAAATATTTCATTTTTCTATGGCAATTCGTCGAGTTGGAAGCCCCCAAATCGACGTGTTGAAGTTGTTTTGGCCGTGGGGATTTTATGAGGCAACTCGACGAGTTGAGGAGTCTTAACTCGGCGAGTTGGCCGCTCAGGAGGAAACCCTAATTTCGGGGTTTTGCACCCTATTTAAACACCTTAACCCCAGGTGTTGGCCTCATTTTCCAGCCACCATTGTCCCTTAACCTGATCTCGAAACCCTAGGGAATTTTTGAGTGTTGTGAGCCCATTTTGAGTGCATTTTGGTGTGTTTGAAGCTCTTGAAAGGAAGGGGAGCTTGGTGCAAGTTGGTGATTTAAGAGGAAGCTTCAAGATCTCTATTTCTTGCTCCATTTCCAGCACATTTCTGGGGTTGAGTTAAGTTGATATTCGGAGTCGGGAACCGTTCAGCTACTTTCTTGTATTCGAGGTGAGTTACCTTCCCTGTATCAGTGGGTCGACGGCACCAATGTCGGGCCTTTAGTTTTTGTTTATCGTACGGATGATTGTCTTTGTGATAATTGTCTGGTATGCCACTATCTGTTGTGATTTATGTACTTGTCTGCTATGATATTATGTGGTAGTGGTAGGGGTGAAATAGACCCCATAACCGGTTGAAATAAACCGGAGGGTAGGTCGGGCACCCAGAGATGCCTGACAGGGTAGATCGAGCATCCAGATATGCTCGACAGGGTAGGTCAAGCACCCAGATATGCTCGGCATGGTAGGTTGGGCACCTTGATATGCCTGAGAGGGTAGGTCGGGCACCCAGATATGCCTGACAGTATGTTATTATGTGGTATAATGGGGGAACTCACTAAGCTTTGTGCTTACGGTTTTAGTTTGTGCTTCAGGTACTTCTTCTTCAAAAGGAAAGGAGTCGGTATGATCGCATCGCATCACACTATGATTTTCCGCATTATGAGGTCTTTGGGAATTGTACTCTGATATTATCTTTCTATGACATGTTTTGGTTGTCTGACATATTGGTTTTGATTATGATATGTGATGGCACTATTGATGTTTTCAGACTACTAGTTTTTATAATTACTTAATTAAAAATGAATTTTTTTTGCTCTAAATTTTGGGATGTTACACTTGTCCTCACACTAATGAACAAAATGACACAGTTGAAAGACGCCACCGTCACGTTGTTGAAACCGGACTTACTTTATTGGCACAATGCAATGTTCCCAAACGTTTATGGCATTTCGCCTTTGAAACTGTAGTCTACCTCATTAACTGGATGCCTTCCAGAACTACAATTGGTACCTCTCCATTTGAGCTTCTTTTCAAACAAAAGCCAGAATTATCATTCTTGCCTATTTTTGGATGTCAGTGCTACCCTCATCTTCGTCCTTATAACAATCACAAGATGGACTTTCAGTCTACTTCTTGCATCTTTTTAAGGTATAGTACTTCTCACCATGGTTATTGTTGCCTTGATCCCTCTTTTGATCTCATTTACATAGCCCGTCATGTACACTTCATTGAAAATATCTTCTCGTTCACTTCTAACCCAACTCCATCTCCCATCGTAAACAAACCGTATGTCTCATTCTATCCCGATCCCCAAAACATACCACCTCTAAACACTACGACACACAACCATAACCACAACTCACCCACACAACAACCTCCTACACCCGATACTCCACAACCTTACGATCCTCCTCTTCAAACATACCAACGCAAACGACAACCTTTTGTTGACTCCCAACATGTTCTTTTTTCATCAGCCTATGACACCTTCTAGCAGTCCACCTCGGATTCTGCCATTTCCGATAATACCCCACCACATCATTCAACCGCAATACAACCACCGCCCACTACAAACCTACCACCACCTATCACCACCCGTACCCGTCCTGCAAACTTAGGACAACACCCGAAACCAACCAAACCATTCTGTAGCGAATCATTTTACACAACCAACAACTCTCATTTTCCTAAACCAACATCCTTTTCTATTTCCAACAAGGATCCTCAATGGCGTCATGCCATGGAAGTGGAGTATTCGGCTCTCTTAAGAAACGGTACACAGAGTCTGGTACCTCCTATTTCTCATACTATTGTGGTCTATTGTAAATCGGTTTATAAGGTTAAACGCGATCAATCGGGCGCAATTACACGGTACAAATCTCGCCTTGTAGCAAAGGGTTATAATCAACAACCTGGTATTCATTACACTGAAACATTTAGCCCGATTGTTAAATCTACCACAATTAGAGTAGTTTTATCTCTTGTTGTCACCAAGAAGTGGTCTCTTCGCCAACCCGATATTCAGAATTCCTTTTTACATGGTGACCTAAAAGAGACGGTATATTTACGACAGCCACCTGGTTTTGTTGATCCACAAAAATCAGATCATGTTTGCCTTCTTCATAAGTCCTTATACGGACTCAAAGAGGCACCAAGGGAGTGGTTTCAACGCCTTTCGTCAACTTTGATGACTTTGGGGTTCCGAGGATCGAGAACAGATCCATCACTATTTGTCTATTCAGTTAACCACACACTTATATACATGTTGGTTTATGTTGATGACATCATTTTAACAGGAAACAATTCCTGTGAAATTGATTGTGTGGTTCACAGTCTGAGCAAGTCTTTTGCAGTCCAGGATATGGGTCCGTTAACATACTTTTTGGGCATAGAGGTTTAGTGTCATGGTTGTGATTTATTACTGTCGTAACGCAAGTACATTATGGACTTGTTAGAGTGTGCTAGACTATCCAAATAAAAACCAATTTCGTATCCTATTACAATAATGACCCATCTTTCTCTTGGTGACAGTCCTTCTCTTGATGATCCTGTGAAATATCGCCAACTGGTAGGCGCCTTACAGTATGTAACCCTCACACAACTTGTCATCACTTATGCGGTTAACAAGGTGTGCCAATTTATGCATTCTCCTACTGAAAACCACTGGACAGCAGTGAAACGTATATATATTACGATACTTGCACGGAACCTCAGACCATGGTTTACGGATTACTCATCAATCGGCTCCTATCCTACATGCCTATACTGATGCGTCATTTAATTCTTTAAGCGCCTTTTCTGATGCCGATTGGGCTACCCAGATGACCGTCGATCCACGGGGGGATTTGCTATCTATCTTGGATCTAATTTAATCTTTTGGTCTGCAAGAAAACAAAAGACTGTCTCGAGGTCCTCCACTGAGTCTGAGTACAAGGCCTTAGCTGATACAGTGGCTTAACTAACATGGTTAGACATCTTACTACGTGAACTTCATATTCCTATGCCTACTGTTCCAAACTTATGGTGTGATCATTTGGGCGCCACATATTTGTCTACAAATCTTGTCTTCCATGCGCGCACAAAGCATGTGGAAGTTGATTTCCACTTTGTCATGGAAAAAGTTGCTCAGGGGAGATTGTCTATGGGAGATTGTTTGTTCTAAAGCAAAGCAGAAAAACTAGACGAATATGCAGTCTTAACACGCTAGAACTTTTATTGAAGAAAAATAACTCTAAAATTTCAATCTGTCAACTCTCTGATTACAGAATAATTGACCATATCTCATTATATACTAAAACAAACACATTAGAATATAACTAGGATTCATAAATTATAACCACTTAACCTTTCCTTGTGTACTTTCCTTATTGCTCAAGGAAAATACAAAGACTTGGACACCACTCCAAGATAACCTTTAAGCTGGACCAGAACACGCGAAGTGGCCACATCTGTCTCAGCAAATTCGCCAACAATCACCCCTGAATTTCTGAGTCGAGGGTAATTCTTGCATGCCAAGCAACACTTTCATCTCTGCGAACCTTATCTGAGCTAAGGCCTTCGTAGCATCGAATGACAACAATGAATGATCCACATCTAACTCGTAGTCATTTAATCTTCTTGGCAACACTGAAGTTCGAGTAGACCGCCGAAGTGGGACAAAACTTGCATCATTATTTTGATCATCGGTTTGGTCGGTTTTGGTTGGATCAGTGAATTGTTTGATTTCTATTATAGTTGGGATTGAACTACCATTATCTTGGGTTTCTTGACCATTACTCCACATGACCGTAAATGTACCTGGTCCATTTCCATCTTGATTTTTGGGTTCATTATTCCATTGCCATGTCTAATTTTCATCACAAATTGCAAGGTCACTAATAATAATTTAATTTTCCCGCGGATTATATAACTGAAATCCTCCCGAATTGGGTTCACTTCCAAAATATACCAATGGTCGTGACCTATCATCAAGTTTCGTCAAATGTTTTGAAACTACTCTTTCATGTGTAACACAACCAAATACTTTCACGTCTTCAAGGTTCGGTTTTTCACCATAAAATTTCTCGAATGGTGTAGCACCGATCAATGCTCGAGTAGGTATACAATTTATGATGAACTTTGCATGTCGTACCGCTTCGCCCCAAAAGTAGTTTGGAATATTTTTTGCTTTCATTAGGCACTGTGTCATCTTGAGTAGGGTCCGATTAATTTGTTCGACTATACCGTTTTGTTGAGGTGCATAATGAGCTGTCAACATACGTGAAATCCCTTCTTCGTCACAAAAACGGTTCAACTCAATCGATGTGAATTCTCCACCTCTATCCGTATGGAAAGTCTTGATCTCTTTACCGGTTCGTTTTGCAATTGATATCTTGAATCTTTTAATAATTCTGGATGCATCACTTTTGTGCTTCAAAAGAAAATACCACATATATCTAGAATAATCATCAATAATAACTAAAATATAAATATTACCCGCTTGGATGGGGGATCAACTGGTCCACAAATATCTTCATGCACCATCTCGAGAATATTTGTAGCTCTATAATTAGATTTCTTTGCAAACGACTGCTTTGTTTGTTATCCAACCATGCAAGATTCACAAAGTTGGTCTTGATGTTGGATTTCCAGTACCCCTTTATCTAGCTTGTGCATCAAATTTATCACGCCAAAATTAATGTGGCCATGTCGCGCGTGCCATAACCAAGCTTCCTCATTAAAGTTGGCTTGTAAGCAATGTGGTTTTACAACTTTTAACTTTATTTTGTAGAGTCG
Organism: Lactuca virosa; assembly: GCF_052849685.1. Lineage (NCBI taxonomy): Eukaryota > Viridiplantae > Streptophyta > Magnoliopsida > Asterales > Asteraceae > Lactuca > Lactuca virosa. Next base: position 203,866,247 of record NC_136434.1, read on the forward strand.
ATTTTCACTTCTCGGGACTTTCATAAGCAATCTTCCATCTCCATCTCGCATGGTTAGAAAATCACATATTCGAATATCACAACCGGCTATTGTAGATTGCTCGAGGCTAATAACATTGCTACGAAGTGATGGGATATAATAAATATCCTTCATTAAGTTTTGCTCACCGCTTTTCCCTTCGAACAAAATTGACCCCTTTCCTTTAATGCTAACACACGATCCATCTCCAAATCTTACTCTACCCGTTATGTTTTTATTTAATTCAGAAAAATAAGAATAGTTGTCGGTCATATGGTTGCTCGCACCATTATCTAAGTACCAAATTCCATCTTCATCGGCATTTGCTTCAATTTTTGGAGGGATATATTTGTCTTTGTTCAAGAACATTGTTTCTTGAATCGCATTCATCATTAACAACAATCATTTTTCATGATATGTGTCTCCTGCGTGTGTCTCATTAAGGTTTGCCTCAAGATTTTTGATTCGGTCTCGGCATCTTGAAGCAAAGTGACCATACTTGTCACACCGGTAACATTGAATATTTGAGAGATCTCTTTAATCGCGTTGTTTTCCTTTTTGCTTTTGATCTTCACGATTTTTAGAGGATTTCGAGTGACCGTGATTTGGGTGTTACCCCGACCACGTCCTCTGCCACGTCCACCACCATGTCCTCTTCCTCGGTTATTTGAACCCCGACCTCTACCTCTTGATGAATCGGTGTTTCTGTTGGACGATTCAGTTTTGGAATAAACTAATTTATTTTGAGTCTCGATCACTTTGTCTTCACCTTTGATTCTTTCTTCATAAGCTTTTAAGCGACCAACCACCTCTTCAAAGCTTATCTTCTTAAGGTCCAAAACTTGTTCAAGGGCTGCAACAATGTGGAAAGATCGCCTAGGGAGGCTTGTAAGAAACTTGTTCGAAAGCTTCTGTTCAGTCATAACTTCTCCTAGTGAAGTGGATTTCGAAGCAATTCTGGATAATTTTGCAGCGAACTCATCTATTGTACTAGTATCACTCGTCTTTAGAATTTCAAATTCCGTATTTAGAGTTTGGAGTCGGGCTTCCTTCACACGATAACTCCTAGGTTACGAGTTTTAATCGCCTCCCACATCTCTCTTCCGTTTTTCAAATTACCGATTTGAAGGATTAAATCCTCCGTAGTCGATTGAAACAACAATCCTTTCACGATGTTGTTTTTCTTCATGTCATCTAGTTCGGGATCAATCACATCCCAAACATCATGAATCCCGAGTAGCACCTCCGTGCGTATCCTCCAAATTTGATAGTTCGTTGACGTCAAAGTCGGACATTGGAACGTGAACGACGTGTGTTAATCTGTAATGGATCGTGCTATGGAATGTCGCTATCGAAAAAAGCGAATGGAATGTCGTTGATGTCAAAGTCGGATATTGGAACGTGAATGGAATTTGTAAGATATGGTTTGAATGAAATGTTTTTGAGTTGGTAATATATGGCATAAACTAATGGCTAAAAATGTAAAAATGAATTATAAAGTAGATATTGCTGGCAAGCGGACTCGAACTTAAGCTTATGCTAGAAAAGGGGGCGGTTAAGCCAGTTGTGCTAATCAAGTTGTGTATAATTTCTTGAAAACATTGTATATAATGAATAATTAACAACGAATTCATTACAAACTTATTTTTAATTACATTAACCAGGCATGTCAAAGTATATAATCTATGTAGATTATTTTCCTTAATAACGAATTCATTACAAACTTATTTTTAATTACATTAAGTATACTTCATCAAAAAAATAACATGGGTTTTACGTATACTTCATCCTACTCAAACAACAAAGCAAGAAAAAAATGACTAAAATGCCCTTTTAACAGAATGATGTAAACACAAAACCAAAATAAAATTATAGTAGTCCTATACAACTTCATATACAATACAATAAGAACAATAATATTCAATGTCCAATCTATTATCAACCATTAATATTTTTAAGAAATATACAAAACCTACCATACTCTACATACCAACAGCAAACCGTGCAATATCTTTGTCGATCCTCATCCTATTCATGGCCTATTGCAAATGCACCTTTAACAGAATGTTGTGGGTCTTCACATTGGAATGTGATGTTATTCCTTGTAGGTCTATGAACAACATCAATAGCCCGCAACAACTCTTTGGCACTATCAACAACACCCGTATACTCCCCATCATCCGGAACTACCCAGCCAAAATAGGTATCAAGTAATTGTAAACCTACACATTAAGATATCCATCAATTAATCCAATGTATCCTTTTCAATACAACAGTAAATATTATACAACACAACACAACTAAATACTAACCCCAAACTATAAACATGCCTTTAATTAACTATATATATAATTTAATTTGCATATATACCATATATACTGTAACACCGTAAATTTTCAAACAAAATTTTCATTTAAAATCATATAATTCTCATAACACATTTCACAAAAATCTCATTTATTTAATTGACAAATAGCAACTCCATAATTGTTTAATTACAACTCTAGGATCCTCAAAACATAACTCTTTTTCTGGTGTGTACAATCAAGTCGGCGCCTTCCCGCGATCCTGAAAAGAACCTGAAACACATATCACATAACACTGTAAGCATGAAGCTTAGTGAGTTCCCCAAAATACCACACACATCTCAGTAGCCTCTCATGGCTATACTCAGATAAGACCCTCCAGTTAATGTGTCTCAGTGGGACCCTCCGGTCCTAGAACTCAGGTGGACCCTCCGGTCCTAACTCAATAAACTCATAATAACAATACTCAGCATAAATTACAGAGACATAATGCAGAATATCACAATACACAATAAGCACATAAGACACCTCAGTCACACAAGGATACCACTCATGATAAGTATATTGAGAAGACTCACCTCGGATGACGAACAGCTCCGATAAACGCTGCTGCTACGCACCGGCCACTAACTCTGTGCCAAACCCACAATTATCCCAATTAGGAACCAACTCCAAAACTCTCACTCATTAGGTTTAAAGGTAGTCCACTAACCAGCCCATCAACGACCTAAAACCCATTGGGCCCACCAAGGCCTAATAATAAATGGGCTCTCCCAAGGCCCAAATCTCAATATAAATGGCAAACCCAACTCAAGGGCCCAAAGCACAATATAATATTTCTCTGCTCAAAGTCTCTAATACACAAGCCCAATCATCCAGGCCCAACCCTTAAGGCCCATTAACAAATTCAGCCCAAAAGCTCATAGTGGGGTTACGCGGGGCGTAGCTCCCTTGGTACGCTCAGCGTACACTAGCATGCACGAATCTGATCGGGGACACCAACCCAGTATGTAACATCTGGATTTCCAGGTATCATAATTTAAGTATTTTCCTTTTGAGTTAGTAAGAGGGACTCGATGAGTTAACGCCTCAACTCGTCGAGTAAGGTCGTGACTCATGACTCGGATTAATGAATGGACTCGATGAGTCGGTGAGGCGACTTGTCGAGTTCGCGCTGTTGGCAGAAACCCTAAATCTTTGGTCATGAGCCCTATTTAAAGGCACTTATGGCCTTCAATTGCAGCTACCTTTCCCAGAAGTGAGAACCCTAGCGAGCTTGAGTGTGTAGAGTGAGAGGAAGAGCTATATTGAGCTTTTTGGTGTGATTTTGCAAGAAAGGAGAAGAGTTCCAGCAAGAGGGACCAAGGAAGGTTATTATTCTGAGTTATTCAAGCAAGGAGCTTCATTCTAAGGTACAAAACCGAACCCCTTTCCTTCCCTATTGTGTAGATTCCATTTTCGGGTTAGGGCTTGAATCACTTCATCTTTGGGGTTTTGAATGCCTCAAACCCCTCTTGCAAGTTTGTGTTATAGATCTGGACCCTTCTAGGTCCAGAGAGCCGAGAATTTGAAGCTTTAGTAGAGTAAAACTTGGGGTTTGAAGCTAGGAAGCATTTATGGGGTTTTTATGGTACATAATGCAAGATACACCATGCATGAACAGCAAGTTCAGACCTTTACGTGATTTTTGGGTGTTAGAAGGACAGATCTATAGGTTAGAGAAACAGATCTGACCTCAGAAGGTCAAATGAGTAATGCCATGGAGGAAACTCGCCGAGTCGGACCGGGTTGTCGGGCGATTCGTCACCAGTGGTAACCCATTGAGTTGAGAGGTTAACTCGACGAGTCGAGTGAGGCCTTAGGAGGAGTCAGAGGACACGTATGGACTCGCCGAGTCACCCAAGTGCACTCAGCAAGTCTGGTCAGAGTTGGACCATTGACTGGAGTTGACTGGAGTTGACTTTCGTTGACTTTTAGGGTTTGGTCAACATTTGGACACTTGGACCATTGGAGGGGTAAAATGGTCTTTTCCCCATCTGAGATATTATAGGAAGGGATTAGTCTAGCCTATGAGAATTGTTGTTAATTAGAGATAAATTACTTTATGTGATTAGGCAGAGGCTAGATCAGTATTTCGAGTTCGAGACTTTCCGAGATTACCCGAGGTGAGTCTTCTCACTATACATTACCTAGAGTGGTATCTATGTGCAGACCAGAGGGTCTTATGTGTATGTGTATGTTTGAGAATTACGTGCTTTGTGTTTTATGTATGCTATGTGTTATATAGACCAGACCAGAGGGTCCAATGACTTATGAGGCCAGACTCGATCAGACCGGACCGGAGGGTCCAACGAGCTACAGGACTGGAGGGTCCCGCTGAGACACATTGACCAGAGGGTCATACCGAGTTGTAGCCTCGAATGGATTATGTGATGTATGTGGTATTTTAGGGAACTCACTAAGCATTTATGCTTACCATGTTATGTGATGTGTGTTTCAGGTACTAGCGAGGATCGCGGGAGGGCGCCGGCATGATTTGTACACACTGGCAGAGGATTTGTTATTGAGATTCTGGGATATGTTTTATTGTGATAAGATTTGATACTCCTGAGTGTTGAGATGATTTTTATGTGATATGTTATGTTGGAAAAATGAAAATTTGTTTTAAATTTTCACGTCGTTACAAGTTGGTATCAGAGCCTTGGTTTGAGGGATTCGGATGCACCTTTGGGCGTATCTGAACTCAAACTGAGGATTTGAGAAAAAATTTCATAAATAAATTTTTTTTCTAAAAGAGTAAGAGATTTTGAGACAAGCAGAACGGAACAGTCTGTACGATCAGCCAGCGCCCGAACGGTGATTTCCCATAATACCCTTACATTATGTGTTATGAGATATTATGTGATGTGCTATGCATGCTAGTGTAGGCTAGGTAAATCATATCTTAGGAGTAGGGTGGCCTGATATGTGATGTCTTAGCCTAGGAGTTTATGTTGCTGTGAGTTGCTTTGAGTGCATGTAGGTAGCAAAGAGTAGCTTGTGAGAAGTCTGCTTGAGAGTAGGCTGAATTCAGGGGGTATAGAGTACTTGCGAATTAGGATCCTAGGAGGAGGACTTAGGGTAGATACGGATACGGTGTGGAAGGTAGTATTGGGCATGTACTACTGAAAGCACCGGATCAGTAAACATCCCAAGTAAGAATCCATAGGGTGCTAAGGAACTAGTAGGAATGGTAGATCGAGTGTGAGTAATCTCGGTCGAGTCTCTGATTATTTTATGTCATGTTTCAGAGGCATCATGGTGGGGACGCGCCACAACCCAGGAGGCAGTGGGACCAGTGGTACTAGTGATGAGGAGATCCGTAGGATGATTCACAAGGAGGTGGCCGCCGCCATCCGAGCTGAGATACCGGAGATGTTTGCGTCTATCAAGACCACGCTGATTGAGACATTCGACGAGCGAAATGCTGCTCTGACTGAGGCGGCTGCTGCTGCAGCCACTGCAGCTGTCGCTGCCGCAAGGCCGCAGGTGGGTGACTCGTTGCTGTACCGAGAGTTCAGCAACACGAAACGACCGGAGTTTGACAGGACTCAGGATCCGATAGCCGCGATGAGGTGAATCTCTAACATTGAGGGATGCTTCTACACATGTTCATGTCCTGAGCACATGAGGGTGCGGTTCGCACTGAACCAACTTCGCTTGGCAGCGAAGGACTAGTGGAAGTTTGTGACGGCAGATTTTACTCCTGCAGAGCTCACCGCGGTGACCTGGGAGAGGTTCACCACTATGTTCAGAGACGAGTATGTTCCCCCGGTGGAGAGGGAACGTTTGGCCCAGGAGTTCTTGTCCCTCAAGCAGGGGTCGGAGTCCTTGACTGTGATTACACGGATGTTTCACGAGAGGGCGTTGTTTTGCCCTGAGCATGTGTCTTCTGAGCAGGCACGCATGAGTCGATATCTGAGTATACTGAGGCGAGACATTCATGAGTTCGTGGCGAACTCGTCATACCGGACATTTGTCGAGCTCCACGAAAATTCCCGGAAGAAGGAGATTGAGCTAGAGACTCAGGCCCGGGAGGAGGCCGAGTCTCAGAAGAGGGATAGGCGGCCGGCACAGTCTCAGCCGGCAGCCAAGCGGGAAAAGCCCGCTGATTCGAGATCTGGAGGACCGAAGGGCCGCACTTGTGGGAAGTGCGGCAAGAGCCATGAGGGAGTGTGCAGGACAGGGGTGTGCTACAAGTGTGGCAAGGAGGGGCATTTCGCGAGGGATTGCCCCAAGGGGTTTGCAGTTTGCTTCCACTACAACCAGACTGGCCATCGGAAGGCCGAGTGCCCATAACTACTTCAGGGATCAGCACAGGGATCTGCACCTGCTGCTACTAGATCCACCGAGGCCCGGCCAATGAAGGCCGAGGCACCGAAGGCTCGCGGGAAAGCCTTTCAGTTGACAGCGGAGGAGGTCCGCGCAGCGACCGATGTCGTGGCTGGTATGTATTCTTTTATTTACTTATGCTGAGTTTGAGATATTGTGCTTATATTGTGGTATGCTTCGGTACCTTCCTTGTGAATTATGTACCTGCTTTGGTGTTATTTGACTCGGGTGCGAGTCGATCTTTCGTGTCTTTAGCATTTAGCCAGCGCATCAGTATCCGACGACAGGCGTTGAGTCGACCTCTGCGAGTTTCTATAGCTGACGAGCGAGCGGTTCTTGCCACTGATGAGATTCGAGGATGTGTACTCGAGATTTTCGGTGTTAGGTTTTTGATAGATTTGGTACCGATTGCGATGGGGGATGTCTGTGTCATCGTGGGCATGGACTGGTTGAGCCGATTCGGAGCTGTTAGCGACTGCGAGGGTCAGTTGGTGACCATACGAGACCCTAGTGGGGGAGTACTTACGGTATATGGCGAGGGTGCCCGATCTGGGTTGGCATTTTGCTCGGCTGCTAGAGCGAGATAGAGTCTACAGCAGGGCTGTAGAGGGTTTGTAGCCTATGTGATGGATACACGAGTTATCGCAGAGAGGCCGAGTTCTGTCGGTGAGGTTCCGATAGTACGAGAGTTTTCGGATGTTTTCCCCAAGGAGTTGCCGGGTGTGCCTCCCGAGAGGCAGGTGGAGTTTCGCATCGATTTGGTCCCAGGGGCGGCACCTATTGCCAAGGCACCTTATCGGCTTGCGCCACCGGAGATGCAGGAGTTATCCTCGCAGCTTCAGGAGCTGTTGGGGAAGGGATTCATCCGACCGAGTAGCTCGCCGTGGGGAGCACCGATCCTTTTTGTCAAGAAAAAGGATGGTTCACACCGGATGTGAATTGATTACCGAGAGTTAAACAAGTTGACGGTCAAGAACCGTTATCCACTACCGAGGATCGACGATCTGTTCGATCAGCTGCAGGGAGCTTCTTGGTTCTACAAGATAGACTTGAGGTCTGGATATCACCAGATGAGGGTGCGGGATGAGGATATCCAGAAGACGGCGTTCAGGACTCGTTATGGGCATTACGAGTTCGTGGTGATGCCTTTTGGGCTCACCAATGCACCCGCAGTGTTCATGGATCTCATGAACCGAGTATGCAGGCCGATGTTGGATCGATCGGTGATTGTGTTCATCGACGATCTTCTAGTATATTCGAGATCCACAGAGCAACATGAGGAGAATCTGAGGGAGATTCTTGGAGTATTGAGATCGGAGAGGCTTTATGCCAAATTCTGCAAGTGTGATTTTTGGCTATGAGAGATCCAGTTCTTGGGACATCTCGTTAACCAGAATGGATTATCGGTCGATTCGGCCAAGATTGAGGCTGTTATGAGTTGGGAGGTGCCGAGATCCCCCACCGATATTAGGAGTTTTCTGGGGTTGGCCAGCTACTATCATAGATTTATCAGGGATTTCTCCACGATTGTCGTTCCCCTCACCAGATTAACCCGGAAGGGCGTTGCTTTTATTTGGGGTCCCGAGCAGCAGACCTCGTTTGAGACTCTTCGCCAGAGATTATGTGAAGCCCCGGTGTTAGCCCTTCCGGAGGGAATGGAGGATTTTGTGGTGTACTGTGATGCGTCTATATCGGGGTTGGTGCGGTGCTTATGCAGAGAGGGCACGTGATAGCATACGCATCAAGGCAGCTGAAGCCTCATGATACGAGGTATCCCACCCACGATTTGGAGTTGGGGGTAGTGTTGTTCACCCTCAAGATATGGCACCATTATTTGTATGGGGTTCGGTGTACCATATACACGGACCACAAGAGTTTGAAGTATCTAATGGATCAGCCCAACCTGAACATGCGCCAGAGGAGATGGTTGGATGTGGTAAAGGATTATGACTGTGAGATCATGTACCACCCGGGCAAGGCTAACGTGGTAGCCGATGCTCTGAGCCGCAAGGCGGAGAGTGCCCCGATTCGAGATATATGCATGAGGATGACGGTGATGACTCCGGTATTGGATACCATCCGAGAGGCCCAGGCAGAGGCTGTAAGACCGGAGAACCGCAAGAGAGAGTGGGTGATTGGGCAGGTATCCGAGTTTGTTACTGATAGCCGAGGGCTTATGACCTTTCACGGTCGGATTTGGGTGCCGTTTACGGGCGGGGCACGTAGCATATTGATGGAGGAGGCGCACAGATGGAGATTCTCGATGCATCCCGGGGCCACTAAGATGTATTTGGACCTAAAGAGAGATTATTGGTGGCCCTTTATGAAGAGGGATGTTGCGTGGGTTGTAGAGAGGTGCTTGACATGTTGCCGGGTTAAGGCCGAGCACCAACGTCCGCATGGCAAGTTGCAGCCGCTAGAGGTTCCCCAGTGGAAGTGGGAAACAGATTTCTATGGATTTCATCACCAAATTGCCGAGGGCCGCGAGGGTTGTTGATGCAGTTTGGGTGATTGTGGATCGGTTGACGAAGAGCGACCACTTCCTGGCTATCAGTGAGGGCTCTTCTGCGGAGAGGCTGGCAGAGATGTATGTGAGGGAGGTGGTGTCGCGGCATGGAGTGTCGATCTCAATTGTGTCAGACCAAGATGTACGTTTCACTTCCAGGTTCTGGAAGAAGTTCCATGAGGAGTTGGGTACGAGATTGCACTTCAGTACTGCTTACCACCCTCAGATGAATGGTCAGAGTGAGCGGACGATTCAGACGCTCGAGGACATGCTTCGAGCATGTGTTATGGACTTCGGTGGAAGTTGGGACACCTACCTACCTTTGGCTGAGTTTTCTTATAACAACAGCCACCATTCGAGCATTGAGATGCCTCCCTTTGAGCTTTTATATGGGAGGAGGTGTCGAACTCCCATCTGTTGGGGAGAGGTAGGGCAGCGAGTGATGAGTAGCACGGAGATAGTGCTTAAGACGACTGAGCAGATACAGCAGGTCAGGCAGAGGTTGCTGACAGCCCAGAGCCGCCACAAGAGTTATGCGGATAGGAGGCGAATGGAGATCGAGTTCCAGGTTGGAGATTTCGTACTCCTGAAGGTAACTCCTTGGAAAAGAGTGATCTGATTCAGGAAGAGGAGCAAACAGGGGCCCCGATACATTGGCCCATTCAGGGTGACCGCGAGAGTGGGTAAGGTAGCATACCGTTTAGAGCTACCTGCAGAGTTGAGCCAGATTCATGATACCTTCCACGTATCCCAGTTGAGGAAGTGTATATCCGATGAGACGGCAGTAGTGCCTCTAAGGAATATATTTAGGTGGATGCGAGCCTGAATTACATTTAGAATCCGATCGCGATCTTGGATCGGAAGATCAAGGTTCTGAGGAACAAAGAGGTGCCCCTGGTTCAGGTCCAGTGGCAATATCGGAGAGGGTCCGAGCTGACTTCGGAGCCGGAGACAGAGATACGGGAGCAGTATCCAGAGTTGTTTGCTGAGTGAGACTTCGAGGGCGAAGTCTGATTCTAGTGGGGGAGAATTGTAACATCCGTATTTCCAGGTATCATAATTTAAGTATTTTTCTTTTGAGTTAAGAAGAGGGACTCGACGAGTTGACGCCTCAACTCGTCGAGTAAGGTCGCGATTGATGACTCGGAGTAATGAATGGTCCCGACGAGTCGGTGAGGCGACTCGACGAGTCCGCGCTGTTGGCAGAAACCCTAAATCTTTGGGCATGAGCCCTATTTAAAGGCACTTATGGCCTTCAATTGCGGCTACCTTTCCCAGAAGTGAGAACCCTAGCGAGCTTGAGTGTGTAGAGTGAGAGGAAGAGCTATCTTGAGCTTTTTGGTATGATTTTGCAAGAAAGGAGAAAAGTTCCAGCAAGAGGGACCAAGGAAGGTTATTGTTTTGAGTTATTCAAGCAAGGAGCTTCATTGTGAGGTACAAAACTGAACCCCTTTCCTTCCCTATTGTGTAGATTCCGTTTTCGGGTTAGGGCTTGAATCACTTCATCTTTGGGGATTTGAATGCCTCAAACCCCTCTTGCAAGTTTGTGTAATAGATCTGGACCCTTCTAGGTCCAGAGAGCCGAGAATATGAAGCTTTAGTAGAGTAAACCTTGGGGTTTGAGGCTAGGAAGCATTTATGGGGTTTTTATGGTATATAATGCAAGATACACCATGCATGAACAACAAGTTCAGACCTTTACGTGATTTTTGGGTGTTAGAAGGCCAGATCTATAGGTTAGAGAAACAGATCTGACCTCAGAAGGTCAAATGAGTAATTCCATGGAGGAAACTCGCCGAGTCCATAAGAGAACTCGACGAGTCGGACCGGGTTGCCCCGCGATTCGTCACCAGTGGTAACCCGTTGAGTTGAGAGGTTAACTCGATGAGTCGAGTGAGGCCTTAGGAGGAGTCAGAGGACACGTATGGACTTTTCGAGTCACCCAAGTGCATTCGGCGAGTCTGGTCAGAGTTGGACCATTGACTGGAGTTGACTTTTAGGGTTTGGTCAACATTTTGACACTTGGACCATTGGAGGGGTAAAATGGTCTTTTCCCTTTCTGAGAGATTATAGGAAGGGATTAGTCTAGCCTATGAGAATCATTGTTAATTATAGATAAATTACTTTATGTGATTAGGCGGAGGCTAGATCAGTATTTCGAGTTCGAGACTTTCCGAGATTACCCGAGGTAAGTCTTCTCACTATACATTACCTAGAGTGGTATCTATGTGCAGACCGGAGGGTCTTATGTTTATGTGTATGTTTGAGAATTACGTGTTTTGTGTTATATGTATTCTATGTGTTATATAGACCGGACCAGAGGGTCCAACGACTTATAAGGCCAGAAGGCCCTCGATCCGACCGGACCGGAGGGTCCAACGAGCTACGGGACTGGAGGGTCCCGCTGAGACACATTAACCAGAGGGTCATACCGAGTTGTAGCCTCGAATGGCTTATGTGTTGTATGTGGTATTTTCAGGAACTCACTAAGCATTTATGCTTACCGTGTTATGCAATGTGTGTTTCAGGTACTAGCGAGGATCGCGGGAAGGCGCCGACATGATTTGTACACACTGGCAGAGGATTTGTAATTAAGATTCTGGGATATGTTTTATTGTGATAACATTTGATACTCCTGAGTGTTTAGATGATTTTTATGTGATATGTTATGTTGTAAAAATGAAAATTTGTTTTAATTTTTCACGTCGTTACACAGTACGTGGGCGTACGCCTAGTTTTGCTTAGTCCATTCTTTTGGTCTTAACCCGTTAAGACCTTAGCTCATTTCTCAGATCTGGACTCCCTAATAGCTCTTACTCCATAAAGTCAGTGACTTTAAGCCTTTGCATGGCTGATAAGGTCACAAACACACAAAACTCTTACTCTCTTACCTTCAAATGCGCATATCTCATGCATGGGCTGATTCTCACGTTCAATACCTCATTTTTATGGATCCTCAACACTAGGAACACTTAAAAGGACAGATATTAAGCTCTGGAGTGCAACAACTCATAAAGCGTCAAGCTTTAGGACCAAAAACACTAAAATGGACCATATCATGCACACAACAAAAGGATGGGAAAGCTCTGAGCTTTATACCTTCAAATGATGCTCCAACCACAGAAAGGCTTAGATCCAAAGCTTGGACTCCAACTATATTCTCTTACATGCTCCTTCTTCACTCCAATAATCCCACAAGAACACTTACAAGCTTACCATGGTCACACATAAGCTCAAGAACGAGGATTAGGGTTTAAGAGGGTTTATTGACTGAGGATGGTGGCCAGGAATGAGGCCATCTCATTCTTTTTATAGGGACACTCCTCTCAATTAGGGTTTTCCTTCTGTGCCTACTACGCCCAGCGTACCCTCTGGTACGCCTAGCGTACTAGGTGGCTCCGCTTCATTTTCACGCTGATGAGTATGCTAAGCGTACACACATGTACGCCCAGCGTACTCAGCAGCCACTTTTCTCAATTAAGGGACTTATCTTGCCAAGACTTCAAACTATAATCACTTCCTCGTTATACTTTTGTTCCCATGGACCCCATATCCTAGGAAAGGTGTCAAGATGCTCTACGCTTCCAGCAACTCGTCGCAACCCCGAGACTTCCTCCTGCCCGGGTTGCAGCCCACAAACCCTAATCTCGGACGATCTGAAACAGGATGTTACAATTCTCCCTCACTTGAATTAGATTTCGCCCTCGAAATCGCTCCTTATCAACACATAGATTGAACCCAATAACCCGAGGAGCCCCACCGAAAGGACCCCAAATCAAAAAACGACCTCTTTCAAAGACACCTGAACCCAACAGGAACTCCCGGCCCCGAAGAAGGACAGACCCAACTGCCGCTGCGATACTCGATCTGGCTCTCCAGAACTTGAAACTCTAGTGGTCTATCTCCCTGCCAGACCACTCTCGCAAAACGTCATCCTGCTAATCGCCCATCGTCTAGCAGACTCTAGCAACACTCTCCAAACGCTGATTCTCTAATCGATCCCGATCGCAACTCCAAAAGAAACAGAAAGGTCTTAACCCTCCTTAAGGACCCACCGCCTGAACAACTAGCAGAACCCTTCTGAAGGAATGATCCTCAAAACTCTGCCCTCAGGCGCAAGAACACGGTGAAGACAGCTCGAAACGATCCTCTGATACTCTTAAACATAAGCCCCAGCTTCTCTCAATTGTCCCCTTCAACACTGAGCATCAGGTCAGCTCTCGACCCAATAGATGAACCTCCAAAGGTTACTCATTGTATAACAAGAACGTCTTACCGACTTCCTTCTTACAATAACTATCTCGGCTCATCGTGACACACAAGTCACGAAGTTCTCTTTATCCCAAGCGAATACTACAACTCATTTGAAATCGTCTCACCTTCGACCTCTGTCGTCTACTAACCACTGATTCCATACGTCTCGCGGTTCTTCCCCTACAGACGAAACTGACCCACTCTAGTCTAAGACACCTGATGGGGAAAAATACTTCTCAAAATGAACCCATCTACGAATTCGAAACCTCATGTCGCCTACTCAACACACGAATGAATCCAGACTCAAGCTCGAGAGTCTGATTCAACAACAAAATTGGAACCACTCAATTCCAATCTGGTACTCAACTCATGACCCAAGATTCGCGAATTCAACACACACCATTTCTCCAATTCCTTCCGATTACGATAATCCCTTCTCAACCTGAGATATAACAATTCTCGACCGACACGGAGACCCCAGTCTCACCCCTGGTTTGGCACACAAGTTCCCGAAGACTCAAGTGGTAAGGTTGCACAAGCCTAAGGACTCCTCTGCGTCATACTCGGACTAGTGAATATTATAGCTCTCGGAAGGACATCATTCACCATTATCGAATATTGAGTGCTACGGCCTCCCCCGTAGTCTTGCGATACTCTCTCACTGACTTGTGAATGTTACGGCTCCCCGTAGTATCACAACACTCTCTCTCTAACCAGTGAATACTACGGCTCCCCGTAGTATCACGACACTCTCTCGCTGACTAGTGAATACCACGGCTCCCCGCAGTATCATAGCTCTATCCCACTATCCAGTGAATACTACGGCTCCCCGTAGTATCATGACACCTTCTTTGGCTGACTCATGGATGCTACGGCTCCCCGTAGTCTTACAACACTCTCTCGCTCACTGACTCACCATGGGCTCACTCCACGGTTTCTCCTAATAATCCCAAGCGAATACTCCCACCCGGATCCACTTGCTCTCTTATCACCCCATAGCCTCATCATTAAGTCATCACCACACTGAGTTCACCAACTCATGCTCCGCAGCTCAACATAGATAGGTGCTTACACCCACTCAGCTTATGCACCACCACTCCTGATGTAAGTTCTCGTGGGCAAGGCACTTTCCTCAACACATACACCCTTAGACAGTCCCATTCCGACGACAATTAACTGTTGGGTTCCCACTGGAACAATAAAATCATTCGGGTACCTCGGTACACCATCACAGCATCTCACGATGTCTTGCCTCAACCACTCATCTTCCACTTATGCAACTTGAAACCTTGAAATATTCTCATCTCACAAATTGAAACGCGAAAGAAATCGTCAACGGCTGAAAACCTGCTGACGAAAATCCAAAGCTCCATCCTCTACTGATTACCATCCATATGTAACTACTCATACCGGCCCTATAATTGGTTGAAAAATCAACTGTTGCCCCTCCTGGAGTATAAATCACAATCTATATCGATACCCACATCTCTCAGCAATTGCACCTTGAAATCAGCGGCTCGACTGCCTCGAACTCAACATTTGCAAACCTTGCTCCTCGTTTCATCCATCAATAACCCAGATTTCCTGTGTCTGCACCGCAGATCTCCATAGCCAGTTCTCCAACCGTACATAAACAGATCGTTGATCCTCTTAATAGAATACCCAGTTCTCCCCCACTCATGATGCGAACCATCACCAATTGGCATACCAACAATCTACTCCATAAACTATTTCACCAAGTGCATCACACTTGACTCTTGGAACGTACCACGTAATCACATCAATGATATTCCCGATGGAAACCAAGAAACTCCAAATATCCCGTAACTCGTACAGAAATCTCAGAACCTCTCAACGTGACTGCCTCTAGTCATCTTGAAGCCTCAGACCGACACCGTCGGATACACCAACTTCTCCGAAATAATCCTAACTCTCGGTCTGGAAATAATGCATTATCACACACCTCGTCTCTACCTCCTCGACCTGCCTCCCAATACGGGAATCGTCATCAAAGTGCGAGACCTCACTATCGTGGCCGATACACAACATAACGACGAGGGCCACTGCCCCAGTGTACTCCTCTTGATCACTTGAAACCGTTGCTAAAAACATGCTTGACTCGACTAAAGCATCCCTTTGTCCTCATCTCAGTCTCCACTAATAGTTCTCTCGTGGCATAAGGAATACCTCGCAGCAAACATACTGCCCAAATACTCTGGTGAAAAGGTTGCAACCCTATGCTACCCCACGGGGTTTACCTCCAACTTTGAAACCGAAAACTCTTATCTCCTTCGCTTCTCCCAAAAACGGGGACAACACAACTCTTGTCACAGAAGGTGACGTCTCATCTATCATTCGATTGCTCAACTCAGACCGTGATCTTCCAATAAGCATCACCTCTACTCATCCCTGAGTCTTGCGACTCCAACTGGCATCTTACCAATAAAATCCCCCGGAATCTAACTCGATTTTTCCTCTCAAGGTAGGCTCCATTAAAACTCGCTCGACATGGCCCTCGGGCCCCACACACTATCACCTTTGATCTCGGTCTAATCAATCACAACGGGATAACTGGTAATACATATGCACTAACAGCCACAAATCATGGTTCTCGAACCATGTGATCACCTCTCAATTTGCTACGAATCATGGCAACCGAACCATGTTATCTCTCTTCTCAATCTGCTACTTAGAACCTCTAGAATTCTCCCTGTTTCGAGTATGGGTCCTCTGCTTTCAGTAGTACGGGCCCATACTACCTGCCACATCTACCCATACTTTCCACACGGATCGTCCCAGATTTCCTAAGTATCTGCTCAACCTTCCCGATCACCAATCCCGTTATACCTAGTCGCTCTCCAATGAATATTCTCCTCTATTAGCGTACTCATCTGACTAAGGGCTCTCCCTAGGCTCTTCCTAGGTTCTCACACTTCTCTGCCATCAGCTGCAGAAGAACTCCATATGATGCGAGCCATCTACCTCCTGAATATCGTCATATTCACTTAGTAGCTGACTCCCATCATCAAGAGTCCCACAAAGCATGAAGCAAGCAGCATTCAGGCATCAATTAATCTCTACCAACACGTAAAACCACTCTAAGTTACAACTCCACCTGCTCTACTTACACTCAAAAGGTGTCATCGAACTCAAGCAACTCTACCCCTCACAGGTATCTAACTACTCTCTCAGTAGGCTCCTCCGATGCTCATCTAGGTATCTCTCCTAGATTACTCCTCTACTCAAAGATCTCTCTTTCTCTAAAAGATTCATGCTGGATACTCTTACTCCGTACATACTCAAAGCACATCGAATATAGCAAAATTCCCAGGCTAAGGCATCACAAATCAGGCAACTCTAGCCCTAAGATATGAAATACCTAGCATTTCTTCTAGCATGCATCACTAATATCTCAATAATAATTCATAACACAAATAAGTAAGGGTATTTTGGGAAATCACCGTTCGGGCTCTCGCTGATTGTACACACTGCTCCTTCTCGTTTTTCTCTTAGAAACTCTTGCTCGTTTTAGAAAAATCATTTCTTTTGAAATTTTTTCTCAATTCCTCAGTTTGAGTCCAGATATACCCGAAGGTGCATCCGAATCCCTCAAACCAAGGCTCTGATACCAACTTGTAACACCGTAAATTTTCAAACAAAATTTTCATTTAAAATCATATAATTCTCATAACACATTTCACAAAAATCTCATTTATTTAATTGACAAATCGCAACTCCATAATTGTTTAATTACAACTCCAGGATCCTAAAAACATAACTCTTTCTCTGGTGTGTACAATCAAGCCGGCGCCTTCCCGCGATCCTGAAAAGAACCTGAAACACATATCATATAACACTGTAAGCACGAAGCTTAGTGAGTTCCCCAAAATACCACACACATCTCAGTAGCCTCTCATGGCTATACTCAGATAAGACCCTCCGGTCAATATGTCTCAGTGGGACCCTCCGGTCCCAGAACTCAGGTGGACCCTTCGGTCCTAACTCAATAAACTCATAATAACAATACTCAACATAAATCACAGAGACATAATGCAGAATATCACAATACACAATAAGCACATAAGACATCTCAGTCACACAAGGATACTACTCATGGTAAGTATAGTGAGAAGACTCACCTCGGATGACGAACAGCTCCTATAGACGCTGCTGCTATGCACCAGCCACTAACTCTGTGCCAAACCCACAATTATCCCAATTAGGAACCAAGTCCAAAACTCTCACTCATTAGGTTTAAAGGTAGTCCACTAACCAGTCCATCAATGACCTAAAACCCATTGGGCCCACCAAGGCCCAATAATAGATGGGCTCTCCCAAGGCCCAATTCTCAATATAAATGGCAAACCCAACTCAAGGGCCCAAAGCACAATATAATATTACTCTGCTCAAAGTCTCTAATACACAAGCCCAATCATCCAGGCCCAACCCTTAAGGCCCATTAACAAATTCAGCCCAAAAGCTCACATTGGGGTTACGTGGGGCGTACCTCCCTTGGTACGCTCAGCGTACACTAGCATGCACGAATCTGATCGGGGACACCAACCCAGTACGCGGGGTGTACTGGAATTACGTTGGGCGTACGCCCAGTTTTGCTTAGTCCATTCTCTTGGTCTTAACCCGTTAAGACCTTAGGTCATTTTACATATCTGGACTCCCTAATAGCTCTTACTCCATAAAGTCAGTGACTTTAAGCCTTTGCATGGCTGATAAGGTCACAAAGACACAAAAATCTTACTCTCTTAACTTAAAATGCTCATATCTCATGCATGGGCTAATTCTCACGTTCAATACCTCATTTTTATGGATCCTCAACACTAGGAACACTTAAAAGGACAGATATTAAGCTCTGGAGTGCAACAACTCATATAGCCTCAAGCTTTGGGACCAAAAACCCTAAAATGGACCATATCATTCACAAAACAAAAGGATGGGAAAGCTTTGAGCTTTATACCTTCAAATGATGCTCCAACCACAAAAAGGCTTAGATCCAAAGCCTGGACTCCAACTCTATTCTCTTCCATGCTCCTTCTTCACTCCAATAATCCAACAAGAACACTTACAAGCTCACCATGGTCACACATAAGCTCAAGAACGAGGATTAGGGTTTGAGAGGGTTTATTGACTGAGGATGGTGGCCAGGAATGAGGCCATCTCATTCTTTATATAGGGACACTCCTCTCAATTAGGGTTTTACTTCTGTGCCTAGTACGCCCAGCATACTAGGTGGCTCTGTTTCATTTTCACGCTGATGAGTACGCTAAGCGTACACACATGTACGCCCAGCGTACTCAGCTGCCACTTTTCTCAATTAAGGGACTTATCTCGCCAAGACTTCAAACTATAATCACTTCCTCGTTATACTTTCGTTCCCATGGACCTCATATCCTCGGAAAGGTATCAATATGCTCTACGCTTCCAGCAACTCGTCGCAACCCCGAGACGTCCTACTGCCCGGGTTGCAGCCCACAAACCCTAATCTCGAACGATCTGAAATTGGATGTTACATATACATACATTCATCACATTGATGAGGCCCTCTTGAAATGTAGATCATTCCAAGAAAATAAATTGCCTCAAGATGATCTTCATTTGCTGCTTGTCTCAACAAAGACAATCCTAAATCAAAATGGCCATAATAGAAGCACTCTTCCTGTTGACAGAATAACAATATCAATATATAACATCAATGACACAAAATATTAATAAATGGTATAGATTACATATAATTAATGAAATTACACATACAATTCCTTGTCTGAACATGGCTTCAATGTTATTATGCAATGCACATGTGCGTATAAATGAATCAACATTCAGATTTTTGGGACCCATTCCTTCAATCATGTCAATGCATGCTGTTCTGAACACTTGAGGATCACCCCCCGCTTCATACATCTTCTTTGAACTTCAAAATTTTAAATACATGGTAAATAACAAATAAAGAAAGTTGTATTTCATCAAATATACATTCATTAGTTGATGTTTATTGAGAATTACCAAAGTCTTGCAGAGACGATGTCTTTCACAGATTCTGACCCTAATACTACAAATAGCTGACTCAAAATCTCTAATGGGAGATCATCTAACGAACGGCGACTTCTAGTAATCGACATTCTACTAACAAAATAGACATTGGAGTAGTTGATTTCAATTTCTTTTTAAAAAAATAAGTGTAACTATGAAAAACAGTGTAACAGGGTATGGAAAAAAATACTTACTTTATGATGATCTGGTCGCGAGGTGTACAGGAGTGTCTATTATAGGAGAAAATCGATTTTAAGAACGATTACCCTTCGACGATTTGGGGGTTTTAGTGTTTCTATGGAGATTTATCGTCCGGAATAGTTGAGACGTTCTGAATGGTTGAAGAACTGATAACGTCGGTGTGACGTCAGAGGTATGATGGTGCCTCAACGCTTCAGAGTGCAAAAAGAGTAAAGTGCCCTTGAAATCATTTCAAATATGTGAATACTAAGGATATTTGTGTCAAAACACATTATTCAAATATTATAACCTTTTATAGGTAACAGTGGAATTTTGATTGTTGAAATGGAAAAGACAAAAATAACATATATATCATAATCTATAATGTAATACATTAGTCTATTTATATATATATATATATATATATATATATATATATATATATATATATATATATATATATATATATATATATAGGGGATAGGGAATATACATTACAGCCCCACCTAAGCTTAGGTACTAAACCTCTAAAATATGTCATTTTAACTTGCTAAATATACTCGGTTTGGTTTCACTTGGTAAATATATCATCCTCCATAACATTTATTTCTTTCATTATCGTTTTACCATCTCTGTTTTCTTTCCTCCATTATCGTTTATTACTTCACCCAAGTGAACATTACTAAACCCTAAACCCTAAACCTAAACCCTAAACCCTAAACCCTAAACCTAAACCCTAAACCCTAAACCCTAGACCTAAACCCTAAACCCTAAACCTTAAACCCTATACCCTAACCCTAAACCCTAAACCCTAAACCTAAACCTAAACCTAAACCCTAAACCCTAAACCTAAACCCTAAACACTAAACCCTAAATCCTATTTTGTCGATCTTGAATTTACATCTTGAAGTATTAATCTTGAATCCATTAACCGTAATCTTTATATAGTAAAACAATGTATTTTCAAGAGGTTTAGTACCTAAGCTTAGGTGGGGCTGTAATGTATATTCCCTTTTCCCATATATATATATATATATATATATATATATATATATATATATATATATATATATATATATATATAAGCACAAAAGAGTTAGCAATAGGAACTTTTTGGGCATTAAGATTTTTGCCATATTTTTTTCGTAAACACTTTTGGCCCGTGGAAACAAAATTTTTACCTTTTGGTAAAAAAAACACAAAAAAACTTTAGATTTTTGCCATAATTTTTTAGCCAGTTTGACAATTTTAGTCCTTATTATAAAAAATTATACATTTTGCACAATATACACGAAAAACATTTAGGTTTTTTCCACAATTCTTTAGCCACTTTGACACTCTTGGGCTTTACAGTCACTAGTTTTACATTTTGACATAAAAAACACAAAAAAAAAACATCCTGGGGCGAAGCCCGTGCTTTCTTCCTAGTTTACATTTATGTATTGATATTAAACCAAATTACAAATTAACTTCATCTCAAAAAACATTAAACACAAAAACACTTAGTCATTATCTTCTTCCTCCTCTTCTTCTTCATTCTCTTCTTCTTCATTAAACACAAAAACATCCCAATGGCCCATATGTCATCCATGGACACAAAAAGCCACTACCATGTCGACCAATGGCCCATATGTCATCCATGGACACAATAAGCCACTACCATGTCGAACAATGGCCCATATGTCATCCATGGACACCATAACCCATTACCATGTTGACGAATGGCCCATATGTCATCCATATGTCAACCATGGACACCATAAGCCATTACCATGTGGACCAATCAACCATATGTCATCCATGGACACAATAAGCAACTACAATGTTGACCAATGGCCCATATGTCATCCATGGACACAATAATCCACTACCATGTCGACCAATGGCCCATATGTCATCCATGGACACCATAACCCACTACTATGTTGACCAATGGCCCATATGTCATCCATATGTCAACCATGGACACCATAAGCGATTACCATGTGGACCAATCAACCATATGTCATCCATGGACACAATAAGCCACTACCATGTGGACCAATGGCCCATATGTCATCCATGGACACAATAAGCCACTACCATGTCGACCAATTGCCCATATGTCATCCATGGACACCATAACCCACTACCATGTTGACCAATGGCCCATATGTCATCCATATGTCAACCATAGACACCATAAGCCATTACCATGTGGACCAATCAACCATATGTCATCCATAGACACAATAAGCCACTACCATGTTGACCAATGGCCCATATGTCATCCATGGACACAATAAGCCACTACCATGTCGACCAATGGCCCATATGTCATCCATGGACACCATAAACCACTACCATGTTGACCAATGGATCATATGTCATCCATATGTCAACCATGGACACCATAAGCCATTACCATGTGGACTAATCAACCATATGTCATCCATGGACACAATAAGCCACTACCATGTTGACCAATGGCCCATATGTCATCCATGGACACAATAAGCCACTACCATGTCGACCAATGGCCCATATGTCATCCATGGACACCATAAGCCACTACCATGATGACCAATGGCCCATACGTCATCCATATGTCAACCATAAGCCATTACCATGTGGACCAATCAACCATATGTCATCCATGGACACAATAAGTGACTACCATGTCGACCAATGGCCCATATGTCATCCATGGACACAATAAGCCACTACCATGTTGTCCAATGGCCCATATGTCATGCATGGACACCATAAGTCATTACCATGTCGACCACTCAACCATATGTCATCCACTTACACAATAAGCCACTACCATGTCGATCAATGGCCCATATGTCATTCATGGACACCATAAGCCAATACAATGTTGACCAATGACCCATATGTCATCCATGAGTATACCATGGACACCATAAGCCACTACCATATATATTGACATGACCCGTACGTCTTTTGTATATAAGTTTCGGTTTAAACAGAAAAGCATAAAGATGTATAGTTTATTAATGTTTAGTCCTCGTATATAATTTTAAGTTAAAATTATACTATGAATACATCGTTAGTCTATGTTCTTTCCTGACGTTATTTATATGTATATACCCTATCTATCAATCTGTAACTACTTTAAATAAATTTGAATTACTAAATATTTAGCGGTAATTAGCACAGTTCGAATTTTTTATTAGCGGAGGTTCAAAGTATTTCACAATTCGTTTCCCTCCAACCTACACACGTTTATGCTGCATATTAGGGTAAGTTTACCGATTAGAAATAGGGTTTACATTTTCTGTAATCATCATCTCCGGCGGCTAATTGATGGAAATCTTTTTTCATTATACGTTTATGCACTGACTTTGGCTATATAGGTTGTCATTCATCTAAAATTTATTTTTATTTAATTTACTGTTGTCGTGATGATCGATCGTTTTTTGTTCTCTGATCATCTTCATGTAAATTGGTTTTGATTGTATTCAATAGTTTGCATGCAAAGTAATGCCTTCATATATAATTTATTTTTATTGTTTGCGTCAGAAAGATGTCAACCCCGAAAGCAAAAGGAGCATCCGGTGTGAAGCCAACTAAATTCATTGCACCACAAGTTATGAAACGCAACAGGATTTCTGCTGCAAAATTCGTAAACAGACAGTTACAAGATGAAGAAATCGACTTCCCAATACCAACAACCACATCCAAAGCACCTATAATATCTACCAACAAAACCCCTAAACCTATATCATTAACATCACCCATGACTACCACTTCCTCGGCATCACTTACAACATCCACACCCTCCTTAGAAAAAACATTTAAAACTTCAAAAACAGGAACAATACAATCGTCAACACTAACATCAATAACCAAAACTTCAGCACCTACTTCATCTAAACCATCCTCAACACCAACACCCACTACCACATCATCAACACCTATATCTACTACCACAACCTCAAAACTTGCATCTACACTACCATCCTCCACAACTACAATAACTACCACACCCTCCTTAAGTAAAGGAACTACCACATCCTCAACATATACATCTATCCCAACACCTACCCCAGAATATGCCCCATCAACATCACCTATCCCAAAATCTACCCCATCACCAACACAACCAACCATGAACGGATCTGTAGTGGAAAGTGTAGAAGGTGAAAACAATTTCTCTAAATATTGTGGACCAGATGGACGTTTAAATGTTCATGTTTGAAAAAATACGTCTGTTACCAATCAAATCTTAATTACAACTTTTTCTATGTATTAAATTTTGGTTTACACCTACATATCAATTCATAACTTAACACATCACATGATTACTTACAGGCTAATGCCACTAGGCCCTTGTGCACACTTTATTAGTCAGTCCTTTAAACAAAGAGTAGATCCAGAAGGGTACGCTTGGGCACAAGTAAGCAACGAAATGTGAGAATTATATTGGGAGGAGTTTCAGGTAATTAACTATAAGTGATAAATTGTTGTTTGGTAAACATTTACACTTCAACTTATGTTTATATTGTTAATGTGTAGAAAAATGTTGTTGGGATGAAACAATAGACTCGCTGGTGAGGCAAGCTTGGGCAAGGAAAGCGGCACAAAGTTATGGTCAATATCTCTTCAACATGAGGAGCCCAAAAAGAAACAAACATGGCTTTAAACCAGCTCATATTCCACAGGAAGTCTGGAACTCCTGGCAATTAAAATGGAATACAGAAGAATACAAGCTAAAATCTGAGCAGAACAAGAAAAATAGGCGTAACGATGTGGCTGATGGAGTAGCAAAACCTACACATAACGCTGGATTTGCATGTCATTTGAAGATAGCTTCTGATTTGGTAATTTTTTAAATGGTACATCGTATCAATGTTTGCATGTGTTAATCTGTATATTTGACTTTTTATATGGTATTTATGCAGAAGAGGAAATTAGGACATGAGCCACCCCATAGTGAATTGTTCATGTATACACACACTAAGAATCATGATGGAGTCACTTTCACAAATGAAAAAGATAGACAAATTCATGTAATATTCATTTCAGTTTAAATTAACTTTTATATTGTAGCTACTCCATAATATCATTCCTAAATTTGATATCTTTTAACTTATAATATTTTTATTTTGTAGGCGACCTATACAGAAAAACGGGAAGAGTTGGAAGCTGAAGGTGTTGAATTTGAGGAGGACAATCTATTTTATGCTGTTGTTGGTGGTCATGATAAAAAAAAGACTTTATGGATTAGGCTCTTTTGCAAAGGCAGTTCCCAATAGGAATGGTAAAACGGATGTATCTTACATTCCGGAAAAAAATGATGAAATTGAAGAAATGAGGGAGCTTGTTGCTAAACAAAAACAGCAAAACGAAGAGCTTAAAGAAATGATGAAAGCCCAACAAGAGGAAAACAAAGCAAGGGTTGGGCATCTTGAAAAACAACTTCAAACGACATTGGATCTTATTAATGTCTTTACAAAACAAAAAGAGTAGTAGTTTGATATATGTTTATTGAAGATTATGTATTTTAGAGTAGCAGCTTTCTTTTTTCCATGTAATAAATAATTATTTTGTTATTTTATGATATAATGGTTATGATTTTTTTGTTTTTTTGTTTTTCATATATTACTACAAAATTATTTGGATATAATTTATAAATCAATTATCCATCGGTCCATATTGAATCTGGTATATAATATATACACCACTAAAATTGCTAGGGATTCATGACCACGGAATTTGCTAGGAAGTGATCAAACTGAATTTGCTAGGGATTCATGACCACGGAATTTGCTAGGAGATCATCAAACGGAATTTTCTAGGGATTCAGCACGACGGAATTTGCTACGGAATCACCACCACAGAATGTACTAGGGAATGACCACCATGGAATTTACTAGGGAATGACCACCACGGAATTTACTAGGGAATGACCACCACGGAATTTACTAGGGAATCACCATCACGGAATTCGCTATAGATTCATCACCACGGAATTTGCTAGGGAATCACCTCCACGGAATTTGCTAGGGAATCACCACCACGGAATTTGTGATGGAATAACTACCACAGATTGTGCGATGGAATCCTACTACGGAATACACGACGGAATACCACTTACCATGGATTTAATTTCGTTGTCACATTTGTGACGGAATTATCTTTTCCGTTGCAAACCCTCGCTACGGCGTTTTTAGGGACGGAAATAGGTCGTTGCAAATTCCGTCGCTAATCGTCATTTGCAATGGAATTTTAGCTTTTAGCAACGGATTCCTTCCGTAACAAAATCGCGTTTTTCTTGTAGTGGGGAGATCCCAAAATTTGAACTTGGGTCAGTGGGATAGTAAGCCACATCTTCCACAAGGCTTATGAACCAGTACGAGATAGTTCAGATAATAGCTAAAATCGATATGGTTTATTATAAATGGCAACAGGATCGAATTTAAAATGACTATTATTTTATGATAACTTTAAAACAATATCACCAAGGATCCAATTACATGAGATATAAAGATAATAAAATAATCATAAGATGTTTAGATGACAGACTTTGAAGTCTTTGATCCCATTTGGTTTTGGGTAGTTGATGAAGATGACAATAAAGCCCAAAGGAGAGCTCTGGTATATAATGTATCCACCACAAGTTTGAGTCACCAAGAATTCTAGCTCTCCAATTGTATTAAGTACTTCCTTTAAGAACTAATAACATAATAGTCTTAAAACAAAAGCACTTAGAACACCAACACTTTCACTAGTCTACTTTGAAGAGAAAGAGAGGGAAAGAGGGCATGAATTCGGATAAGGGGGGAAAGAAAGGAAATATGATGCGTGTTTTATTTATATCACGAAAAGCTTTAAATTTATAAACCTAATTATTCTAACCAGCTAAAACACAATAAACAGTGTACTTAGACATGTAGTAGTAAAGTAGAGTAAGTCAGGTATTGAACACAACGAATGGAAATTCTAATTAAGAAAATAAATGCTAAAAAGTAAACTAAAGGAAATAGCTTTAAACGGGGGGTTTTTATATGATTTATCAAGTTCAAAAAAAACTTAAATCAAGCAATCAATTAATAACACTTCAAACAAAGACAAGCAACTAGAAAACGATTTTTAATCAAGCATAAAAGATACTTTCATGTAGCTTTGATTCTCCCTTTTCCTATGGTTAATTTCAAGATAATGGACTATTCTGTTTGTTACCAATAAATTACTAGTAGTATTTTTCTCATTCTCATCCAAATCACAATCTTTAGTTAGATGAGGTCCGCTACAATTTTCACACCCAACTTGTTTAGCATGAATCGATTGCCCCATCTTAAAGATTCTTCTAGCCATAGTGTCGAGCTTCGCGATTATAGAATTTGTGATATCTTGACCTTCATCTTCATTAGCCTTTCTTCTCATGACATCTTCTCTTGGGATGTGGTACTCTCTCGAATGCTTAGCAAACTCCTCAATCAATGCCTTCTTGGTCGTCGGATCCTTCTTTATCATAGGCCCTTGAGAATCGAGTAGTTTTCGAGTACACACATTGATTCCATTATAGAAAGTGGAAATCTCTTGTTGCACATTCAAATTCTGCTGAGGCAAATTCCGTAGCATTTCCTTGTAGTGCTCCCAAGCTTCAAATAGTTACTCCCCATCTAATTGTTAAAAAAATTGTATATTTTTCTTCAATTTAGCCATTTTCGGGGATGGACTAAATTGTTGGATAAATTATGTTCTTAGATTATCCCATGTCGTGATAGCGTCGGGTGGTAGTGATTTAAACACGTCTTTGCCACATCCTTGAGTGTAACGGGAAAAAGTCGCAACATTATCGCATCTTTAGTCATGTTGGGAATATTAAAGTAATTTGTAATCCCTAGCACCTCGTCAATGTGCTTGTACGCGTCCTCGTGGTCCTTCCTGGAGAATGGAATGTCTTTGAGCATGTTGAGGATATGCCCTTTGAGCTCAAAGTTTGTCGTACCTGGAATTTCGGGTTGCATGAGACTGGGCCCATTATCATGTCGTATCCGCCTATTGTACTCCTACATGGTCATATTTGCTATATCCCCCATGTATTCTACCTCGCTCTCTATCTCACTCCCAGATTCGGTTTCTGGTTCGTAACTACTATCGCTCTCGTCCGACTTATTTTTCAAAGGTGAAATCATTTCGATTTTCAAGCCCTTCATTGAGTTGTCTTCTTCAACTTTCTTCTAACCCTTTCTTTTGTAAAATGTGGATTTTGGATCGTCAAAAGGTGGCACGATATTCGAGGAGGATCCTCTAGTTATAAACTACTACAACAAAACAAGAAAAATGTGTAAAATGAACAAAATTGAAATAAAAAGAAAATATGTGAAATTCCAGTAACCACATCGTGACAATGCAAGCTACCACGTCATGGTCCCTGTAAAACAAAAACAAAAACTTTA
The DNA here is from genome assembly GCF_052849685.1 of Lactuca virosa. NCBI lineage: Eukaryota > Viridiplantae > Streptophyta > Magnoliopsida > Asterales > Asteraceae > Lactuca > Lactuca virosa. Next base: position 203,894,338 of record NC_136434.1, read on the forward strand.
ACTTTTTGCGGATTTAACCCCACAAAAAGGATCTTTCAGTTAATGGCAAATAATTTTTAACTAAAATTAAACCATTCCTCGGCAACGGCACCAAAAACATGATGTGTGTTTTATTTATATTGCTAAAAGCTTTAAATGTATAAACCTAATTATTCTAACTAGCTAACAGAGAATAGGCAGTGTACCTGGTCGTTTAGTAGTAAAGTAGAGTAAGTCGGGTATCAAACACAAGGAACATAAATTCTAATTAACAAAAATAAATGCTAAAAATTTAAACCAAAGGAAATAACTTTAAATGAGGGTTTTTTTATCTGATTTTGCAAGTTCGGAAAAACTTAAATCAAGCAATAAACTAATAATACTTCAAACAAAAACAAACAACTAGAAAACGATTTCTAATCAAGAATAAAGTATACTTCCGTTTAGCTTCGAAACCCCCTTTTACCTTGGTTAATTTCAAGAAAATGGATTAATTTCATTGGTTACCAATAAATTACTAGTAATTTTCTTCCGATTTCCTAGCATATATCAAATTATGATCTTTAATTTCAATGATCAAACAACTTAAGAACAACAAATTGATATTTAGATATATATTGGACAATGAATGATAATATCTAAGAATTACCTATCTAGCATCATGACAAGTAAATCAAGCACATATTATGTATGAATAATGCTCTCTAACACTATTATAGCAACTAACTTTTACCACCAAGATCTAGGATTTGTTCAATCACTAGATCTAATAATTCAATGATTATAAACAACAAGATAATAAGTTCATGCAATCAAATTGATCATCTAATTACACAAAACTTGCAGGAAAATAGTAAAGTTTAGAACATTAATATACTAGGATAATGATCTATCAAACACAAGTTAAAACCAACTTCATAAATCCATAAAATAAGAAATCAACGCATTATATTAGAGTTCATATAATCTAAAAAACAAAGTAAATGATTATTAGCCCATGATAATAGCATAAACACACATAATCAAAGAGTAAACTAAGTTAAAAATCATGAAAACTAAGGAAACTAAAATATTAATGATGTTCTTCGCTCTAATCTCTCAAATCCTTGTTCTCCAATCAAAATCGAGCCTTCCAAGTCTTTCTAGGAATCAACAGATCTCTAAAGCATATCTCAAAATTTTACCTAAAAATCGGTATTTATAATTTCTAAAAATTAGGTGTCACACTATGGCAATATGCTTGCCACGTCGTGGGAGACATCTCAAACGCGTAGGCACCAAGTCTCAAACGCGTAGGCACCACGTCATGGTATGTATGTGACCACGATGTGGGAAACATATTTATACACATCCTCTTGTCTTCATTCCCTCTTGATGCATGCCCTAACCTCCAAGTTTCCAACTTTGTATAATTTTGGTCATTTTCTTTGAGAATGTCATTTTTTACTACAAAATAGAATTTATACTTTATAAGCATCAAATATCTTTGTAATTAACCAAAATATAGGTAAAATGTTTTTAAATAATGCATGTATATAGCAATACCAAACTACTAGCAAAAAATGTAAGCCTTACACACTCTTATATACTCACACTTGATATCCAAGACTTATTCTTCCATTAAATACAAAGGGATGGCAATTAGAGGCATGGTAAATGTAAGAACAAGTCAATCAAGCAACATACCATCCTATAGGGATGGTATCAGCCGAATAAAGAGGGAGAGGGAGAGGGTGAAGTGCCAAACACTTCATCCTATTAAACTAATGTACATGGTTAAGTCTAGTGAACTTCAATGTGTCCAAAACCTTGTACACAATATATTAAATCATACCATGCGATTAAATAGCTAGTTACACTCTCTAGAAATATTATGTTCATAAAATATAATTCCTCAATTAGATACAATAGTTGATAATATTTATTTAATAATCAAATTACAATAAATACTCTATAAGTAACTATCTATTAAATGTGTGACCCTATAGGATCATATGTTATTAACTAGATCATTCTAAAAAAATTCTTGTGAAAAATATTTATGCGCAAGAGTCATTATAGAATGATATTTGCTAATGAAATAAGATCATATAAAGTCACACCTTATAGCAAGTTACTACTACGTGATTATTTATTAGAGTAATTTGATTATTAATGAATATAAGTATTTAATTGGAAAATTAATATTTTGTAAAAATAATATTTACCATCATATTTAGAATTTTTATTTCTAGGAAATAATAATAAAAGCGAACAAAACTAGTTATATTAATATGACATGAATATATATATATATATATATATATATATATATATATATATATATATATATATATATATATATATATATATATATATATATATGTTTGTGTGTGTATGTGTTATGTACAATTATTTGGACACTTTAGTTATACGTTGAGTGAAAGACATTCCAAAACCCTACATTCCCTCTCCAAAACCATGGGTTTGAAGAGGGATGGGAGGCTTGAGTGTCTGACTTCTTCTTTAACTCCATACCTTCTTACAAAGTATGGGTCGTGAATTTAATGATCTTGTGGTACATATGTGAGAGTATATAAAGGAGTGTAAGGGTGAAAAACTAGCTTGTTTTTCATCATATTTCTCTTCTCTTTGGGGCTGCCAAAACTGAGAGCACCTTGTGCTCTTTCCCTCATCTCTTCATTGCAATGAGTTGTGAAGATTGAGTACGTGTAAGTTTCTTCTCCTTAAGACTTCTTTGGATATGTCTTAAGGATTAAGAACAACTTATATACAAGTGAAGAATAGCATCTTTGGTGGTATATCCTTGCTTGGTGGATACCTCTAAAGAGCTTCTATGTTGGAGCTTCTTGTCATCTTCATCAACTCCCAATCTCCCATGAAAATCAAAGACTTCAACGGTTGTAATCTTTTCCTTTCTATTTTTTATTTAATTTTTCCATGATTGCAAAATGATCATTAGTGGATTAAAATGGTTTTAAGTTTATTCTAATTTTGAAACTTCCGTTACCGTTTTTAGCATTTTTGGGAAAACGTTTTTGAATAAAACCCAACATCTTGAGCATATAGACCTAACAAAAACATAATGGTCTCTCGTGAATCTTTAATACAAATTTTGATACAAGCTTAAAGATACGATAGTTAGAAGATAATATTAAATTTAAGTTAGTACACTACAACACATGTACTTAGTCCAATACAAAATATTAGATAATAGTTAGTCCAAATTCTTAAGTATTGATTATATTTGTGAAAAAACACTCATCTTCGGTAAGTGACTAGTTTATCAGGATAAAAACCCAAAAATTACAATTTGGGTAAAAAACTCACGTTGTCGATTTTTGATACTTAACTGTAAATAATTGTCATTATTTTGGGGTTAACTGCAAAAAAAAAAAAAAGAATAAAAAAAAGAAAGAAAGACCTTTATGATGTTTTATTATCAATTTTAAGAAATTCTCATTTAATTACAATGTTAATATTTTTTTTTAAAAATCAAAAACTTGGTAATAAGTTTCAAACTAACAACAATCCTTTTTTAGTCCTAATGACAATGGGTGTTTCTTGAAGTTTCAGTATATTTAAGAAAATTGATTTATATATAATATTTTTATATTTATATATATAATAATAATATATTTTATTTTTAATATTATACAACCTTTTAAAACATAAGTTGGTGTTAAATGTTAAAAAAATAATGTATACCAATTAACTTCTAAAATTTAATGGTATAATGAGTAAAAGAATTAATGGTACTTTTTAACAAAAACACAAGGAAAAATCAAATATTTTTTATTTGTTTTCTATCCATTTAAAATTACGACAAGTATTCAGTTTTATATTTTTAATAGTATTTTAAGATATTTTTCATATTTTTAAATAGATTAGAATATGGATAAAAATGAAAAATAGAATATTATTTAATTTTTCAAACAAAAAACATTGTTACCTTTTAGAATCATTTTTCCAAATTCTTATAATTAACATATGCAACACAATTAACTTTTTATTTTTTCGTTTTCGTTCTTGCTGTAAAAAAGAAAATAAAAAAAAAATTATGCTACACAGTAAATTTCAGGTCAATTTATGTAGCTACATATATGGATAAAAATCTAATCTATTACATAAATTAATACTTACTAATAATTAGCCAAAAGACCTTTTCAAATTTTATCATCTCATGGTTACAAAGTAGCATTGAAGTCTCCAGCACAAGTAAACGCTGGCATTGAAGTCTCCAGCACTAGAAAAGTCAGTTGACATTTTCAAGCTTTTTAAGTCTCATTTTCCATCAAGTAGTAAAGACTCCAAAACACAATTGCAATTTTCCAAGCTTATCTAGTCATCATCCCATTAAGCTGTAACGACTCCAAAAGTCGCTTGCTATATTCCAAAAAAACTTATATTCCAAAAAAACTTAGGTGCTGTTTGTTTTTCTATAAAAACTTCTTCAAACCACCTATTGGTGTGCGGCGCAGCACACGCGCACTTTCCTTCTCGCAGCAGTTTGTTTTTTGGAAGGCTTCAGACTACAAAACCTCTGCGCGTGTGCTGCTTGGCGCAGCACTTGACTTGTCTCTTCTAACCTCTTCCGCTTTCATTTTTTCTAAGTGTTTTTTTAAGAATTTTTGTATAACTTTTTTTTTTAAACTTTTTTTTAAACTTTGATTTTCTTAAATTTTTATTTACTGATGTGATACAATTTATTTTTATAATTTCCACGGTTTTTTTTAACTTGATTTTTTTAATTTTTTTTACTGTTTTATTAATAATATTTTCAATTTCAGTTGCATCTTTTTTAACGTGTGTAATTTTTAGGAACTTTGTAGATATCGTTTGCAATACTTTCTTAATTTTTTTATTATTTTCTTTTTTAATGTTTTTTAAAACTAGTTTTTTTTCTAGAATAAAACTATTAGCTTCTTTTACATTTTTTTAAGTTTTTTTTTAAAAAAAAAGTTTTATATTTTTGTTTTTTTACATGTTCTTTTTATTATTATTTCAATGCTTTAATACTATAATTATTAAATTTCGGTGTTGAGAAATATTTTCAGTTTATAAAATTAGTTTATTTAAATTTCAGTTTACTGCAGCAGTCTGCAGATGTTAAAAAACAAACATGCTTCTTATTATAGGCTGCAGCCGTTTGTTCCACCTCTTCTGCTACAGAGGATTGCAGAGGTGGTCCGCAGACTTCATGAATTTTCGCTTCGAAAAAACAAACAGCACCTTAAACTTGAGACTTACCAGTCATAAGCCAATCAGTATTTTCCAAGTGTTCTAAAGCCAACTATTTTCCCAAAATATAATGAGCTATTTTTTTTTTTTTTGAAAAAGTAAAATGTATGTTGTTTTTTTATCTGCAAAAAAGATGTTGACAAAAAGTTTGTGTTTCGCATAATTTTTTTTTAAAATTTGCAAAGTGTATAAATTATAGTAAACAAACAAACTAGATGTACACACACCCATTAACCGGATTGGTTTATAGAGGAAGGTAAAAGACAGTGGTGATGGTCGTGGTGGTGGTGATCATGGCAATAGTGGTGGTGGTGATAGAGGTTATGGCGTAATGGTAGAGGTGATGGTGGCGGCGGAGATGGAGGTGGAGGCGGCAGCAGTGAAGGTCACAGGTCACAAGTGATGAAAAAGAAAAAGCATTAACTTATAAAATATCATTAAATTTAAAAAGTTGATTGATATACATCATAAAATATCAACTTTCTTAAAGATGCTAAAACTTCAAGAAACACTGTTAATAGACCCGGCCCAAAGCATGGGCGAAGTCGGCCACAGCCCAAGGGCATCAAGATAATAGGGGCATTATATTTGATGAGTTACTTATATGTATAGTTATTTAATTTGGCCTAAATGTGAGTTGGTCCAACATTTTTAGTTGATATGGGGCAAGGCGTACGACGGGAAGCGGACATGGCTAAAAATATTGAACGCTCAATATAGAAATTAATTGAACCAATCACGAATCAAGACAGAATACGAGGAGTCTGTAGATAGTGTTCTCTGATTTTTCGATTATGAAATCCTTGATTCTATATATTGGGAATTGTAGATAGTGTTTCTAGTTTCCTAAATTTTGAGAATTTTACGTAGTGTTTCATGATTCTTCTGAATTGTGTATATGTATGTAGTGTTTTCTGATTTTGGTGATTTTTGGTTTCATGTTTTTAAAAAAGATGGCTTTTCCCGGATGAAATGCAAATTGGATTCATGGAACAGGATAAGGATTTCCCATTCCTTAGCTGGAAAGATATGTGGCCATGAAAGGCGAAGGAAGGCTGGAATGCCAACAGGCGTCTATTATTGAATTCACCTGACCCGACAGTACCCGTTCGGGGAATGTCCGGTGCCAAAGTCACTGAATGGGTAAGTCGCCAATCCCTAAAACGGACTATGTAATGCTATGTAATGTACTTTATCTACTGGGTTACGGGCGGTCATTTTACTAGTTATAATCTACCCTTGTGTGGTTCCTGTTGAAGCATATACTCGGGGGGTAGGTGTAGGGTGGACGATTTTAAAGCGGACTCCCCATTCATTAGATAGAGAAGATGACCAAGATTGCGGATCTTTAGTCTCTGTTTGTGGTGACATAAATCCCTCCCTACAACTCATGAATTAAGAATTCTCACAACAACAAGGTCTACTTGACATGAATTAGGCGTTAATGAAATATTTTACAGGAACCTTTCACAAAATTCCCAACTAATAGTAAAATTATCAACTAATGAGAATGCTTGATTATTAGACCATGGTATTTGATTCGGCAAATGCATCATTATTGTATACAACGATAAACCAAATCTGAATTATAGAGCTACGACACAATCAAACACAAACGAACAAAATATTGAATTGAATTGTATCGGCCTCTACTGGGGGTTATTACTTATTTTTGTATTTGCTGTTTTATTTTCCAATTATTTCTTCAATTAAGAAAAGGAGAGAGAACTAAAATAATATATTAATCGTTCTAAATATTCTCTCTCTTACCCCATTCGGAAGGATCTCATCTCATAATTATCCATGACTGTTTATGTCTCTAGCATGACTACTTGATAAATGTGGAGGGAAGTGGGGTAAATGGCCGATACTACTATTAATGGGGTTAATAAAATGAATCACACTTTTACCACTAAACTATACCCGCTACAGAGCAAATTATTATTTATAAATGGACCTTTTGTCGAGGTGCTTCTGTCTATGTGTAGATGGACTTCTTATACTTATATAAGAAGTAGGTATATCTCTTGTTATATAGATATATTTTACCTAGATAGTAAAGTGACCCGTTTAAGAATTCCATGAACCAAGCCCTTTTCTTTTAACTGACATGGTAAGGCGTAAGCCCTCGGTTCAAATCCGATAAGGGGCTATGTATTTTTTTCAGTCATAGTATGCATATTTGAAAGAAGAATAGCAATATTATTAATGCACTTCCTAATGATACGTAAACAATGTATTTCTAGTCCTTTATAGAGAAGAGATAACATACATCTTTTGAATTCATCATTTATCACTTAGGGTAGAACAATAGTATTTTATTGCTACAAGTATGGATTATTGAAAATAAATTATGAGAGTGTGTGATCCTTCTTTGTTATGGGTAGGGGTGTTCAAAAATATCCGTATCCGAAATTCCGATCCTAAATTCCGAAATTCCGAATCCGAATTATCCGAAAAATCGGATATCCGAATTTTCGGATATCCGAAATTTCGGATATCCGATTTTTCGGAATCGGAATTGGATAGTGTTTTTCAGATTTTTCGGATAATTCGGATATCCGATATCCGAAAATTTTGATTTTAGTTTATACATTATATGTTATTTTAATCACATATGTCTTATAATATGAATGTTAGTAACTAAAACATATTCATAATACCCTTAATTAGATACATATATTACTTCATATGCCTTTCTATTTTAAAAATATGTTTCTCTAATATAAAATTTTCAAATTTGAACAAAATTACAAATTTTTGGATATCCGTTTTGGTATCCGAATCCGTATCCGAAATTTCGGATATCCGAAATTTCGGATACGGAATCGGATACCAAAAAACAACTATCCGAAATTTCGGATATCCGAAATTCGGATATCCGAATTTTCGGATATCCGGTTATGAACACCCGTAGTTATGGGAGTTGGGACGATTAGAATTAGTAACTGGAAAACAGTAACAGGAGCTTAATTAAGGGTTTGACTTTTTTTGCTTTAGTACTATTTGTTAAATTCGATTACAATTTACTATTTAGAAGCCGAATACGCTTCTCGATGACTCTCTCTCTCTCTCTCTCTCTCTCTCTCTCAAACACTCGTTTTGTCATTTTCCTATAGGAACTCAAAATTGCCAGATTGGAATTTGGTACTAGGAGCGAGCATGAACTAGAGAATTACTTTTCACTTCTTCATCCTTTTCACTCTCTTGTTCCTGTCTCTCAAATTGGTTGCTCAGCCTCTCAAAGATTCTCATGCTCTAGCAGTTACTAATTGCTAACTTGCTATTTGTTTAATAAAATCAGTTTGTTTTCATTTATTGCTTTAATAATAATTACTTATTAGTGCCTATTTAAATCATGTGAATTAGGATTAGTGCCGATATTTAAATATCCATTAAAATAACTCAATTTTGCTATATAAATTAGAAATAGGATTGCAGATTACTTTGCTTATATGTAATTGCTAATTGAAACCGTTAGATCTTCTTTGTTCCAGTGTTTTTGTTTGAAATTCATGAGCACTTGGATTTGATTGCAAGGCTTCTGTGAGTTTTTGCTTATTTGTTGTAACCTGTTTTTTATTCCTTTCAAACTAGGATACCAATGAAACCAATCAATGTAAATAATTACTTGTTCTGACTTTTATTTTATTTAATCAAACCAAGTTAACATAGAAACCAATTAATGCAAATATTTAGCATTTTGCCAAGAAATCATTCAAGTAAATAATGAGCATTTTAAGAAGGAAACCAATTTGTGCAAAAAAAAAAAAAACTTTTGGTTATTGTATGATAGGATTTCGTAGGATTATGGTGACTTTTTATTTTCAGCTTATTGTAATTAAATATTTTTTGTTTTCAATGTTTGCATCATCTATCTAAAAGTTTTATTCTTCTCTGTCTAATTATTGTTTATTAAGATATTTATTTATTGATAAGATTAAACATGTTTTATTCTTTGTTTTAGGTGAATTTTAAAAGTTTATTATGTATGGATACACTTTGTATAAAAAATGTTGCATTGTTATATATATATATGCATAAAAAAAAATACTTAGAGGTCACAAAACCTTTTTTTTTTAATTATTTTATGAAAAAATCGCTACTTTTTTAACAAAATCGTTGAAAAAAAAATCAATTTTTTTTTTTATAAAAAAAATTGGTTTTTTTTCAAATTTTTTTCAGCGAATCTATAGTAAAAGTAGCGATTTTTTCATAAAAAAATTCAAAAAAACATTTTGTGATCTCTAAGTATTTTGTTTATGCATTTTTATGATTTTTATGGTTTTTTTAGGGTTTTTTTGTTTTCCAAAGAACCTAAACCTATATATATATATATATATATATATATATATATATATATATATATATATATATATATATATAGGGCTAGGTTCATGTGTTTCTTACATTTATTGTGTGCTAAATAGCACCAATAGGAATTTAACAAAATTAAATAATTATTTAATTAAATAATGATAGAGATTAAATGATTTCCATAATTTTACGTGTATAAAATGATATCCATGATTATAATTCTCTTTTTATGGAAACTAGTTAAATTCATCATTAATGTTACCAATAACATTCTTTCAGAATGAATTCGCATCTACGTTTTCATGTATGTGTTCGTGTTTTGTTTATGGACTCATTCACTTAAAATACAACAAAGTTGTATGGAATATGTAGAACGAGAGTGTATTCTAGTAGAATACACTCTCATTCTTTTAGAATATTCTCTCATTCTTCTACAATAAACTCTCATTCTAATATAATACACTCTCGTTCTCCATGTTGTAGGCAACTTTGTTGTATTTTGAGTGAATGGGTCGTGAAACAAGATATGAACCCATACATTAAAAACTAGATGCGAATTCATTCTGGAAAAAGTATTATTGCTAATATTAATGACAAATTTAATTAGTTTCCATAAAAAAGATTATAATTATGGATATCATTTAATATACGTATAATTATGGAAATCATTTAATATTTATCTTTATTTGATTAAATAATAATTTAATTTTTACTAAATTCTTATTGGTGCATTCTAGCACACAATAGATGTGAGAAACATTTGAACATCTCTCCCTCTCTCTCTCTCTCTCTCTATATATATATATATATATATATATATATATATATATATATATATATATATATATATATATATATATTTATGTGTGTGTGTGTGCGTATGTGCGTGTGTATGTGTTCAAATGTTTCTAACAAGTATTGTGTTCTTGTAGGGACCAATGAAAATTCGGGAAATAATAAAAATAAATAAATAATGGTGATTTAGTAATTTGATAAATCACTTCCACAAATACTTCCTATAATCATGCTAGTTACATTGACTTTTAACCATTTTCTCCCATTTTAATCTACAGTCGTTCGTTTTCCCTCGCCCCATTCATGTTTGTGTGTGTGTGTGAGAACACATTCTTCATCATCGACAAACACTTCTGCATCCCTCATCATCATCATCCCATGTTGCCACTTCTCCTCCTCCCTCTACGCCATCGAGAAATTAATTTTAAAACCCTATCAGTAAGACCAACCCCTTCACCAGTTTGTCATCGTCGATAGGCACATCAGCGAACAGAAAGATGTCGCCGAAATACGCCTTGTTGCCATAGCCACAAACAACATTTCCGGTGAAATATTCACCAGGAAAATAGCAATATGATATTTCCATAGTCGATTGAAGAAGGATCACATACATTCTAAACTAAATCAATTTGACGGATTCTCCATCCAAGCAAGTTTCAATGTGAGAAATTAAAATCTCTAATGTCTCAATTTTAGCGTCAAATCTTCGCAATAGAAATCTTCAAGGTAGAAGATTTCTACTATCTTAAGTCAATAAATGATATATTACCTTTTATATAATTCGTTCATAGCGGAGATAATGGAGCATATATGTGTAAGTTTGGAATTGCTAATTTCATATAATTAAGAATTCCGGGTGTGGTTTTACTTCATTTTTTCTTCTCCAATTTTAGTTTACTTCACAATTATTTGTATGATTAAGAATTCACAATTCTGAAAGTTCACACGTGGTATATTAATTATCTTTCTATAAAATTATTATTAGTCATGAAGCCCTCATGTTTTTGGCTTGTAGTGACTTTTTTAGTATAGGATGTTAGTGATAGTCTTTTATGTTTTGACTTTTGTTTTAATGGCTTGTAGATAAAATGGTATTATAGAAAAGGTCATTGCAGGTATCTACAAGACTACAACTAACTTGTTCTTTTTGATTTTTTTGAAGTAGATGTGGTGGCAAAATGCATCATATTGATGCACTTGGTCTTGAAATTGTAGTGATACTTTTTATTGGTCTTCATTCATCCTAAATAATGAAGCATTGCAAGTTCGGAATCACGCAGTGCCTTTCTAGAATGATATACTTATTTGTAATACTTTTTAAATTCTTTCAGAATAAATTACATTGCAAGTTTAAAGATGATTTTTAAAAATCTAAACCTGTAATTATGGATTCTAGGAGATGACTATGTGTAACACCCGGATAATGGAGGTACTAAATTTCTTGAGTTTTAGCTTTGGAAGAAGGTCACGACGTGATACATGGTGGTCACATCGTGAGTGACCATTGACTAGTTGACCCGTGTTGTTAAGTCTCACGACGTGAGACTTTGAATACTCACAACGTGAGAACGGCCTGATGACCAAAACCCTAATATTTCGCGTATTTAATGGAATGAGAGGGCTAGGGTTGCCATCTTTTTCCTCCTTCACTCTGTTACCACCTAAAAACCCTAATCTCGACCTGCTTGAGGTCCTTAGCCGTTTTTGGTGACATTGAAGCACTTATTTGGTGGTCTTTAGCTCACTCAAGTGGAAGAATATTTTTGTGGAGCATTCTCTTGCAATCCATCTTCTACCTCACCTTCTTGCAGAGCTTTTGGACCATTGTAATTCATCAAGCTCTGACCTTTTTGCCTCTTGCATGCTAGATCTAGATTTTAAGCTCCTTCTTGCATGGTGGTGTGGAATTGCATGCATGGGATCTATAAAGTTGGCAACTTTATGGATCATTGAGACACCTTCTATAATATAATATTTGGATCTGAGTTTTGGAGTAGTTTTAGACTCCAAGCATGTGTCTCGATCCCATTTTTTCCCCTATTTTGGTCTAGTGAGTGTGTGAGTCATGCATGGGACATGCATGACTAAAAAGCTACGATTTTTATCATCCTTTGGGTAAAGGAAGACCCTCTGGAAAGTCCCAATTAGTGGCTGAAAGGAATAAAAGATTAATGCTCAAAGCTGGCCAAGGAAGCGCTCACGACGTGAGGAATGATCCTGTCACGTCATGAGAATGCTTGCCATCTCGACTGTTTTGTGTGGATTAGGTCACGACGTGATGATGACTTGAATCAAGATTGGGCGAGTTGATGGGCAGAGTTGACCCACTGAGTTGGGATCGGGCCGAGTTAATACTCATGACATGACCATAAGATGGTCATGACGTGAGGGTCATCTATTGGAGCTTGGACCGTTGACTTTTAGGCCTATGTTGGGCCTTAGGGTTCTTTAGTTGGGCCTGGGCCATTAATGTGCCTAGTTTGGGTTTGGGCCATTATTTGGCCTTAGGATTTGTGGGCTCAACCTTAGATAGTAACTAAGGTTGGTATTGGTTTTATTCAGTGTGAGGAGTCATTGTGTAGTAGACTTGGGCGTGAGATTTGCTATCTTTTTATTGAGGTGAGCCTCCTCACCATGTTTGGCGGGTCAAAGGCACCAATTCCGGCCCAAGATTTATTATGATTTAGGATGCTAGTTGTATGTGTGACTCTTGCATGTGTGGTATGTGATATGTATACTGGGTGGGGTCCAATGCCAGGCGGGGCCTGATGTAGGGGTGTTCGTTTGGATGGATTGGTTTGATCCGATCCAATCAAGTGAATCCAAATTGATTTCGGTTTTTAAAACATGGATCCGAATAGTCTAAACTAAATTCAAATCCGATCCGATTACAATTCGGTTGGATCGGTTTTTATAATTCGGTTTTCAAAAACCGAAACATTTTAAAACGACATATAATTATAATATTATCCAACTTTACACAAGAAACGAAAACAATTTATTTAGTTATGATTTGAAATTTATAAACAACTATTAAGAAGATATTTTATAGTTAAATATTTTATAGATAGAAAACTTTTGAGAGAAAATGCATATTAATGTTTTTTTTATCGGGTGAAACGTTTTGAATCTGTCACACCCCAAAACCGGAACGGCGGAAACGTTCGGGGGTGGAGAACGTCATGTACAGTATCACAACAATGCAAAGTAGTAAACAAGCAACAACATCATCCATTGCATTAATAATATAATTTAATACAGGTGTGTTCTGTCAAGTTTTATAGACACCAAAAATATACATCAAAATAAAAGATGAGTCTTGAACGAGCTCCATCTTCTCAAAACCTGGCACTGGTACCTGTCTACTGGTGACCTGAGAATAAAAGTTATTTTGAAAGAGTTTATCAGCTTTAAAGCTGGTGAGATCATAAGTATATTAGTGTCTGTATTTGTTATGAAAGTGTTTGTAAGTCTTGTAATGTATAAGTTTTGTAAAAGTTTGTAATTGTTTGAACTCTCCTAGAAAACCCTATGTTTCCTACTAAAAGTAGCCTTCTACCAAGGCATCTAGTATCTGTGTGTGTGTGTCTCTTGTAAGAGTGTGTATTTTCCCAAATCTGACTATCATTAACCAAAAATATAGTTTTTACATTATTGTTTATTTTGTGAATATCACAAAGTAAATGTAAAGGGAAAATGAAATAGTACTGTAGTGTTGTATTAAGTAACTACTGCTGTACTAATTACTTTAAACCAATTGTTATTTAAAGTACCATGTGATCGGCCTGTATCCTGCTACCGCCTCTATAGAAAAACGATGATGTAAGACGTCGTAAGAAATGACGTTTGGCACCCGTAGACTTGCAAGTACCACTGTAGCGAGCAGCAAGGTGTAGGATAGTCAATCCAGTATAGATCTATACACAAACTCATACGCCCTCCACTTAAGGAGATTCTGGATACAAAATGGGTCATGACAGGTAGTGCCATGCCCCCGTTAAGTGGCTCACATAACTGTAAGTAATGTATATGTATATGTATATGTATGTGCTAGCTGTATTGTGTGTTCTTTCTCTGTCTAGCCTGTATGTTTTGTTTCTCATAACTGTGTATTATGTTTGTTTCTCATCACTATGTGTTATGTTTGTTTCTCATCACTATGTATTATGTTTGTTTCTCATCACTATGTATTATGTTTGTTTCTCATCACTATGTATATGTTTGTTTCTCATCACTATGTGTTATGTTTGTTTCTCATCACTATGTATTATGTTTTTTTCTCATCACTATGTATTACTCATGAATGAACTGACTCATTGTATGTTTCATTGTTCTAGTAATAGTATCTTCCTAAACTATACCTATTATACTTTACTAGTAATGTTGTCTGTGTATATGAACATGTTTGTATACCTTTGCTACCCAAAGGATTTGAACTGAATGAAAGAAGTAACCTTTTATATCTATACACATATAAATGATATATAACTAGGATTCAAACGACCTTCGGACAAATAACCCGAATACCCTAAGTCCACAACCAAACAAGGAACAGGAAGTAATGTGAGCTATCAGTCCTAAGTCCTTTCAATTCTACTTATATAATTATATCCATATAGATACACATAATATAAGTTAAAAGAGTTTAATAAAAGTATTTGGTATGTAAAAGAGTTTGTAAAACAGTTTGAAGTAAAACAGTTTGATAACACAGTTTGAAAAGTAAGAAATCCACTTGTTTGGTAGTTATTAATCACATGTGATTGATATAATAACTATAATAGTTCAACTTGTATCCCCCCCCCAAAAAAAAGCATTTAAAAACATTTAAAAGGTTAATTAAGGGGTATGAACTCACCTGTAGTGAGTGGTTTGGATGAACGGAATGTATAGGATGCTAGGCGTCAAGTGAAGACTTGTACACACACGATGATCCTAGTTAACATATAATATCACATATATGTATCCAATTAGTCTTTAAACAACTAATTAACTAGGTTAAGACATCATAGGACATGTAAAACACCTTATTTAAGTGGTATAAGTCCTAAGGATTGCATCTAAGTGTTGTAGGACATTGCTATTGAGTTTAGGGTTCAAGGGGACCATTTATTGGAGTTTACGGTTTTGTGACCATAACTCATTGAGTTTACGGTCGTAAACCCATGAGTTTACGGCCGTAAACTCATGTTTCTTTGACCATTTTGTGTTTTGAAGCCTTAAAGATCACAAGAAGCATTCCTACTTCATGTTTAAGCCTTAGGAAGAGATTAGGGCACCATTTCACTCCTTTTAAGAGTTTACGGTCCCTGGACCATTTCCCTTTGGGTTTACAGCCGTAAACCCAAATGGTTTATGGTGTTTTGATGTTTTAAAGTACTAATCACATCAAGGAATGGATCTAGGCTAGTTTCCAAGGCTTAGAAGGGACTAGGGCACACTTTGGCACCCTTTTGGGGTTTACGGTCCAAGAACATCTTGGACCGTAAACACCTTTGATCCTTGGTTTCTTGGGTGTTTTCTTGATGTTTAGAAGTGTAACAAGCTCTATAATACTCTAGGATAGAAATACTTACTAGTTAGAAGCTTGAAATGGTGCTAAAAGTCCAAGAATACTACTGTGTGTTCTTGGTGAAACTTGAAGATCTAAACTTTTGGAATGATTTCACGGATGGAATCATGTTAGATCACTAGATTAAGGTATATATCAACTTATTAGGGTAAGAAACAGTTACAAGTTGAAGATCTTGAAGAAATGTTGGATGATACTTGAGAGAGAATTGAGATTTGGATCTTGAAAATGTGAAAAATGGTAAAATATGACTAAGTGTCATATTTATACCCCCTTTTAGGGTTTACGACCGTAAACACCTTTGTTTAGGCCGTAAACTCCAAACTCTTGGAGTTTTGGAATAATAGTGTTGCACAATAAACCCTAGGGCATCCTCTCTCCTGTTATCTCCTGAAGTACTAATCTTAAAATACTCAAACTTATTCCAAAAAGCTTGAAAATTAGTAGAAACAGTTTTGAATCCTATTGAAGTGAATGGTT
This sequence comes from Lactuca virosa, assembly GCF_052849685.1. NCBI lineage: Eukaryota > Viridiplantae > Streptophyta > Magnoliopsida > Asterales > Asteraceae > Lactuca > Lactuca virosa. The sequence goes on from NC_136434.1 coordinate 203,910,722, forward strand.
GTACAGAATAGAAATTTCGGGTTGTCACATCATCCCCCCGTTAAAAGGAATTTCGTCCCGAAATTAGAGTTTAAGCAAATAAGTAGTTACAAATAACTAAGTAAAAAGACGAGGATATTTCAGTTTCATCTGATCCTCTCGTTCCCAAGGGAATTCAGGTCATCGCTTGGCGTTCCAGCGGACCTTCACTATCGGGATACGGCTTTGTTTCGTTTGCTTGACCTCCCGGTACATGATCTCTACAGGTTCTTCCACGAAGTTGAGGCTCTCGTTGATCTCGATCTCGTCGAGTGGGATTACAAGAGTCTCATCGGACAGACACTTTTTCAAGTTCGAGACGTGGAAGGTAGAATGTACGTTACTGAGTTCGCGTGGTAAGTTAAGTTTGTAAGCTACAGGGCCGATTCTTGCGAGAATCTCGAAAGGCCCTATGTACCTTGGATTTAGCTTTCCACGCTTTCCGAAGCGTATCAAGCCCTTCCAGGGTGAGACCTTCAATAGAACACGGTAGCCCACCTGGAATTCCAACGGTTTCCTTCGTTTATCAGCGTAGCTTTTCGGTCGGTCTCTAGAGGCTTTCAATCGTTCACGAATCTGAACGATCTTCTCTGTCGTTTCCCGTATGATCTCCGGGCCCGTGAGAGTGCTTTCAGGAACTCGTCCTTTAGCTAACTGGGTATCACCCACCTCAGCCCAGCACATAGGGGATCTGCACTTTCGGCCATAGAGGGCCTCGAATGGAGCAGCCTTTATGCTTGTGTGATAACTGTTGTTGTAGGAAAATTCGACAAGGCGTAAATGAGTATCCCATGCTTTCCTTAAGTCGATCACACAGGCTCGCAACAAATCTTCCAAGGTTTAGATAGTCCTCTCACTTTGCCCGTCTGTCTGTGGATGGTAGGCTGTACTCATGTCCATCCTAGTTCCTAGGGAACTTTGTAACGACTACCAGAACCTCGAAGTGAATCTACTATCTCTGTCTGAGATAATGGATATGGGAACACCGTGCAGTCGTACAATCTCCCTAATGTAAGTTCTTGTAAGCTTCTCCATCTTGTCTGTTTCCTTGATAGGCAGGAAGTGTGCGGACTTGGTCAATCTGTCGACGATGACCCATATGGTATCAAGTCCACCCGTTGTCTTGGGCAACTTGGTTATGAAATCCATAGTGATCCGCTCCCACTTCCATTCCGGTATCTCTGGCTGTTGTAGTAGACCGGAGGGTTTCTGGTATTCGACCTTGACCTTGGCGCAAGTAAGGCATTTACTCACGAAGGTAGCAATCTCTGCTTTCATGTTAGGCCACCAGTATAGCTTTTTAAGACCCAGATACATCTTATATGAACCTGGGTGGACGGAGTAACGAGTGTTGTGCGCCTCGTTCATGACCAAGTCTCTGAAACCAACAAGTTTCGGGGTCCAGATCCTATCCATGAAATAATAAGCTCCGCCACCCTTAACCTCCTAGTTCTTATCCATCCCTCTCAAGGATTCACCCGCCACATTATCAGGTTTCAAAGCTTCGAGCTGAGCCTCCTTAATCTGTGTGGACAAGTGCGAATGGATAGTCATAGTCAATGATTTGACTCTACGACCAGAATATTCTTTCCGACTTAGGGCGTCAGCTACTACGTTGGCTTTACCCGAATGATAACGAATTTCGCATTCGTAATCACTGAGTAGCTCGACCCACCGTCATTGTCTCATGTTGAGCTCCTTCTAGTCGAATATGTGTTGTAGGCTTGTGTGGTCTGTAAAGATTGTGCTCTTTGTACCGTACAGGTAGTGTCTCCAGATCTTCAGAGCAAACACAACTGCTCCTAGCTCAAGATCGTGGGTAGTGTAGTTGACCTCGTGTGTCTTCAGCTGTCTCGAGGCATAGGCGATGACCTTACCTCGCTGCATCAGAACACATCTGAGTCCTTCATTCGACGCATCGCAATAGACAACGAAGTCTTCTATCCCTTCGGGGAGGGATAGTATTGGTGTGGTGCACAAGGCTCTTTTGAGCGTTTCGAACGCTCTCTCCTGCTTCTCTTCCCAGTCAAAGGCCACGCCCTTCTGGGTCAGTGTTGTAAGAGGTTTCGTAATGCGGGAGAAGTTCCGAATGAACCTGCGATAGTAGCCAGCGAGGCCTAGAAATTGACGAATTTCTGTAGGCGTCTTCGGTGCTTAACAGCTCTCAATAGCTTTAATTTTGGAAGGGTCCACGTGTATTCCCTTTTCGCTAACCACGTGCCCTAAGAATTTGACTCGTCGGATCCAAAATTCGCATTTCGAGAACTTCGCATAGAGCTTCTCCGAGCGTAATGTTTCTAAGACTAGTCGCAGATGTTGACTATGCTCCTCCTCACTACGAGAGTAGATAAGTATGTCATCGATGAAGACGACGATGAACTGATCCAAGTAAGGACGACACACCCTATTCATTAAGTCCATGAATACTGCGGGCGCGTTTTTTAATCCGAGTGGCATCACTACGAATTCGTACTGCCCATAACGAGTTCGGAAGGATGTCTTCGGAACATCCTCCCCAAGCACTCGTAGTTGGTGATATCCGGACCTTAAGTCGATTTTTGAAAAGAAGTTCGCCCTTGAAGTTGATCGAATAAATCGTCAATCCGAGGCAAAGGATAACGATTTTTGATGGTTAGTTTGTTGAGCTCCCTGTAGTCGATGCACATACGAAACGATCCGTCTTTCTTCTTGACGAACAAGACTGGAGCTCCCCAGGGTGAGAAGCTTGGTCTTATAAAGCCCTTGCTGAGCAGTTCGTTAAGTTGACAGGACAGTTCTTGCATCTCTGCAGGTGCTAGACGATAAGGCGATTTGGCTACGGGGGTAGCCCCTGAAACTAAGTCGATTCTGAACTCGACTTGACGTTGCAGAGGTAATCGTGGGAGTTCTTCTGGAAAGATGTCGGGAAAGTCGCGTACTACTGGAATGTTCTAAATGTCTTTCGTTTCTTGACTCACATCGACCACATGAGCAAGGAATGCGTGACATTCCTTTCGCAAGAATTTCTGAGCTTGAATGCTCGAGATGATACAAAGGTTCGTGACGGGTTTGTCGCCATAAACTACTAGAGTTTTGTCAGACGGCAGATTAAGGCGAACAGCCTTTTCATAACACATGATGTCGGCATGATGAAGACTCAACCAATCCATGCCGATGATGACGTCGAAACGTTTAATTGAGACCGGCATGAGATCGATCGAAAATGAATGGCTAATTAACGTTAGGGTACACCCTATGTATATACTGCTAGTGCTCTCTGTCTTTCCGTTAGCCATTTCTACAGTGAACGGTTCTTTAAGTGCTCGTGACTTTTGCTTAAGTAAATGAGCAAATTTCTGGTTCACGAAACTCCTCTCCGCTCCACTATCAAACAGTATGCATGTATAAGAGTTATCGAGGAGAGACGTACCAGTGACCACTGTGGGGTCGGCAACTGCTTCCTCGTGGCCTATGGCCAGAACTCTTGCCACTCCTCCGACATTCCCTGCCTTCGGGCAGTTCCTTTTGTAGTGGCCTACCTCGCCACAACCGTAGCAAGCTTGGCCCACTCCTGTGCCGGGGACTTGGTTGATTGGCCTAGCCAGAGCTTTGCAGAAACGGGCAGTGTGCCCCTTCCTGTTGCAGTTCCAACACTGCATTTCCCGGCAGGCACCGACGTGGTGGAAGTTGCATTTGTTGCACTTAGGCAAACTTCCAGCGTACTGCTTTACCGGAGCAGCAGCGGCAGGTGCTATCGCAGCATGAACTGCCACGACCTGCTGTTTTTTGGCAGCGTTCGTCTTTCTCTTGTCATCCCAAAACTTCCGCTTGGAATCATCGGTTTTGGCGGGTTCTGAGATGGCCAGGGTCGTTGTTGTGGCCGGGGTACGAACCCCATGGTCTATAAGCCGCTGTGCCAATCGCTTGGCACTATCAAATGTAGTGGGGTTTGAAGCCAAAACATTTCCCTGGAATGGAGGCACCAGCCCCCATATGTATCTTTCAATCTTCTTCCCCTCTGTATGAACCATGTTGGGACAGAGGGCCACCAGTTCACAGAACCTGGCGGTGTAGGAGACTATGTTGGAGCCCTTCATGGTTAGGCTCCACAGTTCTTCCTCCAGTTTTTGGATTTCGCCCCTCGGGGAGTACTCCTCAACCATTAGCTCTCTCAGAGCTTCCTAGCCCATAGCATTTGCCACTATAAGGGATAGTGACTTGACATGGCTATTCTACCATGTTAGGGCTTTTGCCTCGAAGGTGCAAGCAGCAAATTTGACTTTGCTTCCCTCCGGGAATGAGCAGATCTCAAAGACCGACTCTGTCTTTTCGAACCATTGCGAGAGGGCAATGACTCCACCAGTCCCTTTGAAGGACAATGGTTTGCAGTTTGTGAAGTCCTTGTAGGAGCACTCTCTGGAGAGCACAGGGATTTCACCATGAGTAGATAGGACATGGGTTCCTCCTCCAGTGGAACCAGAAGAATGATATTGTGCCATGGCTGTAGCCACAGCCGCAGCTACAACATCATTTAGAGCTGTCGTATCGAATTGAGGAGCAGGTGGTGTTGTTGCGGGAGGATCGCGTCTTGTAGATTTACGAGGAGGCATTTTTCAACTATAAGATTAGAAACATGAAGGTATTGATAAGAATTTAAAAGGAAAATTGATGAAAATGACTCATGGACTAACTCTCCATAGCCCAACAGCACAATTGAATAGCACGATTGAATAGTATGATTGAATGAAGATCTAGTACTAACAGATGATAGCAATTGGATATTGATTTCCATAAGATTAGATTTACAAATATAGACTACTACCTAATCAAGACCTCACGGGTCTAAGATTTACAAAGATAGGAAATTATACTAGAGTGTTTACACTAACTAAGTTACATCCAAAAGAGAAGTCGATGAGACTCTAACGGCGACGAGAACTACTAGAGTGAGTTCTTGAATCCGACAGTAGACGTTCTATGTCCCTCACGCGCCTATCAGATCTTGCTTGCTGAGCTCGAAGTTCCCTGACTTCAGCTTGGGTTTCAACAAGTTCCCTCTGTAGAACTGCATTGCGGACCTGAGTCCTTTCATGAGCAGACTCTAGTTGGCGAATGCGGACTGTGTTAATGCCAGAGTTGGCCTCAATCTCCACGACTCGGTCGATAGCTGCTCGACCTTGCTCAGTGTTCCGAGCAATCCTACGGACCATTATGGGTAGGACCCTGTCAGCTGAACCTCCCTCAGTGAGGTTGTAGAAACTTCTGTCTCCATTGTAGGGTATGGGTTGGCCCTGTTCCTGACTCCATCTATTCAAGTTTGTGGCTCACAGAGGTGTGGGTCCTTGAAATGTTGGACGAGGGTTTAGGTTTGGGTCTTGAGCAGCTGGGGGTAGGTTGTTGACTTCAGGCTCTGAGTCAGAACCATCAGAAAAGCCTTCAGCTTCGTGATCATCCAAAGGGATTGGGTGATCATCTTCTGGCTCTTCTCCCAGCCATCCTGCATTGCCGTGGTCGGGATAGTACGGGTCCCCGGGGATATGGAATCCAACCATGAAATCTACGCGAGAAAAGAGATAAAGAAATAACTAAATAGACGAACTAATTTGATAATTATAAGATGATTTATCAGTTACTTCAACATTTGCGTAGTGCATACCAGTCATATGTAACCAAGACAGGAAGTAAAGCAAAGATCACAGATTCTAAGTCCATGCCATCCTAGTTACCTATAACCTTAATGTATCCACCCCGCAACTATTGACATACTAATAAAGACCTTTTTAGTTCTCAGATAAGTAATTAATAGTAACATAAAATACTCCTATAGTATTTTAAGTTTATGTTCTGTTCTACTTTTCTCTTTGTAGTAGTGTTGGTAAGTTTTTAGACTTGTTGCAACCTCACAACCATACTTAGGCACATGCTAATCACTCATCGGATAATGTAGTTGATCAGGCTACATCTTCCCAGGGTTGACCATATGTCTCTAAGTCTACTTGTGTTGTCCAACAATCGTCATACTTTTGTTCTGTCCTAGTGACACTTATTTTAGTATGAATGCAGGTATGTATACTTAGTTAAATATTTTATTATTTAAAAGTATAAACTCTTTATCAGAGTATTTTAATCCCGATGTGTTTATAGTTCGTATATCTTTTATGGGTTGATACACTCGATTCACTATAAACAATGCTCTGATACCAATCTGTCACACCCCAAAACCGGAACGGCGGAAACGTTCGGGGATGGAGGACGTCATTTACAATATCACAACAATGCAAAGTAGTAAACAAGCAACAACATCATCCATTGCATTAATAATATAATTTAATACAGGTGTGTTCTGTCAAGTTTTATAGACACCAAAAATATACATCAAAATAAAAGATGAGTCTTGAATGAGCTCCATCTTCTCAAAACCTGGCATTGGTACCTGTCTACTGGTGACCTGAGAATACAAGTTATTTTGAAAGAGTTTATCAGCTTTAAAGCTGGTGAGATCATAAGTATATTAGTGTCTGTATTTGTTATGAAAGTGTTTGTAAGTCTTGTAATGTATAAGTTTTGTAAAAGTTTGTAAATTGTTTGAACTCTCCTAGAAAACCCTATGTTTCCTACTAAAAGTAGCCTTCTACCAAGGCATCTAGTATCTGTGTGTGTGTGTCTCTTGTAAGAGTGTGTATTTTCCCAAATCTGACTATCATTAACCAAAAATATAGTTTTTACATTATTGTTTATTGTATGAATATCACAAAGTAAATGTAAAGGGAAAATGAAATAGTACTGTAGTGTTGTATTAAGTAACTACTGTTGTACTAATTACTTTAAACCAATTGTTATTTAAAGTACCATGTGATCGGCCTGTATCCTGCTACCGACTCTATAGAAAAACGATGATGTAAGACGTCGTAAGAAATGACGTTCGGCACCCGTAGACTTGCAAATCCCACTGTAGCGAGCAGCAAGGTGTAGGATAGTCAATCCAGTATAGATCTATACACAAACTCATACGCCCTCCACTTAAGGAGATTCTGGATACAAAACGGGTCATGACAGGTAGTGCCATGCCCCCGTTAAGTGGCTCACATAACTGTAAGTAATGTATATGTATATGTATATGTATATATATGTGCTAGCTGTATTGTGTGTTCTTTCTCTGTCTAGCCTGTATGTTTTGTTTCTCATAACTGTGAATTATGTTTGTTTCTCATCACTATGTGTTATGTTTGTTTCTCATCACTATGTATTATGTTTGTTTCTCATCACTATGTATATGTTTGTTTCTCATCACTATGTGTTATGTTTGTTTCTCACCACTATGTATTATGTTTGTTTCTCATCACTATGTATTACTCATGAATGAACTGACTCATTGTATGTTTCATTGTTCTACTAATAGTATCTTCCTAAACTATACCTATTATACTTTACTAGTAATGTTGTTTGTGTATATGAACATGTTTGTATACCTTTGCTACCCAAAGGCATTGAACTGAATGAAAGAAGTAACCTTTTATATCTATACACATATACATGATATATAACTAGGATTCAAACGACCTTCGGACAAATAACCCGAATATCCTAAGTCCACAACCAAACAAGGAACAGAAAGTAAGGTGAGCTATCAGTCCTAAGTCCTTTCAATTCTAATTATATAATTATATCCATATAGATACACAGAATATAAGTTAAAAGAGTTTAATAAAAGTATTTGATATGTAAAAGAGTTTGTAAAACATTTTGAAGTAAAACAGTTTGATAACACAGTTTGAAAAGTAAGAAATCCACTTGTTTGGTAGTTATTAATCACATGTGATTGATATAATAACTATAATAGTTCAACTTGTATCCCCCCATAAAAGCATTTAAAAACATTTAAAAGGTTAATTAAGGGGTATGAACTCACCTGTAGTGAGTGGTTTGGATGAACGGAATGTATAGGATGCTAGGTGTCAAGTGAAGACTTGTACACACACGATGATCCTAGTTAACATATAATATCACACATATGTATCCAATTAGTCTTTAAACAACTAATTAACAAGGTTAAGACATCCTAGGACATGTAAAACACCTTATTTAAGTGCTATAAGTCCTAAGGATTGCATCTAAGTGTTGTAGGACATTGCTATTGAGTTTAGGGTTCAAGGGGACCCTTTATTGGAGTTTACGGTTTTGTGACCATAACTCATTGAGTTTACGGTCGTAAACCCATGAGTTTACGGACGTAAACTCATGTTTCTTTGACCATTTTGTGTTTTGAAGCCTTAAATATCACAAGAAGCATTCGTACTTCATGTTTAAGCCTTAGGAAGAGATTAGGGTACCATTTCACTCCTTTTAGGAGTTTACGGTCCCTGGACCATTTCCCTTTGGGTTTACGGCCGTAAACCCAAATGGTTTATGGTCTTTTGATGTTTTCAAGTACTAAGCACATAAAGGAATGGATCTACGCTAGTTTCCAAGGCTTAGAAGGGACTAGGGCACACTTTGGCACCCTTTTTGGGGTTTACGGTCCAAGAACATCTTGGACCGTAAACACCTTTGATCCTTGGTTTCTTGGGTGTTTTCTTGATGTTTAGAAGTGTAACAAGCTCTATAATACTCTAGGATAGAAGTACTTACTAGGTAGAAGCTTGAAAAGGTGCTAAAAGTCCAAGAACACTAGTGTGTGTTCTTGGTGAAACTTGAAGATCTACACTTTTGGAATGATTTCACTGATGGAATCATGTTAGATCACTAGATTAAGGTATATATCAACTTATTAGGGTAAGAAACACTTACAAGTTGAAGATCTTGAAGAAATGTTGGATGATACTTGAGAGAGAATTGAGATTTGGATCTTGAAAATGTGAAAAATGGTAAAATATGACTAAGTGTCATATTTATACCCCCTTTTAGGGTTTACGGCCGTAAACACCTTTGTTTAGGCCGTAAACTCCAAACTCTTGGAGTTTTGGAATAATATTGTTGCACAATAAACCCTAGGGCATCCTCTCTCCTATTATCTACTGAAGTACTAATCTTAAAATACTCAAACTTATTCCAAAAAGCTTGAAAATTAGCAGAAACAGTTTTGACTCCTATTGAAATGAATGGTTGTACATAATCGAAATTTCGGGTTGTCACAGAATCTATTTGAAAAAATAAATTAAAAAATTAATAAATAACTATAGATATATATAGTATAAATAAAAAAATAATAAATGTTTATTCAGTTTTTTTGGACTATTCGGATCTTCTTCTTTAAATCAAAACCATTCCGAAATCCAAAATAATAATTCGGTTTTGTTGAAAACCAATCCAAAAATCCGAATATCTGAACCAAATAGTCTAATCCAAATTGTCTAATTGGACAATTCGGTTTTATCCAAATAGTGAACAACCCTAGCCTGATGAGTGTATTGTATGCTATGTATCTTAGTGATTCTTTCATGTATTTTGTGTGTCTGTATGTATACCGGGCGGGGCATGACGAGTATGATAGGGTGGGGCCCACTTCATCTACTGATAGATCTGTTCTAGACAAGGCTTGATGTCGGCGGGGCCCGATGTCGGGTGGGGCCTGATGATTGTAGGGAAAGGCCCATTGATTTGTATGATACATGGTATTTTGGGTAACTCACTAAGCTTCGTGCTTACGATTTTCAGTTTATGTTTCAGGTACTTCTTGACCGAAGGGGAAGAGCTCAGGGTGATCGCATCGCACACACCATGATTTCCGACTTATTTGACTTTGATGTATTGGGACGATTGATTGACATACTCTAATTTTCCTTTATGGTTATATTAACACATTTGTTTGATGGTTTTATTATTGTGAAACGAGATTTTTGGCTTTAAATTTTGGGACGTTACATTATGGAAATCAACTTGATTTCCTTTTTTCCATTTTCTCCCCCTTGTTTCATTTTTACTCTAAAATCAAATATAAACTTTCAAACCTCACCCAAACTACTAATTCTAATCAACCCTAATTAAGAATCACTTACCCTATAATCCTTATCTATTATATCCACTATCGTGAATAGAGAAAATCATGGGTTGAACTTTTTTTACGGTTAAAGAAAATTATATGTTCTTCAGTTTTAGCAGTAAGCGTGAATAGAGGAAATTATGAGTTGGATTTATTTTTGAAATCCCAAAGTTTTCTCATCTCCCTATTCTTTTCTTCTATAAATCATTTGTTTGTTTATCGTATCGTATTCTCCTTTATTTTTGTTTTTTGTAGTCATCTTCATTAACAAATAACAATACTAACAACTTAGTATTTTTTTTTTATTGAGTAAATTACACGGATGGTCCCTATGGTTAGGGGTTACTTGTACGTTTGGTCCCTAGGAAGATTGTTTAACTCGGACGGTCCCTAATACACATTTTTGTTACGCGTTTGGTCCCTATCAAGCATAAAAAGACTATTTTGCCCTTTACTTATTTCTTTTGTAATTCAATTCATTTTTATAAAATTATTTACATTATTATTAACTTACAATGGGCCCACCCCCACCCTTTACTTATTTCCTTCGTCTCCCTAACAACGATGAAGAGTACCTAACTTCGGCCACCATCTACCCATCTCCGGTCATCATATTCCTTCATCTCAACCCACCCTTCTGAAATCTTCAAGCTCCCAACAAGATGTGTTGTTTCTTTAACTTTGATATTTAATAGCAAACCAAATCAAAACTTAACGAAATCAAAATGAAATCAAAACCGAACCTGAAACAAACCTACTAAAATCAAATGTAGGTAAGGAGAGCAGAGAAAGTGGTCTACAGATTGATGTTAGGGTTCTTCAGTTCAACAAAATTATTGTATATTTATTGATGATTTTTGAAGAATTACTAGAACATACAAAGAATGAAAGGATTTCAACCAGAATTTGTAAAACCCGGACATCGAAAATGGAGATATCGGAGACGATGGGTTTCAACCAGAACCTACAAACTTAAAGGATTTTAATCAGAACCTGCAACAACCCCAACACTTGATCAGATTGATGATGGAGGGCAGCAACGATTGCTTGATGATGCAGACCAATGACGGTTTGAAGTATTAATTGCATATGGGGATAAACATAGGAACGGAGACAATAGAGACAAGGGTGCAGGCGACAGCTTGGCGAGATCCCCATCGCGATTCACATTGTTACAACAATAGTTAGGGAATAAAAGGGTACTTTTAGGGTTGGGTAGGTTCCATCAATAATGAAGCAGGTGGGGAGTGGAGAGGGGGACGAAAGAGATGCAACTCGACTATAGAGATGGAGGGAAGATTTTTTAATCGGTAGTGAAAAGGGGGGAGGAGTAGGTAAGCGTTGAAGATGGAGAAGCAGTCGACCATATTATAACAATCAAGAAAAATAGGCGTAAGTAATTGGGTGGGTGGGACCCACATGGCTTATTTATTAAATGTTTTTTCTCAATAAAAAAAATTTGAAATACAATTGATAAGGGTAAAATTGTCTTTTTATGTTTAGTATGGACCAAATACGCAACAAAATAAGATTTAAGGGACTGGGCGGGTTACCAATTTAAGCTTCAGGGATGGTCCGAGTTAAAAAATCTTCCTAGGGACCAAACGTGCAAGTAACCCCTAACCATAGGGACCAACCGTGTAATTTACTCTTTTTTATTTTGTGGTTGATAACTTTTTATGAGATCATAACTCACATGGACAAGCTTATGCACGAGAATGATAAATTGGCATATTGTAGAAGAAAAATATCGGCCCTGCTAATCTATCATCTCACTTGGCTTCCTTAAAAGTCTCTCATAATTTGTTCTTGTAACATCTCGATTTCCAGGTATTTTACATTTTGACCCTTGATATGAGAATTGTTTGCAAATTTGGTACCACATGGCATTTTAATGAAAATTAAAGGCTACATGCGTACGTTGGGCGTACCTGGTCAGGGGTCAAATCCTAATTTTTAGGGTTTGGACCTTATCTAAGCATCCTTAACTCTTTGAAACCTCTTCATTCTTCAGCCTCCACCTCCATATTCGACCCTAGCTAACCCAAATCCATTTTTGAGCATCCTTGAGCCATTAGTGTGTTTTTTGATGTTCATAGAGGAAGGATAAGGAAAGGAGAATATCTTGGAACCTTGGAACAACCTTGGATCTGGAAGTTTTGCACCCTCCTACATCAAGGTATAAAGTTTATACCTTGATGCTTATTTGGTTAGATCTAGCTCGTATGATGTTATTATGTGTTTTTGTCGCTAATCAATGATGTTCTTGAGTATAGCATGCTCTAGACCCAAATGGATTGTCCTTCCAGATGTTTTGGAGTGTCTAAGGTCATAAAAATGTAATCTTGGTCATTAGTTTTCTTCCATGCATGGGTTATAATGTCTTAATGAGTTAAGAAGTTAGGGTTTTTATTATTGAGCAATTCACAGCCCAACAAAGTCATAACGTTGGAAACTTTATGACTTAAGATTTTATTTTGGGGCTAGATTTTCTTTTGGTCGAAAGGGACATAATGGAATAAACCTTAAACAGAAGGAACTCATTTAGCGAGTGTACGTTGAGCATACAAGGGTGTACGTCGTGTGTACGCGATGGGAGCCCCGATTCTCGATCATGAGTATGCTAAGCGTACAAGCTGAGTATGCTGGGTGTACTCAGCCGAGTTGACTCGGTTGACTTCTTTGACTTTTGAATTTGACTAGATTTTGACCAAGTTTGACCTATGGGTATTTTAGGTATTTTGAATTGTAGTTGACTTTAGTAATTTTTCATGTATAGGTGACCAATACAACTGATATTTGGAGCAGTGTCCTGTTCAACTACCTTTTCAGACTGAGATGTGAGTTTTCCTCACTGTACTTGTGGGTTGAACACACCAATTCCGGCCCACTAGGTTATGTGCCCTGGTATATAGGATGTTGTTATGCTATAGTAATCTGTTAGATTTGTATCCTGCTATATAGGATGTTGTTATGTTCTATTGATCTATTAGATTTGTATCATGGTATATAGGATGCGCTATGCAGTAGTGATACGTAGATCTGACTGTTGATTGTAGATTGTTTATATGTTCATATATTGCATATGTCGACATAGTATGGCTTAGGGTTGAGGATTTACTGCTATGTGCGTCTAACGACCCAAAAACCATAAGGTAAAAATTTCATTTTTAATTCAACATATAAACACCATTATTTCTTATCAACCATTCAAAAACACATCAAAGTGTAAATAATTATCAAAGTACAATCCCAAAATCATAAAATGTGGAAACATGGATGGATGCGTTGCGATCAAGTCAGGCCCTACCCTTTTGAACCATAAGTACCTGAAACCATAAACATAAATTGTAAGCACAAAGCTTAGTGAGTTTCCCAAAATACCACATACCATACATATATGTCAACTCAAGGTTGTACCGGGTCTATTTCACCCCCGAGTCTTTTTCAACTCATATGTCAGTTCAAGGCTATATCGGGTCTATTTCACCCCGAGTATATTTCAACTCATATGTCTGCTCAAGACTATACCCGGTCTATATCACCCCTGGGTCTATTTCACCCCCGAGTCTATTTCAACTCAATCAGTATTTTTCAACCGTACGAGTCTATTTCACCATCAAGTCTATTCCACCCCACATACATATAACTGATGTGAACAAAAGTAGCTACTAGTTTTAAATTTATCACCTAAAGAACTTAACTAGCTAAAATGCACCTAGGCAGTGTACCTAGTCTAATTATAGAATAGTTTCGGTAAGTCGGGTGTCGATCACAGGGAACGCTATTTAATTAATAAAATAACTACTAAAAGCTAAACTAAAAAAACAACTAAAATGGGGGTCCTTTATCTGATTTTACAAGTTTAGAAAAACTTAAGCACTTAACTAAAAATGTTTGTAATCAATATATTAAAAACACTTTCGTTTAGTTTCGAATCCACATTTTCCTATGGTTAGTTATTATTTATGGATTAATTAAGTTGCTTACCAGTTATTATGTAATTAGCGATCTGGTCCAATCTACTAATACTTTCACCAATTTATGTACTACTTTGTAAGGTCCTACACAAGCAAACACATAATTAGTTAATAATTATAATTGGGCTATGTAAGATTTGTTAAACACAATTATGGTCACAATTATGTTCCCCAACATAGCTAAATTGTTACTTTTACCACTTAACTAAGATGTTGTCAATCCTAGCTCTACCAATTTAATGGTCACTAAATCACTAGGTAAACAAGTTCATGTAATCTAATGGCCACTAGCTACACTTAACTTGAATTAAAGCAACAAAGAGAAACACTTTAACATGGTAGGTAAGTTAATCAAACACAAGCTCCAAACCAACGTTTAAAAATCCATAAACTAATAAACTAAACCATAGTTATTAGGGTTTCATATAACAAAACGAAAGTAAAGAAGTTTAGCTACTCCTATTTAAAATCAAACACACAAGCTCATGGAAAAGTGACATGATCAAACCGAATGAACTGATAATGTTTTCTTCTAGATCTCTTCAACTCTTGAGCTCTAATCGTTTCCTTCTCTTCTAAGGGTTTTCCAGAAGTTCTTTTTCGTAATACTTCTCCAGAAAGTCACCTCCCAATCTTCCAATTCGACCCTATGTTCGGATATATATACTTTCCTAAAATCTAGCCACCACGTCGTGGTCCTCGTGTTTATCTCGTATTCTCCAAGCCAGCGTCAAGAATCATGAAGATTCCATTCACCACGTCGTGGTGGGATCACCACGTCATGGTGGTTAAAAATATGACTTTTCTCAAAACATAAAAGTCGTCTGAAATTGTGTCTAGTTTTCAGAACATTTTGAATCTCGTCAATCGACGTTACGAGTCATGAGATATGGTCAAAATACTGACGAGGGTCAAGCTGTCCAACAACATCCTTCTTGTGTCTTCTTCTTGCCTAAGCTCACATTTTCCTGCTTCCAGCTTCCATATTGCTTCCGAGCATGTCTTTTATGCTACATAACAGATATTTTAAACATAATAAGTACCTTTTGTTCTATAATAAGCATAATTATAGCTAAAAGTATTAAGATATATATGTAGATATGCACATATCAGAATACCCCGCACTTAACCTTTGCTTGCCCCCAAGAAAACTGATTTTTAACTTACCAATATCGCATAAAACAATCCATTTTAAACCCAACCATTATCCCAAGACCGCAATGCATATATTTGTGTCTAAAAGCCTAACAACTTCCCAATCCTAAATACTCACAATCCTTATGAACCTTCACCCCTTAGTTTATACGACACTCATTTCTGCAACCCTCCGAATCAATCCTTAGAAATCTTTCTTAACCTCAAGGTATTTTTGTTAAGCTACCCAAGCATACATAATCTAGAAAGAATTTTAACTTTTGATACCACAATTGAGCTCTTGGAATTCTTCACTTCTTTGAATAATTGATCTTTGATATCTTTGAATTCACCACCTTTTTGTTTGATTTTTGGTATCTTCAACTTTTTGATTCTTCAGAATTTTTGATCTTTTGATCTTCATACTTTTTGATAGCTCCAAAAATTCTTACAACTTTTTGTGTAATTTCTCTCTCTTTCTCTTTATATATATATATATATATATATATATATATATATATATATATATATATATATATATATATATATATATATATATATATATATATATATATATAACTCACTTTTTTCACTCAAATCCTGCTTGCTTAAGCAAGGGAGCTTAACTTCAACCTTTATTGGTTAAAGGTATTAGTCTAAGTGCAATGACCACATAAGCTCTCCTGGATAGATTTCAGGTACACGCTGCAAACCTTATTATGCCATATAAACTACCAGATTACCTTTCATATCTCATGACTTTTCACTAGGAATAGGAAGCCACAAATACACTATAACATATATTGGCTCAGGTAAACATTTGGGCTCTCATCGGATCATCCCACAAAATACTAGCATTTAAATTGTTAATTATCACTACATTTAATTTTAATAATTTTTTTAACTCCTAGTCATTTTTTAATTTTTTTTAATCAGGATGATTGTTTTCCAAATTCAACCCCCTACCCCCACACTTAAATGATGCAATGTCCCCATTGCATACTAAAACAATTAAAGAACATAAAAATTAACAAGGAAGAATTGGAACAGACTCCCCTTGGGTAGCAGTGGCGAGATCGAACTCGGGACTTGTTTGGAAAGCTTAGACTTCTCATATAATTGCTGGAAACAGTACTTCTGGGCCTTCTTCTTGTGAATCCAAATGTGCTGGATTGAATGAAATCAAAGAACCATTCTTGAAAAATGTGCAGAACCGCTACCACGACGTGGGAAAGCAACGCCACGTCGTGGTGTAGTCAGAGTCAGTTGCGATTAATTTTTTTCCACGACGTGTTGACGATGCCCATGTCGTGGTGTCATTTCAGAGAATCTTCTAAGATTTCAACAGGTAGGCATCGACTCTTTGTGATGTGTAAGACCATTACCACTCTTCTTTTTAGTAAATATGCTTCAAAATACTTTTCTCTTCATTATGTGGGAACCCCACACTTATTCAAAAACTTGTTCTTCAATTATGATCTTAAAAAATTGCACGGATTCTTCAAATTAAGCTCATTCACTGCTTCACTTTCGTTCAACACTACATAATATGATCAAGAACTAGAGAAACACATCATCATTCGGTTAAGGTAAAATAAAACTAAAACTAAAACTAAATAAAAAAATGAAAACTCTAAAAACATCGGGTTGCCGCCCGAGAAGCGCTTCTTTTTGTAGAGTCGTGAGCCAGACTCCTTCCCACTCTACACTGCGTCGTCGGGTGGAAGTGTAACCTCCCCATTCTCCATCATCTTGAACCTTACTCATTTGCAAGCAACCCTTCTATTGAATGTCTTTCTTGAACTTTCTTGCATTGTTGGGTTGACATCTTCTTTATGTTTCTGCTTAGGTTCTTTCCTCCTTCCCGTGTCTTTACCTTTTGTCTTGTCTCTTTCCGGGTTTTTTCTTGTCAAAATGAGACTCATCACTCTCTACTACTTTTTCTTCAATAGGCTCTGTGACTTGATTTGGTGGTCTTGTAAAAGCAAACACCTAAAAAATCATAGGCTCTGAAACTTAAGGATTCGAATAATTCACTTTTTTTCCAATTGCTCTTCGGGTAAAGGCTCCTCCCATTCCTCCCACTCTTCTTCCTTCACGCATTCAAATTCATCATGCTTCAGAAACTTCTTGTTTTCTTGTTTCACTAGATATTCATTGGCATGATATGGGAAAGGGAGAGGTGGTCAATATGGCTTAATGACAGAAAAATCATAATCATTTTTTTTCGTCCACGACGTGGCACTATTGCCTCCACGTCGTGGTGACTAGTCAGAATCACGACACTCTTCTTCTTCTTTATTTTTCACTTCTAGTGACTTGTTAGATTCCTCTTCAAGATCCTTCATATGCACCAATTCATCATCTTCTGTATCAACGGTCATGACTTGAGCCATAGGGATTGACTCGACTTTACTTGAAGGTAGATCCAATAGCTTTTCTTGTACAAGTTTTGTTAATTGCCCAACTTGTGTGTGGATTCTCAAAATAGATGCTTGTTGAACTCTAAGTGTCGCATCAGTTGCATCATGTCTTTTTTCGCTAGCTTCCATGAATCTTAATAACATTGACTCGAGAGCATCTATCTTCTCGGATTGGACTCGTTCTAGTTGGCAGAGATTATGCTCTAGTTGTTGATATTTTGTGATGTCTTGAGCTCTCTTGTACTCCAGCTCATAATCCTTAGTAGAATGGGGTCCTCCACAAGCTCTGCATCTATCTTGAATTGGTCCACCCAATTTTGTGATCTTTTCTTCCATTGCATCGAGTTTTGCAATAACTGCACTAATAGCATCTTGACCTCCATCTTTACGTGGTTTTTCTTTGGTGACATCCTCCTTTGAGTTGTGATACTCTCTTGAATGCTTAGCGAATTCTTCAATCAATGCTTTATTTGTTGTTGGATCCTTTTTTGTCGTGGGCCCTTGCGAGTCTAGAAGTTGGCGAGTGCACACATTGACTCCGTCATAAAATATCAAAATTTCTTCTTGCACATTGAAGTCATGTTGAGGGCAATGTCGTAACAATTTCTTGTAACGTTCCCAAGCTTCATATAATGACTCCCCCTCCAATTGTTGAAATTTTTGGATGTTTCTTTTAAGCTTTGCCACTTTCAAAGGAGGAGTAAATTGGTTGATGAACTCAGTCTTAAAATCAGCCCATGTCGTGATTGCTCTAAAGGGAAGTGATTTTAACCATTCTTTTGCTTCACCCTTCAATGTGACCGGGAAAAGTCGAAGCATTACCGCATCTTTACTCACGTTTGGTGCATTAAAATAATGTGAAATCTCCACCACCTCTTCTATATGCTCATATGCGTCCTCGTGCTCCTTCCCATAAAAAGTTAGTTCCCGTAACATATTGATAATGTGCCCCGGAAGTTCAAAGTTTGTCGTGGCTAGGATTTTTGGTGGATCAAGACCCCATCTATTGTCGTTCCTCATATATCGCTTGTATTTTTCCATTGACATGGTCGTGATGTCCCCCATATTTCCTGCTAAAAAAAACTAGAAAACACACACATGAAAAGGACAAAAAAATAAAAATAAAAAATAAACGAAAAAATAACTGAAGCGAGACCACGACTTGATGAAGATAACCACGACGTGGTTGCGTTTCAGAAAAAAAAAACTAAAATAAATAAATGAAACCGAAGTAACTTTTTGTGGTTTTTACCCCACAAAAGGATCGAATAACTAAAAGCAATTAAACTAATAATCAAATAAGCCGTTCCCCGGCAACGACGCCAAAACTTGATGTGCACAAAAGTACCTACTAGTTTTAAATTTATAACCTAACGAACTTAACTATCTAAAATGCACCTAGGCAGTGTACCTAGTCTAATTATAGAATAGTTTAGGTAAGTCGGGTGTCGATCACAGGGAACACTATTTAATTAATAAAATAACTACTAAAAGCTAAACTAAAAAAAACAACTAAAATGGGGGTTTTTTATCTGATTTTACAAGTTTAGAAAAACTTAAGCACTCAACTAAAAATGTTTGAAATCAATATATTAAAAACAATTTCGTTTAGTTTCGAATTATTATTTATGGATTAATTAAGTTGGTTACCAGTTATTATGTAATTAGCGATCTGGTCCAATCTACTAATATTTTCACCAATTTATGTACTACTTTGTAAGGTCCTACACAAGCAAACACATAATTAGTTAATAATTATAATTGGGCTATGTAAGATTTGTTAAACACAATTATGGTCACAATTATGTTCCCCAACACATCTAAATTGTTACTTTTACCACTTAACTAAGATGTTGTCAATCCTAGCTCTACCAATTTAATGGTCACTAAATCACTAGGTAAACAAGTTCATGTAATCTAATAGCCACTAGCTACACTTAACTTAAATTAAAGCAACAAAGAGAAACACTTTAACATGCTAGGTAAGTTAATCAAACACAAACTCCAAACCAACTTTTATAAATCCATAAACTAATAAACTAAACCATAGTTATTAGGGTTTCATCTAACTAAACGACAGTAAAGAAGTTTAGCTACTCATATTTAAAATCAAATACACAAGCTCATGGAAAAGTGACATGATCAAACCGAATGAATTGATAATGTTTTCTTCTAGATCTCTTCAACTCTTGAGCTCTAATTGTTTCCTCCTCTTCTAAGGGTTTTACAGAGGTTCTTTTTCGTAATACTTCTCCAGAAAGTCACCTCCCAATCTCCCGATTCGACCCTATGTTCGGATATATATAATTTCCTAAAATCTAGCCACCACGTCGTGGTCCTCGTGTTTATCCCGTATTCTCCAAGCCAGCGTCAAGAATCGCGAAGATTCCATTCACCATGTCGTGGTGGGATCACCACGTCATGGTGGTTAAAAATATGACTTTTCTCAAAACATGAACGTCGTCTGAAATTGTGTCTAGTTTTCAGAACATTTTGAATCTTGTCAATCGGAGTTACGAGCCATGAGATATGGTCAAAAAAATGATGAGGGGTCAAGCTATCCTACAACATCCTTCTTGCCTAAGCTCACATTTTCCTACTTCCAGCTTCCATATTGCTTCCGAGCATGTCTTTTATGCTACATAACAGATATTAAACATAATAAGTACCTTTTGTTCTATAATAAGCATAATTATAGTTAAAAGTATTAAGATATGATGTAAGATATGTATCTAGATGTGCACATATCAGTAACAAACAGACATACATGCATACAACAAGAGTCACAAAGACAACAAGCACATAACATATCCTCTTGGGCCGGCATTGGTGCCTTCGACCAACGAGTACAGTGAGGAGACTCACCTCAATCTAGAGATAACTGAACCACATGCATTGCTGCTACTGGGGTCCTCACACTGAACACATCCAAATTATCCTTAATCAATAATTAAGACAATTTCCCATAAACCAAGGTCCAATTCATATCTCCTCATAACAATGGGTAAAATACTATTTTACCCTTCCTATACTTGGCCCAACAAGGCAAGGCCCTAACCCAAAATAAATCAAGGCCCAAAATGGCCCAAAATCCATTCAGGTGCGTACGCCCAGTGTACCAACCTGGTACACCCAGCATATGACGTTGAAGCCCAAAATTATCTCCAAAACTTCTAAATTCCATAAACTTCTAAATTCCGTAACTTTCTCATACGAGCTCCGTTTTCGACGTTCTTTATATCCACGCGTATGTGGCAATGCAATCTACAACTTTCGTTTAAACTTTGTCGGCTAATTTCGAATTTATTTTTAAAGTTATATTTTAATTGACTTAGACTGATAAAGTGCGTTAAAAATTCATAACTTTGACATTCGACGTCCGTTTTCATCTGTATTTATATCGTTGAGCTCCTATTAACGAGATCTTAGATTCTCGTTTAGGTTGTGTCAGCTAAAAATTGATTGATCTAAAATTCGAATTCCGGGCCGTATACTGCTATGCCAAATCTTAGAAAAATCATAACTTCCTCTAACGAAGTCAGATTTGGGTGTTTTCTATACGCACGCCCTCGGTTTAACGTATACTATGAATTTCGTTTAGATCTCTAAGGCTAAAAAGTATTTTATCGCAAACTCACTTTTTACATCACACAACGTCGTGTCGGTTTCGTCGAGAAACTTCGATAGGTCATAACTTCTTCGTTATAAGTTGGATTTCAGTGTTCCTTATATCCCTGAAATCCTTGTTACGACTACTTCAAATTTGTTCATAGATATTGGGTCTATCTATTATTTTTATTTTAACGCATATTTTTATTATTATTTTATTACATCGTTATTTTTGGGTTTTAGGCACTATAACACTCCTATGGTGCACATGCAACCCTAGATGCTTTGGAACTATGTTTTCTCTAATTATACATGCATTTTTAAATTTCCAAAGCATACAACTTAACTAGCATACAATTGAACATAACAACTAGTTAGATAGCTTACCTCTTGTGTAGTTCTTGGCCTTAGGAAGCTTGAGCACCTCAAATGTAATGCCTCTAATGTGTTACAAACACCAAATGCAAAGGAGGCTTTTAGAGAATAGGTTTAGCTAGCACAAAATCAGCTCACTCTTCTAGGAATGATACGGTAACCGATTTTTGGCTCAAGGGGCTTCTTTATATAGTGTTTCAAACTCTAGGGTTTCATCCATGTAACCCTAATGCACCATGACCTTCCATATCCCTTAGGCTCCATGGGTTAAAGCTCCATGGACTATCCATGTCCCATCCTAATGGATCACTGGCCCACACTATAAGAATGATTGATTTACATAATCAATCCCCATAGATTTAATTAGTCTCTTTTGATCACTAAATTAATTCCAAATTAATTCTTGACCAATACTAATTAAATAACATGATTTCTCAATTAATATATTAATACTTATAATATATTAATAAATCATCAATAACCTTATTCTCAAAAGTCCATCCTATCAAATTGCACTGGTGAAGGTAACCCAAAAGGACCATGCTACAATCGGGTCAAGTACATTTCGGATATAGTTATGGGCTTAGACACCAAATCCAACAGTCTCCCACTTGGATAAGTCTAATAACTATAACTGCCAATGTAACTTCAAGATCCAATTAGCAATCGTAGCTTCCAAAAGCCGCTGTTGAACTCTGACCCAGTCAGTGACTGTCCTTAGATAAGTGATCATATATTCCTCTGTTCTTAAGATATCAACGGACAAATACATGGAACATAGTCATATTTATTGTCCTGTAGTTAGTTTCCCGATTTCCGATATGTTTGACATAGAACATAATTGAACACATCAATTTAGTTCTGACCGGGCCGACACATAAGTCAAAACAAATCATCGAGGGGCCCAGATATCGCTTTTAATCCTCTTAGGATAAAAGGAAAGGATAAACTTCGACATTATTGATGGGTTTTTGAGCATTCTAACACTTCCTAAGTGTACATGCTACCCTAATAACCTTGAATCTATGTTTTCTCTATATACATGCAAATTCCTTTTTCAAGGTTATTTCCTAACTAGCATGGCATGGGGATTACATAAAACATAAAAACTAGTAGAAATACATACCTTGTTGTTGCTTGGATTCCTTCAAGACTTTGTGAGCCTAGCACCCCAAATGTTGTGCCTCAAATGCTTCACACAACACTACAAACTTGGAATAACTTGAGAGAATGTCACTTAGCCTCAAAAATCGGTTATGCCCTCTTCTGAATCAACTAGTACCAATTTTGCATGCTATAGGGTTTCTTTTATAGTGTGTCATAATTAGGAGTTACAAATGTAAACCCTAATTGTCATGACTCTTCATTTCTCATGACCCATGGGTTTGTAACTCCCATGGACTATCCATGGAGCTCCATATGGTTATAACCAAACCCATAAACCATGGATCATTAATCCACCATAAAAGAATTGATGATTGTCATAATCAACCCTATATATTTAATTAGTCTCACTTTGATCACCAAATTAATAGTAGATTAATACTTGATCAATACTAATTAAATAATACTATTATTAATATATTAGAACTTATAATATATTAATAATCACAAGTGTACTTTCTCTCATTTTGTCTATCCAAGTATTGCAATGCCATGCAACCCAAATGGACCATGCCGGGTCGGGTCAAGTACATACCAAATAAAGTTATGGACTTAGACACTATATCCAACAGTCTCCCACTTGGATAAGTATAATAACTATATTTACAAATATGACTTCAAAATCCGACTAGCAATCGTAGCTCTTTCAAAGTCTCTCGGAACTGAGATGATGATGATACGCCATTTAAGATAAGTGATCATATAATCCTCTGTTCTCATGATATCAGCCGGACAAACACATGGAACATGGTCTTACTTATTGTCCAGCATTTGTTTCTCGATCTCTGATTTGTTTCGACATAGAACTAAATTGAACACATCAATTAGGTTCTGACCGGGCCCGGTACATAGGTCAAAACCAAATCATCGAGGGGCCCAGATATCGCTTCTATTTCTAGAAGGAACAGATAAACTTCGACTGATATGTTTGTACTAACTACTTGTTGAATTATTCACAAAGGCACGTTTTATAACATCGAGTTACCAATGCGTTTTCGTACAATCAATGAATAACCAACTCATAGTCAACAACTCATATCTCTAGGTTTGAAGATTTATATGATATTACCGTCTCACGATCACTCAAGATAAATTCCATGAAGTGATGCAAGTGAGCGTGGGTTGAATCCAATACTCAGCCCTTATGAGTACTCATGAATGTTGTAGCAACCATTGCATTGTCTAAAGCACTTTAGACAAATCATACAAGCCAAATTCATGACAGTCTTGATTCATATCTACTTCCAACATATGACTGACTGTGGATGGTTTGAATAATATGATATATACCATAACATAATTATTCTGGAAGTCAAAACATGCAAAGTGAAACACAAGAATAATACTAATCTTATATGGCCCCAACACTTTGAGTGTAAATAAAAACACCTTTTATTTAAGCACCATATTGATTACTCATTATTTATGTTTCGATTAATCAACTTTATGCTTGAATTAAAACATTAGTTGTCCCATGCTCCAAGCATGTACACTATGTTTTTCCAAACAACAATTATGCCAGACTCCAAGTATGCATACTATGTTTACATATGGTCCTCTCTTTGTGAAATAGATCAATTGACAATATTCCAATGATGCTCATTTCACAATTCCAATCCTCGTTGTAAATGCAAGAATACCAAACTCTTGCCATTTACTGTAATCTGCTAGATTCTAAGCTTATATGCAATGATCCCCTTGTAATGACTATGCACAGAAGTCACAAAGACTTGGCAACAGACATTACAAAGTATTCCAATGGAAAACAATTCTATGGAAATGAAGTCTCAAATTCAAAGTACATTCCTTTGAACATCCTTCTTAGCATTAAGTTCTTTAATCTTACACAGATTCAAAGAATAACTTCCACCTATGGAGACAATTCCATATTACCATTTTGACCATCACTTCTGAACAAGAGTTGCCTCTTTTCAAAATATGTCAATATGGTCCTTACTCTATACTTCTAATTGTCCATGAGCAACCAATCTTTGGTAAACCTCAAATTGTCCTCGACAACTTTGCTTAATCATTTTAGTCATTTCCAGTTCTATTCCTTTTTCCATCTAAATGCCCTAGGCATTTGGAAAATTTAGAATGGATGAATATTATAGCATATGTAATCAAACCTATACCCAAAGCATATGGGACATGATTTATGCTATAATTTTTTTTTTATTTGCCATGTTTTCATAATTCGAACTATGAAGAGGGATGCCGAAATCATAATCGAATTTTGAGAACGCAACATATATAGAATTTCCTTATGTTGAACCATTCCAGCATAACATTCATATATATTCTTGACTAAAGTAGATTAAATTCTCAATCTAAGCTTGTAGAATTGGAGTGAAGTATAAAATCCTCTCCCTTAATTATAGCAAAACAACTTTTTCAAGGCGAATTGAAACTTTTGTTTTCTATAATTAATATTGCTGACTTGCAACACTTAACATAATAATCATGCTCCCACTAGCATAATGATTATTATCTTACTAGCATAACACTTATGCTCCCACTAGCTTTGACATGTATCCAGAGATCAGCTGGACTTTTAGAAACCAACACTTTATTGACTTTTCTACCAAAGTTCAGACTTCTTATACGCAATTTCTTTGGTAAGACTTTATCAAAACCATACACCTTTCCTTAGATAGCTCACTTGTGTGTCTAAACAATTATGAAGAGGGATGCCGTAATCATAATGTTTAGACCTTTTGTCATTCTCACAATTGCTATCTACTCAAAATCTACTTAGTGAAAGAGTTTCCTTACCATCATTTTCATGAATCGCAGAGAAACCTTATGACACTTAGATTTTTATGGTGTATGTGTTCCTATCCATGTGAATTTGTCATAACCATAACCACAAGACAAGGTTAGTGACAAATCCAAACTCATATAGATTGAACTTGTTCAATCTTAATTTCTTGCCACCTGGTAGCACAATGCCCACCATTGCTTCCGGGTTGTTATGCAAACAATTGAGAACTCATAGAACTCACAAGCATAATCAACTTTTAACTGGAATAGACACAGAAATAAGAATATGTCAACACGATAGGTTACAAACCTCAAGTCGTGGGCTAGTGATTAACAAAACTCTTGATTAGTTCTTGAACCTATCTTAAGATCTTTTAGACTCCCACTGTCCTCTTGACATATAAGACTCTCTTGCCAAATATTCAAGAGATAGTGCAGAATCTTTTACAAACACATCACACAATTGGCCTTAGTCGATCTTTGTTTTATCCAAAACATCACAACTTACCAATTTTAAATGTACAAGAGTAAGAAAACATTTTACTCTACATTTGATAAGTGTTTTAAACTTTTCTTAAGATTATGTCACTCAAGGCTCAATCTTGGAGTATAACTCCAGGATTTGTTTTTGGAACGAAGTATGAATTATCTTTTGATTTAACCATTTCAACAATTCACGATTCCTCTCCTCAGGCAACAAACACACTAAGGTGTCCTTAGAGGATCAATTATGATATGGTTCCATAATCATTAAGATAATCATAAAACAAAATACACAAGTACTCTCCCATCTCTTCAGATTGGAGAAACTTTTATCTTTCTACCTTATTTGATTCTTCTTATTCATTCTGCCATACATTGAAACTTTTCAAATGTTTCAGAATTACACTTAAACTCGTAAGCATAACCATATTTACTAAAATTTAGTAAATCATAACGAATAATCTTATCTACCTTTGTGGTGGACCTGACTAGTGCACAACTTAATGTACCCGATCCTTTAGTCCTTCGTTTGACACACATGCGAATGTGAACAAGGAATTAGTCTTAATTTACCAAAGATGAAAATTCTCATTCATCACACAATACAACCTGCATGATTCCAAGTTTCTATCCAACTGAAACTTGGGTGATGAGAATCTTTCCTTATTTGGTAAATTATGACACTACCACTAATGAAAGAATCAAATCCATTTACCCATATTGCTTATCAATGGAAGCATATAAGCAACAACCTTTTTCACAAATGCCATTGTAAGGATACTTAAAATAAATAAAATCAAAACCATTTTCTTTTATTTTAAAACTTTGTGGAAAACTTATCCTTACAATCCATATGGAAAACTTGTTGTTATTTATTCCTAAGCAATATATCATAACTCTTAAGTAACAACTCAAAATTCTGATCACCGAACCATGCGATCGAAATCCATCTTCACGATCAGAATCAACATATACTTCCTTTAAGTTTCTTCACTCTTCTTTGATTCTTAAAACATCAATATGTGACCCAGTCACATCATGCAATAAGAATCTCAGAATAGAAATTTAATAAAGTTAGATAATGGACTTCACCTAAAGCAGAGTCAAACATTTGACTTTACTATCCTTATGGACTTTTAGGTAAATTTGGCAGCTTCGCAACCAATGCCCTTCCTTTGGCAACAAAACATATGGACTCTTTGGAAACGGTACACGGGACTATCACAGACCTAGCCTTTCTCTTTACCATTTGGTCAACCGAGTTGACTATGGCCAATCCCTTTCCATTGGGAAGAGAAAGTTTTCTGGACTTCCAATGTCACCAATGTCAATGTCCAAATAGGTTTGGGAAGCAGATCTTCCAATCTAATTTGCTTTACCAATGCTCCAAATCATTGCCGATTCAGCATTCTCAAGCAAATAGGTAAGATCATTAAGGGTCATGTCGTGATTTGTCATCAGGGAGTGACTGAAGAACCGAGTCAACAGCCAGCTACCTCGAGACTTCGACACCCAACTCTCCCGGCTCGTCAATATGTGACTTAATCTCCAAGACCTAAGCACATATAGACTTTGTTTTCCAATAGGGATTGAGTGACTTAGAACTTATCAGGTCTTGAAACTTGTCGGATAGGGAGATTTATTGGAGGAGGTGGAGGAAGTGAAGTATGATTCCCACTCCCACTAATGCACAACAAAGGGATTGTTCTTTCACCTTGGTTGCCATTTGGGATATCATCTTCATTAGGAAGCTTGTTCCTAAAGATTTGGGAAGACCATAGCTGTCTAAACTAGACATCTATAATGGGAGAAATTCAAGTTAGTTGATTTAAAGTCCTTAATATAACACCCAATATGAAATAGTAAGGCTAGGACCCAACAACCTATTTATAACTGGAAGAGGGATGCCGTAATCCAAATTATAAAATAGTTGAAGGTAGGTAAATGACGATTTACCAATTTCCACCATAAAAACGAAATATAATTAAGTTTTTAATTGGATTTGAAACTCCTAGATCTTTTGAGATACATTGAACTTTCAATGGCATGTTTGAATCTCGATTGTGCCCTCTCAAGTTTGTGACTGGGATGCCGAGGATCACAAACAAGGTGTGAATAACCATACAAATTGACTTGGTACCCTCAACAATATTACCTAATCGATGTGCCGGTTAACCACACACGCTCCACCGATCTATAATAAAGTCAAGTTACCCTTTGCCACACTTACTAGTCCATGTTAGTGTGTCGGTTAACCACACACGCTCCACTAACGACTTGGTAAGGTACAAAGTGTAATTTTATGGGCTAGCACCAATTTCACATTTTACTAAAGTAACTAAGATTGGGAATTTATAATGTATAGTTACTTTATAATTCATTATACTTTTAATGAGTATTTAAAGTCGTATCCTACCTGTTCGGCTAACGACCCTCCACCGATCAAGGAAGCGGTGGGTGAGAGTGGACACCCATTAAGTCACCATTTTATAGGCAACAACCTTATACCCCCCTTATAGACTGGCTTCGTGAATGAGGCCTACTAACGGTAAGAATGACATATTCTTATACATATCTATATAATAAAATTATAATAATAGTATAAGTGTTGATTTTTAAACTTTTTAAAAATCTAAGGTTTAATTTGGAATTAAAGTATTAAAGTGTAAGACTTTTCAAATTCCAAAACTTGAGGGCAAGATTTGAAACTATTCCAAGTCTCTTCAATTTGTAACTTATGAGTTTTAATGGTTCATAAAAATGAAGACTCTTCATTTTATGAAACCTCTTTAGTTCTTTAATCACAATTTAAAGAAGTGACTTTTGGTTATCCATAACTTGAGGACAAGTTATGGACACCATCATTGCCATTAAGATCATGAATTAAACATACATGGAGGTTACATATAATTCCTATGATCTTCTAAAAACTCATAAGAACACAAATTCATGTCAAGCAATTTCAAGAAAATCATATAAACATATACAATACTTGAAAATTGATAAAAGTCATGTAAAATGGGTTAACATAATCATTATCATTTTGAAAAACAGATTTTACAAGTCCAAAACAGATTGGGATAATGATCTTAATCCATTTCCAGCAACAAAACTCGAAAAAAAACTGCCCAGCACGCTCCTACTCGCCGAGTGCATTATTCTACTCGTCGAGTAGGATGAATTTGTTCATGGACTCGGCGAGTCCTCCCCATGCACTCGGCGAGTCTAGTCGTCAGAGTGCAGAATTTTCGATTTTTTAAGCAGTTTTGCATCAAGTATACATAAAACAATCCTAGGCTCTGATACCACTGATGGGTTTTTGAGCATTCTAACACTTCCTAAGTGTACATGCAACCCTAATAACCTTGAATCTATGTTTTCTCTATATACATGCAAATTCCTTTTTCAAGGTTATTTCCTAACTAGCATGGCATGGGGATTACATAAAACATAAAAACTAGTAGAAATACATACCTTGTTGTTGCTTGGATTCCTTCAAGACTTTGTGAGCCTAGCACCCCAAATGTTGTGCCTCAAATGCTTCACACAACACTACAAACTTGGAATAACTTGAGAGAATGTCACTTAGCCTAAAAAATCGGTTATGCCCTCTTCTGAATCAACTAGTACCAATTTTGCATGCTATAGGGTTTCTTTTATAGTGTGTCATAATTAGGAGTTACAAATGTAAACCCTAATTGTCATGACTCTTCATTTCTCATGACCCATGGGTTTGTAACTCTCATAGACTATCCATGGAGCTCCATATGGTTATAACCAAACCCATAAACCATGGATCATTAATCCACCATAAAAGAATTGATGATTGTCATAATCAACCCTATATATTTAATTATTCTCACTTTGATCACCAAATTAATACTAGATTAATACTTGATCAATACTAATTAAATAATACTATTATTAATATATTAGAACTTATAATATATTAATAATCACAAGTGTACTTTCTCTCATTTTGTCTATCCAAGTATTGCAATGCCATGCAACCCAAATGGACCATGCCGGGTCGGGTCAAGTACATACCAAATAAAGTTATGGACTTAGACACTATATCCAACAATTATATGCTTGTACTAACTACTCGTTAAATCATGCACAACGATACGTTTTATAACATCAAGTTACTGATGCGTTTTCGTATCATCAATGCACAACCAATTAATAGTCAACAACTCATATATCTTGGTTTGAAGACTATATGATTTTATCATCTCACAATCACTCGTGATAAATTCCATAAAGGGATTCAGGTGAGTGCGGGTTGATCCAATGCTCAAATCTTATTTCACAAGCACTCATGAATGGTGTAGCAGACTTTTTCTATGTCTAACACCTTAGACATCTACAAGCCAACTCATGACAGTCTAGCCTCATACCTACTTCCAAAGTATAATTGACTGTGGATAGTATGAATAATCTTATTATTCTGGAAGTCAAAACATACAAAAGTGAAACAATAGTAAATAACTGACACAAGACAATAACTTTACCTATAAATAAAACACCTTTTATTCAATCATCAAAATGTCAATTACAATTTAGCTATTACAAGTTTCTGATTTATCTAATCACTAAAACTAATATAATCGTTTAGCCCAATGCCTCTTGCGTGCTGTAAGTGCTTAACCCTACTCAGTCCCTTTGTAAGGGGATCTGTTGGGTTGTCCTGTGACGATATTGTCTTCACCATGAGGTGTCCTTCTTCTACTTGATGTCTTATGAAGTGGTACTTTCTTTCGATATGCCTAGATCTACCGTGATCTCTGGGTTTCTTGGTTAAGGCAACCGCTCCTTCATTATCGCATAACACTTCTATGGGCTTCTTTATGGATGGCATAACTCCAAGGTCACAGATGAAGTTCTTCAACCATATCGCCTCTTTAGATGCTTCGCTCGCTGCAATTTACTCAGATTCATACGTTGAATCAGCCACAGTCTCCTGCTTTGAAATTTTCCAAGTTATTGCTCCTCCATTTAGGGTAAACACCCAGCCCGACTGAGAATGCATATTATCTCTATCAGTATGAAACCCGACGTCACAATACCCTAATACTCTCAAGTCATCACTCCCACCGAGGGTAAGGATCCAATCCTTAGTCCTCCGCATGTACTTAAGAATGTTCTTTACTACAGTCTAGTGAGCTCTATCAGGATTCCCTTGATATCTACTGACCATGCTCAAAGCAAAGGCCACATCAGGGAAAGTACAAATCATAGCATACATGATTGAGCCAACTGTGGAAGCGTATGGTACTCAACTCATTTCTGCTATCTTAGCTTTTGTACTAGGACTCTGAGTCTTACTCAGTTTGGTATTGCTTTGGATAGGTAAGTCACCTTTCTTGTAGTTCTCCATGCTGAAACGCTTCAATACCTTGTCCAAGTAGGTACTTTGACTAAGTCATATTAGTCTCTTACTCCTGTCTCTCAAAATCCTTATCCCTAAGATATAGGTAGCTTCTCCAAGGTCCTTCATAGCAAAACACTTCCCAAGTCAGGACTTAACCTCCTGCAAGGTTGGGATGTCATTTCATATGAGTAGTATGTCATCCACATACAACACGAGAAAGCTAACTATGCTCCTACTAGCCTTGACATATACACATGACTCATCCTCGCTTCTCGAAAATCCAAACTCTTTGACTTTCTCATCAAAACAAAGATTCCAACTGTGAGATGCCTGTTTCAGTCCATAAATGGATCTCTCAAGCTTACACACTCTATTAGGGTACTTTGCATTGACAAAATCCTCTGGATGACTCATGAAAACATCTTCAACCAACTTTCCATTAAGGAAAGCAATTTTGACATCCATCTGCCATATTTCATAGTTATGAAATGCAGCTATGGCTAACATAACCCTTATAGATTTTATCTTTGCTACTGGTGAGAAGGTCTCATCATAGTCAACTCCCTGAGTTTGAGTAAAGTCTTCCGCAACCAGTCGCGCCTTATATGTGTGTACTTTCCCATCCATGTCGGTCTTCTTCTTGAAGATCCATTTGCACCCGACTGTCTTTCGACCCGGTACATTGTCAATTAAGTTCCAAACTTGATTGTCATACATGGATTGAATCTCGCTGTCCATAGCCTCTATCCAATTTGTAGACTTGGGGCCTGCCATGGCTTCCTTATAGGTTTTAGGTTCATCCAGATTTATCAATGTACTATCACTGATAAATGTATCACCTTCAGCTGTTATATGAAAACCATATAACACAGGTGGAACACTAACTCTACTGGAGCGCCTAACAGGTACTGTCTCGTCAATAGGTTCAACATGAGTTTCCTCCTCGGGTTGATCACTAGTGTTTGAGGTTCCTATTGGGTTTTATATAATACAACATCCTATGGTGCACATATAACCCTGAATGCCTTGGATCTATGTTTTCTCTAATTATACATGCAATATTATTTCCAAAGCATTAAGCCTACAACTAGCATGCAATTGACATAAACAATATAAAATACTAGTTAGGAGTTTACCTCTTTATGTAGCTTGTAGAACTTGTTATATTTGGCCTTTAAGAACTTAGCACCAATAGTATGAATGCCTCAAATGTTATCACAACACACCTTGGACAAAGATGACTTTTGAGAGAGAATCTTGCACACCAAAATCGACTCCATAAACTCCAAGAAAATAACTAGTTACGATTTTGGCTATGGAGTAACATATTTATATGTAGGATTCCAAAGGTGATGAATTTACCCTAATCCATACCCATGGGGTTATGATCCATGGTTCATGTGGCCCAACTCTTTATGTATCCTTACATAAACTTAGTCCAACATGGATCAATAGCCCAATCCATATGTTTTACTAATTACCATAATTAGTCCCCATAGATTTAATTAGTCTCTTTTGATCACTAAATTAATTCCAAACTAATTCTTGATCAATACTAATTAAATCATATGATTTCATATTAATATATTAGAACTTATAATATATTAATAAATCATAAATAACCTCTTCTCAAAAAGTCCATCCTAACAAATTCTCCTAATGATATGAAACCCAAATGGACCATGCTACTCTCGGGTCAGGTACATACCAATTATAGTTATAGACATAGACACCTAATCCAATAGTCTCCCACTTGGATAAGTCTAATAACTATCATTGCAAGTACGACCCCAAAATCCAGACTAGCAATCGTAGCTCTTAAAAGCCGTTGTCGAATTCTGACCTAGTCAATGACACATCCATTAGATAAGGGATCATATATTCCTCCATTCTACAAGATATTATATGGACTAAGACATGGATTATAATTATTCTCTATGTCCATCTGTTGTTTCCCAATTTTCGATTTATGACGACCGACTAATTTAACAAATCAAATCAGTCCAGGCTCGGCCGAGCGCTTAGGGTTTTCATCATTAAATCATCGAGGGGCCTACAGATATCGCTTTTATCCCTCTAAGGGTAAAAGGAATGGATAAACTTCGACTCAAAGGCTCGCTTGTACTTACTCATCAAATTACACACAACAATATGTTTTATAACACCAAGTTACTGGTGCGTTTACATATGTCAATGGGCAACCGACTTGTAAATTACAACTCACATGTCTTGGTTTCAAGAATATAAGATATTATCGTCTCATGATCACTCGTGATAAAATCCATGAAGTGATTCATATGAGCGTGGGTTTAATCCAATAATCGAATCTTATTCCAGAAGTACTCATGAACACTGCAAGAAAACTTGTGCTATGTCTAAACGCCTTTAGACAAACCTACAGACCCATTCATGACAGTCATGCCTCAATACCTACTTCCAAAGTATGATCGACTGTGGATGGTTTGAATAACCTAGTTATTCGGGAAGTCAAAACATGCAAAGTGAAACACAAGAATGGCCCCAAAACTTTTGAGTGTAAATAAAACACCTTTTATTTAATCACCATATTGATTACACATTATTCATTATATAATGTTTCGATTAATCAACTTAACACTTGAATTAAAACAATAGTTATGCCATGCTCCAAGCATGCACACTATGTTTGCCTATTGTCCTTTCTTTGTGAAATAGATCAATTGACAACATTTCAATGATGCTCATTTCACAATTCCAAATCCTTATCGTAAATGTAAGAATACCAAAATCTTGCCATTTACTGAAATATGTTAGATTCTAAACTTACATGCAATGATCCTCTTGTGATGACTATGCACAAAAGTCACAGAGACTTGGCAACAGACATTACAAAGTATTCCAATGGAGAGCAATTCCATGGAAACGAAGTCTCACATTCAAAGTACATTCCTTTGAACATCCTTCTTGCATTAAGTTTTCTAATCTTATACAGGTTTAAAGAATAACTTCCACCTATGAGAACATTTCCATATTCTCATTTGACTATCACTTCTAAACAATAGTTGCCTCTTTTCAGAATATGTCAATATGGTCCTTCCAAAATTTACACTATACTTCCAACTATCCATGAGCAACCAATCTTTGGTAAACCTCAGATTGTCCTCGACAATTGCTTAATCATTTTAGTCATATCCAGTTCTAATCCTTTTTCCCTCTTAATGCCCTAGGCATTGGGAAAATTTAGAACAGATGAATATTATAGCATATGCAATCGATCCTATACTCGAAGCATATGGGATATGATTCATAATGTCTCACATAAAGACATGATACTTGACCAGTCTTTTGCTATAATGTTTTTATTTGCCATGTTCTCACAATTTGAACTATGAAAAGGGATGTCGTAATCATAGTCGAATTTGAGAACGTAATTAACATTTCTATATATAGAATTTCCTTATGTTGAACCATTCCAACATAACATTCATATATATACTTGACTAAATTTGATTAAAATCTCAATCTAAGCTTTTAGAATTGGAATGAAGTATAATTTCCTCTCCCTTAATTATAGCAAAACAATTTTTCAAACCCTGCAACTTTGCGAATTGAAACTTTTGTTTTCTATAATTAACATTGCTAACTTGCAACACTTAACATAATAATCATGCTCCCACTAACATGATAATTATATCCTTTTTAGCATAACACTTATGCTCTCACTAGCTTTGACATGTATCCAGAAAATCAGTTGGACTTCTAGAAATCATGCTCCCATCAAGTTTTGACCCTATATGAGGGCTGGACCGCAAACTCTACCTCACTTCTTCTCTTCCAGCCAAAAACACCTCCCTCTTCTCTCTCGAATTTCAGTCGTGAACACCTATTCACTCTCAACTATCACTCCTTTTCCTTTGAATCTTCATTGGATCTGCTTAGATCTTCAAGTGTTCTTAATTTCTTCAAGAACATCCAGCCGTGAACCCTTAAATCATCATCATTCGTCAAGAACTTCAATGCGTGAACTCAAGATCATCAAGATCCTTGGGCCGTGAACACTTGCATATCCTTCATTCCACCAAGAACACCAAGAACACACACTTGTGTTTGCAGCCGTGAACACCAAAGCCTGGCCGTGAACTCCTTTCAGCCTTCCATTTTCGATTCTAACACTTCTCTTGACTTGTTTTGTCTCAGGATCTATCTAGTGGAGACAATCATCCTATATCGAACTTTCATACGAACCACTCACACAAGGTGAGTTCATACCCCTATAAATTACCATTTTAAATGCTTTTAAACGCTTTCGGGGGAGAATACAAGTAGAACAGGATTATATTGTGTTAATCATTTACATGTGAAAACAACAACCAAAAAGGATTTCTTATGTTAATTACTTGCTAAAACCATTTTTAAAACTCTTTAAACTCTTTTAAACTATTTTAGACTTCTGTTTATTATCACAAATCATATTCATGTATATATTTATGTATAAGTATGCTTTAATGAACTTAGGACTATTGCTAAATACCTTGACTCATGTTCCTTGTTTTGTTGTGGGCTTAAGGTAGGATTCACTAGTCCGACTGTCTATTGATCCATAATTATACATGATAAATATATGCATGAATATTAAATCTCATTTTCAAAGAACATACATAACTCATTTGTATATACTGAGCAATTGAGCCATTTTCTGAATCCTTTACAATGCAAACAAACATACTAGTAAACTATAATAGGTATAGTTTAGAGATCAAACACAATATTTTCTAGAATCAAAGAAACAATACATGAAATCAATACATACATACTAATACTTTTCATTACAAAGCATACTATTTATTTACAAGAACAAGAAGGAACTTACATACTATACGTAAAGAAGATAACTAGAATATGAAACATTATTTCATGTACTTAGTAATATTCTTGCTAAGTCATGTTTTGTAACCAGAGTCTCCTGGAGGGAGAGCGTGAGTTTTTGTATAGATCTATACGGGATTGACAATCCCACACCTTGCTGCTAGCTACAATGGGATCTGCAGATCTACGGGTGACAAATGTCATATCAGTTTTCGACGCGTGAAGAACATCGTGTTTTATACTAGTCAATTTAGTATGGTTATAACTTTAATCACATTAAAACCTTAATTAACCAATTAGGTTACAAGGCATTAAAGTCATCAGTAGTGTATTTATAACAATACTACTGTGCATCTTCATTTTCCATTACATACATACAGTGATATTCTCACTTGAGTAATGCATACTATTTTTCTAGTAAAGATAGTTACTGATATGGAAAACATACATTTTATACTATTTCAAGTAAAAACATACATTTTATACTATTTCAAGTACAAACATACATTTTACACTATTACGAGAGAACAAACATTACAAACAGTCGCGTCTTGGGTAGAAGACTACTTTTCATTTTAAGTATAAAATATGGGATTTTCTTGGAAGTATACTAACATTTTCAATGAAACAAATACAAACATTTTCAATGAAACAAATACAAACATTTAACACTAAATACTTATGAACTCACCAAATTAAATGTTGATACTCTCTTTCAAAATAACTTGTATTCTCATGGAACCAGTAGACAGGTACACTTGCACAGGTTATGAGAGGATAGAGCATGTTCAAGACTCGTCTTTTATTTTGATATATATACATTTTTGGTGTCATTCAACTATACAAAGAACACACATGTATTAACTATATTAATAATGCAATGGATGTTGTTGCTTGTTTTACTATTGTGCATTGTTATGATACTGTACATGACGTCCTCCACCCCCAAATGTTTTTGCCATCTCGGTTTGGGGGTGTGACGGATTGGTATCAGAGCATTGTTTATAGTGAACTAGTATATCAACCCATAAAAGATATACAACTATAAATACAATGAGATTAAAAACACTCTGACCAAGAGTTATACTTTTTAAATATAACAAATATTTTACTAAAGTATACATACATGCATTCATACTAGGAACAGTGTCATACTAGAACAAAACAAAAGTATTGTGGTTGTCGAACAATACAAGTAGGCTTGGGGATATATAATCAGGTATGGGGTTAATATAACCTGATCAACTATGTTTCTCCGAGAAGTGATTAGCATATGCCTAGGAATGGTTGTGGTGTTGCGACAAGTCTAAAAACTTACCAACTCCTACTACAACGAAACAATAAGAACATAACACAAACTTAAAATACTATAGGAGTATTTGGTGGTACTATTATGTGAAAACTAAAAAGACCCTTTCTAGTAGGTCTATAGTTGTTGAGTGGATATGTTAAGTTTATATATAATTAAGATGTTATAGACTTAGAATCTGTGATCTTCACTTTATTTCATGTTCCTTGTTTGGTTGTGGACTTAGAGTTGGATCAGTTATTCGAAGGTCTATTCTATCTTAGTTATATATTGTTGGTATGCACTACGTAAGTATAGAAGTAACCGGTAAGGATCATCTATATATAAATCATTAGGAATACGTCTATTATATGTCTCTTACACCCTTATTCTTGCATAGATAGCAATGGATGGATTTCATCTGTCGGGAGACCCGTACTTTCCAAATCAAGGGAATGGTGGATGGCTTGAAGCAGAACCAGAGGAAGACAACCCGGTAGTCCCAATAGAAGAAGACCCTGAAGAGAGCTCTGAAGAGGAATTCGATGAGGAAGTTCAAGAGGACGCTGACTCAAAACCAGAGGTTCATAATCTACCTTTAGTGGCTCAAGCTCCAAATCCTAACCCTCGTCAGGAGTTTCAAGCCTCGACACCTCTGTGGGCAGTCAACTTGGGAAGATGGAGCCACAAACAAGGTCAACTCCCTCCTTATAATGGGGACCGAAGCTTCTACAACATGAGCGAGGGAGGCTTAGCAAATAGAGTTCTCCCTATTTTGGTTCGCCGAGTTGCTCGAAATGATGAACAGGGAAGAGCAGTCATCAATCGAACCATGGAGATTGATGCAGACACAGGAGTCAATACGGTTCGCATTCGCCAGCTACAAGGAGCACATGGAAGGACCAGGAATCATAATGAGGCTCGGCATAGGGAACTAGCTGCAACCCAAGCTGAAGTTAGGGAACTTCGAGGATGCCAAGCAACATTTGAGAGGCGTATGGCTGAAATGGAACGCCAGTTGGCAGAATCAAAGGCTCAACCGAGCAGTTCTCGTCGCAAGTAGAGAATGCTCTACTCACTCTTTTGGATATAACTTTGGTTTATGTGTATATACTAGTATTACTATCTCATGCTTAGGATCCGACCTCGCAAGTACAGTTTCGCTAAG
Organism: Lactuca virosa; assembly: GCF_052849685.1. Taxonomy (NCBI): domain Eukaryota; kingdom Viridiplantae; phylum Streptophyta; class Magnoliopsida; order Asterales; family Asteraceae; genus Lactuca; species Lactuca virosa. Next base: position 203,949,304 of record NC_136434.1, read on the forward strand.
TCTTTATGTTGTCGAAAGTTTTCTCTATGATTAGTATGTTGTAGACCTACTTCAAGGTCAAATTTTCCCGAACTCTATACATCTATAATACGAATGGTTTTGACAGTCATCTAATCCTCTTGAAGGTTTCTATCAAACTTCTTTCACTATCTAATGGTTGATCTCTCTTGCAATCACTTAAACTAATACTTGTTGAACTCGGGTTTGGTAGTTCAAGGAACACTCACATTTTCCCAAACTCTATACATCTATAATACCAATGGTTTTGACAGTCATCTAATCCTCTTGAAGGTTTCTATCAAACTTCTTTCACTATCTAATGGTTGATCTCTCTTGCAATCACTTAAACTAATACTTGTTGAACTCGGGTTTGGTAGTTCATGGAACACTCACATTTTCATTACTATTGGCATCTTACCATCAATTTCTTTTCATAAACTTATAGCTAAAAGATGCCTCCTCGTAAATCGAACAGACGTAACCCACCGATAACTGCAACTCAACAACCACCATCTCCACCCCAATTCGATCCTGTAGTTTTTCAAGCTGCAGTGATCGCGGCTGTGACGACAGCCTTAACTCAAATCAACACTAGCGGTGCTAGTGGAGGTGGAACGGGTATTAACTCTACCCAATGAGATAGTCATGGGCACCCTAGGGAGTGTTCATAAAAGGACTTCTCTAACTGCAATCCCAAAGCCTTTAACAGCAGCGGAGGAATCATTGCTCTATCGCAATGGATCGAAAAGAAAGATTCGATCTTTGAGATTTTCTCTTGTCTTGAAGGGAGCAAGGTTAAATTTGTTGCCTGTACTTTCTCCGACCGGGCTCTCACATGGTGGAATGGCCATGTCAAGTCACTTACTCTAGTAGTGGCTAACTCAATGGGCTGGGAGACTCTGAAGGATCTCATGAGAGAGAAATACTGCCCAAGGGGCAAAGTTCAGAAACTTAAGTAGGAACTTTGGAGCCTTACCATGAAGGGCTCTGACATAGTAGCTTACACTAATAGATTTAGTGATATGACAGCTCTATGTCCAGGGATGGTCCCCACGGAAAGCAAGAAGATTGAGCGGTACATTTAGGGACTATTGCCTCCATTTCAGGGGAATGTGTTATCTTCAAACCCCGCTACATTCGATAGTGCCAAACGCTTGGCACAGAGACTCATCGGTCATGGAGTCCGCGCCCCTGCAACGACCCCTGCCCCAGAACAAGCCAAAGCGATCGAAAACAAGAGAAACTTTTGGGACAGAAAGAAAAGCCAATCGGCACGGAACCCCGCCAAAGGCAGCAGACCGTGGTTGTTCACGCTGCAACCAACACAATTTCCCCTGCACCAGTGAAGCAATATGTTGGGAACCTGCCCAAGTACAGTAAGTGTAATTTCCATCACAATGGACCCTGCCAGGAGATGCACTGTGTAAACTGCGACAGGAAGGGACTTACTGTCCGTTTCTGTAAGGCACCGGCTAGGCCAATCACCCAGGTCCCTGGCACAAGAGTGAGTCAGGCCTGTTATGGGTGCGGCAAAACGGGGCACTTTAAACACAACTGCCCGAAGACGAAGAATACTGGTGGAGCGGGAAGACTACTTGCCATTGGTCATGATGAAGCAGTGGCAGACCCTACGGTGGTCACGAGTATGTTTCTCCTCAATAACTCATATGCATGCATACTATTTGATAGTGGAGCGAAGTGGTGTTTCGTGAACCAAGAATTTAAACACTTACTTAAGCAATCGCCACAAGCACTAAAAGAAATGTTCATCATAGAAATGGCTAACGGAAAGACTGAGAGCACTAGCGATATATACATAGGATGCACCCTCACTCTAGATAACTATTCAATTCAAATCGATCTCATGCCCATCTCGATGAAAAGTTTTGACGTCATCGTCGGCATGGATTAGTTGAGTCTCCATCATGCTGACATCCTGTGCTTTGAAAAAGTCGTTCATCTTAATCTACCGAGTAGAGAAACCCTAGTGATCTACGGAGACAAACCTGGAACGAACCTTCGAATCATCTTGTGCATCTGAGCTCAGAAGTACTTACGAAAAGAATATCATGCCTTCTTAGCTCACGTAGTAGACGTAAACCAAGAGGTGAAAGACATGAAGAACATTCCAGAAGTCTGCGATTTTCCCAACGATCTACCAGAAATACCACCTCAACGTCAAGTCGAGTTCAAAATCGACTTAATTCCTGGAGCTACCCCTGTAGCCAAATAACCTTACCGACTAGCACCCGCTGAGATGTAAGAATTATCCAGTCAACTGAATGAACTGCTAAGCAAAGGATTTATAAGACCAAGCTTCTCACCCTGGGGAGCACCAGTCTTGTTCGTGAAGAAGAAAGATGGATCGTTCCGTATGTACATCGACTACTGCGAATTAAACAAACTGACCATTAAGAATCTTAATTTCTTGCCACCTGGCAGCACAATGGTCTGCCATTGCTTCCAGGTTGTAAGGTCCTAATAAGGATCTTTACCAGTAGTCAAGCAACAAACAATCACGAATAGAAGAATAAGATGAAAAGAAATCGAGCTTGCACACATTTATATTCAGAAAAACGTCAGGTACAACTCGATGGGACTCTCTGTAAACGTAATGGAATCAACAACCACACAATGACCAATACCTCCACTATTTATACTTGACAAGACCGCAAACGGGGTTTACGACCGTAAACTGGGTTTACGGTCGTAAACGTGTTTACGGCCGTAAACTCTGTTTACGGTCGTAAACATACTTTCTGACCAAAAACACTTAAACAACTCACAAACAGCATTACAGACTCATACTGAACAAAATACAATGAAAGCCTAGACCAAACCATTTACTGGACCCTTCAATCTCCCCCTTGGTTTGGTGCTAGCTTGGATTCAGCTCTTGTCGACCACCAGAACATCGGACTTTCCTATCGCTCCATTCCACATTTCCTTCTCTATAATTTCAGCCACCATCGAAGTGTATTCTTTTGCAGCAGGCTCAAAAATATCTTCAGCCACCTTGATCGGATGAATCGAGAGTTGATGGATGTCCCACTTGCCGAATTGAAGTAAATCCCTCTTGTCATATAAGCGGATACAGTCATCCATGAGCTTGATGACAGCAGCATCTGTGGATTTATCATACACCCAATATAGCATGGATGAGAGAGAACCATCAGGATAACTTTGAAGAACGGGAACTTGCTTCACTTGAGCTGTAGTGGGCCACATCACTGATCTTAGTGGCTGACCTGTCTTGGGATCAATTACGTCAGAGTAAACCTTGATTATTGACTCAGCAGTCTTCATAGAAAGAAAACCCTTAGCAACTTGATCTTCCAAGAATGATTTGAACTGACCCGCCCTGGGATTGTTTGATGGGTTTGAGAAGGGAGCTTTAGATAGCTCCATAAGATCAATTCTTGTAAAGGAACTGAAATCGTGAGCATCCTTGTATAGCTCAGCTTTACCGCTCTTTCTCCGTACCATAAACATATTCATCGTATCATGGAATCCCCACGAGATGATTCCTGATCGATCACCATAGACGTCTCTGAAGCGATGTTCGCCCAGATCCGTAACGGTGATCTTTTGTTGATCCCAGGGGGCATTATGTTCTAAGCTCCTCTTGAATAAAAGTTGACCCCTTTCAGCTGATTTTGCCAACTTAGCGCGTTTCAACTTCGTTATACTCGGAGCTTGAGCCGGTTCCTTTTCAATGCGATCCACAACGGTGGTGGTTCTGGTAGATTGAGGAGCAATGGGAGCATCTTGGTTGGGAAGATAAATCTGCGGCTCGTCAACGGATGACTTGAATTCGTCGCCAAATTTATCTTCCCGCTTCTTCTTCAAATCGTAGTAACTGGCGGTCAGGAGGCCAAAATGAGTCTGAAGATCCGTAATTTGTTTTGTCTTCAGAGCTTTGTCTTCGGTAAGCTCAGCCACTTGAATATTGAGCTGTATGTTCTCAGTTTGAAGGTCTGCGACCTTGATATCAAGCTCAATATTTCTCTGATCCAGCTCAACATTTTTCTGGTTCAGAGTATCGATCTGTTTCTGAAGACCAAGAAGGGAAAGACTCTCTTCACCTGAGCTGCCACCCCCGATAGAAATTCCTTTGCCGTGTGGGGGAGGCGTTGAAAATTGTTCTTCGGCCAAGAGCCTGGCTAGCTTAACAGAGGTAGCATCATGCTCTGGCCTAGGAGGAGAGAAATCCGTGGGGAATGAAGATCCTCCAGCTTCATAGAAGGTACTAGGACCTTCATTGATAGGTTCAGATGAGACTATAACTGGAGTTGTTGTTGGTTGAGCTGAAAAACTTTGAAGTGCACTAGAATCAGTAAATCCCTGTCTAGGGTCGAGTCTTCGTCTTTTATTTGGAGGAGGTGAGACTTGTGTGGCTGGGTGATCACTTTCCAAAGGCGCAGAAGTAGGTAAGACAACACCAAGGGGAGGAATCCTTGACGTTGCCACCATAGGAATTGCTATTTCCGCCGATGGATTGGTAGGAGGAGGTGTAGCTCCGAGAACGTCTTCTTTTTCCCTTGTCTCTGTTGCTGGATCAGCAACTTCATCGACATTGTCAAGCAGCTCATTGAGGTTCATCCCGGACATAAAATCTTCATTACCCCCAAGATTGATAGGAATTTCATCGTTATCGAATCCTGTGAGGTCAAGGTCTTCATATAAGTCAGTCTCTATCGCAGACCCCTCATTGTAATCTTTTTGAACCCGAACGGATGTCAATTCGTGTTCCTCAGCTACTTGTGCGTTAGGTGCTGGATTTTCTTCCTCATCATGATCTGAGACAGTGATGAAATCTTCAGACACAACCCTCTCAGAGGAAGTGGGCTCAGATGACATCTTGTCTGATGTCCCGTGAGATTCGGAGGATTCATTGATTTCAGCGAATTTTCCGAACTTCTCGAGAGGATGTAAGCCCTTGAAAATGACTTTGCCCTTTCGATTTTGTTTGATGAGACCAACAGTGTGTGGGCCTAGTGACTTCATATCAAGCTTGTCACCATCTTTCAGCATCTCCGGGAACTGGTTGTCAACGAACACCTGAATAAATCTTGGGTACAACAAGAATGCATCTCTGGTTCTCCGGGATATAGCATTTATGTTCACCAAGAACTCATCTAGAATGAACTTCGAGAAGTTGAATTTTATGCCAGCAGCCAATGAAACAATTGCCCCTGTGTTCCGGAGCGAGATCTCATCAGCTCCTGATCTCCTCCCCGAAATGCAGCTTACGAAGACATGTGCCAGAAATCTCCAGTAGGGAGGTAGAAGTTTCTTCACTGTGGGAGGGTAAATGCCCTCATATCCCATCCTGCTGAGAATCCTTTGAACATCATCAATCCCAATTTCAGTAGGAAAATCGGGTTGATCATCGATCAGCAATGTGTCTCTGATGTACTGCTCGGTGATCACGATCTTGCATCCTTTGACCTCAGCTTTAATAGTAATCGCACCATTTTCTTTTGACATCTTGGCCGTCTGCCAGAACTCCCGGACAATGTTATGATAAATAACGGGATTCACAGTGATGGCACAGGACAGACAGCACTCTCTTAATCTGTAGATCATTGATTTGAATTCTGCATGAGCGACTGGAGGTTCATCCAAGACAATCGCCAGGTTGTGCATGTCTGCAAACTTGAGATTCGCCATTGATCTGCACTAAACAGGCCAAGTAAGAAAACAAATATTTAACAATTTAAAGCTTTAAGTTTTCTTAACTTTAAAAATTAGTTTGACTATAAAAGATTGGAGTTTACGGTCAAAATTAGTCAAACATTGAGTTTACGGTCAAAATTAGTCAAACATTTAGTTTACGGTCAAAGTTGGTCAAACTGGGTTTACGGTCAAAATTGGTCATCTGACCATAAACAGAGTTTACGGTCGTAAGGCCAAACCGAGTTTACGGTCGTAAGGCCAAAACCGAGTTTACGGTTCTTGAATATCCCCAAACCGTAAACCCCTCATGAACAGTAAACGCCGCCAAATTTTAAACTCAGATTACTCCTTCAGTTTTGGTCGATTCGATGAACAAGTAGCAGATTCCCAGTCGGTTTTATCATACCTTCGAAGTGGACCAGTCGATCTTGCAACAAACTCACAAAAAAAAATCGAGGAGAGAGAGTAGAGAGAGAAAGTAGGCTTGCGGCTGTAAAAAGGAGAAATGGGAGAGGAAAGGGTTTACGGAAGTAAACTTTTCCTTTTATACTCCTTTAACTTTTACCTGTCTCCTACACAGTGTAAGGCCTAGTCCAGATTCCGATTAAATTTTCAAAAATAAAACATTTTGAGGATATAAAAATAAAAGTAAAATTAAAATTAAAACTAAAAATAAAATAAACTAATTTCAAAAATTTAAGAATTAAAATATTTAAAAAATAAATTTTTAACAATTATAAAAATAAAATAAAATTAAAAATAAAAGTAAAATAAACGCAGACAAAATTTATCTCAAAATTTACTTAAAATTTTCTTGTGATGCTGGGATCAAAGTTGTTAGACAGCCTTAATCCACTTGTCGGTACCTTTCATCTTCACATCTTTGTCTGGTCGATCGCCGGTATTGTGGTACACTTAAACACGAAAAATTGTGACAATATTAGGACATACTAATAATTGTAAGACAAGGTGATCCTGAGTTCCTAGATACTATATCTGATCCTAAGTTCCTAGATACTACATCTTAAGGACCATTCACCTGACGACGATCAGGGATATTGTTGTCCACCTAAATTGAGCAGCGAGATCTATAGACAATCTGTAAGTGTTCAATTTTTTTTAATTGTACTAGAACATGGTTCCCGCTTCCTGATATGCTCCAGTAATCAAGGACTTCCAGAGTACTCCTTACATCGGGTGAGCAGACAATTATTCATAGAGAGGATAGATTTAGATTATTATTAATTATTGTTTTTGGAGGGATTGAGAAGTAGAAGGTGCATATACTGTGTACCAGGTCGGATTGTGAGTCACACAAAGGAGACAATATATGGCTAACAGATAGGAAGAATTTCATAGATATAGGATGCAGAGAAATAGAATTGCATATGTTACAGTCCAGGTCGGATTTTGAGTCACGCAGAGGAGGTAACATATGACTAACAGACAGATAGAGAAAGAAAACAATTTTCTACAGACCTAACTCATCGGAATTTACCAGTCGCCCCATCAATACCGGAATTAAGGACAGAATCCGCACATCGAGGAAAAGTTAATCCACGGTTCCAAGTACAGGTTCATTTAATGTGACGAGTAGATTCCCATATATATCTCCCTGCTCAACCTATCCAAGCGTCGTATTGTCAGGCTAACGGATCTAACTAGGTCAAGATGTGTCAAGTCTAAGAATTTCTTAAGTTCAAATCTGCCTATTCAAGTCCATTTAGAACCTTTCGTGCCTACCGTCGCATCAAACCAGAGCATAGACCCTTCAACTTTGGGTACGTTACGCAGACTCAGATTGCCTGTTATCACTTGATAATATCACTTCCCAGTACTATATCAACAAGCAGAACTGTAACCGTCAATATTATTGGATTTTTCTGAATTTTTAATGTTTTTGGATTTTTGAAAGTTTTCTGAAAAAAAAAACAGAAATAACACTATTTTTGGATTTTTGATTTTTCAATTTTTGTTTGGGTTTTTGTTTATTTCTCCCCCTAAATTTGTGCATGGGAGAGAATGAAATGATTAAAATGCGCAAATTTAAACTAACCTAACCAAGAAAAATTTAACCCTCAAAACGAATCATTTTTAAAAACCCCACAAGTACATCGAATCGAGCTTTGTTAAAAGGCTTGGTGAACAGATCCGCCACATTATTGTCAGTGTGAACATGTTCTAGCCTAATGAGCGAGCGCTCATAACAATCTCTGATAAAGTGAATTTTGATATCAATGTGCTTTGTTTTGGAATGTTAGACCGGATTCTTAGTGATTTGGATTGCAGCCTCATTATCACAGTGAATTGGTTTTTCTAGATAGTTCAAACCGTAGTCCAACAGCTGATGTTGGATCCAGGTAACTTGAGAGCAGCAGGCAGATGCAGCAACGTATTCCGCTTCTGCTGTTGAAGTAGAGACGGTATGCTGTTTCTTGCACTGCCACGACACCAGCCTATCGCCAAGGAATTGGCACCCTCCTGAGGTTGATTTCATGTCAAGCTCACAGCCTCCATAATTACTATCAGCAAAAGCATATAAATCAAATTCAGAATTCTTCGGATACTAAAGACCCAATTTTGGGCTGCCTTTGATATACCGAAAATTCCTTTTGACAGCAATAAGATGAGAGAGTTTAGGATTAGCCTGATAACGAGCACATTGACACACTGCAAACATGATGTCGGGACGACTTGTAGTGAGATACATCAACGATCCGATCATCGATCTGTAGTGAGTCTGATCTACGGATTCGCCCTTAATATCTGGATTCAGCATGGGTCTTTCAGCCATTGGTGTCGATGCAGGTTTCGCGTCTTGAAACCCGAACTTCTCAAGAATATCCTCCACATACTTAGCTTGATGTATCAGGATTCCGGTTGAATTTTGTTTGACCTGAAGCCCCAGAAACATGGTCATTTCACCTAGAGAACTCATCTCAAACCGCTTCTTCATCACGCCTTCGAACTCTTTGCAAAGCTGTGGACTGGTAGACCCGAAGATAATGCCATCAACGTAGATTTGAACTAGTATCTGATCATTACCAACATGCTTGATGAATAAAGTTTGATCAATAGTGCCGCGAGAGTATCCATGCTCGAGCAAAATGCTTTGTTAGAGTTGCATACCATGCTCGAGGAGCTTGATGTTACCCATACAACGTCTTGTCCAACTTGTAGACATGATTAGGAAACTTTGAGTCAACGAACCCAGGGGGTTGATGTGACAACCTGAAATTTCTATTCTGTACTACATGTCATTTCAATATAAGTCAAAACAGTTTCTGAAAACTTTCAAGCTTTTTGGAATAAGTTTGAGTATTTTAGGATCAATACGATAGGAGGTATCAGGAGAAAGGATACATTAGGGTTTATTGTGCAACAATAAAGTCCCGACACTTCAAAAGTTTAGAGTTTACGGCCTAAACATGGTGTTTACGGCCGTAAACCCTAAGGGAAGGTGGTATAAAAGTGACACTTAGTTATTTTTACCATTTTTCTAACTTTCAAGATCAAAAACTCAAACTCTCTCAAGTATCATCCAAAGTTTTCTTCAAGATCATCATCTAGTAAGTGTTTCTAACCCTTTTGAGTTAGTATATCACTTAATCTAGTGATTTAACACACTTCTAACTGTGAAATCATTCCAAAAGGTTGAATCTTCAAGTTTCACCAAGAACACACACTAGTATTCTTGGCCTTTTGGTACCTTTTCAAGCCTCTATCTTGTAAGTACTTCTATCTTAGAGTAGTATAAGTCTTGATACACTTCTTTACATCAAGAAAACACAAAGAAACACCAAGATCAAAGGTGTTTACGGTCCAAGAACATCTTGGACCGTAAACCCTATTTAGGGTGCCAAAATGTCCCTAGTCCCTTCATAAGCCTTGGTAACTTGCTTAGATCCCTTCCTTGATGAGTTAAGTACTTGAAAACATCAAAATACCAAAACCCATATGGGTTTACGACCGTAAACCCAAAGGGAAATGGTCCAGGGACCGTAAACTCCCTTTAGGAGTGAAATGGTGCCCTAAACACTTCCATAGGCTTAAGCATGAAGAGGGGATACTTCTAATGGCTTGTAGAGCTTCAAAACAACAAATGGTCAAAAGAACATGAGTTTACAGCCATAAACTCATGTGTTTACGACCGTAAACCCATGGGGTTATGGTCACAAAACCGTAAACTCCAAGGGAGTTTACCCTTGAACCCCAAACTCAATGGCTTGTTCCTACAACACTTAGATGCAATCCTTATGATTTGTAGCACTTATATAAGGTGTTTTACTTGTCTTAGGATGCCTTAACTTTGTCAATTAGTGGTTTAAAGTCTAATTGGATACATATATGTGTGATTATATGTTAACTAGGATCATAGGGTGTGTACAAGTCTTCACTTGACACCTAGCAATCCTACATCATTCAGTTCATCCAAACCACCATCTACAGGTGAGTTCATACCCCATAATTAATGTTTTAAATGATTTTAAATGTTTTAATGGGGGGGAATACAAGTAGAAAACAGCATGTTATAGAATCAATCACATGTGATTTATATTTGTGTTTTCATCCAACTGATTTTCACATACTTCAAAATGTGATAAATACAATGGCTTTTGACTAATATACTTTGATTATCAAAACGATTTACTTTTGAAATGTTTTAAGAAATGACATCAAGTCATTGTTATTTATTGTACAAAACTCTTAAATGTTTTACAAAACCTCTTTCAAAACCCTATCTATACACTTATCTTTTATGAAAATGTGTATTGATTTGATAGCTTTCATCCTTCGTCCAGTTCCCACACTCTTGAGTAGCAAGGGTGTATAAACCTTCTTGAACATCAAATACATTCCAGTAAACTATCATAGGGATAGTTTAGGAGATACAAAACATTATTCCTATTACAAGGAATTACACCAGAGTCAGTTCATTCATGAGTCTATACTAAATGCTATATGAAGAGATACACTTACATGGATCCTCTTACATGGATACACTTACATGGATACTTGTACCTAGATACTATATGATGATATACTATTACATATTATACGTGTAGCTTAGTTCTGTCTATCCTAGTACAAAAGGATACTATACGGGACTAACCATTCCGAAACCCAGCTGTTAGCAACAGAGGTAAATGAACATCTACGGATGCCTACGGTTACTACTTATACTATGGTACCTTTACGGGACTAACCATTCCTACACCCTGCTGTTAGCTACATAGGAAAATGCACATCTACGGATGTCCAAGGTTAATACTATTCGGCAGTCGCGATGTCGTGTTTATCCTAATACAAAAGGATAATACTTATATGGCTATTTTCCCTATTACTTTTATTTTGGGATTCATTCACATAAACAATGAAGTAGACTATATATTGTAATAGTAGTCATACGAGGGAAAAACCATCTTTGTTATACAAAACATCCAGGTCTTGGTAGAAGATTACTTTTATACTAGTAGGAAATATGGGATTTTCTAGGGTTTTCACACTTATATAAAATGTTTCATTCAAAGATTTACATGACATTCATAACAGCTTTCCAAATCAGAGTAATGACACTTAAATACTTATTAATTCACCAGCTTTATGCTGATCTACACTTTCAAAATAACTTGTATTCTCAGGTCACCAGTAGACAGGTACGAAGTCCAGGTTTTTGAGAAGACGGAGCACAGACAAGACTCGTCTTTTATTTTGATTACATATTTTGGTGTCTTATTACTATGAAAGAACACACATGTATTAAAACTTTACTTTTAATGAAATGGATGATGTTGTTGCTTGTTTACTACTTTACACTGTTATGATACTTGACATGACGTCCTCCACCCCTGAACGTTTTCCGCCGTTCTTGGTTTTGGGGTGTGGCAGATTTGGTATCAGAGCTTTGTTTATAGTGAATTGAGTGTATCAACCCATAAAAGATACACAGACTATAAATACAATAAGAATAAAATACTCTGACCAAGAGTCTATACTTTTAAATAATAAAATATTTAAGTAAGTATACGTGCATGCATTCATACTAAAATCAGTGTTGCAATGACAAGAACAAAAGTATTACGATTGTTGAATATCATAAGTAAGCTTGGGGATGTATGGTCAGTCCTGGGAGTGGCATAGCCTGATCAACTATGCTGGTCCGAGGAGTGATTAGCATATGCCCAAGAATGGTTGTGATGTGGCAACAAGTCTAAAAACTTACCAACACAACCACAATGAAATACCATAGGGGTATTTAGTGTTACTGTAATTACTTATTTGAGAACTAAATAGATTTTTATTAGTATGTCAATAGTTGTTTAGTGGAGACACTAAAGTTATATGTACTAGGATGTCATAGACTTAGAATCTGTGAATCTTTGCTTTATGTCCTGTCCTCGTTGGGTTGGGGGCTTAGGGTTAGGGTCGCTTATTCGAAGGTCTATCCTATCCTAAATGCATATAACCGGTATGCACTAAACAAGTATTGAAGCAACTGATAAAGATCATCTTATAATTATCTTAGTTAGTTCGTATATTTAGTTATTTCTTATATCCCTTTTCTCGCGTAGATATCATGGCTGGATTCCATCCTCACGGCGACCCGTACTTCGCAAACCAAGGCAATGCTGGATGGCTAGAGGAAGAACCAGAAGATGATCACCCAATCCCTTTGGATGATCACCATGCTGAAGGCTTTTCTGATAGTTCTGACTCGGAGCCTGAAGTCAACAACCAACCCCAAGCTGCTCAAAACACAAACCTGAACCCTCGTCCCGCATTTCAAGGACCCACACCCCTGTGGGCCACAAACTTGAATAGATGGAGTCCGGAACAGGGTCAACCCTTTCCCTACAATGGAGACAGAAGCTTATACAACCTCACTAAGGGAGGTTCAGCTGACAGAGTCCTACCCATCATGGTTCGTAGGATTTCTCGGAACATCATACTGGGACAAGCGACTAACGATCGAGTCGTGGAGATTGACGCCAACTATGGCGTTACCACCGTCCGCATTCGCCAACTAGAGTCTGCTCATGAAAGGACTCAGGTCCACAACGCAGCTCTACTGAGGGAACTTGCTGGAACCCAAGCCGAAGTCAGGGAACTTCGAGCTCAACAAGTAAGATCTGACAGGCGTATAAGGGACATAGAACGCCTGCTGTCGGAATCGAGAACTCATTCCAGTAGTTCTCGTCGCCGATGAAATCTTACCTACTTCTCTTTTGGATATAACCTAGTTATGTAAAACTTTGGTCTAATTCCCTATCTTTGTAAATCTTAGAACTGTTAGGTCTTGATTAGGTCATAATCCTGTCAAAATTTTCCATCTTGGTTGATGTAAGGCCACCTTCGGTTGGCCATTTTTCCCGAACTTGTTACATCTGTAATTCCAGTAATATTGACGGGTACCTAATCTAAAAGGGAATTATTATCCAATTGCTATCATCTGTTGTTGAACTATGGCGATTTAGTTCATGAGACACGTTCATTTTCTATACTATTGAATTCTTATCATTGCTTTTACCTTTTCAACTTATAGTTGAAAAATGCCGCCTCGCAGAAGTACAAGGCGTAACAACAATAACGAAACACCGATACCACCACCTCCTCTTTTCGATGTTGCTATGTTCCAAGCAGCCTTCACGGCAGCAGTAGCAGCTGCCGTGTCAGCCATCAATTCTCCTGTCCCTAGTGGATCGGGAACGGGTGCACATCCTTCTCACCATGGCGAGAGCCATAGGCATCCTCGGGAATGCACCTACAAGGATTTCACGAATGCTAAACCCTGAAACTTCAATGGAACTGGTGGGGTTATGATCTTAAGGCAGTGGATAGAGAAGACCGAATCAGTCTTCGAAATGTGCGCCTGCCCGGAGGGCAACAAGGTCAAGTTTGCTACTTGTACCTTTTCTGACAGTGCTTTAACTTGGTGGAATGGCCACGTTAAGTCTCTGACTATTGTGGTGGCAAATTCGATCAGCTGGGAAAACTTGAAAGCCATGCTGATGAGAGAGTACTGTCCTCGAGGGGAAATTCAAAAACTCGAGCAGGAACTCTGGGGTCTTGAAATGGTTGGTACCGACATATCAACCTATACGAATAGATTCTGTGATCTGGCAATTCTATGCCCAGACATGGTTGCTCTTGAGAGTAAGAGGATAGAGAGATATATTTGGGGACTATCGCCCCAGATCCAGCATAGTGTGTTAGCCTCCAGGCCTGCTACTTTTGACAGCGCCAAAGAGCTGGCACAATCTCTCATAGATCACGGAAAACATGACAACCCGACAAAACCTACCCCCGAACCACAAAAAGAAAACAACAACAACAGGAAGAAGGGGTGGAACAAGAGGAAAGGTGGGGCTTCGCAAGAATCCTCAAAGAGGCAACAACTTGTGGCAATCAATGCTGCCACAGTAACCCTTGTTGCCCCTGCAAACCCCTTACCAGCAAAAACTTATGCTGGAAACCTTCCTAGGTGCAACAAATGCAATTTCCATCACCATGGACCGTGCAAGGAAATGCAGTGCTTTAACTGCAACAGAAAGGGACATACAGCCCGTTTCTGCAAAATTCCAGCAAAGCCGACCGCCCAAGTTCCTAACGCCGGTGTGGGCCAAGCTTGCTACAACTGTGGCGAAGTGGGCCACTACAAGAGGAACTGCCCTAAGGCAGGGACGGCTGGCGGAGTAGGAAGAGTTATGGCCATTGGCCACGAGGAAGCCGTAGCTGATCCTACGATAGTTACTGGTACGTTTCTCCTCGATAACTCATATGCTTGCATACTTTTCGACAGTGGAGCAGAGAAAAGTTTCGTAAGCCATAAATTTGCTCACCTACTTAAACAAAAACCATGTGCCTTAGATAAATCATTCACAGTAGAAATGGCAAATGGGAAAACGGAAAGTACTAACTGCATATACGTAGGTTGTACTCTAACTTTAGATGGCCATACTTTCAAGATAGACCTCATGCCAGTTCCAATCAAAAGTTTCGACGTCATAATCGGCATGGATTGGTTGAGTCTTCTTCGCGCCGACATCATGTGTTTTGAAAAAGCAGTTCGTCTTAACCTTCCTAACAGCAAAACCTTAGTTATCTTTGGCGACAAACCTAGTACGAGCCTTTGCCTCATTTCATGCATCCAAGCCCAGAAGTGCTTACGAAAGGAATATCATGCATTCCTCGCACACATCGTCGATACGAGCCAAGAAGTAAAAGACATTCAGAACATCCCGGAAGTACGCGACTTTCCCGACATTTTTCCAGAAGAACTCCTGGGATTACCACCACAACGCCAAGTCGAGTTCAGAATCGACTTAGAGCCAGGGGCTACTCCTGTAGCCAAATCTCCTTACCGTCTGGCACCGGCAGAGATGCAGGAACTTTCCAGTCAGCTTAACAAACTTCTCAAGAAGGGATTCATTAGGCCAAGCTTCTCACCTTGGGGAGCACCGGTCTTGTTCGTCAAGAAGAAAGATGGATCGTTTCGTATGTGCATCGACTAGAGGGAACTCAACAAGCTTACCATTAAAAATCGTTATCCCTTGCCCCGCATAGACGATTTATTTGATCAACTTCAAGGATCCAACTACTTCTCGAAGATAGATCTACGATCCGGATATCACCAACAACGAGTGTTAGAGGAGGATGTTCCTAAGACAGCCTTCGAAACTCGTTATGGGCACTACGAATTCGTAGTGATGCCATTCGGATTAACAAACGCGCCCGCTGTATTCATGGATTTGATGAATAGGGTGTGCCATCCTTACTTGGATCAGTTCGTCATTGTCTTCATCGATGACATACTCATCTACTCTCGTAATAAGGAGGAGCATAGTCAACATCTGCGTCTAGTCTTAGAAACTCTGCGTTCGGAGAAGCTCTATGCGAAGTTCTTGAAATGTGAATTTTGGATCCGACGAGTCGAATTCTTAGGGCACGTAGTTAGCGAAGAAGGAATACACGTGGACCCCTCCAAAATCAAAGCCATTGAGAACTGGTCAGCATCGAAGACACCTACAGAAATTCGTCAATTTCTAGGTCTCGCTGGCTACTATCGCAGGTTCATTCAGAACTTCTCCCGCATAGCGAAACCTCTTACAACATTGAACCAGAAAGGCGTGGCCTTTGACTGGGAAGAGAAACAGGAGAGAGCCTTCCAAACACTCAAGCGAGCCTTGTGCACCGCACCAATACTATCCCTCCCTGAAGGGATAGAAGACTTCGTTGTCTACTGCGATGCGTCAAATCAAGGACTCGGATGTGTTCTGATGCAACGAGGTAAGGTCATCGCATATGCCTTGAGACAGCTGAAGACACACGAAGTTAACTACACCACCCACGATCTTGAGCTAGGAGCAGTTGTGTTTGCTCTGAAGATCTGGAGACACTACCTGTATGGTACAAAAAGCACAATCTTTACATACCACAAAAGCCTACAACTTATCTTTGACCAGAAGGAGCTCAACATGAGACAACGACGGTGGGTCGAGCTACTCAGTGATTACGAATGCGAAATTCGTTATCATCCGGGTAAAGCCAACGTAGTAGCCAACGCCCTAAGTCGGAAGGAATATTCTGGTCGTAGAGTCAAATCTTTGACTCTAACTATCCATTCACACTTGTCCACTCAAATTAAGGAGGCTCAGCTCGACGCTTTGAAACCTGAAAATGTGGCGGGTGATTCCCTGAGAGGGATGGATAAGAACTTAGAAGTCAAGGGTGGCAGAGCCTTATACCTCATGGATCGGATCTGGACGCCGAAACACGGTGGTTTCAGAGACTTGGTCATGACCGAGGCACACAACACTCGTTATTCCGTCCACCCAGGTTCAGATAAGATGTATATGGATCTTAAAAAGCTATACTAGTGGCCTAACATGAAAGCAGATATTGCTACCTTCGTAAGTAAATGCCTTACTTGTGCAAAGGTAAAGGTCGAATACCAGAAACCCTCAGGTCTTCTACAACAACCGGAGATACCAGAATGGAAGTGGGAGTGGATCACTATGGACTTCATAACCAAGTTGCCCAAGACAACGGGTGGACTTGATTCCATATGGGTCATCGTCGACAGATTGACCAAGTCTGCACACTTCCTACCTATCAAAGAAACCGACAAAATAGAGAAACTTACGAGAACCTACATTAGGGAGATTGTACGACTGCACGGTGTTCCCATATCCATTATCTCGGACAGAGATAGTAGATTCACTTCTAGGTTCTGGCAGTCATTACAAAGTTCCCTAGGAACTAGGCTGGACATGAGTACAGCCTACCATCCACAGACCGACGGACAAAGTGAGAGAACTATCCAAACCTTAGAAGATATGTTGCGAGCATGTGTGATTGACTTTGGGAAGGCTTGGGATACTCATTTACCCCTTGTCGAATTTTCCTACAACAACAATTATCACACGAGCATAAAGGCAGCTCCTTTCGAAGCCCTCTATGGCCGAAAGTGCAGATTCCCTCTGTGATGGGCTGAAGTGGGTGATACGCAGTTAGCTAAAGGACGAGTTCCTGAAAGCACTCTCACAGGTCCGGAAATCATTCGGGAAACGACATAGAAGATCGTTCAAATTCGTGAACGATTGAAAGCCTCTAGAGACCGACAGAAAAGCTACGCTGACAAGCGAAGGAAACCGTTGGAATTCCAGGTGGGCGACCGTGTTCTGTTGAAGGTCTCACCCTGGAAGGGCTTGATATGCTTCGGAAAGCGTGGGAAGCTCAATCCAATATACATATGGCCTTTCGAGATTCTTGCCCGAATCGGCCCTGTAGCTTACAAACTCAATCTACCGCGCGACTCAGTAACGTACATTCTACCTTCCACGTATCGAACTTGAAAAAGTGTATGTCCGACGAGACTCTTGTAATCCCACTCGACGAGATTGAGATCAACGAGAGCCTCAACTTCGTGGAAGAACCAATAGAAATCATGGACCGAGAGGTCAAGCAAACAAAGCAGAGTCGTATCCCGATAGTGAAGGTTCGCTGGAACGCCAAGTGAGGACCTGAATTCACTTGGGAACGTGAGGATCAGATGAACCTGAAATACCCTCATCTATTTGCTTAGTTATTTGTAACTACTTATTTGCTTAAATTCTAATTTCGGGACGAAATTCCTTCTAAGGAGGGGATGATGTGACAACCCGAAATTTTTATTCTGTACTACATGTCATTTCAAGAGAAGTCAAAACAGTTTCTGAAAACTTTCAAGCTTTTTGGAATAAGTTTGAGTATTTAGGATCAATACGATAGGAGGTATCAGGAGAGAGGATACATTAGGGTTTATTGTGCAACAATAAAGTCCCGACACTTCAAAAGTTTAGAGTTTACGGCCTAAACATGGTGTTTACGGTCGTAAACCCTAAGGGAAGGTGGTATAAAAGTGACACTTAGTTATTTTTACCATTTTTCCAACTTTCAAGATCAAAAACTCAAACTCTCTCAAGTATCATCCAAAGTTTTCTTCAAGATCATCATCTAGTAAGTGTTTATAACCCTTTTGAGTTAGTATATCACTTAATCTAGTGATTTAACACACTTCTAACCGTGAAATCATTCCAAAAGGTTGAATCTTCAAGTTTCACCAAGAACACCAAGAACACACACTAGTATTCTTGGCCTTTTGGTACCTTTTCAAGCCTCTATCTTGTAAGTACTTCTATCTGAGAGTAGTATAAGGCTTGATACACTTCTTTACATCAAGAAAACACAAAGAAACACCAAGATCAAAGGTGTTTACGGTCCAAGAACACCTTGGACCGTAAACCCTATTTAGGGTGCCAAAATGTCCCTAGTCCCTTCATAAGCCTTGGTAACTTGCTTAGATCCCTTCCTTGATGAGTTAAGTACTTGAAAACATCAAAATACCAAAACCCATATGGGTTTACGACCGTAAACCCAAAGGGAAATGGTCCAGGGACCGTAAACTCCCTTTAGGAGTGAAATGGTGCCCTAAACACTTCCATAGGCTTAAACATGAAGAGGGGATACTTCTAATGGCTTGTAGAGCTTCAAAACAACAAATGGTCAAAAGAACATGAGTTTACGGCCATAAACTCATGTGTTTACGACCGTAAACCCATGGGGTTATGGTCACAAAACCGTAAACTCCAAGGGAGTTTACCCTTGAACCCCAAACTCAATGGCTTGTTCCTACAACACTTAGATGCAATCCTTATGATTTGTAGCACTTATATAAGGTGTTTTACTTGTCTTAGGATGTCTTAACTTTGTCAATTAGTGGTTTAAAGTCTAATTGGATACATATATGTGTGATTATATGTTAACTAGGATCATAGGGTGTGTACAAGTCTTCACTTGACACCTAGCAATCCTACATCATTCAGTTCATCCAAACCACCATCTACAGGTGAGT
This sequence comes from Lactuca virosa, assembly GCF_052849685.1. Lineage (NCBI taxonomy): Eukaryota > Viridiplantae > Streptophyta > Magnoliopsida > Asterales > Asteraceae > Lactuca > Lactuca virosa. The sequence continues at coordinate 203,968,376 of NC_136434.1, forward strand.
TCATACCCCATAATCAATGTTTTAAATGATTTTAAATGTTTTAATGGGGGGGGGGGAATACAAGTAGAAAACAGCATGTTATAGAATCAATCACATGTGCCTTATATCTGTGTTTTCATCCAACTGATTTTCACATACTTCAAAATGTGATAAATACAATGGTTTTTGACTAATATACTTTGATTATCAAAACGATTTACTTTTGAAATGTTTTAAGAAATGACATCAAGTCATTGTTATTTATTGTACAAAACTCTTAAATGTTTTACAAAACCTCTTTCAAAACTCTATCTATTCACTTATCTTTTATGAAAATGTGTATTGATTTGATAGCTTTCATCCTTCATCCAGTTCCCACACTCTTGAGTAGCAAGGGTGTATAAACCTTCTTGAACATCAAATACATTCCAGTAAACTATCATAGGGATAGTTTAGGAGATACAAAACATTATTCCTATTACAAGGAATTACACCAGAGTCAGTTCATTCATGAGTCTATACTAAATGCTATATGAAGAGATACACTTACATGGATCCTCTTACATGGATACACTTACATGGATACTTGTACCTAGATACTATATGATGAGATACTATTACATATTATACGTGTAGCTTAGTTCTGTCTATCCTAGTACAAAAGGATACTATATGGGACTAACCATTCCGAAACCCAGCTGTTAGCAACAGAGGTAAATGAACATCTACGGATGCCTACGGTTACTACTTATACTAGGGTACCTTTACGGGACTAACCATTCCTACACCCTGCTGTTAGCTACAGAGGACAATGCACATCTACGGATGTCCAAGGTTAATACTATTCGGCAGTCGCGATGTCGTGTTTATCCTAATACAAAAGGATAATACTTATATGGCTATTTTCCCTATTACTTTTATTTTGCGATTCATTCACATAAACGATGAAGTAGACTATATATTCTAATAGTAGTCATACGAGGGAAAAACCATCTTTGTTATACAAAACATCCAGGTCTTGGTAGAAGACTACTTTTATACTAGTAGGAAATATGGGATTTTCTAGGGTTTTCACACTTATATCAAATGTTTCATTCAAAGATTTACATGACATTCATAACAGCTTTCCAAATCAGAGTAATGACACTTAAATACTTATGAATTCACCAGCTTTATGCTGATCTACACTTTCAAAATAACTTGTATTCTCAGGTCACCAGTAGACAGGTACGATGACCAGGTTTTTGAGAAGACGGAGCGCAGACAAGACTCGTCTTTTATTTTGATTACATATTTTGGTGTCTTATTACTATGAAAGAACATACATGTATTAAAACTTTACTTTTAATGAAATGGATGATGTTGTTGCTTGTTTACTACTTTACACTGTTATGATACTTGACATGACGTCCTCCACCCCTGAACGTTTTCCGCCGTTCTTGGTTTTGGGGTGTGACAGTTGATCAACGTAGATTTCCTCCTTCACCTTGCCATACAAGAGAGTAGTCTTGACATCCATTTGGTAGACAGTGAATTTCATGTAGGAAGCGTACGTGAGAAAGATACGAATAGCCTCCAAACGAGCCACGGGAGCATACACCTCAGTATAATCAAGACCCTCAACTTGTCGAAACCCGCGAACCACCAACCTTGCTTTATTTCGCACTATTACACCAGTATCATCTTCCTATTTACGATAGACCCAACGCGTGTCGAGAGACCTTTTGCCCTTTGGTAACTCAACCAACTTCCAAACCCCGAGCTTTTCAAACTGATTTAGCTCTTCATGCATTGCATCTACCCAGCTGGGCTCATTCAGAGCCATTTCAACATTCTTCGGCTCTATTTGAGATATAAAGCAAGAATAGAGACATGCATTGACATCTCCACTCTGACTTCTGGTTTTAACTCTGTCACCCAGCTGGCCAATGACGTTATCGATCGGATGATCGCGCTGAATTCTTGAGGGTATGTCTTGGCTGATATCATTGAGCGAAACAGGAAGAGTGTGGATGTTGAAATCTCCATCATTTGCTGGTTGATTCATATGTGATGAATCTGCTACAAACTCATTTGCAATTTCTTCAGGAAAGAGTAGTTCCATAAAAGTTGAAGTGGTAGCGGAAGCATCTCTAGACATGAACTCTCTTTCAATAGGGGTAAGAGGTGTAGCATCAGCATCAGGAGTTCTATCTTGAACTTTAGACTCTGGACTAGTAGGTTGATCAGATGACTCCCCCTCAGGTGGAGCAGAAGGCTCCCCTTGAGATGGAGCAGAGGAATCCCCCTCAACCATTGGAGGTCTGTAGACAACGTCTTCGTCTTCGTCTTCGTCAGGAACAATCTTCGAACCAGAAGAGGATCCATTTGAGCCATCTGAAGACACATTTAAGGATTTGAAAAGCGATGTGTAATCAAATAGCCAGTCAGGACCCACTCGAGCGTCTGTTTCATTCTCCTCCAACCAGCGCACGTCATAGGATTTGAGAATCTGCTTAGTCTTCTTGTTGTAAACCCTATAAGCGGTGCGTGCAGCATACCCTACAAAGTAAGAATAATCGGCTTTGGCATTGAATTTAGGGTTGGATTCCAAGTGAAGAAGGGTGCAAGGGCAGCCAAATACACGGAAATGGCTGAATGAAGGCTTGTGTCCATAGAGAATCTCGTACAGTGTCTTCATCTGAGCTTTGTTGATTAGAACACGATTCTGCACATAGCAGGCAGTGTTAATCGCCTCGGCCCAAAAGAAAATAGGTAATTTGGAATCACAGAGCATTGTCCTTGTGGCGTCCTTTAAAGTTCTATTTCTCCTTTCAGCGACACCGTTTTGTTGAGGTGTGTGAGCAGAGCTGTATTGACGCACGATCCCTTTTTCTGCGCAAAAATGGTCAAGAACCGCATTCTTGAACTCAGTTCCATTGTCAGTACGAAACGCCTTCACCTGGTTGTTGGTTTGTTTCACAATCATCACCACGAACTTCTTTATCACGTCAGCAACCCCTGCTTTTTTGGAAAGGAAGAAGACCCACGTGAACCGAGAGAAATCATCGATTACAACAAGACAGTATGAGCTTCTGTTGATGCTCAGGACGTTGATCGGACCAAATAGGTCTATGTGTAATAATTGGAGCACCTGACTGATTGAGTTGACTTGCTTGGGCAGGTGTGGTTTCCGATGGTGTTTGCCTTGAGCACAGGAAACACACTTCTCAAATGTAATAAAGTCTCTGACAGGTAAGCCTCGGACCATTTCATTCTTAGCAAGGCGATTTAGGTTTTTCGCGTTAGCATGACCGAGCCTTCGGTGCCACAGCATTGCATTTTGTTCGGAGACTTTTGAGAAAAGGCAAGTGACTTGTTCAGGGAGATTGGTGTTCATGTCAATAATGTAAGCATTCCCATCCCGCTTAGATTTGACGAGGATCCACTCTTCCGGGATGACAATTCCTGGCTTGAGAATCATGCATTCTTTATCGGTAAAATGGGTAGAATAGCCTTTGTCGTAGATTTGGGAAACACTCAACAAGCTGTGCTTTAACTCAGGAGCGAAGTTGACATTCTCAAAGCTTAGCACTCCATTTGTAACAGTTCCTCTTTGTGTGATCTTGCCACCATCTCCGCCCGCGAAGGAAACATACCCCCCATTAAAAGATTGAATTTCGCTCAATTGGGAGATGTCTCCTGTCATATGCCGGGAGCAGCCGTTGTCGACGTACCAGGGACGAACGACATTCCTCCGCAACTGTCCCTGCAAAATGAGCGGAATCATTCAGATTTAGGAACCTAGGTCATTACTGTCCTGGGTTTCCTTTTCACTTTGTCTGATTTATCCTTTAAAGATTTCAAATTAGGATCCTCATTCCTAATCACTTCAGAGGATGGTAATGATTGATTGGAAATTGACTTGGGCATCCAATGATATTTGGGTTTTATAACATTCTCTGGTGGTTTTGAAATAGATTTCCTTTTAGTTTGCACTGAGCCTCTGGATGTTCTACCAGAAGTGGTTGAAGATCCAGAATGGCTTTTTGATGAAAACGATCTTGGCGGAGCCTTGTTCGTTTTTGGCAAACTATTTTGAGCTTTGTTAGTAAAAACTTTTTTATTCTTTTGAAAATAGCCCTTTTTCTGCTTCGATCATCTTCCCAATTATCATTTCGAGAACGAGCTCTTGAGGATTTTCTAATTAAAAACCTTCCTCGAGATTCGTTCTCTCCTCTTGGTGACATATAGTTTACAAAGATCCTATTTTGACAATTCCTAGCTATATGACCACCACCAACACCACAATTAAAACAAATTTGTTTATTATTTGAACTTGTACTACATTTCTCAGATTTATTTTCTTGACAAACACTCTTACTCTTCTCAGAAGAACATTCATGAGAAATAGGTTGTGAGATGAGTGAGGGTGTCTCAGATGATGTGACTTGTGGAATTGATGGTTTTTCATGAGAATCACGAGCATCAGAATTACCAAACAGTTCATCAAACATATCAAAGAAATTAAATTCAACAGAATCAAAAGTAGAAACATCACACAAAACATTATCAGTCTTAACATCAGAATCACAAACAGAAACAAAAATATCAGAATTAGGAACAGAAACAGAAACAGAAACTCCAACTCCATGCTTCGCCTGATCTAAGGGTTGATCTGCAGAGGAAGTAGAAGCGTCAGTACTTTCAACATTAATAAATCCTCCTGAGACGAAACCAGATGGCTTGCTATAAACCATGAAAGATTCATTGGCAATCTCATCCTTGGATAGGGGTTGATACTGATAGGTGTGATTATATGGAGGAGGTACATTATCATATCCTAAACCCTTTTGTTGGTTTCGTTTAAAATCCATGCAATGATCGATCATGTTGCCAACTACCTCGCTTGATCCATCAAATTTTCTAAATTTAAAATTTGCATCTTCAAATTGTCCTTTTAATGTATCAAGCTCGGCAATTAGCGCATCATTTTGTCTTTTAACATAATCATACAGTTCACACTTCTCACTGTATTCTACATGTATTCTTCTAAAATCTTTTATTTTAGTTTCTAACTGGGCTTTAAGGGGCTTTTGTCCTTTCCTAAGTTGGTAGCCCTCATATCTAAGGTCCTCTACTTCTCTACGTAATAATTGGATTTCATCATGAAGAATTTTAACATATTCTTTACATGCATGAGATTAAGATGGTAGATTTACCTCGCTTTTCTTGGGCTCGGAAGAAGTAGATGCCATCAGAGCAAACTGCATCTCCATCATTTTTGCTTCTGGATCAGCTGCATCATTCTTCAAGGAAACATCATCAATCTGAGCTAGGTGAGCATTTTCTTGCCCTGACATATTCAAAGCCTGAATCTGGTCCTCCCAGTCAAAAGATTGAGCGACCATAGCAGTTTCACCATTAGTTGTAGCACCTGCACGGTTGTTTCCCATTGCAACCATCGTCCTGTTGTTGTTCAGTCTACGATCTGGCTTTGGAAAATCACGAGCAAAATGACCCGGCTCATGGCAGTTGAAACTAGGGATGAGATTTAGAACCGGAAAACCGGACCCGGAAGAACCGGATTATGTAAAACCGGTCCGGGTCCCGGGTTTAAAGAATGGCTCTATTCGGGTTCCGGGTAATCCGGTTTTCGGGTCCTTCGGGTCCAGGTAAACCGGGTTTAAGAACCGGAACCGTGTTAGGAGCTGGAACCGGTTTTAGGGGCCGGAACCGGTTTCTATGGAAAGTTTAAAACATGCATATCTCATTCGTTTAAAGTCGGATTGACATGAGGTTTTTTCCATTGTATAGTTTATAGTTTTTACATGATTTTAGACTATAATTTTGTCATTTTTGGGTTTATATTCATTAACTTATAGTATATCAAAGTCGGGATATCAAAGCTGGAAATTTTATGTTTTTCAGCTTTTTTTTTGTATTCTGTGATAGTTTTAAAACATGCATATCTCATTCGTTTAAAGTCGGATTGGCATGAGGTTTTTTCCATAGTATAGTTTATAGTTTGTATATGATTTTAGACTATAATTTTGTCATTTTTGGGTTTATATTCAATGACTTGTAGTCTCTCAAAGTTGGGATATCAAAGCTGGAAATTTTATGTTTTTCAGCTATTTTTATATTTTGTGATAGTTTTAAAACATGCATATCTCATTCGTTTGAAGTCGGATTGGCACGAGGTTTTTTCCAAAGTGTAGTTTATAGTTTGTACATGATTTTAGACTATAATTTTGTTATTTTTGGGTGTTTATTAATTGAATTATAGTCTCTCAAAGTCGGGATATCAAAGCTGAAAATTTTATGTTTTTCAGCTTTCTTTGTATTTCGTGATAGATTTAAAACATGCATATTTAATTCGTATGAAGTAGGAATAGCATGCAGTGTTTTCCAAAGTGTAGTATAGAGTTTGTACATGATTTTAGACTATAATTTTGTCATTTTTGGTTTCATATTCATTGATTTATAGTCTCCCAAAGTTGGGATATCAAAGCTGCGATTTTTTTTCTAAGCTTTATTTTTGTATTTTGTGAAATTTTAAAACATGCATTCGACACACTTTACCCGGTTCCCTGGGTTTTTTGGTTTTAGACCCACTTTACCCGGTTCCATTCGACCCACTTTGATATTCCGGGTTTTTCGGTTCTAGACCCACTTTACCCGGTAACTTACCCGGAACCGAACCGGAACCGGTTCCTATATAGCGGTCCGGTTTCCGGTCCTAAAAAATCTCGTTAACCGGTTCCCGGGTTTTCCGGGTTCGGGTCTACCGGTCCGGGTTTGAACCCACTCTCATCCCTAGTTGAAACATCTCAGCATGCTCTTGTTGAATCCCACCTTCTTGTCTGCATTCATGCCCCAGTTTCTCTTTCCTATCTTCTTAGCAAACTACTTGGCTCTAAAGACAGCCATAGCAATCTGCCACGTGATATCCATCTCCTCCATGTCTTCTGGATGAATTTGATCTAGGTCAGCAAATGATAGCTGGGGTGGAAGCTCTCCAGCTACAAAGGCATTGTAGCAGTTAACAAGCCCAGTGGCTAGAGCCATATTTTCATCAATGTCCTTTGTGTTTGAGGAGGAGGCTACAACTGGTACATTTGGATGGGGAACTGCTTGTGGAGTGACAAATGGCTGACTTTGTGGAATGTATGATGCAGCGGAAAAGGTTTGAATCTGAGGTTGTTGAGCAGCAAACACTTGGCCTAAAGAGGACATGATTGAGGAGAGAGCATTGTTGGATGAGATTCCAAGATTTGCAGTAGAGTATGAGTTCACATGATTAATCTCTCTCTGTTTGTCATCAATGTCACAAGCTTTGATGATCGCCATGATTTCAGCAAGAGTGAGGCGATTTAAATCCTTAGTCTTCTTAATCACAGCGACATTCATATCCCATGATCTAGGAAGAGCATTCAGAAGCTTCTTGTTAATCTCTGACTTGGTCAAGTAAATTCCAGATATGTTCATGTCAGTTGTGAGAGTTGTGAACCGCTGCAGCTGTGCCTCAAGAGTCTCTCCTGGTATGTAGTTGAACATATTGAACTTTTGTCTCAACATGTCCTGACGACTCTCCTTCATATCTTCATTGCCCTCATATACCTCAATTAGGGCTTCCCACAAGTCTTTAGCTGAAGTGTACTCACGGAAACCTTGAGCAATATCGGGAGATAATGCCATGGTTAAAGTGGCTAAAGCCCTTTCCTGCTCTTCAATTTTCTCAAACTCCTCATCAGTGTAGTTCTCAACAGCCTTATCAATTACATGTCCTCCAACTGTAATAGTGATTCTGACAGGTCCTCTAAGAATGCTTCTCCAGACCTTAAAGTCCTTCATTTTGATGTACTTTTCAATTCTATATTTCCATTCTGGGAAACCATCTGCAGACATTAATCTTGGAATACGTGTAGTGGTGCCCATGACTGTGTCAAGTTCGTGAAAATGATTTTGACTTTGAGATTCCATTTGAAATTGAAGCAAAGTAACCAAATTAAGTTCAAAAAGGTGTTTACGGTTGATGAGGTTTATGACCGTAAACTGAGTTTACGGTTGAAGCGTTTACGACCATAAACTTGGGTTACGGTTAGCATGATTACGACCGTAAATTGTGTTTACGGTTGAGCAGTTTACGATTTATGTATTTACGGTTAATGAAACTTGATTTACGGTTTTTGAAGATTCAAGGTTTACGGTTCTTCAAGATCAAGATTTTACAACCGTAAATAGGGTTTACGGTTGGCAGCAAACTCCCAGAAAGCCTTCAGAAACACGTATTTGCAGAAGATTTAATTCCTTTAACCACGAAAACACTAAAATCAGGCTCGAACAGTAAGAATATCGGATTAAACAGCCCAAAAATCGATTGAATGAAGCTTTAACACCGGTTTCTGCTTTGATACCAATTGTAAGGTCCTAATAAGGATCTTTACCAGTAGTCAAGCAATAAACAATCACGAATAGAAGAATAAGATGAAAAGAAATCGAGCTTGCACACGTTTATATTCAGAAAAACGTCAGGTACAACTCGATGGGACTCTCTGTAAACGCAATGGCATCAACAACCACGCAATTACCAACACCTCCACTATTTATACTCGACAAGACCGCAAACGGGGTTTACGACCGTAAACTGGGTTTACGGTCGTAAACGTGTTTACGGCCGTAAACTCTGTTTACGGTCGTAAACATACTTTCTGACCAAAAACACTTAAACAACTCATAAACAGCATTACAGACTCATACTGAACAAAATACAATGAAAGCCTAGACCAAACCATTTACTGGACCCTTCACAGGTTGTTATGCAAACAATTGAGAACTCATAGAACTCACATGCATAGTCAACTTCAACTGGAATGGGCACGGAAACAAGAATATGTTAACACGATAGGTTACAAACCTCGAGTCGTGTGCTAGTGATTAACAATAGGTTTTATTCTTGATTAGTTCTTGAAACTTTTTCAAGATCTTTAAGACTCCCACTGACCTCTTGACATATAAGATTCTCTTGTCAAGAACCATTCCTTGACAAAACAAATATTCAAGAGTTAGTGTGGATTCTTATCAAGATAAACACTTCACACAATTGGTCTTAGTTGGTCTTTGTTTTATCCAGAACATCACAAATTACCAATTTTAAATGTACAAAAACAAGAAACCTTTTACTGTACATTTGAAAAGTGTTATAAACCTTTCTTAAGATTACGTCACTCAAGGCTTGATCTTGGAGTATGACTCTAAGACTCGATTTTTGGAACGAAGTATGATTCATCTTTTGATTTAACCATTTCAACAATGCACGATTCCTCTTTTTAGCCATACAAATGCACTAAGATGTCCTTAGAGGATCAATTGTAATATGGTTTCATAATCACTAAGATAATCATAAAACACGATACTCGAGTACTCTCCCATCTTTTCAGATTGGAGAAACTTTTATCTTTCTGCCTAATTTGATTCTTCTTATTCGTTATGCTACACATCAAAACTTTTCTAATGTTTTAGAATTATACTTAATCTTGTAAGTATAACCATATTTACTAAACTTTAGTAAATCATACGAATAGTCTTATCGTTCTTTGTGGTGGACCTGATCAGCGCACAACCAAGTGTACCCGATCCCCTAGTCCTTCACTTGACTCACATATACATGTGAACAAGGAATTAGTCTTAATTTCCCAAAGATGAAGGTTCTCATTCATCATAAAATACAATTTGCATGATTCCAAGTTTCTATCCAACTGAATCTTGGTGATGAGAATCTTTCCTTATTTGGTAAATTATGACACTACCACAAACGAAAGAATCAAATCTATTTTCCAATATTGCTATCAATGGAAACATATAAACAACAATTTTCACAAATGCCCTTGTAAGGATACTTAAAATAAATAAAATCAAAAATTTTTCTTTTTATCTAAAAATTGCAGAAAACTTATCCTTACAATGCAAATACATATGAAAACTATGTTGTTATCTTTTCCTAAGCAATCTATCATAACTCTTAAGTAATAGCTCAAAATCCTGATCATCGAACCATGCGATCGAAATCCATCTCTTCATGATCAGAATCAGCTTACTCTTCCTTTAAGCTTCCTTTGATTCTATTAAATATCAAAATGTAACTACATTACATCATGTATTAAGAATCTCCAAATAGGAACTTAATAGATTTAGATAGTGGACTTTACCTGAAGTAGAGTCAAACATTTTGACTTTAGTATCTCTTAGATCTCTCAGGTAGTCAGGGCAGCTTCGCTTCCAATGTCCCTTTTATTGGCAACAACAATCCCAGAATCGGCCTTTCTCTTAAGTTCAAACTTTTTGACTTTAGCCAATTTCTCTCTCCTAGGAGAAGAAATCATTTCTGGATTGTTCCATGGAATACTTGGGAAGTAGATCTTCCAATCAAATTTGCTTTACCAGTGCTCCAAATCATTGTTGATTCAGCAACAACAAACAAATAGGTAAGATCGATAAGGGTCAGGTCGTGATCTATCATCAGGGAGTGATTGTAGAACCAAGTCAACAGCCAGCTTCCTCGAGACTTCGACACCCAACTCTCTCAGCCTGTCAATATGTAACTTGATCTCCAAGACGTGAGCTCACATAGACTTTGCTTGCCAATAGAGATTGAGTGACCTTGAACTGTTCAAGTCTTTGTACTTGTGGGTTAGGGAGAATAATTTAGAGGAGGTGGAAGAAGCGAAGTATGATTTCTATTCCCATTAATACCTGACAAAGGGATTAATCTTTCACCTTGATCACCATGCGGGTTATCATCTTCATTAGGAAAGCTTTTTCCAAAAGGATAGGGAAGACCATAGTTGTAAGAACTAGACATCTAGAAGGGAGAAATTCAAGCTAGGTGATTTAAGTCCTTGATATAACACCCAATACGAAATATTAAGGGTAGGACCCAACACAATATTTTATAATTCGGAAGAGGGATGTCGTAATCCGATTGTAAAATATTTGAAGGTAGGTAAATGACGATTTACCAATTTCCACCATGAAAAATGAAAAGAATTTTAGGTTTTAAATGGATTGAAATTCCTAGATCTTTTGAGATTCATTGAACTTTTCAATGGCATGTTTAAATCTCGATTGTGCCCTTCAAGTTTGTGACTGGGATGCCGAGGATCACAAACAAGTTGTGAATAACCATGCAAATTAGCTTGGTACACTCAATGTTACAACCACCTAATCAATGTGTCGGTTAACCACACACCCTCCATTGATCTATGATTAACATCAAGCTACCCTTTGCCACGCATTGTCAGTCCCAGATTAGTGTGCCGGTTAACCACACATGCTCCACTAACGACTTAACAAGGTGCAAAGTGTAATTTCATGGATTAGCACCATATTCACTTTTTTCCTAAAGTAACTAAGATTGGGAATTTAATAAAAGTTTAGTTACTTTATTTTTATCATTATACTTTTAATGAAGGGAGAGTTAGTGTCCTATCCTACCCGTTCGGCTAACGACCCTCCACCAGTTAAGGAAGCGGTGGGTGAGAGTGGACACCCATTAAACTGTCATTTTATAGGTTGTAACGTTATACCCCCCTTATAGACTGGCTTTGTGAATGAGGCCTACTAACGATAAGACTGACTTGTCTTATACATATATATAAGTATTAACTTTTAATATTATAATAGTATAAGGGTGTATTTTACACATTTAAAATACTTGGTGGTTTAATCTATTAATTAAAATATACTCTTAATTTAATTAAACTTAAACCATGTCATTATGGAGTTATTAACTTTATTTTAATTAAACACTCTAATTAATTTAATAAAGTCCATAAGGTTTGAATTTTAACTTTTAAAATTCTAGGGTTTAGAATTAAAGTAATCACAAGAGAGACTTTATAAATTCCAAAACTTGAGGGAAAGTTTTGAACTTTTCAAAAAACTATTCATTTCCATAACTTATGAGTTTAAAGTGGTTTAATGAAAAAAAAACTCTTCAAATTCCATAACTTGAGGACAAGTTATGGAAGACTTTAAAAACATTTAAAAATGAGACTCTTCATTTTCAAAACTTATGGAAATTTTATGAGTTTTAATGTTCATGAATGAGACTTTTCACATAACTTGAGGACAAGTTACAAAAACTCATATCATGAACAACTTTTAGATTAATTTGAATCAAAAACAATTATCACATAACTTTTCTATTAATCTAATTTAACTCATAGCAAAGCAATTCACATCAAATACTAAAAATAATCATCATATTATCTTAATATTTGACAATTGTCTTTTAAATGGATGAGGATCATCATTACCAAAACAACAAAATCAAATTTTATGAACTAAAAAATTTTGTGGTAATGATTCCAATCCAAAACAGGCCAAAAAAAACTCGAAAATTTGCTATCTGGACAGCCAACTCGTCGAGCCCAGCTATGGACTCGCCGAGTTCATGCCTAAATTCATCTACTCGTCGAGTAGGGCAGTCAGACAGTAATTTTCAGCTTAAAAAAAACATACTTGCATCAAATATAATAGAAAACAACCCATGGCTCTGATACCACTGTTGGGTTTTATATACTACAACATCCTATGGTGCACATAAAACCCTAAATGCCTTGGATCTATGTTTTCTCTAATTTTACATACAATATTATTTCCAAAGCATTAAGCCTACAACTAGCATGAAATTGACATAAACAATATAAAATACTAGTTAGGAGTTTACCTCTTTATGTAGCTTGTAGAACTTGTTATATTTGGTCTTTAAGAACTTAGCACCAATAGTATGAATGCCTCAAATGGAATCACAAAACACCTTGGACAAAGGTTACTTTTGAGAGAGAATCTTGCACACCAAAATCGACTCCATAAACTCCAAGAAAATAACTAGTTACGATTTTGGCTATGGAGTAACATATTTATATGTACGATTCCAAAGGTCATGGGTTAACCCTAATCCATACCCATGGGGTTATGATCCATGGTTCATGTGGCCCAATTCTTTTTGTATCCTTACATAAACTTAGTTTAACATGGATCAATAGCCCAATCCATATGTTTTACTAATTACCATAATTAGTCCCCATAGATTTAATTAGTCTCTTTTGATCACTAAATTAATTCCAAACTAATTCTTGATCAATACTAATTAAATCATATGATTTCATATTAATATATTAGAACTTATAATATATTAATAGATCATAAATAACCTCTTCTCAAAAAGTCCATCCTAACAAATTGTCCTGATGATATGCAACCCAAATGGACCATGCTACTCTCGGGTCAAGTACATACCAATTATAGTTATGGGCTTAGACACCTAATCCTACAGTTCCTTCACCGTTTAACTCTTCAAGCTCTTCAAGGTCAATTTGCCTCCCACTGTCCCCTTGGCATATGAGTTCTCTCTCACGAAAGACCCCTCTCCTCGCGATGAAAACAACATTGTCACTTGGTCGATAGAAGAGATATCCAAAGGATTTATGTGGGTAGCCGATGAAAATACATCGCTCACTCCGAGGTTCGAGCTTGTCGTGAGTCTCGCGTCTCATGAAAGCCTCGCAACCCCAAACTTTGATGTGATCCAACGTAGGAACCTTCCCTGTCCACATCTCGTGAGGTGTTTTGGCAACCTTCTTGGTAGGGACTAGATTAAGGATATGGGTGGCAATCTCTAATGCATACCCCCAAAATGAGATAGGTAACGAAGCTCGACTCATCATAGAACGAACCATGTCCAACAAAATTCGATTACGCCTCTCAGCCACACCATTCAGCTGTGGTCTCCTAGGAGGTGTCAATTGTGAAACAATTCCACATTCCTTAAGATAGTCGTGGAACTCAATACTAAGATACTCTCCTCCTCGATCGGATCGCAGCACCTTTATCTTCCTGCCCAATTGATTCTACACTTCTTCCTTAAACTCTTTGAACTTTACAAAGGTTTCAGACTTATGCTTGATTAAGTAGATATAGCCATACATATTGTAATCATCAGTAAAAGTCACATAGAAGCAGTTGGCATCCCTTGTGGCAGATCTAAAGGGTCCACACACATCAGTATGTATGAGATCCAACAAACCCTCACCCCTTTCACAAGTACCAGTGAAGGGTGACTTGGTCATCTTTCCAAGTAAACAAGATTCGCAAGTGTCATTCGATTTTAGGTCGAATGACTCCAAGACTCCAGCCTTCTAAAGTTGGCATATGCGCTTCTTGTTGACATGTCCAAGACGACAATGCCACAAGCATGCTTTATCCAAATCATTGGATGAATCAATATGTAACACATTATTTCCTATGTTATCTACAACCATCACAGTTTCATATATACCATTGCAAGGTAATGCTTCAAAATAAAAAACACCATCATAATAAGCATAAATACCACCATTATCATCATTAAAAGTAAAGGTAAAACCTTGTTTATACAAACTGTGAAAGCAAATAATATTTCTCGTCATATCGGCTGAGAAACAACAATTATTCAAATCTAAATTTAAACAATTACTAAGCAATAAAGAATAAACTCCAATCTTGGTCACAGACGACACTTTCCTATTCCCATGCTTAAGTTTATCTTCCCGTGCTCCAAATCCCTACTTCTTTTTAGTCCCTGCAAATCAGAACAAATATGAAATCCACGCCCTGTATCAAGGACCCCAAGAATTAGCATGTGATGTATTATTAGAAAGAATAGTGTAAATACCTGCAAAGAAGAGTTTTATCTTCCCATCCTTAATATCCTGCAAGTACTTGGGGTAGCTTCGCTTCCATTGCCCCTTTTCATGGCAATGGAAGCACTCTGCTTCCTTTGGATTGGTAGAGGGTACTGCAGAACCAACTTTGGTTCCACTAGAAGAGGATCCATCCCGGTACTTTCCCTTGGGAGGAGCCTTCCTCTTCTTACCCTTACCATGTCCAATTGTCAGGACAGGGGCAGTAGCAGTAGGAGTAGGAGTGGTAACAACAGATTTACCTTTCAAGTTTCTTTCAGCAGTTCTGAAGAGGCCTTGAAGCTTCTTAAGAGTGACCTCCTCCTTGTTCATATGATAAGTCATACGAAACTGATCATAACAAGGAGGTAGAGAATGAAGAATAATATCAATGGCCAACTCTTCATCAAAGTTGACATTCAACTTTAGCAAGCGGTCCACATATCTATGCATTTTCTGCAAGTAGCCCGTGATGCACTCTCCATCCTTCATTTTAGCAGTAATCATGGAGGCAATGATCTCATACCTCTCCTACCGAGCACTTTGATGGTATCTTTCCATCAAATCTTGGTGCATTTCATAGGGCCGGAAGTCCTCATAGGACTTTTGTAGCTCAGCAGTCATGGTAGCTATCATTATACACGACACCTTTGGCGCGTCCCTCTCATGAACCCGGTATTCCTCAATTTGCTCGGGAGTAGCAGTTTGTTCATCAATTTCCTTCAGCTCTTTGTCTAGGACATATTCTTTGTCCTCATATCGAAGGGTCATGCGAATGTTTCTGATCCAATCATTGAAATTGGACCCATTGAAGATGGTTCTCCTTACCAAGTTCATTAGGGAGAAAGAGCCTGAAGGGTTTGAGCCTGAAGCATTGTTTGGGATAGACATATGTAAAAGAAAAGGAACAAAGTTTAGATTAGATGAGAATCCTTAATATAACACCCAAATGAAATATTAAGGCTAGGACCCAACACAATATTCTACAATTGTGAAAAGAGATGTCGTAATCCAATTGTTAAATATTTGAAGGTAGGTAAATGACGATTTACCAATTTCCACCATGAAAAACGAAATTGCTTAATAGGTTTTAATTGGATTTGAAACTCCTAGATTCTTTTGAGATTCATTGAACTTTCAATGGCATGTTTAAATCTCGATTATTCCCTACAAGTTTTTGACTGGGATGCCGAGGATCACAAACAAGGTGTGAATAACCATGCAAATATACTTGGTACTCTTAATGTTACAAATCACCTAATCAATGTGCCGGTTAACCACACGCGCTCCATTGATCTATGATTAACATTAAGCTACCCTTTTCCACTCTTATTAGTCCCAAATTAGTGTGTCGATTAACCACACACGCTCCACTAACGACTTAATAAAGTGCAAAGTGTAATTTCATGGATTAGCACCATTTTCGCATTTTTCCTAAAGAAACTAAGATTGGGAGTTTAATAAAAGGTTTAGTTACTTTATAATTTCATTATACTTTTAACGAGAATTAATGTCCTATCCTACCCATTCGTCTAACGACCCTCCACCAGTCAAGGAAGCGATGTGTGAGAATGGACACCCATTAAACGAACATTTTATAGGCAGTAACCTTATACCCCACCCCCCCTTATAGATCGGCTTCGTGAATAAGGCCTACTAACTGTAAGACTGACTTTTCTTATATATATATATATATATATATATATATATATATATATATATATATATATATATATATATATATATATATGTATATATAGGTATTAACATTTAATATTATAATAGTATAAGGGTTGAATTTTAACTTTTAAAACTCTAGGGTTTGGAATTAAATGTCTCATTAGTGTGACTTTACAAATTCCATAACTTGAGGGAATGTTTTGAAACTTTTCAAGACTTTTCATATTCATAACTTATGAATATTTATGAGTTTTAAAGCTCATGAATGAGACTTTTCATGTAACTTGAGGACAAGTTACAAAACTCATATCAAGAACATTCATAGATCAATTATGATTAATGTCACACCCCAAAACCGGAACGGCGGAAACGTTCTGGGGTGGAGGACGTCATGTACAGTATCATAACAATGCAAAGTAGTAAACAAGCAACAACATCATCCATTGCATTAATAGTATAATTTATTACAAGTGTGTTCTTTCATAGTAATAAGATACCAAAAATAAGTAATCAAAATAAAAGACGAGTCTGGAACACGCTCCGTCTTCTCAAAACCTGGTCGACTGTACCTGTCTACTGATGACCTGAGATTACAAGTTATTTTGAAAGAGTTTATCAGCATTAAAGCTGGTGAGTTCATAAGTATTTAGTGTCATTGTTTGTATGAAAATGTTTGTAAGTTTGAAGAAAATGTTTGTAAGTTTGAAGAAAATGTTTGTAAGTTTGAAGAAAATGTTTGTAATTGTTCAATGTAAATGTTTGCAGTAAATAATTGTATCTCCTAGAAAATCCTATATTTTCTACTAAAAGTAGCCTTCTACCATGGCATCAAATGCTCTGTATGTTTGTTTCTTGTAAAAGTGTGTATTTTCCCAAGTATGACTATCATTAACTAATATAGTTTATACATTAATGAATATGTGAGAAGATCTCAAAGTAAATGCAATAGGGAAAATAATGTTTTACCTCAGCAATGACACTGCTGGCTATAAAGTGATAAAATATAGACTCCAGGTATTATTAAATGTACAATACACCTCGGGGAGTCTTTTTGCCTTTAATCCTAGTTGGTTAGTTAAAGGTTTAAATGTGAACTCGTTTGTAACCATGCTGATCGACGACTGAATAACTGATGACCTTCTGGTGTCATAATATAGTGAGGTGACATTTTGTCACCCCTTGGCCTTATCGGCTGGGACTGTAGCTAGCAGTCGGGGTGTGGGAGTGTCTGTCCCGTATAGATCTATACACACGATGTCCGCTCTCCCTCCAGGAGACTCTGGTTACAATATGATACAACACTGTCTTGTTGTAACCGTAAATAGTATGTCACATTCCAGTTAACGTATTCTAATGTTTGTATAGTATATTCTTATGTATAGTATGGTGTAAGTTTCCTTAGTTTCTCTTTATAGTATGTTCTATTGTATAGTGTATAGTATGTATTGTTTCTCGTTATAGTATTCTCTATCTGTTTCTCTTTTTAGTAAGTATGGTTTCTCATTATAGTATTTGTGTATGATAGTATTCTCCTAAACTATACCTATTATAGTTTACTAGTAATTTCTGTAGTTTGAATGAATGCAGGTATGCCTTTGCTACTCAAAGGTACTGAACTGATTGATAGAACTTTTATATCTACATATGTATACATAATATATAACTAATATTTAGACGACATTCGGACAAATTACCGATACTCTAAGGCCACATCCAAACAAGGAAAAGGAAATAAAGTGAGTTATCAGTCCAAGTCCTTTAAACATTACTTATATAACTATACATATATAGACATGCTTTTGACAATATATAAGTTTAAAAAGAAGTTTTGTAAAACATTTGAAGAGTTTAATTAATAAATATTGATGACTTGATGTCAGTTTATAAAACGATTTAAAAGCAGTTTGATTGACAAGACAATATAAAGTATAAGAAGTCATTTGTTTGAAACACAGTTAAAGTATAAGAAATCCCTTGTTTGAAACACAGTTAAAGTTATACTTTGTTTGAAACACAGTTATAAATCACATGTGATTGATTATATAACTATATATTTTCTACTTGTATTCCCCCCCCCCCATAAAAGCATTTAAAATCATTTAAAAGGTAGATTAAGGGGTATGAACTCACCTGTAGTGAGTGGTTTGGATGAACGTGTGGTATAGGATGCTAAGTGCCAAGTGAAGACTTGAGCACATACACGGATCCTATTTATCATATAATGATACATATAAGCATATAATTAGTGTTTATACAACTAATCATGAAAGGAAACACCCTAGGACATAGGATACACTTAGATTTAAGTGCTATAATCACATGTGATTGCATACCAAAGGTGTATGGCCACCCTAAGGAGTTTACGGTCCAAGTGGAATGATCATTAGAGTTTACGGTCGAAGTGGTTCACGGTCCTATGGGTTTACGGTCCCATGGGTTCACGCTCCATGTGTTCACGGTTTAATGACCTTACGGTCACGGAGTTCTCGGTCTAAGGAGATTTAACCATAAACTCATCAAATCTTTCATAAATGAAGGTTTTCAAGGGCTTCAATCAAAGGTATCGGATTCTAGGGACCATGCTTAGCCTTAGGAAGGGTAAAGGCTATAATAACACCCTTTATAAGGGTTTACGGTCTATGAAGATGCACTAGACCGTAAACACCTTTTGTTCTTGAGTTTATTGATGTTTTCTAGGTGTTTAACAAGTGATTCAAGTATATAACAAGCTAAGGGTAGTGTACTTACTTATTAGAATCTTGTAAGGGTGATTAGGATCCAAGAACACTAGTGTGTGTTCTTGGTGTTCTTGGTGAAATGAAGAACACTTCAAGTTCTATCAAAATGAAGATTCTATCAAAATGAAGAGATTTCATGGATGAAATCATGAGTGAATCAAGAAGAAGAGATGTATTAACTCAAAAAGGGAAGGAAACACTTACATTTTCGGGGATTTGCAAGAAGATCCTATGATACTTGAGAGAGTTTTCGAGATTCTAGGCTTGCAAAGGAAGAAATGATCAAAAATGATCATGAAATATATATATATATATATATATATATATATATATATATATATAGGAGGGAGTTTACAGTCACCCTGACCGTAAACTTAAAGGTCCTTACCGTAAACTCCTTTTGAGGAGGTTTACGGTTTGCTAGATGGTTTGGAACTTTAACTGACAAATCCAAACATTGATTCCTTTGATGAACTAAGCTCAGAATGCTCAAACATACTCTAAACAGTGCTAAAAGATAGTAACACGAGTCTAACTTTGATAGATTTGAACGTTTATACAAGCTAGAAATTTCGGGTTGTCACATCATCCCCCCGTTAGAGAGAATTTTGTCCCGAAATTAGAGTTTAAGCAATTAAGTTACAATAACTAAGCGAAAAGATGAGGATATTTCAGTTTCATTTGATCCTCGCGCTCCCAAGTGAATTCAGGTCCTCGCTTGGCGTTCCAGCGAACCTCCACTATCGGGATACAGCTTTGCTTCGTTTGCTTGACCTCTCGGTCCGTGATCTCTACAGGTTCTTCCACGAAGTTGAGGCTCTTGTTGATCTCGATCTCGTCGAGTGGGATTACAAGAGTCTCGTCGGATAGGCACTTTTTCAAGTTCGAGATGTGGAAAGTAGAATCTATGTTACTTAGTTCACGAGGTAGGTTGAGTTTGTAAGCTACAGGGCCTATTCTAGCGAGAATCTCGAAAGGCCCTACATATCTTGGATTGAGCTTCCCACGCTTTCTGAAGCGTATCAAGCCCTTCCAGAGTGAGACTTTCAAAAGGACGCGGTCTCCCACCTGGAATTCCAAAGGTTTCCTTCTCTTGTTTCTCTTCCCAAATTCATCTGTCATAATGTAGAAAAAAATGATTTTCCAGCTTTGAAAACAAGTGAGCATCAAATATAACAGAAAACAATCCTAGTCTCTGATACTACTATTGCGTTTTAGGCACTATAACACTCCTATGGTGCACATGCAACCCTAGATGCTTTGGAACTATGTTTTCTCTAATTATACATGTATTTTTAAATTTCCAAAGCATACAACTTAACTAGCATACAATTGAACATAACAACTAGTTAGATAGCTTACCTCTTGTGTAGTTCTTGGCCTTGGGAAGCTTGAGCACCTCAAATGTAATGCCTCTAATGTGTTACAAACACCAAATGCAAAGGAGGCTTTTAGAGAATAGGTTTAGCTAGCACAAAATCGACTCACTCTTCTAGGAATGATAGGGTAACCGATTTTTGGCTTAAGGGGCTTCTTTATATATTGTTTCAAACTCTAGGGTTTCATCCATGTAACCCTAATGCACCATGACCTTCCATATCCCTTAGGCGCCATGGGTTAAAGCTCCATGGACTATGCATGAACCATTTAGCCCATCCTAACGGATCATTGGCCCACACTATAAGAATGATTGATTTACATAATCAATCCCCATATATTTAATTAGTCTCTTTTGATCACTAAATTAATTCTTGACCAATACTAATTCTTGATCAATTTGGCCTTTGTGTCTTGCAGATTGTGAGTTTGGGCTTTGGTCTTGGACCAAGCTAGGTTAGGGGTAAAATGGTCTTTTTACCCCAAGTATGGATTTATGGTTATGGAACCCAAATGTTGATTGGGTATTGTTTTGATAATTAAGAGATCGGTTAGCCAGCAACCATAGATTTATCCGTGGGATTCAACAGTACGAGGTGAGTGTTCCTCACTGTACTTTTGGGTTGAAGGCACCAAGGCCGGCCCTTTTGGATGGTTATCCTGTTTATCGTTTGATTGAGTATTGTAGTGATAGTTAGATCTGTATCCTGATAGATCAGATTATGTTATGCTTGGTGATCTGTAAGATCTGTCTGTTTGTTATTGGCTGGTTAATTGTATGATTATCTGTTATATATATATATATATATATATATATATATATATATATATATATATATATATATACATATATATATATATATGTATATATATGTGTGTGTGTGTGTATGTCGATACAGTGGATGTGTGGTTGGGTTGAGTCATACCTGCTTTGTGCTGAAGGCCAACAGACCCAGGGCATCCCGGATAGACTGAAGGCCAGTGTGGCGTACCAGTCAGGCCGAAGGCCCGGAAAATGTTCCAGATGGGCTGAAGGCCCAGTGTGGCGTACCGGTCATGCTGAAGGTTCTGTGAACATACCAGGTGTGACATCCCCATTTTCACGGCCAGAAAAGACCGATTTTGTTTATGCTTTGTTTGAAAATCAGAGTAACATTTTAAATAAAAGTGTTGCATAATTTGTTCCCAAAATAAAATATGAGAAAGATTTATCAAAGCATTTCCGAAGAAATGTATTTCATTAAAAGCCTCGGGATGTCATGTTCGATACTGATCAAAAGCATAAACAGTACAATATAAGCCTTACAACATTTATTCATATCTACAGGCCTATAATCCGTAATCCCTCATCCCAAACATCACATCTATGCTCGCGTGTCACTACCTGTAATACAAGAAACTGAGTGGATCAGGCTTGGGAGCCTGGGTGAGCACATATGGTTTTCAACCCACAATAAATAAGTTTATTAATTTCATCAGCCAACAATAACCTGATTACCCATTCCCGTTATCCTCACTTTACGTCCCTTAAAACACCTATCATAAGGGACCTAACCTAAGGATCATCATCGGGATGGACACTATTACCAAGGGGGTTCCTCAGCAAATAATGTCCTTAAGGCAACCATGAGGGGTATGGAGTACACCGGTGAACACATCGTTCACAAACACCTACAGGTTGCGAGCCTGCTAGCGTTCTACTGGACTGTCTAGAAGAGTCTGTGGTCGGCATCTATACTCCGCTAGATGACTGGATCAACAACAACATCGAGGCCTCTCATCATTTTATTTCATCACACCCAACTATTACATCTACCCATGTTTTACCCAACATATTTTGTAGATATAAAATACATATACAGTTTAAATCATTTAAAACATGTATAAAATCTTTCATGCAGCATAGACAGCAAGTATTCAGACAATATGCACACATAGCACATAATTTATATAAAATACTTCATATCTATGTGTAAAACAATAATCTTTGACAAAACCTAGTATCATTACCACTAGAGTTTAGTCTAATATTCACCGAGACTAATTAATAGTCTAGCTATTATTACTATTATATAAGCGTTAAACAATACTCTTCACCCACTATGTACAGACAGGGGCCAGACATGAAACACCGGAGGGCATGATCATTTTGGCATATAACACTTCTGAAATCCAGCAACCCAAGCGGCCCTTCAAATCGGATTCCCGATACCGCGAGTGGTTTAAAATATATTATAACGACACCTATATAACTCATAATAATAGCTCAAACATTTATTATAAGGTCCTAATAACATTACAATATTTAAACATAAGTTATACTTAAGGTAGGGTAGGCGTATCTCACTTACAACGGGTTGTTCTCAAAACCGGGCTTCACTGAAGCAGAGCTTCTGAGCCAAAAGATCTTCTTCTTGGAGCCTTCAGGAGCTCCGGGCTTCCTTCTCGTGCTAGGGGGTTCCGTAGGTTTTTTAGGGGGTTTAGGGGGTATTAGAGAGTGTATATAGTGAAGGAAGAATGGGTAAGGTGTGAGGAATGAAGAGGGATTACATTTCTATTTATAGGCTGTCAGGAGCCCTCTCACATCATAAGTTTTTAGTGCTCACGTCGTGAGCTTGCTTAGGCTCCAAGGCAAAGCCTGGTGCTGACACGTGGTGCCGAACACAACAGGTAAAACAGCCAATCTTTGAAAATTTATAACTTTTGCATACGATCTTTGTTTTTGATGTTCTTTATATCCACGCGTAGGTAAAAACAATATCTACAACTTTACTTTTGACTCCGTCAGCTAATTCTCGACCGATTTAAAATTTAACAGTATGAGAAGATTATATTGTTAAATGGTTGCGTAAAATTCATAACTTCTACATACGGACTCCATTTTCATCTGTCTTTTTGTCGTTGAATCCCTATTAATGAGATATTCAATTATCATTTAGGTCGCGTTGGCCAAAAACCGCTCGATCTAAAATTCGAATTCCGGGTTGTGCACTGCTATGCCAAATCTTAGAAAAATCATAACCTCCTCATACGAAGTCAGATTTGGGAGTTCTTTTTATGCACGCTCTCGGTTTAATGTATACTACGACTTTTGTTTAGATTGCTAAGGCTAAGAAGTCCTCTATCGTAAATTCACTATTTACGTCACACATCGTCGTGTCGGTTTTGTCGCGAAACTTCGACAGACCATAACTTCTTCGTTATGACTCGGATTTCGGCGTTATTTATATGTTCGGAATCCTTGTCACGACCATTACCACTTTATGTATAGATATCGGGTTTAACTAACACATCAATTTTGACGCTTATTTTTATCCTTTATTTATTATATATTTATAAATAAGTATAAAGCACATAAATTCACATAATTCACCTAATACTCATATAATTCATCTTTATTACTTCAAAATGAGTTACAATAGTTAACCCTAATTATTACATCACTATACTAATGTTTAGCCCAGAAACACGGTCGTTACACCAGGTAGACTGTAGGCCGATGGGACGTTCTAATCAGAATGAAGGCTCTGTATGCATGCTGATCATTATTATTATTATGGTTTTGTGTTGTGATGGTATTTTGGGGGAAACTCACTAAGCTTTGGGCTTACAGTTTGGGTTATGTTATAGGTACCATAGATGATCGCGGGAAGGCGAAGGTGTGATCGTGCATCTCCTCATGTTTTGATTTATGATCTGGGGAAAACTATGATATTAAACATGTTTTGAAAACTAAATTGTAAACAATGATGATTTGTTGGATGGTTTTTATAAGTTTAAAGTTTTCATGAGTTTTATGGATGTTACAAGTTGGTATCAGAGCCTTGGTTTGAGTGAATTGGAGGAACACTCGTGTTAATCCAGTCTTAAACTAAGGAAAAAGATTTTTCAAACAATTTACGAATAGTTTTCAAAATAATCAAGGAGGATGCGATGTGTATGATCAGCCGTAGCCAATGAGTTGACCCCAAATTACCACACAATTATTTAAGATTATGTTATGATATGTTAGAATAGCATGCTACTAACAGGATAGGGATCTTCTGGAATTGCATGATAGAATTGCCTGATATATGATGCCTTATCTCTTGTAGAGTACTTGATTGATTGTTGTATGACTCTTTCGTGCGTGAACTGACTATTGGGTGAATACGCTAAGTCATATGCTACATGGGTTAAATAATCTTAGGATAAGGGATTTGGTCCTGCTGTGCAGCTCTTATCTGAGTGCAACCGTTGTAGGATTGAATCTTTTAGTCTAAGATTGTTTAATCTGTGCGGCATGTGATTGTATTCTTGCAATAGTTATCTGGCACCAATGGAGGGTCATGTGGCAGTTAGTGGTAGGATGAGTTGTGTGGGATTAGCCGGCCAGTGTCGAGATGTGTAGTCTTCCTCTAGGATGTGAGGATTTCTTATGTGCGTATGCTAGTATGTATTGTTAGGGTTGTTGTGATGATCCTTGAGACAAAAATGGGTAGGTGTGGAAGGTAGTATGGGCCCGTACTACTGAAAGCACAGAACCCATAAACGTGTCAGGGGAGTCACGACCCCTAGGGCTTTGTTGGGATTTGGCTCCCTGGTATGATATACGTTTCATCTGATATCTCCCTGGTTATGTTCAGTATGGTGATGACGAGACGATTGGAGGCGGGATCCGGATCAGGATCGGGAGCTAGTGGCTAGGATAGGCCAGTGTTGTCTGTTGATCAAATACGGGAGGTGATTGTCGTGGAGATTTTTCAGATTTTGCAAGAAGAATTGCCCGGTGTCGTGGATCGGATCACTAGCAGGGTTATTACCAGGCTTGAGGAGAAAACTGCAGCTTTGCAGTCTGTGAGAGGTGTTGCTAATGGGATGGCTACTGGGGGAGATCTGGTTGTGGGGACACAAGTAGGGAAGAGGAAAAGAGCTCTCTCAGCAGAGGGCGATGATTCTGAGGTTGCTAACATGGGTACTGGAAGTTAGGATAATCGTGAGGTGTGTGGCAAGTGTGGGGGAACTCACGGTTTTGCTTGTCACAAGTTTAAGTGTTACAAGTGTGGGGAAAGAGGGGATGTGCAACGGGATTGTTAGAAGGATCAGATATGCTTTCACTATCACCAGCCAGATCATTTCTGGTCCCGCTATCCTGCTTTGGGGACAGAGGGAGTCGAGGTTCCAACTCTCATCGTTCCTCAAGAGGTCAAAGTCGAGCCGCAAGAAATCTCTGGTATGTAATTTGAATCCCAACTCTGCAATGATATTATGGTTAAATTGTGCTTGTTCGGTATTATATTTGCCTTGGAATCTTGTTGGGTATGGGTAAGTGGTATCTTTGGGTTAGTTCTCTGTTTTGCCTGATTGATGTATTGTGAATCTTCTCATGTCCTTTTTGCATGCCAAGAGTTATGGGTGGGTCGTATTTTGCTGGGTGTGGTTTAGTGGTTCAACAGTTTGTTTTGGTTCCTTTGGTGGGTCCAGTTTAGGGGTATGGATTGGAAGATCTATGGTCAAAGTAGCAGGAATAGTTCATCAGCGAAGTCAGAGTTCGGGCGTGATATCATTCGTTCAGGTAGGACCGGCAGCGGCAGTTGTCCATGAGAGAACCTTTGGGTTCAATCACTATCGTTGCTAGGGAAGGAGCGATAACAAGGAGATGGTGGTGTCATTCGCATGAGTCGTTAGGTCATTGGAAGTGTTAGGGAATTTTATTACCACCATGGATTGTAGATGGTTAGAATTCAAGGATTCATTCGAGGATGATAAGTTAGGGTAAAGATTTACCAATTCAGAGCAAGGGTTATGGTTTTAGTTTCCAGTGTTAGGGGCTTAAGGATTTGGTGCAGTATCCTGAGAAATGATCGAGATTAGCAGACTTGCTAGGATTTCGGGGAGCATTTTTCGGGAATTCAAGAGTTGGACAATCATCAAGATCGGCTAGTAATGGAACGCTCTTATTGGTAGACGCAGGTTGTAGCCGGTTCGTAAGGATGAGATGGGTTGGGAACCCAACAAAATTTATGGGATGGGAGAGTTTCAGAAAATTTAAGTGGGGGAGAATCGATCAGAATCTTCGGGAGCCGACTCGGGTGTGGAACTACTGTAAGTTTCACCTCCCAGTTTAAGGGAGGCAATCGTTTAAGGAGGCCATGAGTATAAAAGGGGGTCGGTTCGTGCCATGGGCACGACAAGCAGGATTGTTGGAGATCATTTCTCTGTTTCAAGTTGAGGACCAATGGACCGAGGCGGAGTCGGACTTGTGTATCTTTAGGTGGATGGGACCTGTGGGTGAGTCGGTGTGTTTACGACATTTTAGGTAGGACTTGGTAAAGATTGTAAGGTCAGGTTCTTGGATCATGGGTTGCATGATTGAGTGTGTGGACATTAAGTGGCGCAAAGGGATGTTTGGGTTGGGTTATCTTTGTCTTTCGAGTTCTTGTGGACATGGTGTCTGGATCAGGGGTGAGACTGGTAGTCTCAGCGATGGTTGGGGGAAAATCTTTGTATCCAAGTTTAGTAAGGGGTTGCAGTAATCAGAAAATTTCGAGTAAAATGCAAGTGTAGGTCCTTGGATCTTGAGTTAGGGATTAAATACCGAGATAGTTCGTGGTGGGAACTCGCGTTGGGAATCACAGGTGTTTATGTGCAAGGTTTTCATTTTAGTAATGTATGAATTAAGGAATATGTATGCTAAGGATATCCATTGAAGTTTTAGGGTTAAAGGATGGTTTCAGTTTGGATGGCAGATCAGATTCGTGTGGTTGTGGTTTGGTTTGGTTCTATTTGTGTAAGTGTCAGATAAGTTTGGGGTTTCGGAATTTTCAGCAATGATATATTGATTCGGGAGTTTAAGGAAGCAATGTCTTGTTCGACACTAGAAGGTTTATCTCCCAGTTTGTCTCATGTTGTTCGTTATTCCTAGGAAATGGTTGTCAACGGGATGACCTTTACCCTCGAAGGAATATTTGTCCCTTGGGCGAAGTGAAAGGTTGTCGGCAGCAACGTTTGGTCTGTGAATATGTTTTCTAGTGGGAATTTATGGTAATCAGAAGTTAAGTAGTCTTTTGGGGGACAAGTAGAATGGAATTAGCAATGGTACAGTATGGGCGGTCTGTCAGCGAGTCAGACCAATTTGAGACTTCAGATTCCAGGTTGAGTAGACGTAGTTATTTTGCATGGGATTGTTTGATGTTGAGAAGGATTCATCCAACTTCGGGTTGGAAATCCCTGCTAGGGATGGTTCTGGTTGCCTTGGGAAGTATGTGGTATGATCGGGGTTATGGTCATGTTGCACATGTTTTCTGTCATGCCGGAGATGGTAAGGAATGATTTTGAGGACGAAATCTAATTTAATTGGGGGAGAGTTGTAACGCCCTGTTCCGAATCGTTCCTAATACGGGGTGGTGACCCGAAGACCGAGTAACATCAGGCTTAGAGCCTTTGAGGGAAATAGATTTAGACCCATTTGGGTGTGGGTAGGCCAATTAGGATGATCCAGGAAGTTCGGTTTGTGTTTTGGAGCCAAGATGTATTTTTGTAAGTGTCAGTTCAGGCTTTTAAGGATTTTGGATTTTTGTTCGAAATTTTTTTAAGGCATGTATGAGTTGATAGAAGTGTAGAGCTTCTCGTTGCCTTTTCGTGGATATAAGGATCGACGGAAACATACTTAGAATGAAGAAGTTATGGCCTTCGGAAGTTTTAGTGGTTTTAGGATGAAACCGAGTATGCGGGGTGTACACAAGTGTACGTGAGGCATACTTTTGGTGAAACTTGGTACTTAGGGTTGTAATTTGGGTCCCATTAAGTCATGCTAAGTCATAAAGTCAGGAACTTTATGACTTAAGAAGTCCTTTTGAATCAGATCTGAAAGTTTGGACTAAGGTCTTAAGGTATTAAGAAGTCTTTAAGACATTTTGGAGTGATTTGACCTTTGGAGTTCATCTTTGGTGTTTGGCTTCATTAAGCCATGCAAAGGTATAAAGCCTTCGACTTTATGAATCAAGTCACTTATATTTAGCTATTCTAAGGTTTTAGATGTCTTGGCTTAAGGGATTAAGATGTTTCTAGGTTGGATGTGTTCAGGGTCAGTACGCGGGGCATACTGGGTTTCTTGGGCGTACTCTTAGCGTACCCACTGAGTACGCGGGGCGTACTCAGTCATATGAGATTTTTGCATTTTTGGCCTCAAGTTTGGGCTTTCTTTTGGGCTTGGGTGTTTGAGTTATTCATGGGCCATCTAAGTACAAGTGTTTTGGACTAGGAAGAATGGTTGGGCTTTAGGGTGAGGCTCATGTAAGGGGTTTGGGCCCAATTTGGAAAATTGGGCCATATTTGGGCCTTAGTTGATTATTTGGCCTTTGAGTCTTATAGATTGACAAGGCTATGTTAGGGGTAAAATGGTCTTTTTAGCCCAAGTATGGATTTATGGTTATGGAACTCAAATGTTGATTGGGTGTTGTTTTGATAGTTCAGGGATCGGTCAGCTAGCAGCCAAAAATTTATCTGCGGGATTCAACAGTGTGAGGTGAGTGTTCCTCACTGTACTTTTGGGTCGAAGGCACTAGGGCCGGCCCTTTTGGATGGTTATAATGTTTATCGTTTGATTGATTAATGTAGTGATATGTTAGATCTGTATCCTGATAGATAGGATGATGTTATGCTTAGTGATCTGTAATATATGTCTGTTTGTTATTGGATGGTTAATTGTATGATTATTTGTTATATATATATATATATATATATATATATATATATATATATATATATATATATATGTGTGTGTGTGTGTGTGTATGTGTGTGTGTGTGTCGACATAGTGTATGTGTGGTTGGGTTGAGGCGGACCTGCTTTGTGCAGAAGACCAACAGACTCAGGGCGTCCTGGAGAGAATGAAGGCCAGTGGGGCGTACCAGTCGGGCCGAAGGCCCGGAGAACGGTCCAGATGGGCTGAAGGCCTGGTGTGGCATACCAGTCATGCTAAAGGTTCTGTGAGCGTACCAGGTAGACTGTAGGCCGGTGGGGCGTTCCAGTCAAACTGAAGGCCCTGTATGCATGTTGATCATTGTTATTATTCTGTTTTTGTGTTGTGCTGGTATTTTGGGGGGAACTCGCTAAGCTTTGGGATTACAGTTTGGGTTATGTTTCACGTACCTCAGATGATCGCAAGAAGGCGAATGCGTGATCGTGCACCTCCTCGTGTTTTGATTTATGATCTTGGGAAAACTATGATATTAAACATGTTTTGAAAACTAAATTGTAAACAATGATGATTTTTGGGATGGTTTTAAAAGTTTAAAATTTTCATGAATTTTATGGATGTTACAAAATTGAATTACTGGAAATTAAGAATTTATTGTCATGGTGATCATGATGTTTATTGTCATGGGGATCAAGACGTTGGTTCCAAAAAGAAAGACTAGTGTAGACATAGGCTTGAGGTAGAGGTGGGATGATTAGATAGAGTGGACCATCACTTCCATGACAGATAAGGGGTTGTCGAGTCCTAAAATCCTTGACGGTAAATAAGATTTTTAATGATTGTGGGTTGTCGAGAAGCATTTTCAATGGTACATTTGTTTTGACAAGTAAACTTATGAACATAAATAAGATTTTTAATGATTGTGGGTGAGATAAGAACATTATTTAAATAGAGTGGGCGGTGAGAATTGTGGATAGGAAATTATGTGTTCATTCGATATTACATGAAATGAGGACCCGTCTCCAACTAGGATAACATTAGAGTTATATTTATATAAGTGGGATAATGACTTGAGAGGGTAACCAACTACATCTTTTGTATATATTTGGTCACTTAACTATTTTTTGTGCTCTGTTAACCCTTAAACTTGTTTTTTTGTTTAGAACATACCATTATAATTGGTAATAGAAGGTTTTTCTGGTTTCCGGCAATCTATGAATTTTCCGGTCATCTTCTCCGGCAAAACATACTTTTTTCCGGCGAATGAAGTTCTTGAAGGATACTTTTTTGTTTCTAGACTTCTTTGGGTTCTAAGATTTGAAGCATAAACACATACACATTTCTGAAGTTGAAATGCTCGATTCATCATCTTTTTGCTTCCAATGCTCGATTTTTCATCTTCTTGATTTTCCATATCTACAAATCGATAATATGCATAAATGAAGTTAAAACCTTGAAATGAGTTCGTTTTGGTTTCGTTTTGCAGGAGAAGGGTCGTTGACAGGAGTGCAAATCTGAAGTTGAAATGCTTAATTCATCATCTTGGTTTCGTTTTTGCTTCATGTTCTTCAAACAACTTCCATGGCAGCTTCGAGTTCAAGTTGTTCATTATCTTTGAGAATCATGTTTTCAATTTTCAGGAATGCAAACCGATTTCCAGATTTTCCATAGTTGTTCACCATCTTTGAGAATCGGGTTTTCCATGGCAGCTTCGGGTTTTCAATTTTTAGGAATGCAAACCGATTTCAAGATTTTCGATCCAAGAACAAGATACACAATCCTAGGGTTTTCAATTTTCAGAATGCGAACCTGAAGGAAGAAATTGATTTCAAGATTACAAATTTGAAGGAAAAAATCGTGGGATCATCTTTCAGATTTGAAGTTCAAAGGTTTTTTTGCTCAAGAATACCATTTTTTCGAATTTGATTTCTAGATCTGTGATTATGTATCTAAACCTTGATTTATGGGTTTGTTTTAGAGAATAGACGAAAGATAAGAAAGAGAGGGAAAGAGTGAAACAACAAATCTAAAAAATGTGTCGAGAACCCATCTCGCCGGAAATTCTATTTTGGCCGGAGAAGGTGACCGGAAAAATCATACTTGGCCGGAAAAGACGCCGAAAACCGGAAAAACCCTCTATTACCGGTCATAATGATATATTTTAAACAAAAAAACAAGTTTAATGGTTAATAGTGCACGAAAAAAAATAAGTGACCAAATATATACAAAGGGTATGATTGGTTACCTTCTGATGTCATTATCCCTTATATAAGTACTAGGTGTAAGACTCATATATTAGATGAGTTCATTTAAAAAAAACTATATATAAAATTATAAACATTTGAGAAGTTGAATTTATAATATATATATATATATATATATATATATATATATATATATATATATATATATATATATATATATATATATATATATATATATATATTGAATTATTAAAATTAAAGTGTTTTTTCTCTTTTAAGTTTAAACAAATAATTTAGATAAATAAACAAAGAAAACTAATGGGCTTTAATTTAGAAGTTTTAAAATTAGAAGGAAAGTCAATTAATGAAATTGAAATGTCTTTATTATTATATTTATTGCAATTAATACATTTAATAAAAATGAAACAACCACAAAATGTCATGTGGAAAAATTTTAATTGAAAATAACCAAAAAATGACATGTGGTCAAATGAGTAGGAGTGTGACAAGTGACAAAAAGTTCATTATTTATTAGAGAGAATTTATTGCAATTAATACATTTAATAAAAATGAAACAACCATAAAATGTTATATGGAAAAAATTTAATTGAAAATAACCACAAAATAATATGTGACCAAATCAATAAAAGTGTGACAAACTAAAAAAAAAATTATTTATTAGGGAGTTTGTGTGTACATGGTCTGTGGCACGGGTGTCCATAATTCATTCAACCGGGTATGGATCTTAGAGAGATATAGTGCCGAACATTTAAGGAAGTAAGTTGAGTTGATCCGAATTAAACCAGGCCCAAGGAGAAGGGATATGGTTATCATTTGATTGTCTAGTAGTATATGAATGACCCATTTACACATGGGCCTTATGTGGGTTTCTGTCGATGATGTGAAGGTGGCCTAAGAAACCCATTTGATGGACAATAGGTGGCCATAACTATGCTATATAAAACATGGGCTAATATATAGGCCTAAACATATAATACATTGCATAAATATACTAACAAAAGCAAATAAATAAACGTTATACCGTTTAAATTGTAAATTGACCTGAACTAAGTTATTAATTTATGTATTTAGCTCTTATTGAATATGTAAGATGTATACTAAGAAAACAAATTAGAAAAAATATACTCAAGTTGTACAAATGGTATTTGAATATCAAGTTCATTAAATTCATCATTTGGTTTTATTAATAATTTACAATATTACAGGAATCAAGACCCTAAAAATGAAGCATCAATTACAACTCACGAAAACAAGCAAAATCCAAAATTTTATCTTGATTTTGATTTTTAAACCTTCACATCTTTTTCTAATTTTTTTTCTAAAATTCTGATTTCCAAAAAGAATTTGTACAAATTTCACATTTGTTATATCGTAGATGAACAACACAAAAAAACAAGAGTAAACAAGAATTCCACAAAAATCCATCAAAAATATCCAATAATCCTAAAAGAATATATATATATATATATATATATATATATATATATATATATATATATATATATATATATATATATATGATGAGGACATTTCGCATAAGTATTGTGGATAATTTCTTTTTTACAATTTTAACTAACCCCGTCAAAACCAATGTTAGTTTCTTGGAAGGTGTCACCACAATATATTAAACAATTAAACCCATTATAAAAAGTTAAAAATCACATTATAAGATCAAAACCAAGTCAACCATCAACCAAACCCCCCATCTCCCATTCCATTCCAGCCATGAATCCTTCACTCTTTCCATCCAATTCCTTCATCGCCATCTTCATCCTAACCTTCATCCTCATTCCAACAGTCATTTCCTCAACTCAAACAATCTCCTATTCCGATCACTGTAATTCCTTTGCTCCCGAAGCCATTCCGACCACCAACATATTCACCCGATACCCGTTTCTCGAACCCGTAACCAGTCATTACACCGGTGGTCAAAACATTCTTGGCCCTGATTCCCCCTCACAAAGATCCATCCTTTTTACACCCACAAACAACCTCTTTAGAACTCAAACCTTCGACACATACAAAATCCAAGCCCAACTAAGATTCATGTCGTCAAATATATACGTTTTCCAATCTAATTATTCACGATTTTATCGTCCATTGGTGTTTAACTTAGATGGGTTTTGGTCAGTTTCCACTAACAAGCTTTGTATGGTGGGATCCGCTCATTGGTTTTCCAAAAAGGGTAAACCTCTTAAACTTGATGCTGTTCTTAAACTTAATTTCGCCAGGTTTATAAATTTGAATAATAGTTTAGTCAGTGGAATCTTGGAGAGTTTGGCTTCCGTTCAAGATTCTGATTACTTCGAGCCGATTTCGATGATCGGGTTCCCTCGTGTAGCTCAGTTCAAATACAACTACTCGTTGGTTTCTAACGAAGAGTGTAATGGGCAAAACGGTAATTTCACTCAAGAACATTCGGTAGCTAGTATGCAATCTTTAGACTTATGTTCGATTTTTACAAATCAATTCAAGACTTACAAGTTGGAGAATCAAGATACTGGGCACCCACTTTCCTTTCCATTTTCGCCTTCTTTTTTATCGTTATATGCGATTCAATGTTCACCACATGAAAAAAAGTTACGTTTTTTAGTGGAATTTCAAGATAGAAGGAATAGTCGTTATGATCAATCTTTTAATCCAAATATAACGTTAATTGGAGATGGAACATGGAATGGAACAAACAACGAGCTTTGCATACTAGCTTGCCATATCTTGAATCAAACTGATCCTTTAGGAAGTGCTCATGTCGGAGATTGTTCAGTCAGGCTGACCTTATATTTCCCTGAAGTTCGGTCAATCATGAACACACATACCACCGAAGGTCAAATTTGGTCAACCAAGAAAGCGGATGATGTCGGGTACTTTGAACCAATCAAGTTTCAAAGCTTTGATCATAGTTTCGATCATTATGGATCGAAGTATGAGTTTACAAAATTGGAGAAATTAAGACGGATTTGTCCTGGAAGAAAGATTCCTAATTGGGGATCGATTGCATACCCATCAGGGTATAATTGGGATATGACTTTCGACATGTCTGTGAAGCACGGAAACATGGTTTCCACCGGCTCTGCAGTTCCGATATTTGTCGGAAATCAGTTTTACAACTCACATACGGTGGTGTCTTCAAATTCTAATCCATTCCAGGCGGCATCACCCTCAGCCGCCACCAGTTACACCGGTCCGATGAACATTAGCTACGAGATTACATTCCGTCCGTTTGTTAATTCATCGGAATTGCAAAGCGGGATTCCGTTGTTATCCTCTACCAACAATGGTAAAGTCGAGATTTCAGCGGAAGGGTTTTACGATAGTCAAACGGGGAGACTTTGTATGATTGGTTGTAGGAATCTAAATTCATCTAGCAAGGAATCAAGAAATGAATCTTTCGATTGTGAGATTATGGTGCGATTCCGATTCCCACGTATCGAACGGAATAACGGAAGCTTTTTGATTAAAGGAAGTATACAAAGTTTACGTGAAAGATCAGATGCATTGTACTTTGATCCTTTACGTATCGTTTCTCTCACTTACACTGAAACTGAAGCGAAAGAATCGATATGGAGAATGGATTTGGAAATCATCATGGACTTGATTTCAGTGACACTTTCGTGTTTATTTATCGTGCTACAACTCTTTCATGTCAAAAAGAATCCAGAATTGATTCCATTGATTTCGATTTTGATGATGGTGATTCTTACACTTGGGTACATGGTTCCTTTAGTGTTGAATTTCGAGGCAATGTTTTCAAACACTCGTTACCCTCAAAACATTCCACTCGGGGGTAGTGGTGGATTGCTTGAAGTGAATGAAGTGATTGTGAGGATAGTGACAATGGTAGCTTTCATTTTGCAATTCCGTCTCCTCCAATTGACATGGAATTCAAAACCTGGGAATGACGAACAGAAAAATTGGAATCATGAGATACGGAGTATTGTAATCTGTTTACCGATTTATATAATTGGTGGATTGATCATGTTGCTAGCGAAGTGGATTGACAATGATTACATTATCTCAAGTAATCGATCAATCTGGGGTGATTTGAGGTCTTATGCTGGGTTAACACTAGATGGATTCTTGTTTCCACAAATCGTACTTAACATTTTTCAGATTTCAAAAGGGAATGCTTTGTCTTATTTGTTTTACATAGGGAACACTTTTGTTCGATTACTACCTCATGCGTATGATCTTTATAGGGGACAAAAGAACATCAGTCGCCAGTTTGATCGGTTCTATTTATATGCAAATCCAAGAGCAGATTTCTACTCAACTTCTTGGGATGTGTCCATTGCTTGTGGAGGTTTTGTGTTTGCAGTTATCGCATTCTTGCAGCAACGTTTTGGTGGTCGATTTATGCTTCCAAAGAGATTCCAGGAGTCTGTTGAGTATGAAATGGTGTCTGTAGTAAACAATGAGTAATTTGTTAATGATTACGACGCAAAGTTTTAGTGTTTGTAATAGTTATTTTTTTCGGAAGTAGTAATAGAGAATAAAATTTTTCAGTCCCACAAATCAATGCCTAAATTTGTATTTTCTTGCATCATCTGCTTACTATATACTCATTAATGTAGTCGATAATTTACGATAATTTACTTATGTAAAGGTAATTATAAAAACTGACAGTGATGCTGTTGAAAGACAAATAATTGCATTTGTAAAGCTCTTCATCGAATCAGCTTGGCGGCAATGATTAAACTAACAATGTCCTTTGTCTAGACTCCCTGTTTTGAATCCAATGGAAAGCTAAGGGTTGTGTTATAAATACCCTCCTTCACTCACATACATTGTCACATCAGTAGGGGTGCACAAACACTATTACACTCACATGTAGGGGGTACACAACATTGGAGGTACATATAGAAATTGCCAAAGCTAATTCAGTGGCACTGTCTTCGTTTTCTCCGTCAACATAGTCACATTCAAGATAAAATTGAGACACAATTAATCAAACAAACTCTTTGATTAAAAGGAAAATCACTCAAAACCTTTGTGTTACAATTATGAATTCTTAATCCTAAAACTTGATTAAGATATGTATATATAGATCTAATGACTGACTTGTATTAGATTGTGACTTGTATTAGATTGTAATTAGGAAATTAAGAACTGACTTGTAAAATAGTTTCCTAAAACTAGATTGCCTAAATTGGATTGCTTGATCCTCAAACTTAGGATTCTAACAATCATCCATGAATCTCTAAGTTCTTCTAGAGGCGTCTTCAATCCCGATCAATTGCATTTCCTTGAACTTGGTTTGAGCTAATGGTTTGGTAAGAATGTCCGCCTTTTGTTCCTCATCGGGAATGTACTCCACCTCCACTTTTTCGTTTTCAACACAATTACGAATAAAGTGAAACCTCGTGTGAATGTGTTTACTCCTTCCATGAAAAACGAGATTCTTCGTTAGTTTGATAGCCGAATTGTTATCAACTCTAAGAACCACTTTCTCTTGCGCTTTGTTCATGATTTCTCCGAGCAAATCTTGAAGCCATATTGCTTGGCATGCGGTCGCCATGGCCACCATTAACTTTGTGCCTTTTCCGTCATTCGGGTCAACATTGTGACTACTATCACCATAACCAATGAGTCGGTTTTGTCCCATCCTCTCGTACTTGATACTGTATCCCATTGTTCCTCGTAAGTACCGTAGGATATGCTTGATTGCAACACCATGTGATTCTCTTCGACTTTGCATGTATCGGCTAACAACTCCAACCGCATATACCATATCGGGTCTTGTTTGCAAGAGATATCTAAGTCATCCTACCACCTTTCGATATTGTGTTGGGTCGATTTCGAGTTCATCTTCGGCCTTTGACAATTTATTTCCCGGATCCATTGGAATGTGGGTCGGATTACAATCATGTAAACCGACTCTTTTAGAATGTGTTGAGCATACGCTTCTTGGTTTA
Source organism: Lactuca virosa (assembly GCF_052849685.1). Classification (NCBI taxonomy): domain Eukaryota; kingdom Viridiplantae; phylum Streptophyta; class Magnoliopsida; order Asterales; family Asteraceae; genus Lactuca; species Lactuca virosa. The sequence continues at coordinate 204,005,672 of NC_136434.1, forward strand.
TAGTAATCCCCGATTCTTCTTGTTTCACTTCAATGCCAAGGTAGTAAGTCAATTTTCCAAGATCCGACATTTCAAAATTCTTTGACATCTCCATATTGAACCTTTCAATCATGCTCAAACTTGTACCTGTGACAAATAAATCATCAACATAAATTGCTAAAATTAGCAAGATCCGACATTTCAATGCCAAGGTAGTAAGTCAATTTTCCAAGATCCGACATTTCAAAATTCTTTGACATCTCCATATTGAACCTTTCAATCATGCTCAAACTTGTACCTGTGACAAATAAATCATCAACATAAATTGCTAAAATTAGCAAGTTAGATCCTTCACTTTTCCGGTACACCGATGGTTCTTTCATGCACTTTTGAAATTTCATACTCTTCAAAATCCCGTCAAGCTTTGTGTTTTATGCTCGAGGTGCTTGTCTTAGACCATATAGTGCTTTCATAAGGCGATACACTTTATGCTCGCTGCCTTTCTTTATATAGCCTTCCGGTTGTGATACGTAAACAGTTTCCTTCTATTCTCCATGTAAGAATGTCGTTTTAACATCTAAGTGGTGAAGCTCCCACCCATGAGTAGCAGCTAAGGCTATAAGAAATCGGATGGTTTCGATTCGAGCTACCGAAACAAATACTTCTTGAAAAATCAATATCGGGTTGTTGCACGTAACCTTTAGCAACTAATCTTGTCTTGTATTTATTAATGATTTAATGGTGCCGTTTGCATTTTTCTTCAATTTGAACACCTACTTGAGTCCAATTGGCTTCACCCCCATAGGCTTGTTCAAGAGAGTCCAAGTATTATTTTTGTTTATCGAATTGATTTCCGCATTCATGGATTTGACCCACTCCAGTTCTCTCTTCGCCTCTTCAACCGATGTTGGCTCGTCATTGGTTATTAGGAGAAGTTCTTCGAGATTATCAAGATCAAGCTTATAATATTGAAATCGTCTTGGAGGTATTCTTGTTCTCGAGGGCCTTTGGTTTACAGATCCTTGTTGAACACTATTGTTGATCGGACTTGTTTGTTCATTATCTTGTACTTCCGCTCCATCTTCAAACTCGTGATCTGATTCAATCGGTTCAATTGGATCGTTGTTTACGTCGTTTCCTTTATTGTTGTTCGTCTCGTCTTCTGGGTAGTCTCATGGTATTATGAATGAGCCTGGTTCTTCATCGTTGGTACATGCTTCTTTAATCCAATCCCACCCTTTGGTTTCATCAAAAATAACGTCTCGACTCACGATTATTTTTTATGTCGTCGGGTTAAATAATCGATAAGCTTTCGTACCCGGTTCGGAACCAACATGCACTAGTGGTCTTGATCTTGGATCCAACTTCTTTAGATTAAATGGTTCAACTTTATCATGTGCTAGACACCCAAATATACGAACATTTTCTAAATTCGGTTTTCTTATATACAACTTTTCGTATGGAGTTGTTTGGATTTGTAGATTTGTTAGATTTGTAGAGTGATTTACCGTTTCTCCCCATAAATAGTTGGAGCATGCATTGCCTTAATTATACTTCATGTCATGTCCATAAATGTTCTGTTTCTTCGTTCCACAATTCCGTTTTGTTCTGGAGGGTATGGGATGGTAAGGTGGCGTTTGACTATGTTTTGATCACAAAAAGAATTAAACTCAAGAGAAGTAAACTCACCTCCTTGATCACTTCTAAACACTTTCAAAGGCTTTCCAATTTCATTCTCCACCAAAGCTTTGAATTTTTTGAAGTGTGTAAACGCCTCACTCTTCTTTTTCATGAGATAAATCCACATAAATTGTGAAAATCATCAATTATTGTGAAGACATGTCGATTTTGACCCTTGGTTTCCGGCGTGATCGGACCGCATAAATCACCATGAACTAATTCCAATGGTCGTTTTGCTTTGTATGTCGTCATAGTCGGGAATGACTTTCTTGTTTGCTTGCCCACCAAGCAAGACTCACACAATTGATTCTCATGATCAAATTTGGGTAACCCTTTGACTATACCCTTCTTGGACATCTTTTTCATTGACTCGAAATTGATGTGCCCGAGTCTTGTATGTCATTGCACGTATCTTCACTTAGTCTCGAATGAAGGCAAATAGGTACTCCAATTTGTAATTTTATTTTATAAAGGCGGTTTGGAGTTCTTTGTACTTTCATTAATAAGCAATTATCGGCATGGTCAAATAGTTGTCTTTCATTCGAATATCACACCCGGCTATAATATTGTTCTTGAGATCTGATATGTAGTAAATCTCTGTCATCAGCCTTTGTTGACCCTTCTTCCCTTGGAAAAGTATAGCACCTTTTCCTTTGATTTTTACACACAAATTACCTCCGAATTTAACGCTCCCGGTTATGCCTTCATAAAGTTCGGAGAAAAACAATCGGTTTCCCGTCATGTGATTGCTCGCCCTGTTATCCAAATACCACACATCGTTGTCTTGTGAGTCGTATCGAGACGGTATCACCTTTCTTCGTTTAAAAACACGGTCTCGTGAAAAATACGGTCTCATCGACATCGTCATGCTCGGTAAAATTACTTTCTTGGAGTTTTTGGAGTCGGTCCGGACATTTGGACGCGAAGTGGCCCGGTTTATCACATCGGTAACAAATAATTTTAGACAGGTCCTTTTTCGGTTTAAGGTTCGGATCAGAATTGGGCTTTTGGTCAAAGTTGGGCCTGTTTTGATCATTAGGCCGATTATCTCTTTGTTTGGGGCCATGGGTCTGTCGAGACTTATACCCATTTGATGACACATTTGAGTTATTTGATCCACCGACCCCTTTCCACCTTGAATCACTATGCGACAACTTCCGACTACTCGAACCAACACCGCCGCTCGAACTACTACCGCCAGAAGTGTAACATCCCAAAATTCAGGACCAAAAATTTCATTTTTAAATATAACAATTATAAAACCATTTGTCTGAAAACAACCATAGTATCAACTCATATCAAAACCAAAGTATCAATAGTCAAAACATGTCATGATAAAACAACATCAGCGTATAAATCCCAAGAATCTCATATGCGAAAAATCATGTGTGTGATGTGTTGCTACCGTGCCGACTCATTTCCCTTCGAAAAAGAAGGACCTGAAACAAAACTGAAAACCGTAAGCAAAAAGCTTAGTGAGTTCCCCCATACAACATAATAAATATTCACATAACGCCTAGCATATATGGGTGCTGGCCTCCCCTTCGGTCTATTCCAACCGGTAACTGCCTAACATATCTGGGTGTTGGCCTCCCATTCGGTCTCTTTCAACCGGTAACTGCCTAGCATATCTGGGTGTTGGTCTCCCCTTCGGTCTCTTTCAACCGGTATTCGGGGACTATTTCACCCTTACCACTATCACATAATAACATAACATACTAGCACATAAATCATAACAGATAGTGGCATACTAGACAATTATCACAAAGACAATCATCTCAACTATAATCAATACTGGTGGGCCGACATTGGTGCCTTCGACCCACTCCTACTGGAAGGTAACTCACCTCAATGTCCTGAAGTAGCTGAACTGTTTCATACCCACAACCCCATTAAAGGTCACTCTGGTCAAAGTCGACATCCTGGTTGACTCAACTCGCCGAGTTGGTCCATCAACTCGTCGAGTTCCATGATCCATAAAACCTTGGAAGTCTCGATCCAACTCGTCGATTTCTTTCACAACTCGTCGAGTTCCTCGTATCCATGATATCGGTACTTTCCCATTCTACCCGTCGAGTCATCCATGACCTCGTCGAGTTTTTCCCTTTTACAGAATCGGGACATTTCAACCCAACTCGCCGAGTTCCTCTATGGACTCGACGAGTTCTTCAGTCTGTTGGGCCATCTTAAAAGATTAAACTCCTATCCTTCAGATCCAAACTCCATACTTCATCTACATCCTGGAAATGCCCTTTTAAGGGTAAAGTTTCCAACTTTACCCGTTAATAGTCCTTCTTAATGGATTTAGCTCAAACCCTAGTTCTTTAAGACTTAGTTCTTGGTCCAAAAGCCATAATACTCCAAACCAAAGCATGAAAACTGAGATCTAGGCCCTAAACACCAAATGATCATGTAAAGTCTCATACTTTCCTTCCATGCATGTCCTTTTGGGGCTTAAAAGACCAAAATGACACCTTAAAGCTTGCATGGGGCTTCCATGGTCATAAAGTTTGCACCTTTATGCCATGAAACCCCTTCTAGACCCCAGATCTAAATGATAAATTATTTGGGACATCCATTTCCCAAAGACTAAGCTACTTGGACCAAAAACCCAACAAAAGTGGAGATGAAGAGATCTAAGCACACAATGGACAAGTTAGGAGCTTTTTACCTCTATTGAACCAGAAATGGAGCTAAGCTTCTAGATCTACTCTCCTCCTTCAGGTCCTTGCTCTTTCTTCAAGGATCCTCTTCTTCAACTTCACAAAGAACACACAAAATGGCACAAGAATACTCAAAAGTGGATTAGGGTTTCGTGACTAGGGCTTGGGGTGATGGAGGCTGTAAATGAGGCCAATCTTTGGAGGTTAGGGTGCAAAACCCTGAAAATTAGGGTTTCACTCTGGCATCCCTACTCGTCGAGTTGAGGCTCTCAACTCGTCGAGTAGACTTCAAGTCCCGCCTCCAAATTCCATTCCAACTCGATGAGTTTGGGCCTCCAACTCGTCGAGTCCCATTGCAAAAATGAATAGTTTTTTATTTAGAATACATACCGGGATTCGGGCATTACAAGAAGAACTTACAAACATCGCCCTCGTCTGCCCTTCTCCGCCGTCATCAGCCTCCTTCACCCTCTCCTCGTAGGCTTTCAACTACCAAACATATCCTCGAAGCCCACCGTCTTCAGATCAAGGACCTGCTCAAGGGAGGCCACGATGTGGATGTATTTTCTTGGCAACGACTTGAGGAATTTCTTCACCGTCTTTGATTCTTCAATCGTCTCACCAAGTGCTGCCGATTTAGACGAAATTGCAGATAGTTTTCTGGCGAAATTGTCGATTGATTTTGTCTCGATCATCTTCAGCATTTCGAAATTGGCGCTTAGGTTTTGTAATCTTACCTCTTTCACCCTATCAGCCCCTACATGGCGAGCCTTGATCGATTCCCACAGATCCTTCGAAGACTCGACATCGCCAATCTGCATTATCAAGCTTTCTGGAATCGCCTGATAAAGCAACCCCATAGCAAGGAAATCTTTCTCCTCGTTCTTGTCTGTTCCTGCATCAATCACAGTCCAAGCCTTGTGTATTCTAAGCACCACCTTCATATGCAGGGACCAAATAATGTAATTGGTGGGTGTAAGCATCGGACAAGCAACAGAAGTCGCTCCGACCTCCTTGATTCTCACCGGAAGAGGCTGTGCACCATCTTCAACATCCGACATGTTGACATAGCTTGTCAACAGGTAACAAAATCGATCTCACAGCTTTCGTTTCCTTGGCTCTGATACCAATTCAAGATAAAATTAAGACATAATTAATTAAACAAACTCTTTGATTAAAAGGAAAATCACTCAAAACCTTTGTGTTACAATTGTGAATTCTTAATCCTAAAACTCGTTTAAGATATGTATATATAGATCTAATGAACGACTTGTATTAGATTGTAATTAGGAAACTAAGAACCGACTTGTAAAATAGTTTCCTAAAACTAGATTGCCTAAATTGGATTGCTTGATCCTCAAACTTAGGATTTCAACACACATGATAATTGGCCAGTGACATTAAGCTTATTAAGCTTATTGTTTTCGGTTATATATTATACATTATAAATTATAAATTTAAGCAAATATTTTGATGAATTACTAATGTTTAAATTATATATAATTAAATTGTGAATACAATCTACAATTCAACCTTGTTGATAATTTATTGATGTAAAGATGATTACAAAAACCGACGTGATACTATTGATAGACCAATAACATTGAATTTGTATAGATATTAGAGGATACACAAGAGCAGTGGTATGCATAAATTTCCAATAAATTTTTTGTATGATATCATCATAAATCAATAAATTAAAAACATTAACGTATATTTAGGGCATCCAAAATCATTGATCTTATCCCTAAATGTTTTGGTTAATGTGTTTAGCTGATATTTAGAGCATCCATAATCATTGAACTTATCCACAATGAAATAAAAATATCATAACTGATCGATGTCGTTGTCTCAATCAAAAATAACCTCAAAACCACTAGATAGCTAGGGTAAGTAAGGGTCGAGAATCCACGAGGAGTTTGTGGTCAAACTTTGTGCTATAGTAGTCAATGAAAAAGAACTAATACTTGCAGTTGTCACGAAAAATATTTAAACTAAGATTTAAATAAAAAAAACTAGAAACCTTATATTGCAAACAATTACCAATGAGAAAAATAAGGTTACTTCAGGTTTAGTGTCGGATGATTAAGACTCACGTCTTTATCTTCCCTTAAATTTCAAATTAATTATGAGAACATAACTAAGGTCGATTAACATGCAATAAATAACTTTGGGCACACAATATGTTATCCCAACTAGTTGTCTTACTCTCTATGTCTAAATGGATTAGGAACAATGAGTGGCTTGAGAATATTATGTCTTATGATTACCAATTACAATGTTTAGCATTTAAAATCACAAGTTTGGAATAGTATATGTTGATTCAACCGATCGTCTTAGTTCCTAAACTATATGAATTCGGCACGATTAGTGAATTGACAATAAACTATCTTAATTGTAAAATTAAACACATGAATAAAACCCAACTTCAATTATCATTGATAAAAATCATAAATTTAAGAACATATAATAACCAAAGTTGATGGGAATAGAAGTAATAATCAAAACACGTTCATCAAATCATCCTAAACATTCCCGGAAGTAACCTAAGTGGTTTAGCCTTCCATAGAATTCACAAAACACAAAACTTGAATAAAAACAATGTAATTCATAATAAAATTCATAAACCAACTTGAAATCATAAAACTAATAAAATCTAATGATCAATCAATCATGGAACGATGAAACCTTGGAGAAGAAGTAACCAAATCTGGAGTTTGATGAAGATCCATCAGTTGAACGACTTCAATTGTTGAATGATGATGAACTTGGTGATTTGTAGCCTCGGATTCGGAAATTGATTATTAGAAACGCGTTTGGAGAAGGTTTGAATGTGTTTGGAACCCTCCAAAACTATGGAAAATCGCAGGGGAGAAGTTCTATTTCGATTAGGGTTAAATTTCCTTTAAATAGGTGCTGAAAAACTGATTTTCGGAGCTGTTTTCTCCTTCGACGTCATAGTGGGCGCTTAGACGTCATAAAGGACGTTTGGGTGTCCTTCGTGGCGTTTTACAGGCTTTCTGTCGTCCTTGATTTGCACTTGAAAATGGCCTAAAACGGGTAGGCGTCCTAGGAGGCGTCTTCGCCGTGTTCTAGGACGTCCCTCATCTTTCTTGCCCCTTTTTGGTGATGAAAACGATAAAATCAGTAAAAACGCAAAACATGAAAGTTGTAGAAAATTGTGTCTAGTTTCCATAACTTCTTCATTCATGTCAATCGGAGCTCCAGATCTTGAGATATGATCAAAACAATGAAGAGTGGTCAAATTTCTCAGCACCATTTTTCTTCATTCCTTTAGCAATTCGTCTGCCACGCTTGTTAGCTTCATTTTGCTCATTTTTCTTGCGGGTTCCGCCCACTTTAGCACTATATACTGACCTGCATATGAAGTTTAACAACTCATCAAAGTAGTGACATTCTTGGGCAATTATACATCAATTCAACATATTTATAACAATTTAATACATTCATAAAATACACTTATCAAACCTCCCCAACTTTATTCCAAACTCGTCTCGAGATTGGCGTGAAATAATTAGTGTAGTCTTACTCTCTTATCCTAAGAAAAACTCAATGGAATCACAAATTTCGTACACCTTATCAAAACATATTCAATAAGCAGGATATATCGATTTTGAAGATTATTAGTTGTTTATCCGGACTTTTAAGCTCAAAATATATGTTATGCTTATTTTACTTTGTTGTTTGAAAACCTCCACTTTTTGAACCCTTTCCAATAATCAACCTCATGAATAATCAGTTGAACTCATTGCCAAAGTCCCGTTTTCAAGGTTCACTAACATAGTTAGCGCAGTCGGTAACACTTAATGGACCAACCCATACACTCCCGCTAGCGAGGGGTCACATATTGTTTCACACAATGTCTTCAACTTGGATTTTTTTTTCATATTTATCTTGATTGTGCATTCTTCTAGTTCTTTGATGGCTTCATCAGATTTGATCATATTTCTATTTGACTTGAGCTTGAATATATACACTTGGAAGTTCTTCAATGTCTTATGATGCTTTTTGGTTGTGTGAAAACAATAATAGTCCCCTCCTAACCCCAAAGGAGCAGGAATAAGTAAGACCAAGTACTCAGAGCATGATGGCACATATTGTTCGTTGGGTCCTCAATTGAAAGATCGTAGGCTCGAGCCAAAAACCTTTATTTTTCAAACACTTGGGTATTTCACATAACAATTTCTAAATAAATATAAATATTTCCAAACTGGCTGAGCAACCCACAAAATCAATATTAAATAGATATTATGACTCGATGTACGAAACTCCTATCATTCAAGATATAGAGAAGCTACTAACTCATCACATATTTCATGGTGGCCAACTTCAGGATAAGATAATTAAAGATAGAGTTTAAGATAGCAGTACATATTATCCACAAAAAAATTCATCAAAGTTAATGTAAAAGAAATTAAAAATATGGAGGACGACACACCTGATGGTACTGATAGTAGAGGCGGTTTTGATTTCCAAAAAACTTCACTAGTTGGAGGTATTTGCATAATGTTTCGTTATGCCCGAATAAACATCGAATAATTATGATTTTTTTTAAATCACTTTTTCTTCAATCCTCAATCTTTTTCTTGTGTACACCCCTCCCCAACTTTAAGTCTTGCATCGTCCTCGATGCATCAAAAGATAAATTCCTAAAATAATAAAAAAACCAACTACAAGCACACAAATCAAATCAAATAAAAATAAACTACACTAACTAGCCCTCAATTTCGTCGGGGTCCACGATTGCACTTGGCACGTGCAACAAGCTTTTTAAACCCCTAGGTTACCCCTAGTGGACGAGTGAAGTCTCGTGAGGGTTTGCAGTGAACACACCCACAAAGTTCCAAAACTGCCAAGTTTAACGTCATTAGCGGGACATGTTACCTCGAGCGATGTCTAAGGAGGATCATATGTTAGTTGGCTTTTGTGAACTCCAACCATGAGGTCATTTATCTTACCTTGAGTAACTTTAAGTTTTCCACGATAATGCTTAGACCTTGTTTTTAAGTCCAATGTATCTTTCCTTCTAGTAAACGTCTTTAATCGATGCTTGATATCATGTAAAACTTTCATTTTTGATTTATGGGAGCATGTGTTATCATGCTTCTTGTTCTGTAACCTTCTTTTCAAGTGTTGACTTATGCTATTATCCAATGGTTTTGACCTGTTGCATGAGAAAATTTTCTTCAAATCGAGGGTAGTGTTGGAGAGCATATTTACGGTATGCTCATAGACATTATCATGAATAGTATTTATTACACACAAGTCACCACTGCTTGGAGAATCATTAGTAAGTCCAAACAATAGGAGTCTCAGTTTATGGCTTACAAAGATCATGTTTATCGCACTTTCCTGGCAACTAATATGAGCATATATAGTTTTCAAAAAAGGACGATCAATGATTATACTTGGTTGTTTGTATCTGGCCAATATTTTAGAATCCATCAGAAGAAGTTGTGGGTCAGTTTTTTTAAAAGTTGTTGGGTAGGGGTGGTATTAGCCTCCACAAACCCCTCCCCAACTTTGGATGCTTCTAACTCATGAAACTCTTCATTAGACTTTTCCAATTCAATTACAACTTCTTTGATTTCAAACATCCTGTGGGTATCATTATCATTTAAAGGTACATCATCCTCCACCACAACCTCAAGTTCGGGTGGTGTAGGATTATGCACAATGTTATCATTGCATAGAAAACTAACCTCATTTACTTGAGTAGTGTCTGAAGGTTTGCCCGGTGGTTGTTGCTCTAGCTGCTCCTTTATTTGTTTTAGTTGATCTTCAATCGGCAAAATTGATTTGGAGTTATCTTCCTCCATGTTGAATGTTTCATTCAACATGTCCAACATTTGATCCAACTTCTTTCCGAATGAAGAATAATCTAATTCTTGGTTGTCTGGGAAGAAAGATGATTCATGGTATTGGCTTTGAGCTGAATTGTCAATCCACCAATAATCATCATCATATTCATCATCGTATGGATCATCATTATATGGATCATTATAGTATTGATATTGGCCCATATATTCTCTCTCCCACCACATATCTTGATTCATGTAAATATATTCCTCCATTTAGGATCGAATATCAGCAATGTTTTAGATAGCGGTGTACCTACACAAAAACAACAAAAAGTGAAGATTATAAACTAAAAATAAAACTAAAAAAATAATAACTACTTAAACACAACGATTTAAGCGCACAAACTCCCCGGCAACGGTGCCAAATTTTGATCGAGGTCGTTGTCTCAATCAAAAATAACCTCAAAACCACTAGATAGCTAGGGTAAGTTAGGGTCAAATCCACGAGGAGTTTGTGGTCAAACTTTGTGCTATAGTAGTCAGTGAAAAAGAACTAATACTTGCAGTTGTCACGAAAAATATTTAAACTAAGATTTAAATAAAAAAAACTAGAAACCTTATATTGCAAACAATTACCAATGAGAAAAATAAGGTTACTTCAGGTTCAGTGTCGGATGATTAAGACTCACGTCTTTATCTTCCCTTAAATTTCAAATTAATTATGAGAACATAACTAAGGTCGATTAACATGCAATAAATAACTTTGGGCACACAATATGTTATCCCAACTAGTTGTCTTACTCTCTATGTCTAAATTGATTAGGAACAATGAGTGGCTTGAGAATATTGTGTCTTATGATTACCAATTACAATGTTTAGCATTTAAAATCACAAGTTTGGAATAGTATATGTTGATTCAACCGATCGTCTTAGTTCCTAAACTATATGAATTCGGCACGATTAGTGAATTGACAATAAACTATCTTAATTGTAAAATTAAACACATGAATAAAACCCAACTTCAATTATCATTGATAAAAATCATAAATTTAAGAACATATGATAACCAAAGTTTATTGGAATAGAAGTAATAATCAAAACACGTTCATCAAATCATCCTAAACATTCCCGGAAGTAACCTAGGTGGTTTAGCCTTCCATAGAATTCACAAAACACAAAACTTGAATAAAAACAATGTAATTCATAATAAAATTCATAAAACAACTTGAAATCATAAAACTAATAAAATATAATGATCAATCACTCATGGAACGATGAAACCTTGGAGAAGAAGTAACCAAATCTGGAGTTTGATGAAGATCCACCGGTTAAACGACTTCAATAGTTGAATGATGATGAACTTGGTGATTTGTAGCCTCGGATTCGGAAATTGATGATTAGAAACGCGTTTGGAGAAGGTTTGAATGTGTTTGGAACCCTCCAAAACTGTGGAAAATCGCAGGGGAGAAGTTCTATTTCGATTAGGGTTAAATCTCCTTTAAATAGGTGCTGAAAAACTGATTTTCAGAGCTATTTTCTCCGTCGACGTCATAGTGGGCATCTTAGACGTCATAAAGGACGTTTGGGCGTCCTTCGTGGCGTTTTACATGCTTTCTGTCGTCCTTGATTTGCACTTCAAAATGGCCTAAAACGGGTAGGCGTCCAAGGAGGCGTCTTAGACGCGTTCTAGGACGTCCCTCATCTTTCTTGCCCCTTTTTGGTGATGAAAACGATAAACTCAGTAAAAACGCAAAACATGAAAGTTGTATACAATTGTGTCTAGTTTCCAGAACTTCTTCATTCATGTCAATCGGAGCTCCAGATCTTAAGATATGATCAAAACATTGAAGAGTGGTCAAATTTCTCAGCACCATTTTTCTTCATTCCTTTAGCAATTCGTCTCCCACGCTTGTTAGCTTCATTTTGCTCGTTTTTCTTGCGGGTTCCGCCCACTTTAGCACTATATATTGACCTGTATATGAAGTTCAACAACTCTCATCAAAGTAGTGACATTCTTGGGCAATTATACATCAATTCAACATATTTATAACAATTTAATACATTCATAAAATACACTTATCAATAACGAGTATAATATTTAGATTAAATTTTATTTTGGTCTTTGTGTTTAACTCATATTTTGGTTTTATTCCTTAGAAGAACTTACTTGCCCTTTCATTTTAACTATTAAAATGTTCAATATATCATAATTAATAACAATTTTATCCATTCTTCCTCCCTTCACATTCTATTTTAAAGCATCTCCGTTCCCACTATATTTTTGTCATTATATTTTATTTATAGATTAGAGCAACTTAATTCTATTTCACATTCTATAAACATATAAATGAATAGTGACACTTTAAATTTGGAGTGTAAATGATATCATTTCGCACACACTCTGTTTTTGTAGTGTAAAATAGATTTTATAGTAGGGTTGGAGATAAACCATTCTAAACTTTAATTTACATTTTGAAAATAAAATGTAAAAATAAAGTATGGTTGGAGATGCTATAAAATGAAATAAACTTGACTCTTCTATCTATCAAGAACCACACATAACTATATTTTGACCTTGGAGACCCAACTACGAAAACTACCAATTTGGAATTTTAGATAGGATCAAAATGGACCAATTTACTTTGTCTTAGGAACCATGTAATAACTCTACCAAGGTGTGTTTCTCTACCTTAAAATCAAATCCATGATTTTGAAAATAAACATATATGTGTGTTAGGAAAGTAACATTAATTGATTGTATTTTTGTTTTTAGAATTTTTTTTCTTTACATTTTTGCATTTTTGAGTATTAATTTGAAGATTAATTTTTGGATTGCGCATTGATGTTAGGTATTTTCTTATTTCAACATGAAGTAGATGAAGGAATAGAGAGGACTGCTGTAAAATAGACATTATTTTGATATTTAAAAGACAAGTTGTTAAATTTGAGGACCAAAGACCAAAAATGTTATAAAATAGTGAAATAAGGACTAAAATTGCAACCCAATTCCCTTAAAAATCAAAACCAAACAAATCAGTTACTCTAAAAATTATCATTGTAGATTGAAATGAAACAAGTTATTTAGTTAAAAAGTATTTAATTGCTATGTATAATTATAAATACTATTGACGATGGTGAGTCTAACCGTCGTCTTCAAAATCTCAGCCCTTAAAACTCCACGTTCTTTCAATCTCGTCCGCATAAACTCCAATTTAGCGGTTTCTTGCAGTTCATCTTCCTGGTTCTTCTCCGCACGATTCCGTCTGTACCCACGTTGTAGAGAATTGGCTGTTGTTTCCTCAAGAAGCAGTTGATTTGGAAACTGCATTCAAGTGTAGCACGCATCCGACTTTTGCCGTTAACGGGAAATTGGTTTTAATCGATAACTGCACCACACGATTCCATGGTTGCTAGAAATCAGGTGGCTCTCAATAACCGTCTTGCCTATATAAAGAGTTGAATTTGAAGGTAATTGCTTCAATGAGAGTTGTCGATTGACAATTGTTGGAATAAATAGTTGCTTCTGTTGCTCCAATGTCTTCTGAATCGTCTGAGATACCTTCAATTAAGGTAAAAATTCATTTGTTTATTCGATTTCCATTGTTTGTATGTCATTGCATTTTTTTTGTTTCAATTGGTAAACTAATTGATTCGTTTAATGTCATGTTTTTGCCAATTCGTGTAATCTTTCTTCACGTAAGGTTAGCTTATTATCTCGATTCATTTGATATTTAGTCCATTGTATAATCAAGTTCGATATAATCGAAAGTAATGTCCATTAATGTTTCATTTTTCGATTTCATATGTATTAATAATTTTGTTACCTATACTTTTTATGTTGAACATTGAAGTTGTTGCTGAAAAAGTGAATCCACCGAAAGATGTATCAAAATCAACAGTTGATCCTAATGATTCCAATTCCTCTGACATACCTTCAGCTGAGGTAAACATTCAAGTGTTTAATTGATTTCTGTTGTTTGTATTTCATTGGAATTGTTTGTTTAAAAGTAATTGATTCCATACATTTATGTTTTGCAATTCGTTGGTTGTTTTCCCAGATAAGGTAAGCTTTTTTTTACTATGTAATCTATTATTTCTTCACACAAGGTAAACTTAGTGTGTTTGTACTAGATTGATTTTATTTGTTATTCATTGTATATTAAATTTTGTTGAACTTAAATTTCATTTATTTCTCACATTTGGATTTCATATGTATTAGCAATTGTGTTATTTGTGATTGTTTTGTAGAAATTTGGAGAATTTGATTGAAAAGTCAATCTACATTCAGATGTATCAAAATCTTCATTTATTTCTCAAATTTGGATTTAATATGTATTAGCAATTGTGTTCTTTGTAATTGTTTTGTAGAAATTTGGAGATTTTGATGGAAAAGTCAATCCACATTCAGATGTATCAAAATCGAAATGTCACTCTGACTCTGATAGTGTTGAAATAATCGACTTTAGTGTTCACTTTAGTCCCTACAAATCCCAGTTGGAGAGGGTAATTTCGGAAGAGGTAAAGTTTTTATAATTTATGTTTTTAGATATATATATGCATGTAAGTTTGTTTTTATATTTCAGTTATCTTTAATTGCCAAAGAAGAGGAGAAGCTGTCAAAAAAGTAAAAAAGGAAGTTGTCTTTGTTATGTTGGAAGTGGGAAGAAGTTCTAGATCTATGTGAAGATGAAGAATTGGGTGTAGATGTACCATTCATACCAATGAAAAAGAAAGTGAAAGTTTCTATTCAATCAAGAAATCGAGTCGTGAAACTTTTTGATGAATCAGATGTTGATGAGTGATTTAGATTAAGTTTGTGGAGTTTCTTTTTTTTTTTTTTTTTTGAGAATTGTTCTTTTGGATTTGCTGCATTTAGTGGTTAGTTGTTTTTTTGGATTAATGTTACTAAGTTTTTCAGTTGTAGTAAATTGTTTTTAATGTTATTTCATTTTTATTGCTTTCAATTAAAGTAACCGAATATCCTTATCAAATATTTTCAGCATATTTTATTTCGTTTAGTATTGTTTACCCCTCATGCATCATTTATGGTTTTGGACCATTTTACCCTTTATATATATATATATATATATATATATATATATATATATATATATATATATATATATATATATATATATATATGTTTTTTGTTATTGTAACAAATTGCTAAATGGGTTTAATGATATTGGACCATTTTACCCCTCCTGCATTGTTAATGATTTTTAACCGTTTTACCCCTGCTTGCTTTATCAGTGTTTTATGTTATAGGTAGTTTTGAGTTTTTGTTGTAAAAACTACAAATAATAAAAAAAAGTAATTTTATCTGAACTAATATATAAATGAATGAAAGTAATATGCAGTAAGCTTAAGATAAATCAAAATACTATTTATATATTTGTCAATCCGTCCACCGGACGGGTATGACACTAGTTAGTAGAGTTGTAGACCAATAAACAACTTGTTGAGTTCTTATTATATCATTTTGGTGGATTTCAATATGGTAAATTAAAATTGAATAGTTAGTGGCGGCTTAGGGTAGATGGAACTCTGTTGTGGGCAAGGGTGATCAAAGGAATTCATGGTCTGCATAACAAGCCTGCTAGTTGGATAGCAAAAAAATCGATCATTGGAGTATGGAACAATATAGCAAAGATAAAAGATGACCTGCACAACTACAAAATTGACATCGATGAGGTGATTAGAAAACAAACTTGCAATGGAGAGGATACAATGTTTTGGCTAGATAACTGGATCGACACTGGACCCCTAAAAACTACATTCCCCTCGTTATACCAACTGGAAAAGAGGAAGAAATGCAAGGTCTCAGAAAGGATAAAAAACGATGGTGTATCATGGGGATGGATTTCGAGCCCATCCTCCGGTGACCAGATTAGCAAGATGGGCATGCTGGTCTCGTTAATTAGACCATTACAGATTTCTAAACGGGCTGACCATTGGAAATGTTGTATCTCTGGGGATGGTGAGTTTCATGTTGATGCTCTCAGGAAATCAATTGATCATCCAGAGAGCCTCTCCTCTAATGATGTTATCGAGTGGATTAAAGAGGTTCTTGTTAAAGTCTCGTGTTTCGTTTGGCGGGCAAACTTATGTCGCATCCCAACTGCGACCGAGCTATTGAAACGTGGAATACAAGTTGACCATGTAGTATGTGGGTACTGTTTGCAGGAGGAAGAGGATCCCGACCATGTTCTAATTAAATGTCCATTTGCAGCAACGGTTTGGGAGTGGATTCTTAACTGGTGTGGAATAACAACTAACCAGTTCCAGAAAGTCGGCGACATAATCAAGTTTGCTTCAAAATGGGGACAATGTAATATAAAAAGGAGGAACCTTATTTGCATCTGTTACTGTGCTCTATGGTGGATATGGAAGGCGTGATGCGACAAAATCTTCAAAAACAGGCGGATTTCCCCAACCAAGGTGGCAGATAATGTCAAATCTTCGGCGTTCACTTGGATCAAATATAGGAGAAAAAATGTTCATATATTTGGTTTGATTGGTGTGTTAGCCCTTTCATTTGTATGTAAAAACAATTTCCATCTGTCCCGTCTAGCTCCTTGTTAGGTGTGGGTCAGTTTTTCTTTTATCTTAATATATTTATCGGTTCCAAAAAAAAAGAATGATTAATCTTTCAACGTGTCTATTATTACATCCATAATTTGCTCATTTATATTATTCACATTACGTCTACTTTGACATTTAATATGAAAAAATTAGGCGGTGGAAATCCATTTCAATGTTGTAATGACAACTTATTACCTAATGACCGCAATTAAAATTTAGGTGACCCAAAAAATAAACAAAATACAGTATCATTGATTGGCATTTTATTTTATGACATTAACATTTTTGTTCCATTCAAACACAACCATAAAAAGATTATCCACTTTATTTTATATAAATCACAAACTTCAATGATTCACTTGACATATACTTTGGACTACTAAACGTTAAAGAAATGTTGTTTTTTAATACATTCAACTTATTATTAGATGTCTACGATGTATATTTAATAAACAAGTTAAAAGAGTGAAGTCAAGTTGTACAAATTTTATTTGAATATCATAGAACATATTCATCATGGTTTGGTTGAATGAATAATTTACAATTATGCAAGAAAGTCAATGGTCATGATCCTCTAAAATGAAACATAAATCACAAAACATTAATACATCTCACAGATATAGAGGGAATCTAAAATTTATCTTGACTCTAAACCTTCTTCCTTTTCTTTAATTTCTAAAAACACGACGTTAATATATATATATATATATATATATATATATATATATATATATATATATATATATATATATATATATATATATGAATTAAGCGTAATTAATGTAACTATAAATCAAACCAAACTAGTAAACTTTGATAAGAACTTTAATTGAGAAGAAAGAATATTTAGAGAGAATATGAAAGTTATATCTTTTCTAACTTTTTGGTGTGTTTCATTCTTTACAATGGAGGGGTATTTATACTACAAATTTTACTAACATATAATTGTAACTAGTTAGAAATGTTGACAAATTTGCCATGCACCAATTATTATGTCATCCACCAATTATTTACAACACTCCCCCTTAGATGACATCATTTTAGCATTCAACTTTGACGTACTGCCTCATTAAAAACCTTGCTAAAGAAAACCCAGTGGGAAAAAACTTTAGCGAAGGGAAAAAGAGTGCAGTGTATAGTTGACTCCCCCTTATTTAGACATCTGTCACATTATATTCTATGCACATGTGGCATTCCGATGCCATGGACATGTTTCCTGAAGATTGCAGTAGGAAGTGCCTTCGTAAAAAGGTCTGCTGCATTGTTACTGGATTGAACATATTTGATTTCAACTTGATGGTTCTTTATAAGCTCTTGAGTGTACTCAAAAAACTTTGGAGGTATATGTTTTGTCCTGTCGCTCTTGATATATCCCTCTTTCATTTGAGTGACACATGCTGAGTTATCTTCATAAATTAAAGTTGGATATATATCCTTTTCAAGTTCACATGAAGTTAAAACTAGTTGTGTCATCGATCTTAACCATATACATTCTCTACTAGCTTCATTTAGTGCAATTACTTCAGCATGATTTGAGGATGTGGCAACAAGTGTTTGCTTTTGAGAACGCCAGGAAATTGCAGTACCTCCATTCATGAATACATATCCAGTTTGAGATCTAGCTTTATGAGGATCAGACAAATAACTTGCATCTGCATAACCAATCAAGCCTTGTTTTGAATTGTTAGGGTAAAATAACCCTAAATCACTAGTTCCTCGAAGGTATCGAAAAATATGTTTGATTCCATTCCAATGTCTTTTTGTTGGGGCTGAACTAAATCTTGCTAGCAAGTTTACAGCGAAAGAAATGTCAGGTCTAGTACAATTGGTAAGATACATAAGAGCTCCAATTGTATTTAGATATGGTACTTCTGAACCAAGGACTTCTTCATTTTCTTCGCATGGACGAAATGGATCCTTGTCAATATTTAATGATCTAACAACCATTGGAGTGCTTAAAGGATTTGCATTTTCCATATTGAAACGTTTCAAGACTAATTCTGTGTAATTTGATTGATGCACAAGTATTCCATTAGGCATATGCTCAATCTGTAAACCAAGACAATATTTGGTTTTTCCAAGATCTTTCATTTCAAATTCTTTCTTTAAAAGTTCCATCACTTCAAGGATTTCTTTATTCGTTCCAATGATGTTTAGATCATCAACATAGACTGCTATGATCACATATCCAGATGTTGTTTTCTTAATAAAAACACAAGGACAAATAGTGTTATTTTTATAACCTTTACTTGTCAAATAATCGCTTAAACGATTGTACCACATGCGCCCAGATTGTTTTAACACATACAAAGATCTTTGTAAGTTTATAGAATACATTTCTTTGGGTTTTGCACTTAACGCTTAAGGCATTTTAAATCCTTCAGGGATTTTCATATAGATATCACTATCAATTGATCCATACAAGTAAGCTGTAACAACATCCATAAGACGCATCTCTAAATTTTTAGATACTGTCAAGCTGATTAAATATCTGAAAGTGGTTGCATCCATTACCGGTGAATAAGTTTCTTCATAATCAATTCCAGGTCTTTGAGAGAAACCTTGAGCAACAAGCCTGGCCTTGTATCTTATAATTTCGTCTTTCTCATTTCTTTTTCGTACGAAGATCCATCTATATCCTAATGGTTTCACAACTTCAGGTGTGAGGATAATGTTCCCAAAAACCTTTCTCTTGTTAAGAGAATTTAATTCAACTTGCATAGCTTCCTTCCATTTAGCCCAATCATTTCTTCTTTGACATTCAATGATAGATTGTGGTTCGGGATCATCATTCATAATATCACATGCAACTGAATAAGAAAATATTGCACCTATATTGTCAGTTTCATTTTGGTCACATATTCTATTTGTCTGACCATAATTTAATGCATCATCCTCCTTTCCTGGGGGAATTTGAATAATTAGTGTTTCTCCAGGAACACTTTCATCGTGATCTAGTGCATTTTATGCTCCTCTTATTTTTCGTGGGTTCTTATCCTTAGAACCAAATGGCCTTCCACGCTTCAGACGTGTTTTAGACTCTTGAGTGACTTTATCATCAGATTGTCCATGTGGAATGTCAATTCGAGCTGGAACATTGACAGCTGGTATATATGATTTAGTCACCCTTTTTGTGTCAGTAAATGCATCAGGTAATTGATTTGCCATTTCTTGGAAATGCATTATCTTTTGAACTTCCATGTCACATTGCTTTGTGCGAGGGTCAAGATATGATAAAGTAGGCTCATGCCATGACACATCCTTTTCCAGAATCTTCTTTTCTCCACCTAATGATGAGAAATTTGCCTCATCAAATTGACAATCTGCTAGGCGTGCTGAAAACATCACCTGTTAATGGTTCACGATATCTTATAATAGAGACTGACTCATAACCAACATATATTCCCAACCTTCTTTGAGGACCCATTTTCGTCCGTTGAGGTGGTGCAATAGGGACATATACTGCACACCCAAAAATTCTCAAATGGGATATATTTGGCTCTTGACCGAAAGCAAGTTGTGGTGGAGAATATACATGATATGAACTTGGTCTCATGCGTATCAATGATCCAGCATGTAAGATTGCATGGCCCCAAACAGAAACAGGAAGTTTGGTCCTCATTATCAATGGTCTAGCTATTAGCTGGAGACGTTTAATCAGTGATTCAGCTAAACCATTTTGTGTGTGTACATGAGCAACTGGATGCTCAACAACAATTCCTATGGACATACAATAGTCATTAAATGCTTGTGAAGTAAATTCACCAGCATTATCAAGTCTCACTCTTTTGATAGTATAATCAGGGAAATGTGCCCTTAATTTAATAATTTGGGCAAGAAACTTTGCAAATGCCATATTACGAGTTCATAATAGGCAAACATGAGACCATTTGCTGGATGCATCTATTAAGACCATAAAGTATCTAAATGGTCCAGATGGTGGGTGAATCGGTCCACATATATCACCTTGAATTCTTTCTAGAAATCTAGGTGACTCCCTTTCAACTTTCATTGGAGAATGTTTTATAATTAACTTTCCAAGGGAACAAGATGCACATGGTTTTATGCTATTGGATTGAGGAAACTTTTGGTCCTTCAATGGATGCCCGTGTGTATTCTCAATTATCCTTCGCATCATTGTTAATCCTGGGTGGCCCAACCTATCATGCCATAAACTGAATGTCCCAGGATCACAATGTTTTCCTTCTACTACCATATTTGATTCAATCATATGTATATATGTATAATGCATACCAGAATCAAGTGTTGGTAGTTTTTCAAGCACATGGTTTTTGTCTATAATATACATATATTTCTTATTTTCAATGGTCACAGTTTTTGTGTCATAACCTTTGAAATATATGCCATTGAAACTTAATAAGTTTCTATTAGACTTTGGAGAAAATAAGGCATTTTCTATACAAAAGCTTGTACCATTTGGTAATATAAAATGGGCTTTCCCGGTTCCCTCTATCAAGTCTGCAGGACCTGATATTGTATGTATGACTGTTTTTGTTGGTACTAATTCTAAAAAATATTTCTTTGATTTCAGAATAGTATGTGTACTACCACTATCTGCTATACAAAGATCTCCAATCTTTTGTGCTCCAGTTGGACTCATATTAAACTTCGCATATAAAAGGAATAATAAGTGAATAAACATAATCATAATTATTATTAAAAAGAAAGCGCATTTATTGTAGGAAAGACATTACATGAAAAACAAACGAAGGGAAAACAGTTTTACTAGAACAATAATAGATTTTTTTTTTAGTTTATGTCTTCCATGTCATTGCAGAAATCAGCAACATTTAGTGGAGTGAATTCAACATTATCAATGAGGTTTGCTTCTTTTCCTTTTCCTTTAATGGACTCTTGATAAAGTTGACAAAGATGTGCAGGTGTGCGACAGGTCCTTGACCAATGGCCTGTGCTACCACATCTATAACATGAACCATCAGATTTTTGTGATGTCCCAGTGTCATGCCTTGCCACTTTGGCCTTATCTTGTGTGTGGACATTGTTTCTTTGTGAATATTGGTAATTATTTCTTTTCTGGCCATGACCACGATTATTACCTTGTCCACGACCAGAATTATGGTTCTGATTATGGCTTTGGTTTCGATTAAAATAGCCATGGCCTCGCCCTCGACCACGACCTCGTCCTCGTCCACGTGTATTGTTTCGATGACAATCAATATTTGTAGCATTTGCTTCAGGAAGTGCTACTGATCCCGTTGGACGAGATTCGTGCTGATAACGTGTTATAACCGTTGCATATATATTCCCGTTGTGTATATATGTATATGTATTTTATAAATCATATAATAAGACTTATAACTAATACATAACTTTACTAATTAGAAACATAAATAAATATTAGTAAATGTTTAAATAAAATTATGAAAAGTATCTAAAATATAAATAAACATTGACATGTATAAATAAATATAATTTAAATGTTAGTATGCACAAATAAAAGTTAGTAGCATAATATAAATGTTAGTTTGCATAAATAAAAATTAGTTGCATAATGTAAATGTTAGTTTGCATAAATAAAAATTAGTTGCATAATGTAAATGTTAGTATAAAAATTAGAATACATAAAGAAATGTTAGTATAAGAAATAAAAATTGTTAGTAGTCCATAATGTATAAGTTTCATTAATTCATTAGTATTATTATTTTAATATGATTGAAGTTTTTATAATTAATAGTGTTTTTACTAAGTAATACATACCTTGATTAAGATAGATGTGATTTTCCACTTGTTTAGTAACCTTGATTAGAGCTTTCGTGCTGATAACGTGTTATGAATTAAGCGTAATTAATGTAACTATAAATCAAACCAAACTAGTAAACTTTGATAAGAACTTTAATTGAGAAGAAAGAATATTTAGAGAAAATATGAAAGTTATATATCTCTTATAACTTTTTGGTGTGTTTCATTCTTTACAATGGAGAGGTATTTATACTACAAATTTTACTAACATATAATTATAACTAGTTAGAAATGTTGACAAATTTGTCATGCACCAATTATTATGTCATCCACCAATTATTTACAACACCACCAATTATTTGCAACATATATATATATATATATATATATATATATATATATATATATATATATATATATATATATATATATATATATATATATATATATATATATATATATATATATATATATATATATATATTCAGTAATATCGTACACGAACAAAGCAACAAACAAGAGTAAACAAGAATTCCGCAAAAATCCATCGACACATCCAAGAAATCATCATGGGGAGGGAAATTACTTAAAGATCTCAAATTGATCCATAATCTTGGTTTTACAGATATAAAATCAATCGGGATAAAATTGGTATTTTGATTAATTTATCATAAAATAATAATTTTTGTAAGGTTCATCATAAACTCCAATACAGTCAAGTTAAATGACTGTTATAATAAATAATTTTAAACTATGGGTCTTGTACTCTTTTATTAATGACTAATGTGTTATAAATATTTTATACATGTTGCATATATTCATCTTACAATGTTACTAATTACTCCATTTCTCTCGATACAAACAATTAAATCACCCGCAATAACTATAATCAATATTTTCAAGGCAAAATGAAAGTCGTTAAATTATCACAGGTTCTTTTCGATTTTGACATTCTATTATATATAAAAAATCCAAATCAAACATTATTTTATAAAAAAAAAAATGCTAATGTTAGACCATTTTACCTGGAACTTTTACAATTTCCCACAAAGTTGGCATTGGGTGTACATGTAGGCATGGCAAGCTAACATAGCACCAAAGTCACTATATTAATTATAAGAAAAATGATTTTGACATTTTTTTTTCAAATCGATCAACTTCATCCCAACAAACAAAGGAAACTGAGTTCCCTTTCATTCACTCATTTCTTTTATATTGTTAGAAATTGACACCTTTTTCTTGCTCTCAAAATTTTTATGTTTCATGCGTGTTAAGAGCATTTCTATAGATACATACACTTTGTGTAGCTTGTTAATTAATAGCTTCTTGTTTGATTTGAGGTGTTGGGTTCAAGAAACAAATGCATACGCATATGGTGAAATCTAGATGTGGTTCTAGCATGCTCCTGTGCGTTTTAAAAAAAATCAATACTTGTTCTTGATGCAGCAAAAGTGTTCGATGAAATCTGTGTGAAGAAAACAGTTTGCATAAATGCTCTTGTTTCAGCTTATTTTGATGCTAAGATGTGGGTAAAAGAATTCGTACTCTAAAGCAATGCTTGTTCTTGGTTCATACCCACATCAAATCTCTCAATGTACTTCCTACACTTCAATCTATTGGTGAAAGAATTTCAAGATCCATTGATCTTGTTCAAGTTTTTCCACTGGTGGATGAACATGAACTTAACCAACATTAATCAACATCATCATATAATCAGAATCAGAAATAAAATAAAACACACTTTCTTTAGGGTCTGGTTTGCTATTTCCATAGTCAGTTCAATATAAATGAGAAATATGTTACTTTTTTTAAGAAGGATTACAAGAAAAACAAGAAAAAGTTTTAATCCTTCATATCATTCTTGTTAGCCTTCGCTTAATCAATCTTCTTCTATGTAACAAAATCACTCTCAGTATTCGTCACAAGATCAAAAGGGAGGATTTCAAAGATGTCTTCAAATGAATAAGTTCTCAAGAACAAGAAGACTAAAACCTGTTATTGAATTCTCTTTTACACCATAAAAACAAATGCACCAATGATGATTGAGACATCCATTGAAGTGTCTCATTTGGGTTTTCTTTGATCAATGGAATTAAGATGGTAAATTTGGAAAAAAGAAAAGATTTTTTTTATGTCATGCCAACTCAGTAGTGGCAATCGGGTAACCAAAAGGTTCCCGATAAAACATTTAACATTGGAAATATTTTGATAAAGGGATGTTCGAATTGGAAATAAAAAATAACAGTGTCACTATCAGGAAAAAAAACTGATAATATAATGACTTTAGTAAAATTTACCCATGTTTTAATTCAAATTTTCAACTGCTTTCATCATCCCATTAGAAATTTCTGATTCCTATATTTTAATATCGTCAATTTGTTTATATAGTCTTTAAGTTTGTATTTCGTTGCATTTACTTAATAATCAAGATAAAGTTCAAATATAAATTTTTAAGTCATTTTATAAAGACCAAATTTGTAACAAACTCTATTAAAAAAATCAAATTAGCCGTAAAAAACCATTTATTGTTTAGTCCATTGGAATCTTGGAGAGTTTGGCTTCGGTTCATGATTGAAGTTTGTAAGTGTTGTTTATGTGAGGGTAGCAAAGCCATCCAAAAACACGAAGGTGGGAGTAGGATGGATGTTTGTTGAAAAGTTTGTGGTATGGTGTGTCATTCTCTAAGGTGGTGGAGGGAATGATGTTCAAAAGATGAGAGGCCATGTGTAAAGCTTCAACCCAATAGGTTGGAGAGAGGTGAGCATGGAAAAGCAAAGTACGTATGATGTTATTTATAGTTCGAAGCATTCTTTCAGATTTCCCGTTTTGTTGAGAGGTGTAAGGACAAGAGAAGCGCATATGGATGCCATTGATGTCACATAAGGTATGAAATTGAGAATTATCAAATTCTTTGCCATTGTCACATTGAAAGGTTTGTATGTCAGCATGAAATTGATTTTTGATATAAGCACGAAAATGAATGAATTTAGAAAAAACATTGGATTTTTTACGAAGAGGAGACACCCACACAAAATGAGAAAATTGATCAAGAAAAATGACATAATATTAAATTCCACTATGACTTAATAAAGGAGAAGTCCAAACATCCGAATGACTAACTTGAAATGGAAAAGTAACATCATTATTCGACAGAGAAAAAGATAAACGAACATGTTTGCCGAGTTGACAAGCATGACACAAACTAGAGGACTTCTTATTATTACATGAGATAGACTTATTGGAAAGTAAATATTGAAAACTTGATGGCCGGGGTGACCAAGACGTTGGTGCCACATGGATGAGTCGACACCAAGAAGCACTTGAGGAGGTGGACTTGTAATGGGATATAAATCGCCCTGACTATCACATCGAAGGAGGACTTGTTTGGTGAGATAATCCTTCACAGAAAAACCAAACTCGTCAAATTCAATACTACATTTGTTATCACGAGTGAATTGACGAACAAAAATAAGGTTTTTAATTTTTTGGGGAGTCATAAGAACATTGTTAAGAGCTAAGGTACGAAAGGGGTTAATGCTAATAGAGGAGTTACCCGATTGAGTAACGGGAATACGAGATCTATTGCCAACTAAAACAGAAAAATGAGAACACTTATTTGTAAAGGACTTGAGAATACCTTGGTCGGCGTGAAGGTGAGCAGTTGCCCCGATATCCATATACCACTCAGCATTTACGGGTTCTTGAAGATTCATGGTAGAGAATGCTTGCGGGAGAGCGATCGGTTGATCCGGAAATTTTTTTTGCCATGTATTGGGCTGATTAAAATGTGGGCTGGCCATAAAAGTTTGTTGAGGATAAGTTGAAGTCGAATTGGTCTGATTAAATTGTTGAGATATAGGTTGCTGATTATACGGCCTGCTATGCTGAGAGTTAGCCCAATATGTGTGGGGAGGAGGTAAAAGCCCAATAGCATTGTTGTTGGGTCGCTGATTGGAAGACGCTCCAGGCCAAGGGTTCCAAATCCCCCAGCCGCTATTACCAGCAAGAGTAGCCTGCAATCCAAAATTCCCGCCGACACCACCAGGTCGACCTTTGCCGCCTCCTCTGCCGGAACGACCGCTCCTGTCGTCGCCTCTGGAGTTCCGACCACCGCCCCTGCCATTAAAGGAAGAGCCTCGGTGATTATTTGGAGGCCGATTTTCATGAGTGCGGTTTTCGTGTGTGGTATTTAGGATAGTAGGGGTTGAAGCATGATCTTGATGAATGGCTGGTACCACACGATTTTGTTCCTTAAGCATAGAACGCTCTTCAAATGTTAACATCGACCACATTTCAAGAAAGTCGGGAATGGTTTCTGATGGCGAATGGTGGTAACCACATGAGAAAACTTTGGAGAGAGGTCATTAATGGCATAGATAACAAGATTACGTTCTGGAACTGGGGCTCCTGGGGCTCCGATGTTAGCAAGAATATCAACAATTGACTTTATTCGAGTGCGATATTGAACGATCTTCGAGTCACCAATAGTAATTGAACGAAGTTCATCATCAAGTTCTATGGCTTTAGATTCTTTGTTTTCAAGGAAAAGATCTTCAATAGACTTCCAGACTTCGGCTGTTGTAGCATTAGGTTTGAGAATGGTTTGAAGGAGAGGCTGAGTGAGAGTGCCATACATCCATTGTTTGACAATATTATCGACTTCTTCCCACTGAGGTTCATCAGCTTTGAGAGATGAATCATCAAGATGACTATAGACGGAATACCCAATACAATGGGTCTTGAATAACTCTTTCCATGAATCATAATTCATGCGATCAAGATCAAGTAGAAGAGGGACATATGACTTTATGTTTGTGATGCCAAAAAATTTATCAGTAGGTTTGGTTTTGGAAGAGCCTTCTGAGCCAGTCATGATGGAGAAGAGAAAGAAGTCGAGAAGAGAAGAAAAGAAAGACTGTTGCCCTGAGGATCGACTAGGGTTTAGAGAGATTAGGCTGATACCATGTTAGGCACCATATTTTCCCATGAACGATGATTATATTCCATCACCAAATATATACATGATATAAGATTTGGGCTATGCTAAACATTGTGGGCTAAATACAACGGGCCACACAAAGATTAAAACAAATATAATAAGTACAATAAGTAGAAGATTGTATGTCTAACAGAAACGATTTCGATGATCGAGATCCAGAGCAGGTAATTCAACCCAACGATAACGATCCCATATCCATAAAAAACACTCAAAGTAAGAAGCCCAAATCTAAAACCCTCCTCCTTCAAAAACCCCTTGAACTTGAAGCTTAAACATTTCGCCGTCGCCTCCGCCTCGATCCGCCATTCTCTAACATTTGAATATGTCGTCCAGATTGATGATCTGATCCTACGGTTCTTCCATCCGAAATCTCATCAGCCGCCATCTCCGCCCGACTGTAGCTGCAACAATTGGCCAAATGAAAACGTCGGGGAGTATTTACAACTAGAAATATCTTCTCTCTAATAGTTCTATTCCACAAACAGTGTATTTTTCCTGTGGATTTAGTAATGATTGTTGGTTTCTGACATGCTTATACAAGCTTTTTCACAGAACACGGGACAAATAATTGACACAGAGAAGAAGGCAAATGTGTATACTTCTTATTCACTGAAAATGAATGAAAAACAAGGGAAAAAAAGAAACGTACATCTGCCTATCAATTTAAACTAGAAGCTTAGCTAAAAACTAGGAAACAAACTTGACTAGTTGCTAAAGACCAAGGACCACTCACTGGTAACTTTGATTTATTTTAAACTAAACAAAAACGTGCATAAATTCTGAATTAGTCTTAACATTTTCCCCTTAATTCTAAATCTTCTCTACTCCAATCAAGCTTCGCATTTCCTCATGCTTTACTCTTGCTAGGGACTTTGTGAGAATGTCTGCTTTCTGACTTTTGCCACACACATGTGTCACTGTTATTTCTCCATTTTCAACACACTCTCTGATGAAATGATACATGATATCGATATGTTTATTTCGAGCGTGAAATACTGGGTTTTTCATTAGATCAAGAGCTGATTGATTGTCAACAAACAATGTCACAGGTGGTACTCTTTGACCTGTGATTTCTGTGAGAAGTCGCTTTAACCATATACCCTGACAAGCTTCCATAGTGGCAGCAATGAATTCTGCCTCACATGATGAAAGTGCCACAATTCTTTGTTTTTGGGATGCTCATGTGACCAATTTTCCATTTACATAGAATGTCATTCCCCATATGCTTCTCCTATCATTAACATCCTTAGCCAAGTAACTATCAGTATAGCCTGAAATGGTGACCTTTTCTCCTCCTTTAGAGTAGACTAGACCATGACTCAAAGTTCCTTTTACATATCTAAGGATCCTTTTTACAGCTTGGAGATGTTTTATGGTAGGCTTCTCCATAAAGCGACTAACAACACCAACATCAAATGTTATATCGGGTCTAGTATGAGTGAGATACCTTAGGCAACCAACGATACTCCTGTACTCAGTTGGGTTCACCAGCTCCTCGTCCCCGTCTTTGGTCAAAGTAAGTTTATGCTCCATTAGACTCTTGATGGGATTGCAGTCAAGCATCCAGGTTTTGACCAAAATATTCTTGGCATAGGCTTCCTGCTTCAATGTAATTCCGTTATCTTGTTGGTTTACTTTAATTCCCAAGTAGTATGTCAACAGACCAAGGTCACTCATTTCAAATCTAGCATTCATCTCCTTCTTGAATTCCTTCATGTTTTCTGGATTGCTTCCTGTCACAAGTAAATCATCCACATATACTCCAATGATCAAAGTACTTCCATTATTTGTTCTTGTATACACTGAATACTTCTGAGCACATCTCTTGAAACCCAAGCTCTTTAGATACTTGTCTAAACATGAATTCCAAGCTCTGGGAGATTGTTTCAAACCATATAGGGCTTTTGATAGTTTATATACCTTTCCAGATTCATCTTTCTTCTCAAAGCCTTCAGGTTGTGAAACATAGACCTCCTCATCCAAGTACCCGTTCAAGAATGCCGACTTCACATCAAGGTGATGCGCACGCCACCCATTTGAACCTGCGAGGGCCAAGATAACCCGAACTGTTTCTATCCTCGCAACTGGTGCGAAAACCTCTTCAAAATCGATGCCCTGCTTTTGAACGTATCCTTTTGCTACGATTCTGGCATTGTGCTTCAAGATGCTTCCTTTTGAGTCTCGTTTTACTTTTAATACCCACTTCAGACCTATTGGTCTTCTTCCTTTTGGTGAATCGACCAAATTCCACATATCATTCTTTTCAATTGCTAACAGTTCTTCTTTCATCGCATTGATCCATTCCACTTTATTTTTCGCTTCTTGGTACGTGTTTGGTTCTTCAACATCTTAAGTCATCATCAAACGTTCCGTTGCTTCATACTGATCCATGAGCATCCTGTAGTGCTTAGGGGCACCGCCACCGGTGGAGCTTGAGGCGGTGCTGGACGAATTGGGCGAAACTGGTGAGTTGGGTGTTGACGGTGAGTTTAACGGGGTCAAAGTATTTGATTGACTTTCTTGTGGGCTTGTTTGAGGGTCCAGTTGGTAGTTGGGCTGAGACTCACTACTGGTCCAATCCACATTGACTGGAGATAAATGGCCATCGGGTGTAACTGGGGTAGATCCATGGGTAGACCCATCCACATCATCGATGCTTTCCACATCGGCAAAGCCTTCATCGTTGAAGTCAAAACCTTCAATGGTGAAGCTTATTCCAAGTGTTCCACTGACTTTTGTTCTTTTCTCCCACATCCACGTCTTGCCTTCCTCGGATAAACGGTTCCTACTAACGTAAATCGACCCAGTGCGAGGGTCCTGCAGCCTATACGTTTTTGTTCCCTTTTCAATTCCCAGATGTACAACTCGTTTGCTCCTTTCGTCTAGCTTCTTTAGATGACTCTTGGTGATCATCATGTGCGCGATGCAACCAAACACCCTAAAGTGTCCGACATGTGGTTTGCGACCATTCCACATCTCATAAGGTGTGGAATCCTTCAAGGCCTTCATGCTTATTCTGTTCAGTACATAGATGGCATGACTCACCGCTTCTCCCCATAGCGTGTGTGGAACATGCATCGTCTTTAGGTTACTTCTCACCATCTCAACTACCGTTCGATTACGCCTTTCCACCACCCCGTTCTGTTGTGGGGAATATAGTGAGGTGTATTGTCGATCGAGTCCCATTTCATTGCAATAGGTGGTGAATTGATTTGACAGAAATTCACCACCTCTATCTGTTCTTAGGACTTTAATCTTCTCACCAGTTTCATTCTCTACTTTAGCTCTAAAATTTTTGAACAATTGAAAAACTTCATCTTTTGTTTTTAGAAGGTATACGCACATCACCCTGCTGTAGTCATCAACAAGAAGCATGAAGTACCTGTTACCTGCTGGTGTGAGGGTGAGACTGGACCGTACAAATCTCCGTAAATCAATTCGAGCCTTCTCTATGCTCTGAAGCTTGTACTGGATGGATAAGGTTTTCTTGATTGTTTCCCAATCAAACATCCTTCACATGGTTGGGATGTTATGACCATCTTCGATATTCCTTCGATCATCCCCTTCTCTGACATTGATTTCAAAGCAGTGAAGTTTATGTGACCTAACCTTGTGTGCCACAACCAGGTTGGGTCACTGATTTTGGCAACTAGACATCTTGGGGTTACTTCTTTTAGTTCAATCTTGTAGAGCCAATTTGCTGACTGTTGTACCTTCATGAGCAATCTCATTTTGGAGTCATAAACCCTTAGGAAGTTTTTGCTTGATCCTGATCTCGTCTCCCCCTTCTGAGAGCTGGCCAAGGCTTATGATGTTTCTACACAATTCAGGTATATAATATACTTCTTTTAGTTTTCTTTGCTCACCATTACACTGAAAAATGATCATTCCTCTTCCTTCAATTCTAACCTTTGAGTTGTTACCAAAATTTACAGAGCCCCGGACTGTGGTGTCTAGTTCTTGGAATTTTCTTCTTTCTCCAGTCATGTGGTTGCTGGCCCCTGTGTCTAGATACCACATGCTTGATTCACACTCGATATCCCCATTTGACCTCAGCTTTAGATTCACCTTCTGTTCATTCAAGAATACTTCTCCGGTTTCTTCATTGAAGGACGAAAACAATAAGGCTGGTTCATTATCGGTACTTTCTTAAATTAGATTACTTTCTTGATTTCTTTCTTTCCTTGGATTCTTGCATTCAACTGCATAATGCCCGAACTCTTGGCAGTTGTAACACTGTATTTCACTTTTGTCTTGACCGTGGCCTCCATTGTAACTTCTTTCTTTCTGTTGGTTAGAACCACCTCTACCACGACCACCTCGACCACCACTTGGACCACCTCTGCTCCTGCCTCTACCTCTTCCTCGTGATGACCCACCACAGTTCTATTTTGGGACGGATTTTGAACCACCTTCACATTTCTTCTTGTTCCTCTCTGTCCATTCTTGGTGGATTAAGAGAAGCTTTCTATCATCTGTTGGTTTCAGACCTGCATATACAAGCTTTTTCACAGAACAGGGGACAAATAATTGACACTGAGAAGAAGGCAAATGTGTATACTTCTTATTCACTGAAAATGAATGAAAAACAGGGGACGAAAGAAACGTACGTCTGCCTATCAATTTAAACTAGAAGCTTAGGACCACTCACTGGTAACTTTGATTTATTCTAAACTAAACAAAAACGTGCATAAATTCTGAATTAGTCTTAACAATGATGTCGTCGGATACTTGATGTTGAAGGAGGCTGCTTGTGAACAGCGCAATGAAAACTTCAATGAAGCGAGTGTTACTGAGGATGAGGATGAGGATTACGAGGATTGCGAGGATATTGAGATGTACGACCTGGAATACGGTATGGATGATCCTGAATATAACTATGAATTCGATAGTGATAGTTGTGTAATTGATAGATCATGGGGATAGATTATGGAGGAGGGACCAAACGGAAAAATTCTAGTAACCAAAACAATATACGGAACACATGATTTTTAACCTCCATTAATCGGCGGGCTGTCAAATGCTGACTTTGAAAACATTACATTTGTTTCCTGATCAATTTCGTTTATAACTCTTCAATGACAACTCTATAAGTTCTAGAGGCAGCAAATCATTTTTGTTCTAATAAATTGTGTTTTATTTATTGCGAAAATTTCACTATTTTTTTATATTTAAACAAAAAGGTTTGCTTGCAAGTACATTTAGTTTTAGTTTATGAAAAAAAATTTAATACAAAAGTTATTTCATGTGGTATCTTTAAGCAAAAAGTTTTAGTTTAATTCATTTGAATCCATATTAATTTTGTAAGATATGGGGACACGATTCTAACCATTAATCTTAGAGATAAAAAAAATAAGTATGCAAAATAAAAGAAAATTCCAAAAATTCTTTTTTAACTATTTTTTTTTGTCATTTTATTTACCCAAAAAAAATAAAAAAAAAATAACACTTACCATTTTTATTAAATATAAGTGAAATATTCTAATAGAATATTACACTTATTCAAATTAATTTTTAAATTGTTAGAATATTATAGTATTCTACCAGAATTGTTAGATATGTTAAAATATTTTAATATTCTACGATTGTTATAATTTGTAGAATATTCTAATATTCTATTAAAATTGTTTAAATATTTGTAGTCTAATATTCTAATAGAATATGTGAATATTCTAACGGTTTTATTATA
Source organism: Lactuca virosa (assembly GCF_052849685.1). NCBI lineage: Eukaryota > Viridiplantae > Streptophyta > Magnoliopsida > Asterales > Asteraceae > Lactuca > Lactuca virosa. Next base: position 204,038,810 of record NC_136434.1, read on the forward strand.
ATTTTTATACTAAAATATTCTATTAGAATATTTCAAAGATATTTAAAAAAAACGGTAATTTTTTTATTAGAAAATATAAATGAAGAAAATAATATTTTAAATTTTTTTTGAAAATTTTCAATTATTTTGCATTTTATAAATATTTTTTTTATCTCTAAAATTAATTGCTAGGATTGCGTTCCCATGTCTTACAAAATATAGTAGAGGGCTCAAAGTAAAATTTCAAAAAATAGAAGGGGTGGAAAATACATTTTACAAAGTAGAGGAGTAAAAATCATATTATATATACCATAGGGACGGGGGATAAACATGAAAGTCTAGAAAACGAAAGTGTAAAAGCGATATTTTACAAAGTTGAAGGTGGAGGGGGTGAAAGTGAAAATCTAGAAAAAGAAAGGGTAAAAGTGATATTTTACAAAGTTGAAGGTGGAGAGGGTGAAAGTGATATTTTCAAAAGTAAACGGATGAAAAATATCATTTTACAAAACAAAAAGGTTGCAAGTAACAGATTATAAAAAAATTAAGGGATTAAAGTTACACTTTACGCATTGACATATACTTGTACTAACATTTAATATATATATATATATATATATATATATATATATATATATATATATATATATATATATATATATATACTATGGGGACAGAGGATAAACAGGAAAGTCTAAAAAACGAAGAGGTAAAAATGATAATTTTACAAAGTTGAAGGTGGAGGGGGTAAAAGAGATATTTTAAAAAGTAATGGGATGAAAAACATAATTTTACAAAAAAAAGGGGGTTGAAAGTGATGGATATTTTACAAAGTTGAAGGTGGAGGGGATGAAAGTATATTTTACAATCTAGAAGAATCATAGAGAAGCGAAAGAAAAAATGGCTAAAAATAAACCGAAATGGGAAAGAATTTCATCGGACTGAGTTATAAGTTATTTTCTCTAGAGCTCAATGGGCCAATGAAAAATTAAACGTAAGAAGCCCAATTCTAAAACCCTCTCCTACAAAAACCCTTTAAAGCTTCAAATCTTCGCCCCTCCATTCCTTACATTTGAATATGTCGTCCATAATAGGGATGTAAACCTGTCCGGAACCGAAAGAACCGAAAACCAATTAAGGAGTAAACGGGAAACCGAGAAGCGATCCGAATACCACTAACCGGTTCAACCAGTTCCGATTCCTGTATGGTTATACTAGGGAATGTGTTATCTAAGAAGGTGTTTGGAATCGGAACCGGCCCAAACCGGAACAGAACCAAAAGAACCGAAGACCAAAAATGATGAATCGTGATAACCGGGAACCAGACCGACTACCATTAATCAATTCCTATTCGGTTTTCCGGTTAAAAGGTTCATCCTTAGTCCAGAATGATAATCCAATCGTAGACTTCTTCCATCTGAACTCTCATTAACCGCCATCTCCGCCCTATTGTAGCTGCAACAATTAGCCAAACGATATGGCAATATCTTCTGCCTAAAGCATTCCTTTTTATACTTTTTTATAAGCATATTTGTGTTAAGATTAAAATTGAATTTGGTCACTTAACATTTTCGTTTGTGCTCATTTGGTCATTTAACTAAGTTTAAGTTTTAAAATTCGCCTAACTTGTAATTTGTTTATGAAATGGTCACTATGACCGGGTATAACTAGTAACATGCTGACTTGGCATACACAAGTCCCACATGGCACTATAGATGGATTAAGGGTTAAGGTTAAAATTTGTCACATAACTTTATGTGTCACACCCCCAAACCAAGGATGGCGGAAACGTCCGGGGATGGAGGACTTCATGTATAGTATCACAACAACAAGTATAATAGTGCTCAAAGTAAAAACAACCATCATAAATATAATTGAAAGGGTTACACCAAAGTATATGTTTACATGATTCGAATCAAATACATTATGATGACAAAATGAACTATTTGACGATTTATCGTCCCATCCTCAAATGCTGTTGGTTTTCCTGTTTCACTGATTTCCTGAGAATACAAGTAGTTTTGAAAAAGTGTCAACAATTAAGTTGGTGAGTTCATAAGAGTTTTGTTTGAGGAAGAAACCATTTTCCTTGTAAAAGCGATAGAGTTTAATTTCCAGAAAATCCAATATTTTCTTGTAAAAGTTATGTGGTCCTAACTCCCAGGACCGAAAGTAAGCAAGTATTTTCCATACTTAAAGATATAAAAGCGATTTTAAAACGGCATAAAATCCTTTTTAATTTGAGGAAAATCCCGTAAACATCATGTGTTGTTAACACCCTATGTGAGTCGCTATAACCATACTATGACCATGAACCTGCCACGACGTTTCTCAGGCATCGAAAAAGATAATGACACTTGTCACCTCAGACCTGCCGGTCTAGCTGTAGCTAGCAGCTCATATGTGGTTTGTCAAACCAATATAGATCTATACACAACTATCACGTTCTCCCTACAAGAGACTCTGATTATAACTACCAGGAATTTTAACCTGTACTCTAGGAGTACTAAGAGGAATGTCTCACAATTTACGTTAACAAGTTTACGTGTGGTGTGCGTGAGTGTAAAACCTTTTTCTGTGGGAATAAAACCTTCCGAACTATGTTTGTTATGTTAATGGAATCATAAACTATACCTATTATAGTTACTAGTAATGTACGAGTATAATCGGAAGTATACCTTTGCTACCCAAAGGTACTGAATTGACTGATGGAACTTTTATGACTATATATGTATACGTGATATATAACTGATATTTAGATGACCTTCGGACGGATAACCGATACCCATCAAACCACATCCCAACGAGGAAAAGGAAACAAGGCGAGCTAGCCGTTCTAAGTCCTTTAAACATTACTTATATAACTATACATATGTAGGCATGTATTTAACAATATAAAAGTATAAAAGAAGTTTTGTAAAACCTTTGAAAAGTTTAATAACTAAGAAGAGATGACTTGATGTCAGTTTATAAAACGATTTGAAAATGGTTTGATAAGACAGTTTAAGTGAAGAAAACCTTTGTTGAAACACAGCTGTAACAGATTTTGAAAGGAAGTATACAGAGTGTAAGACAGTTTGATAAAGAGATTTAAACTAGTAAAAACGTTTTAGAAAGTCATTTAAAGTAATTTATTTGGTAAAACAGATAAAAGTGTAGTAAATCTATCCAAAACGTTTGTACTGAAAAAGAACTCTTTTATGAAAATACATTAGTACTATGAATCCATAAACTATGCTTATTATAGCTTATTATATGTGTTCGAAATGAATGAAAAATCTTATCATGAATGACTAAATTTCAGTTATGATGATAAACTAACAAGAATTTACATTCAATATTTAGAACTTATCGTTATACACTTTGCTCAACATAATACAAAGTGTTATGAAAGTTATAAGCTGTTTAACTAGTTTTTAAGCTTTCTACACTGTTTTAGAAAAATCATAGAAAAATCATACGAGGTCGAAAACTAGATCCGTAAATTCTGAGAGTTCGTAAAATGTGTCTAGTTTATTCATAATTTTTATTATGATTTTTAGAAGTCTTTAACTTGTGTTAAAATGTTCATATTCACAGACTGGTCCGGATTTATTTCTGAAATGATAGACAGTTTTGTAAAAATCACCATAAATCGTAGAAAAATCTTATGGTGATGTGCAAGTAGTCATTTTAAAGGTATGAATCTGAACTATTTGCACCTAATACAGTTTTGAAAACTAAAATGTTTAAGTTGACCAAAACAGTCCGTGAATGTAGTTGAACTTTTCTGATGAAGGCTGTTAAATGAGTTTAGTTGTGTTCTTGGTGTTTTAACTTGTATTCCCCCCCTTAAAACTTAAGAAAACATGAAAAGATAGGGGTATGAACTCACCTTGAGTGATTTCAGTAGTTGGATGATGGAGAAAAGAAGTGTTCAACTCAAGAACACTTAGATGATGCTTGAAGATTTGAAGATCTAACACAAATATGACGATATTTGTGTAAGCAATCTATGATTTGGAGTAGAAGGAAGTGTAATAATCATAAGGAGGATGAATTATACTTACCAAGAGTGTAAGAAAGCTTGATGATCAGCCTTGGAATCCCGAAATTGAGGGAGAAAGTTAGAGAGAAAAGCTGAGTTTGATCTTTGGTGAAATGAGAGCAAGTGAGTGAGAATGAGGAGAGAGGATGAGTGTCCAGCTCTAAGAACGTGGGAATAACTTGTGAGAGAGGGAAAAAGTACAAAAAAGTGACAAGGTATGGTGGGGAGGTGTGTGGGTTAGTCATGGAGTGGGTGTGGTGGTTGCTTGTGTCATAAATCAAAGATAAGTCAACACTCCACCTCTTGTACTTCACCCACTAAATCTTGGTTAAGATTTATCCCCAAAAACGTGATTAATTAATAAATATGGGGTTTTATATGTTAAAATATGATTTTGGGTGAAAACCCCACGTTAAAATGATGAAAAACGGGTTTAAAATGAAATCGTAGTCGAAAACCGGAAAAAACTTGGCTTTCTGCGAGACCTCTCGGTCCTATAAAAAGTTAAAGGAACTTTTGAGAGAGATTTGGGAGAGATTTCACATACTTAGAGAGATTTGGGAGAGATTTGAGAGAGATTCTAAATAGAGAGAGATAAAGTGAAAACGATTGAGAGAGACTTCTTTTGTGACCTTTTTGAGTGTTTGGCTTCGCAACGCAAGGTTCTTACACTCTGTTAAGCCTTGTTATGAATGTTATACGCTCTCGAGGGATATGGAATAATGTTTTATTGAGTAGAGTCATCACTTACTCTGATTAGGGTTTAGAATTTCCGAACACATGAAAACTCTAAGTGATGATTTGTATGAGGATTGCGAGTTGTACAATAAGAAACATAATAGAAACCCTAATGTACAAGGGTTAGATAAGTTGACCGATTTGACTTGTTGACTTTAGTTGACTTTGACTTGGCCAAAAATTGACGGTTGTCACATCATCCCCCCGCTAGAAAGAATTTCGTCCCAAAATTAGAATTTAAGCAAGGAGTAGGCATGAATAATCGAGCCAAGAAGTGGGGATACTTCCTAATCGATTGATTCTCACGCTCCCAAGTGAATCCAGGTCCTTGGTTGGTATTCCAGCGAACCTTCACTAATGGGAAGCGGCGTTGCTTCGTCCGTTTAACCTGACAGTTCTTGCAGCTCGGTAGGGGGTTAGACTGTAGGGCGATCTGGTTACTGGAGTCGTACCGGGTTCTAAGTTTGTTCGTATGACGATGCGATTACTCTTAGTCTTGGGCAGTCTCCGTCCTGAAGTTCATATTAGAAATCATACATGGTTCATCAATCCCAGTCTCGTGTATACGAGTCGTATATAATTAAGATTGAAAAGGTAGTCCAATAAATGATTCTTCTTTAAGCTCAGATCCCAACGAGGAAAAGAAGTAAAAGGGGAATCATTAATTCTAAACCTGTAGAACCTTGATTATATACCACCCTTGTGTATACATTCTCCAGCGATAGATCAACCGTACGGGTCTTTGGATTGAACTTGACATACTGCCCGAGTGGTACTTCGGGGAGGTTTGTTGAGGTTTCTTCGGAAAGGATAAGAAACCTGAGGTACTCTGCGCATGAGTACTTCGAAGTTCTGGAATGACGGCTTCGCTAGAAAGATGATTTCGGAAGGAAGAGATTTACGCACGAAACTGGTATTGTGAGGATCGGATAGACTCCAGTCGTATGATAAAAATCGGAGTCACTTGGAAATAAAGGCATTAGATTTGATCATAAAGGCGTTACAGACAAAACACAACTGTGCAACTTTTAACAGAGTTACAGTACTATAGATTTACTACAAGACTATTGCTGCGAACTAGGTATACTACAATAGATAAGTATACGCAGCACGAGGGTGTTGGATTAGTGTCTAAGGCTGTAACTATATTTGGTAAGTACTTGACCCGGTTATGCATGGTCCTTTTGGGTTGCCTTCACCATAGCAACTTGACAGGATGATTTGTTAAGAGAGAAGAGATATTATTAATATATTATGAGAATAATATATATTTAAGGAATAATAATATTATTTGATTAATATAAGTCATATATTAATTGAGAATTAATTTGGTGACTTAAAGAGGTTAATTGAATAAAGGGCATAAACTGTCAAATGTGTGATAGTTGTATTTTGGGCTATGTATCCTTATGGATATTGGGGTGGACGAAATTTAGGGTTTGGGAACCTTAAATTCGTCCAAGCCGTGTATCTAGAAGGATCTTGGATTGCTTAGGGCCTAAGTCATTGAATTAGGGTTAAAAGGAGAAACCCTAATAGCTCATAGTATAAATAGAACCCTTGGGGTGGAGAAATCGACACTCTTGCAAGCCAAGGAACCCTAGGGCCGATTTCTATCCCTCTTCCCTCTCTTAAGATCATCTTCTTGCTAGTTGGTGTTTGTAAGCCATTAGAGGAGTGACAATTGTGACTCTAAGCTCCAAGAAGAAGAAGTATCAAGCAAGTAATTCAAGGTATTCTTTCAGATCTGATTTCAAATGATTAGATTCAATATATTACATTAGATCTAGTATTGCAAGTCTTGGATTCAATGCATGTTCAATTAGAGAAACCTAGATCCAAGCAATTAGGGTTTGCATGTGCACATAGGAAAGTTCTTATGGCTCAAACCCATCAGTGGTATCAGAGCTTTGATTGATTTCTATTGAATTGATGCATTGGTTGATTGCTTGTTGCTTGAAAAAATTCGATTTTGTGATTCTGACTGCTGTACTCGGCGAGTTCCACTGTGGACTCGGCGAGTAGCTCCAACTCGGCGAGTCCATAGAGGTACTCGGCGAGTTCGAGCGTCAGAAGGAGGAAGTTTCGAGATTTCTTGTTGTTTTACTTGAGGATACTTGCCTTAACTGTTTTGGGTCATTAAAATCCGATTTTAATCATATATATGAGTATATTCTTGACCTAACAAAAGATAATTACCAATTAGTTGAATAATAATTTCCTTATATGATAATTGTGGATTATTTGAATTGAATTGGTAAATTGTTTTGCAAGTAACATTAAATAAGATCAAATTGAGATAATCTAATTAGATGATTTATATTATTTGCTATTTGATCCTTATGCTTTGAAAAAGTTCAAAGACTTGTCCTCAAGCTTTGAAATTTTAAATTTTGTGATTAAAAGTTTAATTTGGATAATTTTAAATTTCAATCCCTAGAATTTTACAAGTTTAAAATTCAACCCTATACTATTATATTATTACAAGCTTAATATATATATATATATATATATATATATATATATATATATGTATATATGTATGATTTACAATGCTAGTCTTACCGTTAGTAGGCCTCATTCACGAAGCCGGTCTATAAGGTGGGTATAAGGTTGCTGCCTATAAAATGGCGCTTAATGGGTGTACATTCACACCCACCGCTTGCTTGACTGGTGGAGGGTCGTTAGCCGAACGGGTAGGATAGGGCAAAACCTCCTCTCATTAATAAGTATAATGAATCTATATAAAGTAACTAAACATGTTTTATAAAATTCCCAATCTTAGTTACTTTAGGAAAAGTGAATTGATGCAATCCCATGAAATTACACTTTGCACCCTTGCTAAGACATTAACGGAGCGCGTGTGGTTAACCGGCACATTAATTGGGCTCTAAGCAAAGGTGGCAAAGGGTGACTCATTGTTTGTTATAGTTCAATGGAGCGTGTGTGGTTAACCAGCACATTGAATAGGTAACTGTAACAGTGGGGGCACCTTGTACATTTGCATGGTTATTCACACCCACTTTGTGATCCTCGGCATCCCAGTCACAAACGAGAGGGGCATATCGAGATTTAAACATGCCATTGAAAGGTTCAATGAATCTCAAAGAAATCTAGGAATTCTCAATACATTTAAAAACTTAAAGCTTATGTTTTTATGGTGAAGAATTAGTGAATCGTCATTCACTTACCTCCAAATTATTTGCATATTGGATTACGGCATCCCTTTTCTAATGTGTAAATAACGTTGTTGGGTACTAGCCCTAATTTTTCATTTTGGGTGTTAATTAGGGACTTAATCTAATCAAACTTTGTTCTTTCTATTTGTAGATGTCTAACGCAAACAACGCAGCTGCTAGCTCATTTCCTCTAATGAGCCTTTGTCAAAAAGTGACATTCGATGGAACGAACTTTAGCGAATGGATAAGATACATTCGCACAATCGCGCGTTACGAGGACAAAGAGTATGTTCTCGATGAGAAGCTCGAAAAGATCAATCCAGAAACTGCTACTCCTGAAGAAATGGCTGTCTTTGAGAACCATGAGCGTGATGCAACGAAGGTCCATTGCATCATGATAGCCACAATGAACACAGAATTCCAAAAGTCCTATGAGGACATGTATCCTTATGAGATGCATCTAGACTTGATGGAGAGGTATCACCAAAGCGCGAGGCAAGAGCGCTATGAAATCATAACGAATATGATTACTGCTAAAATAGGAAGTGGAGAGTCTCTTACTGTGCACTTGCAAAAGATGCAAAGGTATGTTGATCGTCTTCGCAAGTTGAATGTCAACTTTGGGGAGGATTTGGCTATCGACATTGTTCTTCACTCCTTACCCTCATGCTACAACCAATTTAGGATGACCTACCACATGAACAAGGAAGAGGTCACCCTAAGCAAACTCCAAGGGCTCCTGAGGACTGCTGAGAGCAACCTCAAAGACAAGTCTGTTGCACCAACTCCCAATCCACCCGTTGCTCCTGTTTTGGCTATTGGACAGGGAAGGGGCAAGAAGAGGAAGGCTTTTTCAAAGAACCACCACAAAGGAAAGTCCCAAAATGGTTCCTCTTCTAGTGGGACCAAGGTTGATCCTGCTAAGCCCAACCCAAACCCAAAGGAGGCAGAGTGCCACCATTGCCACAAAATAGGGCATTGGAAGAGAAGCTGCCCGGAATATCTGCAAGCCATCAAGGATGGGAAGATCAAGCCATCTTTCGCAGGTATTTACACAATTAAATCTAATGATTCATCTCATGCTATTTCTTGGGTTCTTGATACAGGGTGTGGTTACCACATTTGTTCTGATTTGCAGGGACTAGGAAGAAATAGGGATGTGAAGCTTGGAAGAATAAATCTGATCATGGGAAACAGAAGAACGTCGCCTGTCACCAAGATTGGAGTGTATTCTTTAGAGCTTAGGAATGGTTTGAATTTAGAATTAAATAATTGTTGCTACTCGCCAGATATGGCAAGAAACATCATTTCTTTTCATGGTTTATTTAGACAAGGATTTAGATATTCGTTTAATAATGAGAATGGTTCGATTTATGCTTATCTAAATGGTGTTTTATATTTTGAAGCAATGCCTTGTAATGGAATTTATGAAACTGTTATGGTTGTAGATAACCTAGGAAATGATGTGTTATGTATGGATTCTTCCAATGGTATGGATAAAGCATCCTTGTGGCATTGTCGTCTTGGACATGTCAACAAGAAGCGCATAGCCCAACTCCAAAAGGATGGAGTGTTGGAGTCGTTCGACCTTAGGGAAGATGACACGTGCGAATCTTGTTTACTTGGAAAGATGACCAAGTCACCCTTCACTGGCACTTGTGCGAGGGGTGAGGGTTTATTGGATCTCATACATACAGATGTATGTGGACCCTTTAGATCCACCACAAGGGATGCAAATCGCTTCTATGTGACTTTCACAGATGATTATAGCAGATATGGGTATATCTACTTAATCAAGCACAAGTCAGAAACCTTTGAAAAGTTCAAAGAGTTTAAACAAGAAGTGCAGAATCAATTGGGCAGGAAAATCAAGATGCTTCGATCTGATCGAGGTGGAGAGTACCTAAGTCTTGAATTCCACGACTACCTCAAGGAATGTGGAATAGTTTCACAATTGACGCCACCTAGGACACCACAATTGAATGGTGTAGCTGAGAGGCGTAATTGAACCTTGCTAGACATGGTTCGTTCCATGATGAGTCGTGCTTCACTACCTATCTCATTCTGGGGGTATGCCTTAGAGACTGCCGCCCATATCCTTAATTTAGTACCCACAAAGAAGGTTGCCAAAACACCTCACGAGATGTGGACAGGGAAAGCTCCCTCGTTGGCACATATCAAGGTTTGGGGCTGTGAAGTTTTCGTAAGACGAGAAACTCACGACAAGCTCGAAGCTCATAGTGAGCGATGTATATTCATCGGTTACCCACAGAAATCCTTTGGATATCTCTTCTATAGGCCGAGTGACAATGTTGTCTTCGTTGCGAGGAGAGGGGTTTTCCGAGAGCGAGAACTCATAAGCCAAGGAGACAGTGGGAGGCAAGTCGATCTTGAAGAGATTCAAGAATCTAGCGATGAAGGAACCTCTAACACTGGCGCTCAACCCGAGGAGGAAACTCCAGTTGAACCAATTGACGAGTCCTTACCTCTTAGACGTTCCGAAAGAGTTAGAGTTCAACCCCAGTTTTATGGTTTTCATATTACTACCGAAGGGGACACGTATATTAGTGATGGTACACTAATAAATCTAGATGAACCTAATATCTATAAGGAAGCCATGGCAGGCCCAGAGTCTGTAAAATGGAAAGAGGCGATGGACAGCGAGATTCAGTCCATGTATGACAACCAAGTTTGGAATTTGGTTGACAATGTACCAGGTCGTAAGACGGTCGGGTGCAAGTGGATCTTCAAGAAGAAGACCGACGTGGATGGGAACGTGCACACTTATAAGGCGCGATTGGTTGCGAAGGGTTTCACTCAGACTCCTGGAGTTGACTACGACGAAACCTTCTCACCAGTTGCGAAGATAAAGTCTATTAGGGTGATGCTAGCCATTGCTGCATTTCATGACTATGAAATATGGCAAATGGATGTCAAAACCGCTTTCCTTAATGGGAAGTTGGCTGAGGATGTTTACATGGCTCAGCCAGAGGGTTTTGTCAATGCAAAGCATCCCAATAGCGTGTGTAAGCTTGAGAAGTCCATTTATGGGCTTAAGCAAGCGTCTCGCAGATGGAATCTTTGCTTCGATGAGAAAGTCAAAGAGTTTGGATTTGTATGAAGTGAAGATGAATCATGTGTATATGTCAAGGCCAGTAGGAGTATAGTTAGCTTTCTCGTTTTGTATGTCGATGACATACTGCTCATAGGAAACAACGTCCCGACTTTGCAGGAGGTTAATTCCTGGCTCGGGAAGTGTTTCGCTATGAAGGACCTCGGAGAGGCTTCCTATATTTTAGGAATAAGGATAGTGAGAGAACGAAGTAAGAGACTAATAGGACTTAGTCAGAATACTTACTTGGATAAGGTACTAAAACGTTTTAGTATGGAAAACTCGAAAAAGGGAGAACTACCGATACAGAGTAATGCCAAATTGAGTAAGACTCAAAGCCCGAGTACAGAAGCCGAGATAGCTGAGATGAGCCGAATACCCTATGCTTCCGCAGTTGGCTCAATCATGTACGCTATGACTTGTACTCGCCCTGATGTGGCCTTTGCTTTGAGCATGGTCAGTAGATATCAGGGGAACCCAGGTAGAGCTCATTGGAATGCAATCAAGAATATACTTAAGTACCTCGGAGGACCAAGGAATGGTTTTTAGTCCTCGGAGGGAGTGATGACTTAAAGGTACGAGGGTATAGTGACGCCAGCTTTCAGACCGACAGGGACAACTACCGTTCGCAGTCGGGCTGGGTCTTTACCCTTAATGGGGGAACGGTGACATGGAAAAGTTCCAAGCAAGAAACAGTAGCTGATTCAACGTGCGAATCAGAGTACATTGCAGCGAGCGATGCGTCAAAGGAGGCTATGTGGTTGAAGAACTTCATTGGTGATCTTGGAGTTGTGCCTACCATAAAGGAGCCTATGGAAATTTTCTGTGATAATGAAGGAGCGGTTGCCTTGACCAAGGAACTGAGGGATCATGGTAGATCTCGACATATCGACAGAAAATATCATTTTATTAGACATCGAGTAGAAGAAGGACACCTCATGGTAAAAAGGGTATCGTCAGAGGATAACCCAGCAGATCCGCTTACAAAGGGACTTAGCAGGGTTAAGCATTTGCAGCACGCTAGGAGCATTGGGCTAAAGGACGATATTAGTTTAGATTAGATAGTTTGGAAACGTGTAATAGATAAATGTAATTGACATTTGATGATTAAATAAAGGAGTATTATTTATAAGTAAAGCTACTGTCTTATGTTAATTGTTTAACTATTGTTTCATTTTGCATGTTTTGACTTCCTGAGTAATTAATTATTTGATAATAATCGAATTATTCGAATAGTCCACAGTCGTTCATATGTTGGAAGTAGGTATGAATGAAGACTGTCATGAATTGGTGTGTAGATTGTCTAAAGTGTATTAGACATTGCAAAGGTTTGCTGCAACGTTCATGAGTGCTTATGAACTTGATTTGAGCATTGGAATAAACCCGCACTTGTTGGAATCACTTCATGGAATTTATCACGAGTGATCACAAGATGGTAATATCATATTGTCTTAAAACCTAGATATATGGTTTATTGTTTGCTAATTGGTTGTGCATTGATAATGCGCAAACGCATCAGTAACTTGATGTTATAAAATGTATTGGTGTGTGTAATTTGATTGGTGGATAATAAATGCATATAAGTCGAAGTTTATCTGTTCCTTTTATCCTAAGAGGGTAAAAGCGATATCAGGGCCCCTCGATGATTTGATTTGACTTATGTGCCGGGCCCGGTCAGAACTAAATTGATGTGTTCGATTAAGTTCTATGTCAAATGAATCTGAGATCGAGAAACAAATTGCAGGACAATAAGTATGACCATGTTCCATGTAATTGTCCGCACGATATCTAGAACAGAGGATTATACGATCCCTTATCTAAAGGACAGGATACTGATAAGATCAGAGTTGACAGCGTCTTTGAGAGCTACAATTGCTAATCGGATTGTGTTTGCATATATAGTTACTAGACTTATCCAAGTGGGAGACTGTTGGATTAGTGTCTAAGGCTGTAACTATATTTGGTAAGTACTTGACCCGGTTATGCATGGTCCTTTTGGGTTGCCTTCACCATAGCAACTTGACAGGATGATTTGTTAAGAGAGAAGAGATATTATTAATATATTATGAGAATAATATATATTTAAGGAATAATAATATTATTTGATTAATATAAGTCATATATTAATTGAGAATTAATTTGGTGACTTAAAGAGGTTAATTGAATAAAGGGCATAAACTGTCAAATGTGTGATAGTTGTATTTTGGGCTATGTATCCTTATGGATATTGGGGTGGACGAAATTTAGGGTTTGGGAACCTTAAATTCGTCCAAGCCTTGTAACTAGAAGGATCTTGGATTGCTTAGGGCCTAAGTCATTCAATTAGGGTTAAAAGGAGAAACCCTAATAGCTCATAGTATAAATAGAACCCTTGGGGTGGAGAAATCGACACTCTTGCAAGCCAAGGAACCCTAGGGCTGATTTCTATCCCTCTTCCCTATCTTAAGATCATCTTCTTGCTAGTTGGTGTTTGTAAGCCATTAGAGGAGTGACAATTGTGACTCTAAGCTCCAAGAAGAAGAAGTATCAAGCAAGTAATTCAAGGTATTCTTTCAGATCTGATTTCATATGATTAGATTCAATATATTACATTAGATCTAGTATTGCAAGTCTTGGATTCAATGCATGTTCAATTAGAGAAACCTAGATCCAAGCAATTAGGGTTTGCATGTGCACATAGGAAAGTTCTTATGGCTCAAACCCATCAGAGGGTCCCTTTACTGACGGGGTCTCGCATAAGATAAGACTCTGGTTGCATTAGTTTTAAACAGTTTATGAGTCTGTTACAACGAACGCCTTAGATACTTTAACGGGGTCCAGAGTAGTTTCTCCTGCGGCAGTGATCCTTAGTATCTTCCCGTCTGCGCCGGAGTTCTTTATTGTTGAACAGTCCTTTTTGAGGTGTCCTATCTCACCGCACTGGTGACATATCTGGCTTGTACTAGCATTGGTAGTGGAAGTGAGGTGTTTAGTCAGAGTTACGTGGACACGGGTGCCCTCCTCGTTCATCCACTTCGAAAATTTCCTTTTATGGGGTCCGGTTTTTCCACCACCTTTGTGTGCAGGGTTAGTCCCGATGCCAGGGACTTGAGAAATGGGTCGTGCTGGTGCTGAAGGGGCAGGAGTTGCCACTTGCTGCTGTTGCATGGCAAGTCTTTGGGATCGTTGGCGCTCCTTTTGAGCTCGGCGATTTCGTTTCCTCCTCTCGGTTTTACAACTTTATACGTCCGTGACTGTTGCCCTTTGTTGGCTTCCTGGATCGATACATCGATCGGAATTTTCAATTCCTTCGCCAGTCGTGATTGCGTTGCCAGCGTTGAGGTTTGCAAGGACAGCTGTCACGGCAGCTGTTACTGCGGCTTGGAATGTAGCGGAGTCGATATGAAGGATAGGGGCTTCGTTGTTCGGCTGACTATTTCCGGATGATGACATGATTCTGCAACACGAAAGACAAGGAGTTCGTGAGTGGCTAAGGTTGACTCTATATTATTTTGATTCTGACTAAGAGATGAGTTATTATACATGAAACTTAGCTTATACACATTATGATATAACCAAGACTGGGCGGATAGTAAAATGTGTGATTCTACTTTAGTTTCACATCCCAACGAGGAAAAGAAACTAAGTTAGAAATCTCACATTCTATCGTCTACCAGGTCTTCGTGATATATAACTGGGGAATGTATAAGTGAGGAAATTATAATAACTTTCTTACTAATCCTTCTTAATGAACTAGAGTTCCTAGTAAAGGCTATCATTGAACCTAGATGTATTTCGACCGTTCACCTATAGAGTAGAAGTATGTTCTCGAAGGTTTGACCTGCATCCCTATGATGCAGTCCTATTACGGAGTAGAAGTAAGTTCGTAGAATGGTCTCATGACGTTTGTCGTTCAAACCGGGGTTCCATTGGTTGGTGAATAACATGATCCAACCTTTGAAAGGGAATTGGGAATGATCCCAGAGCTAAATTACCCTAGTCCAACAACTTGACTAGAGTGGGTTTCAGATAGACTCCTATGATAGTATGATGGAAGTATTTGAACAAAGAGTGACACAGAATTTAGCCGACTGACAATGTCATTGATGTTTAAGATGTAACAGGCTTGGGAAAATTGACCTTGTAGAGG
Organism: Lactuca virosa; assembly: GCF_052849685.1. Classification (NCBI taxonomy): domain Eukaryota; kingdom Viridiplantae; phylum Streptophyta; class Magnoliopsida; order Asterales; family Asteraceae; genus Lactuca; species Lactuca virosa. Next base: position 204,053,971 of record NC_136434.1, read on the forward strand.
GTCTTACATCACATCCGGAGTAGGAAAGTTTTGGCCGCCTAAAGGCCTAACTAAAAGTACATACAGTACAAGATAGTTTCATAGAAAATGCCACATAGGACATAGATAGGAAAAACGATTCCTTTTTAATAGGGAAGGAAAGTAAGGCACCTACTACTGGCGGCGGTCATCCCCCTGGTGAACCCTCAGTTCAGCCAGTTGCTGCTCCATATCAAGCATGTGCCTTTCGTACACCCTCTGGCGTCCTCGGAGTTCTATGACTTCGGCTCGTGTTTCAGCCAGTGCTTGCAGCAGGGTTTCATGGTCTTTCTCAGATCTTTCACGAGTGTGCTCAAGGCGATTGGTGCGGATTGTATGCATTCTTGCATTTGCATCAACCTCTGCGATACGATGGAGAGCTGTTCTGCCCTGAATCTCGTTTCGGGCAACTCTACGGACCAGAATTGGAAGAATTATGTCTGCTGAGCTTCCTTCGCTTATGTTGTAGAAGCTTCGGTCTCCATTAAACGGCATAGGTTGGTCTTGCTCTTCGCTCCAGGTTTCCAAGCACTCTACCCAAGGAGGCGTCGGGCCTTGAAAAGTCGGACGAGGGTTAGGATTTGGAACAAGAGCCATCGGGGGTAGGTTCTCAACTTCAGGTTCGGAGTTAGAACCATCAGCAAAGCCTTCAGCTTGGTGACCATCCATAGGTATTGGGTGATCATTCTCTGGCTCCTCTCCGAGCCATCCAGTATTGCCGTGGTTACGGTAGTACGGGTCGTCGTGGGGATGGAAATCCAGCCATGATATCTACGCGAGAAAAGGGAATATAAGAAATAACTAAGTAGACGTACTAATTAGATAATTATAAGATGATCTTTATCAGATACTTCAATACTTGTTTAGTGCATACTAGTTATATGTATTTGGGATAGGATAGACCTTCGAATAAGCGACCCTAACTCTAAGTCCACAACCCAACGAGGAACAGGAAGTAAAGCAAAGATCCACAGATTCTAAGTCTATGACGTCCTGGGTACATATAATTTTAATGTATCCACTAAGCAATTATTGACCTATTGATAAAAATCTATTTAGTTCTCATATAAGTAATTATAGTAACACCAAATACCCCTATGGTATTTCATTGTGGTAGTGTTGGTAAGTTTTTAGACTTGTTGCCACATCACAACCATTCTTGGGCATATGCTAATCACTCCTCGGACCAGCATAGTTGATCAGGCTATGCCATTCCCAGGACTGACCATACATCCCCAGGCTTACTTGTGATGTTCAACAATCGTAATACTTTTGTTCTTGTCGTTGTGACACTGATTTTAGTATGAATGCAGGCACGTATACTTCATTAAATATTTTATTATTCAAAAGTATTAACTCTTGGTCAGAGTGTTTTAATCCCATTGTATTTATAGTTAATATATCTTTTATGGGTTGATATACTTAATTCGCTATAAACAATGCTCTGATACCAATCTGTCACACCCCCAAACCAAGGATGGCGGAAACGTCCGGGGATGGAGGACTTCATGTATAGTATCACAACAACGAGTATAATAGTGCTCAAAGTAAAAACAACCATCATAAATATAATTGAAAGGGTTACACCAAAGTATATGTTTACATGATTCGAATCAAATACATTATGATGACAAAATGAACTATTTGACGATTTATCGTCCCATCCTCAAATGCTGTTGGTTTTCCTGTTTCACTGATTTCCTGAGAATACAAGTAGTTTTGAAAAAGTGTCAACAATTAAGTTGGTGAGTTCATAAGAGTTTTGTTTGAGGAAGAAACCATTTTCCTTGTAAAAGCGATAGAGTTTAATTTCCAGAAAATCCAATATTTTCTTATAAAAGTTATGTGGTCCTAACTCCCAGGACCGAAACTAAGCAAGTATTTTCCATACTTAAAGATATAAAAGCGATTTTAAAACGGCATAAAATCCTTTTTAATTTGAGGAAAATCCCGTAAACTTCATGTGTTGTTAACACCCTATGTGAGTCGCTATAACCATACTATGACCATGAACCTGCCACGACGTTTCTCAAGCGTCAAAAAAGATAATGACACTTGTCACCTCAGACCTGTCGGTCTAGCTGTAGCTAGCAGCTCAGATGTGGTTTGTCAAACCAATATAGATCTATACACAACTATCACGTTCTCCCTACAAGAGACTCTGATTATAACTACCAGGAATTTTAACCTGTACTCTAGGAGTACTAAGAGGAATGTCTCACAATTTACGTTAACAAGTTTACGTGTGGTGTGCGTGAGTGTAAAACCTTTTTCTGTGGGAATAAAACCTTCCGAACTATGTTTGTTATGTTAATGGAATCATAAACTATACCTATTATAGTTACTAGTAATGTACGAGTATAATCGGAAGTATACCTTTGCTACCCAAAGGTACTGAATTGACTGATGGAACTTTTATGACTATATATGTATACGTGATATATAACTGATATTTAGATGACCTTCGGACGGATAACCGATACCCATCAAACCACATCCCAACGAGGAAAAGGAAACAAGGCGAGCTAGCCGTTCTAAGTCCTTTAAACATTACTTATATAACTATACATATGTAGGCATGTATTTAACAATATAAAAGTATAAAAGAAGTTTTGTAAAACCTTTGAAAAGTTTAATAACTAAGAAGAGATGACTTGATGTCAGTTTATAAAACGATTTGAAAATGGTTTGATAAGACAGTTTAAGTGAAGAAAACCTTTGTTGAAACACAGCTGTAACAGATTTTGAAAGGAAGTATACAGAGTGTAAGACAGTTTGATAAAGAGATTTAAACTAGTAAAAACGTTTTAGAAAGTCATTTAAAGTAATTTATTTGGTAAAACAGATAAAAGTGTAGTAAATCTATCCAAAACGTTTGTACTGAAAAAGAACTCTTTTATGAAAATACATTAGTGCTATGAATCCATAAACTATGCTTATTATAGCTTATTATATGTGTTCGAAATGAATGAAAAATCTTATCATGAATGACTAAATTTCAGTTTATGATGATAAACTAACAAGAATTTACATTCAATATTTAGAACTTATCGTTATACACTTTGCTCAACATAATACAAAGTGTTATGAAAGTTATAAGCTGTTTAACTAGTTTTTAAGCTTTCTACACTGTTTTAGAAAAATCATATAAAAATCATACGAGGTCGAAAACTAGATCCGTAAATTCTGAGAGTTCATAAAATGTGTCTAGTTTATTCATAATTTTTATTATGATTTTTAGAAGTCTTTAACTTGTGTTAAAATGTTCATATTCACAGACTGGTCCGGATTTATTTCTGAAATGATAGACAGTTTTGTAAAAATCACCATAAATCGTAGAAAAATCTTATGGTGATGTGCAAGTAGTCATTTTAAAGGTATGAATCTGAACTATTTGCACCTAATACAGTTTTGAAAACTAAAATGTTTAAGTTGACCAAAACAGTCCGTGAATGTAGTTGAACTTTTCTGATGAAGGCTGTTAAATGAGTTTAGTTGTGTTCTTGGTGTTTTAACTTGTATTCCCCCCCTTAAAACTTAAGAAAACATGAAAAGATAGGGGTATGAACTCACCTTGAGTGATTTCAGTAGTTGGATGATGGAGAAAAGAAGTGTTCAACTCAAGAACACTTAGATGATGCTTGAAGATTTGAAGATCTAACACAAATATGACGATATTTGTGTAAGCAATCTATGATTTGGAGTAGAAGGAAGTGTAATAATCATAAGGAGGATGAATTATACTTACCAAGAGTGTAAGAAAGCTTGATGATCAGCCTTGGAATCCCGAAATTGAGGGAGAAAGTTAGAGAGAAAAGCTGAGTTTGATCTTTGGTGAAATGAGAGCAAGTGAGTGAGAATGAGGAGAGAGGATGAGTGTCCAGCTCTAAGAACGTGGGAATAACTTGTGAGAGAGGGAAAAAGTACAAAGAAGTGACAAGGTATGGTGGGGAGTTGTGTGGGTTAGTCATGGAGTGGGTATGGTGGTTGCTTGTGTCATAAATCAAAGATAAGTCAACACTCCACCTCTTGTACTTCACCCACTAAATCTTGGTTAAGATTTATCCCCAAAAACGTGATTAATTAATAAATATGGGGTTTATATGTTAAAATATGATTTTGGGTGAAAACCCCACGTTAAAATGATGAAAAACGGGTTTAAAATGAAATCGTAGTCGAAAACCGGGAATAACTTGGCTTTCTGCGAGACCTCTCGGTCCTGGCCGAGGTTCGGTCCCTTCTGGACATGGAGCGAAGGTAGGAGAGTTCGGCCCGAAGGTGGCTTCGGTTCATCATGCGAGGTTCGAGCCCGAAAGGACCTTCGGGTTCGGGTCATGTTCTCGGTTCGGTCCTCAGCAGTGTTCGGTTCTCAGTAGGGGTTTCGCTTCCTAGGTGCTTTAGGTCTAAGAGGGTTCGACCCTAAGAGGCTTCGGCCCTATAAAGGAGGTTTCGGGTCTTTTGGGGTATTTTACCTGTTCTAACCCTGTTTTAAGCGTTTTTTGACCCGGTTAAGGGTCGGGATGGCCCGAAAGACTATAAAAAGTTAAAGGAACTTTTGAGAGAGATTTGGGAGAGATTTCACATACTTAGAGAGATTTGGGAGAGATTTGAGAGAGATTCTAAATAGAGAGAGATAGAGTGAAAACGATTGAGAGAGACTTCTTTTGTGACCTTTTTGAGTGTTTGGCTTCGCAACGCAAGGTTCTTACACTCTGTTAAGCCTTGTTATGAATGTTATACGCTCTCGAGGGATATGGAATAATGTTTTATTGAGTAGAGTCATCACTTACTCTGATTAGGGTTTAGAATTTCCGAACATGTGAAAACTCTAAGTGATGATTTGTATGAGGAGCGCGAGTTGTACAATAAGAAACATAATGGAAACCCTAATGTACAAGGATTAGATAAGTTGACCGATTTGACTTGTTGACTTTAGTTGACTTTGACTTGGCCAAAAATTGACGGCTGTCACATTATGGTTTATATTCATTTGATGGCTTACCTAAGTTTAAGTTTTAAAAGGTCACATAACTTTTTATTTGTTCCCGAAATAGTCATTATAACCAGGTTTAACCCATACCTGCTGACTTCGCCTACACAAGCACACTATAATTCCTTACTATGACCAGGATTACGAACAAATCAATGTAAAATCTTAAAGTTTTTTCACTTAACTAGTCCAGTCTTTGTTTAAAGTTCTTCTGGTTACGGACACTTAAAACTTCAAAACTGTTATAACTTTTCAAAATGGAATACGAACATTCAAATTTTGATGAGAAAAAATAAGAACATGTTAATGATAGTTACGAATCTGAGAAATGAGTACATGTTAATAATAGTTGTGTACATGGGGTTTCACTTGAAGAACCATTCCTTGAAGTTATTTCCATTCACCAACGTGGATTTTTCCCTTTGAAGTTTTTGAAACACGAAGAGAATAATCTTTCTACAATGAGATTTCAAATATGTTTCTAGGTCAACTGCCACATGGGTTTAGGCTATAAACAAATGAACATTTAGTGAACCGTTCGTGAACCGATTGGTAGGAAGTTCGTTTTATGTTCGTTTATTTAATAAATAAACGAACATGAACACACAAAAACTCGTTTGTTTAGTTAAAGGAACGAACATGAACAATGGTATCATTCTTTCATTTATGTCATTCGTGTATATTCGTTCGTTTAAGTTCATCTATGTTCATTCGTGTTTTATTAAATTACTATATTATATGTTCGTGTATGTTTATATATGTTCAATTGTGTTTGTTTATCTCTATTCGTTTATGCTCATTTAGCATGATCACAAACATAAATGGATGAACATGAGCAAGGTAATTTGTTAAACGAGCGCACTTGAACAAAAAAAAACCCTTTCGTTTATTCGTTCGCGTTCGTTCGTTTGTTCGGCTAACTTAAATGAACGAACATGAATAAGCCTTTGTTCGTGCTCGTTCGTGTAACATCCCAAGTTCAGGTATACCTTGTAAACCTTGACCTTTTGAGTACTTGTCCATTTTTTAGCCCTTTATTGAGAAAAGGTGGTGAATGAGTACGCGGGGCGTATGCGAGTGTACGCTCAGCATACTCATATGTGTGCATTTGACGCGTAAGCCACCTAGTACGCTGGGCGTACTAGGCCCACAGTGAAAACCCTAATTTAGGGTGAGTCCCCTATATAAAGGATATGATGGCCTCATTCCTGGCCACCATCCTCAGACAACAAACCCTCTTGTGCCCTAAACCTTCATTCTTAGATCTTGTGAGTGTATTGGAGAGCCTTTGAGAGTCCTTGTGTGTTCTTGAAGTACGCCCAGCGTAGAGAGCTGGTACGCGCAGCGTACTCCCTGCCGTTGACTTTTTGGTTGACTTTTAGGGTTTGGTCAATTTGTGGACTATTAAGCCCATGGAGGGGTAAAATGGTCTTTTACCCTTCTGTGAGTTTGTAGAAGGGTTTGTTTAGCTTCAGTAAGAGCCGTTAATAATTAGGGATAATTATTGTTGTGTTAGGCGGAGGCTAGACCTGTGATTCGAGTTCGAGATTATTCGAGTTCTTACGAGGTGAGTCTTCTCACTATACTTACCTTGAGTGGTAATCTATGTGTGACCGGAGGGTCTTATGTGCATATACTGTGTATTGAGATATCCTGCTTATTGTCTTTGTGATATATATGTTGTGTATTATATCGAGTTGCCGAGTTGAGGAACCGGAGGGTCCAGCTGAGTTGTGGGACCAAAGGGTCCCACTGAGACACATTGACCGGAGGGTCTTATCTGAGTATAGCCATGAGAGGCTAATGAGATATGTGTGGTATTTTGGGGAACTCACTAAGCTTTGTGTTTATCGTGTTATGTGTTATGTGTTTCAGGTACTTCTCAGGATCACGGGAAGGCGCCGGCTTGATTGTACACACATTAGAGATTGAGTTATGTTTTGAGAGGATCCTGGAGTTGTTATATATACAGTTTTTGGATATGTGTTTGATGACTTGATATTGTTACACTTTTGGGATTTTTGGATTGAGAAAAATGTGTTTTTAAATTGAAAATTTTGGTTTGAAAATTTACGTTGTTACAAGTTGGTATCAGAGCCTTGGTTTGAGGGATTCGGATGCACCTTCCGGTATGTCTGAACTCAAACTGAGGATTTGAGAAAGATTTTCAAAATAAATGAATTTTTCTAAAATGAGAAAGAGTTTTAAGAGAAATCGAGATGGAGCTGTGTGTACAATCAGCCAGAGCCCGAACGGTGATTTCCCAAAATACCCTTACTTATTTGTGTTATGAGATATTTATGGGATGTTAGTGATTCATGCTAGAGGATAGGCTTGGTATTTCATATTTTAGGGCTAGGGTTGCCTGATTGTGATGCCTTAGCTTAGGAGTCGTTGCTATCTGTTATGTGCTTTGAGTATGTGCTGAGTGAGAGTATCGAGCAGGATCACTTAGAGAGAGAATTCTGAGGCGAGGGATAATCTAGAGGAGATATCTAGATGAGTGGTGAGGGGTCTACTAAGAGAGTAGTCTGATATTCGTGAGAGATAGAGTACTTGTGAATTCTCCCTTGTGACTACAGGTGATATGTGTATTTTTATACATATTTTTATATATCATATCTTAATATTTTAGCCTTTATTATTCTTATTTACAACTAAAATGTACTTATAATGCTTTGAATTATAATTTACAGCTATGAGTTGTCGATAGAGAGGAAAATAAAGGATTGGAACGGAAATTGGGCTTAGAAGCAAAAAGAAAGAAAATTGGTGAAGGCAGCCATTACGCCCAGCGTAATATTACTTACGTCAAGCGTACTGCTGAGATGACGACTATGCCCAACGTAGATAAAAGTACGCCCAGCGTACTGGGTTTGGGTCTGAAGAATGGATTGGGATGGTTTTCTTAGTACGCCCAGCATACACCGACTTACACCCAGCGTACGTAAGTCGGTTCCAAAGATTATAAATAGCGAACTTTGGCCTACCAGAAGGGAGAATTCGACTACCATCGATCCTTAGTCGACAAGTAACATATATTTGGCCGTTTTGAGGGTCTAAAAGGAGGCCATAAGGCCGTTAAGCTGGCAGGAGCGAAGATCTGAAGGATTAGAGAGCGGATTCGTGTCGGTAATCATGTGGTTTGTTATCGTGACCATGTTTAGCATTCCACTATGATACTATTATGTTTTTACTTTCTGATTTTGGTGTCAAAACCATTTGCTTTGAGTTTATGATTAGATGAAACCTTGATTATTAGATTAATTGCTATATTTGATTGTTTTATTCATGTTTAATTTATCTTGTTAAGCTTGTTAAAAGATCCTTATGTGTTAATGACAATTATTTTCTGTTAATTATTAAGTATATCGAGTTGTATGAACATCTGCTTGATTGCTTGCCTCTTATGATTTTGATGACCATCAATATTATATGCCTAGGAATAGTGAACATGAAACTAGGGTTAACTAGAAAATAAGTAAATTAATGTGTGAGTATATGTGACGACCAATCACATATAAGTTGATTGAATTAACAAATTTAATTAACTATTATTACAAGTCTTGCTTGATACGAACTGAACATAGGAAACATGTTAGTTTAATCAATTGATCACTGATTGAATTGACTTGTTTGCTAAAGGATTAGTAATATTGAACATGAACCTCATCATTTTAGAAATCGGTAAACATGAATAAATAAATCTGTGTGTGCAATTATCTATGATTTTAAGATGTAATCTGTCTAAACCAAAGTACCTAAAGAGATTTGTCTTCCTGTCAGTTTATCAAGATTTGCTATTTAGTTGTTCGTTTGAGATTTAATAAACCCTTTCTTTACTACTTTTGTGTGTTTTGTGTAACCTATAATCAAACATTTTAAATTAATTCACTACCGTTCCCCTTGAGTTCGACACCCTTGCTTATCAAAGCTATACTATACTCAATCGGGTTCACTGCCTGTAAGGTGTGGTTTAGATGCGATATATTAGGAATTATAAATAACAAACTAGTGCATTAAATATTCACATCAACAGACCAGGTGTGGAAGGTAGTATTGGGCCTGTACTACTGAAAACACCAGATCTGTATGCAACCCAAGTAAGAATCCTTAGGAAACTAAGGAACAACTAGGGATGAGTGATCGAGTGTGAGTATGCTCGAGCGAGTCTCTGATGATTTTTGTGTTGTGTTTCAGAGACATTATGGTGGGTACATGCCACAACCCGGGAGGCAGTGGGACTAGTGAAAATGAGATTTGCAGGATGATTCACGAGGAAGTGGTCGCAGCTATTCGAGCGGAGATTCCTGAGATGTTTGGGTCTATTAAGACCATCCTGATGGAGACATTTGACGAGCGATACGCTGCTGTCACTGAGGCTGCTGTTGCTACAGCCACTGCAACTGTCGCCGCTGCTAGGCCACAAGGAGGTGACTCGTTGTTGTTGTTGGATAAAGTGTCTAAGTCCATAACTTTATTTGGTATATACTTAACCCGACCCGGCATGGTCCATTTGGGTTGCACTTCACCCGAACTATTTGTATGGTTAATTCTTTGAGAATTGTATGTTTATGATTTATTAATATATTATAAGTTATAATATATTAATGTGAAATCATATTATTTAATTAGTATTGATCATAAATTAATTTAGAATTAATTTGATGATCAAAAAGGTGACTAATTAAATATGGGCTCTTGTATTTATATAAGTGTGGGCTAATACTCATTTGGAATGGGCTTGGCATGCATAGGAGTCCATGCAGCTTTGAACCCATGGATCCTTGGAAAGGAAGAGTCATGGGTATTAGGGTTTACATGGATGTAACCCTAATCCTCCACGCTATATAAAGGAGCTTATGATGCTTGAAATGGCACTAAGTGTGTGTGTAAGAAAGGTGGCCAATTTCTACAAGCTAAACATACTCTATCATAGTTTTTCCAAAGTTTGTGGTGATTTGTGACTTCCATTTGAGGCATCCACATTATTGGTGCTTGGCTCTCAAACTCCAAGGAATCAACTCACTATTAAAAGATATGTAATTCTTCTAGCTTTTATGTTTAATGTTCCCCATGCCATGCTAGATAGGTTATGAACCATGGAAAACCAAATTTGCATGTATTTTAGTAAAACGTAGATCCAAGGTTTTTAGGGTTGCATGTACTGATGGGTTTCAGCCATAAGAACTTTCCTATGTGCACATGCAAACCCTAATGCTTGGATCTAGGTTTCTCTAATTGAACATGCAATTTATCCAAGTCTTGCAAACCCTAGATCTAGTGAGTATAATTCAAATTTGATGAGACAAATCAGATCTAGATGATTACCTCTTGTTGCTTGCTTGAATCTTCTTGTTCTTGGAGCTTAGAGTCACAATTGTCACTCCTTTAATGGCTTACAAACACCAACTAGCAAGAGGATGATTTGGAGAGAGGACGTAGGCACAAAATCGGCTCTTAGGAACTCCTTAGGGTTTCTGGTAGCCGATTTCTGTAGCCCTTGGGGTCTTTAAATACTTGAGCTGCTAGGGTTACATCCTGAAACCCTAATTGAATAACTTAGGCCCTAAGCAATCCAAGGATCCTTCTAGATTGAGCCTTGGACGAATTCAAGGAGTACATACACCTTAATTTCGTCCACCCTATATTCATAAGGATCCATAGCCCAAAACCAACTATCACACAATTGACAGTTCCAGTCCCCTTTATTCAATTAATCTCTTTTAGTCACCAAATTAATTCTTAAGGATCCATAGCCCAAAACCAACTATATTCATAAGGATCCATAGCCCAAAACCAACTATCAGCTACGGTCTCCTGTTTGGAACTTTTCCAAGTCACTGCTCCTCCATTAAGGGTAAAGACCCAGCCCGACTGCGAACGGTAGTTGTCCCTATCGGTCTGAAAACTGGCGTCACTGTACCCTCGCACCTTTAAGTCATAACTCCCACCGAAGACTAGAAATCATTCCTTGGTCCTCCGAAGGTACTTAAGAATATTCTTGACTGCGATCCAATGCGCTCTGCCAGGGTTCCCTTGATATCTGTTGACCATGCTCAAAGCGAAGGCCACATCAGGGCGAGTACAAGTCATAGCATACATGATTGAGCCAACTGCGGAAGCGTAAGGTACTCGGCTCATCTCTGCTATCTCGACTTCAGTACTCGGACTTTGAGTCTTACTCAACTTGGCATTACTTTGGATTGGTAACTCCTCTTTCTTTGAATTCTCCATACTAAAACGTTTTAGTACTTTGTCCAAGTAAGTATTCTGACTAAGTCCTATTAGTCTCTTACTTCTGTTTCTCACTATCCTTATTCCCAAAATATAGGAGGCCTCTCCGAGGTCCTTCATAGCGAAGCACTTCCCGAGCCAGGACTTAACCTCCTGCAGTGCCAGGACGTCGTTTCCTATGAGCAGTATGTCGTCGACATACAATATGAGGAAGCTTACTATACTCCCACTGGCTTTGACATATACACATGATTCATCTTCGCTTCGCAGAAAACCAAACTCTTTGACCTTCTCATCAAAACAAAGATTCCATTTGCGAGACGCTTGCTTAAGTCCATAAATGGACTTCTCAAGCTTACACACTCTATTGGGATGCTTCGCATTGACAAAACCCTCTGGCTTAGACATGTAAACATCCTCAGCCAACTTCCCATTAAGGAAAGCGGTCTTGACATCCATCTGCCATATTTCATAGTCATAAAATGCAGCAATGGCCAGCATCACCCTGATAGACTTTATCTTCGCAACTGGCGAGAAGGTTTCGTCGTAGTCAACTCCAGGAGTTTGAGTGAAACCCTTCGCAACCAATCGTGCCTTATAAGTGTGCACATTCCCATCCACGTCAGTCTTCTTCTTGAAGATCCACTTGCACCCGACCGTCTTACGACCTGGTACATTGTCAACCAAATTCCAAACTTGGTTGTCATACATGGACTGAATCTCGCTGTCCATAGCCTCTTTCCATTTTGCAGACTACGGGCCTGCCATGGCTTCCTTATAGCTGTTAGGTTCGTCCAGATTCACTAATGTACTATCACTAATGAATGTATCCCCTTTTGTAGTAATATGAAAGCCATAAAACTGGGGTGGAACACTAACCCTTTCGGAACGTCTAAGAGGTAAGGACTCATCAATCGGTTCAACCAGAGTTTCCTCCTCAGGTTGAGCGCCAGTGTTAGAGGTTCCTTCATCGTTCGACTCTTGAAGCTCTTCAAGATCGATTTGCCTCCCACTGTCTCCTTGGCTTATGAGTTCTCTCTCTCGGAAAACCCCTCTCCTCGCGACGAAGACAACATTGTCACTCGGTCTGTAAAAGAGATATACAAAGGATTTTTGCGGGTAGCCGATGAAAATACATCGCTCACTACGAGGTTCGAGCTTGTCGTGAGTCTCTCGTCTTACGAAAACCTCACAACCCCAAACCTTGATATGTGCCAACGAGGGAGCCTTCCTTGTCCACATTTCGTGAGGTGTTTTGGCAACCTTCTTCGTAGGGACTAAGTTAAGGATATGGGCGGCAGTCTCTAAGGCATACCCCAGAATGAGATAGGTAGTGAAGCACGACTCATCATGGAACGAACCATGTCCAGCAAGGTTCGATTACGCCTCTCAGCCACACCATTCAATTGTGGTGTCCTAGGTGGCGTCAATTGCGAAACAATTCAGCATTCCTTGAGATAGTCGTGGAATTCAAGACTTAGGTACTCTCCACCTCGATCAGATCGAAGCATCTTGATTTTCCTGCCCAACTGATTCTCCACTTCTTGTTTAAACTCTTTGAACTTTTCAAAGGTTTCTGACTTGTGCTTGATTAAGTAGATATACCCATATCTGCTATAATCGTCTGTAAAAGCCACATAGAAGCGATTCGCATCCCTTGTGGTGGATCTAAAGGGTCCACATACATATGTATGTATGAGATCCAATAAACCCTCACCCCTCGCACAAGTGCCAGTGAAGGGCGACTTGGTCATCTTTCCAAGTAAACAAGATTCGCACACGTCATCATCCCTAAGGTCGAATGACTCCAATACTCCATCCTTTTGGAGTTGGGCTATGCGTTTCTTGTTTACATGTCCAAGACGACAATGCCACAAGCATGCCTTATCCATACTATTGTAAGAATCCACACACAACACATCATTTCCTAAGTTATCTACAACCATCACAGTTTCATATATTCTATTACAAGGCAATGCTTCAAAATATAAAACATTATTAAGATAAGCATAAATAGAACCCTTTTCATTATCAAATGAATATCTAAAACCTTGCCTATATAAACCATGAAATGAAATGATGTTTCTTGCCATATCTGGCGAATAGCAACAATTATTCAAATTTAAATCTAATCCATTACTAAGCACTAAGGAGTATACTCCAATCTTGGTCACAGGCGACGGTCTTCTGTTTCCCATGATCAGATTCATCCTTCCATGCTCCACATCCTTATTTCTTCTTAGTCCCTGCAAGTCAGAACATATGTGAAAACCACATCCTGTATCAAGAACCCAAGAAGTAGCATGTGATAAACCATTAGATTTAATTGTGTAAATACCTACAAAGGATGGCTTGATCTTCCCATCCTTGATGGCCTGCAGATATTCTGGGCAGCTTCTCTTCCAATGTCATATCTTGTGGCAGTGGTGGCACTCTGCCTCCTTAGGGTTAGAGTTGGGTTTAGCATAACCAACTTTGGTTCCACTAGAAGAGGTGCCATCTTGGGACTTTCCCTTGTGGTGGCCCCTTGAGGGATCCTTCCTCTTCTTACCCTTCCCTTGCCCTATTGCCAAGACAGGGGCAGCAGCAGGAGTTGGAGTTGATGCAACAGATTTATCCTTGAGGTTGCTCTCAGCAGTCCTCAACAAGCCCTGAAGCTTTCTCAAGGAGACCTCTTCCTTATTCATGTGGTAGGTCATGCGGAACTGGCTATAGCAGGAAGGCAATGGGTGAAGGATGATGTCAATTTCCAGCTCTTCATCGAAGTTCATATTCAACTTCAGCAGGCGATCGACATATCTCTGCATCTTTTGCAGATGAGCGGTAAGGGACTCTCCATTACCCATTTTGGTAGTGATCATCGAAGTGATGATCTCATACCTTTCTTGCCTAGCGCTCTGGTGGTAGCGTTCCAGCAGATCCTGATGCATCTCATAGGGGTACTTGTCCTCATAGGACTTCTGGAGTTCTGCAGTCATAGTCGCTAGCATGATGCAATGGACTTTCGTGGCATCACGCTAGTGGGCCTCATAGGCCGCGATCTCTTCAGCGGTAGCAGTGTCGATGTCAATCTCCTTTAGCTTCTCATCGAGGACATATTCTTTGTCCTCGTAGCGAGTGACCACGCGAATGTTGCGGATCCAATTACTGAAATTGGTCCCATCAAAGATCACTTTCCCACACAAGTTCATGAGTGAGAACGAACCAGAGGATTTTGAACCAGAAGCGTTGTTGTTTGCGTTCGACATCTGAAAAAGGAAAAAGAACAAAGTTGATTAGAAACGAATTTTCCCAATTAATCACCCAAATGAAAAATTAGGGCTAGGAACCAACAACATTATTCACAAATTAGAAAAGGGATGCCGTAATCTAACAAGTAAATAATTTGAAGGCAAGTGAATGTCGATTCACTAATTCTCCACCATGAAAAACGAAAAAGAGATTAAGTTTTAAATGTACTAAAAAACTCCTAGATCTTTTGAGATTCATTGAACTTTTCAATGGCATGTTTAAATCTCGATATGCCCCTCTAGTTTGTGACTAGGATGCCGAGGATCACAAAGCGGGTGTGAATAACCATGCAAATGTACATGGTGCCCTCATTGTTACAGTCACCTATTTGATGTGCCGGTTAGCCACACACACTCCATCGAACTATGACAAACAATGAGTCACCCTTTGCCACCTTTGCTTAGAACCCAATTAATGTGCTGGTTAACCACACACGCTCCATTAACGTCTTAGCAAGGGTACAAAGTGTAAGTTCATGGAATTGCATCAAATTCACTTTTGCCTAAATTAACTAAGATTGGGAATTTTGTAAAATAATTTAGTTACTTTATATAGATTCATTATACTTTTAAATGAGGAAAGTTTGCCCTATCCTACCCGTTCGACTAACGACCCTCCACCAATCAAGGAAGCGGTGGGTGAGAATGGACACCCATTAAACGGCCATTTTATAGGCCATAACCTTATACCCCCTTATATATTGGCTTCGTGAATGAGGCCTACTAACGGTAAGACTAGCATTTAAGTTATACATATATATATTAATCTTATAATATTATAAGTATAAGGTTGAATTTTAAAACTTGTAAAATTCTAAGGTTTGAAATTTAAATAGTTCAAATTAAAACTTTTAATCACAAAATTTAAATTTCAAAACTTGAGGACAAATTTTGAACTTTTCAAAACATAAAGGATCAAATAGCAAATAATATAAATTAAACAATTAATTTAATGATTATCTAAATTTGACCTAGTCAATATTACTTGCAAGATAATTCAACAATTAATTCAAATAATCAATTATTATCAAATAAGGAAATTATTATTTAAACAATTGGTAATTATCTTTTGTTTTGATGAGGATATTGACAAAAAGATGATAAAATTCGGATTTTATTGAATCAAAAGGATTTAGGCAAGTATCCTCAAGCAAAACAGCAAGAAATCCTGAAAATCACTCTGACAGACGCTCCGACTCGCCGAGTCCCCTTATGGACTCGTCGAGTTCATCCTACTCGTCGATTCCACAATGGGACTCGCCGAGTCTGTCAGTCAGGAGGCAGAAAAACGATTTTTCCAAAGCTTAAACAAATAAACAATGCATCAATTCAATAGAAATCAATCAAAGCTCTGATACCACTGATGGGTTTGAGCCATAAGAACTTTCCTATGTGCACATGCAAACCCTAATGCTTGGATCTAGGTTTCTCTAATTGAACATGCAATTTATCCAAGTCTTGCAAACCCTAGATCTAGTGAGTATAATTCAAATTTGATGAGACAAATCAGATCTAGATGATTACCTCTTGTTGCTTGCTTGAATCTTCTTGTTCTTGGAGCTTAGAGTCACAATTTTCACTCCTCTAATGGCTTACAGACACCAACTAGCAAGAGGATGATTTGGAGAGAGGACGTAGGCACAAAATCGGCTCTTAGGAACTCCTTAGGGTTTCTGGTAGCCGATTTCTGTAGCCCTTGGGGTCTTTAAATACTTGAGCTGCTAGGGTTACATCCTGAAACCCTAATTGAATAACTTAGGCCCTAAGCAATCCAAGGATCCTTCTAGATTGAGGCTTGGATGCATTCAAGGATTCCATAGACCTTAATTTCGTCCACCCTATATTCATAAGGATCCATAGCCCAAAACCAACGATCACACAATTGACAGTTCCAGTCCCCTTTATTCAATTAATCTCTTTTAGTCACCAAATTAATTCTTAATTAATCTATGACCAATATTAATTAAATAATATGATCATTCCATTAATATATTATTCTCATAATATATTAATAAATCATAATATCTTCTCTCTTTTCATAAATCACCCTGTCAAGTTGCTATGGTGAAGGCAACCCAAAAGGACCATGCACAACCGGGTCAAGTACTTACCAAATATAGTTACTGGCTTAGACACTAATCCAACATGTACACCATAGGAGTGTTAGAATGCTCAAAACCCATCAGTGGTATCAGAGCCTAGGATTGTTTTCTTGAATACTTGATGCAAACTGTTGAAAAAATCGAAAAATTGAGCTGTCTGGACAGTGGACTCGCCGAGTCCATGGGCGGACTCGACGAGTCCAAGTGCAAATTCATCCTACTCATCGAGTAGGTTCCTGCACTCGACGAGTAGGAGGCTCTGACTGCAGTTTTTCGACTTTTGCTGCTGGAAATGGACTAGAAACATTACCCTAAACTGTTTAGGTGTTTTAAAACTTGTTTTAGATGGTGTAATGGTTATGCTAATCCATTTACAATGGCTAATATCAAAATTCCATGTTTTATATGGGTTCATATGATTCTTGAAATTTTGATATGATATTAATGTTCTTATGAGTTATTGTTAGATCATAGGAATTACTTGCTAAATTGTTTAATGATTAATTCTTGATCAATTATGTGTTTTAATGGAATCCATAATTTGTCCTCAAGTTATGGATTTCCAAATGTCACTTTCTTTAATGTCCATTTAAAACACATAAGTTACATAAAAATGAAGAGTCTTCACTTTTATGAACCATTAACTCATAAGTTATGAAATGAAAAGTTTGAATAGTTTCAAAACTTGCCCTCAAGTTTTGGAATTTGTAAAGTCACACACACTTTAAAATACTTTAATTCCAACCCTTAGGATTTTAAAAGTTAAAATTCAACCCTTATACTATTATAAGATTAATGGTTAATATCTATATATATGTATAAGATCAAGTCGTTTTACCGTCTGTAGGCCTCATTCACGAAGTCGGTCTATCAGGGGGGTATAAGGTTGCTGCCTATAAAATGGAAGCTTAATGGGTGTCCACTCTCACCCACCGCTTCCTTGATCGGTGGAGGGTCGTTAGCCGAACGGGTAGGACAATGACTTTAATTCTCATTAAAAGTATAATGATTATTATAAAGTAACTAAATGTTTTTATAAATTCCCAATCTTAGTTACTTTAGGAAAATGTGAAAATTGTGCTAACCCATGAAATTCACACTTTGTACCTTACCAAGTCGTTGGTGGAGCGTGTGTGGTTAACCGGCACACTAACTTGGACTAGTAAGGATTACAAAGGGTGACTTAATGTTTATCATAGATCAGTGGAGCGCGTGCGGTTAACCGGCACATTGATTAGGTGATAATATTAAGGGTATCAAGTGAATTTGCATGGTTATTCACACCTTGTTTTGTGATCCTCGACATCCCAGTCACAAAACTTAAAGGGCGCAATCGAGATTGAAACATGCCATTGAAAAGTTCAATTAATCTCAAAAGAATCTAGGAATTTCAAAACCAATTAAAACCTAATAATTTATTTCGTTTTCATGGTGGAAATTGGTGAATCGTCATTCACCTACCTTCAAATATGTTATAGCTTAGATTATGGCATCCCTCTTCTAAGTTATAATATATTGTGTTGGATCCTAGCCTTAATATTACATTTGGGTGTCTTATTAAGGACTCTATATATCTAATCTAAACTTGTCTTTCTTCTTTTCAGATGTCTTCCAACAATGCTTCGGGCTCTAACCCTACCGGCTCCTTCTCTCTCATGAACCTTTGTGGGAGAGAATATTCGATGGTTCCAACTTTATGGATTAGATTCGAAACATCAGGATGGTCACTCGTTATGAGGACAAGGAATATGTCCTCGACAGGGAGCTTAAGGAACTCGATGAGTCTACTGCTACTCCTGAGGAGATCGTTGAATACAGGACACATGAGAGAGATGCCACCAAATTGGCATGTATCATGATGGCCATGATGATAGCCGAGCTCCAAAAGTCCTATGAGGACTATTACCCTTTTGAGATGCACCAGAACTTGATGGAAAGGTACCATCAGAGTCTCGTCAAGAGCGGTATGAAATAATTGATGGGTTTCGAGCAATACATCATTCCTATGGTGTACATGCAAACCCTAATAGCTTTTGGATCTAGTTTGTCTAATGAACATGCAATTGAATATCCAAAGCTATAAACCCTATATCTATCATATAAGAATTGAAATAAGGGTTTAGTAATTACCTTTGATTGTTATATAGTAATAACAATCAATTCCTTGCTTTGATTGGCTTCAGAAAGCTTAGTGCCTCAAGTGTTGCACCTCTAATGGAGTCACAAACACCACTAAGCAATTGGATGAAGGAGAGAAGAGAGGGGAGGCACCAAAACCGGCTGGAAACCCTAATCCAAGTGTTAGCCACGTTTTTGGTGCCCAAGGGTTCCTTATATACTTAGGCTATTAGGGTTATCAAACAAGGAAACCCTAATTTGACTACTTAAGCCCTAAGCAGCCCATGGACCCCTTCTGGAACATGCCTTGGACGATTTCTAATGGGCTTCCCCATAGAATTCGTCCAACCTATTATTCCAAGGTGATCCATAGCCCAATTGTAATTATCCTATAATTACAATTCCAGTCCCCTAAGTTTAATTAATCTCTTTTAGTCACAAAATTAATTCTTAATTAATTCTTGACTAATATTAATTAAACAATATGATTTCTCCTTTAATATATTAATCTTATAATATATTAATAAATCATAATTAAACCTTTCTCTCCTTAATTCATCCTACATATTGCTATGGTGAAGGCAACCCAAAAGGACCATGCTCATAATCGGGTCAAGTACATACCAAAATAGTTATGGACTTAGACACTAATCCAACAGTCTCCCACTTGGATAAGTCTAATAACTATTTTGCATAACTTCAGAACCTGATCAGCAATCGTAGCTTTCAAAAGCCGCTGTCAACTCTGATCTTATCAGATATGCGTGTCCGTTAGATAAGGGATCATATATTCCTCCATTTTACAAGATATCGTATAGATACAAGACATGAATTTCGATCATTCTCTCTATACTGTTTCCCGACTTCCAATTTATGACGACTGACAACAGACTACAATTGAACACATCAACTTAGTCCCGGCTTGGCCAAGCGCTTAGGGTGTCATCACTAAATCATCGAGGGGCCCACATATATCGCTTTTATCCCACTTTGGGTAAAAGGAATGGATAAACTTCGACTCAAATGCTTGCTTGCACCTACTAATTGAATCACACACAACAATAAGTTTTATAACACTAAGTTATTGGTGAGTTTACTTATCATCAATGTGCAACTGACCAGCAAATAACAACTCACACGTCTCGGTTTCAAGAACATACAATGTTATCGTCTCACTAATCACCCGTGATAAATCCATGAAGTGATTCAAGTGAGCGTGGTTTTAATCCAATACTTTAATCTTATCAAAGCACTCATGAACTCTGCAGCAAACTTGTGCTATGTCTAAACACTTTAGACAATCTGCAGACAGATTCATGACAGTCTTCCTTCATACCTACTTCCAACGTATGACCAACTGTGGAGGTTTGAATAATCCAGTTATTCTGGAAGTCAAAACATGCAAAGTGAAACGCAATAATAATATTAATCCTATATGGCCCCAAAACTTTTGAGCGTAAATAAAAACACTTTTATCTAAACACCATATTGATTACTCATTATTCATTGCTTACTGTTTCAGAAAATCAACTTATTACTCGAATTATAACCACAATTGTCCCATGCTCCAAGCATGCACACTTTGGTTTCCTATGGTCCATACTTTGTGAAATAGATCAATTGAAAAACCTTTCCAATGAAACTCATTTCACAATCCCCAATCCTTATTATTAGTATAAGAATACCAAATTCTTGCCACTTTTAGAATATGTCAGATTCTAACATTTTATGCAATGATTCTTTCGTAATGTCATAGCACAAAAGTCACCAAGACCCGGCTAATGAAATTACAAGGCATTCTATCGGAAATTGTTACAAGACAATTCCATAGACGTGAAGTCTCACATTCAAAGTACATTCCTTTGAACATCCTTCTCGCATAAAAGTTTCTAATCTAGACATATTTCTTAATATCCAACTCCCATTAATGGAAACATTTCCATATTTGCCATATGACAACTCATTCTTAATAGAATCTTATCTATTCATAATAATGTCAATATAGTCCATCCAGTACTATACTTCCAACTACTCACAAGTGACAAATCCTCAGTGAACCTCAGATCGTCCTTTGATAGTTGTTTAATTATTTTAGTCAAAACCGATTCTAGTCCCTTTTTCCCTCTTAATACCCTAGGCATTTGGAAAATTTTAGGATGGTCAAATATTATAGCATATGCAATCGATCCTATACCCGAAGCGTATTGGACACGATGCATAATGTCTCACATAAAGACGTGATACTTTATCAGCCTTCTGCCATAATATTTTATGTGCCATGTTCCCACAATTCGAACTATGAAGAGGGATGCCGTAATCATAATCGAATTTTGAGAATGCACTATGTATCCTTGACTAAATTTATTAACATTTCTCGATCTAAGCTTTAGAATTTTGAAACGAAGTATAATATTCTCTCCCTTAATTATAGCAAAACAACTTTTCAACCTTTACAACTTTGCAAAGTTAATCTTTGTTTTCTATAATTAATATTGCTAACTCGCAATACTTACCATAATAATCATGCCCCCACTAACATGATGATTATTTTCTTACCAGCATAATACTTATGCTCCCACTAGCTTTGACATGTATTCAGAAAACAATTGAACTTCCAGAAAGCAATGTTTATTGAATTCCTTAAGTTAATACCTAATGCTTTGATAAGCCTTTATCTAAGCTTTTTAAGCTAATACACCTTTGCCTTAGATAGCTCACATGTATGTCTAAACAATTCAGAATTTATGTTACTAAGTCCCAAATGTTCAGACCAATTGCCAAATCTCACAATTCGAGCTATGAAAAGGGATGTCGTAATCATAATCGAATTTGAGAATACAATTTTTCACAATTGCTATCTTCTTAAAATCTCTCTTAGTGAAAGCATTTCCTCACAATCATTTTCATGAAGGAGGGAAACCTTATGACACTTAGATTTTATGATGTATGTGTTCCTATCCATGTGAATTTGTCAAAACGAAGGTTTGCGACAAATCCAAAACCATATGGACTAAACTTGTTCAATCTTGATTTCTTGCCTCATGGTAACACGAGTGCCCACCATGTCTTCCAAGCAACTCACCCCTACATATCAATGTACTTTCCATTGATCAAGGTGCTTTGTCTTTGTGCATTCAAATGAGAACTCATAGAACTCACATGCACAATTAACTCAACTGGAATGGTACAGAAACAAGATAACGTCAACACGATAGGTTATATACCTCAAGTCGTGTGCTAGTGATGATCAATTAGGTTTATTCTTGATTTGTTCTTGAAACCTTTCAAGACCATTAAGACTCCCACTAACTCCTTGACATATAAGATTCTCTTGTCAAGAAACATTACTTGACAAAACAAATATTCAAGAGTTAGTGTAGTTTTTATCAAGACTATCACTTCACATAATTGGTTCTAGTTGGTCTTTGTCTTATCCAAGACATTACAACTTACCAATCTCAAATGTGCAGGAATAAGAAGACTTTTTCCAATTCCACATTTGTTGAGTGTTATAAACCTACTAAAGACTTGTCACTCAAGTCATAATCTTGGAGTATGACTCTTAAGACTTGATATTGGAACGAAGTATGATTGACTTATTGATTTAACTATTTCCATAATTCTCGATTCCTCTTCTTAGACATGCAAATGCACTAAGACTCACTTAGAGGACCAATTGAGAAATAGTTCTTAATCATTAAGACCTATCATAAAACACAATAAAAGGTACTCTCCCTTCTTCTTAGAATAGAGAAACTTTTATCTTTCTGCCTACTTGATTCTTCTTATTCGTTCTGCTATTGATTGAAACTCTTTCAATCAACTCAGAATTATACTTAATCTTATAAGTATAACCATATTTACCAAACTTGAGTAAATCATGACGAATATCTTTATCACTCTTGTGGTGGACTTGATCAAAGCACAACCTAGTGTACTTGATCTCCCAGTCCTTCTCTTGACACTTTGTCAAAATAGTCTAATTTCCAAATATGAAGTTTCTCATTCATCACGCAACCTAGTCGTATGATTCCAAGTTTCTGTCCAATTGAAACTTGGGCGATGAGAATCTTCCCTTATTTGGCAAATTCTCGACATTTCCACAAATAACATAATTAAGAATCAAATCCATTATTGCTAATAATAAAAACAATTAAACATCAATTTTTCATACACACCATTGCAAGGATAAATAAATAAGACAAAATCAAAATTTATTTTATTGCGGAAAATTTGTCCTTACAATGCAATTCAACTGAAAAACTACGCTATTTCATATTTCTTATCATTCTATCCTAACTCTAGATTAGCAGCTCAAAAATCTGATCTTTGAATCCATGCGATTGAAATCCATTTCTTCATGATCAGATTCAGCACGCTTCTTCCTTAAGCTTCCTCTCTTTTCTTCGATCCTGCAAAACATCAAAATGTAATCTTATCACATCATGTATCAATAATCAAAGAATAGGAATTTACAGAGTTAGATAATGGATTTTACCTGAAGTAGAGCTATATTCCTTGACTCTCCCATCTCTTAGATCTCTCAGGTAGTTTGGGCAGCTTCGTCTCCAATGCCTCTTCTCTAGGCAATAAAAGAAAATGGACTCCTTTGGCACAGCACATGGGACAATCTCATGCTTAGTCCTTTCTGGACTTCCAATGTTGCCAGTGTCCATTGAAGTTTGGGAGTTTGATTCACCAGACAAATTTTCTGGACCAGTACGCCAAATCATTGCCGATTCAGCAGCTATAAGCAAATAGGTGAGATCAATGAGGGTCACGTCGTGGTCCATCATATAGTACTCTCTAACGAACTCACTATATGATTCAGGAAGCGACTGAAGAACCCAGTCAACAGCCAACATCTCTGAGATATCGACACCCATCATCCTTAACCTATCAATGTGTGACTTTATCTCCAAGACGTGTGCACACACAGGTTTCCCATCTTCGTGTTTACTTGCCAATAGGGCTTGAGTGAGCTTGAACTTTTCAAGCCTTTGAACTTGTGGGTTGGGGAGAATAATTGGAGGAGGTGTAGGAAGTGAAGCATGACTCTCATTTCCTTGATCGTATCTTGGAACCTCATCTTCATTTGGAAAGCTTGTTCCAATGGATTTGGGAAGACCATTGTAAGATTTAGACATCTACAAAACGGGAGAAAATTCAAGTTAGTTGATAAGAATCCTTGATGTAACACCCAAATGAAACATCAAGGCTAGGATCCAACACAATACTCTACAACCTAGAAGAGGGATGCCGTAATCTAGTTGCAGAATATTTGAAGGTAGGTAAATGACGATTTACCAATTCCCACCATGAAAAACAAAAATGAAGTTTAAGTTTTAAATGAATTGAAACTCCTATGTCTTTTGAGATTCATTGAAATTTTCAATGGCATGTTTAATCTCGATTATGCCCTTCAAATTTGCGACTGGGATGCCGAGGATCACAAACAAGGTGTCAATAACCATGCGAATCAACATGGTGCACTCAATGTCTCTATCACCTAATCAATGTGTCGGTTAGCCACACACGCTCCATTGATCTATGATAAACATCGAGCCACCCTTCACAACCAACGTCAACCCCAACTTAGTGTGTCGGTTAACCACACACGCTCCACTAACGTTTGACAAGGGTACGAAGTGTAATTCCATGGATTAGCATACAATTTCACATTTTGCCTAAAGTAACTATGATTTGGGAATTTGTAAAAGCATTTAGTTACTTTGTACTTCATTATACTTATAATGGAAGGTTTCGTCTTATCCTACCCGTTCGGCTAACGACCCTCCACTAGTCAAGAGTGCGGTGGGTAAGAGTGGATACCCATTCAATCGCCATTTTATAGGCAATTTCCTTAAACACCCCTTATAGACCAGCTTCGTGAATGAGGCCTACTAACGGTAAGACTGACTTTTTACTCATACATATATAATATTAGACTTTTAATGTTACATATAGTATAAGGGTGTATTTTATACTTTTAAAATACTAGGTGGTCTAATTTAATAAATTATACTTTTAATTTAGTTAAATGTAAACCAAAACTTTATGGAATTATTAACTCTCTTTTAATTATACACTTTAATTAATTAATAAAACCATATGGGTGTAAATTGAACTTTTCAAAATACTGGGGTTTTAGAATCTAAATATTACATAATTAAACTATTAATCAAAATTTTAAATTCCAAAACTTGAGGGCAAGTTTTGAAACATTTCAAAACATTAGGGTTTAGAATTTAAATATTTCAAAATTAAACTTTTAATTAAAAATTTTAAATTCCAAAACTTGAGGGCAAGTTTTGAAACTTTTCAAAACATTAGGGTTTAACTATTTAAATTTCAAAAACAAAACTTTTAAGTTCAAATTTAAACTATAAAACCTAAAGGGGAAAGTTGAAACTTTTTCACAAGATAATTCAAATCTAAATTACAAATAATCAATCTTTATCTAATAAAACAAAAGATTATCTAAATTTTGACAATTATCTTCTATTTTGGCAAGGATAATCACCATATATACATAAAATTCGGATTTTATTGATAAAAACTGTTTTGGTAATTATCCCACAGCAAAATAGGCAAGAAAATCGCAAAAACAGGCTGCCAGATCCAAGGACTCGCCGAGTCAAGGACTGGACTCGCCGAGTCGGCCTGATGTAACGCCCGTGTTTCTGGGCTAGGCATTAATGATGATGTAATAGTCTAGGTTAACTTTTGTAACTCATTTTGAAATAATAAGAATGTATTATTTGAGTATTATGTGTTTTGTGCTTAATTGTGTGACTTAATTGAATTAATAATAAAGATAAGCGTAAAAATAAAATGTTAGATAGAACCGATATCGATACATGAAGACGTAGTGGTCGTGACGAGGTTTCTGAATATATAAAGAATGCCGAAATCCGAGTTATAACGAAGAAGTTATGACCTGTCGAAGTTTCGCGACAGAACCGGCACGACGCTGAATGACGTAAAATTTGAATTTAAGATAGAGCGATATCTAGACTTAGTAATCTAAACGAAAGTCGTAGAATACGTTAAACCGAGAGCGTGCATAAAAAGAATGCCCAAATCTGACTTCGTATGAGGAAGTTATGAGTTTTCTAAGTTTCAGCTTAGCAGTATGCAGCCCGAAACTCGAGATTGAGATCGAGTGATATTTATCCAAAACTTTCTAAATGAGAATTGAAGATCTCATCGATAGTATTCCAACGGTAAAAAGACAAACGAAAACGGACGTCAGACGAAGAAGTTATGGATTTATAACGGAGTTTTCCTGTCCCGACCTACAAAAAATAATAAAATAAAAATATAATAAAAATAAATTCAAAATTAGACAACGGAGTCTAAACGAGAGTTGTAGAGCATAATCTCACCTACGCGTGGATATAAAGAACGTCGAAAACGGAGTTCTTATGAGGAAGATATGAATTTCTGAAGTTCGGGGTGCGAACCCCGATACTGTGTCAGAGTTCACGACGTGAATACAGTGTTCACGACGTGAACTCAGTGATTTGACCTTTCAGAGCCTGTCAGACGCAAAATGTGATGACGCATGCAGTGACGACTAAGTTCACGACGTGAGAACTTAAAATTCACGACGTGAGAGCTGAAAAATGGCCATATAAATAGAATTCAAGGGGCAGCCGAGTTTGGTTGCTCTATCCCTTCTCTCTCACTCCCGATACTCTCTCTAAGCCCTATTTTAACCCCCCGAAGCCCTGGTATCATCCCGAGACCCGAAGCGAGTCCCACAGCCCGAAGATCCCGAAAAGAAAAGAGTTTCCGAGCCGAAGCTCTGCTTGCGAGAAGCCCGTTGTGCGAAGATCTTCCGGTTTCACCGAAGAATACTACTCTTAGAGCCGTAGTGCTGTCCGATCATCTTCTGATCAAGTGAGTGTATATTCGTTTTCTTCTAACACATAGATATGAAGTATTCTTATAAAATACGTGCTATGTGTTTGTATATTATTTGTTTATTTGAACTAGTTGTTGAATGGATGTTTTGTACAGGTTTTAAGCTGTATATAAATGTATATATTTTATCCACTAATATGTTGGGTAGAACATGGGTAGTCAGTTGGTGTGTGATGAAATAAAAATGATGAGAGGCCTCGATGTCGTTGTTGATCTAGTCATATAGCAGAGTATGGATGACGACCACGGACTCATTCTAGACAGTCCAGTGGAACACTAGCAGGCTCATAACCTGTAGGTGTTGTGAACGATGTGTTCACCGGTGTACTCTATCCCCCTCATGGTTGCCTTTAGGACATCTATTGCTAAGGAAGCCCCTTTGCAGTAATGTCCGTCCCGATGAAAATCCTAGATTAGGTCCCTTGTAATAGTTGTTGTTTTAGGGACATAAAGTGAGGATAACGGGAATGGGTAATCGGGTTATTGTTGGTTGGTGAAATTAAATATGACTATTTATTGTGGGTTGAAAGCCCTATATGCTCACCAGGCTCCCAAGCCTGACCCACTCAGTTTCTTTGTATTACAGGTAGTGGCGCGAGAGCATAAGTTGGATGACTTATCAAGATCTTTTGATATTAGACTAGTTGTTATATGTAACTGTTGTATGGTCTATCTTTTGTTGTTTACGCTTTTGGTCTGTTTATCGGAACATGACATCCCGAATATTGTTATATAATGAAAATGCATCTCTTGATGAAATGCTTTGATAAACTTTATTTTATCATATTTTGCTTTGGGAACAAATTCCGCAACTCTTTTAAATCAATGGATTTACTCTGAAACTATTTTAAAAGCATAAATGAAACCGGTCTTTTCTGGCCGTGATTTTGGGGATGTCACAGTTGGTATCAGAGCATTAGTTTAAGCGAACTAGGAATTTGTAGGATTTCTAGACTTAAAATTAGAATGCTAAGTGAAGATTTTGAGATAGTGTCTGTTATATTTTAGACACGAGCACTAGTTTATTTTAGGAAAGTTGCCTAAAATGCTTTTATGTGCTAAATGTTATATGTTTGCCATATATGATATTATTTGTTCGGATCTATGGTTTGTTGCCAACCGGATCTGGAAACCTTATGTGTTTAGGGTTCTAAGCGTAGGACTACGGTATTAGAACTAGCATGTAAACGTTTCGGAGTGATAAGGATGATTTAATTATCTATCATCGATGAGGATCTAAATTCACCTTATTCGGTGTATAGATCAAGTATGGCAAGAACAAGAAGCGGAGTTGGAAACGCGAACGAAAACAGGAATCAATAGCCTCAACCACTAGTGATTGAGCAAGCACCTGTTGTAGCTGCTGCACCAGAACCAATCACCATGGCTGGAGTGCAAGCCATGATCCGGGCTATGTTAGCCGAACAAAGGGAAGAAATGCGGCAGATGTTGCATGAAAATAGGGACGAACCTATCATACCCATTGAGGAACCCGAACTGATTCCCGAACAATCGGAGGAAGGAAACAATAGTCGCGCTGTGAGTCAAGTTGGGACTCAAGAAGAACAAAGGAATGACCCGGAAAGGGGAAACAACAAGGATGGGCGAATGTACAAGAATTTCTTGGGCGCCAAGCCTCCAAGTCTTTCTGGAAGCGCAAAGCCTGTTGAGATTATGGATTGGATCTCCGAAATGGAGATGGTGTTTGAAAGTTGCGACTGTAGCAACAAACAGAAGACTGTCTTTGCAGTTAGACAACTGAAGACCGGAGTCTTGAGCTGGTGGAAGTTGTTGGCAGATACTATGCCACGAGGAGAAGCCCTGAAAATGTCATGGGAGGAGTTCTTGGAACATCTAAGGGTGTAGTATTGTTCAGAGATAGATCTGATTGATCTGAACAATGAGTTCCAAAACTTGAAGAAGGGGAGAATGAGCATAGACGACTATGCTACTGCATTCACTGAGAAAATGAAGTTATTTCCGTACCTAGTGCCAACGAAACTCTCCAAGATTGAGAGGTTTGCTAATGGACTGCCTGCCGACTTTGGGACGACAGTCAAGATGGCAGCCACTCTGAAGACAACTGTTCGAGCAGCTAAGAATGTAGAGGCCCAGCAGAAGGAAAAGGGTCTGGAATGAATAGAGGTTGGTGAGAAAAGGAAGTTCGATGGACCTTCAGGGTCCAACAAGAAAAGTAACTTCTCGAAATCTGGTTCGAGAGGAGGAGGAGGCGAAGCGAAATGGTGCGACAAATGTAAGAAGAAGCATCATGGAAAATGTGAGGTAGTGGCCACATGTTTTAAATGTGGAAAGCCAGGGCACTATGCCAATGAATGCACTCTCACCAAGAAAGTTTGCTATGGTTGTGGTGAGGATGGACACATGTCTAGGGACTGCCCGAAAAAGAAGGAGGCAGCAAGACCTAACATTCCACCAAAGCCGAAGGCGAGAGCCTTCCAGATGACACTAGAAGCTGAAGAAGCTGATGTCGCTTCAGGTACCTTTCTCGTAAACGAATTGCCTGCCCAAATTTTATTTGATTCTGGAGCCAACTACTCCTTTATTTTCCATGAATTTGGTAGAAAACTAGCTTTGCCTGTCGATAGACTAGATAATGCTTTATTAGTTGAAGTTGCTAGTGGCAAGTTTGTACCTGTTAGCCATCGTATGAAAAACATCTTAATTGATTTGAATGGGAATAAGTTTCACGAGGAATTATTGCCTATCGAACTTAACGGTTTCAACATCGTGTTGGGAATAGATTGGCTTAGCGCCAACGATGCCGAGATTTTATGCAAGAAGAAGATAGTAAAAGTAAACCTGCCAGGAAAAGAGTCATTTATGGTGTATGGGGACAAACGCAGAGTAAATTCTGGAATCATTTCGCTAATGAAAGCCAGAAAGTGTTTGGCCAAAGGATGTACATCATATTTGGCATTCGTGATCGATGCTAAGAAGGAGAAAAAGGAGATGCAGAGCATTCCTGTCGTGTGTGATTATCCGGAAGTATTTCCCGAAGATCTTCTCGAATTACCGCCTGATAGACAAGTAGTGTTTAGAATAGACTTGTTACTAGGGACAACACCAATAGCAAAGGCACCTTACCGATTAGCACCAACGGAGATGAAGGAGCTGATGATGCAACTTCAGGAGTTATTGGACAAAGGTTTCATTAGACCTAGTTCATCACCCTGGGGAGCTCCAGTGTTATTCGTAAAGAAAAAGGACGGGAGTATGAGAATGTGCATTGATTACAGAGAGCTGAACAAGGCAACAATAAAGAATAGATATTCGTTGCCAAGGATTGATGACCTGTTCGATCAACTACAAGGTTCAAGTTATTTTTCAAAGATCGACCTAAGTTCAGGATATCATCAGCTGAAAGTAAGAGAGCAGGATATCGAGAAGACTGCATTCAGAACACGATATGGACACTACGAGTTTTTGGTTATGTCGTTTGGACTAACCAATGCTCCAGCAGCATTCATGGATTTAATGAACAGGGTTTGCAATCCGTTCCTTGATAAATATGTGATAGTGTTCATAGATGACATTCTGATTTATTCGAAAAGCCAAGAGGAGCATGGCAGACACTTGCGAGAAGTGTTGGAAGTCTTGAAGAAGGAGAAGATGTATGCTAAGTTCTCTAAATGTGATTTTTGGATTCGAGAAGTCCAATTCTTGGGTCACGTGGTCAACCAAGAAGGGATAATGGTTGATCCAGCAAAGATTGAAGCTGTGATGAAGTGGGAACAACCGAAAAGTCCCACGGAGGTCCGAAGCTTTTTGGGATTAGCCGGATATTACCGAAGGTTTATCCAAGGCTTTTCTTCGATCGCTACTCCGTTAACAGCTTTGACTCACAAAGGAGCTACTTATGCTTGGAGTGATAAACACAAAGAGGCATTCGAGTTGCTAAAGAAGAAGCTATGTGAAGCACCGATTCTTTCTCTACCCGATGGAGTTGAAGACTTCGCTGTCTATAGCGATGCGTCTGGTGTTGGGTTGGGTTGTGTTTTGACCCAAAGAGAAAAGGTGATAGCATATGCGTCTCGACAGCTGAAAGAGCATGAGAAGAACTACCCCACTCATGATTTGGAGTTGGCAGCGGTAGTATTTGCTCTGAAAATATGGAGGCATTACCTTTATGGCTCGAAGTGCAAACTTTTCACTGATCATAAGAGTCTCCAATATCTCTTTAATCAGAAAGAATTGAATATGAGGCAAAGACGCTGGCTAGAATTACTTAAGGACTACGACAGTGAGATACTTTACCACCCCGGTAAAGCCAATGTTGTTGCTGATGCTCTCAGTCGGAAAGTCAATCTTGAAAGAAAAAGGCCAAGAGCGTTGAGAATAGAAGTTGTCTCGACAATTGTGGAGAGTATAAAGAAGGCTCAAGAAGAAGCTTCAGAGAAGAATGACCGAAAGGAGGAACGTTTGGGCAAAACGTTAGTGTTTGGTACAAACGGTCATGGAATGAAGGTATTCCAAGATCGTATTTGGGTACCTAAGTCAGGAGGAATAAGAGATCTTCTTATGAAAGAAGCTCACAAAACCATGTACTCAATTCATCCTGGCAGCACTAAAATGTATAGGGATCTGAAACCCTATTACTGGTGGCCGACGATGAAGCTCGACATTGCGAAGTATGTGGCGGAGTGTGTGACCTGTGCGAGAGTCAAGGCACAACATCAGAAACCATATGGGAGTTTAGAACCTTTACCTGTGCCTATGGGTAAGTGGGAAGACATCACAATGGATTTTGTCACTAAACAGCCCAGAACGAAGAATGGTCACGACATGATTTGGGTGGTCGTTGATCGATTCACTAAGAATGTGCATTTCATAGCAGCCAATGAGAAATGGTCTATGGATAAGCTTGTGAATTCTTACGTGAAGGAAATAGTGAGGCTTCATGGTATTCCGTTAACGATTGTATCAGATCGTGACAGCCGTTTCACCTCAAGTTTTTGGAAAAGTCTACAAGAGGAATTGGGTACCAAGTTGTGTTTAAGTACAGCTTACCATCCACAGACTGATGGTCAGAGCGAAAGAACGATACAAACACTTGAAGATATGCTGATAGCATGTACCCTGGAATTCCAAGGTAACTGGGATGAACATTTACCTTTGGTAGAATTCTCCTACAATAATAGTTTCCACTCAAGCATTAAGATGGCACCTTATCAAGCTATGTACGGACAAAAATGTCGTACGCCGTCTTGTTGGCTTGAGGCTGGGGAAAAGCAGTTTATGGGACCGGAGATAGTCCATCAAACTGCTGAAAAGTTGAAAATAATTAGGGAGAGAATGTTAGCAGCTCAGGATCGTCAAAAGAGCTATGCTGACAAAAAGCGAAGACCGATGACTTTTGAAGTTGGAGATTCGGTTTTACTTAAAGTATCGTCGTGGAAGGGACTTATAAGATTTGGTAAAAGGGGAAAGTTAAGTCCAATGTTTATTGGACCGTTTAAAGTTCTTCAGAGGATTGGGAACCAAGCTTACAAGCTGGAATTACCAGAAGAACTGAATGGAATTCATAACACTTTCCATGTGTGTTATTTGAGGAAGTTCACGGGAGAAGTTCCCGACATAATTCCAATTTCTGAATTAAGAATTGATGAGAACAAAAGGTTGATTGAAGAACCAGAGGCAATCGTTGACTGAAAGACTAAGAAGTTGCGACGCAAGATGGTCGAGTTAGTGCTTGTCCGATGGAAACATACTCATGGGCCAAATCTCACCTGGGAGACGGAGAGTGACATGATGACTCGCTATCCGCATTTGTTTGTTGATGTGTGATTCCGGGGACGGAATCATTCTAAGGTGGAGAGAATTGTAACGCCCGTGTTTCTGGGCTAGGCATTAATGATGATGTAATAGTCTAGGTTAACCTTTGTAACTCATTTTGAAATAATAAGAATGTATTATTTGAGTATTATGTGTTTTGTGCTTAATTGTGTGGCTTAATTGAATTAATAATAAAGATAAGCGTAAAAATAAAATGTTAGATAGAACCGATATCGATACATGAAGACGTAGTGGTCGTGACGAGGTTTCCGAATATATAAAGAATGCCGAAATCCGAGTTATAACGAAGAAGTTATGACCTATCGAAGTTTCGCGACAGAATCGGCACGACGCTGAATGACGTAAAATATGAATTTAAGATAGAGCGATATCTAGACTTATTAATCTAAACGAAATTCGTAGAATATGTTAAACCGAGAGCGTGCATAAAAAGAATGCCCAAATCTGACTTCGTATGAGGAAGTTATGATTTTTCTAAGTTTCAGCTTAACAGTATGCAGCCCGAAACTCGAGATTGAGATCGAGTGATATTTATCCAAAACTTTCTAAATGAGAAGTGAAGATCTCATCGATAGTAGTCCAACGGTAAAAAGACAAACGAAAACGGACGTCAGACGAAGAAGTTATGGATTTCTAACGGAGTTTTCTTGTCCCGGCCTACAAAAAATAATATAATAAAAATATAATAAAAATAAATTCAAAATTAGACAACGGAGTCTAAACGAGAGTTGTAGAGCATAATCTCACCTACGCGTGGATATAAAGAACGTCGAAAACGGAGTTCGTATGCGAAAGATATGAATTTCTGAAATTCGGGGTGCGAACCCCGATACTGTGTCAGAGTTCACGACGTGAATACAGTGTTCACGACGTGAACTCAGTGATTTGACCTTTCAGAGCCTGTCAGACGCAACCTGTGATGACGCATGCAGTGACGACTAAGTTCACGACGTGAGAACTTAAAATTCACGACGTGAGAGCTGAAAAATGGCCATATAAATAGAATTCAAGGGGCAGCCGAGTTTGGTTGCTCTATCCCTTCTCTCTCACTCTCGATACTCTCTCTAAGCCCTATTTTAACCCCCCGAAGCCCCGGTATCATCCCGAGACCCGAAGCGAGTCCCGCAGCCCGAAGATCCCGAAAAGAAAAGAGTTTTCGAGCCGAAGCTCTGCTTGCGAGAAGCTCGTTGTGCGAAGATCTTCCGGTTTCACCGAAGAATACTACTCTTAGAGCCGTAGTGCTGTCCGGTCATCTTCTGATCAAGTGAGTGTATATTCGTTTTCTTCTAACACATAGATATGAAGTATTCTTATAAAATACGTGCTATGTGTTTGTATATTATTTGTTTATTTGAACTAGTTGTTGAATGGATGTTTTGTACACGTTTTAAGCTGTATATAAATGTATATATTTTATCTACTAATATGTTGGGTAGAACATGGGTAGTCAGTTGGTGTGTGATGAAATAAAAATGATGAGAGGCCTCGATGTCGTTGTTGATCTAGTCATATAGCGGAGTATGGATGACGACCACGGACTCATTCTAGACAGTCCAGTGGAACACTAGCAGGCTCATAACCTGTAGGTGTTGTGAACGATGTGTTCACCGGTGTACTCTATCCCCCTCATGGTTGCCTTTAGGACATCTATTGCTAAGGAAGCCCCTTTGCAGTAATGTCCGTCCCGATGAAAATCCTAGATTAGGTCCCTTGTAATAGTTGTTGTTTTAGGGACATAAAGTGAGGATAACGGGAATGGGTAATCGGGTTATTGTTGGTTGGTGAAATTAAATATAACTATTTATTATGGGTTGAAAGCCCTATATGCTCACCAGGCTCCCAAGCCTGGCCCACTCAGTTTCTTTGTATTACAGGTAGTGGCGCGAGAGCATAAGTTGGATGACTTATCAAGATCTTTTGATATTAGACTAGTTGTTATATGTAACTGTTGTATGGTCTATCTTTTGTTGTTTATGCTTTTGGTCTGTTTATCGGAACATGACATCCCGAATATTGTTATATAATGAAAATGCATCTCTTGATGAAATGCTTTGATAAACTTTATTTTATCATATTTTGTTTTGGGAACAAATTCCGCAACTCTTTTAAATCAATGGATTTACTCTGAAACTATTTTAAAAGCATAAATGAAACCGGTCTTTTCTGGCCGTGATTTTGGGGATGTCACACCTGACTCGCCGAGTTCATCCACTGACTCGCCGAGTCAGTAAGGCAGAGGGCAAAAAACTCCGTTTTTCATGCAAAAATCGATCAATCAAGCATCAAATTCACTAACAAACAGCCCTAGGCTCTGATACCACTGATGGGTTTCGAGCAATACATCATTCCTATGGTGTACATGCAAACCCTAATAGCTTTTGGATCTAGTTTGTCTAATGAACATGCAATTGAATATCCAAAGCTATAAACCCTAGATCTATCATATAAGAACTGAAATAAGGGTTTAGTAATTACCTTTGATTGTTATATAGTAATAACAATCAATTCCTTGCTTTGATTGGCTTCAGAAAGCTTAGTGCCTCAAGTGTTGCACCTCTAATGGAGTCACAAACACCACTAAGCAATTGGGTGAAGGAGAGAAGAGAGGGGAGGCACCAAAACCGGCTGGAAACCCTAATCCAAGTGTGAGCCACGTTTTTGGTGCCCAAGGGTTCCTTATATACTTAGGCTATTAGGGTTATCCAATAACGAAACCCTAATTTGACTGCTTAAGCCCTAAGCAGCCCATGGACCCCTTCTGGAACATGTCTTGGACGATTTCTAATGGGCTTCCCCATAGAATTCGTCCAACCTATTATTCTAAGGTGATCCATAGCCCAATTGCAATTATCCTATAATTACAATTCCAGTCCCCTAAGTTTAATTAATCTCTTTTAGTCACAAAATTAATTCTTAATTAATTCTTGACTAATATTAATTAAACAATATGATTTCTCCTTTAATATATTATTCTTATAATATATTAATAAATCATAATTAAACCTTTCTCTCCTTAATTCATCCTACAAATTGCTATGGTGAAGGCAACCCAAAAGGACCATGCTCATAATCGGGTCAAGTACATACCAAAATAGTTATGGACTTAGACACTAATCCAACAATAATCTCCTCCATGATAACAACCCGAATGAAGGATGGTGAACCCATCACGGGCCACATGCAGAAAATGCAAAGGTATGTGGACCGTTTGTAGAAATTGAATGTGAACTTCCCTGAGGAGTTGGCAATTGACATCATTTTGCACTCCCTACCCTCGTGTTATGATCAATTCCGCATGACATACCACATGAACAAGGAGGAAGTTACACTCAGCAAGCTTCAAGGACTTCCGAAGACCGCCGAAAGTGGTCTTAAAGGTAAGTCGGTTGTTACTCCTACTACTCCTACAACAACCCCTGTTTTGGCTATCGGACAAGGCAAAGGGAAGAAGAGGAAGAACCCTTCGAAGGGTACCAAGGGAAAGTCTCTTGATGGCTCCTCATCAATTGGAACCAAAGGTGGTTCTGCTAATCCTTCTGCCATCCCTAAGGATGTCGATTGCTTCTATTGCTAGAATAAGGGGCACTGGAAGCGAAACTGCCCAAAGTACTTGCAAGATGTCAAGGATGGGAAAGTGAAACCATCCCATGCAGGTATTTACACTATATTGTCTAATAACTCACCATATTCTAACTCTTGGGTCCGTGATACAGGTTGTGGTATTCATATATGTTCTGATTTGCAGGGCCTAAGAAGAAGTGAGGATGTGGAGCACGGGAAGATAAACTTAATCATGGGGAATAGGAAGGCTTCACCTGTTACCAAGATAGGAGTTTATACTTTGTTGCTAAGTAGTGGGTTAAAGTTAGATTTGAATAAATGTGTTTACTCATCTGAAATGGAAAGAAATATTATTTCCTTTCATAGTTTGTACAAACAAGGGCTTACCTTTTCGTTTGATATTGAATGTGGTGGTATTAATTCTTTCTTTAATAATGTTCTTTATTTTAAAGCATTACCTTGTGATGGTGTGTATGAAACTGTGTCAGTTGTAGATAACCTAGGAAATAATGTGTTGTGTATTGATTCCTCTACTAGCTTGGATAAAGCATCATTGTGGCATTGTCGTCTTGGACATGTAAGCAAGAAACGCATAGGCCAACTCCAAAAGGATGGAGTCTTGGAGTCATTTGACCTAAAGTCAGATGATAGTTGTGAATCTTGTTTGCTTGGAAAAATGACAAAATCACCCTTCACTGGTACTTGTGCAAAGGGTGAGGGTTTGTTAGACCTTATACATACTGATGTATGTGGACCCTTCAAAACCACCACAAGGGATGCTAATCGCTATTATGTGACTTTTACTGATGATTATAGTAGATATGGATATGTCTACATAATTAAGCATAAGTCAGAGACTTTTGAAAGGTTTAAAGAGTTTAAACAGGAAGTAGAAAATCAATTGGGCAAGAACATTAAGATGCTTCGATCCGATTGAGGTGGTGAGTATCTTAGTACAGAGTTCCTCGACTATCTTAAGGAGTGTGGGATTGTCTCACAATTGACACCTCCCAGGACACCACAGCTGAATAGTGTGGCTGAGAGGCGTAATCGGACCTTTTTGGACATGGTTCGTTCCATGATGAGTCGAGCTTTGCTACCAATCTCTTCTTGGGGGTATGCCTTAGAGACTGCCGCCCATATCCTTAATCTAGTCCCTACAAAGAAGGTTGCCAAAACACCTCATGAGATGTGGACTGGGAAAGTTCCCAACTTGGACCACATCAAGATTTGGGGTTGCGAGGCTTTTGTGAGGCACGAGACTCACGATAAGCTCGAACCTTGAAGTGAGAGGTGCATTTTCATCGGCTACCCACAGAGATCATTTGGTTACCTCTTCTACAAACCCAGTGATAATGTGGTCTTTGTAGCAAGGAGAGGAGTCTTTTGTGAGAGAGGGTTCATGAGCCAAGGAAACAGTGGGAGGCAAATTGACCTTGAAGAAATTCAAGAGTCAAGTGGTGAAGGAACCTCAAACCCTAGCAATCAACCTGAGGAGGAAACTCCTGTTGATCCGACTGACGAGTCTGTACCTCTGAGGCGTTCCACGAGAGTTAGGAATGCACCTGAGCATTACTATGGTTTCCATATTACTGCGGAAGGTGATACACTTATCAGTGATAGCACACTGGTAAATCTGGATGACCCTAACAGCTACACGGAAGCCATGGCAGGCCCTGAGGCTGTTAAATGGAAAGAGGCTATGGACAGCAAGATACAGTCTATGTATGACAATCAAGTTTGGAACTTGGTTCACAATGTACCAGGTCGTAAGACAGTCGGGTGCAAATGGATTTTCAAGAAGAAGACCGAAATGGATGGTAATGTACACACTTATAAGGCGCGACTGGTTGCAAAGGGATTTTCTCAAACTCCGGGAGTTGATTATGATGAGACCTTTTCACCAGTAGCGAAGATTAAGTCTATTAGGGTTATGTTAGCCATTGTTGCATTTCATGACTATGAAATATGGCAAATGGATGTCAAAACCGCTTTCCTTAATGGAATGTTGGCTGAGGATGTTTACATGAATCAGCCAAGAGGGTTTTGTCAGTACAGAGTACTCGAATAGAGTGTTTAAGCTTGAGAAATCAATCTATGGATTGAAACAAGCACCTCGCAGATGGAATCTTTGTTTCGATGAGAAAGTCAAAGAGTTTGGCTTTTCAAGAAGTGAAGATGAGTCCTGCGTATATGTCAGAGCTAGTAGGAGTATAGTTAGCTTCTTGGTGTTGTATGTGGATGACATACTGCTCATAGGAAATGACATCCCAACCTTGCAGGAGGTGAAGTCCTGGCTTGAGAAGTGTTTTTCTATGAAGGATCTAGGAGAGGCTGCCTATATCCTAGGGATAAGGATATTAAGAGACAGGAGTAAAAGACTAATTGGACTTAGTCAGAGTACCTACTTAGACAAGGTGTTGAAAAGTTTCAACATGCAGAATTCCAAGAAAGGAGAATTACCGATCCAAAGCAATGCCAAACTGAGCAAGGCTCAGAGCCTGAGTACAGAGGCTGAGATAGCTGAGATGAGTCGATTACCATATGCTTCCGTTGTTGGCTCGATCATGTATGCTATAACTTGTACCCGCCCTGATGTGGCCTTCACTTTGAGCATGGTCAGCAGATATCAGGGGAACCCTGGCAAGCCTCACTGGACTGCGGTAAAGAATATTCTCAAGTACCTGCGGAGGACTAAGGATCGGATCCTTACCCTTGGTGGGAGTGATGACTTGAGAGTAGTAGGGTATAGTGATGCTAGCTTTCAGACTGATAGGGATAACTTCCGCTCTCAGTCGGGCTGGGTCTTTACTCTAAATGGAGGGGCAATCACTTGGAAGAGTTCCAAGCAGGAGACAGTAGCTGATTCGACCTGTGAATCAGAGTACATAGCAGCGAGTGCAGCGGAAAAGGAGGCGATATGGCTGAAGAACTTCATCGGAGACCTTGGAGTTGTACCAGCTATTAAGGAGCCTATGGAGATTTTCTGTGACAGCAATAGTGCGGTTGCCTTAGCCAAGGAACCGAGAGATCATGGCAGATCCATACACATTGACAGAAAATATCACTTCATAAGACATAAGATAGAAGAATGACTCCTTGTGGCAAAGAGGGTATCATAAGAAGAGAATCCTGCAGATCCCCTCATAAAGGGACTGATGAGGGTTAGGCATTTAGATGCGAGGCGCATCGGGCTGAAGGATGATATTAGTTTTACAGATTAGATAGCTATTTCTGAAACCTGTAAAATGTAATCGACATTTGATGATGAATAAAAGGTGTATTTATTTATAAGTAAGGTGTTACTGTCTTTTGTCAATTATTTACTATTGTTTCAGCTTTGCATGTTTTGACTTCCAGAATAAATTACTTTATTCAAACTTCCACAGTCGGTCATACGTCGGAAGTAGGTATGAATTAAGACTGTCCTGAATTGGGCTTGTAGATGACTAAAGGTGTTTAGCCATAGCAATGGTTGCTACAACATTCATGAGTGCGCATAAGTTCTGAGTATTGGAATAAACCTACGCTCACTTGCATCACTTCATGGAATTTATCTCGAGTGATCGTGAGACGGTAATATCATATAAGTCTTCAAACCTAGAGATATGAGTTGTTGCCTATGAGTTGGTTGTGCATTGATTGCACAAAAACGCATCAGTAACTTGATGTTATAAAACGTGCCTTTGTGTATAATTCAACAAGTAGTAGAACAAGTATATGAGTCGAAGTTTATCTGTTCCTTCTAGTCCTTGGAGGATTAGAAGCGATATATGGGCCCCTCGATGATTTTGTTTTGACCTATGTACCGGGCCCGGTCAGAACCTAATTGATGTGTTCAATTTAGTTCTATGTCAAACAAATCGGAAATCGGGAAACAAACTGATGGACAATAAGTACGACGTTGTTCCATGTATTTATCCGGCTGATATCTTGAGAACAGAGGATTATATGATCACTTATCTAAAATGGCGCTTCATAGTTTAACAGAGTTTTAAGAGCTATGATTGCCGGTTGGTTCCTGAAGTCATATAGGCAAATATAGTTATTAGACTTATCCAAGTGGAAGAATGTTGGATAAGGTGTCTAAGTCCATAACTTTATTTGTTATATACTTGACCCAACCCAGCATGGTCCATTTGGGTTTCACTTCACCCGAACTATTTATATGGTTAATTCTTTGAGAATTGTATATTTATAATTTATTAATATATTATAAGTTATAATATATTAATGTGAAATCATATTATTTAATTAGTATTGATCATAAATTAATTTAGAATTAATTTGATGATAAAAAAGGTGACTAATTAAATATGGGCTCTTGTATTTATATAAGTGTGGGCTAGTACTCATTTGGAATGAGCTTGGCATGCATGGGAGTCCATGGATAGTCCATGGAGCATTTAACCCATGGATCCTTGGAAAGGAAGAGTCATGGGTATTAGGGTTTACATAGATGTAACCCTAACCCTCCACACTATATAAAGGAGCTTATGATGCTTGAAATGGCACTAAGTGTGTGTGTAAGAAAGGTGGACGATTTCTACAAGTTAAACATACTCTCTCATAGTTTTTCCAAAGTTTGTGGTGATTTGTGACTTCCATTTGATGCATCCACATTATTGGTGCTTGGATCTCAAACTCCAAGGAATCAACTCACTATTAAAAGGTATGTAATTCTTCTAGCTTTTATGTTTAATGTTCCCCATGCCATGCTAGATAGGTTATGAACCTTAGAAAACCAAATTTGCATGTATTTTAGTAAAACATAGATCCAAGGTTTCTAGGGTTGCATGTACACCATAGGAGTGTTAGAATGCTCAAAACCCATCAGTTGTTCCGGGAGTTCATCAACACGAAGCCACCAGAGTTTGATGGGACACGGGATCCGATTGTTGCGATGAGATGGATCTCTGATATCGAGGGATGTTTTTACACATGTTCATGCCTAGATCACTTGAGAGTTCGGTTTGTGCTGAACCAGCTTCGCTTGGGAGCGAAGGACTGGTGGAAGTTTGTGACAGCCAACTTTACCTCTGCAGATCTTGCTGCAGTGACATGGGAGAGGTTTTTTCTGATGTTCCGAAACAAGTATGTTCCCCCAGTGGAGAGGGAACGATTGGTACAGGAGTTTCTGTCTCTCAAGAAGAAGACAGAGTCAGTGACTGAGATTTCGAGGATGTTTCACGAGAGGGCGATGTTTTGCCCTGAGCACGTGTCCACTGAGCAGTCACGTGTGAGCCGATATTTGAGCATATTGAGGAGGGATATACGAGAGTTTGTGGCAAACTCGTCATACAGGACATTGGTTGAGCTTCGGGCCATTGCCAGGAGGAGAGAGATTAAGCTTGAGTTGTAGACCAGGGAGGAGGAGGAGTCCCGAGGTAGGGACCGGAGACCAGTGCAGTCACAGCCGGCGACGAAGCGGGCTAAGCCCGCTGATACCAGA
The DNA here is from genome assembly GCF_052849685.1 of Lactuca virosa. NCBI lineage: Eukaryota > Viridiplantae > Streptophyta > Magnoliopsida > Asterales > Asteraceae > Lactuca > Lactuca virosa. Next base: position 204,095,482 of record NC_136434.1, read on the forward strand.
GTTGGGGGCCAGAAGGGCCGCACTTGTCACAAGTACGGAAAGAGTCACGAGGGGTCGTGCCGTGCGGGGATTTGCTACAAATGTGGCAAAGAGCATGGCGAAGGATTGCCCCAAAGGGTTTTCAGTTTGCTTCCACTGCAACCAGACCGGCCATCGGAATGCCGAGTGCCCTCAGCTCGTGCAGGGATCAGCACAGGGATCTGCACCTGCTGCTTTGTGTGCTACTGAGAGTCGGCCAGCAAAGGCCGAGACACCGAGGGTTCGTGGGAGAGCCTTTCAGCTGACAGCAGAGGAGGTCCGCGCAGCACCTGACATCGTGGTCGGTATATATTCTTATTATTATTCTTTTGAGATATATGTGCTTATATTGTGTCGTGTATAGGTACTTTTCTTGTGAGCTCTGTACCTGCTTTGGTGTTATTTGACTCGGGTGTGAGTCGATCTTTCGTGTCCGTAGCTTTTAGTTGTCACATCAATATCCGACGTGAGGCGTTGAGTCGGCCTCTGAGGGTTTCTATAGCCGACGAGCATGCGGTTTTTGCTACTGACATGATCCGCGAGTGTATACTAGAGATTTTTGGTGTTAAGTTTCCAATAGACCTGGTACCGATCGCTATGGGTGATGTATGTGTTATAGTGGGCATGTACTGGTTGAGTCGATTTGGAGTTGTGATAGCTGCGAGCGATAGTTAGTGACTATATGAGAGCCTAGTGGGGGAGTACTTATGGTGTACGGTGAGGGTACTAGATCTGGATCAGCCTTCTGCTCTGCTGCCACAGCGAGACAGAGTTTACAGTAGGGTTGCATGGGATTTTTGGCGTATGTGATGGATACGCGGGTTGCTACAAAGAGGCCTAGTTCTTTCGCCGAGGTTCCGATAGTATGTGAGTTTCCATTAGACCTGGCAAAATCTGACACGACACGACAACCCGACACGAACCCGACACGAAGTTAGCAGGTTAGGGTCAGAGATTTCGACCCGTTTATGTACACGGGTTGACACGACACGACATGATAATTAAACGGGTAGGGTTAGGGTCAAGACTTTCAACTCGAAGATGACCCGTTTAATATATATATATATATATATATATATATATATATATATATATATATATATATATATATATATATATATATATATATATAAATTTCAAATTTTTATAAATATTTTCAATATTATACATTTGTAGTGGCCCAAATTCAAGAACTAAAAGTAAAATTCAAAATTTCAAAGTGACTTAATTTTACTCCTCCTCACTACCTATCTCATTTGCTTCCTAACTCTAACTCTTTTCATTTTGCTTTCTAAACTTACTACTACCTTCGTCCCATATTTATTGTCCAATTTTGACTTTTGAAGTCTTTATTCTTCAAATTTGATCTCAAATATTTTTGTTTTTGATATATAACACTTAATGCAAAATATATGAATGGATTGTGTTTTTAATGTCTTTTCATTGTTATAAGTTTTATCAAGTAATTTATAACACAAATAAAAATATTTAAGGTAAAAGTAGAAAAATAAAAACTTCAAAAGTAAAAAATGAACAATAAATATGGGACGGAGGGAGTATAATTTTTTTTTTCCGTTTTACCTCCCAACTCCAGCATTTCACTTTTTCATTTTTTTCCTCCATGACTCTTACTTTTCAACCTTTAAAATGTTTCAACACGGCATGACACAACATATTTATAAGGTTTAAACCTTAACCCGAAACCCGACACGAAATCGACACGAAAATAAACGGGTTGACACGACACGACACGATAATTAAACGGGTCGGGTTAGGGTCAAGCACTCTCAACCTGTTTAATGTCTTGACACGACATGAACCCGACACGACACGACACGTTTGCCAGGTCTAGTTTCCATATGTTTTTCCCGAGGAGTTGCCATGTGTGCCTCCCAAGATGCAGGTGGAGTTCCGGATTGATTTGGTTCCGGGAGCGACGCCTATCGCCAAGGCACCTTATCGCCTTGCGCCACCAGAGATGCAGGAGTTATCCTCACAGCTCCAGGAGCTGCTGGGGAAGGGTTTTATCAGACCGAGTAGCTCACTGTGGGGAGCCTCGATCCTTTTTGTCAAGAAAAAGGATGGTTCGCACTGAATGTGCATTGATTACCGGGAGTTGAACAAGCTAACGGTCAAGAACCGTTATCCACTTCCGAGGATCGACGATCTATTTGATCAGTTGCAGGGGTCATCTTGGTTCTCCAAGATTGATTTGAGATCTGGATATCACCAGATAAGAGTTTGCGAGGAGGATATTCAGAAGACGGCCTTTAGAACTCGTTATGGGCACTACGAGTTTGTGGTGATGCCTTTCGGGTTCACCAATGCACCGGCAGCGTTCATGGACCTCATGAACCGGGTGTGCAGGCCTATGTTGGATCGATCGGTGATCGTGTTCATCGACGATATCCTAGTGTATTCGAGATCCAGAGAGCAGCATGAGGAGCATCTTAGAGAGATTCTTGGAGTGTTGAGGACGGAGAGGCTTTATGACAAATTCTCCAAGTGTGATTTCTGGTTACGAGAGGTCCAGTTCCTGGGACACCTCGTTAATCATAATGGGATATTGGTCGACCCGGCCAAGATTGAGGCAGTTATGAGTTGGGAGGTGCCGAGATCTTCGACCGAGATCAGGAGTTTTCTGGGTTTAGTCGGCTACTATCGGAGATTCATTAGAGATTTCTCTAAGATTGTCGTTCCTCTCACCAGGCTGACCCGGAAGGGTGTTACCTTTACTTGGGGTCCCGAGCAGCAGGCCTCATTTGAGACCCTTCACCAGAGATTATGCGAAGCCCCGGTGTTAGCCCTTCCCGAGGGAGTGGAGGACTTTATGGTTTATTGTGATGCTTCTATATCTGGGATGGGCACGGTGTTTATGTAGAGGGGGCACATGATAGCATATGCATCGAGGCAGCTGAATCCTCATGAGACGAGGTATCCCACCCACATCCTGGAGTTGGGGGCGGTGGTGTTCGCCCTCAAGATTTGGCGTCACTATCTTTATGGTGTCCGGTGTACCATATACACGGACCATAAGAGCCTGAAGTACCTGATGGATCAGCCCAACCTGAATATGAGGCAGAGGAGATGGTTGGATGTAGTGAAGGACTACGACTGCGAGATCTTATATCACCCAGGCAAGGCTAATGTGGTAGCCGATGCCTTGAGTCGCAGAGCCGAGAGCGCTCCGATCCGGGATGTGTGTATGAGGATGACGGTGATGACTCCAGTCTTAGATACCATCCCATAGGCTCAAGTGGAGGCTGTGAGACCGGAGAACCGCAAGAGAGAGCGTGTGATTGGGCAGGTTTCCGAGTTTATGTCGTACAGTCGTGGGCTTATGACTCTCCATGGATGGATTTGGGTGCCCTATACCGGTGGAGCTCGCCGTGTATTGTTGGAGGAGGTGCATAGATCGAGATTCTCGATCCACCCAGGAGCCACAAAGATGTATTTGGATCTGCAGAGAGATTACTGGTGGCCCTGTATGAAGAGAGATGTGGCATGGGTAGTTGAGAGGGGCTTAACCTGTCGTCGGGTTAAGGCCGAGCACCAGCTCCCTCATGGCAAGCTGCAGCCACTAGAGGTTCCCCAGTGGAAGTGGGAACAGATTTCCATGGATTTTATCACCAAGTTACCGAGGACTACGCGTGGGGTTGATGCAATTTGGGTGATTGTAGACCGGTTGACTAAGAGTGCTCACTTCGTTGCCATCAGTGAGAGCTCTTCTGCAGAAAGGTTGGCCGAGATCTACGTACGAGAGGTGGTGGCACGGCGTGGGGTACCGACATCGATAGTGTCAGATCGGGATGTGCGTTTTACTTCTAGGTTCTGGAAGAAGTCTCATGAGGAGCTGGGTACCCGACTGCACTTCAGTACAACCTACCACCCACACACGGATGGGCAGAGTGAGCGGACGATTCAGACGCTTGAGGACATGATGTGTGCGTATGTCATGGACTTAGGTGGAAGTTGGAGCACTTATCTACCCTTGGTCGAGTTTTCTTACAACAACAGCCATCATTCCAGTATTGGAATGCCTCCCTTCGAGCTTCTATACGAGAGGAGATGTCGAACTCCCATCTGTTGGGGAGAGGTGGGGCATAGAGTGATGGGGAGCACTGAGATAGTGCTCAAGACGACCGAGCAGATTCAGCAGGTCAGACAGGGATTACTAACAGCCCAGAGTCGTCAGAAGAGTTATGCAGACCGGAGACGATCCGAGCTAGAGTTCCAGGTTGGAGATTTTGTCCTCCTGAAGGTATCCCCGTGGAAAGGGGTGATCCGATTCAGGAAACAGGGCAAGCTGGGACCTAGATACATCGGTCCTTTCAGGGTGACCGCCAGAGTGGGTAAGGTAGCTTACCGGTTGGAGCTACATGCAGAGTTGATTCAGATTCATAACACCTTCCACATGTCCTAGTTGAGGAAGTGTGTAGCCGACGAGATGACAGTGGTACCATTAGAGGACATTCAGGTGGATGCGAGCCTGAATTATATTAAGACCGATTGCGATTTTAGATCGGAAGGTGAAGGTTCTAAGGAACAAGGAGGTGCCCCTGGTTTAGGTCCAGTGGTAACATCGTAAGGGGTCCGAGTGCACTTGGGAGCCGGAGTCCGAGATGCGAGAGCAGTATCCAGAGTTATTTCCAGAGCATGACTTCGAGGGCGAAGTCTGATTCTAGTGGGGGAGAATCGTAACATCCCAAGTTCAGGTATACCTTGTAAACCTTGACCTTTTGAGTACTTGTCCATTTTAGCCCTTTATTGAGAAAAGGTGGTGAATCAGTACGCGGGGCGTACGCGAGTGTACGCTCAGCGTACTCATATGCGTGCATTTGACGTGGAAGCCACCTAGTACGCTGGGCGTACCAAAGGGTACACTGGGCGTACTAGGCCCAGAGTGAAAGCCCTAATTTAGGGCGAGTCCCCTATATAAAGGATTTGATGGCCTCATTCCTGGCCACCATCCTCAAACAACAAACCCTCTTGTGCCCTAAACCTTCGTTCTTAGAGCTTGTGAGCTTGTGAGTGCATTGGAGAGCCTTTGAGAGTCCTTGTGTGTTCTTGAAGTGAAGAAGAAGCTTTGGAGAAGAAGGAATGAGATTCCAGGCCCTTGGATCTGAGCATATCTGTGTTGGGAGCTTCACATAAAGGTATAAAGCTTCAAGCTTTCTCACTCTTTTGTTTTGTGCATCATAGTAGAGCATTTTAGGGTTTTTGTCCCAAACGTTGGAGACTTTATGAGATATTGAGCTCCTAAGACTATGATCAACCCCTTTGAGTGTAATTAGTGGTGCAATGTCATAAAAATCCAATCTTACTCGTTGGAATCAAGCCATGCATGAGATATGAGCTTTTGAGTTAAAAGAGTGAGTGTTTTGTGTGTTTGTTACCATATCAGCCATGCAAAGGCTTAAAGTCACTGACTTTATGGAGTAAAAGCTATTAGGGAGTCCAGATCTGTGATATGAGCCAAGGTCTTAACTGATTAAGACCAAATGAGTGAGAAGAGTGAAACTAGGACGTACGCTGGGGGTAATCCCAGTACGCGCAACGTAGGCGTCGAGCATCCTCGATGCCTGCATGGCAGCCGAGTACGCCCAGTGTAGAGATCTGGTACGCGTAGCGTACTCCATGTCGTTGACTTTTTGGTTGACTTTTAGGGTTTGGTCAATTTGTGGACTATTAAGCCCATGGAGGGGTAAAATGGTCTTTTACCCTTCTGTGAGTTTGTAGAAGGGTTAGTTTAGCTTCAGTAAGAGCCGTTAATAATTAGGGATAATTATCGTTGTGTTAGGCGGAGGCTAGACCGGTGATTCGAGTTCAAGATTATCCGAGTTCTTACGAGGTGAGTCTTCTCACTATACTTACCTTGAGTGGTAATCTATGTGTAACCGGAGGGTCTTATGTGCATATACTGTGTATTGAGATATCATGCTTATTGTCTTTGTGATATATATGTTGTGTATTATATTGAGTTGCCGAGTTGAGGGACCGGAGGGTCCAGCTGAGTTGTGGGACCAGAGGGTCCCACTGAGGCACATTGGCCGGAGGGTCTTATCTGAGTATAGCCATGAGAGGCTAATGAGATATGTGTGGTATTTGGGGAACTCACTAAGCTTCGTGCTTACCGTGTTATGTGTTATGTGTTTCAGGTACTTCTCAGGATCACGGGAGGGCGCCGACTTGATTGTACACACATCAGAGATTGAGTTATGTTTTGAGAGGATCCTGGAGTTTTTATATATACAGTTTTTGGATATGTGTTTGATGATTTGATATTGTGACACTTTTAGGATTTTTGGATTGAGAAAAATGTGTTTTTAAATTGAAAATTTTGGTTTGAAAATTTACGTTGTTACAGTTCGGTTCGTTTACAACCCTAACGTTGGAGTGCCAAATAGGACTAATTAATCCATGTATACTATAGCGTGCTATTGTGTAGGTCAAGTCAACATATTACAGGTTATACCCATTCATAGTAACTATTTATGGAACAAATTTAAAGTTATATTACCTTTTAAAACTTAAACATATTTAAGTGACCGAATGAACACAAATCAGAAAGTTAACCAAATTCGATCATATATGTTGCCACTTAGGACTGTGTTGGACATGTCAGCAGGTTACGAGATATACTCGATCATAGTGCCATTTTGGGAACAAATAAAAAGTCTGGTGACTTTTTATATCTTAAGCTTAATTAAGTGAATAAATAAACACAAATCATAAACTTAAGTGACAAAATTCGTCCTTAACCCTTTTTTTACTAATTTTTGTCAAAGTTTTCATTCTTTTACAAATTTTATCTAGATATTTTCTATTTATTTCACATGTTTATTTCTATGTGTTTTTAGGAATTTTGGTTTTATATTATTTTAAGAATTTTTTCAAATTTTTTCATTTTTTTAGATCTTATTTTACTGCTAAGTTTTGCACGAATCTACTTATACAAAATTATTTTTCTTTAAATATTTGTATGTATGTTTTTAAAGAGTTTTTTGTTTTACAAATTGTTTTTACTTTGGATTACTAAAAGTTAAAGAAATGTTGTTTTTTATACATCTAACTTATTATTAGATTTCTACAATGTATTTAGATAAACAAGTTAAAAGAATGAGTCAAGTTGTACAAATTGTATTTGAATATCATGAACATACTCATCATGGTTTGGTTTAATGAATAATTCACAATTATAAAAGATAGTCAACAGCCATGCATGACCCCCTAACATGAAACATAAGAACATTAATACAACTCAAAAATATAGAGGGAATCTACATTTTTCTTGACTCTAAGCTTTCGTCTTTTTCTCCAATTTCTAAAAACGTGGCGCTAAAAAAATTCATATATGCATTTCAGTAATATCTTACATGAACAAAGCTAAAAACAAGAGTAAACAAGAATTCCACGAAGATCCATCGACACATCCAAGAAACCGTGGGGACGGAAATTACTTAAAAACCTCACAATGATACATAATCTTGATTTTACGGATATAGAAGCAATCATGATAAAATTGGTATTTTGATGAAATTATCTTAAAATGACAGATTTTATAAGTTACATCATAAATGGCAATCCACTAGATTGTCCTTTAACTTTTATATTATATATTTTAGTTTTTCTTTTAGAACGGCTTAAATATTTTGTTGATTTGTATTTACCATATAACTTGAATCAATGTTTCAAGATCTAATGCAGCCTATTCAAGCTCTTCAAATAGCGGATGAACAAGAACTCAACCAACATCACCATAACTAAAATCAGTATAACTCACTTTCTTTAGGGTATCGTTAATTGTTGTTTCCATAGTCAGCTCAGTCTGTAGACAAATCGACTACAATAAATAATCGATAACTTCAAGATCGAAGTATAAAACCCAAATATCACGATAGCGATTCAACGGAATATAAAACTATTTGAATAATCAACCAAGAATAAATCGAACGATAAAAAAAACACGCGATATTTACGTGGAAACCTAAATCGGGAAAAACCACGGGCGGAGGAAGCCGAGAACCAGTTTACTATAATATTCAGTGTTTACAGAGATAGAGGAAAGAAAAACAAATATATCAAATATATATTTGTATGAATATGAGAGAAAGATGAAGATGTAATTTGAGGTGTGGTGTTTTTAATAAGCTTGGTTTCATTTCCTTTTATAGGCAAATGAATGTATGAATTCAATTGTCTATTACCATCCAAGCTTGACAAACATGCTACCATCCATTCTTGACAAACATGCTACCACCCATTCTTGACAAATTAAAACCACATGTGTAGAATGGTATTCTAGAAATCATCCAATGTTGAAGTTTGAAGGAAACTTCCACAATCTCCACCTTGACTTCAAATGAGACAGGATGAAAAAACTTTAACTTGCACAATGATCATGCAAAACAGTTTATCAACAGCTCATCATACTCCAAATCTCTATAAGAATCTGCAAACACCATATGAGAAAAAATTGATTTCGAAAAGTAAATATACTTCCTCCACCACGAGCCTATCAGGCTCAAATGCGATCTGAAACACCCACCAAATCCAAACATGCTTTGAATTTGGCTATTGGAAGACTTTTAGTGAACATATCAGCAGGATTATCATTGGTGCTGATCTTGTTTACTGTAATATCGCCTTTAGCAATAACATCTCTGATGAAGTGATAACGAACATCAATATGCTTCGTTCGATCATGGAACATTTGATCCTTCATCAGAAATATTGCACTTTGATTGTCACAAAAAACAGTGTTAACAGATAACTTGTTTGAAAGCTCACCTATCAACCGTTTCAACCAGAGGGCTTCCTTCACTGCTTCCGTAGCAGCCATGTATTCGGCTTCAGTGGTGGATAACGCTACAGTAGATTGTAACTGCGCTTTCCAGCTAACTGCGCAATCACCCAAAGTAAACACGTACCCTGTAATCGATCGTCTTTTATCCAAGTCCTTTGCATAATCGGAATCCACATAACCAAGTACTCCATTATCGGTTTTTCCAAACCGCAGACATAAAGAGGAAGTACCTCGCAAGTAGCGAAAAATCCATTTAACAGCAACCCAATGCTCCTTTCCTGGATTCGCCATGTATCTGCTCACCATGCTTACCGCATATGACAAATCTGGACGTGTACAAATCATAGCATACATAAGAGATCCTACAGCGCTGGAGTATGGTACCTTTGCCATGTATGCTATATCTTCTTCGGTGGTAGGACTTAAGGCGGATGATAGCTTGAAGTGGGCTGCGAAAGGAGTGTTGACTTCTTTTGCGTCATGCATATTGAAACGGTGCAGAACCTTCTCAATGTAGCTTTGTTGAGAAAGGTATAGAGTTCTTGCACTACGGTCTCGCACTATTTCCATTCCTAGAATTTTCTTGGCAGCACCCAAGTCCTTCATATCGAACTCAGCATTCAACTGGTCTTTTATCTTTTGAATCTCCTTTATATTCTTCGCTGCAATTAACATGTCATCCACGTATAAAAGTAGATAGACCATTGAACCATCGTCACACTTTTTGTAGTAAACGCAGCTGTCGTAGGTGCACCTTTTCAGCTTGTGACTGGTCATAAATGAGTCAAACCTTTTATACCATTGTCGAGGAGATTGCTTGAGGCCATAAAGAGACTTCTTCAATTTGCACACGTAGCTTTCCTTGCCAGGAGCTACAAAACCTTCAGGTTGTTGCATATATATCTCTTCCTCAAGCACACCATTTAAGAATGCTGTAGTAACATCAAGTTGCTCTAATTCATAGTCATGAGAGGCAACTAATCCCAACAAGACACGTATTGACGTGTGTTTCACAACCAGAGAGAAAATGTCGGTATAATCGATACCTGGGATTTGACTGTAGCCTTTGACTACCAAATGAGCTTTATATCTTGGTTTGTCACCAGGGTGGATAGCCTCCTTCAACTTGTAGACCCATTTGCACTTAACTGTCTTCTTACCCTTTGGAGCTGGAACGAGATCCCATGTGCCATTTTTCTGAAGAGATTCCATCTCCTCGTGCATGGCAACCATCCACTTATTAGAATGTTTGGATTGAATGGCCTCGTTGTAGCTTGTGGGCTCCAGAACAGACTCAACTTCATTGGCAACTGTAAGTGCATAAGCGACAGAATTGGCTTGAACATATCTCTTTGGAGGTACAATCTGTCTGCGAGGTCTATCTCTTGCAATGGAGGGACTGTGAGGTCGGCTTGGAGCTTCGGCTAGCTCATGAGAAGAGGAATGTTGATTATTCGAGGGTTGAGAAACCTCGACACGTTCATGAGACTGGTCCTCGAAAGATGAATTTAAAGGAAACTCCACCTCCACTCGAACTTTGTCTTTTTCCGAATTTTCATTTTCTCTGGTCTGAATGTTGGAGACAGGATGAAGCATGGCTTTTTCATCGAAGGTCACATCTTTAGATGTCAAAACCTTGCTTAGCTCCGGGCTCCATAATTTGAACCCTTTAACACCTGTCGGATATCCGAGAAAGACGCATTTAATTGCCCTCGGTTCCAATTTACCGTTATCAACTCGGGCATATGCTGGACATCCAAATGGAATCAATTTCGTGTAATCAGCAGGTTGGCCGGACCAAAGCTCAAATGGGGTCTTCTTTTGAATAGCACGAGAAGGGGAACAGTTGATAATGTAGCATGCGGTTGAAGCGGCCTCGGCCCAAAAAGACTTCGGCAACTTCGAATGAGATAGCATGCATCGGACCTTCTCCATGACGGCGCGGTTCATACGTTCCGCTACGCCGTTCTGCTGTGGTGTATGAACTACGGTGCGATGCCTCGTAATTCCTTCCCTACGGCAATAGGAGTTGAATTCTTCAGAACAAAATTCCAGTCCATTATCAGTACGAAGGTATTTCACTTCAAAACCTGATTGCTTTTCAACCAATACTTTCCAATCTCTAAAAGTTTGGAATACTTCTCCCTTTGACTTCAAGAAGAACGACCATACCTTTCTTGAGAAATCGTCAATGATCGTGAGCATATAAGAGGCTCCACCTTTCGATGTAACCTTCGCTGGTCCCCATAAATCAGAGTGTATGTAGTCAAGTGGCCCTTTCGTCGTATGTTTGCCACCGATAAAACTCACTCGCTTCTGCTTTCCAAATACACAATCTTTACAGAATTCAAGTTCGATTGATTTGTGCTCCCCGAGCAACCCCCTTCGACTTAGTTCATTCATACCATGGTATGACATGTGAACAAGCCTGAGGTGCCATAAACGAGAGCGATCAACGTTGGAGAGGGATTTAGAACATACTGAGACTTCGCCGGAGATAACTTGCCCATCCATAATGTAAAGGTTTGCGGATTTTCTAACTCCTCGGATGACCACAGAACCTTCCTTGAAAATATGGAGTTTCCCGTCTTTGCCAACAAACCCGTAACCTTTCTTCTCGAAAGTACCGAGACTTAGTAAATTTCGCCTAAGACCGGATACGTGCTTCACATCTTGAATCGTTCGAACAACGCCATCGAACATGCGGAACCTGAGTGTACCCCGTCCAATAATACGACACGAAGTGTCGTTACCCATTAGAACGTGGCCTTCGTTAACCTTTTCATATGAATGAAAAACGCTTCGGTTGGAGCTCATATGAAAAGTACACGCTGAATCAAGTACCCACTCACTCGTGGTCATTAAACCGTAGTCTGAAACGGATAGAAGCTCGCCATCGGAACCAGTTTCGGCAACATCGGCTTCAACGGTGTTATTGGTTGTTTTTCCCTTTGCGATTGCCTTTGCTTTCTCCTTGTTCTTTAACTTGAAACATTCATCGATCAGATGTCCCTTCTTGTGGCAATAATTGCAATACTTGCGATTGGCTTTGGACTTAGATCTAGATCGGTTTTGTGAAGAGCTACCTCTCTCGTTAGGTCTCCCTCTGATGTTGAGACCTTCGACTTTAGAATCGCTGCTACTGTTCCCAACTATCTGCTTCATCTTTTCCTTTGAATCAAGAGCAGTCATTACCTCGTCAAGGACAAGAGTGTCCCGAGAATAGATAATGGTGTCACGAAAGTGATCATAGGAGTCTGGGAGAGAAGATAATAAAAATAACGCCAAGTCTTCATCTTCGTATTTGACGTCCATATTCTCCAGATTTCCTACAAGCTCTTTAAAGGTAGAGAGGTGATCAGACAAAGAACTACCTTCACCCATCTTTAGGTTAAAAAGTCGTTGCTTCAAGTGTAGCTTGTTGGGCAAGCTTTTCGTCATAAGTAGCTGCTCGAGTTTTAGCCAGAGAGCCGCTGCGGATGTCTCTTTCAACACATCTTGGAGAACGTCGTTAGAAAGATGCAGACGGATCTGCGACGACGCCTTCAGATCTTTCATCTCCTTTTCCTCAGTCGACCAAGTTGCCGGCATTTTCTCCATTCCTAATAGTGCTTTGTGGAGATCCATTTGGATCAACACATCTTTACTTGCCAGAGAGGGAATCTTGTGTTTCTGTCAAGTAAAGGAATATCGTACTTCATCGATGACATGGTTGAAAATAGTTTTTACGAATCGTTATCGGAAAACCCGGATAGCTCTGATACCAATTGTAGACAAATCGACTACAATAAATAATCGATAACTTCAAGATCGAAGTATAAAACCCAAATATCACGATAGCGATTCAACGGAATATAAAACTATTTGAATAATCAACCAAGAATAAATCGAACGATAAAAAGAAAAAACACGCGATATTTACGTGGAAACCCAAATCGGGAAAAACCACGGGCGGAGGAAGCCGAGAACCAATTTACTATAATATTCAGTGTTTACAGAGATAGAGGAAAGAAAAACAAATATATCAAATATATATTTGTATGAATATGAGAGAAAGATGAAGATGTAATTTGAGGTGTGGTGTTTTTAATAAGCTTGGTTTCATTTCCTTTTATAGGCAAATGAATGTATGAATTCAATTGTCTATTACCATCCAAGCTTGACAAACATGCTACCATCCATTCTTGACAAACATGCTACCACTCATTCTTGACAAATTAAAACCACATGTGTAGAATGGTATTCTAGAAATCATCCAATGTTGAAGTTTGAAGGAAACTTCCACACAGTCCAATGCTCCTATTCTTCTTTGTCTTCACTTAATCAATCTTCTTCCACATTTTATGGAACAAAATTGCTTTCAGTATCAGGGGCGGATTGACTATGTTGCATGGGGTGGCACGGGCTACCCCTTGAATTTTCTAATCAAATGTAAATTTAGTGAAAATTCGTCAAAATCCGTCGCAAATCCGTTGGAAATCCCCCACAAATCCGTTGACAATCTATCACAAAGTCTAATAATTGTGAATTTAGTGTAAATTCGTCGGTTTATTGACGATTTTGTGACGAAAACTGCATTCAGAAGTGAGTTGTTTTAGTAGTGCAACCCCTAAAAAGTTTGTGCAGCCCCTGACTTTTTTTTTCTGAATCCGCCGTCACTACCTCAAGCAACAAGTGCCACTTTCTCCATCCGTAAGCATGATTCAAAACATACCTTTTTTTATGGTAAGTTGTATTTTCAATATCTGATTAATTCTAGTTTTGGTCGCATCTATCCAAATGACAGTGAAAAACTTATGGTGGCATCAAAGAAGGATCGTCAAAGAACCAAATAAGTGAATTTTACCTAGTTTCATTGAATTATGTGAATATGATTCATGTTTCTAGTGCTACTGATTTATGTGAATGTCATTCACCTCATTTGAGTGCTATTACTAGTACCTTCTGCTACACTACCGGTTGAGTCGGACGTTTCATCGATAATTTGGCGAGCAATACCAAAATACTAACCCAACTGGCAAGCAAAACTTTAAATAGCACCATAAATTAATACACCACAAATATGTTTCCGCTCAATTTTTTAGTATACCTCCACATGAGATGAGAATACCTTTGTATTTGTCAAAAGATCAAATGTACAAAGTGGATGATTACCAAGATAATATGGTAATATTGTACTTTCCCTCATGAATTAAAATTAATATGGTAACATTATACCTTCCCTCATGAATTAAGGGGTGTTTGGATAAATTAGATTATAGTTTATTAGCTTATTGCTTATTAGCTTATTTGTGGTGTGAATAAGCAATAAGCAAGGGGAAGATGTTTATTAAAATCAGCTCATTTAGCTTATCTCTGTCACAATAAGCTGATTTTTAAGGATTCTTATCCAAACACTTAAACTTAGCTTATTGTGGTGGTAATAAGCAATAAACACCCTCTTTTTCACTATCCAAACACCCCCTAAAATTAATGTGTTCCATATTTTAATGAAATAAACGTTCTTTCTATTGATGGAAAGTTTTACACTAAGAAATCTAGTTTATTAGCAAAAATTGAACAAAACATAGGAAAGATGGAACTCTCATTCCTTAGAATTTCCGTAGCCCATTGTTAAAATTGGAAAACAAAGACCAAAATTATAATTGAAGTTGTAATGAAGACAAAACTTAGTCCTTATGCTTCACTCAAAATTGCAAGTTTAGTCAAGCGTTTCATTATCTCCTAATATAATCCTTAAGTTTGTATTTTGTTGCAAATATGATCCTTGTGCTTTACTTAAGAATCAATATTTCATTATCTCCTAATTTAGACCCTAGTCATATCATATAGTCCTTGTATAACTAGGGACTAAATTTGCAATTTTGGATAAAATAAAATAAAATGTTCAAATTAGCCGTAAAAGTTAAAACCCATGCCAGTTTCTTGGAAAGTATCACCACAATATATATACATCAACCAATTAATCACATTATAGCATCCTCTTACACTATAAGATTAAAATTAAGTCAACCAAACATCAAAACATCTCTCATTCCATTCCAGGCTTCCAGCCATGAATCCTTCACTCTTTCCTTCTAACTCCTTCGTCACCATCTTCATCCTAACCTTCATCCTCATTCCATCGGTCTTCTCCTCAATTCAAACAATCTCCTATTCCGACCACTGCAATTCCTTTGCTCCCGAAGCCATTCCGACCACCACCATATTCACTCGATACCCGTTTCTCGAACCCGTAACCAGTCATTACACCGGTGGTCAAAACATTCTCGGCCTTGATTCCCCCTCACAAAGGTCCATCTTTTTCACACCCACAAGCAACTTCAGAACAAAAACTTTCAACACATACAAAATCCAAGCTGAATTAAGTTTCATTTCATCAAATATATACCGATTCCATTCCAACAATTCACAATTCTATCACCCTTTAGTGTTTCACTTAGATGGATTCTGGTCGGTTTCCACAAACAAACTTTGTATGGTGGGGTCCGCTCGTTGGTTTTCCAAAAAGGGTAATCCGCTTATTCTTAACGCTGTTCTTAAGCTTAATTTCGCTAGATTTATAAATTTGAATAATAGTTTAGTAAGTGGAATCTTGGAGAGTTTGGCTTCGGTTCACGATTCCAATTACTTCGAGCCGATTTGGATAATCGGATTCCCTCGTGTGGCTCAATTCAGATACAATTACTTGTTGGTTTCTAACGAAGAGTGTAATGGGCAAAATGGTAATTTCTCTCAACAACATTCGGTAGCTAGTATGCAATCTTTAGACTTATGTTCGATTTTTACAAATCAATTCAAGACTTACAAGTTGGAGAATCAAGATAGTGGGTACCCACTTTCCTTTCCGTCTTCGTCTTCTTTTTTATCGTTATATGCGATTCAATGTTCATTACAAGAAAAAAAGTTACGTTTTTTAGTGGAATTTCAAGATAGAAGGAATAGTCGTTATGATCAATCTTTCAATCCAAATATAACGTTAATTGGAGATGGAACATGGAATGGAACAAACAACGAGCTTTGCATAGTAGCCTGTCGTATCTTGAATCAAACCGACCCTTTGGAAAGTGCTCATGTTGGAGATTGTTCGGTCAGGCTGACCGTATGGTTCCCGGGAATTCGGTCAATCAAGAATACGCATGCAACCGAAGGTCAAATTTGGTCAACTAAAAAAGCGGGTGATGAAGGGTATTTTGAAATGGTTAAGTTTCAAAGCTTTGATCATAGTTTGGAGAATTATGGGTCGAAGTATGAGTTTACGGAATGGGGGAAAATAGGACGGTTTTGCCCTCGGAGGAATTATTTTAAAAAGGAAGGGACGTATCCTTCAGGGTATGATGGGGATATGAGTTTCGACATGTCTGTCAAGTACAGAAACATGGATTCCATGGGTTCTGCAATTCCGAGCTTTGTAGGGGATCACCCTCGAACAATGCCAGGGGAATCACCCTCGGCAGCCATCCGTTACATTAGTACGCTGAACATCGGTTATGAAATTACCTTCGGAATGTTTGTTAATTCAACATCGGAATCTGGGATTCCGTTGTTATCTTCTAATGGTAGAGTGGAGATATCTGCGGAAGGGGTTTATGATGGTGAAACGGGAAGACTCTGTATGATTGGTTGTAGAAGTTTACAATCATTTGGAAAGAATTCGAGTTTTGACTGTGAGATTGTGGTGCGATTCCAATTCCCAAGTATCAATCGGAATAACGGAAGCTTCTTAATCGAAGGAAGACCCTGTTTGTTTGCATCTTAATACCACTTAATAAGGGGTAGGTCTGAATCTGTATAATTCAGAACGTTTGTTTCCTTCTTATTTTTGGGTCTTAATCTGTATTTTACCACTTACCGAATCAGACTTGAGAGCCCATCTGAAAAGAAAAAAAAGACGTTCTAGCCCTCCTCACATCTGTTGTTCGTTTGGTTCTCTCGCCTCACGACCTCTCTCCCATACCCTCGCCATCGAAGACCTTCCTCCCCATCGCAATCTTCCGTCGTTGCCACCCTCCCCAATGTCATCTCCGTCCGTCGCCACACTCACTAGCACCATCTTCGGCCGTCTCCACATCAGGTTCGTATTTATCCCTCTTTTTTTCTCGTTTTTTTCTTATGATATTGTTTCAAATCCTTACATGTCCTCGTCTCCGGTGCCACCGTCGCACATCAGAGCTTCGACGCCTCTTCAGGTATGTAACTCGTTCTTCATTAGTCCCTGATTTCTCTTAATTTTTGTTGCAATCGACGATAAGGCTGCAATGCTCTCCTCGAAATCTGATAAAATCGGCAATTTCTCTGGTGTGCTGATTTCATCTCATGGTCTGATGTGTCTATTTATGAAAAAATTGTTGTTAAAATAAATAGTTCATGTGATTTGTTTATCTGAAATGATTAATTTATGTGATTTTTTGGTCAACTTTTGATGATATATGAGTGATAGAATGTTAATGGTTCTTAAGTGTGCTCAAGATCTGTGCCATCGAGTTGGATTGTAAGTAACCATCACTTGGCTATAAACATAATTATTCATTAAAAAATGGTACAAATCTGGGGTGTTCTTTGTTTGCAGGGGGCTGAAGATCATAAAGGACAGAGATGACTATTTCCTCATCCACTACCGAGAAATTCAAAGACATTTAGGTTGAAGAACTTTGTTGTAAATATCTATGAATGTTTTTTTGTTCATTGTCATGTATGTATGTTTCTATTGTCATGTAGCATGGTAATAAATTTACACCCAACTTATGTTTTTTTATCACATCTGTAATTTATCCATCATTCTTCTTCATCAATCAGTTGTAACAGTATGGAATTCACTATACCATTGGGAATTGATGTTAATTGTTAATTTGTGGTTAAGTTTTGGTTGCAATCTCAATTTAGTGTCAAATCTTAATTATCAATATGAACAAAAAATACTTTCTCAAACAAATGTTTTCATCAGAAACCTCAAGCACTCTTCTGTAGAATTTTATTTGGATTTTAATTATTCAAGAAGTTGTTTGGTTATTGTATAAACAAAAACGTTGAATTCAACAAAAAAATAGCACAAAAGGGTAAAAATGTCGTCTTTATCATTCAACACCATAATTCAGATGTTCCAACCATACAACGTTTAAAAATTCAGATCTTAAAAGTTCAGACCCTCTTAGAAATTCAGATCTTAAAAGTTCAGACCCTCTTAGAAATTCAGACCTCTTAAAAATTCAGATCTTAAAAATTCAGATTCTGCCAAACAACCCCGAAGTATACAAAGCTTACGTGAAAAAAACAGATGTTTTGTATTTCGACAAATTATATGTAACTTCTCTCACTTACACAAAAACAGAAGCAATGAAATCGATATGGAGAATGGATTTGGAAATCATTATGGATTTGATTTCAGTGACACTTTCGTGTTTTTTCATTGTCCTACAACTTTTTCATGTCAAGAAGAATCCCGAAATGATTCCACTGATTTCGGTTTTGATGATGGTGATTCTTACACTTGGGTACATGGAACTCAAAACTTGGGAATGACGATAACAACGGAAACGGACAAAAACATTGGAATCATGAGATACTGACTTTTGTAATCTGTTTACCGATTTATATAATTGGCGGATCGATCATGTTGCTAGCGAATTGGAAGAACAATGATTACATTATCTCAAGCAGTCGATCAATCTGGGGTGATTTGAGGTCTTGTACAGGGTTAACACTAGACGGATTCCTATTCCCACAAATCGTATTTAACATGTTTAAGATTTCAAAGGGGAGTGCTTTGTCTGGTTTGTTTTATGTAGGGAACACGTTTGTTCGATTACTGCCTCATGTGTATGATCTTTATAGGGGTCAAAAGAACATCAGTCATCAATTTGATCGGTTCTATTTATATGCAAATCCAAGAGCAGATTTTTACTCACCTTCTTGGTATGTTTTCATTGCTTGTGGAGGCGTTGTGTTTGCAGTGATCGTGTTCTTGCAGCAACGTTTTGGTGGTCGATTTATGCTTCCGAAGAGATTCCGGGAGACTGTTGAGTATGAAATGGTACCTGTGGTAAGTAATGAGTAATCGATCATTTGAATTTCTAGGATTTGTAACCGAGAGAATAATTTTCATTTTTCATATGTAATCTATGCATTTTTCTGTTTGTAGTCAATTAATAATCTTAATTCGAAGATTTTCGTACCTTTCCCCCGATTGGGAAAGAATTTATTCATAACCTTTTCATTTATGGATCGTCTTCGGCCTGAATTACACGGATCTCGATGGGCCCATGAAAAACATTCAACGTAAGAAGCCCAATTCTAAAACGCTCCTCCATCAAAACCCCTTAAAAGCTTAAACGTCTCGCCGTCGCCTCCGGCGTTCCACTACATTTCAATATGCCGTCAATGATCCGATCGTGCGGTTCTTCCATCCGAACACTCATCAACCGCCATCTCCGCCCGACTGTAGCTGCAACAATCGTCCAAACGGAAACGCCGGGGAGTAGTTACAACTTCCATAATCTTCTCCCTAACAGTTTTGCTCCACAAACAGTGTCTTTTTCCCGTGGATTTAGTAATGATGCCGCCGGTTACTCGATGTTGAAGGAGGCTGCTTCTGAACGACGCAAGGAGAACATCGATGAAGCGAGTATTACCGAGGATGAGGATCGGAACGAGGATGACGACGATATGGACGACTCGGAATTCGATAGTGATGATCCTGCTTATGAATTTGAGTTTGAAGAATGATGACGGAATAGTATCTGTTATGATGCAGAGGTCAGGAATAACGTTTTTTCTTTTTTTCTTTTTTTGCTTTTTTTTGTCAAATGTAACTTGAAATTGATTAATAAATTTAGATCTTATAGGATTATAAAAAAATTATCCACTAAGTATTTATTATTATGAGAATTTTTTTTATATAGTTTCATTTTTATTAATAAAACTCCTTTTTGGAGTAATTTGTTGTTTTTTACGTTTATATTAATTGTAATTGATTATTCAATATAATCGTATGGACATCGAATTATCTATTATTAATCCTTGTGTAATTGTGTCTGATATTTTTTGCTGGTTTTTGTTCAACTACTCAATAAGAACTCTATCTGCTCGTTCTAGAAGGGTTGTTAGTTCTAGAGGTTGCTGATAGCTACCTGAGGCCGCCTCCATGCCAGAACTAGTAACCACCTTTTGTGACACTTTGTGATGTTTCCCTTTATCGCCAACACCTGCATGAGTTTAACTCCCCATTATCTTTAATCAAGGTATCATAATTTTAGTTGTAGGATCACGGTTAGTCTTTAGGACCACTATTCCCGTATTTTTAGTATTTCTTTTACTTTATGCAATTGCATTATGAAGGGTAGAAGAATTATGTATAAAGCATCTATGTTAATGATTTTTTTTTTTTTTTTTGGAGTTTAGCCATTTTGAATTGGTCTTATCTTGAAGATTGACCATCTCGATTCTGTTAAATCGGTCTCTATCAGTTGCTAATCATTTTGTTCTCAAAAGTCATTTTAAAAAACTTGCCATATTTTCATGGTTTTTTTTTGCTTCAAAGACGTAATTCAATTTTTTTTTGGAATGTATTAAAATAAAATATTAATACCATAAAGGCATAGCAAGGAGCTAGGCAAAAGAGGCCAAAACAAAAGAGTTTACAAATAGGAAAACACACAAATGCCCCAAGAAAAAATTTGGTTCCAAATATCCACCGCAAATAAGCACTTAACTAACACATGATCCATCGATTCCACTATTTCATTCATACAGAACCCACATCGATTGGACCTATTGATCAACCCCTTGGATTCAAGCTCCTCCAGAACATGGATGCGTCCAAGGTTTGCCCACCATACGAAACAACTGACTTTTAAGAACTTCACTTATCCAATCTGTTGTAAAATACGACGGATCCAAATTGACTTAAATAATATTAGCTCAATACGGAATGGGATCAAAAATTATCAAAGCGTAATAATCACAACGTAATACGAATAAAATAAATAGAATAGAGACACAGGAATTTACGTGGAAACCCAAATCGGGAAAAAACCACGGGCGGAGGAAGCCGAGAAACAATTCACTATAATTTGCAGTGTTTACAGGGATTATGAAAGAGATTACAAAATAGAGTGGGAGAGCTAAAATACACGGTGGTGTATCAGTATATATATGTAATACTTTTCTATATATACTTGGATAATTTTTGGTTGTGTTCTACCTATTGTTCTGCTGCAACACAGATATTTATAGGGAGAGTAGCCGTAAAGTTTCTTCCAATTAACACCAAATTGCCGTAATGTTTGACAACTTTCTTACCGTCCAAATTTGCCGTCCATTGACAATAATAAACAATTGTTTAGCAAAACAATTATTTGGCCGACTGTTGCGTAGTCAAAGAATTCAATTCAAATGAAGCCGCCATTTTTGACATATCAATATATATGTCGTCCATCAATATTCAATTACCATATATATTACTATTCATAGTCAAACTATGAATAGTAAATGATAAGTTACTGAAATAACCCCTGAACTATTTGCCACTTGCTAATTTTGGAGGCAACTTTTCCACAATCTCCACCTTGACATCAAAATTAAGCAAGTCATGCTTTACGATTAGTCAAAACCTATAGCTCACCAAACTCTAAAACTTCCATAAGAACCTGCAATTTTATATAGAGAAAAAATTGTTTCCGAAAAAATAAATAATACTTCCTCCACCACGAGCCTTCAGGCTCAACTGCGATCAGAAACACCCACCATGTCCAAACATAATTTGAACTTGGCTATAGGAAGACTTTTAGTGAACATATCAGCGGGATTATAATCTGTATGAATCTTGTCCACAACACAATCACCTTTTTCAATGATATCCCGCACAAAATGATAACGAATATCAATATGCTTTGTTCGGTCATGAAACATTTGATCTTTACTCAAGAAGATAGCACTCTGGTTGTCATAGAAAACTGTGGTCACCTTTATTCTATCATCGAGTTCTCCAAATAACCCCTTCAACCAGATATCTTCCTTAACTGCTTCTGTAATCGCCATGTACTCTGCCTCGGTAGAAGACAGGGCAACTGTAGACTGTAACTGGGCTTTCCAACTAACAGCACAACCATTTAGAGTAAACACATACCCTGTAATTGATCTTCGTTTATCCAAATCTTTGCCATAATCTGAATCAACATATCCGAACACCCCAGTGTTAGATTTACCAAAACGTAAACACATAGAAGACGTACCGCGTAAATAACGAAAAATCCACTGTACTGCTTTCCAGTGTTCTTTCCCCGGGTTCGCCATGTATCTACTAACCATGCTAACAGCATAAGCCAAATCAGGGCGCGTGCAGATCATAGCATACATCAAAGATCCAACAGCACTAGAGTATGGAACACGTGCCATGTAAGCCATATCAGTCTCATTAGTAGGACTCAAAGCGGATGATAGCTTGAAATGAGCTGCAAAAGGTGTGTTGACAGACTTTGCTTCGTGCATACTGAAGCGTCTTAGGACTTTCTCAATATAACTTTTCTGAGAAAGATGCAAGATCCTAGACTTCCTGTCA
Source organism: Lactuca virosa (assembly GCF_052849685.1). Taxonomy (NCBI): domain Eukaryota; kingdom Viridiplantae; phylum Streptophyta; class Magnoliopsida; order Asterales; family Asteraceae; genus Lactuca; species Lactuca virosa. The sequence continues at coordinate 204,117,861 of NC_136434.1, forward strand.
CGAATAATTTCCATACCTAAAATTTTTTTTTTTGGCAACTCCTAAGTCCTTCATTTCAAATTCAGCTTTCAACTGGTCTTTTAACTTCTGAATCTCCTTCATATCTTTCGCTGCAATCAACATGTCATCCACGTACAAGAGTAAGTAGATCTTTGAACCATTGTCACCTTTCTTGAAATAAACGCAGCTATCATAGGTGCACCTGCTGAATTTGTGACTGGTCATGAAAGAATCGAACCTCTTGTACCATTGTCTAGGAGACTGCTTGAGGCCATAAAGAGATTTGTTCAATTTGCATACGTAATTCTCCTTTCCAGGAACTACAAAACCTTCAGGTTGTTGCATAAAAATCTCTTCCTCAAGCTCACCATTTAGGAAAGCTGTAGTGACATCAAGTTGTTCTAACTCAAAATCATTAGAAGCAACCAACCCCAACAATACACGAATGGAAGTATGTTTGACAACTGGGGAATAAATGTCAGTGTAATCAATACCAGGAATCTGACTGTAGCCTTTAGCTACTAACCGAGCTTTGTATCTTGGTTTATCATTTGGGTTGACAGGTTCCTTGAGCTTGTAGACCCACTTGCATTTAACTGGTCTCTTCCCTTTCGGAATAGGAACTAAATTCCAAGTACTGTTTCGCTGCAAAGATTCCATCTCATTTTGCATAGCGAGCATCCAATCATTTGAGTCTTCAGATTTGATAGCCTCGTCATAATTTGCAGTCTCCGTTGCAGACTCAATATTATCAGCAACAATAAAAGCATAGGCAACCAAATCAGATTCAGCATACCTCTTCGGAGGAATAATCTGTCTTCTCGGTCTATCTCTTGCAATGCTTGGAGTAGTAGCTTGTGGTTGTGAAGGTGTTGAATCTTCACCAACAACATGCTCATCCGACGAAGAAGAATCTTGATGCTAATTTGTACTCTGATTAGTGGTAGGTGAAGTAGGAAGCTCCACCTCCATTTGAGCATTCTCTTTATTTGCTTCGGATGATACATCTGATGCATCTGTTCTTTTAGAAGAGTCAGCAACTGGTTGAAATATAGCAGACTCATCAAAAGTAACATCTCTTGAGATGATAATTTTCTTCAAATCAAAGCTCCATAACTTGTAACCCTTTACACCTTGATTGTACCCAAGAAAAACGCATTTGATTGCTCTTGGTTCTAGCTTCCCATTGTCAACTCGTGCATACGCTGGACATCCGAATGGTTTTAAATCTGAATAATTTGCAGGTTTACCGGACCATAATTCAAACTGAGTTTTCTTCTCGATTGCTCGTGACGGTGATCGGTTGATAACATAGCAAGCAGTCGAAGCAGCCTCCGCCCAAAAAGACTTTGGCAATTTGGAATTAGAAAGCATACACCAGACCTTCTCCATAATGGTGCGATTCATCCTTTCAGCTACACCATTTTGTTGAGGTGAATGGACTACTGTGCGATGTCGAGTAATGCCTTCCTTTTGACAATAGACATTAAACTCTTCTGAGCAAAACTCAAGTCCATTATCCGTACGAAGATACTTTACCACCAGACCTGATTGCTTTTCAACCTGAACTTTCCAATTTCTGAAGGTAGAGAAAACGTCTCCTTTATGTTTTAAGAAGAAAGACCACACCTTCCTGGAGAAATCATCAATAATAGTGAGCATATAAATAGCTCCACCTTTTGAAGCAACTCGAGCTGGTCCCCACAAATCCGAGTGAACATAATCAAGTGGTCCTTTCGTTGTATGAATACCACTTGCAAACCTCACTCGTTTTGCCTTGCCATATACACAGTCTTCACAGAAATCCAAATCAACAATCTTTTGTTGACCAAGTAAACCTCTTCGACTCAATTCTGACATGCCTTGAAAACTCATATGGCCGAGTCGAAGGTGCCAAAGACGGGACTGATCTGGATCAGAAAAAGACTTTGAAACAACAGCAGCATCACTCGAAATTGTTTGCCCGTCAAGAAAGTAAAGATCTGAGGTTTTTCGTTCGGCTCTCAGTTTGTCGGAACCGTCTTTGAATACCCTGAGAACTCCACCTTTACCAGCAAACTCGTATCCCTTTTTGTCAAAGGAACTGAGAGATAACAAGTTTCTTCTGAGGTCAGGAACATATCTAACATCCCCCATGGTTCGAATAACTCCGTCAAACATACGGATCCTGACTGAACCATGTCCAAGAACTGGACATGTAGTATTGTTACCCATCAACACATAGCCCTGGTTAACCTTTTCAAATGTGTAAAACCAACTTTTGTTGTGACACATATGAAAAGTACAACCAGAGTCGAGTATCCAATCACCAGTGGAATCCAGTTTATCTTAATAAACTGTCAAAAGTTCTCCAATACCTTCGACCTCAGCTAGATCGGCTTCACCCGAAGTGCTAGCTTGTTTACCATTTGCTGCCGTCTTCTCTTTTTCTTTGTTCTTCAACTTGAAGCATTCTTCAAGCACATGTCCCTTCTTGTGACAATAGTTGCAAAACTTTCGTTTGCCTTTTGACTTGGATCTGGTTCTGTTGGAAGATTGAGAAGTTCTACTTCTCTCTGTTGTTCTTCCTCTGGCATTCAAACCTTTGGCTTTAGCATCACTTGAACCACCACCAGTAATATGCTTCATCTTCTCTTTTGAATCCAAAGCTGTATAGACTTCATCTAAAACTAGAGTGTCACGGCTATAGATAATAGTATCACGAAAATGGCTATAGGATTCTGGCAACGACGATAGTAAGAATAGAGCCAAGTCTTCATCTTCATACTGAACATCCATATTCTCTAAGTTATTTACTAACTCTTTAAATGTGGATATATGTTCAGTTAAAGAGCCTCCTTCAATCATCTTGAGATTGAACAACCGTTGCTTCAAATGCAACTTGTTTGGTAAGCTCTTGGTCATCAACAGTTGTTCCAACTTTAGCCATAAAGAAGCCGCTGACGTTTCTTTTAGAACATCTTGCAAAACATCGTTTGACAAGTGCAAACGAATTTGGGATAAAGCCTTCAGATCTTTCATCTCCTTTTCTTCTTCGGTCCATGTATCGGGCATCTTATTGAAACCCAAGAGCGCCTTGTGTAAATCCATCTGAATGAGAATGTCTCTCATCTTTACTTGCCACAACGGAAATCGGGTGTTACGATCCAGTAGTGGAATATCGTATTTTACCGAAGACATGATTAATTACTTGATAAAATGATCCCAACGAGCTAATATCACAACCCGGATGCTCTGATACCAATTGTTGTAAAATACGACGGATCCAAATTGACTTAAATAATATTAGCTCAATGCGGAATGGGATCAAAAATTATCAAAGCGTAATAATCACAACGTAATACGAATAAAATAAATAGAATAGAGACACAGGAATTTACGTGGAAACCCAAATCGGGAAAAAACCACGGGCGGAGGAAGCCGAGAAACAATTCACTATAATTTGCAGTGTTTACAGGGATTATGAAAGAGATTACAAAATAGAGTGGGAGAGCTAAAATACACGGTGGTGTATCAGTATATATATGTAATACTTTTCTATATATACTTGGATAATTTTTGGTTGTGTTCTACCTATTGTTCTGCTGCAACACAGATATTTATAGGGAGAGTAGCCGTAAAGTTTCTTCCAATTAACACCAAATTGTCGTAATGTTTGACAACTTTCTTACCGTCCAAATTTGCCGTCCATTGACAATAATAAACAATTGTTTAGCAAAACAATTATTTGGCCGACTGTTGCGTAGTCAAAGAATTCAATTCAAATGGAGCCGCCATTTTTGACATATCAATATATATGCCGTCCATCAATATTCAATTACCATATATATTACTATTCATAGTCAAACTATGAATAGTAAATGATAAGTTACTGAAATAACCCCTGAACTATTTGTCACTTGCTAATTTTGGAGGCAACTTTTCCACACAATCGATACCGCATCCTGATGTTGGATTCCCATGGTCGATTAAATGTCTAAGGGCATCCACGTGAAATACACCATCATCGGACATTGCGCACATCCAATGGTCAGTCCTATTGGATGAATGGAACATCCCAAGCAGAGAGGTAAGCGAGTTTAGTTTCTGCATTTGAATCACGTCAGAAGGAACAATCCCAAAGGAGACCTGCCATCGATACCTTATCTGAAACCTTGCAGTATTGACATTGCTCCAAACGATAAAGCTCCGGGAATGCAGATTTTAGGGGCATCAGACCTATCTATCTGTCAAACCAGAACATTGTATCCTCACCTTTGCCTACATGTTTAACAATAATGTCATCAATGTCAATTCCATTGTTTTGTAGATCCTTTTTAACCTCAACAATATTATTTCAAATACCCGAGAATTTTTATTTTTATTTTTTTGGAAAGACAGTTAGTGGGCTTAGTATTTGAGGTTATGACATCCAATAATGAAACGAGCCCAAAGAGCCCCTTTATCAACTCTAAGGCACCACCATCACTTGACAATTAAGGACAGGTTAAAGGCCCTCAACGATCCCGCCCTAAGACCACCTGCATCTTTTGGTTATGTTATTTTCTCCCAGGACACCTAGTCAACTTTCCTCTTGGTGTCGCGTCCACCCTACAAGAATTGCATCCTGATTTTTTCAAGTGAATTAATAATCCCAATTGGAGCAACAAATAAAGAAAAAAAAATATATGTTGGAAGATTTCCCATCACAGCCTTTAGAAGCGTTAATCTCCCAACAAAAGATAACATTTTTGCTTTCCCTAAGGAAGCTTACTTTCGAATTTTTCAATTACTAATTTCCAATTTTTCATGAGGTTCATATTCGCACCCACACAGGACCCCGAGATAGGTAAACGACAACTTATACGGTTTACATCCAAGGGATGATGCCCAAAGAGACACTTCATGTGGATTAGCTCCAATACCAAACACCCGAGATTTATTAAAATTGACTTTAAGCCTGGATACCACATGGAGGCATCTAAGAATTCTTGCTAGATTTTTTATATTTTCTTTAGACCATTCTCCAACAAATAGTAGGGGTGACAATTGATTAAACGACACGACAAAAATACATATCACAAAACGAAATTAGGACGAAACTGAAATTCGAATTTGTGTTCGTATCGTGTTCTTGTCAAGTATAAAAAAAACACGATATTGTGTTGTGTTGTGTTTATGTTCAAAATTCGACACGAAATTGACACGATTTTTCATTAATTTTTCGTGTTTGTCGTGTTATGTATGATTAAATATTAATTAAATAAACTAATTGTTATATTATAATATATTTGTCGTGTCATGTCGTGTTTGTCGTTTTTAATTGGTTCATTTTTATGTGAGTTAAAAAAACACGACATCGTGTCGTGTCGTGCTCATGTTACATAAAACCTTGTCGTGTCGTGTCAGACAAAAATACGGCATGATGGCCCAATTTGCCACCCCTAACTAATAGCGCGTCATCCGCGTAGAACAAGTGTGAAACATTCAAATCATCATTCAGGATCTTTACAATGGAGAAGAGACCTTTTTCACAAGTCGTGTTTATCCCTATGTTTAATCCCTCCATTGCAATTATGAAGAAAAAGGCGAGAGGGGGTCGTGTAACGTCCTAAAAATACCGAGTAAAAATTTCATTTTTTGTAAGCCAAAACCATTGATTCATTAACCCAAAAGACAATGAGAGTAAATATATTCTCAAAACATCATAGTAAAATCATAAACAATTAATACAAAATAATTCTCCAGTGGATGCACTGCGATCATGTCGGGCTCTTCCTTTTGAAACCAGATGTACTTGAAAACTTTTAAAACATAAATTGTAAGCACAAAGCTTAGTGAGTTCCCAAAATACCAGATACCATACATACATATCAGCCTAAAGCTGTAACGAGTCTATTTCATCATACATACCTCAATTTGAGTTCATATACACCCAAGAGTATGCCCGAATCCCTCAAACTAAGGCTCTGATACCAACTTGTAACATCCCAAAAATTTAGACCAAAAATTTTGATTTTTATATTAATAAAACCATTATCCATAACAATATCATAAAACCATAGTGAAATCAGAGTATATCAAATAACATCCAAAAACATCAGTCATGTAAAATGCGGAATAATATGGTGTGTGCACTGCAATCATCCCGAGCTCTTCCTCTGCGAACCAGAAGTACCTGAAACATAAACTAAAAACTGTAAGCACAAAGCTTAGTGAGTTCCTCAAAATACTACATACCATATATATCAAACATATAATGGGCCCCGCCCATCATCCGGCACCGCCCGACATCGGGCCCTGCTCGGAAAAGATCTGTCAATCATCAGGCCTCGCCCAGTATACATATAAACACATGTAAAAATAACAAAGCTAAATAGCATACAATATAATCATCAGGTCCTGCCCGGTAAACATATCAGAAAACATACATGCGGAGTCACACAGACAACTAGCATCCTCATCATAATAAATCATGGGTAGGCATTGGTGCCTTCGACCCCTAAACACAGTGAGGAAACTCACCTCAAGCTACTGAAGCTCTCAAATAAGATCTCGGTCTGCTGATCCAGAAAATCCCCGTGCTAACACAATCAAATAATATCCAATTAATAATCAGATCTCGAGCCATAATCAAGAATCTAAAGTACTTGTCCAACATCCAGGGTAAAAGACCAAATTACCCTTTTTCTTACTTGGCCCAAAACCAAGGCCCAACCCATTCGCTCAAAATGACCAAATTCCTAAATGGCATCCTAAGGCCCAATATGGCCTAACTTCCTAATTGGGCCCAAAAACCATCATGGACCTAATTCCAAGAAAGCATATAGTCTATTCATGTCCCAAAATCAAAAGTCATATGGCCCAACAAGGCCCAAACCCTAAAAGTCCAAAATATGACCCAAACCCATCAAAGTCAACCGATGGTCAGAGTGCTAAGTACGCTGGGCGTACTCAGACTTACGCTTAGCATACTGCTTCCGGGGCCAGTACACGTTGCGTACGCCGCGTATACTCCGCAGACAGTCAATCCAATCCATTAAGCACTTAATCGATTAAGCTCATGTCAAACTCTCAGATCTGATTCTAGAATGTGACTTAACACGTAAAGTTGGCAACTTTACCCCCATGCATGTCTTCATAAGACCCAAAAATCAGAGAACCATAACAAGGAACCTAACACATGCATGGACCAAAATAACTGATAAAGGTTGCATTTTTATAGACAAGGGACCTCAAATGTGCTAAGATCTAACATCCATGGCTTCTAGAGTAGACTGTAATCTCAAATATGGCTTAAAAGACCCAAAAATGCGCAAATAATACCCTAAGTTGGATCTAGCATAAAGAACCATCAAGATGAGAGCTTTTACCTCAAATGGCTTGCTAAGATGAAGATGACTCTGGATAAATAAGCCCAAGCCACTCCCAAGCAACCTCCAAGTGCTCTTCTTCTTCTACTACTTCACTAAGCAATCCACCAAAACTCACTTTCAAGCTTAAATCTCACAAATGACAACTAGGGTTTCGATCTTAGTGTATAGAGAGATGGAGGATGTTCATTAGGAGGTCCAAGTGTGTCTTAAATTGTTTAAATAGGGAACAAACCCTAAAAATCATGGTTTCCCCTGCATGATGTACGCCCTGCGTACTCCCATGTACGCCCTGTGTACGTGGGTGCATCCGCAATCCATCGATGAGCTAGTACGCTAAGCGTACTCATAGAGTACGACCCGCGTACTAGTTAGGGACTAAAATGATACAAATTTTAAGGGTTAAAAAGGAAACATACCAAATCTCGAATGTTACAGACATCCTTCATGCCAAGATACACAATCTGGTGGGCCGGCGTTGGTGCCTTCGACCCACGAGTATATTGAGGAAAACTCACCTGAATTGAAGAAGTTTGAAACACTATGATACGATCTCAATCAATAGTCTCAAATCCTCAAGTTTGACCCAAAGTCAAACTTGGTCAAAGAGTCAACGGTCAACGGTTAATGAAATTCAACAATCAACCGCCTCACGACATGACCATCTATTGCTCACTGCGTGAGCCACTAAACGACAAAATAGTCGAGTCCTACAATGTCGCACCCCCAAACCGGAACGGCGGAAACGTTCGAGGGCGGAGGACTTTAGGTAAGTATCACAACACATGCAATATAGTAATCAAAGTACAAACAACCATTGCATTAATAAGTATAAGTTTTACATAAGTGTTTAAACATTACATATTCAAACACTAAAGTAGGTACAGTAGAAGACAAGAGTCGCGGTACGGTACTAGGTAGTCTTCTCAAAAGCTTCGGGAGTGTACCTGTCTACTGGACTCCTGAGAATACAAGTTATTTGGAAAGAGTAGATCAGCATTTAAGCTGGTGAGTTCATAAGTATTTTAGTTCTGTTAAGTATACCCTATGTTCTTTGGTTAAGTTCACTGGTTTCTCCAGGAAATCCTATATTTCCTGAGGTGATTAACTGATAACCTCAATAGTTTCCCTCTGAAATTACTTAGTTTATACTGATTATATATAACCCAATATCGAATGGACAGTTAAATGGGTGTATCTGCCCTAAGTCCACAACCAAACAAGGAACAGGAAGTAAGGCGGAAGTCACACATTTCACTGTCAATCGGATATTACTTATGTATAACTATGATGTAGCAACTAAGGAATTATAGAATTAACCACTAAAGGTCCTTTATGTTATACTAGTTTACCGAAAGTAAATGACTAGGTTCCCATTTGTAAAAGTGGTTTAATCCCATAAACCGTTCTCTTTGTATTAATGTTTTGTATTTGTATTCCTTTATGAAAACTTGTAACTGAGAGTGTGCCTGGCTCCACCAGCTGTTATTGAAAACTGTATTGAACCATTGTATTTTGTATTCCTTAAACTGGTACTTTGAAGGTGTACTTTCGTTTAGTTGTTTATACACTAACATATTGTTAATATCTTTTTAATGAGTTATTATAACCATACTATGACGGATGGCCTGAAACAAACGCTTTGTGGGCGTTTAAACTGGTGATAACAATTGCCACTCATCGGCGTGTATGCCTGACTGTAGCTAGCTGCCTGAGTGCGGGGTTTTCAATCCCGATATAGATCTACACACAACTTGTTTCGATCCCCGGCTGGAGATTCTGTTTATAATGTCAGGGCTTCACCTATGTTGTCTAAAATGAATTAGACAACCTGAATTGAATGTCTCATAAAAAGCATATAAACGTTACATGTATATTAATTATGAAAACCCAATCATTCTGAAATAAATGATTGACAGTATGTTCTTGAATTAGTATCCCAAACATGTATTTGATAAGTGTAAACCCTTGATTTGTTCTGAGTCATAACCCTAGTTTCTTGTAAGACAGTGTATTCTAGTATACTTGAATCATGAATTATTGTTCTATGTATAAATTATACCTATTATAATTTATATGTACTTTCTGAATGTGTATTTAACTATGTTTGCATATAATCCCTTGCTCAGCATGTTACAAAGGTAGTTAAACTGATGAAATAACTATTATATTTATATACATATACAATTTTATATATAAGTAAAATTTAAATGACACTCAGACAAATAACCGGTACTATAAGCCCACATCCACACAAGGAAAAGGACCCAGTATGAGTTATCAGTCCTAAGTCTTTTAAATCTCATATATATATATATATATATATATATATATATATATATATATATATATATATATACACACACAAATATGAATTTTGGGGAAAAATATAAGTTTATAAAAGAGTTTAATGTTTTGAGTATTTTTAATGATTTAATGTTGTTTTATCATGATTTGAAATCATGATTTAATAACACAAAGTTCTTGTGTTATGCTTGTATTGCCCCCCCCCCCCTTAAAACAGTAGAAATTATGAAAATACAGGGGTATGAACTCACTTTGATAAGCGGTGATTTGGACAGCGTTTCGTTTCCCGGAAGGAGTTTATTTGACGAGAAACCGGCTCAAATCGGACAGAGTTTCGACAGGAGAGAGGATAACTTCTCATGAATTTTGGGGCTCCGGGGCTTGCTTCGGGCTTTAGACACGATACCGGGGCCTTGGGGGGTCGTGAGAAAGTCGAGGGGGTGAAATGGTGCAAAATGGTAATTTTTGGGGTGAAAAATCCTTCAAATCCGAGAAGGCTCGCACCCTTTATATAGGGGTGTGAGGGTTCGGCCGAAGGTGGTTAGTCATCGAACAGCTGGCGAAGGCGAGGAGTCAGCAGCTACGTGGCAGACATGCAAAGTGTACACGGGGCGAGGCTTCGGACGTGGAGGCTTGTGAGTGGGCCGAACTTCGGTCCAATGGGGAGGTGCCACGAGAGTCTGAGGAGCATCCGAGGAGTGTCCGGGGGTGTCTCCTGCGAAGGTGTAGGCTTCTTACTGGACCTCGGCTGCGGTCCAATCTGATGGTGACACGGCGAATTATGGTCCAACCCGAAGATGACACGTGGAGACCTCGCATGCGAGGGATGACGTGTCCGAGGATGATATGTGAAATTTCCCGGTTTTCAACATTTTCTTGATTTTTGTGCCAAAAACTTGCGAAAATCATAACTTACGCATACGAGCTCCGTTTTTGGCGTTCTTTATATGCACGCGTAGGTAAAATCATACTCTACGACTTTCGTTTACACTTCGTCGGCTGACTTTGAATTTATTTTTAATATTATTATTTTTAACAGACCGGGACTGGAAATCCGTTAAAAATTCATAACTTCTTCATCCAACGTCCGTTTTCGTCTGTCTTTTTACCGCTGTGCTACTTTTAAAGAGACCTTCGATTCTCGTTTAAGTTGCGTTGGCTAAATATCGATCGATTTATATTTCAAATTTTTAGCTGTCTACTGCTAAACCGAAACTTCGAAAAATCATAACTTCCTCATACGAAGTCAGATTTTTACGTTCTTTTTATGAACGTTCTCGGTTTAACATATTCTACAACTTTCATTTAGATTGTCAAGGCTAAAAAGCCTTTTATCGAAAATTCGCTTTTTACACCGAACAGTGTTTTGCCGGTTTTATCGCGGATTTTCGATTAGTCATAACTTCTTCGTTATAACTCGGATTTCAGTGTTCTTTATGTTTTTGGAAACCTTGTTACAAACTCTACCACTTGGTTCATCCCAATTATGATTATTGATCAATTTATTTTTGACCAAAATTTGACTGGTGTCACATTATCCCCCGTTAGAGGGAATTTCGTACCGAAATTAAGTCTAAAGTGATACTCATGGACTAGGTCTAATCTTTCCTTTCCCAAGTGAATTCAGGTCCCTGGTTTGTAATCCAGCGAACCTTCACTAACGGGATAAAACTTTGATTGGTTCTTTTAGATTTCCCTATCCATGGTTTTTATTGGTTCTACTACAGAGTGTAGACTTTTATTTAACTTGATTTCATCGAGTGAAATAACAAGTGTTTTATCGGATAGACACCTCCTTAGATTAGATATGTGAAAGATGGGATGAATGATGTTAAGTTTTTGTGGTAGTTTAAGTTTAAAAGTACAAGACCGATTCTGGTAAGAATCTCAAATGGTCCTATGTACCTTGAATTTTGTATTCCACGCTTTCTCAAGCGTATCTTGTCCTTCCAGGGTGAGACCTTCATATGACAAAGTCATCAATCCTGGAATTCCAAGGGTTTTCTTTTATCGAAGCCGTAGTTTCTCTGATTAACTCTAGAAGCTTTATGGCGCTTCCCGATTCGTATTTTGTTTTTGGTAGTTTCTCGGATGAATTCCATATCAGCGAGGGTGTTGTGTGGAAATTGGATCTCTAGCTAGTTACATATTACCTAATTTAGTCCAGTGCAGATAGGATCTGCACTTATGATAGCGGAAGGTTTCGAATGGAGCAACTTGAATGCTATCGTGATAAAGGACTCGACTAATTGGTAAATGGATATCCCATTCTTTACCATAGTTGATCACATAGGCTCATGACTACTCTAGTTCCTAAAGATTTTTGAGTGACTGCCTGAACTGGGAGATGATTCTATTACCTCAGTGGAGATAACAGATATTGGAATACCGTGCACTCACACGTTCTAGTCATCTTCTCTACTTGCCATATTTTCAGGTTTCAAGGCTTCCTGTTGAGCCTCCTTACTTTGTGTGGACAGATTTGAAAGGGTTTATCATATTCAATGATTGGCACTATGACCTGGGTACTCTTTCCGACTTAGGGTGTTAGCTACTATATTGGCTTTGTCGAGATGATAACGAATTTCGAATTCGTAGTCATTTAGTAGCTCGACCCATTGTCGTGGTCTCATGTTGAATTCCACCTGGTAGAATACATGATGCTGGATTTTGCTCTGAAGTTCATGATCAGACTCATACTTGGCTCATCCACCATTACCTCGTGTATACAAGTCGTATATAATTTTGATTTCACAAAACGTTCGGATGGGTGACTCTGCCCCAGGTCCACAACCAAACAAGGAACAGGAGATAGGGCGGAATCACACATCCTTAATCTTTTTAAGTCTAACTTATATACCACCCTCGTGTATACACTTAGCAGCGATAGATTAACTTAATGAGTTCTTAGTCTCTATTCTTGAACTTGACCTACGGTACAATGATTTTTCTACGAGATCTATTGAGGTACTTCGGTAGTTACTGACTTCTAAGACTACTTCGGTGCTTTTCGTTTGAAGTTTCCTGTCTACTGAATAGGCTAGAATGGCGTGGTATTCTTCGCATGGGTACTTATGAAGTTTTGAAATGAGAGACAACCTAAGGGTTTTACGTTAATGATTGGAAGAATTTCATCTTACGGCTGATTAAGGAAGAAGTCCTCTTATACAGCACAATAATTTTCACATGGTAAGGGCCAGGCCAAACCATGTCGAATGAGGATATCATAAATTTTCTCAATGAAATAGATATTAAGTCGTTCTGGGACGAATGATTACTAGGATGATATCCTATGTACCTAAGTTTTCAGCGCTTCTAGTTTTATTCTGTTATTATCACTACGAACCCCTTTTTGATTCGAAATTGGCGGGTACTACCAATACGAGGGTTCTAATAATTTGAAATTATGAACTTTCATGAAACGATCCTTACTAGGTCTCTCTATAACCGCTTGGTGTATACAAGTCATGTATAATTAAGATTGGTAAAACCTATGACTGAGCAACCCTGCCCTAAATCCACAACCAAACAAGGAACAGGAAATGAGGCGGGATTACTTACTCTAAGTCTACAAATCTTAATTATAAATGACCCTTATGTATACACTAAGTTATCATAGCTTACCTGTTAGGGTTTCAAATTTTATATAAGTGTTATGATTTAATTTGAACGGAAGAGTAATTATAATTATAGATAGTTATCGGGGTTTGGAAGCGTACCAAAATAGAGCAGGGTTCTTTGATGCTTTCCCATGTATTGGGGTCAAAATCCTCCTGCTCCCCCGTCGTTCTTCTATGTTGGACAATCCCTCTTGTAATGTCCTATTTCACCACAAAGGTGACATATGGGAATGGTTCCAACATTGGCAGTTGAAGTGATGAACTCAATCGGAGTTCTACAGAAGCGGGCGGTATGCCTCTTCAAGTTGCGTCTATTGTAATGCAGCCTTCGGCAAACTCCATGATGATGGTAGTTGCACTTGTTTCAGTGTGGGAGGTTTCCTAAGTACGGCTTGGTTGGTGCTAGAATAACTGGGCTGATGGGGGTATTGACTGCCCCAGTTCGTTGCCCTCTGTTAGGTTCTTGAGTTGAACAACTCCCTTCCTTGTTCTCGAACTTTCGTTTCAGGATATTAGGCTTAAGGTTCAACGTGTTCTTAGAAGTAGGTGTTCGTTGTTGTAGTTGGCCATCACCATGATCGGGGTTACCGATAGCATCACTACTAACATTTGCATTGTTAGCATTAATGTGTGACATGACAGCTGCTACAGCTGCTGTGACCGCAGCTTGAAACGTAGCCGCATCTATCTGAAGGATTGGTGGTTTGCTGGTGGGTTGGTTACACTTCTTTGGAGGCATGATTCTGTTACATGATAAGAAAATGAGCTCATGAGCGACGATAGTTGTCTCTAGATGTATTCTAACCATTTGTATCTATGTATAAATCTTTCGTTTTGTTATATTGTTCTCAATGATTCGACCTGCATCCCTATGATGCAGTCCTGGTAAGGAACAAAAATAAGTTTCTAGAGTGGTTATGAACCGAGTATCATCCGAACTAAGTTACCTTTGTTTGGTGGATATCGTTTCCCAATTTTCAAAAATATTCGAAAATAATTTATAACAGTGTCTACATAAAATAGACTTATGAATTTGAGAAATAATCACTATCAATTAAGATTTCGTGATCTGATTTATTGTTATTAGCCGTGACCGGAAAAGAGGATAAGCTCAAAACCTAATGTGAGTAATGAAATCACTAACTCACTAGGTTGAATCGATTGACTAGTTATTACTTAGATGAAAAGGTGCTCGAACACTTCACATGAATCATGCGTGGTTTTCCTTTGTTCTCTGTTCTATTCTGAGTGGTAATGATTTGTTTCCTCCTGGTATTTATAGGGTGTCCTTCTCCTCTGTAGGTATATTGAATTCCTGAGCTGTCTTACTTCCAATTCTGACACTGATCCCCATTACTTCGTAATGAAGATTTTGAATCTCGGAAGTTCATGCGAATCTCTCATTGGTGTCCTTAATAGGGTAAAGGCACTACATGATTTCTATAGTTTATTTACTTCTCATATGTTTCTTTCTTGGGATTCTCCTAATGAAATTCTGTTGGATCCTCCTTGACTCTTCTATTGATTGCTGGAGTAACTATGTTTATCTAACGGGTTTATACGAGAATGGGAATGTCTAAAGAATCTATTAGAAAATTTAAATTTTTACGAAGGTGATTCTTTCTGGTCCTTCTATAGTCACATGGTGTGTACCGATTATATATAATCCAGATCAAATAGACCTTTGAATAAGTAATCCTACTCTAAAACCACATCCAAACAAGGAAAAGGAAGTAGAGTGAAAATCACATATTCTAAGTCTATAAAATCTCGGCTATATATAACCTTAACATATCCACTTAGTAATTATAGACTTATCAGAAAAGATCTTTTTAACATTTCCCCAAAGGTATGTAACATACCTCCATGTTATTTTAATTATGAGTTTGATTCTTAGACTTCTAGATATAAGAATTTGACAAGTTTTCAGTTTTCTTGTTATAGCATCCTAAAATACTCCCATAGTATTTTAGTCTTTATGTTTGGTTCTAGAATTCTTCTGATACTTAGGTAAGTTTTAGACCTGTTGCAACACTACAATCACTCCCCAAACACATGTTGGTCATATCTCGAATGAATATAGTTGATCGGGCTATATTGATCCCAGATATGATTACGTCATTGTCTAGGTTTAACTGCAATGTCCAACATTCAAATACTTTAGTTTTGTTCTTCTTGTGATACTCATTCTGGTATATATACTCTGCATGTACTTATACTTTTATAAAATATTGTTATATTTTTAAAGTATAACTCTTGGTCAGAGTGTTTTTATCCCAATGGGTTTATAGTTGTATATCTTTTATGACTGATATACTGTTCACTATAAACACTGCTCTGATACCAATCTGTCGCACCCCCAAACCGGAACGGCGGAAACGTTCGAGGGCGGAGGACTTTAGGTGAGTATCACAACACATGCAATATAGTAATCAAAGTACAAACAACCATTACATTAATAAGTATAAGTTTTACATAAGTGTTTAAACATTACATATTCAAACACTAAAGTAGGTACAGTAGAAGACAAGAGTCGCGGTACGGTACTAGGTAGTCTTCTCAAAAGCTTCGGGAGTGTACCTGTCTACTGGATTCCTGAGAATACAAGTTATTTGGAAAGAGTAGATCAGCATTTAAGCTGGTGAGT
Organism: Lactuca virosa; assembly: GCF_052849685.1. NCBI lineage: Eukaryota > Viridiplantae > Streptophyta > Magnoliopsida > Asterales > Asteraceae > Lactuca > Lactuca virosa. The sequence goes on from NC_136434.1 coordinate 204,133,787, forward strand.
TCATAAGTATTTCAGTTATGTTAAGTATACCCTATGTTCTTTGGTTAAGTTCACTGGTTTCTCCAGGAAATCCTATATTTCCTGAGGTGATTAACTGATAACCTCAATAGTTTCCCTCTGAAATTACTTAGTTTATACTGATTATATATAACCCAATATCGAATGGACAGTTAAATGGGTGTATCTGCCCTAAGTCCACAACCAAACAAGGAACAGGAAGTAAGGCGGAAGTCGCACATTTCACTGTCAATCGGATATTACTTATGTATAACTATGATGTAGCAACTAAGGAATTATAGAATTAACCACTAAAGGTCCTTTATGTTATACTAGTTTACCGAAAGTAAATGACTAGGTTCTCATTTGTAAAAGTGGTTTAATCCCATAAACCGTTCTCTTTGTATTAATGTTTTGTATTTGTATTCCTTTATGAAAACTTGTAACTGAGAGTGTACCTGGCTCCGCCAGTTGTTATTGAAAACTGTATTGAACCATTGTATTTTGTATTCCTTAAACTGGTACTTTGAAGGTGTACTTTCGTTTAGTTGTTTATACACTAATGTATTGTTAATATCTTTTTAATGAGTTATTATAACCATACTATGACGGATGGCCTGAAACAAACGCTTTGTGGGCGTTTAAACTGGTGATAACAATTGCCACTCATCGGCGTGTATGCCTGACTGTAGCTAGCAGCCTGAGTGCAGGGTTTTCAATCCCGATATAGATCTACACACAACTTGTTTCGATCACCGGCTGGAGATTCTGGTTATAATGTCAGGGCTTTACCTATGTTGTCTAAAATGAATTAGCCAACCTGAATTGAATGTCTCATAAAAAGCATATAAACGTTACATGTATATTAATTATGAAAAACCAATCATTCTGAAATAAATGATTGACAGTATGTTCTTGAATTAGTATCCCAAACATGTATTTGATAAGTGTAAACCCTTGATTTATACTGAGTCATAACCCTAGTTTCTTGTAAGACAGTGTATTCTAGTATACTTGAATCATGAATTATTGTTCTATGTATAAATTATACCTATTATAATTTATATGTACTTTCTGAATGTGTATTTAACTATGTTTGCATGTAATCCCTTGCTCAGCATGTTACAAAGGTAGTTAAACTGATGAAATAACTATTATATTTATATACATATATAATTTTATATATAAGTAAAATTTAAATGACACTCAGACAAATAACCGGTACTATAAGCCCACATCCACACAAGGAAAAGGACCCAGTATAAGTTATCAGTCCTAAGTCTTTTAAATCTCATTTATATATACATATATATATATATATATATATATATATATATATATATATATATATATATAAATATGAATTTTGGGGAAAAATATAAGTTTATAAAAGAGTTTAATGTTTTGAGTATTTTTAATGATTTAATGTTGTTTTATCATGATTTGAAATCATGATTTTATAACACAAAGTTCTTGTGTTATGCTTGTATTCCCCCCCTCCCCCTTAAAACAGTAGAAATTATGAAAATACGGGGGTATGAACTCACTTTGATAAGCGGTGATTTGGGTAGCGTTTTGTGTCCCGGAAGGAGTTTATTTGACGAGAAATCGGCTTAAATCGGGCAGAGTTTCGACAGGAGAGAGGATAACTTCTCGAGAATTACGGGGCTCCAGGGGTTGCTTCGGGCTTTAGACATGATAATGGGGCCTTGGAGGGGTCGTGAGAAAGTCGAGGGGGTGAAATGGTGCAACATGGTAATTTTTGGGGTGAAAAATCCTTCAAATCTGAGAAGGCTTGCACCCTTTATATAGTGGTGCGAGGGTTAGGCCGAAGGTGGTTAGTCATCGGACAGCTGGCGAAGGCGAGGAGTCAGCAGCTACGTGGCAGACATGCGAAGTGTACACGGGGTGAGGCTTCGGACGTTCAGGCTTCTGAGTGGGCCGAACTTTGGTCCAATGGGGAGGTGCCACGAGAGTCCGAGGAGCATCCGAGGAGTGTCCGGGGGTGTCCCCTGCGAAGGTGTAGGCTTCTTACTGGACCTCGGATGCGGTCCAATCCGATGGTGACACAACGAATTGCGGTCCAACCCAAAGATGACACGTGGAGAACTCGCATGCGAGGGATGACGTGTCCGAGGATGATATGCGAAATTTCCCCGTTTTCAACATTTTCTTGATTTTTGTGCCAAAAACTTGCGAAAATCATAACTTTCGCATACGAGCTCCGTTTTTGACGTTCTTTATATGCACGCGTAGGTAAAATCATACTCTACGACTTTTGTTTAGATTTCGTCGGCTGATTTTGACTTTATTTTTAATATTATTATTTTTAACAGACCGGGACAGGAAATCCGTTAAAAATTCATAACTTCTTCATCCGACGTCCGTTTTCGTCTGTCTTTTTACCGCTGTGTTACTTTTGAAGAGACCTTCGATTCTTGTTTAAGTTGCGTTGGCTAAATATCGATCGATTTATATTTCGAATTTTTAGTTGTCTACTGTTAAACCGAAACTTCGAAAAATCATAACTTACTCATACGAAGTCAGATTTTTACGTTCTTTTTATGAACGTTCTCGGTTTAACATATTCTACAACTTTCATTTAGATTTTCAAGGCTAAAAAGCCTTTTATCGAAAATTCGCTTTTTACACTGAACAGTGTTTTGCTGGTTTTATCGCGGATTTTCGATTGGTCATAACTTCTTCGTTATAACTCGGATTTCAGTGTTCTTTATGTTTTTGGAAACCTTGTTACAAACTCTACCACTTGGTTCATCCCAATTACGATTATTGATCAATTTATTTTTGACCAAAATTTGACTGGTGTCATATACAACCCTCACGACGTGACATGCATCCATCGCGTCGTGATATCCTTCTGAGTGCCATTTTGATCGAAAAACTTCTTAATCCATTAAGCCACTAATCCATCTTTTCCAGGAGGCTTCCTAACACTCCTAGGATCATAAAAATTGATGTTTTAAGGTCTTGTATGTCCAATACAAGACTTGAGCTCAAACTAGGTCATTTATGAAGAAAAAGGAGTTAGGTTCTCAAGCATGGACTCAAACATCTCCCAAACTTCAGATCCATAAGTTATAAGCACAAAGGGACCCCTTGGACCCATAAAGTTGCCAACTTTATGGAGTCCCAACACTCTAACTTTTAAACCATGGCTAAACATGCATAAAACCTTAGATTTAGCAACAAGGAAGCATAAAGTTTGGATCTTGGTTACTCACAATGGTCCATAAGTGTATCTAGAGCTTGCAAATGGAACTTCCAAGCTGCTATTATGCTTCAATAGTGATTTCTTCTTCTCCCAGCCACCAAAACTCCACCAAAAGTTCAAGAATCATAATGAAAGGATAGGGTTAGGGTTTTATTGAGCTTTTAGGGACGAAGGAGGATGTTTTGGAACCCTAAAATGAAGTTTATGGGGTTTAAATACAAAGGAAACCCTAAAAGATCATGGGCTTGGGCTGTAACACATCTCACGTTGTGAGCCCTTATTGCTCACGTCGTGAGCTCGACATAATTCACAATCTTCATTTAATCACTCCTCACGTCATGACCCCCTATGGTCACGTCATGAGTCCTGGTTTTACCCAAAAACATGAATTTGACTACTTGAAACCCTAAATCGATCCAGTCTAGAAACTGAGTGTTACAATTTTGAATCAGGTTCAATATATCACACATAGAAAAAATCGCAATGTAATGACCATTTAATGGGAATTGTTGTTCTATTATTTTCTTTATCAAGTTTGTGTCTGTATGTTTTTCTGATTTTTTGGTATTTTCTGGATCTCTGATTTCACTTTTTGGCAATATTGAGTTCCCAGGTATTATTCCAATGGATTAGAGCGAACAGTGTGGATGCAAGTTTTAGAAGGCCTGCATCTCAAATCATCTAACAAATACCATGGAATAACCAATTCATACCTTTTTTGTTTTGTCTCTATCACATCAAACCTCTCGCATCCTCATTTTGCCACCTGGTTCTCGGACTCTCAATAGGTCATAGTGAGACATGTTTTTTAAATGACCGGTTAATAACCCTTATTATTATCGTTTGATCCTTTAATGTGATCGTTTGGGGTTGCTGGTGACAGGTACTCTACCTGAAGATAGTACCTTAAAGGTAATTTTCCCAAAAAATCCATTTATAAAGTTACTTATGTGAAAATTTTACAAAGTTACCACTTAAGATGTCAATATTCTTTACATTGCAGGGTTGATAGCTGATCAATTTTGTTAGTGTTAATTCTCTCTAACAAAGACAAACTTTAGGGAACATGTGGACTAATATCACTTTTATCTATATTGAACATGTGAGTAATGGGAAAAAGAGTAAATTTTAAATTGAAACTTGCTTTATAATGCATTTACTTAACCATCTTGTATATTAACTTATCCATAAAGTGTGAGATTGCATCAAGTAGTATAAATATCTTTCCCAAAGGTCAGGTTTTTGAAGATTTGGATGTCTGTTGAGGCTTATTGATGTATTAATGTATGTATTGTGGTCCGGCACCGCGACTTACGTCCTTATCTGCGCGTCTTACGCTAATCCAACCAGTAACTGGTCTTGACTCTGAATCATACTTATTAAAACTCATAATTTTCTTAGAGAATTTTAAACCAAAAGTAATCAAATTTGAAATAATATATCGGTTGATATATGTATCATATGAGATATAATAGTTTTACATGCTCAAGTGATCCATGTCCATTTATAGGGTTTTGCATAATATTGAAGTTTTGGAAGCATATCGCAACAAAAAGAATCTTGCTCTTATAGCTTATCAAAGCAGGCTTCATCTTGGAACTTGATACTACATAGCAATGGGCATAAATTTGTTTTACAGGTAAGCTTCACATATTTTAAGAAAACATTTTATAGTGATTTTTTGAATACTCTTATATGTGCTTCCTTTAACATCAATAATGGAAACTTCTGCTTACTACATTACGATATTACATGATACGAAGTTGCGAAGCTTATTCTAATAGTTAAAAAACTGCATTTTCCTTTATCAATACAAAAGCTTTCATAATTATTGCTTTGATCTTTGAAGTAATATTAATCTCGCTCTTTGATGTTATGAGCACCACCTAAAAGCTTTTATTTATGAAGATGTCTGTATCACTTTGGCAATCCTCTTGATTATATTAATTTGTGGTTGACTTTTTTTAATTCAATAAATTTTATTTTAAATGTCAAGTTTTATATGGAAATTGTAAGCCCTAAATTAAACAAACTTGCTTTCAAGTAAAATAAATTAAAATTTATCTCATGGCATGATTTTTAGTGATTGATGTTATGGATGCTTTAGAAGTAGAAGAATTTGTTGAGGTAGCTACCGAACCACTAAAAGGCTTTGCTTACATTTTTAGCATTTGAAAAACTAAAAGGCATCCCGGTGTCAGTAGATCTTCTAATCTCATAAAAACTTTCATTATGTTCTTAATGCTCTTAAATAAGAGTTTTCTTATTAAAACTATCTGCTACTTCAACATGTAGGTTGCTCTCTACATTTTTGGAAAAGTGACTTGTGGTTCGTGGAATAACTTATTTACAATTTAATTTTTGATTTGGCTTTTATTTTATCAGAAAAAATAAATTATTCAAAGAAGGAAACCAGGGTCTTTGCTATCACTAAGGTTTTTTACAAGTGAGTGTATTTAAATGGGATGAGTAATTCAGCTTCTGTTATAGTCATAAAAGAGAAAAAAACATTTCAGATGGGAAACATATATGAACGATATGTAGTCACCATAGAAGCGGGAGTTACAGGAGTTACGGGTGGTAGTTTTATCGGCTATAACTGCGACCGCTAACAATACATTTGTTGTTATGGAATCATGGAGATTATGAGTTTTTTTTATTTGTAAAGGATTTTTTTTTAGTTTGTAGTTGGGTTGATAATGATTGAAATTGAACCTAAATGCAAAACATATTGGACGGTTGCCCGGATATATGGTCAATTTAAGTGTAGCTATTTGTTATCACAAATGAAATGAGGTGGATTCAATATGTTTGCAGTAGATTCAAGTGATACCATAGCATCTTATTTTTATTTTTTTTGTAATACAATGTTGTGGCTTCCTGTTTTTTGGTTATATATGGTATGTAATTCTTCCTCGTCGTTTTAGATACTAGATGTGAGACCCGTGTATTACACGGGTTGATTTAAAAAAAGATTTAACATTAAAGTGTAAACAAAAAATATTTTTTAATGTACAACTTTAAAATAAGAAAGGAAGAAACGTATTTATTGCAATTTAGTATCATATATATGATATTTAATACTTTACATATATAAGTATATGATTTTAATTTTAAAAATTGAAACAAACCAAAAACTAACACGTGGATAATATTTATTTAAAAAATACCACAAAATGACAAGTGTCAAAACTCATGAGAGATTGACATGTGGCAAAAAAACTTTCATTTATTAAGTAGGACTAGATGTGAGACCCATGTATTACATGAGTTTACTTAAAAAAAATATATGAAATTTTAACAATTTGAGAAGTTTGAATTTATAAAAAAAATGAGAAATTTTTTGAATTATTAAAATTAATGAGACTTTAATACATTGAATACATTACATATATAAATCATTTCTAATAAATACCTTACATATTAAATGTGGAATTTTAATTTAATAAAATGAAAAATACAATAAAATGACAAGTGAAAAATAGAAAATCCAAAAATTCTAGAAAATGTCATGTGTCCAAATGAATGAGAAGAGGACATGTGGCAAAAAGATTTTGATTTATTAGAGAAGACTAGGTGTGAGACTCGTGTATTACACGGGTTGATTTAAAAGAATATTAAACATTAAAGTGTAAACAAAAAATATTTTTTAATGTACAACTTTAAAATAAGAAAGGAAGAAACGTATTTATTGCAATTTAATATCATATATATGATAATTAATACTTTACATATATAAGTATATGACTTTAATTTTAAAAATTGAAACAAACCAAAAACTGATACGTGGATAATATTTATTTAAAAAATACCACAAAATGACAAGTGTCAAAACTCATGAGAGATTGACATGTGGCAAAAAAACTTTCATTTATTAAGGATGATTTAATTGCTTTTAAATTTTAATTTATTGTGAAAAACGTATTAAACTTGACATTTAATATTAAAGAATAAATATAAAAATAAAAAAAATATATTATTAAAATTAATGTTTGGATAAAAAACCATTTTAAAAAACATGCTATTAAGAAAAATGTTTAAGAAGTTTTGTTTATTTTCATCTAATTTGGGTTAATATAAAAGATTGCTTGAAATATATATCTATATAGAAACAAAATATAAAAGTTTTTCTGAGTTACATAGTTTTACATATAAATGCAACATGCTATTTTTACCAATATATAAAATCCACTTTAACCTTTTAACCTTTTCGTACGTACAATAAAAACTTACTTTTGTTTTAAGCCGTGCTGTAATAACAAAATACTAATAATTTTTTTTACATAATTTAGTAACCTACATTTAACTTTTACCAAAAAAGGTAAAGCACTTTTATATGTTTTATTATAATTTATATTATACTTATATCATTTCTCTTTAATATAACATTTTTATTTGAAAATACCTATATAATTATAACAATGTCAAAACAATAGCAATGCCAACAAAGTACAAAACATTTTTCACAACCTAATCAGGTGGAATTTCCAAATATAAGATTCTTTTTCGATTTTTCACTTTGATCAATAGATTTTAAACACACATCCAAATAAAATTAAAATAATAAGATTATACATACATTATAGATAGTTTAACTAAAAAACTATTCTTCACCTAACCAAAAAATGTCGTAGGGAATTTTTTCGACAAAAAAACTATTAACCCCCCTTCCCAAAGAACTTTACAATGGCATCGCAATTCAGGATAAAATCAACATGCCAGAACAGTGTGTCCGACCTTTGTGGGATGCAATCAAATTCCGATACAATGGATGTTCTTTGGAAGATGACATGTTTTTATATAAAAACTAATCGTTAATACAAATATAATTGTCAAAGGAAACTATTCTTACCGAAAAACCGACTGATAACAATATGTATATGTTTCTTGTTTCTTGAAAAATAACATGTTTCCCAATAGAACTAATTTCCAAATAAAACTATTCGTCGCCAGCGCTATGTGCGGGTAGACGGCTAGTGTATGTATATATATATATATATATATATATATATATATATATATATATATATATAGACAAAACTGCACAAATGGTCCTGTGGTTTGCTCAAAATTGCCGCTTTTGTCCAAAAAAGTTTGAGCTAGCACCACAAGTCCAAAGTTTTCATTTTCTTGCATATTTTGGTCATTCCCTATTTATGCCCCTTATTTTATATTAATAAAGGAGAGTTCATATGTATGCATCGCCATACGGAGAATATCGAGCCTAATTCACATTTATAGTTCTTAAAAACCGTGAGTCGATACAATTTCCCTCCTCATTGACTGAGGATCAAGAACCCTAAACTGATTACCAAGGTTGATAGCACCGATCAGGCGACTTTCGTAGTGAATGCATATACCAATGTGACACTTAAGGTTGTCAAGCACGTCATTCGACCCAAGGGTGGTTTATGGTACGTAATTTTGTTTTTGATCATTTTCTTGATTTGCTTACAAGAAATCATACCTTCTGAAGTTTGTTTTTTTGCTCTTGTGTTGAAGATGGACACCCTACATTGTTTACCATCAAGCTACATCATGGAGGTGAGTTCACAAAGTTTCCAAATATCAACTACATTGAGGGTACTGTGACGTACGTTGATATGGTGGATATAGAAGAGTTTTCTATTCACGAGATGGATGCGATTATGAAAGGGTTAGGATACTCAGTTCCTCCAGTTATCTACTATCATTTTCGAGTGCCAAAGGGAGACATGCATTTTGGGCTACGGGCCCTAGGAAATGATGATGATGTCCTCAATCTTTCCCAGTATGTGAAGGAGCATAAACTGATAAGGGTTTACACCGAACATGGTATTACTAACATGCTTACTTACTTTATGGCTCCTAAACCGTTAAGAAATGTTATTATTGAGCAATTAGAGGAGATTGATGAACATCAAACCCCCCCCCCCACTAATAACCAACCCAGTGGCATGCCACAAACATGTATACCACCTGTGATAGCAAATGAAGTTGCTTTAGCCTTGTCGATATCCCCTGAATATACTAAGAAAAGGGAATTTATCAAGGACAAACCATTGTCATCATGTATTAAGAAATTGGTGATGGATGATGTTGGTGTTGATAGGATTGGTAGGAATAAGGATGATGCAGCTAATGAATATGACCAGGGATTTAATGAATTTGATGAGGCATGTAATGATATTGACCAGGAATTTAATGAATTTCATGAGGCAGGTAATGATATTGACCAGGGATTTAATGAATTTGATGAGGCAGCTAATGACTTTGATCTTGGGTTGTACCAACAGATTTTACAGTCTAATGAACAAAATGTAGATAATGAGGTTCATGAAGGTGAGGACAATGCAGTTAATAAGGAAGTCACTAAAGAAGAGAATCATGACACAGATGAAGTGAATGATGAGAATGTAGAGATGAGAGATTTTGCAGTTGATGATGGAAGTGAAGATAACATAGAGACTGATGAAGAGAATCATGAAAGAAGTGATGAGAGTGAGGACAGTGATGATAGTGATTTATGGGTGGATGAAGACAACATAATCCCTGATGTAGAAGTAGATATGAGGGATTTTTACATGAATATAGATCTTGAAGCAGAATTTCTTGAAAAAAGATTATCAAAGCATAGAGATAATGAGAGTGATGAGGTCAATGAAGAGTTGGATGTTATAGATAATGATCAATGGGATTCATTGGATGAGAAAGAAGAGCTGTAATAAAGGAATTGGGGAAGGAGACAAGGTGCTCTCAAGGTGAGATACACAAGGTAACTTTTAGGATAGGACACAAATATAAAAATAAGAAGGAGTTAAAGGAAAAGATACAATTGCATGCACTGGAAACAAGAAGGAATATATTCTTTGTGAAAAACGACAAAATGAGGTTAAGGGCAATCTGTAAAGGAACTGTAGCCTTTAATGATGGTCATGTGGGTGAACCTACCCCTTGTCCTTGGGTGATACAAGGTTCTAGGTCAGATGTAAATAGTAATTGGTTCATAAAAACTTACAACCACGAACATAGATGCCTCCAGACAAGAAAAGTTAGATCTGCAACAACAAAGTTTATCTCTAAACAAATAATGGACCAGATTGAATCCAACCCAACAATCCCAGTAAGAGCTCTTCAAGAACAACTTCAAAAGGATTATCAAGTTGGATTCTCTATTCACAAGGTATTCAGGGCCAAATCTACTGCAAAAAAACTTGTCCAGGGTGATTACAAAAAGCAATATGATGTTCTTAGAGACTACATCCTAAAGTTGCAGTCTACTAATCCAGAAACCACTATGAAGTTAGAGTTTGATTCAGAACCTAACCTAAGTGCTACCTCAAGAAGGTTTAAAAGGATGTATGTGTGTTTGGGTGGAATGAAGAAGAGGTTTAGAGCTTGCCTGAGGGATTTTCTAGGTTTTGATGGGGCATTTATGAAGGGCCCTTTCCCAGGACAAATTTTAACTGCAGTTGGGGTAGACTCCAATAATGGAATATACCCCCTAGCTTATGTGTTGAGACTGAGAACACTGACAGTTGGAAGTGGTTTCTTGAGTGTATTGCAGATGATCTGGACTTATATGCAAACTCAAACTTCACATTTATAAGTGACAGACAAAAGGTTTGTAATTTGTTGTTTATATTTGACATATTTGGATGTACTATATTAACTATGTTTTAATTCCTTTACAGGGATTGCAGGCTGCCATTTCTCAGTTGTTCCCATGTGCTGAGCACAGGTTTTGTCTCAGGCATATACATGACAATATGAGAAAACATGGAGAACTAATGAGTACAAAGAACACTTGTGGAATTGTGCTACAGCTACAACAGTACTAGAGTTCAATCATAGGATGAAGGAATTCAGCTCATATGATATAGAAGCTTATAATTGGTTGAAGCAGATTCCCCCACAACACTGGGCAAGAAGCCACTTCACAGGTATATACTTCAGCTTCCAAATTTACCCTTTTGTGTTAGTATATGTTTGATCCTGACATTATTGTGGTGTTTTCAGGTAGAGCAGTTTCAGATATGCTTCTGAATAATCTTTGTGAAGTTTTTAATAGCAAATTGATTGAGGGAAGGGACAAGCCACTGATAACCTGCTTGGAGTACATTAGGGAGTATATGATGAAAAGAATATGCAATATCATAAAGGTGCAAAACAAGTGTGTTAGTCCACTAACCCCATCTGCAACAAAGATCGAGGAGAAGAATGTCAGTTGGGCATCTCAGTACATAGCTAGGTGGAATGGGTCAGATAAATACCAAGTGCAAGGGCCATGGCAGGATCAACATGTTGTTGACATGGTTGAAAGAGTATGCAGTTGTAGGAAGTGGGAATTAACAGGACTCCCTTGTAAGCATGTCATTGCAGACCTAAATGACAAAGCAGATAATGGTGAGGAAGTTGGAGAGCTGCACACTTATGCCCACAGGGTGCACTGGCTAGAAACATGGAAAGCAGCTTATGTTTACAAGGTAGAGCCTATTAAAGGTCGAGCAATGTGGCCTATAAGTGAATGCCCAATTAAAATCACCCCTCCTCTACACCATAATCAGCCTGGAAGGCCCAAGAAAAAGAGGAGGCAATCTGTTGAGGAGAAAAGCCAGAAGAAGGGAGACAATGTTGCTAGTGGTAGTAGGAGTCAAAGCCATGTTGCTAGTGGGAGTGGAAAGCTTACAAGAAAGTTTATCAAAGTAACTTGCAGCAAGTGTAAAACTAAAGGGCACAATGCTAGAACTTGCAAAGGCCAAGGGGGTAAGTGATGGGATTTCAAGGGATTTTGATGTATGTAGGGGTATAATTGTCTTTTTGGGATAATGTTATGTTTATGTGTATTGTATGTTTAGTACTTTATGTGTTTTGGGGTTTAAGAAATTTGGATGTTATTTTTGGTACTTGATAGTGTACCCCTGTGATGTATGGGAACAATTTACACTGGATTTGATGTAATGGCTTATGTTATGTTTAATGTCTTGATGTTATTCTCATGTATAATTTTTTGTTGTAGAACTTGACCAATATGCCCTTTTAAACAAAACATACAATTGTCATTGATAATATGTAAACCACAAACAAAATAAATTGACCAATATGCCCTTTTAAACAAAACCACAAACAAAATAAATTGGTCAAAATGTACATATCAAATATAATTACCATTGACAAATTCTTGCAAAACATGTCTTACATTGCTTACATTTTAACCACAAAAGACTACCACAAAGTATTGCCCAAAAGATTACATTGCTTAAACAAGATACTACCAAAAACATTAAAACACTACCCAAACCATTACACTTCAATATACTGCTTAGAAACCACCCAAACCATTACACTTCAATCTACTTCTTATAAACCAGAACAAACACGAACAAAATCCAACTGCATAACAGGTAACACTTGAGTCTTGTGTTTTGTGACTTCAATTTGTTGATTGACCTCAGCAGCCCAGGTATAATAGCTGTTGAACGTGCACAAATTGGACCATCAAACCACCCAATAAATCGACATTTGGATCCCTTCAAAATTGAAGAAACAAAAGAAGATTGTAACATGTAATGGGAGATTTATGCTGAAATCCAAAAAAAAACCTTTGCATACCTCAGTAGGGCATCCCCAGAAGCGTCTACCTGGATTTTTGTCAGTCCATGCTCTGCGAACTATGGCCATTTTACCACAAAAACAAAGCACCGTTTTTGATTTTGATTTCTTGAAGAAATCGAAGACGATCGAAGAGTTGAAGAAGACGCAGCTGAGAACGACGACAAAGAGGGATTGGGATTCGTTCTTATATGACTCATTTATTAATATAAAATAAGGGGCATAAATAGGGAATGACCAAAATACCCCTAATTTGACTAGTCAAACATAACTTAACAGAGGGAAATAGACGGAAGTTAACCCATTGGACCAAATATGCAAGAAAATGAAAACTTTGGACTTGTGGTGCTAGCCCAAACTTTTTTGGACCAAAGTGGCAATTTTGAGCAAACCACAGGGACCATTTGTGCAGTTTTGTCATATATATATATATATATATATATATATATATATATATATATATATATATATATATATATATATATATATATATATATATATTAGACTAATCTCATTTATAACCAAAACCAACTCAATTATCCATTAAAAACTCAATTTCTCTCTCTTCCACTTATACAACCCAATTTTATCCAACTTTTCACACTCATTAACAATTTAATTGAAACCAACTTTTTATTAAATAAATCTACTTTAAGATTATTTTTTATTTAGGAAAAAAATATGAATTCAAATGAGATTAGAAATAGATAATCGGTATTGGACATTGAAGTATGTTAATATTATATTTTATTTATAGAGAAATAATTTATGAATTTTTATATTTTTTTAAAATTTTATTAGATAAAATAATTATAAAATGTTAACATTTTTATTTCTAAAAATTAAAAAAATTAAAAAAAATCCAAAGAATATATATATATATATATATATATATATATATATATATATATATATATATATATATATATATATAGGGTGAGATTCAATAGAGAACCATAATTAACCAAGGAACCAATCTTTTTTTCAACTTCTAGAACTTATTTTTTATCATAAAAAAAACTAAAAATACAGAAATTCATAACTTTTTATCATTTTTCCAATGATATCAAATTCGAAAAAAGAAAAAATTTTCGTCAAATTCACAATGTGAATCTTTGAAAAATTCGAAATGTAAATCTAAATTCACACGGTGAATCCGAAAAATATTTTTCACATTCACAATGTTAAGTTATGAATTTAGATATTTTTAGATTTTTTTTCGATAAAGAATAAGCTATAGAACTTGAAAAAAAGATTTGGTTCCTTGGAGAACCAATAATTATGGTTCTCTATAGAGAGAGAGAGAAAGAGAGAGGTATGTTCAAATGTTTCTCAGCTAGAATGCACCAATAGGAATTAAGTATTAACTATATGTATATTAAATGTTATCCATACTTATAACTCATTTTTATGGAAACTAATTAAATTCGTCATTAATGTCAACAATAATATTCTTTCAGAATGAATTTATATCTAGAAGAATGAGAGTTATTGCAGCAGAATGAGAGTGTATTCTAGTATAATACACTCTCGTTCTTCATATTCCATGCAACTTTATTGTATTTTAAGTGAGTGAGTCCTAAAACAAAATACGAACTCATATATAAAAACCTAGATGCGCATTCATTCTGAAAGAATGTTATTGCTGACATTAATGGCGGATTTAATTAGTTTCCATAAAAAGAGAATTATAATTATGGATATCATTTAATATACATATAATTATGGAAATCATTTAATATCTATATTTATTTAATTAAATAGTTATTTAATTTACTAAATTCCTATTGGTGCATTCTAGCACACAATAAATGTAAGAAACAAAATAACCTAGCCTATATATATATATATATATATATATATATATATATATATGCCACGTGGGTTAAATAAGCTCCCCCTGGGTAGTTGGTCTATCCAATCTGAACGGTGGCTTTAATTGAACTTTTCTTTTTCTAACTGTATTACCTAAATTGTTATAGTAGGACTAGTCTTAGGCTACTCGGAGTTATTGTGCCTAATAACACCTAATAACACCAATCAACACCGCCCCTCTCCACTGTTATTGCGTGTTAAAGGTATTCCTGTTGCTTCCCGTTACCACCACAACATTTGGTAACGACGTTTCCTTTTTTTCTCCTAATAACGCTTGTGGGCGTTGCCCACACCCACCCCTCTTATAGTCATGTTAAAGATTAAACCCTTAACAAAACCAAATTATTAAAAGCCAAACACATAGATTGATCAGGATTCATGTTAGGGTCCTACTATAGACTAACCAACCTACATCATTAGACTTATTTTTTATAGAATGATGATAAATTATTACCATATAATTATCATTGACCTTACTTTTTAAGTCATCATCACGGTATAGTTATTATTTGACCAACTTTTATTATTAATTCATTATAACCTAATCAATAAATTATTATTATTTAATAATTACATTTTTATTAGTAACTTTATTAATATTAAATTTATTTTTTATTAAGATAAAAAAACAACAATAATACTGCTTTATAATATAATAACATAAATAATATTATAAAAAATAAAATTCCAAATAAATTTTCATCAACCTAATATCATTGATAGTATAAATAATATTATAAGAAAAATAAATTCCGAACAAATCTTCATCAGTTTTTTTTTAGTTTTAAATATTATATAACAATACTACGAGAAAAAAATAAACAACAACTAATCATCTATAGTCCTAAAAGATATATCTGTAGGTTTGAGTCGCTTATAAAATTCTAAACGCGACTTATACATAATTTTCCATTCGGTTGCGGATGGGTCTTTGTGGCGGATTCATAATGCTGAAATAGGAGGCATCGAGTACTCTCCTTCTAACTGCACCATCACATAGTGATTGGTGTATACAAGTGCAAGTGTAAGGACACGATGATTTTTAAACTCTCTAGGACCTCTCCGTAGAGGGAAAAGGTTACAAAGCCTATCGTGGTAAAAAATGAGACGATCTGTGACAACCCGAAATTTCTATCTTGTACAAACCACGCACTTCAATCAAAGTCAGACTTGTTTCTGCTAACTTTTAGCACTATTTAGAGTCTGTTTGTGCATTCTGAGCCTAGTGCACCAAAGGAATGAGTGAAAGGAAGTGCCAATTGAAGTTGTAATCTACCAAACAAGCCATAAACCCTCAAATGAGGAGTTTACGGCCAGAGACCATGAGTTTACGGTCATGGTGGTCGTAAACTCCATATTATATATATGACACTTAGTCATTTTTTATCACTTTTACCATTTCAAGCCAAAGAACTCATTCTCTCTCAAGTACCATCCGAATTTTCTCTTAGATCTTCAAGGTTGTAAGTGTTTCTTCCCTTGATTTTTTGATATCCTTCAATATCAAGTGAATACACATGAATTCATCCATGAAATCTCTTCTTTTGGTTAGATCATCAAGTGTTCTTCATTTCACCAAGAACACCAAGAACACACTAGTGTTTTTGGACCTTAATCACCCTTTCAAGCTTCTATATCGTGAGTACTCTCTCCTAAGCTTGTTGTATACTTTTAATACTTGAAGAACACTTAGAAAACATTCATTTGACAAGAACAAAGGGAGTTTACGGCCAAGACCATCTCCATTGGCCGTAAACCCTTAAAATGGTGCCATATTGAACCTAAACTCTTCTAGGAGCTAAACTTGTGAACTAGAATACTTCTTGGAAGACCATTAGACTTTGAAAACTTCCAAATCTCATGAACAATAGGAGTTTACGGCCAAGACCATCTCCCTTGGCCGTAAACCCTTATTAAGGGTGCATTTATCGGCCTTAGACCCCCTAAAGGCTTCTAAACTCTTGAGTACCTTCCTATGTGTAGTACTTACTAGTTATGCTACTTGAAATCATCCAATATCCAAGATCAAAGAGATTTTACGGCCAAGACAATCTCCCTTGGCCGTAAACCCTAATTTGTGATGCATATGGACCATAACTTCTACCTAAGGCTTGGAATTAGGGCTAGAACACTTCCTTGTGGATTCTAAGACCTTGAAACACCTTTTGACACAAATCATCATGAGTTTACGACCGTAAACTCATGAGGCCGTGAACTCATGGCCGTAAGCTCCCTAGAATGGCCATACACCCTTAGTATGCAATCATATTTGATTGTAGTACTTCAATCCTAAGGTTTCCTAGTCTAATAAGGGTTACCTTTCATTATTAGTTGTTTTAAACACTAATTATATCCATATATGTATCATTATATGTTAATAGGATCCGTTGTGTTCAAGACTTCACTTGACACTTAGCATCCTACACCAATCTTACATTTGAATAACTTACAACAGGTGAGTTCATACCCCCACATTTTCATAGTTTTTACTGTTTTAAGGGGGGGGGGGATACAAGTCTAACACAAAGATTTTGTGTTATAACAAAT
The DNA here is from genome assembly GCF_052849685.1 of Lactuca virosa. Lineage (NCBI taxonomy): Eukaryota > Viridiplantae > Streptophyta > Magnoliopsida > Asterales > Asteraceae > Lactuca > Lactuca virosa. Next base: position 204,151,029 of record NC_136434.1, read on the forward strand.
AATTTCAAATGGATTACAGTTATCAAAACAAATGGTTTCAAACATCTTATCGAAATGAATTTCAGTATCATCAAATCAAGTGGTTTTAAGTGATTGTTTCAAAAAGACATCAAGTCACCAAAATGGATTTCAAAATATGAAACTTCTTTTAAATATTTTATAAATTTATATTTTCCCCCAAAAATCATACTAGTATACATATATTTATATAAATAAGATTTAAAAGATTTAGGACTGATAACCCACTTTGGTTCCTTTTCCTTGTTTGAATGTAGGATTACAAGTATTAGTTATTTGTCCGAGTGTCATTTAAATTTTACTTATATATATTGTATATGTATTCAAGTATAAAAGTTTATTCATTTAGTTTCAATTACCCTTTGTAACAAGTTGAGCAAGGGGTTGTATTCATTAATACTAAATATCAATACAGAAAGTACATATAAATTATAATAGGTATAATTTATGATTCACAGAACATTAATTCATGATTCAAGCATACTAAGTACATTGTTTTACAAAAACAAAGGTTTAATTCAAAACTATCCAAGTGTATACATTCTTTCAGATACAGGTTAAGAGTACTAATTCAAGAACATACTATTAATCATTTATTTCAGAATGATTGAGTTTTCATAAGTAATATACATGTAACGTTTATATGCTTTGATGAGTCAAGTAGTACAATTTGTTTAATTCATTTTAAACAATACAGTAAAGTCCTGATATTATAACCAGAGTCTCCAGCAGGGGATCGAAACAATGTGTGTATAGATCTATATTGGGATTGACAACCCCGCACTCGGACTGCTAGCTACAGTCAGGCATACACGTCTGTGAGTGACAATTGTTATCATCAACTTTCAGCGCACTCATAGCGTTGGGTCAGGCCATCTAGTTAGTATGGTTATAATAACTCATTAAAAGATATTAACGATACGTTAGTGTATAGTCAACTAAACTTATGTACTATTCTAAAGTACTAGTTTACCAGATACAGTTTACAGTAATACATTACAGTTTACAATAACAGTTAATGAATTCAGATATACTCTCAGATACAAGTTTACTAAAGGATTACAAATACAGAACATTGGTTTGCAAATAGAACAGTTTTATGCAACTAAAACTACTTTTCTTATACAGCAGAAAATATAGGGTTTTCTGGAAACAGTTACATATTCAAGAAACAAAAGACATTCTTTCAAAACATAAATACTTATGCACTCACTCAACTTTATGTTGATACTCTCTTTTCAAATTACTTGTATTCTCAGGGAACCAGTAGGCAGGTACACCCCGAGCTTTTGAGAAGATGGAACTATTTATGTCTTATCTTCTTCTTTTGTACAACTATTTAGTTTCATAATACAAGGTTGAAACACATGTAAATATTTATACTTTTTAAATACAGTGGTTGTTTGTACTATGATTACTATAATGCATGCGTTGTGATACTACAAATGAAGTCCTCCACCCCCGGACGTTTCCGCCGTCTGGTTTGGGGGTGTGACACGATCACACCAAACCTGTTGGCTATCAGGATACCTATCTCAGGCATAAGCATATAGTGTTCTGGTGGTGCTGTCATATCTGTCATGAAGAAAGACAATGAATCAAGTACTCCATCACATCCAACGAAAACTCTAGAATAATCTTCATATGAAGTCAATAACTCGTCATATAATTGTCGACAAATGAAAAGCCACTCATTTTCATCATACCCGAGACAAACGACTACCGATCAAAAACCACAATTTCCATCACCCATTACATTTTGTATATGCGTGATGTACGGATGAAATATTGATGGAATTTCCTTCAACAATGAACTATGTTCCATTGGTGATTCCTCATTCAAGTCAAATTGGTACGACCATTGGCCTATTGGTTCCTCATTCGAGTCATACTGGTACAAAAATTGGCCTATTGGTTCCTCGTTCATGCCCATGAAGAATGAACTATGCCTAGCCGGTTCATCGTTCAAGTCGAAGAATGATGAACTATGCCTAGTCGGTTCATTGTTTAAGTCGAACAATGATGAACTATGCCTAGTTGTTTTTTCAGCTTAGCATGTTGGCTCTCAACTCTATTTGTTGTTGAATTTCCAAAATTGGTACTTTTTTCGGTCCACAACGATACAAATTTTTTGGGATACTTCTCCAACCAAGTATTGTAAAGATACCCAAAAACAACTAAAATGTGAAGAAAAATCAAATTAGTATGATTGAATGAGTCATAATTATTAAAGAAATTAAGAGTTCAGGATATATATTAAGGATACATGGATCTTTGGATAGTAATGATTGAAGGTCTGCATAAGCTTGCATGTATGCACTCGGTGTCGGAGATTCGACTAATTTCTTCCACATCGGATGAAGAGAACCCCAAGTCTTTTCTGATTTGATACGTCGCCTACAATGCTTTGTTATATCGTTGAATATATGTCACCTACAAAGTAAATGATTACTTTGTGGAAAAACATCTTTGCACGCCTTCATCAACGCCAAATCTCTATTAGTGACGATGACACGATGACAAAAAGAGTCGCTAATCGTCAATTTCAGACAAGTCAATGCCCACCTATAGTTGCTTGTTTTGTCACTATGCATGAACGCGGAGGCTATGGAAAACGTCATTCTCGTAGAAGTGACACCAACAATCTCCAGAAAAGGAAGATTATACTTGTTTGTTTTGTATGTAGCATCCATCAACACCACATATGGAAATGTTTGCCACATCTGTAACAATATTGGGTGCATAAAAAACAACTCCTCTAACTCGTTAGTGCTTTCGTTTAAACGATACTCATAATTATACCCTTTAGTATGCAAAATGTGTATGACATTTTGTATCGGGGTTCTACCTTCTCATTGATATATCGTAAACTTATGGCGATAATTGTATATAGTTTTCAGTGAAGACACGTTATTTTCATTTTGTTGCTTTATTGATGACAAAATATCTAGCGGTTTAACATTCAGCTCTGTCAAATCTTGGATCAAACGGGTCTCTTTATCTGACAATCGCATTACAAATGAATGATCCTCCATATACATTGATGGTTCGTGATTGTGATCATCACGTACGACCTTTAACTTCCAACCATCATGTGTCTTCAAATACTTTCCTATCAATTCGAATGGACAATTATTTAATAACAATTATCTATCTATCTCATTAGTTTATAACCCGCGAAAACCACGGTTATAAAATTAATTAAACTTTCATATTAAAAAATTAAAATTATTAATCAATTATTTTAAATTAATTATTACTTAAGAGATATTTTTTTAGTTATATAAAATTATAATCGTTGATTTAAATAAATACATAAAGTTATATCACCTTATAATCTGTAATTATTTTTTAATCTAATGTTATTAATTTAATATAATTAAAGTGAAAAATTTTAAAATTTGAAATTTAAAATGTAGAATCAATTATTAATTTAATGTAATTAGAGTGAGAAATTTAAAATTTAAAAAGGATAATTAATAGGTTGACAAGTGGCATGATAGGTGACATATAATATTAATGAGAAGTTCTAATATTATGACACTTGTCAATATGATAATAAACTTATTCATTTATTAGAACATGGAGATTATTATGTAGATCGGATTTTGCTTATTACTTTTTTCATTATCAACATAGTTTTTCTTTTTAAATCAAATATGTCTAGCACAATTAAGCAGCCTATTGTTTTAGCCCCAAAACCAATTACAACCCATTCCCTCATATAAATACATAAAACCCTAATTTTCTTTTGACATCCTACAATCCAAAAAAACGTATCTCTCACTCTCGTTAGAATGGCTGCCAGGTCTCCGGATCACCGCAACCACCAAGGCCTCGTGTCGAACCACCCTAACTACCGACTCGCCACCTCTCTTCCCTCATTCTCTCTCGGCAGCCTCTAGAGGTGTGTATTACTGAAGCCACCAAGTTTTCGCCGCCATCGGACGACCATCCTAGCTAACGACTTGCCACGTCTCTCTCCCTCTTCCTCTCTTCATTTCAGATTATGTATCTTTACCATTTCAGATTGGTGTTTGTGATGTGTGTGCTTTTTGTGTGTATTTGGTGTATTATAAATATATAGTGCAAGTTGAGAGAGAGAGAAATATATTTTATAATTTTTTTATATTTGTTTTTTGGAAATCTAAACTTTGACAACAAATATATTTTATAACTTTTTTAAATTTTTTTAGAAAAGATTGTCTTAGAAACACAAAGTCAAAATAGGCTACCATTCAAAATATAGGTCAAAAGAAGAGGTTAGATTGGTGTGTGGGATAAATTGGTGTTAATAAAGAAATTCCTTTCACCTAATTAACACTAGATCAGTTAGTGTCATTTAGATTTTAAATACTTTAACATTATGTGCTTTTTGTGGAGGTAATTTTTAATATAGTCAAATTCCTTAATAACTTTTTTTTAACCAAAATTTAGGACTTAGCCTAAAATAATCATCAAAATCGTAGGTAATTAAAATAGTCTATTGTTTTGTCCATTTACTTATGGTTTCGACTTTAGTGCATAAGGATTTTTTTTATAAGTCAATACGAAACCGTAGACCTTAAAATGGCCAACTGTATCCCAAATAGTAGATCCAAAATGGTCTACTATTTCGTCGAAATACCTACATTTTTTTGTAACAAAAATTACCACATTACTGTAACGCCCGCAGATTCGAGCTAGTCAATTTAGAGACAATGAGCATCAAAAATGAGTTTTGGATGGAAGATTATTTAGAAGGAGTAATCTTAACCAAGTTATACTATATGTTACAAGGGTTCCATACATATAAAGAACGCCGAAATCCGAGTTATAACGAAGAAGTTATGGCATGTCGAAGTTTCGCGACAAAACCGGCACGACGCTGTGTGACGTAAATAATGAATTTACGATAGAGGACTTTTTAGCCTTAGCAATCTAAACAAAAGTCATAGTATACGTTAAACCGAGAGCGTGCATAAAAAGAACGCCCAAATCTGACTTCGTATGAGGAAGTTATGATTTTTCTAAGATTTGGTCTAGCAGTGCACAGCCCGGAATTCGAATTATAGATCAAACGGTTTTTGGCCGACACAACCCAAATGAGAATTTAATATCTTATTATTAGTAGCATAAAGGTAAAAAGACAGACGAAAACGGACGTCGGATGAAGAAGTTATGAATTTTTAACGGACTTTTCCTGTCCCAGCCTGTTAAAAATATAACTGTAAAAATTAATTCAAAATTAGCCGATGGAGTCTAAACGAAAGTTGTAGAGTATGATCCCACCTACGCGTGGATATAAATAACGACGAAAACGGAGCTCGTATACGAAAGTTATGAATGTTCTAAGTCGGGATTGAGCTGTCCGAGTTCGGGTGACGTGGCGCATCCAGGCCGTTGCTTTCTCCCCAAGACAAGCCACCAGATGGTGACACTTGGCCTGGACTCGCCGAATAGGTACCCCAACTCGACGAGTTGGGCTGTTTCCCAGCCTATAAATAAGAGGCGGGGGCAGCCTCCATTTCTCACACCAACACCTTCTCTTTCTCTCTCTACACTCTCTCTCTAGCCTCCCACCCTCCCCCCCCCCCCCAAAGCCTAGGGTAACTCCCTAGCACGAGAAGGAAGCCCTGGATCTCGCGACGGCTCCGAAAAGAAGAGATTTCGGCTCAGAAACGCTGCTTCAGCGAAGCCCGGTTTTAAGAAAAACTCGTTGTAAGTCAGCTACGCTTACCCTACCTTAAGTATAGCTTATGTTTCAATATAGTAATGTTATTAGGACCTTATAATGAGTATTTGGGATATTATTATGAGTTATATAAGTGTCGTTATACTATCTTTTTAACCACTCGCGGTACGGGGAATCCGATTTGAAGGGCCGCTTGGGTTGCTGGATTTAGAAGTGCTATATGCCAAAATGATCATGCCCTCCGGTGTTTCATGTTTGGCCCCTGTTTGTACATAGTGGGTGAAGAGTATTATTTAAACGCTTATATAATAGTAATAATAGCAAGACTATTAATTAGTCTCGTTGAACATTAGACTAAACTTTAGTAGTAATAATACTAGGTTTCGTCAAAGGAAATCGTTTTAAGAAGCGAAGCGCTGTCCGAACTCAGAATCACCACCTTATCAGGTGAGTGCGTAGTTACTTTCATCTTACACATAGATATGAAGTATTTTATATAAATTACGTGCTATGTGTGCATATTATCTGTGTACTTGCTATCTATGTTGGATGAACGATTTTATACATGTTTTAAATAACTTAAACTGTATATGTATTTATATCTACAAAATATGTTGGGTAAAACATGGGTAGATGAATGATGAGGGATGAAAGCTAATATAGAGGAACATTAGCAGTATGGACATAATGCCCTATAGGTGAACATTGGCAGCAATAGACCTAGTACCCTATAGATGAGCATTGGCAGCTGCGCCACAACCTGTAGATCTTTTTGGTCTACGATGTACTCTAAACATCCTAACAGTTGCGCTCTAAGGATAGTATCGGCAGTTGCGCCTAATAGAGAACATCATAACCCCGGTCAGCTGCGCCTAAAGGACAATATCGGTAGCTGCGCCTCATAGAGAATGTCACAATTCTGGCAGCTGCGCCTAAATGATAATATTAGCAGCTGTGCTTGACAGCTGTGTCATTGACAACGATGGACTTCGTACCTATTCCTTAGGATAATCCTTAGGAATGAATGAACGAGAAATAGCTGATTCTTAGGGTAGATCCTTAAGAGTAAAGAAGATAATGGGGATGAGAATTTGGGTTGATTGTTTGATGTTTAAACATAATAATTATATTATTGTAGGTTGAAAACCCTATGTACTCACCAGGTTTCCCAACCTGACCCACTCAAGCTTATTTGTATCACATGTGTCGATATGAAACTACTTTACACTGAGAGATTTAAAAGAGATGTAGATACTAGTGTAAATGAATGTAAGTTTTGTTTATGCTTATGTTTCTGTATTGACGATGACATCCCAATGTTTTGATAATGAATAAAAATACATTTCTTCGGAAATGCTTTGATAACGTATTTATCATGTTTTTCTGGAAACAAATTCCGCAACATATTTCTTTAAAAGATACTCTGATTTTCAAAATGAAGCATAAACAAATCGGTCTTTTCTGGCCGTAAAAATGGGGATGTCACAATTACAATTGTATTACATTGTATACGAGCTACAAAAAAAATTACGAAAACGTAGGTTCATAAGAAATCTACGGTGTACAAGCAATTAATACTCGTTTTGTGCATTGACGGCTTGTACACTGTAGGTTTATTATGAACTTATGGTTTTGTTTTGTTTTGTTTTTTTATTTTTTTTCCAATAAAACACGTATCTATTAAATCTCCTCCAAGACAAGAAAAACAAAAAAAAAGTTCAAGATTCATAGACAAACTTGGTTGTTCTTTGAAGGCTAGTTTTCCTAATCTTCAAACATCCACAAAATGACTAGAAATGAAAATTACAATTTTATATTTTGTGGGCTGACGGAGAGACGGTCCACCAAACAGTACTTTAAGAGTAGTCAACACTACGTTGACCGTAGAAATCATTAATCTCATACGGCTTTAAAGGCTATTTTCAGCTAAGTGCTAATGCTAAAAGTTAATAAGTAATTAAGGGATTGACTATTTTTGTAATTGCCTCTCTTTGTTCACGTATTTTTTCCTCGTCGTGCTTCACTTTTTGCATGAATTTTTTCCTCACGCCCTTCATTCGTTCATATGAACTTTTCTTTTTCAAATTTCATGTATTGATTATCAGTCAAAATAAAATTGTCCAGCTTCTTCACTAATCGATCTATTTTTTTTTACTAGATCCTGAAAAGTTGATGATGAAGATCTTTTTTCTTTATCCCTCACCACTGGGAAAAAAAAAATTATAGACGTGATTAAACGTTTTTTAAATTTAATAACTAATTTATTGGGTGAGGATCATCCTCAACCATTCTCAACCAACAATGATATCTCTCATGGGAAGTTATGCATTCTCACTACCTCTTGGAAGAAAATAAACGAGGAGATCGTTGTCGAGTTAGATGGTTCTCATGTCAAGATTGACATTTTTGAGATTGACGACAACTGGGTTCCGTTCAAACTTTTTCTGCAACGGTTTTTCCTGAATCCAAGGAAGAAGAACTTGAGGAGGATGAAGATGCTATCTCGGATACATGGGTCAACGGAAATGTGATCCTTGAAGACGGAGAGATCTCACCATCAAAAAGTGCCTACTAGGCAGAAATCCGGCAGTGTCATCGGCCTCAGGCGATTGCTGACGCGCTGCATGGGAACAGGGGAGAAGTTGAAATGTCGCAGCTTGGATGGGGTAATCTTGATTTCGATTTCGATTTCGTGCAAGCTACTGAGAGATCTAGAGGCCTAATTAGCATATGGGACAAATCCTTGTTTCAAAAAAAAATTCCATTATAAAAAACAGTTACTTCTTAGCGATTGTTGGCTATTGGAACGAGACGACAGGTGAGACCATTTTCGTCAATGTCTATGCTCCTCAGGCTCCTTCCGAGTAGAAACTCTTTGTTTCATTGAAGATAAGTTCAAAGAAACATACAGTCAAACCTTGCTTCTCAATCAAACTTTCAAACGTCTCTCCCCTGAAGACAATGCTTTACTGGAACTTGACTTTAGCTTGGATGAAATCAATGAGGCTGTTTGGGACTGTGGCGGCAAGAAAGCTTCCGGGCTCGATGGTTTTATTTTTAAATTCATAAGAAGATATTGTAGTTTAATGCAAGAGGACATCATGAGATTCACTAACTTCTTTGAAGCCAGCGGAAGGATCGCCAGGGTGTCAGTTCGTCTTTTATAACCTTAATCCCCAAATTAAGGATCCCCTCGCTCTCAAAGACTATAGACCCATTAGTCTCATCGGGTGCCTTTACAAGATCTTCACCAAGGCGCTCGTCAATCGTATCAAACGGATCATTGGCAATGTGATTGACGATATTTAGACCGACTTTATCGAAAGCCTAATATTTCGGACGACCCTTTTAATCATCAACAAAATCTACACCGGGGTAAAAAAAATAAACGGAAAACATTTCTCTTCAAGGTCGATTATGACAACACATTCAATTCTTTTTATTGGCATTTTGTAACACCCCATTTCAGTTTAATTATTTCGAATTAGGGTTACTAAATAATGTGAATAATTATACAATGAAAGACTGAGTTTTTATAGGTTTGGAAAGTGACCTAATTATTTATTTATTTATTTATTTTTGGTAGAGGTTTTGCCTCTTAGATTGGAGGTCTCGAGTTCTATTCTAGGCGCTGACGGTTTCGTGATACTAACTGCTAACCACTAACCCCGCCGTTCAAAAAAAAAGTGACCTAATGAATTAAAAGGTGTTATATAGATGTAAAGGGATTAAATAATAATAATAATAATAATAATAATAATAATAATAATAATACATTGAGGGTCTAAGTTGTAAATTTCAGGAAAAATCGATTTTGTATAGACATTTCGAAGTCAAGGGTAGATCATATTAAGGCTAAGGGGTATGGTCACACCTAACCCACCGAAAAAATGATGTCATCTCAGCGTCATGTCAGCTCCACTACAAACTCACTACCAAACCACTCAGGAGCGAGTTTATGTATACCCAAGGTGGGTCACATGAACCACCTAATTTTATAAATAATACCAGAAATTATATACAAAAACATTTAGGAACCACTTTAAAATTTTGGAAGGACCTACCTTAGAGAAAAAGAATGAAAAACGAGATGGAGAAATTTGGGGTGGTGAGACAACAAGAAAGAAGTGAATCGGTGAAAATGCAGATCTTGAAGCTTTGGAAGGCGACTACGAAAAGAAAGAAATACAGTTAGGTTAGATTCAAAAATAGGCTCTTGGACTTTAGTTCCTGAATCTCTTTACGAGAATTTAAGAGAATGGGCCCAAAAGATAACATGTCTTTTATTAGTTATTTTAGTTTTATTTCTATTTTGTTATTTTTGTTATAATAAAAAATGAATATATATCGGCTTTGGGAAGAATTGACGGATGCCCAATTTTCAGATCGTGATTCTATATCCATTTTGTTAATTTAAAAAAAAAAATAGATTTCCACATTATTTTCTTCTCAAACATTTGTTAAGGACTACGTGATAATAATTAGCTACACATGTGTTTACAAATGCATAGGTAGGTAGTTTATTTTCTTTGTTTTTATTTTTGTTTCTGTTTTGTCCTTGCCTAGTTACTTGCTAGGCTTGTGGTTTCTAAAAAAAATGTATGATAGTTTACAATATCACTTTTTGATTAAAATAAGTTATATATATATATATATATATATATATATATATATATATATATATATATATATATATATATATATATATATATATATATTACACATTTATAAAAAAAGTATTATGTATTGTTAAAATATAACAAGTTATTTGTACATGTTTATTTTTTTAAATATACGATAGGTAATTATCTACACATATGACTAATTTAACATATTGGCTTTGTTTTAAATTTAAGTTTGATTTTAGTAAAAAAAGATAAAATAAAATAAGGAGTGTTAGATTTGGACCGGGTCCTCTCACTGTCTCTTTTTATACATATTGAATTGGTTATTTTTATGGTTGAACCCAACTATTTCTTAAGCCAATCATAGGTAGTGAACCACGTATGTTTCGATTCTAGACTCGCCACTGAAACCACTAGCTCTTGGAAATGGTTACCACTCCACATCATTTTTCTTTTTATTTTTTTTCTATAGAATAAATAAAAAATAATTATTAAACAAAAATAAAAACATAAATAGTAATTAAAAACATTTTACATTAATTTAAAAAACAAAAATTTAAAATCTAAATTACTTAAAAAACATAAACATTTAAAACCTAAATTACTAAAAAAACATAGAAAATATTACTCGTCCGCGTCGTCACCAACCCCGTTTTCGTCATCCGTGTCCTCATCCTCATCATCGTCATTGCCATCATGTTGTTGGAATTGTCTTTGCCATATATGCTCAGTCAAATCATAACGTAGATTATGATGTGTTTAACTGTTTTGTATTTCCAAAAGTCTTGTGAAGTATGCCAGGCTGCCGACTTGTATTACTGCAAGTGGATTAAGCATATCGTCTGGAGTATACATACAAATAGTCCTACACTCTTCTTCTATTATCATGTTATGTAAAATAACACAAGTAGTCAACACCTTCGTCAATTTTGTCATATCGCATGACCGTGTCGGATGTTTGATAATGTGCCACTTTTGTTTGAGGATCCCAAACGCCTGTTACACATCCTTCCTTGCTGATTCTTATGCTAACTTTCGTTTTTCATCAGCCGAAAAAGAGTACGACTTGACAAACGTAACGTACTCTGGATATATACCATCACCAAGGTAATACTCATAATTATATTGATGTTCATTCACAACGAACAACATGTTTGGTGCTTTACCCTGTAAAATATTGAAGATGCTCCAAGCATATTCAGGTTGTTGTTTGACCCCGCCATACCAAAGAATGCATGCCAAAACCATAGGTCATGTGAAACAACGACCTCTAGTATGACAGTCGGCACGCCATGATCACCTCGTGTGAATTGAACTCGCCATGCATTCAGACAATTTGCTCACTCTCAATGTGTACAATCAATGCTGTCAAACATTCCTGGAAGGTCATGTTTAGCTTCATGTGCAGCATACAACTGTTTGACATCATTTCTAGTTGGATGTCACAAGTATATGTCACCATAAAGCTCTATGACATACTCACAAAAAAGATAAGCACATTCTCAACCAGTCCTCTTAGACATTTTCAAATACTCATCTGACGCGTCTGTGGCTATGTCTTATGCCAATTGTCTAAGAGCTGTTGTGTATTTTTGTATTGTACTAAAACCACGTTTACCTCTAGCATCTCATCTCAATTGGAAAAACTCATAATTTTTTTCTAAATCTTTAGCTATACGTAAAAATAAATTTCTACTAATACAGAATCGTTCTTCAAATTTTGATAGGTCGTACAAACTATCAGGGGGCAAAGTAATCACGTACCAAAAGTTCGTGTGCCGCGATACGATCCCGATTTATCGGAATTCTATGCTTCTTCTCGACATTTGAGCTTTCGCCTCTTTGTGGCACCCTTTCGCGTACCGCAGACAACAATGTGTGCAACACCTAGTCATCATCAGTAGAGTCGTCATCATCATCGGATGCAGAAGAAATCAGACCCGTAAAATTATTCATATTTATGTTTGAAAGTGTGTTTGAAAGAGTGTTTGAAAATATGTTTGTTTAAATTTAGAATGTATGTATTTATATATATGTTAACTATTAGTTTGAATTTTTTTTATTATTTTTATTAAATGCAACGATTCAAAAGGAAAAGGAGGAAAACGGTCAAAAAAAAGTCATCAACCAATCAACTTTTCCGTCTTCGCCGTTAGCTGTAGCCACGCCACAAGGCACGTACGTGCACCTGGGACGGTGTTCACGCATAGGATGCCTTGCCACCTCAGCACTAGACGTCTTCTGATGCATGCATCCATACCGCAAAGCCTAATAAGACCACACCCGAGGCACCGTTTGTGCCTATAATCAAAAATTTGTGTCTCTTTCTTTCTCTTTCAGAACACGCATCATAGGAGCACACCGCAGGCTCCATTTTTCCGAAATTAGGCATGCAAATTATGATTCTTTCGAAAGTAGATTGATCCCTAACCTCAAATAGCTTCCCTCTTGGCTATTCAAACCGATCTTCACCCACTTTGTTTGAACCTGCAACTAAATCCATATTATAAACAACCAAGCCTCTCGTTTATGGAAGAACCAAAACCAACCTCAAGCTTTTTCTCTGCTGCTTGTTCTTTTCGGCTGGAAAGGAGATTGGGAGGGAGATTCGAGAAAGAAAAGAAAAAAAAAAAAAAAAGTAAAAGCAACCTCAGCCACCATCTCTGGTGACCAGATGTGTCGAGAAAGATAAAAAAGAGGTAGAGAGGGATGCCATGGAGGCTTAACCCAACAATATTAGACCGAGAAGGAGAGGCACATCAGTGAAGTTCCAATTGGCGGGCAGGTCTAGGTTCGATGACACCATTGTCGATATGCTTGAATGGATTTAAAGTCAAGCTGTTTTGAAGGAGTTACAACCACCATTTTCATATCTGAGTTTGAGTTCTTGGTGGAAATGGAATGCCCAAACAACCGTGTATGTTTCCAGCAAGAAGGTGTTGCAAGGGAGAGGGGCATCGTCGGGAAGAGAGTTGCGCATCGCCGGAGTCAGGAAGCTCAACGGAGAAGAAGGGGTGCCAGCCTCCTTGTGGATGATGTGCAATGTGGAAGAGGTGATTCCCCTTTGACCTTTTGACTTTCATTTAATCAGTTTGGGCTTTTAAGTTATGTGGTTTGTGGACTTGGATTAATTGAGCTAAATAGAAGTCAGTCCAATATCACGACCCACCTGATTTTATTATTGGACCTCTTATGCTGATTAATCCTTAGTGGGTCATTTTAGGTATTGGGTTTAAGATTTGGGTTCATTTGAAGTAAAATGAATATGTTGAGGCAAGCTAATAAATCTGACATATGATTGATCAAGGTTTCTCTGGGATAGTAAATATGAATATAAGGATGGTTTGCTTTTATCGTTTACATAACAATTTTAGTAACAAAATTAAATTGATTAATTATGTTGTATGGGTTAAGATCTTAATTATAGTATACCATTTGGGTAATATTAGAAATAACATTTAAATGTTTGGCGAGATAGTATTTTATATATAAGGTCACATTTTAAGTATAATACCTTAACGTGAATGATTTCAAGAGTAATCGTTACCGACATAATAATAGAAGTGAATAAAATGTATACTAAGGAATATTATATGCACATACTTGAAAGAAAAGCTAAATAAATATTATTAATATGTTTATAGGTATGTAGAGAACTAGGAATCCAGTTTAGTTACATTAGTGATTCTATTTTGGGTTTGTTGCCAAATGTGAGTTTTTCCTTATTGTACTTATAGGTCGAATGCACCAATACCGGCTCATTGTATTGATATCCTGGTTTACTGTATGTTGCTATATTGTAGTGATCTGTTAGATCTGTATCCTGGTATATAGAATGTTGTTATGCTTTAGTGATCTGTTAGATCCGTATGATTATCTATATTTGTTGGCTCTGTGTTTATGTTTGTTTTTTGCATATGTCGACATGTTGGTTTAGGTTGAGGCGTTCTTGTTTTGTGCTCTAGGCCAAGACACCTGGGGACGATTAGATAGGTTGTAGGCCCTATGAGGCGGTCCAGTAAGGACGGTGGCCCGTAGAGCGGTTCGCATATGTCACACCCCAAAACCAGAATGGCAGAAACGTTCTGTGGTGGACGACGTCATGCGTAGCATCACAACCAATGAATAATAGCAATCATAGCAACACAACCATTACAGTGAATACTTAAATAAAACGTTTACATCAGTTTGAAACTTTGTCTGAAACTTGTTTGAATTATATCAAATAGCTTTGTAAGGTATAAACACAAAACTCTTATTGCTCCAGTTCCTCAAAAATCCAGCAAATACCTGCCTACTGATTTCCTAAGAATACAAGCAGTTTGAAAGAATATCAGCATAAAGCTGGTGAGTTCATAAGCGGTAATTTGTAATGAAAACTTGTTAATGAGTTCGTAAAAGTGTTTGTATAGTTTCAAGAAAATCCGATATTTTCTTTAATGAAAATGTAGTGTTCTCAATTCTGTATGAAATCGTGAATGTTTATTACTGAAAACTGTAGTGATGCACGAAAATAATACTTCATGTGACTAACTAATGCTAGTATGATGTATAAGTATTTCGTACGTGAAACCATTCTATGTTCGGTTCTGTTTGAAAACCCTGGAAATCCTCCAGTTGTAGAGTGTATTAGTTCTATTTAATAAAATAAAATTGTTGAAGAATGACAGTTTGTAAACCAAGAGTGATTTCTACATATTGTGAGTCGTATAACCATGCTTGATATGACTAGAGACCTTTCCAACATTCTTCAGGCGTCGAGTTAAATGACATTTGTCACCCTAGGCATGCCTTCCCAACTGTAGCTAGCAGTTCAGGTGTGGGATTGTCAGTCCCGAATAGATCTATTCACAAATCTCACGCTCTCCCTCCAGGAGACTCTGGTTATACTATGATAGGATTTATCCCTGTACACCTAGGGGTACAGTAGTGAAGTAGCGCCTCACAGTATCGTACAATCTAGTTTACATGTAGTGTAGTAGCGTTCTACCATAGTGAAAATCCGTATGTATACCGTATGTAGTGATACTTACAGTTATGAATACCATGATAAAGTAGTGATGTAAACTGTAACTGTTTCTGTCTAAGTGCATATGTTTAGTAGTGAAAGTTTATGTACTTGTTATGTTTAGAAAATCCCAAACTATACCGATTATAGTTTGCATGTATAGTGAATAGCGTGTCCGGAAAACTATGCAATTTTAGTGAAAACGTCCCTTATGCTCAACACAGTACAAAAGGGTTAAAGTATGAAATTTGCATAAATTTTGAAAACATTTATGTTTAGCTTGTATTCCCCCCCCCCCCCTCTGAAAACATTAAAAATACGAAAAATGTAGGGGTATGAACTCACCTGCAGTGAGTTGTTTGGATGAAAGAGTGGTATAGGATGCTAGATGTCAAGTGGATACTTGAGTACACACACAGATCCTAATAAGCATACAAGGACACAAATGGATATAATTAGTGTTTACCCCACTAATCAAGTGAGTGAAGCATCTTAGGGCTAGGAAACACTCATATAGAAGTGTTATGACCACAAAGGATTGCATCTAAGGAGTTTAAGACCAAACTATTGTGTTTACGGCCAGGGTTCACGGCCAGGTGTTTGCGGTCCATGGGTTTACGGCCCATGTGCTTACGGCCGTAAACACTTGATGAGGGATACGATTTTCGGTGTTTCAAGGTCATTTCTAGCCTCTTGAAAATATTCTAGGCCTCGTGCATAGCTAATGAGGGGTGTACGGCCGTACACAGGGTTTACGGCTGTAAACCCTTTGTGTTCATGTCTTTTGGGTCGATTTTTAGGTGAAAACCCAAAGTTTCTAGCAGATGCCAAGCATAGGGAGTAGTTACTTACTGTAAGAGGCTTGGAATGAGGTTTTTAGCCACCAAGAACTAGTGTGTGTTCTTGGTGTTCTTGGTGTGAGAGAAAATCTAGACAAAGATGAGATTTAATGAGATAGGAACATGGATTTACCACTAGATAGAGGAATGAAGCAACAATTAGAGGTGAAAAACACTTACAACTTGAAGATCTTGAAGACTTTTCGATGAAGGTAGAGAGAGAGTAGAGAGAGAAAGCTCATGTGATGTGTAAAGAGAGAAATGAAGGTCACTCATCCCTTATATAGGGGTGAGTTTACGGCCAAGGGGTTGGTGGGGGTTTACGGCCATGAACAGGGTTTACGGTCGTAAACAGGGTTTACGGTCGTAAACGGGGTTTACGGCCGTAAACTGAGTTTGCGGCCGTAAACTCCTCTCGAAGGGGGTGTTTGGCCTGGATGCTATGCTTTTACTTAGGAACCTCGATTTTGAACCCAACACTTAATTGAACTGAGCCTAAAATAGTTAATTAAGCTCAAAATAATGACGGCAAGAGCATAAATAAATTCCAAATTGATTTATTTTTAACGATTTGAACGAAAGAAATTTCGGGTTGTCACAGCATAGGCTGTAGGCCCTGCGAGGTGGTCCAATCAGGTCGGCTACTCGTGGAGCGGTCCAGATAGGCTGTAAGCCCTGCGAGGCGGTCCAGTCAGACTGGTTGCTTATGTTTGCATGCTTGCTTGTTATGTGGTGTGTTGGTACTTTGGGGGAACTCACTAAGCTTTGGCTTACATTTTTAGTTTGTGGTTTCAGGTACTTCTGAGGATTGAGGAAAGGCAAAGGCGTGATTGTACACAGCTTCCAGTTTTATGTCTTAGAGTCTTGAGAAAAACTTTGATTTGAAATAATACTTTGAAATAATGAGTTGTTTGTAAACAATTTTAATGCTTGGTTGGTTTTAAAAATTTTAAATTTATTGTATTTTTTGGGAGTGTTACACATTTCTTTGACTCCATCCTCTAGCAAATCGATTGTGGGAATCGTTGGTGGTTTTGGGTTAGAGGTTGTCTTGCCTCTTCGCGAGAAATTTCGGGTTGTCACATCATCCCCCCGTTAAAAGGAATTTCGTCCCGAAATTCGAACATAGAATACCAATCATGGATTTGAAAAGAGACGCGGATACTTCTGTTTCATATGATCCTCGCGCTCCCAAGTGAATTCAGGTCCTCGCTTCGCATTCCATCGAACCTTTACTTTCGGGATGCGACTTTGTTTCGGTCGTTTGAACTCTCTGTCCATGACTTCGACCGGTTCTTCCACGAAGTTGAGGTTCTCGTTGATTTCAATCTCGCCGAGAGGAATCACAAGTGTCTCATCGGACAGACACTTCTTTAGGTTCGATACGTGGAAGACAGGGTGGATGTTGCTGAGCTCCCGTGGTAAATGGAGTTTGTATGCTACGGGACCGATCCTAGCAAGGATCTCAAACGGTCCAATGTACCTTGGGTTTAGCTTTCCACGCTTTCCAAAGCGTATCATGCCTTTCCAGGGTGAGACCTTCAGAAGGACGCGGTCACCAACCTGGAACTCCAAGGGTTTTCGTCTCTTATCGGCGTAGCTCTTTTGTCTATCTCGTGAGGCTTTTAGTCGTTCCCGGATTTGTACAATCTTCTCAGTTGTCTCTCGGATGATCTCAGGACCAGTGAGAGTACTGTCGGGGACTTGACCCCTGGCTAGCTGCGTGTCACCCACCTCAGCCCAGCACAGAGGGGATATGCACTTACGGCCATAGAGGGCTTCAAACGGCGCAGCCTTGATGCTGGTATAGTAGCTGTTGTTGTAGGAAAATTCAACCAAAGGAAGATGAGTGTCCCATGACGCGCCGAAATCGATGACGCAGGCTCTCAACATGTCTTCCAATGTCTGAATTGTTCTCTCACTCTGTCCATCAGTCTGCGGATGATAACTCGTGCTCATATCCAACTTAGTTCCAAGAGCCTTCTGTAGAGACTGCCAGAACCTCGATGTAAACCTGCTATCTCGATCGGAGATAATGGATGCAGGTACCCCATGAAGGCGAACTATTTCTCGAAGGTATATTCGGGCGAGTCTCTCCATCTTAAAGTTTTCTTTGATTGGTAGGAAGTGGGCGTATTTTGTCAACCGATCGACAATTACCCAAATGGCGTCGTGCCCATTCGGAGATCTGGGTAACTTGGTGATAAAATCTATGGTTATCCTTTCCCACTTCCACTCAGGAATTTCCGGCTGCTGAAGTAAACCTGAGGGCTTTCGATATTCTACTTTTACCTTGGCACAAGTCAGACACTTGCCCACGAAAGTAGCAATTTCCGCTTTCATGTTTGGCCACCAATAGAGTTGTTTGAGATCCAGATACATCTTATCTGAACCTGGGTGAACGGAGTATTTAGTCTTGTGAGCTTCGTTCATGACAACTTCTCTGTAACCACCGTACTTTGGGGTCCAGATCCGGTTCATGAAGTAGTACACTCCGTTTCCCTTGAGCTCCAAGTTCTTGTCCATTCCTCGCAGTTATTCATTCGTACGTTCTCTGCTTTCAAAGCTTCCACCTGAGCCTCTCTGAGTTGCGCGGACAAATGGGAATGGATGGTCATTGTTAGTGCCTTTACCTTACGCCCTGAATACTCTTTTTGACTGAGGGCATCTGCTACCACATTGGCCTTACCGGGATGATAGCGAATTTCGCACTCGTAGTCACTGAGTAGCTCTACCCATCGCCGCTGTCTCATGTTTAACTCCTTTTGATCAAAAATATGCTGCAAGCTCTTATGGTCGGTGAAGATAGTACACTTGGTTCCATAGAGATAGTGCCTCCAGATTTTTAATGCAAAGACCACTGCTCCCAACTCTAGATCGTGAGTTGTGTAATTGAACTCGTGCGTTTTCAACTGTCTCGAGGCATAGGCGATAACCTTTCCTCGTTGCATGAGCACACAGCCTAGGCCCTGATTGGATGCATCACAGTAGACAACGAAGTCTTCTGTCCCTTCGGCCAGGGACAAGATAGGTGCGCTGCACAGGGCCTGCTTCAATGTTTGAAATGCAGTGTCTTGCTTGGCTCCCCAACTAAAGGTTACACCCTTCTGTGTCAGGGTAGTTAAAGGCTTAGCGATTCTGGAGAAGTTCTGGATGAACCTGCGATAATAGCCTGCGAGACCCAAGAATTGTCGGATTTCTGTGGGTGTCTTTGGTGCAGACCAATTCTCAATCGCTTTGATCTTGGAAGGGTCCACGTGTATTCCTTCCTTGCTAATCACGTGTCCAAGGAAATTTACCTTCCTGATCCAGAATTCGCACTTCGAAAATTTCGCGTATAGCTTTTCTGCCCTTAATGTTTCCAACACCTGCCTTAAGTGCTGTTTATGATCATCCTCACTCCGCGAATAGACAAGTATATCATCGATGAACACAATCATGAACTTGTCTAAGAAAGGGCGGCACACCCGATTCATCAGGTCCATGAATACTGTCGGTGCGTTGGTTAGACCAAAGGGCATTACTACAAACTCGTAGTGTCCATAGCGAGTTCGGAATGCTGTTTTGGGCACATCATTCTCATGAACTCGCAACTGATGGTATCCTGATTTTAGATCTATCTTCGAAAAATAGTTGGCTCCCTGAAGTTGGTCGAAGAGATCGTCGATCCTGGGTAAGGGATAACGGTTCTTGATGGTCAGCTTATTCAGCTCTCGGTAGTCAATGCACATCCGAAAGGATCCATCTTTCTTTTTCACGAATAAGATCGGAGCTCCCCAGGGTGAAGAACTCGGTCTTATAAATCCCTTGCTGATTAGCTCATTGAGCTGGCTGGATAGTTCTTGCATTTCTGCCGGTGCTAAACGATAAGGAGATTTAGCTACAGGAGTAGCTCCGGGGATTAAGTCGATGTGAAACTCGACTTGGCGCTCGGGAGGGATTCCTGGGAGATCTTCGGGGAAAACATCAGGAAAGTTACAGACTTCGGGGATGCTCTTGAGGTCTCTAACTTTTTGCGTCTCGCCGACAACATGAACTAGGAATGCATGACACTCCTTCCGCAGATACTTCTGGGCCTTGATGCATGAAATAATACGAAGGTTCGAGCTAGACTTATCTCCGTAAATCATGAGAGCTTCACTAGAGGGAAGATTGAGACGGATAGCTTTCTCGAAGCAAAGAATATCAGCACGATTGGAGCTCAACCAGTCCATGCCGATAATGACGTCGAAACTCTTGATGGATACCGGCATAAGATCGATGGGAAAAGAATAATTGTCTAGGGTAAGAGTACAGCCTATGAATATGTCGTTAGTGCTCTCCTTCTTTCCGTTAGCCATCTCGACGGTAAATGTTTCGGTTAGAGGTTGGGATTTACATTTGATTAGATGTTTGAATGCATGACTAACAAAACTCCTCTCCATACCAGAATCGAAGAGAATGCATGCATAAGAGTTGTCAAGGAGGAACGTACCCGTAACAACGGTAGGATCAGCAACTGCTTCCTCCTGGCCCATCACCAGAACTCTTCCTGTATTGCCACCAGTTGTTGCCTTGGGGCAGTTTCTCCTGAAATGCCCAGCCTCTCCACATCCATAACAAGTTTGACCAGCGCCCGCTCCCGGAGCCTGGTTGGTTGGTTGAGCTGGTTTCTTGCAGTATCGAGCTGTGTATCCCTTCTTCCCACAGCTGTTGCAAATTAACTCACGGCAGGGCCCGTGATGATGGAAGTTACACTTGTTGCATAGGGGTAGTTTTCCAGCATAACCACCGGTAGGAGATTGGGTGGTTGGGACAGTAGCTGGAGCAGCAGCAGGAGCAGTAACAGCATGAACTGCCACTGTTTGTTGTTTCTTGGAGGGCTCTTGCGAAGACTGGCCTTTTCGTTTGTTACCAAACTTCTTCTTCTTCCCACCGCTTTCCTTTTGTGGCTTGGAGACACATGCCACCTCATCCAGATCGATTCCATGATCGATCAGAGTCTGTGCCAGATCCTTGGCACTTTCAAAAGTAATCGGTCTAGCAGCCAAGACATTCCCTTTGGTTGGTTGTGTCAGTCCCCAGATGTACCTTTCGATTTTCTTGCTTTCCGGGGTGACCATTCCCGGGCAGGGGAGAGCCAGATCACAGAATCTAGCGGTGTAGGCAGCGATGTCGGAACCCTTCAAGTTCCAGAGTTCGTGCTCCAACTTTTGCACTTCGCCCCTCGTGCAGTATTCCGCAAGCATGAGTTCCTTCAGTCTTTCCCAACCCATGGCATTAGCCACTGGCAGGGTTAGGGTTTTGACTCGACCATTCCACCAGGTCAAGGCTCTGTCGGTGAAGGTGCAGGCGGCGAACTTCACCTTGTTTGCTTCAGAACAGACGGAAATTTCGAAGATGGATTCGATCTTCTCGAACCATCGATTCAGGGCGATGACACTTCCATTTCCGTCGAAGGACTTGGGTTTTCCATTCATGAAGTCTTTGTAGGAACACTCTTTTTGATGTCCCTGACTTCCATCTTGTCTCTGTGGGTCGGTTCCACCTCCAGCATTCACTTGTGCCATTGCTGCAGTTACGGCGGCGGTAACTGCTGCCTGGAACATGACGGGATCGAACTGAGGGGGTGGTGGAGTGTCGTCGTTCCTTCTGATGGGTCTTGGTCGGGGAGGCATCTTGTTCTAGAGACAATCAGGAATAAGAGGATGGTAAGTCCTCGAGATATATATAAAACAAGATATATCTCATCCTGACAATTAAAGTATACTACCGAGCGATAAGCACATAAAGGTTACTAACGCAAGTAAGTTATCGCTTAAGAAGATAGTGGTATCAACACTTGGAATGAATCTGTATACTGAGTTTGGTTCTAGCTAAAATACTCCTATAGTATTTTATGTGGGATGATTTTGGTAAGTTTTAGGCCTGCTGTAACACCACAGTCACTCCCAAGCACATGTTGGTCATGTCTCGACTGAATATAGTTGATCAGGCTATATTCACCCTAGACATGATTACATAACTGCCCAGGTTTAACCGCAACGTTCCAACATCCAAATACTTTTTTTTTGTTCTACTAGTGACACTAATTCTGTTATGTATGCATACTCGTATACTTTTTATAAAAATACTTATATTTTTGAAAGTATACTTTTAGCGTAGAGCACTTAGGCCCCTTAGTGTTTATAGTTGTATACCACGTAAGGTTCGGTATACTAGTTCGCTATAAACAAGGGCTCTGATACCAATCTGTCACACCCCAAAACCAGAATGGCAGAAACGTTCTGGGGTGGAGGACGTCATGCGTAGCATCACAACCAATGAGTAATAGCAATCATAGCAACACAACCATTACAGTGAATACTTAAATAAAACGTTTACATCAGTTTGAAACTTTGTCTGAAACTTGTTTGAATTACATCAAATAGATTTGTAAGGTATAAACACAAAACTCTTATTGCTCGAGTTCCTCAAAAATCCAGCAAATACCTGCCTACTGATTTCCTGAGAATACAAGCAGTTTGAAAGAATATCAGCATAAAGCTGGTGAGTTCATAAGCGGTAATTTGTAATGAAAACTTGTTAATGAGTTCGTAAAAGTGTTTGTATAGTTTCAAGAAAATCCGATATTTTCTTAATGAAAATGTAGTGTTCTCAATTCTGTATGAAATCGTGAATGTTTATTACTGAAAACTGTAGTGATGCACGAAAATAATACTTCATGTGACTAACTAATGCTAGTATGATGTATAAGTATTTCGTACGTGAAACCATTCTATGTTCGGTTCTGTTTGAAAACCCTGGAAATCCTCCAGTTGTAGAGTGTATTAGTTCTATTTAATAAAATAAAATTGTTGAAGAATGACAGTTTGTAAACCAAGAGTGATTTCTACATATTGTGAGTCGTATAACCATGCTTGATATGACTAGAGACCTTTCCAACATTCTTCAGGCGTCGAGTTAAATGACATTTGTCACCCTAGGCATGCCTTCCCAACTGTAGCTAGCAGTTCAGGTGTGGGATTGTCAGTCCCGAATAGATCTATTCACAAATCTCACGCTCTCCCTCCAGGAGACTCTGGTTATACTATGATAGGATTTATCCCTGTACACCTAGGGGTACAGTAGTGAAGTAGCACCTCACAGTATCGTACAATCTAGTTTACATGTAGTGTAGTAGCGTTCTACCATAGTGAAAATCCGTATGTATACCGTATGTAGTGATACTTACAGTTATGAATACCATGATAAAGTAGTGATGTAAACTGTAACTGTTTCTGTCTAAGTGCATATGTTTAGTAGTGAAAGTTTCTGTACTTGTTATGTGTAGAAAATCCCAAACTATACCAATTATAGTTTGCATGTATAGTGAATACCGTGTCCGGAAAACTATGCAATTTTAGTGAAAACGTCCCTTATGCTCAACACAGTACAAAAGGGTTAAAGTATGAAATTTGCATAAATTTTGAAAACATTTATGTTTAGCTTGTATTCCCCCCCCTGAAAACATTAAAAATACGAAAAATGTAGGGGTATGAACTCACCTGCAGTGAGTTGTTTGGATGAAAGAGTGGTATAGGATGCTAGATGCCAAGTGGATACTTGAGTACACACACAGATCCTAATAAGCATACAAGGACACAAATGGATATAATTAGTGTTTACCCCACTAATCAAGTGAGTGAAGCATCTTAGGGCTAGGAAACACTCATATAGAAGTGCTATGACCACAAAGGATTGCATCTAAGGAGTTTAAGACCAAACTATTGTGTTTACGGCCAGGGTTCACGGCCAGGTGTTTACGGCCAGGTGTTTGCGGTCCATGGGTTTACGGCCCATGTGCTTACGGCCGTAAACACTTGATGAGGGATACGATTTTCGGTGTTTCAAGGTCATTTCTAGCCTCTTGAAAATATTCTAGGCCTCGTGCATAGCTAATGAGGGGTGTACGGCCGTACACAGGGTTTACGGCTGTAAACCCTTTGTGTTCATGTCTTTTGGGTCGATTTTTAGGTGAAAACCCAAAGTTTCTAGCAGATGCCAAGCATAGGGAGTAGTTACTTACTGTAAGAGGCTTGGAATGAGGTTTTTAGCCACCAAGAACTAGTGTGTGTTCTTGGTGTTCTTGGTGTGAGAGAAAATCTAGACAAAGATGAGATTTAATGAGATAGGAACATGGATTTACCACTAGATAGAGGAATGAAGCAACAATTAGAGGTGAAAAATACTTACAATTTAAAGATCTTGAAGACTTTTCGATGAAGGTAGAGAGAGAGTAGAGAGAGAAAGCTCATGTGATGTGTAAAGAGAGAAATGAAGGTCACTCATCCCTTATATAGGGGTGAGTTTACGGCCAAGGGGTTGGTGGGGGTTTACGGCCATGAACAGGGTTTACGGTCGTAAACAGGGTTTACAGTCGTAAACGGGGATTGCGGTCGTAAACTGAGTTTGCGGCCGTAAACTCCTCTCGAAGGGGGTGTTTGGCCCGGATGCTATGCTTTTACTTAGGAACCTCGATTTTGAACCCAACACTTAATTGAACCGAGCCTAAAATAGTTAATTAAGCTCAAAATAATGACATCAAGAGCATAAATAAATTCCAAATTGATTTATTTTTAACGATTTAAACGAAAGAAATTTCGGGTTGTCACAGCATAGGCTGTAGGCCCTGCGAGGCGGTCCAATCAGGTCGGCTACTCATGGAGTGGTCCAGATAGGCTGTAAGCCCTGCGAGGCGGTCCAGTCAGACTGGTTGCTTATGTTTGCATGCTTGCTTGTTATGTGGTGTGTTGGTACTTTGGGGGAACTCACTAAGCTTTGGCTTACATTTTTAGTTTGTGGTTTCAGGTACTTCTGAGGATTGAGGAATGGCAAAGGCGTGATTGTACACATCTTCCAGTTTTATGTCTTCGAGTCTTGAGAAAAACTTTGATTTGAAATAATACTTTGAAACAATGAGTTGTTTGTAAACAATTTTAATGCTTGGTTGGTTTTAAAAAATTTAAATTTATTGTGTTTTTTGGGAGTGTTACACATTTCTTTGACTCCATCCTCTAGCAAATCGATTGTGGGAATCGTTGGCGGTTTTGGGTTAGAGGTTGTCTTGCCTCTTCGCGAGATTTAGTTTTAATCAATGGGTCACCAACTATCGAATTCTCCATCTATAGGGGATTTCGCCAGGGGGGCCCTCTGTACCCCTTCTTGTTTATCCTTGTTATGGAGGGGTTGAACGTAACTATGAAATCTGCTTGCCAAACATCTATCTTCTGGGGCATTCAAACAACTAACAATGGTCCATCTATTTCTCACCTTTTTTATGTCGACGATGCTATCTTCGTCGGGGACCGGTCCAATGACAATTTTAAAAATTTATCCCACATTCTTCGTTGTTTTCAAGTTGTTTCAGGGTTAAAGGTGAATTTTCAAAAGTCGCGTGTGTTCGGAATTGGGGTGCCCGACAACAAAGTTAACAGTTGCGCGTCTATCTTGGGTTGTGAAACTGCCTCCTTCCCATTCACCTATCTTAGGGTTCCTGTTGGTGCAAATATGTCCCTAAAACGAAACTGCAAACCCATAATCGATCAGGTATGAGGCTTTCAACTTGGAAATCAAAGACCCTCTCCTTCGGGGGTTGCCTCACCCTAGTTAAATCTGTTTTGGGGAGTATGTCACTTTATTATTTTTCTCTCTTCAAAGCTCTCACTTCTATTATAAATTACATGGAAAAAATCTATAGATGCTTTTTATGGGGTGGGATCGATGAAAAAAATAAAATTTGTTGGGTTAATTGGGATACTGTAATGGCGAGTAAGGAAAAATGTGGCTTAGGGGTTGGTTCCTTGAGAAGCTTAAACCTCGCTCTCTTATTTAAGTGGATTTGGCAGCTTAAATCCGAACAACCATATTTTTGGAGCCATGTGATTAGCAGTATCCACAATCTTGCGAGAAAACCGGTTGATAAGCTTGCTAAACTCTTGATCCCTGGAACTTGGGGCAACATTATCAAGACCGTCCATGACCTTGGCGAAATTGATATTAAACTCGAGCATGTTATTAAATTCAAGGGTGGGTATGGGTCTACAACTCTTTTATGGCTTGACGACTAGTTTGGGGAACCACTTCGCTTCCAGATTTCCCCATCTCTATATCCTTGATTCCATAAAAGCTTGCTTCGTGTTCGGATTTCTCTTGGAGTTGGACAAGAATCCCTCGTTAACCGATTGAACTTTTGGAGCTGGATCAAATCTGCAGCATCCTTGATAATGTTAAGCTCTCGAATGCTGCGAGTAGGTGGACTTCCATTCTGATGGAAATTTCTATGTTAATAATCTCAGATATGTCATTGATTCTAAGCTTACCTGAGGAGTCAATAACCCAACTATTTGGTTGAATGTGTTGCCCTTCAAAGATACATGTTTCATTTTGAGTGCTTGTTTGGATCGTATTCCGCCTGCCATTGCTCTTACCCGTAGAGGTGTCTTTATCTCCTCTTCTTCTTGTCACATTTGCTCTCTAGCACCGACTCTTGCGATCATATTCTTGTTGGTTGTCCTTATGACCATGAGAGAAAGGAAAGGAAATTGATGGAAATAAGAAGAAAATAAAAGAAATTGGTGTTCCCGAGTTTCATTAAAGGAGGGAAGTGGAAGGAAGTGGAGGGAAATAGGAGGATCACTTTCCCTCCTGACTTTCCTTCCGATTTGGGAGGATTTGGAAAGAAGGAACAAAATGATTCATTTTCCTTCCACTTCTCTCCAACTCGGGAATACAAAAGAAAATTATGTTTTCTTTTCCTTTCTCTTCTTTTCTCTCATGACTTTCTTTTCTCTTCTCTTCATTTCTTTTGTTAAACTCGGGAACGAGGCGTTGGTGTAACATTCACATTTAAAGCTTCATCTCGGTGAAAGAGGCCATTGAGTTTGCTGCCAATTGAGGTCGTTGCCCTAAAAAGAGAATGATTCTTGTCGCAATCATATATGGTCTTTTTTGGAGCGTGTGGAGAGCAAGAAGTGACCGTTTTTAACATGTTCGCGCCCCCTTCCAAAACGACGGATCAGATCATCACTTCAGTGTTCAATTAGGTTAATATAAAGGGTAATTTACGTTTTTGTAATTGGAACGATTGAGCATGTTGTCCTTTTGATATCTTGTAAGTTTTTTGTTTAATTTTCTTCCCCACCTCTTTCTCTTTGACCGGGTGCTTCGTTATTTATAAAATCGTCGTTTCTAAATAAATAAAACAAACAGTTGAATGTTACAAAATATTTGTTAAAATTAGGGCCGTTCCAACATATCTACGAACGTAAATTTAAATATTTATCTTATTTGGGATTTTCTGTATTATCATAATTTTCGTTCGCATTAGTATCTTAAAAAATAATTATATTAGTAATAATGGGATTATTACTAAAAGGTTTATAGCCTAGATTTATAAGGAATACAAAAAGAGAGAATTGAATGTTCAAGTCTGCTGATTACAATCTGTCCAAAAAAAATTATGAGCAAAATTATATCTAATAAAAAAAATATTTAATCGAAATTATAAAGATCACATTTTGTACAAAATTTAATTAACTAAATTTCTATAGTTTGTCTAATTTTTATATTAAAATAATCCACACGTTGTGGCTTCGAATAAACCCACGTTTTTTTAAGGTAATTTTTATACATAATAATCGATTTAAAACACACCAACAATAAATAATAATTAAATTAAAACGTATCAACAAAATAAATGCCAAATTAATTATTCGAAAATCAAGGGTTTCACCGACCAGCGACATACAAAAAGTCAACTTCCACAGAAACTACGGGTGGCCGGTGGCCTACACCGACACCGGCAACGATTTTGCGCAAGCGTTCCGGTGACATCGAACCATGTATCACCGACAGAAGTTCAAATTCAAACCCTAACATCTCCATTGGAAAATAGCAATTGTTTTTTTTTTCCATTTACATGAATCACAACTGTAGCGTGTATGATCATTAATTACAAGCAGAATCTGGCGTAATAATGGAAGTGGAAGGAGATTTATAAAGTAATCGAACTCAAAGCGGCAAATGTTTTGTCAATTTTCAAAAAAAAGTTCACCTGAAACTATCGGTTAATTTGATACGATTTTCGAGTGTTCCAAATGTAAACCGGAGAAATTCACCGACGGCAAGGCGGAGGAAGATCGTTGCAAATCAAATGAACCTCTGTTTTGAATAGAAGAAAAGAGTAGGAATCCACAGAGAAATACAAAAATCCTCCCGGCGAGTGCGTCACAAACGATCCGAAACTCTTCCCCGCCACACAGTGCCATGCCGGTCCGTACCACCGATCAAACTCCTATCGTTTTTCACATTCAGTTCACGAAATACTTCATTGAATTATACAGAGAGAGAGAGAGAGATTGATTACCTTTTTGAGAGAACGAGCGAGAAGAGTGAGATTAGGACGACGCGAAGAGGAAGAATCGATGAGCGATCTGGTGAGACAAAGGGCACGCTCTTGCATTGGGATAGCCATGTCGGCTGATCTTAAACGTATATCCAGGCTAACGGCGATTGCAGCGAGCTTGACGTCTTCCGGTGGAGTTTTCCGTTCCGATAAGGAGTGATATTGTATTACCTGTTTTTCTTTCCAGTCACCTCCGGTTTTCTCCATTAATTCCACGGAGAGAGAGAGAGAAATAGGGTTGAACTTAAATGGAGTCAATGAAAGAGAATTTGATGAAAACAAGTCGGCAGTTTGTGTATTTGTATGCCTGTGAAAGCGAAAGAGAGAGAGAAAGGAGGAGTTGTTGGAACACGAAGTTTGGAACTTTGACTGTTTGTACGGTAGGGAAGAATGCATTTCCGTGATATATATACGGTATGTTTAGTTTTTATTTGAAAATTTGGGAAAAACATAATTGTAAGCTTCAAAAGTTTAAAAAGCTAAAAGTTAATATAAATTTATTATGTGCAAAATAGTGGTGATAAGACGAAAATGATCAGAAGATTCTATCAAAATAAGTGTTTGTTTGTAATATCTTGGTTGTCTAGTATTCAACTTGATATTAATAAAGACATCGATTGTTAAATTAATTTTATTTTTTAAGTATAACCATAATTCTTTTTCTACAAACTTCAAAAATAAAAAGAAAATATCAAAATCATAAAAACAAACAAGATTATAAGGACAGTTGAGTAATCTAACTCTTATAAACAACCATTTTAATAAAAATAACCAACAAAATTATTTTTTTAGAAAAATGACCACTTAATTCGGAATACCATATTCCAGAGCACGAAGTTTTGTTCCGGAGGTGTGATCCAGAATACGATATTCCAGAGTATTTATGATTTTGTTCCGGAGTGGCTGCCGGTTGGTGGAGATGAGGTCCAAAATCTGACACTCTGTACCTTCCGGACTGAAAAAGTGTATTTCAGACTAAAGTCTGGAACGGTTGTATATTCCGGAGTGGTGTTTGTAACCCCCGGTTTCCATATTAGATCGATTTAGGGTTTCAAGGAGTCAAATGCATGGTTTTTGGGTAAAATCAGGACTCACCACATGGCCATAAGGGGTCATGACGCGAGGAGTGATTAAATGAAGATTCTGAATTATGTTGAGCTCACGACGTGAGCAATAAGGACTCACGACGTGAGATGTGTTGCAACCCAAGCCCATGATATTTTAGGGTTTTCTTCGTATTTAAACCTCGTAAACTTCAGTTCAGGGTTTCAAAACAGCCTTCTTCGTCCCTAATGTAACACTCCATAAAATCACAATAAATTTAAAATTTTTAACCAACCATGAATCAATATTGTTTACAAAAAGAGCCATTGTTTCAAAAGTATTATTTCAAATCAGAGTTTTTCCAAGACCCGAATACATAAAAACTGGAAGCTGTGTACGATCACGCCTTTGCTTTCCTACGATCCTATAAAGTACCTGAAACCATAAACTAAAATTATAAGCCAAAGCTTAGTGAGTTCCCCCAAAGTACTACCACACAATACACATATCATATACAAACAAGCATGTTGGGTCCACTCAGTCATCGGACTGGAATACCCACGGGTCCACAACCATCATGTTGGATTACCCCCGACCCAATCAGTCATCGGACTGGAATGCCAATATACCATGGGTCCACTCAGTCATCGGACTGGAATACCCACGGGTCCACAACCATTGGGTTGGATTACCCACGACCCAGTCAGTCATCAGACTGGAATGCCAATATATCACGGGTCCACTCAGTCATCGGACCGGAATACCCTCGGGTCCACTCAGTCATCGGACTGGAATACCCCCGGTATGTTGACTCACACACATAGTAGTAAATTCTCAACCCAAAACCATAACATATTGACATATACATAACAAAAGAACATATAACCAATCAACAGACAAACAGACAGATCTACAGATCACTATCACATAATAACATCCTATATACTAGGATACGTAACCTAGTGGGTCGGCATTTGTGCCTTTGACCCACACGTACAGTGAGGAAAACTCACTTCACTGTATGACAAATAGTTGAACAATACACTGCTCCGAATATCGGCTCTACAGGTCACCTATTCAACAGATAGAGACCAAGGCTTAACTATATCTCAGAATACCCAAAATAACCGTAAGTCAGACTTGGTCAACCCTGGTCAAAGTCAAAGTCAACGATCAAGGTCCAAAAGTCAATATTTCTTCCCAGCGGAGTACGCCCAACATACTCTGATGTTGACCAAAAACGAGGCGCTGACCGCGTACGCGCATCGCACTGCAATGTACGCCCATCGTACGCAGCCCAGTCCCAAAACTCCATTAAGAGCTTATTTCATTAAGCCCTTACGTCTAAAACTCATATCCAAGCCCAAAATGATATCCTAAGTCATAAAGTTTCCAACTTTATGACTTTGCATGGCTATCAAGTGCTTAATGACCAAAACCCTAAGTTTTGAACCCAATAAGACATCACAACTCTTGTATGACTTTGCATGACTATCAAGTGCTTAATGACCAAAACCCTAAGTTCTTAACCCAATAAGACATCACAACTCTTGTATGGAAGAGATGGAAGGGCCAAGATCACATTTTTATGGTTCATAATATTTCTATAATGGATAAATTCTCCAACTTTATCCATTAAAATGGTCCCAACAAACAAGATCTAGTCTTTAAGTATCAAAGGGACCAAATAGTGCATCTTTTTCAACTTAATCCATTAATTCCAAGTCTCCAACCTTCATATCTGAATCAAAATGATGTTTGGATGGATAAAGTTTCTAACTTTATCCATAACAAGGCCACAAACTTTCAAGATCTAAACTTTATGCACTTAAAGTGACCAAAAGCTCATAACACCCAAAACTATCTGGGTCTAACAATTTCATCATCAAGATTCAAACTTTATACCTCTAGAAGAAAGATCAAGGTGAAAAAGTCTGGATCTACAAGCTCTAATGCAACCAACACTTCTTCAATGAGTTCCTTCTTCTCCAAGGTGCAACAAGAACACTCCAAAGCACTTAAAACACCTTCTTTTTTCTCACAAGGCTCAATCTAGGGTTAGGGTTTCAAGATAGGGTGTTGGAGAGGTGGAGGCTAAGAATGGAGTGGGTTTGGGGAAATTAAGGAGCTTAAATAGGGCTCAAACCACAAAAATAAGGTTTGGGCATTAATCGCGTACACCCAACGTACTCAGACATACTCAGTACACCCAAAGTAATCAATTTACTCCCAGCGTACTAGGGATGGCCTAGTACGCCCAACGTAATGTATGCGGCTGACTCAAAAATCGTCCTAACTTCAAACGGTCGTAACTTCTTCGTTCCAACTCTGTTTTCGACGTTCTTTATATCCACAGAAAGGTATTGAAGAGCTATATAATATTATCTAAATATCTTGTACTAAAAACTTCGAACAAAAATCTATATTTCATGCAAGAACACAACCTATGACTTTTTCCTTTCTACCCTTCGGCCCAAAACACAATTCAAGGGTTAAATCTCTTAACCAAAATTACCTCCTTCCACAAGGACTAAACTTTACCTCCTTAAGGCTCAAAGCTTTACACAATCGACTTCCGGTCCACGACCCAGAAATGACTGGAAACAGGATGCTACAATTATCCCCCACTTAAATTAGATTTCTTCCTCGAAATCCGTGAAACATCCCAAAAATACAACCCAAAAATTTTGTTTTCAAAATCATTCAACAAACATGAATATCATCGCCATAGTATAAGATCATAAAACATGTATCTCAAAATCTCATAAAATCTATCATCATAACACAATCTCATATAAAATATCAGAGTAAACTCCCAGGCTAAGAAAACTGTGGTGTGTGCCATACCATCATCCCGAGCCCTTTCCCTTGCTAGCTGAAGTACCTTAAACCAAAACTGAAACTGTAAGCACGAAGCTTAGTGAGCTCCCCCAAACTACCACATACCATACAATAACACATATAACAAATACTGGGCCTTGCCCAATGCTTCGGGCCCCGCCCGACACCGGACCAAAGTCCGACATAAATTGGGCCCCGCCCACTACATCGGGTCCCGCCCGGCATCAGACCGAAGTCCGAAATAACTTGGACCCTGCCCACTGCATCGGGCCCCGCCCGGCATCGGACCGAAGTCCGGAATAAATTGAACATAACATAAGCATGAACATATACCTGATGGGTTTTGAGCATTCTAACACTTCCTAAGTGTACATGCAACCCTAATAACCTTGGATATATGTTTGTCTAATTATCATGCAAAGTTGAATTCCAAGGTTATATTCCTATCTAGCATACATGGGGAACAAATTTTAACTTGCATGAAAGATAGAATAACTTACCTTGTTGTTGCTTATGATCCTTGAAACCTTGTGAGCCTAGCACCCCAAGTGTGATGCCTCAAATGCTTCACACAACACCAAATGCTTTTGGAATGACTTTAGAGAGAATACACACTTCTAAAATCGGCCTAGCCCTCTTGTTTCTTATGTGTGTCCGATTTTGGTGGAGAATGGGTTTCTTATATAGTGTTGACACATCTAGGGTTACACCATGTAAACCCTAATGTGTCATGACTCTTCATTTCCATGACCCATGGGTTTGTAACTCCCATGGAGCATCCTATGGGTGGAACCCAACTTGATAATCCATGGAGCCTCTTAGCTCACTATATAAGATATGGACGATTTACATAATCTACCCATATATTTAATTAGTTATCTTTTGATCACTTAATTAATTCTAAATTAATTCTTGATCAAACTAATTAAATAATATTATTAATATATTAGAACTTATAATATATTAATAAACCATAAGTGTTATTTCTCTCATTTTAGTTTATCCAATTGCATGGTGCCATGCAACCCAAATGGACCATGCCGGGTCGGGTCAAGTACATACCAGAAATAGTTATGGACTTAGACACCTTATCCAACAGTCTCCCACTTGGATAAGTCTAATAACTATAACTGCAATACTTCAGGAACCGATCGGCAATGGTAGCTCTTTCAAGGTCTCTCGGAACTGAGAAGATGATGATACGCCATTTAAGATAAGTGATCATATAATCCTCTGTTCTAGATATCAGCCGGACAAATACATGGAACAATGTCTTACTTATTGTCCAGCAGTTTGTTTCCCGATTTCCGATTTGTTTGACAAAGAACTTCATTGAACACATCAACTTAGTTCTGACCGGGCCCGGTACATAGGTCAAAACAAAATCATCGAGGGGCCCAGATATCAGCTTCTAATCCAAGAAGGAACAGATAAACTTCGACTCATATGTTTGTTCTACCACTCATTGAATTATACACAAAAGCACGTTTTATAACATCGAGTTACCAATGCGTTAACGTACAATTAATGCATAACCAACTCATAAGTAACAAATCATATCTCTAGGTTTGAAGACTTATATGATATTACCGTCTCACGATCACTCGAGATAAATTCCATGAAGTGATTCCAGTGAGCGTGGGTTGAGTCCAATGCTCAGAACTTATGAGCACTCATGAGTGTTGTAGCCATGTCCAACAACTTAGACCTCTGCAACCAATCATGACAGTCTTGATTCATACCTACTTCCAACATATGACCGACTGTGGAGGTTCGAATAATATGATATACCAAACATAATTATTCTGGAAGTCAAAACATGCAAAAGAAATATAGTAAACGATCGACAAGAGATAGCAACACTTTACTCATAAATAAAACACATTTTATTCATCATCTAATGTCAATTACACTTTACAAATTTCAAGGTTATCTAACTACTAAATCTAATATCATCCTTCAGCCCTATGCTCCGAGCATGCTGGAGATGCTTAACCCGAGTCAGTCCCTTCGTGAGGGGATCTGCTGGATTCTCATCCGATGATACCCTCTTTGCCACGAGGAGTCCTTCTTCTATTCGATGTCTGATGAAATGGTATTTTCTGTCGATGTGTCTGGATCTCCCGTGATCCCTTGGTTCCATGGCTAAGGCAACTACACTTTCACTATCACAGAAAATTTCCATTGGCTCTTTAATAGCTGGTACAACTCCAAGGTCTCCAATGAAGTTCTTCAGCCATATCGCCTCCTTTTCTGCCTCGCTAGCTGCTATATACTCTGATTCGCAAGTTGAATCAGCCACTGTCTCTTGCTTGGAACTCTTCCAAGAAATTGCTCCTCCATTTAAGGTAAAGACCCAGCCTGACTGAGAGCGGAAATTATCCCTATCAGTCTGAAAGCTAGCATCACTATACCCTACAACTCTCAAGTCTTCACTCCCACCGAGGGTAAGGACCCAGTCCTTAGTCCTCCGTAGGTACTTGAGGATATTCTTTACCGCAGTCCAGTGTGCCTTGCCAGGGTTCCCCTGATACCTGCTAACCATGCTCAAAGCAAAGGCTACATCAGGTCGAGTACACGTCATAGCATACATGATCGATCCTACAGCCGAAGCATAAGGTATTCGACTCATTTCTGCTATCTCAGCCTCAGTACTAGGGCTTTGTGTCTTACTCAATCTGGCGTTACTCTGGATGGGTAACTCTCCTTTCTTGGAGTCCTGCATGCCGAATCTCTTCAGCACCTTATCCAAGTAGGTACTCTGACTAAGTCCAATTAGTCTTTTACTCCGGTCTCTCAAGATCCTTATCCCTAGAATATAGGCAGCTTCTCCTAGGTCCTTCATAGAGAAACACTTCCCAAGCCAGGACTTAACTTCCTGCAGAGTTGGGATGTCATTTCCTATGAGTAGTATGTCATCCACATACAATACCAAAAAGCTAACTATACTCCCACTAGCCTTGACATATACACAAGATTCATCTTCACTCCTAGAAAAGCCAAATTCCTTGACTTTCTCATCAAAGCAAAGATTCCATCTGCGAGGTGCTTGCTTTAACCCATAAATGGATTTCTCAAGCTTACACACTCTATTAGGGTACTCTGTGTTGACAAAACCCTCTGGCTGACTCATGTAAACATCCTCAACCAACTTTCCATTAAGGAAAGCGGTTTTGACATCCATTTGCCATATTTCATAGTCATGAAATGTGGCTATGGCTAACAGAACCCTAATAGACTTAATCTTGGCCACTGGAGAAAAGGTCTCATCATAATCAACTCCCGGAGTTTGTGAGAAACCCTTTGCAACCAGTCGTGCCTTATAAGTGTGTACATTACCATCCATGTCGGTCTTCTTCTTGAAGATCCATTTGCACCCTACAGTCTTACGACCTGGTACATTCTCAACCAAGTTCCAAACTTGATTGTCATACATGGACTGTATCTCGCTGTCCATTGCCTCTTTCCACTTGGCTGACTCAGGGCCTGCCATGACTTCCGCGTAACTGTTAGGTTCATCCAGACCTATCAGTGTCTCATCACTGATAAGTGTATCACCTTCCGCAGTAATATGGAATCCATAGTAATGCTCAGGTGCATTCCTAACCCTTGTGGAACGCCTCAGAGGTACAGACTTGTCAATTGGCTCAACAGGAGTTT
Source organism: Lactuca virosa (assembly GCF_052849685.1). Taxonomy (NCBI): domain Eukaryota; kingdom Viridiplantae; phylum Streptophyta; class Magnoliopsida; order Asterales; family Asteraceae; genus Lactuca; species Lactuca virosa. Next base: position 204,187,162 of record NC_136434.1, read on the forward strand.
CCTCCTCAAGTTGAGTGCTAGGGTTTGAAGTTCCTTCACCACTTGACTCTTGAATTTCTTCAAGGTCAACTTGCCTCCCACTGTCTCCTTGGCTTATGAACCCTCTCTCTCGACAGAAAGCCCTCCTAGCTACAAAGACCACATTCTCACTAGGTCTGTAGAAGAGGTAACCAAAGGATTTCTGTGGGTAGCCGATGAAAATACACCTCTCACTTCGAGGTTCGAGCTTATCATGAGTCTCGTGTCTCACGAAAGCCTCGCAACCCCAAATTTTAATGTGGTCTAGTTTGGGTACTTTACCAGTCCACATCTCATGAGGAGTTTTGGCAACTTTCTTTGTGGGAACTAGATTAAGGATATGGGCGGCAGTCTCTAAGGCATACCCCCAAAATGAGATTGGTAGCGAAGCTCGACTCATCATGGAACGAACCATATCCAACAAGGTTCGATTACGCCTCTCAGCTACACCATTCAACTGCGGTGTCCTGGGAGGTGTCAATTGTGAGACAATCCCACATTCCCTAAGATAGTCGAGGAACTCTGAACTAAGATACTCACCACCTCGATCGGATCGAAGCATCTTAATGTTCCTGCCCAATTGATTCTGTAGTCATCAGTAAAAGTCAAATAATAACGATTAGCATCCCTTGTGGCATGTTTGAAGGGTCCACACACATCCGTGTGTATAAGATCCAACAAACCTTCACCCCTCTCACAAGAACCTGTGAAGGGTGACTTTGTCATTTTTCCAAGTAAGCATGATTCGCAACTATCATCTGACTTTAGGTCAAATGACTCCAAGACTCCATCCTTTTGGAGTTGGCCTATGCGTTTCTTGCTTATATGTCCAAGACGACAATGCCATAATGATGCTTTATCCAAGTTATTATTATTAACAGAATCAATACACAATACATTATTTCCTAAGTTATCAACCACAGATACAGTTTCATACACGCCATCACAAGGTAATGCTTTAAAATAAAGAACATTATTAAAGAAAGCATTAATCGAACCAACTTCATTATCAAATGAAAAGGTGAAACCTTGTTTATACAATGCATGAAAGGAAATAATGTTTCTTGCCATTTCTGGCGAATAACAACACTTATTCAAATCTAAACTAAACCCACTACTTAGCAATAAATTATAAACTCCAATCTTGGTGACAGGTAAAGCTTTCCTATTCCCCATGATTAAGTTTATTCTTCCATGCTCCACATTCTCACTTCTTCTTAGTCCCTGCAAATCAGAACAGATATGAATACCGCAACCGGTATCAAGGACCCAAGAGTTAGAATGGGGTGAGTTATTAGATAAGATAGTGTAAATACCTGCATGGTTGGGTTTAACTTTCCCATCCTTCACATCTTGCTGGTATTTTGGGCAGTTCCGCTTCCAATGTGACTTTTCATGGCAATAGAAGCATTCAGCCTCTTTTGGGTCAGAAGAAGGAGTGACGAAACCTTTCTTGGTTCCACTTGAAGAAGAACCATCAAGGGTCCTAGCCTTGGTACCCTTCGAAGAGCTCTTCCTCTTCTTCCCTCTACCTTTCCCGATTGCCAAAACCGGGGCGGAGTTTGGAGTAGGAGTGTTAACAACCGACTTACCCTTAAGACCTGTTTCTGCGGTCTTGAGGAGTCCCTGAAGTTTGCTGAGTGTGACCTCTTCCTTATTCATGTGATATGTCATGCAGAATTGATCATAGCACGATGGTAAGGAGTGCAAAATGATATCTATTGCAAGCTCCTCAGGGAAGTTCACATTAAGCTTCAGCAACCGATCCACATACCTTTGCATTTTCTGCATGTGGCTCGTGACGGATTCCCCGTCCTTCATCATGGTTGTTATGATAGAGCATATGATTTCATACCTCTCTTGTCGTGCACTTTGATGGTATCTTTCCATCAGATCTTGGTGCATTTCAAAAGGGTAGAAGTCCTCATAGGACTTTTGGAGTTCCGCTGTCATGGTGGCCAACATGATGCATGCCACTTTTGTAGCATCCCTTTCATGTGCCCGGAAGTCAGCGATCTCCTGGGGAGTTGCAGTGGTCTCATCAATCTCCTTAAGCTCCTTGTCAAGGACATATTCTCTGTCCTCGTAGCGGGTAATCATCCTGATGTTTCTGATCCATTCATTGAAGTTGGATCCATCAAAAGTGACTTTCCCACACAAGTTCATAAGGGTAAAGGAGCCATGAGGATTAGAGCCAGAAGCAGCATTGTTTGAAGACATCTGAAAGAAGAGAACAAGATTAGTTTAGATATTAAGAGAGTCCTTAATAAAACACCCAAATGTAATATTAAGGCTAGGATCCAATCACAATATATTATAACTTAGAAGAGGTATGCCGTAATCCAAGCTATAACATATTTGAAAGGTAGGTGAATGACGATTCACCAATTTCCACCATGAAAAACGAAATATAAATATTAGGTTTTTAATTGGTTCTTAGAAATTCCTAGATTCTTTTGAGATTCAATGAACTTTTCAAAGGCATGTTTCAATCTCGAGTGTGCCCTCCAAGTTTTGTGACTGGGATACCGAGGATCACAAAACGAGGTGTGAAGTAACCATGCAAATCACTTGGTACCCTCAAGGTTTATCACTCAATCGATGTGCTGGTAAACCACACACGCTCCACCGATGCTATGGTAAACCTTAAGTCACCCTTTACCTACCTTGTTAAGTCCAAGTTAGTGTGCCGGTTAACCACACACGCTTCACCAACGACTTAAACAAAGTGTAAAGTGTAATTTCATGGATTAGCACCTTATTCACATTTTCCTAAAGTAACTAAGATTGAGAATTTAATAAAAGCATTTAGTTACTTTATAATATTCATCATACTTTTAATGAGAATTTATAAGTCCTTGTCTTACCCGTTCGGCTAACGACCCTCCACCGATCAAGGAAGCGGTGGGTGAGAGTGGACACCCATTAAGTTTTCATTTTATAGGCAACAACCTTATACCCCCCCTTATAGACCGGCTTCGTGAATGAGGCGTACTAGCGGTAAGACGACTTGACGTTATACATATATATATTAGTAACTTATAATATTATAAAGTATAAGGGTTGAATTTTAGCTTTTAAAATTCTAAGGGTTGGAACTAAAGTTTTAATCAAGACTTTACATGTTCCAAAACTTGAGGGCAAGTTTTGTAAACTTCCAAAACTTTTCATTTCTTATAACTTATGAATTAATTGAGTAATAAAAATGAAGACTCTTCATTTTTATAACTCTTGTGTTCTTTTAATGACTTTAATAAAAGTGAGACTTTTGGTTTTCCATAACTTGAGGACAAGTTATGGACTCCATTAAAACACATTATGATCATGAATTAAACTACCATGAAGGTTACAAACAATTCCTATGATCATCTAATCTTCATAAGTTCAAGAACATGAATATGAACACTTTCAAGAATCAAAAATTACACTTAAAAAAAACTTGTAATTTTAATAATTGCCATTGTAAATGGATTAGCATAAACATTACACCATCTAAAACAAGCTTTAAAACATCAAAACAGTTTAGGGTAATGTTTCTAGTCCATTTCCAGCAACAAATGTGCAAACTTTCATACGAGCAGAAAACAGAAAAACGATTTTTTTTCAAGCTGTTTGCACAAAAAAAAAAACAACAAACGAACCAGGCTCTGATACCACTGATGAGTTTTGCGCATTCTAACACTTCCTAAGTGTACATGCAACCCTAATAACCTTGGATCTATGTTTGTCTAATTATCATGCAAAGTTGAATTCCAAGGTTATATTCCTATCTAGCATACATGGGGAACAAATTTTAACTTGCATGAAAGATAGAATAACTTACCTTGTTGTTGCTTATGATCCTTGAAACCTTGTGAGCCTAGCACCCCAAGTGTGATGCCTCAAATGCTTCACACAACACCAAATGCTTTTGGAATGACTTTAGAGAGAATACACACTTCTAAAATCGGCCTAGCCCTCTTGTTTCTTATGTGTTTCCGATTTTGGTGGAGAATGGGTTTCTTATATAGTGTTGACACATCTAGGGTTACACCATGTAAACCCTAATGTGTCATGACTCTTCATTTCCATGACCCATGGGTTTGTAACTCCCATGGAGCATCCTATGGGTGGAACCCAACTTGATAATCCATGGAGCCTCTTAGCCCACTATATAAGATATGGAAGATTTACATAATCTACCCATATATTTAATTAGTTATCTTTTGATCACTTAATTAATTCTAAATTAATTCTTGATCAAACTAATTAAATAATATTATTAATATATTAGAACTTATAATATATTAATAAACCATAAGTGTTATTTCTCTCATTTTAGTTTATCCAATTGCATGGTGCCATGCAACCCAAATGGACCATGCCGGGTCGGGTCAAGTACATACCAGAAATAGTTATGGACTTAGACACCTTATCCAACAATACCATAATCACATATACTGCATCGGGCTTGCCCGACATCGGACCGGAGTCCGGAACATATACACATAACATAAACATGCATGAATCACGAAGACATCAAGCATACATAACTACTTCTCAGGACCACCCCGGCATCGGACCGAAGTCCGGAACTACTATCATCTAAACGGGTCGGCATTGTGGCCGTAGACCCGTTCCTACTGGAAGGAAACTCACCTCGTGCGACTGACTGCTGCAACTCTGGGTGAGAAATCTTTGTCTGCTGCTCCGACGACTCTCCGACTATAAATTCCAATAAAGGTACTTAGTCAAAACTGATAATTACTCTTAGGGTAAAATGGCTAAAGTCAACATCCTGGTCAAAGTCAACACCCAGTTGACCTGACTCGCCGATTTGGTTCACCAACTCATCGAATCCCTACTCTTTCATCTGTTCCCAACCCCAACTATACTCATCGAGTCTAGCAAGAACTCGACAAGTTCTCCTTCAATCATAACATTGGGACCATCTTCATATGGCTCGCCGAGTTCGTCCTTGAACTCGTCGAGTCCATCTTCATCATATGAGTGTGACAAGTCTGTTAATCGCCGAGTTGTATGAACAACTCGTTGAGTCCGTCTTCAAAGGTTGGGAGATTGCCTTGGACTCGCCGAGTGTGTTCATACACTCGTCGAGTCCCATGGTATCCAGGTCCATAACTACATCTATTTTGTCGAGTCCCACCCTCCAGGACTCATCTAGGTCCCTTCGAATCAGAAAAGGTTGGGGAACCCAAACCCCTGACTCGCCGAGTCCCTTGAGAGAGTCGTCGAGTCGACTTATGATCAAACCCATAACTCGATTTATGTTGTGCAAAACTCATCCAAAAGGTAGATTTGGGCTCCTAATGTCGATATAACACGTAAAGTCATGAACTTTATGTCCATGCATGGGTCCTTAGGCTCAAAAGACTCAAAAGTGAGATCTACAAGATGCATGGGGGTTCCAATGGTCATAATGTTGCACCTTTATGCCATGAAACCCTTCCTAGGTCCTAGATCTGAGATATGAACCACTTGGGACGTCCCAACACCAAGGACCAAGGTTTTTGAGCCAAAACCTTCTTAATATGGGAGCAAATAGATCTAAGAGAAAGAAGATCAAGTTGGAAGCTTTATTACCAGAAAAGATGGCAAATGGGGTGTAGTTCCTGCATCTACTCCTTTTCCCTTGTGTCTTTTATCTTCCACTTCTTCCACTGGCTTCAAGACACACCAAATAACACTCAAAATAACCAAGAAAGCTCAAATTCACTTATGAAGGATTAGGGTTTCGGGATTTATGCTCTGGAGGTGATGGAGGCTGGAATAGAGGCCCATAATGTTGCTTAAATAGGGTGCAAACCCTAAATATTAGGGTTGCACTCAACAGCTCCTACTCGCCGAGTCGGTACTCCGACTCGTCGAGTAGGTCACTTAATCCCCCGACCCGGAGTCGATCCTACTCGACGAGTTGGGCTTCCAACTCGCCGAGTCCAGGAGTAAAAAATATGAAATTTGACCTGAATTTAAATACGTACCTGAGGCCAGATGTTACAATCCGTCTCGGTTACTATTCCTAAAAGAACACCAACATATTCCATGAACTCCCTCTAACAATTTCAAAATCAAGGCATCTTATAAATAAAACTTGAGAGATCACTCGAAAACCCCAACTGCCAACAAGCAACCTAATAACTTGAAATTGCTCAAACGCAACAAAAAAAAATTCTTCCTAACTACATGACCCAACTTCCAGAGAAAACTACACAAACCAGGGACTCTCAGTACTATAACCACAAACCATCCTCGTCATTATACTTCCCGAAACCGAGAACCCATCAGCCTGTTCTCAGAAACCTTACCCTAAGACTGATGATCATCTATTCGTTGAACCTACCCCTAGTCCCTGACTATGGACACCACCAAAACGTGGTAAAAAGATACTCAAAACATTCTGATCGTCAATTCCGCCCAAAAACTTTAAATATACTCTTGACTTCCTGACAAGTCATCACCAACCCGTTGCCCCCACAGGCATAAGAATGGTCAATCCAAGAATTCACACATTGCATCGAAATCTCTCATAAGCTCTTTTCTCACGTACAATTCCTTACACAACATAGGCTGCTACCAGCGCAAAATCAGACGAAAGCATGGTCGCACCCAACCAACGAATGGGATAGGAGGTTGCATTCTTGCTCCAACTCAAGGGCTACAAACCAATTAAGAACCGTATCAATGAATTCAGACCAGGTGTTCTCATGTTATCTTACTCAGTTCAGATACACCTCCTCATGACCATAATTGATGAGCTACCACAATATACATCCCCATATGAAAGCACATAACCATCTCTAGATCTACTGCATTCCTTCTTCCTCAAATCTTACCCAAAGGGTGAAGTGTCAGTAGATCTAATGAAATGACAATCCTCAACCGTTATCAGAAACATCCTTATGAACGACCGAACCAGATCCCACACCTTGGTTGAAACTGAACAGATTCCACAAATACGTAACTAGCTCGAGAAGACTTCCAAGGTGATCTAGAAATGCTGCCAAAACTTTAGTCGGATCAACCCCACTACAAATCCTACCAACACAACATGCCAAAATTAGATTCTTCGCAGATCAAAGTCGCACCTAGAAAGTTGAACAACGTTGTCTCAAATTCTAAACTCCCAATAACCAAGGATATCTTCCAAACTCGAGCCGAACTTAAAGGTAGGTTGATGAATCCATTGAACTTCAACTGATACAGCTCAAAACTTCCAAAGAATCTCCGTTTTGATGATGTATGAAATGACCAATGATAGAGAATGCATTGACACCTAATCCAATGAACCAAAACCCACACGGAGCTGAATATACCGAACTCTAAAGCTAATCGACCGATCACTAATTGCCCATCCTAGACTATATATATCAAGCTATATAATAGGCTGACAAATCTCTCAACAATCGATACTCAACCTAAGCGTCCCAAAAGCCTCTTGATCTATTCCTCGATGCTTCCGAAAGGAGCCACTGGCTACCACGATCCCCTTATCCAATAACTTCTTGCCACGAAGACGACTCTTGGATTCCTGTCCACATACATCTGATGGCAACTTGCTCTGCACTCCTATCTTTCCTAACTCCTAAACCAAAGTTTCGCATACCCGAACCACAATTCCCTATGACCCATTCTTCTAAAACCAAAACTCGAAGAGGTCGCTGATCCTCTAAACAGACCTTGCAAACAACCCAAAAATCCTAATCGACTATGTAACATCCGGAACCCTAAGGTACTAAATTTATTCAGTTATTGCTTTCTGAAGCTCCTCACGACCTGAGATCTTAACACTTATTGGCCATGCAAGACCATAAAGTTGGAAAATTTATGGTCAAGGATGATATTTGGGACTAGGATCTACAATTTGGTCGTTATAGCTTATGTATTAAGCTCTTAAGTCGTTAAGAAGAAATCGAGTTGTGTACGCTGGGCATACTATTTGGTATACTGCGTGTATGCAGTTCAAGCCCCGACTCCTCGGACAATGAGTACGCCTCGCGTACATCTGAAGTACGCCCTGCGTACGAGGGCTGAGTTGAATCTACTGATTTCGTTGATTTTGACCGATTTTGACCAAGGGTATTTTGGGAAATTGATATTAATTTAGATTGGGAAATTTTTTGATTATTAGGAGTAGGGTAGAGCCGGTTGCCGGCGCAGAGATTCATTTAGATTGTTTTCGGACTGAGAGGTGAGTTTTCCTCACTATACTTATGGGTCGAAGGCACCAAGGCCGACCCATTGGATTCGATATCATGTTTTGTTGTATGTTTTTATGCTGAGATATGTGTGTACTGGTTATGTGATTAGACTGGTAGATCTATAGGACTACCTGTGTTGCTGATTATTATGATAATGTTTATATTGATATGTTATGGTTGTGGTTTGTTGGGTTGAGGTGGACCAGCAGATACTGAAGGTCAAGACACCCAGGGCGGTCCGGATAGACTGAAGGCCTGCGAGGCGATCCAGTTAGGCTGAAGGCCCAGAGAGCGGTCCAGATAGGCTGAAGGCCCGGTGAGGCGGTCCAGTCATGCTGAAGGCTCTGTATGCATGTTTTTGTTTGTTATGTTTGTGTGGTGGTACTTTGGGGGAAACTCACTAAGCGTTGGCTTATAGTTTTAGTTTTGTTTCAGGTACTTCTGAGGACCGTGGCAAGGCGAAGGCGTGACCGTATACATCATCGGTTTTATGTTGTTGGATCTTGGGAGACTCTGATTTAAAAAAAATGTATTTGGGAACAATGGTTATGCAAACACTTTTTGAGTAAATGGGTTGTTTTTGAAAATTTTAAATTTGTTGTGATTTTTGAATGTTACATTCTTCTTTTGAACAAATCAACTATTGAGAAAATAAAAGTGACTGATTTTTCAGAGAAAGGAGAAACAAAGGAAAGATGGAAAGCGTGCAGATTACTTTATTCATCATCCAAAAGTGCCTTAAATAGGATAACATCCAACCAACTTACACAAGATTATGTCACCAACACTCTACATTTCCTGAAGACTCGGTAAAAGGAAAAACAAACATAACTTTAAATACTAAATAAGGGAAAATTACTTGACATGCTAATTACCTTTTCGTATTGTTCACGTTTAGACAACTTATTTTTGTACACATTTGACCATTAATCTTGTTAAATGTATTCACATATTACCACAGCAAGTGATAATGATAATATGTGAACACATTTAACAAGTTAAATGTTCAAATGTGTATAAAAAAAATCGTCTAAATGTGAACAATTTTTTTTTACAAATTTCTTAAGACTTTTTTATAATTTCTTACAATATTTTTATGATATTTTTTCCTATAGATTTTTCTAATACAATGTTTTAAACTTTGCTTATAAATTTTTTTTAAAACTTTTTTATACTTTCATATAATTTTAATATAAGTGCTTTTAAACCACATATTTTATAAATGTTTAAAATTTTTCGTACAAGTTTTTAACTTTTTTTTCTTACATTTTCATACATAATATATAACTTTCATACAATTATTTCTAAACTTCATTTTATAACTTTTGTAAAGTGTTCACAGATTTTATATGACAATTTAATACTTTTTTATAACATTTTAAAATACTTTCGTTAAAAACTAGTTTAAAACGTTGTATTAAAAAATTAAAAGTTTATAAACCTCCAATTAAAAAGTAGTAATAATTTTAAAACATTTACATTATATAGATTTTTTTGTTTTTTATTTGCTACGTAATATTTTCTTTTTATTTTTTTAAAAGATCATCCATACTTATTATTACACATTTAATTTATTTAATTTTATTGTTTGATACTATTTGTTTTAAAAATATTGTATATGCTTAAAAACAAAAGAAAAAAAAATAAAAGAGACCATATAAAATATTTCACAAAACAAAATCATATTTATTAATTAAAAAATAAAATTTAGAATTGATCAATATTTAATTAATATTTAGGACATTATGGATACTTTAAAAATAACGTTTGAAAAAATAATAATAGAAACAAATATGAAAAATAAAATCGCTATTAAAAGTGGGAATATAACTTATCAGGGGTAATTAACTTTCCATTTTGTTCATATTTAAACAACTTTCTTTTTTATATACATTTGATCATTTAACTTGTTAAATGTGTTTACATATTACCGTTGTCACTGATTACCGTTGTCACCTGCTATAATTGATGACAATGGCAATATGTGAACACATATAACAAGTTAAATACTCAAATATGTACAAAACAAAAATTGTCTAAATGTGAACAAAGCGACAATGTTGATTACCCTGGTAAGTCAATTTTTCTACTAAATAATAACTCATGAATGAATTACTTTTAAAGAAAACGCAGCGCCCATTTATTTCCCAAAAATCTGGTCACTAGTTTTGACTAAAGTCAGAATTAAACCTAACACTAAAAACATGATATACGTTATTTGGTCATATTAGTCAATAGTTCTTATTACGTTAAATTATAAATTAAAAATGTTACTTAAATAGAATTCGTTAGTAAGAACTATGTAACTAATTTTTTTTATTAAATGTCAAAATTATCTGGTGTCTTTGCTTATTTTTAAATCTTACAAAAGAAAAATAATAGAATTGGTATATACTATTACCGATTTGTACCAACCAAACTTTGTAACATTTACAAAATTCATAAAAATTTTAAACTTTTTAAAATACCCAAAACCATCATTGTTTACAATTTGTTTTCAAAATAAGTTTCACATCAGAGAAATCCCAAAATCATAAGAACAAAATATGAGGAGGTGCACTCTAACATCCCAAATTTCGAGTCCAAAAATTTCATTTTTAATTAATTGATTTATAAAACTTCTATAAGAAAAACATAGTAAAAACATATCATTTCATAAAACTAATATCTCATGTATGAAACCAAACCATAAACATAACAATGTTAGAGTACAATCCCAAGAATCTCGTAATGCGGAAACCCAACGTGTGTGTGTATGATGTGCAGCTACCGCGCCAACTTCTTCCCCTTTGCTGAAGAGGTACCTGAAACAAAACTGAAAACTGTAAGCATGAAGCTTAGTGAGTCCCCCCATCGTACCGCATACCATACAATCACATAACATCCATATACTGTCAGGCATATTTGGGTGTCCGACCCACCCCTTCGGTCCTCTCGACCGGATATTGCCTAGCATATCTGGGTGCTAGCCTCCCCTTCGGTCCTCTCGACCGGATACTGCCTAGCATATCTGGGTGCTGGCCTCCCCTTCGGTCCTCTCGACCGGATACTGGGGACTATTTCACCCCACTACTACTACCACATAACATGTAACACATAATCATATTCTATCTAGCATGGCTGGGTATGACTACCCCCTTCGGCCCTATCGACCGGAAATCATGGGGACTATCTCCCCTACTGCTAACATCATATCATACTAGCACATAACATATCAGGTAGTAGCAAACCTAGATGAATATCACAAAGACAATCATCTAACATACAACTCCTGCTAGTGGGCCGGCATTGTGGCCGTAGACCCACCGCTACTGGAAGGTAACTCACCTCGCAAGGCTGACTGCTGAAAAGCTGATTGGCAGATGTCTGACTGCTGCTCCGGTGATCCTCCGGCTATAAATCTACAAAACACTTAATTAGACACTGATAACTACTCTTAGGGTAAAATGACTATTTACCCCTGACCAAGTCAAAGTCAAAGTCAACTTCCAGTTGACCTGACTCGCCGAGTTGGGCCGCCAACTCGTCGAGTCCCTATCCTTTCATCTGTCCTTCTTCACGCTGCTAGTCGTCGAGTTTAGCAACGACTCGACGAGTTCTCCTTCTAAAACAACCTCGAATGAACCTTCATCCGACTCGCCGAGTTGTATGAACAACTCTTCGAGTTCATCCCCATCCTATGAACAAGTCTGCCCTTGACTCGCCGAGTTGTATGAACAACTCGTCGAGTTCATCTTCGAACGTTGGGAGATTGCCTTGGACTCGCTGAGTCTGTTCATACACTCGCCGAGTCCTTTGATTCCCAGGTCTATGGCTAAGTCCAATACGTTGGGTCATTCCCTTGGACCCCTCTAAGACCATTCTCACACTCACTGGGTTCCTTCGAACCATAACAGAAAAGGGAAGTCACGCCATGGACTCGCCGAGTCCCAAGAACGACTCGCAGAGTCGAGAACGACCAAGTCTTATTTCTCGATTTCTGACGTACAACACTTGACCAAAAGATAGATCTAGGCTTCTAAGATCGATCTAGCACGTCTTAGTGTTAGTGTTTGATATGGAGAGTTCTGAGAGCAATAGGGACGAAGGGAGGCTGAATGAGATGCTTAAGCAATCCCTTAGATTAGGGTTTTGTCCAGTCAGGGCCTACTCGTCGAGTCTGGCTGCCGACTCGTCGAGTAGGTCATTAAACTCCCGGGTCCAAGTCGCTCCTACTCGTCGAGTTGGCCATCAACTCACCGAGTTCGAGGCCAAAAAAAAGAATAATACTTGAATGAATTTCATACCACTACAAATCTCCCCCACTTATCTTAGACTTCGTCCTCGAAGTCTGCTGCTCGGTCCTGAAAAAGCTCTGGATAATGCTCCATCATCTCATCCACCGGCTCCCATGTCCACTCCGAGCCCTTCCGGTGCTGCCATTGCACCTTCACCAGCCTGACCTTCTTGTTCCTCAGATCCTTCGACTTCCGGTCGAGGATCGCCACAGGCCGCTCAATGTAGTTCAGGCTGTCATCCACCTGAATATCCTCCAGAGGTACCACTGCCGAGTCATCCACCAAGCATTTCCGCAGCTGGGAGACATGGAAAGTGCTATGGATCTGACTGAGTTTCGCTGGCAGATCCAGCCGATATGCCAGCTTGCCCACCTAGGCCAAAACCCTGAAAGGCCCGATATACCTGGGGCCCAGCTTGCCCCGCTTCCTGAATCGGATGACACCTTTCGAAGGTGACACCTTCAGGAGAACCATATACCCGACCTGAAACTCCAGGTCTGAACGGCACTTGTCGACAGCTTTTCTGCCGACTCTGTGCAGTCTGAAGCCTGCTCCTGACCTACTGACTTCTTTATGTCGTCTTGAGCACCACTTTGGTGCTCCCCATGACCCTCTGGCCAACCTCACCCCAACATATCGGGGTTCTGCACTTCCTCCCGTATAACATCTCAAAGGGAGGACGATCAATACTCGCGTGGTAGCTATTGTTGTAGGAGAATTCAGCCAATGGGAGGTAAGTATCCCAACTACCACCGAAATCTAGCACACACGCCCGTAACATATCTTCCAAGGTCTGGATGGTCCGCTCGCTCTGACCATCCGTCTTCGGGTGAAATGCAGTGCTAAAGTGCAGACGAGTACCCAACTCGTCGTGGAATTTCTTCCAGAACCTGGAAGTAAACCGCACATCCCTGTCGGAAATCACGGAGACTGACACTCCATGCCGAGCCACCACCTCTCGAATGTAAATGTCGGCCATCTTCTTGGCCGATATACTCTCCTGGATCGGTATAAAATGGGCGCTCTTGGTCAACCGATCCACAATGACCCATATGGAATCCACTCCCCGCGCGGTCCTGGGAAGTTTGGTGATGAAGTTCATGGTAATATCTTCCCATTTCCACATGGTAATGTCTAACGGCTGCATCTTGCCATGCGGCCTCTGGTGCTCGGCCTTGACCTTCCTGCAGGTCAAGTACCGCTCCACGTACCACGCTACATCCTGCTTCATGCAGGGCCACCAATAGTCAAGACGAAGATCTCTATACATCTTTGTCGCTCCGGGATGGATAGAAAACCTGGATTTGTGCGCCTCCTCCATCAATGTCTGACGCACGCCTCCATGATAGGGGACCCACACCCTATGGTGAAGTGTCAATAACCCTCGGCTATCATAGTCGAAGGAGGAAACCTGACCCACTATACGCTCGCTCTTCCGATGTTCCTCCTTCATAGCCTCCTGCTGGGCCTCTCGGATCTGTTCCAACAATGGAGTCACTACTGTCATCCGCATGCAAATATCTCTGATCGGCGCTGCCTTACGGCTAAGCGCATCGGCCACCACATTGGCCTTCCCCGGGTGGTAAAGGATCTCGCAGTCATAATCTTTCACCACATCAAGCCACCGACGTTGCCTCATATTCAGATTCGGCTGGTCCATGAGATACCTCAAACTCTTGTGGTCCGTGTAGATGGTACAACGAACCCCATAGAGGTAGTGTCGCCAAATCTTGAGGGCAAAAACAACAGCCCCCAGCTTCAAATCATGCGTCGGATAATTCGCCTCGTGAGGCTTCAGCTGCCTCGAAGCGTAAGCAATAACATGTCCTCTCTGCATCAAAACTGCGCCCAAACCCGAGATGGACACGTCGCAGTAAACGACAAAATCCTCCATGCCCTCTGGCAGAGCTAAGATTGGCGCCTCGCACAATCTCTGTCTCAATGTCTCAAATGCAGCCTGCTGCTCAGGCCCCCAACGAAAGACTACGGCCTTCTTCGTTAGCCGAGTCAAGGGTACGGCTATCTTGGAGAAATCCTGGATGAATCTCCGATAATAGCCAGCTAACCCCAGGAAACTCCGAATCTCAGATGGAGACTTTGGAACTTCCCATCTCATCACGACCTCCACTTTGGCCGGGTCGACCAGAATATCGTTCTGGTTGACAAGGTGCCCAAGAAACTGCACCTCGCGTAACCATAACTCACACTTGGAGAACTTGGCGTACAAGCTCTCCCTCATTAGAGTATCCAAAACCTCTCGCAGATGCTCCTCATGCTGCTCTTGCGTCTTGGCCAGGATATCATCAATAAAAACTATCACAGACCGATCCAGCATCGGTCTGCACACGCGGTTCATGAGGTCCATGAACGCGGCAGGAGCATTGGTGAGCCCGAAAGGCATCACCACAAACTTATAGTGACAATAACGCATCCGAAAGGCAGTCTTCTGTACATCCTCCTCTCTGACCCTCATCTGATGATAACCTGAACGCAAATCAATCTTGGAGAACCAAGATGCTCCCTGTAGCTGGTCAAAGAGGTCATCGGTCCTCGGGAGTGGGTAACGGTTCTTCACCGTTACCTTATTTAGCTCCTGATAATCTATACACATCCGATGCGACCCGTCCTTCTTCTTTACAAACAGAATCGGGGCTCCCCAGGGCGAACTGCTCGGTCTAATGAATCCCTTGTCTAACAGCTCCTGAAGCTGTGTAGACAACTCCTGCATCTCAGGAGGAGCCAAACGATACGGTGCCTTGGCTATCGGAGCCGCACCAGGGACTAGGTCGGTCCTGAACTCTACCTGCCTCTCCGGAGGTATCCCGGGCAGCTCTTCGGGGAATACATCCGCAAACTCCCGCACCACTGGCACATCACCCACCGTCGCCCTTCCCGTCTCCCGGGTGTCCATAACATAGGCGACGTATCCTGCGCAACCCTGCTGAAGGTAGCGCCTAGCCCTCGCTGCCGAACATAAAGCTGGTCCTCGTTGTGGCCTCTTGCCCTGAATCACCAGCTCTCCCCCACTTGGGGTCCTGATCCGAACTAACTGCTGCGCGCAATCAATCACTGCCCCATTGGGGCTTAGCCAGTCCATACTAATAATAACCTTGTTCCCCCTCAATGGTATGGGAACCAAATCCACTAGATAACGCTCTTCGAACAACCTCAAAACACAATCCCGGAAGACCTCTGATGCTCGCATAGACCGATCGTCCGCAATCTCGACCTCTAGAGGGCAATCCAACATGCCCGGGGACTCAGGAAACTTCTTGCTAAGCGCAAGAGAACCAAACGATCGGGTAGCGCCCAAATCAAACAACACCTGAACTGGGATACCGTTCACATGGAACGATCCTAAACATATATATATATATATATATATATATATATATATATATATATATATATATATATATATATATATATATATATATATATATACAGATCATATCAATATCATAAGCATCATATGAATAAATCAGGGAGAAAGAATCATACCCGTCACCACATCAGGTGCGGCGCGTGCCTCCTCGGTAGTCAACTGGAAGGCCCGACTCCTCACCACTGGAGCCTCTGTCTTGCCCTGCCGGCCATCTGTAATCCACAGGGTCGCTGGAGCTGGCGCCTTCATTGGCGTTGCTGCTGTCAACTGAGGGCAGTTGGCCTTTTTATGGCCTCGCTGGTTGCAGTGGGAACACAACAACTCGGATGTCCGAATAGTGGGTGCAGGGGCGCTACAATCCTTGCTGAAATGCCCCAACTTGCCGCACTTATAGCAGCCCGACGATCCCAACCTGCACGCTCCCTCATCCGACTTGCCGTATTTCCTGCAGGGGCCTCGGTCCTGCTGGCCTTTTGGCCCAACGTCTGATCCCTTGGGCTTCTTCCCCGAAGCCCCAGTCACCTGTCCCTCCACTGCCTTCCTCTTGCGGATATGCTCCAAATCAATCTCTCTCCCTAGCCCTGTCAATCATGGAATCCAGGGTAGGACAAGCTGAAAAACTGACGTGCTCCCGAATATCGGCTCGCAGCATATCGTGATAGCGGGTCCTCCTCATATCCTCATCTCCCGCATACTGGGGCACCAATAAAGCCCTCTCTCGGAACTTGGCGGTGATTTCTGCCACTATCTCAGTCATCTGCCTCATATCCAGGAACTCCCGGGCCAATTGCTGGAGCTCCATAGCGGGTGCGAACTCAGCCCTGAACCGATTCACGAAATCCGACCATGTTATAACCTCAATAGCTGAGGCTCCCAGAGAGTCACCAACCGACTCCCACCAATCCCTGGCCCTGTCCCTTAAGCATCCTGCCGCATATCGAACCTTCGACCCCTCGGGGCAGAAGCTACTTAACTGTGCAGACTCAATGTCTGCAATCCATCGTCTGGCAACAATGGGATCCTTCGCCCCATGGAAATCTGGCGCACCACTGCCCCTGAAGTCCTTAAAGGACAGTGTGCGTGACCCTGACTGGCTGGGTTCCATGTCACTCCTGAACGCCCTGAGACGATCCTCCATCAGCTCAATGATCCCTTCCTTGATCGACCCGAAAATCACCGGGGTCGACTCAAGGATACCTCTCGTGATCTCAGAAGCAATGAAATCACGTAGTCCCTCATCAACTAGCTCGGTACCTGCCCCCGTGCCTGATCCTGAACCGGATGTTGATCCTGAACCTCTTCCTCCATGTCGTATGGTCATCACCATTCTGAAACATAGCACATAATTGTCAGAATCATATATAAGCCTCGAGAGGTTCCATGCACTCAACAAGTTTCCTGGTTCCATCTCGGCCCTCCTTGATTCGAGTACGGATCCTCTGCTTTCAGTAGTACGGGCCCATACTACCTTCCACATCTATCCGTACTTTCCTCGAGGATTGCTTCGACTTCACCAGGTCCCTTTCACTGCTACTTAACACCGCTCCAACACTACTCTCATCCCAGGCTTGCCCTAGGGTAACCTCCAACTCACTATCTGCCATCAGCTGCATAAGAGATCCCAGTTATCTCCCCTTGACTAACTCACGAATACCATTACATATTTCTCAGACTAGATAACTCTTCGAATGAGAGGTCCTATCCTACAACGGTTAGACTCAGACAAGAGCTGCGAAATAGGGCTAGACCTAACCTTCTGAAATTATTTAGTCCTTGCAATATGTAACTTAACATATTCGTTTACTAGTTAATTAGAGATAATTAGAACCCCTAATAGCACAAAGCAAGCAGCATTCAGGCATTGGGGAAGATAACCACATAATACAATCAAGTTGTCCTATCCCCTACTCAGGAATCTGTACTAGCATGCAATTCATAAGGCTCATACACATATAACAGGCACATAAGGCATCCTCCTAGATCCTTAGTCCTAATCTAGCATGCAGTTCTAATAAGCACATCATGACATAACTTGTATGGGTATTATGGGGTACTTACTTGAGCTCGGCCGGTTGCGCACATCACACACCTTGTTCTTTCTCAAAACTCTTTAACTTAGATTTTAGAAAACCATTTTCTTTGTAAAAAAAATCTTTTAAATCCCTCGGTTTGAGTCCAGACACTCCCGAGGGTGTGTCTGAATCCCTCAAACCAGGGCTCTGATACCAACTTGTAACATCCCAAATTTCGAGTCCAAAAATTTCATTTTTAATTAATTGATTTATAAAACTTCTATAAGAAAAACATCGTAAAAACATATCATTTCATAAACCTAATATCTCATGTCTGAAACCAAACCATAAACATAACAATGTCAGAGTACAATCCCAAGAATCTCGTAATGCGGAAACCCAACGTGTGTGTGTATGATGTGCAGCTACCACACCAGCTCCTTCCCCTTTGCTGAAGAGGTACCTGAAACAAAACTGAAAACTGTAAGCACGAAGCTTAGTGAGTCCCCCCCATCGTACCGCATACCATACAATCACATAACATCCATATACTGTCAGGCATATCTGGGTGCCTGACCCACCCTTTGGTCCTATCGACCGGATACTGCCTAGAATATCTGGGTGCTAGCCTCCCCTTCGGTCCTCTCGACCGGATACTGCCTAGCATATGTAGGTGCTGGCCTCCCCTTCGGTCCTCTCGACCGGATACTGGGGACTATTTCACCCCACTACTACTACCACATAACATGTAACACATAATCATATTCTATCTAGCATGGCTGGGTATGACTACCCCTTTCGGCCCTATCGACCAGAAATCTTGGGGACTATCTCCCCTACTGCTAACATCATATCATACTAGCACATAACATATCAGGTAGTAGCAAACCTAGATGAATATCACAAAGACAATCATCTAACATACAACTCCTGCTAGTGGGCCGACATTGTGGCCGTAGATCCACCGCTACTGGAAGGTAACTCACCTCGCAAGGCTGACTGCTGAAAAGCTGATCGACAGATGTCTGACTGCTGCTCCGGTGATCCTCCGACTATAAATCCACAAAACACTTAATCAGACACTGATAACTACTCTTAGGGTAAAATGACTATTTACCCCTGACCAAGTCAAAGTCATAGTCAACTTCCAGTTGACCTGACTCGCCGAGTTGGGCCACCAACTCGTCGAGTCCCTATCCTTTCATCTGTCCTTCTTCACGCTGCTACTCGCCGAGTTCTCCTTCTAAAACAACCTCGAATGAACCTTCATCCGACTCACCGAGTTGTATGAACAACTCGTCGAGTTCATCCCCATCCTATGAACAAGTCTGCCCTTGACTCGCCGAGTTGTATGAACAACTCGTCGAGTTCATCTTCGAACGTTGGGAGATTGCCTTGGACTCGCCTAGTCTGTTCATACACTCGCCGAGTCCTTTGATTCCCAGGTCTATGGCTAAGTCCAATGCGTTGGGTCATTCCCCCGGACCCCTCTAAGACCATTCTCACACTCACTGGGTTCCTTCGAACCATAACAGAAAAGGGACGTCAAGCCATGGACTCGCCGAGTCCCAAGAACGACTCGCCGAGTCGAGAACGACCAAGTCTTATTTCTCGATTTCTGACGTACAACACTTGACCAAAAGATAGATCTAGGCTTCTAAGATCGATCTAGCACGTAAAGTTACAAACTTTACGTGCATGCATGGGACTATGAGTTACAAACTTTACGTGCATGCATGGGACTATGGGATCTTTAAGGCTCCAAAATCAGTCCCTTTCTGTCTTGTAATCCCTCAAGGACCTTGGATCTGAAGTCTTAGCCCCCAACCATGCTTGCACTCATGATTGGTCACCAAAAATGGCTCCTAAAAGCCCTAAATCACCCCACAAAGGGATCTAAAACATGAAAGAGCAAGGTATCGGCTTTATACCTCTAAAGAACTGCAGGGGGTGCACAAACTCGAAATCCTCTGGCCTCCTCTTGATTCCTCAAGCCTTTCTCTTCCTTCTTATGATCCAAAATCACCAAAAACCACCACAAAGGCCTTAGATCTTTACACAAACGATTAGGGTTTGATATGGAGAGTTCTGAAAGCAATAGGGACGAAGGGAGGCTGAATGAGATGCTTAAGCAATCCCTTAGATTAGGGTTTTGTCCAGTCAGGGCCTACTCGTCGAGTCTGGCTGCCGACTCGTCGAGTAGGTCATTAAACTCCCGGGTCCAAGTCGCTCCTACTCGTCGAGTTGGCCATCAACTCGCCGAGTTCGAGGCCAAAAAAAAAAAGAATAATACTTGAATGAAATTCATACCGGGAACCGGATGCTACATGCACGATCACGCATTCGCCTTTCCGCGATCCTCTGAGGTACATGAAACATAATTCAAAACTGTAAGGCCAAAGCTTAGTGTGTTTCCCCCAAAATTACAACACAATACAATACCCATAATAATATCAAAAACAACATGCATTCAGAGCCTTCAATCTGACTGGAACGCCCCACCAGCCTGCAGTCTATCTGGTACGCTCACAGAACCTACAACATGACTGGTACACCACCTCGGGCCTTCAGCCTACCTGGAAAGTTCTCCGGGCCTTCGGCCTGACTGGTACGCCCCACTGGCCTTCAGTCTATCAGGGATGCCCTGGGTCTGTTGGCCTTCAGCACAAAGCAGGACCGCCTCAACCCAACCGCACATAACATGTCGACATATACATAACAATTAAACATATAACTAGTGAACAGACAAACAAGCAGATCTTACAGATCACTAAGCATAACATCATCCTAATACCAGGATACAGATCTAACAGATCACTTTAATACTCAATCATGCAATTATCAGGATAACATTCCAAAAGGGTCGGCCTTGGTGCCTTCGACCCAACAAGTACAGTGAGGAACACTCACGTCATAAGCAGCACTGACTGATAAGATCCAACTCCTAAATCTCAGCTCCTGACTTAAATGCCTACAACCACCATCTGACCAATTCCATCAAAACTCCGAAATACCTAAAATACCCTCAAAAGTCAACGTGGTCAACCATGGTCAAAGTCAAAGTCAACAGTCAAGGTCAACAGTCCATGTTGACCCAACTCGTCGAGTGCACCTACCAACTCATCAAGTTCCTTCAGTATTCAGAGAATCGGAAAAACCCTAGCCAACCCGCCGAGTTGGCTGGAAAACTCGTCAAGTTTTCCCAACTTAACACATTCTAACGCTTTAAAATGTAAATCTGGTACCCAAGAGCTGGAAATCCACGTAAAGTTGCTAACTTTACGTCCATACATGACACAAAGAGGCTCCAAAACTCAAGGAAGGCTTAATAAGGGACCTGAAGCATGAATGAGGCCGAGAACTTGATAAAGCTTCAAACTTTAAGCCCAAAGAGGCCAAAAACGTCCAAATATGAAGTGATAACTTCATGAAATGCTCAACCCCATGAACAATCCCAAAAATGAGCCAAATATGACAATAAACTTCCAAGGAAGAGATCTAAGCAATAGATAAGCAAGTTGTCGAATTTTAACATTAAAAGAACTGTAATACTCAAAGAGTTTATGGATCTGAAGCCTTCCGTTCAATCTAGACACTTCCATCCTCAAGTTCCTTCAAAAGAACACCAAACGGACCAACTCTTCAAGCTCACACACTCAACTTGGGAGAGGATGCACAAAAACTATGGTTTCTGGACAGAGGAGGCAAGTAGGGAGGCCATTCATGGGACTTAAGGCATTTAAATAGGGTGCAACACCCTAAAAATTAGGGTTTCATAATCAGCCACCAACTCGTCGAGTTTTCCTCTCCAACTCTTCGAGTTGGTCCAAAAAGATGCGCGACCCAAAGCCTTGGAACACGTCGAGTTGAGGCCATCAACTCGACTAGTTCCAAGGGAATCTTGTCTTTTGAATAAAAATTGTCATACCTGGAAATCGGGATGTTACAACTCTCTCCCACTTGAACTAGGATTTTTCCTCGAAGCCTGCTGCGGTGAACAACTCCGGATAATGCTCCCGCATCTCGGCCTCCGGCTTTCAGTTCCACTCAGATCCCCTCCGATGTTGTCATTGTACCTTTACCAAAGGTACCTCCTTACTATGCAGAACCTTTACCTTCCTTTCCAGAACAGCTACCGGCATCTCGACATAGTTCAAGCGCTCATCAATCTGAACGTCATCCAATGATACCACTGCATCCTCGTCTAGAAGGCATTTCCGCAACTGCGACACGTGGAAAGTGCTATGAATCTGACTGAGCTCCTCCGGAAGATCTAATCTATAAGCAACCTTGCCAACCCTGGCAATAATCCGGAATGGTCCAATATATCGGGGACCCAACTTCCCTTTCTTCCTAAAGTGAATCACACATTTCCAAGGTGATACCTTCAGCAACACCATGTCACCAACCTGAAACTCCAACTCAGATCGGCTTCAATCAACATAGCTCTTCTGCCAACTCAGAGCAGTCTACAATATCTGACTGATCTGCTGAATCATCTCCGTAGTCTGCAGGACCACCGCGGTCCAACCCATGACCCTGTGACCAACCTCGCCCCAACAGACTGGGGTACGACATCTCCGCCCATACAAAAGCTCAAAAGGCGGAGCACCAATGTTGTAGTGAAAACTGTTGTTGTAGGAGAACTCTGCAAGAGGTAGGTAGGTGTCCCAGCTCCCACCAAAATCAATAATGCATGCTCGCAACATATCCTCGAGAGTCTGAATGGTTAGCTCACTATGGCCGTCGGTCTGTGGATGATAAGTTGTATTGAAATGCAGCCTCGTGCCCAGTTCCTCATGGAAAATCTGCCAGAAACGGGAGGTGAACCGAACATCACAGTCTGAAACAATAGAGACCAGAACCCCATGGCGAGCAACGATCTCGCGAATATACACATCGGCCAACTTTTCGGCCGATGAGCTCTCCTGAATTTCCAGAAAGTGGGCACTGTTGGTCAATCGATTCACGATGACCCAAACAGCATCAAAACCCTTTGCCGTCTTTGGCAACTTGGTAATGAAGTCCATCGAAATCTGCTTCCATTTCCACATGGGAACCTCCATAGGCTGCAGCTTGCCATGCGACCTCTGATGCTTGGCCTTGACCATCCTACAGGTTAAGCACCTCTCGACGTACTGTTGGGTTTAAAGGGTTGCGCCATTGGGCCTTAGTAGTTCGGTCCATTATGTACTCTCGGTTTGGGCCTGTCCAACCGTGTTTATCTTTCAATGGTTTAGTATATAAGGTGCATGCATGCATATTTTTCATTTAATGCTTTTTATTATCATATTAATTGTACTGTAAACCCTAGCACACCTCTACAGAGGAAGTTCTTAATCGAGCTCTTATAAGGTGTGACTATATTTTAATCATTCGATATACGGTTGATTAATTGTGTGTTCTAGTATTTGTTATTCTTATTGATTTACCTGTTAAAGATCAAATCGATCTAAAGAGTATTCATCTCATCAATTGGTATCAGAGCAGGAGACTGTGTAATCCATATGCATCTCTTCTATTGAAGAAGGTCTTAGGGTTTTCCGCGATTATCATTTTCTGCTAGAAGCGTCATTCTTCATTGACGCAGTTCTTATACTTCGATCATACCCTAACTTTGTTTACTAGTCTGATCTTGAACAGGTTTCAATACAAAATCATCATGTCTCTTGACGATTCACAAACGAACCCAATCAACATCTCCAACAGTATCAGATCAACCACCAGGATTCCTATCCTTTATACTCAAGATTATGAAGTTTGTGTTGGGTTTTGAGCATTCTAACACTCCTATGGTGTACATGCAACCCTATAAACCTTGGATCTATGTTTTCTCTATTATACATGCAAATATTAACTATTCCAAGGTTTCATCCTAACTAGCATATTATGAAGCACCTATACTACAAAGTTCTAGTTAGATGACATACCTTTTGATGTAGCTTGATGTCTTCAAGCTTTAAGAGCTTAGCCCCAATAGTGTGGAAGCCTCAAATGGAATCACAAATCACCAAAACACCTTGGAAGAACTTGAGAGAATATGTATGCACACTAAAATTGGCTCACTCTTATTTTCACACACTTGTGCCAATTTTGTGAGCCAAGGACCCCTTTATATATTATGGAGGATTAGGGTTACATCCATGTAAACCCTAATACCCATGACCTTTCATTTACATAGGATCCATGGGTTAAAAGCTCCATGGACCATCCATGAAAGCTTAGCCCAACCTAAATGAACTTGGCCCATTCCATATATATCAGAGTCCATATTTAATTAGTTCTTTTTGATCACTTAATTAATTCTAAATTAATTCTTGAACAATACTAATTAAATAATATGATTCCATATTAATATATTAGAACTTATAATATATTAATATAAATCATAAATATACTATTCTCAAAAGACTATCCATATAAATTGTGCCGGTGAAGTGCAACCCAAATGGACAATGTCGGGTCGGGTCAAGTACATACCAAATATAGTTATGGACTTAGACATTAATCCAACAGTCTCCCACTTGGATAAGTCTAAAACTATTATTGAGTATGACTTCAAAACCTAACTGGCAATCGTAGCTCTTAAAGCCGCTGTCGAACTCTGACCTTGTCAATGACTTGTCCATTAGATAAGGGAACATATATTCCTCCATTCTAGATATCATATGGACTAAGACATGGATTATAATCGTTCTCTCTGTCCATTTGTTGTTTCCCGATTTTTGATTTATGATGACTGACTGATTGAACAAATCAAATCGGTCCTGGCTTGGCCAAGCACTCACATGTGTCATCGCTAAATCATCGAGGGGCCCACAGATATTGCTTTTATCCCGAAGGTAAAAGGAATGGATAAACTTCGACTCATATGGCTTGTTCTACTACTTGTTGAATCATACACAAAGGCACGTTTTATAACATCG
This sequence comes from Lactuca virosa, assembly GCF_052849685.1. Taxonomy (NCBI): domain Eukaryota; kingdom Viridiplantae; phylum Streptophyta; class Magnoliopsida; order Asterales; family Asteraceae; genus Lactuca; species Lactuca virosa. The sequence goes on from NC_136434.1 coordinate 204,211,978, forward strand.
AGTTACCAAATGCGTTTTCGTGAAATCAATGTATAACCAACTCATAGTAACAACTCATATCTCTAGGTTTGAAGAATATAAGATATTATTGTCTCATGATCACTCGTGATAAAATCCATGGAGTGATTCAAATGAGCGCGGGTTGAATCCAATACTCAAAACTTATTAGCACTTATGAGTGTTGTAGCACCACTTTGTCCACCAACTTGGACCTCTACAAACCAACCCATGACAGTCTTGATTCATATCTACTTCCAACATATGACCGACTGTGGATGGTTTGAATAACTTAATCATTCAGGAAGAGCGACTTAGTTATTCTGGAAGTCAAAACATGCAAAGTGAAACACAAGAATAAATGAATCAAATATGGTATCAAACCCTATGAATATAAATAAACACTTTTATTTATCACCATACTGATTACTCATTATTCATTGTTTCGGTTTTATCAACTTTATACTTGAATTAAAAACACTAGTTGTCCCATGCTCCAAGCATGTACACTATGTTTTTCTTAAACAATAGCTTTGCCATACACCAAGTATGCACTCTATGTTTGTCTATGATCCTTAATTTGTGAAATAAACTAATTGAACATAATTTCGATGATTCTAATTTCACACTCCCAAATCCTTATCGAAAAATGTGAGAATTTCAAATTCCTATCATTTATCAAAATCTGTTTAGATTTTAAACTTATATGCACTGACCCTCCTGTAATGAATATGTACAAAGTCACAAAGACTTGTCAACAGTCATTATAAGGTATTCCAATGGAGATCAACTCCATGGAAACTAAGTCTCATATTCAAAGTACATTGCTTTGGACATGCTTCTTGCATTAAGTTTTCTAATCTTACACAGATAACTTCCACCTATGGAGACAACTCCATATTCTCATTTTGACTATCACTTCTGAATAAGAGATGCCTCTTTTCAGAATATGTCAATATGGTCCTTCCAAAATTAGCACTATACTTCCAACTGTCCCTGAGCAACCAATCTTTGGTAAACCTCAGATTGTCCTCGACAATTGCTTAATCATTTTAGTCATATCCAATTCTAGACCTTTTCCCTTCTTAATGCCTCTGGTCATTTGGAAAAATTTAGAAATGACAAATATTATAGCACATGCAATCGATCCTGTACCCAAAGCAAATGGTACACGATTCATGATGTCTCACATAAAGACATGATTCTAGACCAGTCTTTTGCTACAATATTTTTATTTGCCATGTTTTCAAAATTTGACTATGAAGAGGGATGTCGTAATCATAATCGAATTTTGAGAACGCAATATATAGAATTTCCTTAAGTTGAACCAATCCAACATGAAATTCATATATATATTCTTGACTAAAGATGATTAAGGTCTCAATCTAAGCCTTTAGAATTGAAATGAAGTATATCCTCTCCCTTAATTATAGCAAAACAACTTTTTCAATCCCTGCAGCCTCACGAATTGAAACTTTTGTTTTCTATAATTAACATTGCTAACTTGCAACACTAACAATAATTATCATGCTCCCACTAACATGATGATTATTAGCATAACACTTATGCTCCCACTAGCTTTGACATGTACTCAGAAATCAGCTGGACTTCTAGAAATCAATACTTTATTGACTTTCTTACCAAAGTTCAGATTTCTGATACGAGATGCTTTGATAAAACTTTATCAAAATCATACACCTTTCCTTAGATAGCATGCATGTGTGTCTAAACAATTTCAGAACTATGAAAAGGGATGCCGTAATCATAGTCTCAATTGTTTAGACCTTTTGCCATCTGCTTCAAATCTACTTGGTGGAAGTGTTTCCTCACCATCATTTTCATGAATCGGAGAGAAACCTTATGACCCTTAGATTTTATGGTGTATGTGTTCTTATCCATGTGAATCGTCAAAACCATAGTCACAAGACAAGGATAATGACAAATCCAAACTCATATGGACTGAACTTATGCAATCTTAACTTCTTGCCACCTGGCAGTACAGGGCCTGTCATTGCTTCCAAGTTGTTATGCAACCAATTGAGAACTTTCAGAACTTCCTATGCAAAGCCAACTTTAGCTAGAATGGGCACAGAATATGTCAACACGATAGGTTATAAACCTCAAGTCGTGTGCTAGTGAAGAACCTCAGGTTTTATTCTTGATTAGTTCTTGAAATTCTTTTTAGGATCTTTAAGACTCCCACTATCCTCTTGACATATAAGACTATCTTGCCAAATATTCAAGAGATAGTGCGGATTCTTTATCAAGACAAACACTTCACACAATTGGCCTTAGTTGGTCTTTGTTTTATCCAAAACATCACAACTTACCAATTTCAAATGTACAAGAGTAGGACACTTTTACTCTTACATTTGACAAGTGTTTTAAACCTTTCTTTAAGATATGTCACTCAAGTTACAATCTTGGAGTATGACTCTAAGAATTGTTTTGGAACGAAGTATGACTCATCTTCCTGATCTAACCATTTCAACAATTCATGACTCCTCTTCTTAGTCATAAGAATGCACTAAGATGACCTTTAGAGGACTAATTGTGATATGATTTCTAAATCATTAAGATGATCACAAACATGATACTAAAGTACTCTCCCATCTTTTTAGATTTGAGAAACTTTTATCTTTCTGCCTAATTTGATTCTTCCCATTCGTTCTGCCATACATTGAGACTTTTCCAATGTTTCAGAATTATACTTAAACTTGTAAGTATAACCATATTTACTAAACTTTAGTAAATCAAATAGTCTTAACGAGCTTTGTGGTGGACATGACCAGTGCACAAGAATGTGTACTCGATCCCTTTAGTCCTTCACTTGACTCACACATCCATGTGAACAAGTAATTAGTCTTGATTTTCCAATGCTTGAAAGTTCTCATTCATCATACTATTCAACTTGCATGATTCCAAGTTTCGGTCCAATTGAAACTTGGGTGATGAGGAACTTTCATGATTTGGTAAATTTAGACACTACCACAAATGAAAGAATCAAATCCATTTTCCAATATTGTTGTCAGTGGAATCATATAAGCAACAATTTTCCACAAATGCCATTGTAAGGATACTTCAAATAAACAAAATTAAACAATTTTCTTTTATTTTAAAACTTTGCGGAAAAACTTATCCTTACAATCCACATGGAAAATTGTTGTTATCTATTCCTTAGCAATATATCATAACTTCTTAAGCAACTGCTCAAAATTCTGATGCGATCGAAATCCACCTTCGCGATCAGAATCAGCATATACTTCCTTTAAGATTTCTCTCTATTCTTTGATTCTTAAAACATCAACATGTGACCCAGTCACATCATGCAATGAGGATCTCAGAATAGAACTTAACAGAGTTAGATAATGGGCTCTACCTGATGTAGAGTCAAACTTATTGACTTTAACATCCTTAGGTAAATTTAGAAGCTTTGCAATCAACGCCCCTTCCTTTGGCAAAATAAACATATGGACCCTTTGGTAATGGGACTATCTCAGACTTAGCCTTTCTCTTTACCATTTGGTCAACCGGGTTGACTATGGTCAATCCCTTTCCATTGGGAAGAGAATGCTTTTTCTGGATTTCCAGTGTCACCATTGTCACTGTCCATAAAGTTTTTGGGAAGTTGATCTTCTAATCAAATTTGCTTCACTATCGTTCCAAATCATTGCTGATTCAGCAGCACCAAGCAAATAGATATGATCATTAAGGTTCATGTCATAGTCTGTATCATAGTAGTCCCAAAGGAACTCACTATGTGACTTAGAAAGTGATTGAACATCCAACTTTCTCAAGACTTTGAAACCCAACTCTCCCGACTTGTCAATATGTGACTTCATCTCTAAGATGTGATCACACATAGACCTTGCTTGCCATTAGGGCTTGAGTGACCTTGAACTTGTGGGTTAGGGAGAATAATTGGAGGAGGTGGAGGAAGTAAAGTTCCAAGAGATTTGGGAAGATCATAAATGTCTGAACTCGACATCTTTTGGGAGATATTCAAGATAGTTGATCTAAAGTCCTTAATATAACACCCAATATGAAATATTAAGGCTAGGATCCAACAACCTATTTATAATTGGAAGAGGGATGCCGTAATCCGAGTTATAAAATAGTTGAAGGTAGGTAAATGACGATTTACCAATTTCCACCATGAAAAATGAAATAATTTAATTAGGTTTTTTACTTGGATTTGAAACTCCTAGATCTTTTGAGATTCATTGAACTTTTCAATGGCATGTTTCAATCTCGAGTGTGCCCTTCAGGTTTTGTGACTGGGATGCCGAGGATCACAAAACAAGGTGTGAAGTAACCATGCAAATATACTTGGTACCCTTAATATTTACCCCTCAATCGATGTGCCGGTTAACCACACGAGCTCCACCGATACTATGATAAATATTAAGTTACCCTTTGCCTACTTTGTTAAATGCAGGTTACTGTGCTAGTTAACCACACACGCTCCACTAACGGTTTAAACAAAGTGCAAAGTGTAATTTCATGGATTAACACCTTATTCACATTTTCCTAAGTAACTAAGATTGGGAATTAATAAAAGGTTTAGTTACTTAGTATTTATCATTAATACTTTTAATGAAGGGAGAATTATAGTCTTTGTCCTACCTGTTCGGCTAACGACCCTCCACCGGTCAAGGAAGCGGTGAATGAGAGTGGACACCCATTAAACTGCCATTTTATAGGCAGTAACCTTATACCCCCCTTATAGACCGGCTTCGTGAATGAGGCCTACTAATGGTAAGACGACTTGCTCTTATACATATAATATATTAAACTTTTAATATTATAATAGTATAAGGGTGTATTTTAGACATTTAAAATACTTGGTGGTTTAATCTATTAATTAAACTAGACTTTTAATTTAATTAAACTCAAACCATATATTTATGGATTAATAATACTCTTTTAATTAAACGCTTTAATAAACTATTAATAAAGTCCATAAGAGTTAATTTGAACTATTCAACAAAACATCATAATTCCAATTATTAAACTCAAAATTAAAACCATTTAATTAATTGTTTAAGTTATGAATCCAAGAGTTTTAGAATTCAATTCTTTTTTTCATAAAAAACTTTTCTCAAATTCCAAAACTTGAGGGCAAGTTTTGTAATTCTTGAAAACCTTTGGATTCCATAACTTATGGAATTAATGGTGTTTTATGATGAAACTTTCCATGTTCCATAACTTAAGAACAAGTTATAGAATTCTTTAAAACATTAACACCAAATTTTGTAACTCCATAAAAACTTTGAATCAATTTTTTTTTCTTTTAAAAAAAACTTTCATATCCATAACTTATGGAAGTTTCAAAAACCCTTAAGATCACAACTTTAAAAAAAAAAACTTTTGAGCTCCAAAATTTTATGATAAAATATGTAACTCCTTAAAACATTTAGATCAAACTTTTAAAACTAATAAAATAATCATATCATTTTATGTTTTACTAAATTTGACCTAATTCAACTCATATAACAAATGATTCAAATTTTACAAATAATTCGTTTTTCACAAAACAAGTAATTATCTTAAAATTTGACAAACGTCATGTTTTTTTTTTCCTTTTTTTTCCAACTTGAAAATAAAACATTTGCATCAATATAACAGAAAACAACCCATGGTTCTGATACCACTGTTGGGTTTTGAGCATTCTAACACTCCTATGGTGTACATGCAACCCTATAAACCTTGGATCTATGTTTTCTCTATTATACATGCAAATATTAACTATTCCAAGGTTTCATCCTAACTAGCATATTATGAAGCACCTATACTACAAATTTCTAGTTAGATGACATACCTTTTGATGTAGCTTGATGTCTTCAAGCTTTAAAAGCTTAGCCCCAATAGTGTGGAAGCCTCAAATGGAATCACAAATCACCAAAACACCTTGGAAGAACTTGAGAGAATATGTATGCACACTAAAATCAGCTCACTCTTATTTTCACACACTTGTGCCAATTTTGTGAGCCAAGGACCCCTTTATATATTATGGAGGATTAGGGTTACATCCATGTAAACCCTAATACCCATGACCTTTCATTTACATAGGATCCATGGGTTAAAAGCTCCATGGACCATCCATGAAAGCTTAGCCCAACCTAAATGAACTTGGCCCATTCCATATATATAAGAGTCCATATTTAATTAGTTCTTTTTGATCACTTAATTAATTCTAAATTAATTCTTGATCAATACTAATTAAATAATATGATTCCATATTAATATATTAGAACTTATAATATATTAATATAAATCATAAATATACTATTCTCAAAAGACTATCCATATAAATTGTGCCGGTGAAGTGCAACCCAAATGGACAATGCCGGGTCGGGTCAAGTACATACCAAATATAGTTATGGACTTAGACATTAATCCAACAGTCTCCCACTTGGATAAGTCTAAAACTATTATTGAGTATGACTTCAAAGCCTAATTGGCAATCGTAGCTCTTAAAGCCGTTGTCGAACTCTGACCTTGTCAATGACTTGTCCATTAGATAAGGGAACATATATTCCTCCATTCTAGATATCATATGGACTGAGACATGGATTATAATCGTTCTCTCTGTCCATTTGTTGTTTCCCGATTTTTGATTTATGATGACTGACTGATTGAACAAATCAAATCGGTCCTGGCTTGGCCAAGCACTCACATGTGTCATCGCTAAATCATCGAGGGGCCCACAGATATCGCTTTTATCCCGAAGGTAAAAGGAATGGATAAACTTCGACTCATATGGCTTGTTCTACTACTTGTTGAATCATACACAAAGGCACGTTTTATAACATCGAGTTACCAAATGCGTTTTCGTGCAATCAATGTATAACCAACTCATAGTAACAACTCATATCTCTAGGTTTGAAGAATATAAGATATTATCGTCTCATGATCACTCGTGATAAAATCCATGAAGTGATTCAAATGAGCGCGGGTTGAATCCAATACTCAGAACTTATGAGCACTCATGAGTGTTGTAGCACCACTTTGTCCACCAACTTGGACCTCTACAAACCAACCCATGACAGTCTTGATTCATATCTACTTCCAACATATGACCGACTGTGGATGGTTTGAATAACTTAATCATTCAGGAAGAGCGACTTAGTTATTCTGGAAGTCAAAACATGCAAAGTGAAACACAAGAATAAATGAATCAAATATGGTATCAAACCCTATGAATATAAATAAACACTTTTATTTATCAGCATACTGATTACTCATTATTCATTGTTTCGGTTTTATCAACTTTATACTTGAATTAAAAACACTAGTTGTCCCATGCTCCAAGCATGTACACTATGTTTTTCTTAAACAATAGCTTTTCCATACACCAAGTATGCACTCTATGTTTGTCTATGATCCTTAATTTGTGAAATAAGCCAATTGAACATAATTTCAATGATTCTAATTTCACACTCCCAAATCCTTATCGAAAAATGTGAGAATTTCAAATTCCTATCATTTATCGAAATCTGTTTAGATTTTAAACTTATATGCACTGACCCTCCTGTAATGAATATGTACAAAGTCATAAAGACTTGTCAACAGTCATTATAAGGTATTCCAATGGAGATCAACTCCATGGAAACTAAGTCTCATATTCAAAGTACATTGCTTTGGACATGCTTCTTGCATTAAGTTTTCTAATCTTACACAGATAACTTCCACCTATGGAGACAACTCCATATTCTCATTTTGACTATCACTTCTGAATAAGAGATGCCTCTTTTCAGAATATGTCAATATGGTCCTTCCAAAATTAGCACTATACTTCCAACTGTCCCTGAGCAACCAATCTTTGGTAAACCTCAGATTGTCCTCGACAATTGCTTAATCATTTTAGTCATATCCAATTCTAGACCTTTTCCCTTCTTAATGCCTCTGGGCATTTGAAAAAATTTAGAAATGACAAATATTATAGCACATGCAATCGATCCTGTACCCAAAGCAAATGGTACACGATTCATGATGTCTCACATAAAGACATGATTCTAGACCAGTCTTTTGCTACAATATTTTTATTTGCCATGTTTTCAAAATTTGACTATGAAGAGGGATGTCGTAATCATAATCGAATTTTGAGAACGCAATATATAGAATTTCCTTAAGTTGAACCAATCCAACATGAAATTCATATATATATATTCTTGACTAAAGATTATTAAGGTCTCAATCTAAGCCTTTAGAACTGAAATGAAGTATATCCTCTCCCTTAATTATAGCAAAACAACTTTTTCAATCCCTGCAGCCTCACGAATTGAAACTTTTGTTTTCTATAATTAACATTGCTAACTTGCAACACTAACAATAATTATCATGCTCCCACTAACATGATGATTATTAGCATAACACTTATGCTCCCACTAGCTTTGAAATGTACTCAGAAATCAGCTGGACTTCTAGAAATCAATACTTTATTGACTTTCTTACCAAAGTTCAGATTTCTGATACGAGATGCTTTGATAAAACTTTATCAAAATCATACACCTTTCCTTAGATAGCATGCATGTGTGTCTAAACAATTTCAGAACTATGAAAAGGGATGCCGTAATCATAGTCTCAATTGTTTAGACCTTTTGCCATCTGCTTCAAATCTACTTGGTGGAAGTGTTTCCTCACCATCGTTTTCATGAATCGGAGTAAAAGGTCACATTCATGAATGGCCTAAGAACCAAATGGATGACGGTGGTGTCTACAGTAAAAGCTCATGAACAATTCAAAACTTACTCTTTGCCGAAGCTAGTGGGGATTCTAAAATCACACGAAAGTGCAGTGACCAAAGAAACGAATGTGGTTTCAAGCATGGGATCTTTAGCTCTCATATCAAAAGGAAAGAACGTGGCTGAAGAAGAAGAAGATTTAGATCTGTCAGAATTTGATCTAACCAATGAAGAATATGCTTTGATGGTCTCTAATCCAAATAAGTTCGTGCGCAGAAAGTTTCCTATCTCCAAGAACCGAAACTGGCAAGGAAGCTACAGTTCGGATAAAGCAAAGGAGGAACCGAAGAACTCTCCTTAGCATGAAGAACCAAAGAAGGATAGTAAGCTTGTTGGTGACTCTGGATTTGACTGTCACTTCTGCAAAGGCAAAAATCACTTTGCCAAAGATTGTGTCTTGAGAAAGATGTCAGAAAAGAACGAGAATGAAGATGATGAAGCCTACTACCTACGAAAGCTAGAAGAAATAAAGAAAAAGAAAGCTGCTGCTAACAACACTATGAATGCTTTAATTGTGCAGGAAAATATCGTAGACGATGAGTTTGGTGTTGTGGAAGTCTGGTCTACAGACTCTGAGGACGAAGAAGTTCGTAAGCCCACACATGGCAGGGCTTTCGTGGTGAATGAAGCTGAAACTGAAGGTGCAGGGAAGTGCTTGATGGTGACTGACGGAGTGTCACAGATGAGAGGCTATACTACTGATGGGAGTTGTGATGAAGCAAGGGAGCGAGAAGACAAATCCTTCGCTACCAAACCAGTTGGCGAACAGATCAACGAATGTGACCAGTTGATCAAGAAGGTACAATCAATTCTCGAATCATTAAAAATCCCTGTCATAAACTATGAAAAGGATCTGAACGGATTAAAATCTAAATTTTCTAGTTTAAGTGGTAGTTTAATACAGAATCGCTTAACAAACTCTAACCTAACTGATCAACTCAGCAGGGTGTCTTCGAAGAGTGAGGAGAGACGGATCTGGATAGAGCAAAAGGAGATCGAGTTAATTAGGATTAAGGATGAGACAATTTATTAGCAAATGGATAATTTAAAGCTTTTAAAACAGAGAAATGTTTTTTGTTTAATTGCTAAACGTTTATATTCGAATATTACCCAATTGCATCTGAATTGTGAAATAGGCAAGAAAATTCATAGAATGATTCTGCCCTTCCTTGAATTTAAGGAGGATGAAATTGATGCTGATGTATATAACTGTGAAGTCGTTGTATCTTCTGATGAAATTTCTCCAGCATACAGAATTGGTCTTGATAAAATCGAGTCCTTCATCAAGTCCAAATACCATAAGGACATGCTTAAGAACCTTTTGGACGAAAATGACAAATTAAAAATTAAAACTGAAACCATGCAGAAGTTTGACTCGTTGAACGCCAAGTTAAGTTCGGAAAACAAAATTGATGTTGAAAATATTTCTGAATTTAATGAGGATGATGATATGAGTGAAATATCCGTAGAGGATGAGGTGGACTGTTCTGAATTTGTCAAGAGCGAACCCGAACCTATCAAAAATCTCACTTCTGAAAATTCCATTGAGTTCGCTCGTTTATCCCAAAATAAGTCCAGAATTCTGAAAGAAAAGGTCGTGATATCTCAAAAGGTTCAAACCACACCAAATCAGGTTTATGCCGTCACAGGAGTCACACAGCAGCAAACAGCCGAACTGACAGCAATAGTAAACGAGGACAATGGTGAAGGCTGTGAGGAGCATTTCTGGTCAGCTTCAATCGACAATGCTGATGAAACGGTTGGTCTGTCTGAGAAAACATCATGGAGGGTCAAAGGCAGATATGTGGCAGAACCACTCAACAAGCCTACACATTTTGATGTACCAAGCACAAGTGGTACCAAAAAGATTCCAAGAGAACCAGTCAAGGCGACAAGCGAAACCTCCTCGCTAAAGAGCGAAACTCGTGATGAAAGACCGAAACCCAAGGTTAATATCCATAAAACTCCAAAGCAGTGGTCAGAGCTGAAACATCAACGTAACGGGAGATATAAGAAGAATCTCTCTGAAAGGAAGTAGTTTTGGAAGTCTCAAAACCCTAATTATGTTCACTCAAACAAATCTTCACTCCTTACAGAAGAAGCAAAATCAAAGCGTAACTCTACTCCTTGTACTCAATGCCATTCCTGCAGTCAAGCGAACCGAAAGAGTAGTTTCGGCTCCCAAAATGGAAGCAAACAAAACCAAAAGAGTGGTTTCGGTTCTCCATCTTCAGACAGAAAGAATCCAAATCTAGGTTTCGCTCCTAAAACTCATCCCTCTCATTCAAAGCAAAATCCAAAAGCAGATATAAAGGGAAAAGGGAAGCTAATCTCGGAAGATGAAATGAAGACAAAGAAAACGTCTGCTAACTCTAGGAAACAAAACCAAAAATTTGTGAACAATAACAACACAATTCCAAAGTCCGAAGTTAATGAAACAAATTCTAACAAAATCAAAATCTTCACAATTAAAAGAAAAGACGAAACCACCTTAATAAGACGAACTTTTTTGGTTAATTCTTCTCTTACTATTCCCTGTTCAGTAAAAGGCTCACTAGGACCCAAGAAACTTTGGGTTCCTAAATCTGCTTAATTTTTGCAGGTTATTCGTGACGAGTAGTTCGATGATGAATGGTATATTGACAGTGGCTGCTCACGTCACATGACAGGGAGAAGGGAAGAGCTACGAGAGTTTCGGGCTCTGAAGGATGATGGATGTGTCAAGTATGGAAACAATTCTTTTGGCACAATAAAAGGATATGGAATGATCACAATTGGAGATTTCACGATCAGAAAGGTGGCATATATAGAAGGATTACAACACAATCTCATCAGTGTCTCGCAACTGGTGGTGGGAACAGGACTGAAGGTTTCGTTCGATGATGAAGGGTCAGAAATAATAGAAAAGAAGACCAAGAATGTTCTGCTGAAATCTCAAAGAAAAGGCGAAATGTATCCATTGAACCTTAATCAATACGAGGGAAGCCATCTGTATGCCTACTAACGAAAGCACATTCTAACAAAAGTTGGCTATGGCACCGAAGGCTCTCGCACCTCAACCTCAAAGACATCAACAAGCTAGTTCTTGGTGATCATGTGCGAGGACTTCCACTTCTCAAGTTTGAAAAGGAACATTTGTGTGATGCATGTGAAATGGGAAAGCAAAGCAGGAAAAGTCATCCAACTCATGTTAACACAAAGATCATTGAACCGCTTGAGCTCCTACATATTGATCTGTGTGGACCTTCGGCTATTGAAAGCATCGGTGGTAACAAATATATACTTGTCATAGTTGATGATTTTTCTCGGTTCACTTGTTTCTTAAACAGAAATCAGAAGCAACGCCCAAGCTCAAAGTATTCATAAAGAAAGTAGAGCTTCAACTGCGAAAGGTGGTCAGAAACATTCGCAGCGACAATGGGTTGGAATTCAAAAACCAAGTGTTTGAAGAATTCCTTGCCGAAAAGGGAGTGTCTCACAATTTCTCTGCTCCCTATACTCCACAACAAAATGGGGTCGTTGAAAGGCGAAACCGATCGTTGTGTGAAGCATCCCGAACCATGCTCAGCTTAGCTTCGTTGCCCCTGTATTTCTGCGCTGATGTTATTGCTGCTGCTTGCTACACCCAGAACCGGTCTTTACTCAACAAGCAATTCACAATAACCCCTTATGAAATCCTAAACAACCGCAAGCCTAACGTCAAGTTTTTCCATGTGTTCGGTTCAAGATGCTTTATCTTCAATTCTAAAGAGAACCGAAACAAGTTTGATGTGAAGGCAGACGAAGAAATTTTTCTTGGGTATTCGCTTATCTCAAAAGCATACAGGGTTCTGAATAAACGATCAAAGAAAATCGAAGAAACATATTACGTGTCGTTTGATGATAACTACGTGAAGAAACTCACATCAAGCAAAGAACCAATGGATGAAATCTTTCCTCAAACCGGTCAAGTCTCAATTCCCACTTCCAACTTATTTGAAGAATATGTGAAGCTCTTTGATGAACCAGAGACTGCTATTCTATCTGAAGCGAAAGCGTCTGACAACGAAGTAGATAATCTGAAGAAGGTAATTGACGAAGCTGCTAAAATCATAGTGTCACATCCCAAAACCGGAACGACGGAAACGTTCGGGGGTGGAGGATGTCATGTAAAGTATCTTAACAGTGCAAAGTAGTAAACAAGCAACAACATCATCCATTGCATTAAAAGTAAAGTTTTAATACATGAGTGTTCTTTCATAGTAATAAGACACCAAAATATGTAATCAAAATAAAGACGAGTCTTGTCTGTGCTCCGTCTTCTCAAAACCTGGTCATCGTACCTGTCTACTGGTAACCTGAGAATACAAGTTATTTTGAAAGTGTAGATCAGCATAAAGCTGGTGAATTCATAAGTATTATGGTGTCATTGATTCGAAAAGCTGTTATGAAAGACTTGTAAATGTTTAATAAAACATTTAGTATAAGTGTGAAAACCCTAGAAAATCCCATATTTCCTACTAGTATAAAAAGTAGTCTTCTACCAAGACCCGAATGCTTTGAAGGTTTGCATTTTTATATCAATGAAGATTTTTCCTTGTACAACTATTATTATAAAAATATAGTCTACCTCATCGTTTATGTGAATGTGTCACAAAATAAAAGTAATAGGGAAAATTATATAATCATTGAAATCGTATCCTTTTGCCTTAGGATAAACACGGCGTGGAAACTCGCCGAACAGTACAACCGAGATCATCCGTCGATGAACAGGTCCCGCTGTAGCTAGCAGCCAGGTGTAGGATGGTCAGTCCCGTATAGTATATATATAGTATTTCTCTCTGTATAGATATAGTATTTCTCTCTTGATAACATGTAATAGTATCTCTTCATATAGTAGTATAGACTCATGAATGAACTGACTCTTGTGTAATTCCTTGTAATAGGAATAGTAATTTGTATCCCCTAAACTATACCTATAATAGTTTACTGGAATGTAAATTGAATGTCCAAGTAGGTTTATATACATGAAACATAAGTATATAGATATGGTTTTTAACATAAGTATATAGATATGGTTTTTAACAGTAAATTGAAAGAGGTTTTGTAAAACATTTAAGAGTTTTGAACAATAAATAATAATGACTTGATGTCAGTTTATAAAATAATTCAAAGGTAATTTATTGATAACAAAGTAAAAATAACCGAAAAGCATTGTATTTATCACATTTTGAAGTATATGAAATCAGTTGTTTGAAAACACGGTTATAAATCACATATGATTGATTCTATAACTTCCTGTTTTCTACTTGTATTTCCCCCCCCCCCCATGAAAGCATTTAAAATCATTTAAAAGATTGATTAAGGGGGTATGAACTCAACTGTAGTGAGTGGTTTGGATGAACGGAATGGATAGGATGCTAGGTGTCAAGTGAAGAGTTGTACACACACAAAGATCCTAGTTAACATATAATCACACATATATGTATCCAATTAGTCATAAAACAACTAATTAACCAAATTTAAGACATCCTAAGACATGTAAAACACTTTATTTAAGTACTATAAGTCCTAAGGATTGCATCTAAGGGTGGTAGGACCTTGTAATTGAGTTTAGGGTTCAAGGGTAAACTCCTTTGGAGTTTACGGTTTTGTGACCAACTCTTATTGAGTTTACGGTCGTAAACCCATGAGTTTACGGCCGTAAACTCATGGTACTTGACCATTTTGTGTTTTGAAGCCATTAAGATCATAAGAAGCATTCCTACTTCATGTTTAAGCCTTAGGAAGAGATTAGGGCACCATTTCACTCCTTTAGGGAGTTTACGGTCCTTGGACCACTTCTCCTTGGGTTTACGGCCGTAAACCCAAATGGTTTATGGTCTTTTGATGTTTTCAAGTACTAAGCACATCAAGGAAGGGGTCTAGGCTAGTTTCCAAGGCTTGGTAAGGGACTAGGGCCACTTTGGCCCCTTTGTTAGGGTTTACGGTCCAAGAACATCTTGGACCGTAAACACCTTTGATCTTGATTATTGGGTGTTTTCTTGATGATTAGAAGTGTAACAAGTCTTATAATACACTAGGGTAAGAGTACTTACTAGATAGAAGCTTGAAAAGGTGCTAAAAGTCCAAGAACACTAGTGTGTGTTCTTGGTGTTCTTGGTGAAACTTGAAGATCTACACTTTTGGAATGATTTCACGGATGGAATCATGTAAGATCACTAGATTAAGTAAGATATCAACTTTTTAGGGATAGAAACACTTACAAAGTTGAAGATCTTGAAGAAAAGTCGGATGATACTTGAGAGAGAAATGGGTTTTGGATCTTGAAAATGTGAAAAGTGGTAAATAATGACTAAGTGTCATATTTATACCCCCTTTTAGGGTTTACGGCCGTAAACACCTTTGTTTAGGCCGTAAACTCCAAACTCTTGGAGTTTTGGAATATTATTGTTGCACAATAAACCCTAGGGCATCCTCTCTCCTGTTATCTCCTGGAGTACTAACTTTAAAACACTCAAACTTTTTCCAAAAAGCTTGAAAGTTAGTAGAAACTGTTCTGACTTCTATTGAATCAAATGGTTGTACAAAATAGAAATTTCGGGTTGTCACACATAGAAAGCGAATCTTCAAGTTCTAGTGAATTTCAAGAATCTGAAAAATCTCAAACGCCAAGTGAATCTCCCCATTCTACTATCCAGGGGGAGAATCAATCAACCACCATACCCAACGAACGTCCAATTGAGGGGGAGAATTCTGAGCCTGAAGCCGAAACCGTTTCATCATTCGAGTGGGAGCATGTTAATACAAATGATGAAGATGATGATACACAGTCAGAATTCGAAGAAGAAGTAAATGCTGAACTGGATCCCTCCTATGATCCAAATTACCCTCCCCTCACCAAATGGACAAAAGATCATCCAAAAACCCAAATCATTGGTGAATCATCGGAAAGAGTTCTCACACGTTCTCAACTGAAAGCGAAACAAACTGCATTATTCTCTCAAATGGAATTTTGCATGTTTAATTCGTTTGTCTCCAAAGTTGAACCAAAGACAATTAACACTGCACTCGATCACTCTAATTGGGTACAAGCAATGCAAGACGAACTCAATGAATTTGAGCGAAACAAAGTATGGAGACTGATTCCTACGCCAAAGGATGCATCTGTGGTTGGATTAAAGTGGGTTTTCAGAAACAAGATGGACAAAGAAGGAAATGTGATTCGTAACAAAGTAAGGCTGGTAGTGAAGGGATATTGTCAGGAATAAGGAATAGATTACGAAGAAACCTTCGCTCCAGTAGTAAGATTAGAATCGGTACGAATCTTTCTGGCCTATGCCGCTCATAAGAACTTTGAAGTATACCAAATGGATGTCAAATGTGCATTCTTAAATGGAGAATTAGAAGAGACGATGTACGTAGAGCAACCACCTGGTTTCGTGAACGAAAAGTATCCAGATCACTGCTACATTCTGGACAAGGCGGTTTATGGTCTGAAACAACCTCCTAGAGCATGGTATGAAACACTTACTTGGTTTCTAAAAATGTCTAAGTTTAAACAAGGTTCGGTTGACCCAACCTTCTTTCGTAAGAAAGAAGGTGACCACCTTATGATCGTCCAAATTTATGTCGATGATATCATCTTCGGTTCCTCGAATCCTGGCTTGACAGCTGAATTTAGGAAGTTGATGGAGACTAAGTTTGAGATGAGTTCAATGGGTCCAATTAACTTTTTCCTTGGCTTAAACATTAGACAGGGACCCGAAGGCATTTTTATTAATCAAGAGGCTTACACCAAGACCTTACTGGCCAAGTTTGGAATGATGGGAGAGTCAAAAGTGAAGGTTCCTATGGCGTTTGGCACGAAGTTAACACCTTCTCTGGAAAAACAGGCTACTGACATGACCCTCTATTGCCAATAGATAGGGTCTTTAATGTATCTAACAGCTAGTCGACCAGACATAATGTTTTTTGTTTGTTATTGTGCCAGGTTTCAAGCTAATCCACGCGAACCTCACATGATGGCTGTGAAGAATATTTTTCGATATCTGAAGCGAACCTCCTCTCTCGGTTTATGGTACCCGGCGAAATCAGGATTCTTTGTACAAGCATTCTCTGATGCCGATCTAGGTGGATGTGGACTGGACCGAAAGAGCACAACTGGCGGGTGTCAGTTTCTTGATGGCAAACTCGTTAGCTTGGCAATCGAAGAAGCAAACATGTGTGTCTCTTTCTATAGCCGAAGCCGAATACATAGCCACAGCCTCTTGTACCTCACATGTCATATGGATACAAAGTCAACTTAGAGACTATGGCCTGAACATGAAGAAAATCCCTTTGTATTGTGACTCTGAAAGCGCAATAAGGATATGTAACAATCCAGTGCAACACTAAAAAACGAAACATATAGCATTGAGTTATCATTTCATCAAGGATCACGTGGAGGATGGTAATGTCGAAATCCATTTTGTTCGAACCACTGATCAACTAGCTGACATCTTTACAAAAGCCTTACCAGAAGCAAGCTTTAACAAAATTTTACAAGGTTTAGGAATGATGGAAGTTGAGTCAGTACCGAAATCGCTTTCGCCTCATTAAAAAGTTGGAAAGTGAAATAGAGCGAACGCTCGGTCTATTTCGGGCCCTGATTTTTCGGGAACCAAAATGAACCGAAGGCTCGGTCTATTTCGCCTCATATCTCATGGTGGATTTCGGTTGTATCTTTTGTACACTACCTTTTCCAGTAATTTATTTTATGTTCTTCGTCTCTATTCATAAAAATCAAAAATATTTTCCTTTCTGTTTTTAAATTATTTTTCAGAAAATTTATAAAATCCAAAAATATTTCTTTTATTTTATTTTGTTGCTTTTCATTAAAGTCAAAAAAAATTCCAAAATTATCACTGAAAGGTATCATGGATCATTCAACTGATGGAGCTGGGACAGGTATACATTTCTTTATCTCAGTACTAGCTAAGTGTCACTAGAAGCATGCTGCTGCATGTCGACCAAAGTCTCAAAAAATTCAAGTGTAGCCTTACTGATTTGATATACACAAATCAAATCTTCCCAATCAGGCTGATAAAATCACTTATGTCATGAGCTACCTTACTCGTCTCACATTGAGTTAAGAGCTGTCTGCTCGGTCCTTCTATATAGCAGAGGTACCTTCGGTTCTTAAACCATCTCCACACTCTTCTCCATCTACTTTCGTTTCATAATAGTAACCCTTGAGACTCTCAGCACTTACCACTGAGGTTTATGGTTACACAATGTCTGTGTTAATGATCTTAGTTTCGTTTCACCACGAACTAAGTGAAACCCAAAATTCAGTACCTAATATGAATTGACGGTGTACAATCAAACGTTCTAGCATTCACCCACGAATTAACGAAACCACTCTTGTGGAATGTCCCCTGAAATCCTTTTTTCTTTTTGAGAGATCCTTATGAAAACGTCTATCACCAAGGCTTTTCTTCCCATGGGATCCATTTTAATTTTTTTTTGGGGTTTCTGAAAACTTTATCAACAAGTCACTGCAAAATGAACCAACCTACTTGTTTAATAGGCTACATCGGTCTCACAAGTACTTCGTCCACTTTCGATCTTATGTCAAGAACCAAAGCATGGATTGAAGCTCAACCACCATTAATAGCCTTATAATAAAAAATGCCTTTCAATGCTTCTTAACAAGTATTTGATCGTATTTTAACGGGGAACCACACAAGCACTTTGAAGTCTCTCTTGACTTTGAAGGAAGAGATTCGTGCTCGGGATCCACTGCTTTATGTCATATTTGACATCACTTATATCCCACATATACTTTGTTTTATTTCTTTATCTTTCACACTATCTTGCACGAAAATCTTTACGATTTTTCCAAACTCTTGTTCAGTTACTAATACGCTATTCTCAGACATATACCTACGGTTCTTTATGGTGGCGTCGATTCAGTTAAAAGGGCAAGGGTGAGTCAGCATGAATTTGAAACGGCTTAGAATTTGAAAAGGAGATAAGAATGGAAAGGCGCGTGAATTTGAAACGGTTCCTAAACCCACGCCTGGTGACGTATATCTGGGGAAACCAAGCTGTCCAATCGCGCTTTTTCAGGCGTCGTTTCAGGGGATCGTATCATCATCACAACAGATTCTTTCTCTCTTATGGAAACGGTATAAAAGGATCTCTCACACCTTCTATACCTCCTTACTACTTCCATACTCTCTCACGAATACAACAGACGATTTTCCCTTGTTCTTCTTCTTCCTCTCTACAACAATGCAAGAATCATCATCTGTTCAAGAACAAACCGCTTCCTCATCTCTTCTGGTCATCAAACCCAATCAGAATCTTATCATCAAACTGAATCCATTCGTCTATGATTCGTACATGCTTCATGTGGTCGATTGTCTCAAGTATTCCCCGCTGGTGATTGCTCTCACGCAGGTTGAATGTGTTCCCATGTCACTGCTCTCACAAGTTTATTCCTCTGCTTCTTACGATAAACGCAAGGAACGGATCTTCTTTGAAATCTTCAATCACAAGACATCTGTCTCAAAAGCACGCTTTTGTTCTCTGCTAAAGCTTGCTTCAGACGCCTCTGTCATCTCTCCTGATTTCATCACCACTGCCTAGTTGTTCACCATGTTCTATGACATGGGGTACACCGATGTCCTTACCACATTGACCAAGTTCAAGAAATCATGCTTACCACCTCAATGGAATGGTCTTTTCACCCTCATCTTCAAGGAATTAGCCGAAAGGGTTGTTGGGTCTGATGGTGCCAACAAAGGCTTCATGACCATAATTTATGGTCTCTATCATGGCATCAATCTAGATTATAGCTCCCTTATTTGGTCTCAACTGGTGCAGAGCCTCAACTCATCGACCAAACACTCTGAAATTTCATGTGGATGCTTTTGGACGCTGATTACTCGCAGAGCCATTGAACATTTTCAGATTCCAATCATGGCAGATGCTTTGATGTCTTCAATTGGCACTTTCTACACAACAAAAATCATTGTCTCCGATCCCACGAAGTTCATGTTCATCGGTTCAATTCCTGAATCGATGTCCAGGTATGTCTCAAGCGAAAGCAACGTTATGGCTGATTACAGATAGTTGACACCTTCAGGACCAAGACAACTCACTCCAGAAATGCAAAGTGCTTTAGAGGTTGTTGATAAACCAACAAAGAGGGGAAAGAAACCAGAACCGAAGAAGAAGGAAGCTGAAGGTCAATCCTCCCAGGTAGCCTCGCCTAGAAAGCGAAAGCCTCCCTAATCAATCCCACAAGCGGAGAATCCACATAAATCCTCATACATGCCACCTCAACTGAAGGTCCAGCCGACTTGCGGCTCAGGGCATCCACCACCAGTTTAGGATCTCGCAGTCATAATCCTTGACTACGTCCAGCCACCTGCGTTGCCTCATGTTCAGGTTCGGCTGATCCATAATATTCCTCAAACTCTTGTGATCTGTGTAGATGGTACAATGAACCCCATAAAGGTAATGTCTCCAAATCTTGATAGCGAAAACCACCACTCCCAACTCAAGATCATGCGTGGGATATCTCATCTCATGCGGCTTCAGCTGCTGCGAAGCATAAGCTATCACTCGTCCTCTCTGCATGAGGACCGCTCCAAAATCCGCAAAGCATAAGCTATCCACTGATGGACGCATCGTAGAAAAGCACAAAATCCTCGATTCCCTCGGGGAGGGTCAAAATTGGGGCCTGGCAAAGTCTATGCCGAAGGGTCTCAAATGCGGACTGATGCTCAGGACCCCACCGGAAATCCACCCCCTTCCTCGTCAGACGAGTGAGGGGTACTGTAATCTTGGATAAATCCTGAATAAATCTCCAGTAGTACCCTTCCAAACACAGAAAACTCCTGATATCCGAGGGAGATTTTGGAACCTCCCACTGCATCACTGCCTTGATTTTGGCCGGATTAACCAAAATCTCATCTTGGTTAACGAGGTGTCCAAGGAAATGAACCTCTCGCAACCAAAACTCGCACTTCAAGAACTTAGCATAAAGCCGTTCTCGCCTCAAAATCCCCAGAAGCTCGCGAAGATGCTCATCATGCTACTCTTTGGTCTTGGAATACACCAAGATATCATCAATGAACACAATAACTGAGCGATCAAGCATCAGCCTGCATACCCGATTCATCAGATCCATAAATATCACAGACGCATTGGTGAGCCTAAATGGCATCACCACGAACTCATAATGCCCATAAAGAGTCCGGAACGCAGTCTTCTCTACGTCCTCCTACCTCACTCTGACCTGATGGTACCCAGACCTCAGATCTATCTTGGAGAACCAAGATGCTCCCTACAGCTGATCAAAAAGATCATAAATCCGCGGAAGGGGATAACGGTTCTTCACCGTTAACTTGTTCAACTCCTGGTAATCAATGCACATCCGGTGTGAACCGTCCTTCTTCTTGATGAATAAAATCGGTGCTCCCCACGGAGAACTACTCGGACGGATGAATTGCTTGCCTAGCAGCTCCTGCAGCTGAGACGATAGCTTCTGCATCTCAGGTGGTGCCAATCAATAGGCGCCTTGGCAATAGGGGCCGCACCTGGCACAAGGTTGATCCTGAACTCGACCTGCCTCACAGGAGGCACAACGGGTAACTCGTCTGGGAACACATCAGCGAACTCTCTAACGACCGGAACGTCTGAAACTGAAACCTGATCCATGTCCTGCGTATCCACCACGAACGCCAAATAACCCGTACACCCGTGATGAATATACTGTCGAGCCTTGGCTGCCGAACAAAATTCTGAACCCATCCTGGTGCCTTCTCCATAAATAACTAGCTCTCCCCCACTTGGGGTTCAAACCACCACACGCTGACCCTCGCAGTCGATCATGGCACCGAAACGAATCAGTCAGTCCATACCTACAATCACGTAGACATCCCCCCATAGGAATAGGGATCAAATCAATCAGAAAGGATACCCTGAAGATCTCCAGAATGCAACCGCAACGGACATTCCAACTCCCCTATGAGGAAAGCAAACTCCCTACTAAAAGACCGAGAAACAAAGGACTGACTCGTACCCGAGTCAAACAACACAAGAGCAGGCAAGGTGTTCACTAAGAACGTACCTAACAGAGGTACAAACATATGAGCATAAAACAAACATAATAAATAAGATAAGGGATAGAAACATACCATTCACAACATTTGGTGCTGTCCTGGTCTCCTCGACAGTGAGCTGGAAAGTGCGAACTCGAGCCCTCGGGGGCTCCGCCCCGCCCAGACTCCTGTCAGTGATCCTCAATGTGGTTGGCACGGGGGCCTGCGCCGGCTTGGCGGCGAGCAACGGACATTTGACCTTCACATGGCCAACCTAATCACAATGATAGAAAATCCTCATACTCCGAATTGGGATGGACTGGCGGTTGTCCCTCGCGTAATGCCCCTCCTTGCCACATTTGTGGCACACACCACCAGATCGACAAGCTCCGACATGAACTGTGACATCCCCAAAATCACGGTCAGAAAAGACCGATTTAATTTATGCTTTTTAAAATAAAATCAGAGTAATCCTTTGATTAAAAGACTTGCGGAATTTGTTCTCAAAACAAAAGATGATAAGAATTTATCAAAGCATTTCATAAAGAAATGTATTTTTCATTATATAACCAAAACCTCGGGATGTCATGTTCCGATACAGACCAAAAGCATAAACAATACAAAATAGACCTTACAATAGTTACATATAACTACTGGTCTATAATCCAAAAATATCTTGACAATATCATCCAAATTATGCTCTCGCGCCACTACCTGTAATGCAAAGAAAAACTGAGTGGGTCAGGCTTGGGATCCTGTCGAACATATAGGGTTTTTAATCCACAATAAATAATTATATTTAGTTCATCAACCAACAATAACCCGATTACCCATTCCCGTTATCCTCACTTTATGTCCCTAAAACAACAACTATTACAAGGGACCTAATCTAGAATTTTCATCGGGACGGACACTACTGTAAAGGGGTTTCCTTAACAAGAGATGTCCTAAAGGCAACCATGAGGGGGATGGAGTACACGGGTGAGCACATCGTTCACAACACCTACAGGTTATGAGCCTGCTAGTGTTCCACTGGACTGTCTAGAAGGAGTCCGTGGTCGTCATCCATACTCCGCTAGATGACTAGATCAACAACAACATTGAGGCCTCTCATCATTTTATTTCTTCACACAACAACTGTCTACCCATGTTCTACCCAACATATTAGTAGATAAAATATATACATTTATATACAGCTTAAAACCTGTACAAAACATCCATTCAACAACTAGTTCAAATAAACAAATAATATATAAACACATAGCATGTATTTTATAAGGAATACTTCATATCTATGTGTTAGAAGAAAACGAATATACACTCACTTGATCAGAATATGATCGGACAGCACTACAGCTCTAAGAGTAGTATTCTTCGGTGAAACCGAGATGCTTTCTTGAAAACCGGGCTTCTCGCAAGCAGAGCTTCGGTTCGGAAACTCTTTTCTTCTCAGGATCTTCGGGCTTCGAGACTTGCTTCGGGTCTCGGGATGATAACGGGGCTTCGGGGGGTTAAAATAGGGCTTATAGAGAGTATCGGGAGAGAGAGAAGAGATTGAGCAACCAAACTCGGCTGCCCCTTGAATTCTATTTATAGGGCCAACATTCGGGATTCACGTCGTGAGTTTCCAATGCTCACGTTGTGAGCCTAGTAGGTCACTGTGTTCATCACTCATCCACTTGCTTTGGAAGACGTCCATCACTTGCTCACGTCGTGAACACTGTGCTCACGTCGTGAGCTCCGACACAGCCTCGAATTTTGTGTTCCGAACTTTAGAAATTCATATCTTTCGCATACGAGCTCCATTTTCGACGTTCTTTATATCCACGCGTAGGTGAGATCGTGCTCTACAACTTCTGTTTAGACTCTGTTGGCTAATTTTGACTTTATTTTTATTATATTATTTTTAGTAGGCCGGGACAGGAAAACTCCGTTAGAAAATCATATCTTCTTCATCTGACGTCCGTTTTCGTCTGTCTTTTTACCGTTGGACTATTATCGACGAGATCTTCGATTCTCGTTTAGATTGTTTCGGCTAGAAATCACTCGATCTCAAAATCGAACTTCGGGTTCCATACTGCTAACTCGAAACTTCGAAAAATCGTAACTTCCTCATACGAAGTCAGATTTAGACGTTCTTTTTATGCGTGCTCTCGGTTTAATGTATTCTACGACTTTCATTTAGATCACTAAGGCTAGATATCGCTCTATCTTAAATTCATATTTTACGTCATTCAGCGTCGTACCGGTTGTGTCGCGAAACTTCGACAGGTCATAACTTCTTCGTTATAACTCATATTTTAGCATTCTTTATATATTCGGAAACCTCGTCACGACCACTACGCCTTCATGTATCAATATCGGGTTTATCTAACATTTCATTTTGACGCTTATTGTCACACCCCAAAACCGTAACGGCGGAATCGTTCGGGGGTGGAGGACGTCATGTACAGTATCACAACAATGCATAGTAGTAAACAAGCAACAACATCATCCATTGCATTAATAATATAATTTCATACAAGTGTGTTCTGTAAAGTTATAAGACACCAAAAATGTAAATCAAAATATAAGATGAGTCTTGAACGAACTCCATCTTCTCAAAAGCCTGGCATCAGTACCTATCTACTGATGACCTGAGAATACAAGTTATTTCGAAAGAGTTTATCAGCTTTAAAGCTGGTGAGATCATAAGTATTTTAGTGTCTGTATTTGTATGAAAGTGTTTGTAAGTACTTGATGTATAAGTTTGTAAATGTTTGAATCTCCTAGAAAACCCTATGTTTTCTACTAAAAGTAGCCTTCTACCAAGGCATCTAATGTTTGTATGTAAGTCTCTTGTAAGAGTATGTATTTTCCCAAATCTGACTATCATTATCCAAAAATATAGCTTTTACATTACTGTTCATTGTGTGAAGATCACAAAGTGAATGCAATGGGGAAATAAAATAGTATTGTAGTGTTGTATTAAGTAACTACTGCTGTACTAACTACCTTAAACCAGTTGTTATTTAAAGTACCATGTGATATGCCTGTACCATACTACCGACTAAAAACACGACGATGAAAGACGTCGGAAGGAATGACGTTTGGCACCCGTAGACTTGCAAGTCCCACTGTAGCGAGCAGCAAGGTGTAGGATAGTCAATCCAGTATAGATCTATACATAAACTCAACGCTCTCCACTTAAGGAGATTATGGATACAAAACGAGCATGACAGGTGATGCCATGCCCCGTTACGTGGCTCACATAACTGTAGTAGTGTTCTTGTATATGTATTGTGTGTACTAGCTGTATTGTATGTTCTCTCTCTGTCTAGTATATATGTATGTTCTCTCTGTTTCTCATAATAGTATGTTCTCTTGTATAATGTATAGTATGTACTAGCTGTATGGTATGTTCTCTCTCTTTCTAGTATGTAAGTATGTTCTCTCTGTTTCTCATAATAGTATGTTCTGACTCATGTATGAACTGACTCGTTGTATGTTTCATTGTTCTAGTAATAGTATTAGTAACTCCCTAAACTATACCTATTATAGTTTACTAGCAATGTTGTTTGTATGAATGAACATGTTTGTATACCTTTGCTACCCAAAGGCATTGAATTGAAAGAAGGAACTTTTATATCCATATACATATACATAATATATAACTAGGATTCAAACGACCTTCGGACAAACAACTGATACCCTAAGTCCACAACCAAACAAGGAACAGGAGGTAAGGTGAGCTATCAGTCCTAAGTCCTTTCAATCCTACTTATATAACTATATATATAGATACACATTTAACAGAATATAAGTTTAAAAGAGTTTAATAAAAGTATTTGACATGTAAAAGAGTTTAATAATAGTTTCAAGTAGTTTGTTTGATAACACAGTTTGAAAAGTAAGAAATCCACTTGTTTGGTAGTTATTAATCACATGTGATTGATATAATAACTATAATAGTTCAACTTGTATTCCCCCCCCCCCCCATAAAAGCATTTAAAATCATTTAAAAGGTTGATTAAGGGGTATGAACTCACCTGTAGTGAGTGGTTTGGATGAACGGATGGTATAGGATGCTAAGTGTCAAGTGAAGACTTGAACACACACACGGATCGTAATTAACATATAATAACACATATATGTATTCCAATTAGTCATTTAACAACTAATTAATCAAGTAAAGACACCCTAAATCATGGATAACACTTTGATTCAAGTACTATAAGTACCAAGGATTGCATCTAAGGGTTGTAGGGCTTTGCTTTTGAGTTTACGGTCCAAGGGTAAACTCTTCGTGAGTTTACGGTTTAGGGTTTACGGTCCTAATGGGTTTACGGTCGTAAACCCATGGTAACTTCTACCATTTGGTGTTTTAAGGTCTTACAAGTGAAGGTTAAGCATACTATGATCAAGTCCAAGCCTTAGGAAGTGATTGTGGCACCATTGCACCACCTTTTAGAGTTTACGGCCCATGGACCATTCCTCATGAGTTACGGCCGTAAACTCATGTGTGCTTAGTTCTTTTGTTTGTTTAAGGTCCTATACTCCACAAGGGGGTGATCTAGACTCGTATCCAAGGCTTAGTAAGGGACTAGGGCTCACAATGGCCCTTTCATTAGAGTTTACGGCCCAAGGAGATTGCCTTGGTCGTAAACACTTATGATATTATGTTTCTTGATGTTTTCTAGTTGCTTAACAAGTGTATCAAGCCTATAACAAGCTAAAGCAGGAGTACTTACAATATAGAAGCTTGTAAGGGTGTTTAAAGTCCAATAACACTAGTGTGTGTTCTTGGTGAAATGAAGAACACTTGAAGATCTATCAAAATGAAGAGATTTCATGGATGAAATCATGTAAGATCACTAGATGATGGAGGATATCAACTAATTAAGGCAAGAAACACTTACAAAGTTGAAGATCAAGAAGGAAAATCGGATGCTACTTGAGAGAGAAATGAATTTCTAGGCTTGAAATGGTAAAAAGTGTATAAAATGACTAAGTGTCATATTTATACTCCTTAGAGTTTACGGCCGTAAACTCCATGTTTGGGCCGTAAACTCCAAACTATTGGAGTTTTGAGACTTTATTGATGCACAATAAACCCTAGAGTATACGTCTTACAATTTCCTTTTTGAAGGTCTAAGCTGTAGAAAACTCAAACGGACTCTAAACAGCTCAAAAGTTAGCAAAAACAAGACTGACTTCTATTGAAGTGAATGGTTGTACAGAATAGAAATTTCGGGTTGTCACGTCATCCCCCCGTTAGAAGGAATTTCGTCCCGAAATTAGAGTTTAAGCAAATAAGTAGTTACTAATAACTAAGTAAAAAGGTGAGGATATTTCAGTTTCATCTGATCCTCTCGCTCCCAAGTGAATTCAGGTCCTCGCTTGGCGTTCCAACGAACCTTCACTATCGGGATACGGCTTTGTTTCGTTTGCTTGACCTCCCGGTCCATGATCTCCACAGGCTCTTCCATGAAGTTGAGGCTCTCGTTGATCTCGATCTCGTCGAGTGGGATTACAAGAGTCTCGTCGGACAGAAACTTTTTCAAGTTCGAGACGTGGAAAGTAGAATGTACGTTACTGAGTTCGCGGGGTAAGTTAAGTTTGTAAGCCACAGGGTCGATTCTAGAGAGAATCTCGAAAGGCCCTATGTATCTTGGATTTAGCTTTCCACGCTTTCCAAAGCGTATTAAGCCCTTCCAGGGTGAGACCTTC
This sequence comes from Lactuca virosa, assembly GCF_052849685.1. Lineage (NCBI taxonomy): Eukaryota > Viridiplantae > Streptophyta > Magnoliopsida > Asterales > Asteraceae > Lactuca > Lactuca virosa. The sequence goes on from NC_136434.1 coordinate 204,239,507, forward strand.
AATAGAACACGGTCTCCCACCTGGAATTCCAACGGTTTCCTTCGTTTATCTGCGTAGCTTTTCTGTCGGTCTCTAGAGGCTTTCAATCGTTCACAAATCTGAACGATCTTCTCTGTCGTTTCCCGAATGATCTCCGAACCCGTGAGAGTGCTGTCAGGAACTCGTCCTTTAGCAAACTGGGTATCACCCACCTTAGCCCAACACAGAGGGGATCTGCACTTTCGGCCATAGAGGGCCTCGAATGGAGCAGCCTTTATGCTCGTGTGATAACTGTTGTTGTAGGAAAATTCGACAAGGGGTAAATGAGTATCCCATGCTTTCCCAAAGTCGATCACACAGGCTCGCAACATATCTTCCAAGGTTTGGATAGTCCTATCACTTTGTCCGTCGGTCTGTGGATGATAGACTGTACTCATGTCCAGCCTAGTTCCTAGGGAACTTTGTAGCGACTACCAGAACCTCGAAGTGAATCTACTATCTCTGTCCGAGATAATGGATATGGGAACACCGTGCAGTCGTACAATCTCCCGAATGTAGTTTCTTGTAAGCTTCTCCATATTTTCTGTTTCTTTGATAGGCAGGAAGTGTGCGGACTTGGTCAACCTGTCGACGATGACCCATATGGTATCAAGTCCACCCGTTGTCTTGGGCAACTTGGTTATGAAGTCCATAGTGATCCGCTCCCACTTCCATTCCGGTATCTCCGGCTGCTGTAGTAGACCTGAGGGTTTCTGGTATTCGACCTTGACCTTGGCGCAAGTAAGGCATTTACTCATGAAGGTAGCAATCTTTGCTTTCATGTTAGGCCACCAGTATAGCTTTTTAAGATCCAGATACATCTTATCTGAACCTGGGTGGACGAAATAACGAGTGTTGTGCGCCTCGGTCATGACCAAGTCTCTGAAACCACTGTGTTTCGGTGTCCAGATCTGATCCATGAAATAAAAAGCTCCGCCACCCTTGACTTCCAAGTTCTTATCCATCCCTCTCAGGGATTCACTCGCCATATTTTCAGGTTTCAAAGCGTCGAGCTGAGCCTCTTTAATATGCGTGGACAAGTGTGAATGGATAGTCATAGTCAATGATTTGACTCTACGACCAGAGTATTCTTTCCGACTTAGGGCGTCAGCTACCACGTTGGCTTTACCCGGATGATATCGAATTTCACATTCGTAATCACTGAGTAGCACGACCCACCGTCGTTATCTCATGTTGAGCTCTTTCTGGTCGAATATGTGTTGTAGGCTTTTGTGGTCTGTAAAGATAGTGCTCTTCGTACCGTATAGGTAGTGTCTCCAGATCTTCAGAGCAAACACAACTGCTCCTAGCTCAAGATCGTGAGTGGTGTAGTTGACCTCGTGTGTCTTCAGCTGCCTCGAGGCATAGGCGATGACCTTACCTCGTTGCATCAGAACACAGTCGAGCCCTTGATTTGAAGCATCGCAATAGACAACGAAGTCTTCTATCCCTTCGGGGAGGGATAGTATTGGTGCGGTGCACAAGGCTCGCTTGAGCGTTTGGAACGCTCTTTCCTGCTTCTCTTCCCAGTCAAAGGCCACGCCCTTCTGGGTCAGTGTTGTAAGGGGTTTCGCAATTCGGAAGAAGTTCTGAATGAACCTGCGATAGTAGCCAGCGAGGCCTAGAAATTGACGAATTTTTGTAGGCGTCTTCGGTGCTGACCAGCTCTCAATGGCTTTGATTTTGGACGGGTCCACGTGTATACCTTCTTTTCTAACCACGTGTCCTAAGAATTCGACTCTTCGGATCCAAAATTCATATTTCGAGAACTTCACATAGAGCTTCTCCGATCGCAACGTTTCAAAGACTTGTCGCAGATGTTGAGTATGCTCCTCCTTACTACGAGAGTAGATAAGTATGTCATCGATGAAGACGATGACGAACTGATCCAAGTAAGGACGACACACCCTATTCATTAAATCCATGAATGCTGCGGGTGTGTTGGTTAATCCGAACGGCATCACTACGAATTCGTAGTGTCCATAACGAGTTCGGAAGGCTGTCTTTGGAACATCCTCCCCTAGCACTCGTAGTTGGTGATACCCGGATCTTAAGTCGATTTTTGAAAAGAAGTTTGCCCCTTGAAGTTGGTCAAATAAATCATCTATGCGAGGCAGAGGATAACGATTTTTGACGGTCAGTTTGTTGAGCTCTCTGTAGTCGATGCACATACGAAACGATCAGTCTTTCTTCTTGACGAATAAGACTGGAGCTCCCCAGGGTGAGAAGCTTGGTCTTATAAAGCCCTTGCTGAGCAGTTCGTTAAGTTGACCGGACAGTTCTTGCATCTCTGCAGGTGCTAGACGATAGGGCGATTTGGCTACTGGGGTAGCCCCTGGAACTAAGTCGATTCTGAACTCGACTTGACGTTGCGGAGGCAGTCCTGGGAGTTCTTCTGGAAAGATGTCGGGAAAATCACGTACTACTGGAATATTCTTAATTGATTTCGTTTCTTGGCTCACATCGACAACATGAGCAAGGAATGTGCGACATTCCTTTCGCAAGAATTTCTGGGCTTGAATGCTCGAGATGAGGCAAAGATTAGTGTCGGGTTTGTCGCCGTAGATTACTAGAGTTTCACCAGACGGTAGATTAAGGCGAACAGCCTTTTCATGACACATGATGTCGGCACGATGTAAACTCAACCAATCCATGCCGATAATGACGTCGAAACTTTTAATTGAGACCGGCATGAGGTCGATCGAAAATGAATGGCTATCTAAAGTTAGAGTACATCCTATGAATATACTGCTAGTGCTCTCTGTCTTCCCATTAGCCATTTCTACAGTGAACGGTTCTTTAAGTGCTCGTGATTTTTGCTTAAGTAAATGAGCAAATTTTTGGTTCACGAAACTCCTCTCCGCTCCACTATCAAATAGTATGCATGCATAAGAGTTATCGAGGAGAAACGTACCAGTGACCACTGTGGGGTCGGCAACCGCTTCCTCATGGCCTATTGCCAGAACTCTTCCTACTCCACCGGCGATCCCTGCCTTTGGGCAGTTCCTTTTGTAGTGGCCCACTTCACCACAATTGTAGCAAGCTTGGCCCAATGCAGCGCCGGGGACTTGGTTGACTGCCTTTGCCGGAGCTTTGCAGAAACGGGCAGTGTGCCCCTTCCTGTTGCAGTTAGAGCACTGCATTTCCCGGCAGGCTCCTGTGTGGTGGAAGTTGCATATGTTGCACTTTGGCAAACTTCCAGCATACTGCTTTACCGGAGCAGCAGCGGCAGGTGCTATCGCAGCATGAATTGCCACGACGTGCTGCTTTTTGGCAGCCTTCTTCTTCTTCTTGTCATCCCAGAATTTTCGCTTGTTGTCAGCGGCTTTGGAGGGTTCTGAGATGGCTAGGGTTGTTGTTGCTGCTGGGGTACGAACCCCATGGTCAATGAGCCTCTGTGCCAACCTCTTGGCACTATCGAATGTAGTGGGGTTTGAAGCTAAAACATTCCCCTGAAATGGAGGCACCAGCCCCCAGATGTACCTTTCGATTTTCTTTCCCTCTGTATGAACCATGTTGGGACAGAGGGCCACCAGCTCGCAGAATCTGGAGGTATAGGTCACAATGTCGGAGCCCTTCATGGTCAGGCTCCAAAGTTCTTGCTCCAGCTTCTGGATTTCGCCCCTCGGGCAGTATTCTTCAATCATTAGCTCCCTCAGAGCTTCCCAGCCCATAGCATTAGCCACTATGAGAGATAGTGACTTGACATGGCTATTCCACCATGTCAGGGCTTTTTCCTCGAAGGTGCACACAACAAATTTGACTTTGCTTCCTTCTGGGCATGAGCAGATCTCGAAGATCGACTCCGTCTTTTCGAACCATTGCGAGAGGGCAATGACTCCGCCAGTTCCTTTAAAGGACAATGGCTTGCAGTTGGTGAAGTCCTTGTAGGAGCACTCTCTCAAGCGCACAGGGATTTCACCATGAGTAGATTGAACAGGGGTTCCTCCTCCAGTGGAACCGGAAGAATGATATTGAGCCATGGCTGTTGCCACAGCCGCAGCTACTGCAGCATTTAGAGCTGTCGTATCAATTTGGGGAGCAGGTGGTGTTGCAGTTATCGGAGGATCGCGTCTCGTTGATCGGCGCGGAGGCATCTTTTAACTATAAGTTTACAAAGATGAAGATATTGATAAGAATTTAATAGGGAGACTTTGATAAGAATGACTCATGGACTAACTCTCCATAGCCCAACAGCACAATTGAATAGTATGATTGAATGTAGATCTAGTACTAACAGATGAAAGCATTTGGATAATAATTTACATGAGATTAGATATCTGTCAATAACACTGGTATTACAGATGTAACAAGTTCAGGAAAAATGACCTAGAAGTAGGTCTTACATCAACCAAGATGGGAAAATTTTGACAGAACTACGACCTAATCAAGACCTAACAGGTCCAAGTTTTAACAAAGATAGGAAATTAGACTAGAGTTTTACATAACTAAGTTATATCCAAAAGAGAAGGTTGAGTAGGCTCTATCTACGACGAGAACCACTCAAATGAGTCCTTGATTCAGACAGACGGCGCTCTATGTCTCGCATGCGCCTTTGATACATTGACTGCCTAGCCCGAAGTTCCCTAACTTCAGCTTGGGATGCAGCTAGTTGTTGCTGCAGAGTCCCATTGGTTATCCTAGTCCTTTCCATAGCTACCTCGAGTTGGCGAATGCGGACCATGTTAACGCCAGAGTTGGCGTCAATCTCCAGGACTCGGTCAATAGATGCTCGACCTTACTCGGTGTTCCGAGCAATCCTACGGACCATGATAGGCAGGACACGATCAGCTGAACCTCCCTCGGTGAGGTTGTAAAAGCTTATGTCCCCATTGTAGGGAATGGGTTGACCCTGTTCCTGACTCCATCTGTTCAAGTTTGTTGCCCACAGAGGTGTGGGGCCTTGAAATGATGGACGAGGGTTAGGATTTGGGTTTGGGTTTGGAGCTACTGGGGGTAGGTTGTTGACTTCAGGTTCGGAGTCAGAACCATCAGAAAAGCCTTCAGCGAGGTGATCATCCAAAGGGATTGGATAATCATCATCTGGCTCTTCTTCAAGCCATCCTGCATTGCCTTCGTTTGGGAAGTATGGATCTCCGGGAAGATGGAATCCAGCCATGATATCTACGCGAGAAAAGGGGTATAAGAAATAAGCACATAAGTAATTTATAGTAACACAAAATACTCCTATAGTATTTTAGGTTTATGTTTTGTTCTAAGGTTTTCATTGTGGTATTGTTGGTAAGTTTTTAGACTTGTTGCAACCTCACAACCACACTTAGGCACATGCTAGTCACTCCTCGGATAATATAGTTGATCAGGCTATATCTTCCCAGATTTGACTATATGTCTCTAAGTCTACTTGTGCTGCCCAACAATCGTAATACTTTTGTTCTGTCCTAGTGACACTGATTTTAGTATGAATGCAGGTATGTATACTTGGTTAAATATTTTATTATTTAAAAGTATAAACTCTTGGTCAGAGTATTTTAATCCCGTTGTGTTTATAGTTTGTATATCTTTTATGGGTTGATATACTCGATTCACTATAAACAATGCTCTGATACCAATCTGTCACACCCGAAAACCGTAACGGTGGAATCGTTCGGGGGTGGAGGACGTCATGTACAGTATCACAACAATGCATAGTAGTAAACAAGCAACAACATCATCCATTGCATTAATAATATAATTTCATACAAGTGTGTTCTGTAAAGTTATAAGACACCAAAATGTAAATCAAAATATAAGATGAGTCTTGAACGAACTCCATCTTCTCAAAAGCCTGGCATCGGTACCTGTCTACTGATGACCTGAGAATACAAGTTATTTCGAAAGAGTTTATCAGCTTTAAAGCTGGTGAGATCATAAGTATTTTAGTGTCTGTATTTGTATGAAAGTGTTTGTAAGTACTTGATGTATAAGTTTGTAAATGTTTGAATCTCCTAGAAAACCCTATGTTTTCTACTAAAAGTAGCCTTCTACCAAGGCATCTAATGTTTGTATGTAAGTCTCTTGTAAGAGTATGTATTTTCCCAAATCTGACTATCATTATCCAAAAATATAGCTTTTACATTACTGTTCATTGTGTGAAGATCACAAAGTGAATGCAATGGGGAAATAAAATAGTATTGTAGTGTTGTATTAAGTAACTACTGCTGTACTAACTACCTTAAACCAGTTGTTATTTAAAGTACCATGTGATATGCCTGTACCATACTACCGACTAAAAACACGACGATGAAAGACGTCGGAAGGAATGACGTTTGGCACCCGTAGACTTGCAAGTCCCACTGTAGCGAGCAGCAAGGTGTAGGATAGTCAATCCAGTATAGATCTATACACAAACTCAACACTCTCCACTTAAGGAGATTATGGATACAAAACGAGCATGACAGGTGATGCCATGCCCCGTTACGTGGCTCACATAACTGTAGTAGTGTTCTTGTATATGTATTGTGTGTACTAATTGTATTGTATGTTCTCTCTCTGTCTAGTATATATGTATGTTCTCTCTGTTTCTCATAATAGTATGTTCTCTTGTATAATGTATAGTATGTACTAGCTGTATGGTATGTTCTCTCTCTTTCTAGTATGTAAGTATGTTCTCTCTGTTTCTCATAATAGTATGTTCTGACTCATGTATGAACTGACTCGTTGTATGTTTCATTGTTCTAGTAATAGTATTAGTAACTTCCTAAACTATACCTATTGTAGTTTACTAGCAATGTTGTTTGTATGAATGAACATGTTTGTATACCTTTGCTACCCAAAGGCATTGAATTGAAAGAAGGAACTTTTATATCCATATACATATACATAATATATAACTAGGATTCAAACGACCTTCGGACAAACAACCGATACCCTAAGTCCACAACCAAACAAGGAACAGGAGGTAAGGTGAGCTATCAGTCCTAAGTCCTTTCAATCCGACTTATATAACTATATATATATATATATATATATATATATATATATATATATATATAGATACACATTTAACAGAATATAAGTTTAAAAGAGTTTAATAAAAGTATTTGACATGTAAAAGAGTTTAATAATAGTTTCAAGTAGTTTGTTTGATAACACAGTTTGAAAAGTAAGAAATCCACTTGTTTGGTAGTTATTAATCACATGTGATTGATATAATAACTATAATAGTTCAACTTGTATTCCCCCCCCCCATAAAAGCATTTAAAATCATTTAAAAGGTTGATTAAGGGGTATGAACTCACCTGTAGTGAGTGGTTTGGATGAACGGATGGTATAGGATGCTAAGTGTCAAGTGAAGACTTGAACACACACACGGATCCTAATTAACATATAATAACACATATATGTATTCCAATTAGTCATTTAACAACTAATTAATCAAGTAAAGACACCCTAAATCATGGATAACACTTTGATTCAAGTGCTATAAGTACCAATGATTGCATCTAAGGGTTGTAGGGCTTTGCTTTTGAGTTTACGGTCCAAAGGTAAACTCTTCGTGAGTTTATGGTTTAGGGTTTACGGTCCTAATGGGTTTACGGCCGTAAACCCATGGTAACTTCTACCATTTGGTGTTTTAAGGTCTTACAAGTCAAGGTTAAGCATACTATGATCAAGTCCAAGCCTTAGGAAGTGATTGTGGCACCATTGCACCACCTTTTAGAGTTTACGGCCCATGGACCATTCCTCATGAGTTTACGGCCGTAAACTCATGTGTGCTTAGTTATTTTGTTTGTTTAAGGTCCTATACTCCACAGGGGGGTGATCTAGACTCGTATCCAAGGATTAGTAAGGGACTAGGGCTCACAATGGCCCTTTCATTAGAGTTTACGGCCCAAGGAGATTGCCTTGGCCGTAAACACTTATGATCTTATGTTTCTTGATGTTTTCTAGTTTCTTAACAAGTGTATCAAGCCTATAACAAGCTAAAGCAGGAGTACTTACAATATAGAAGCTTGTAAGGGTGTTTAAAGTCCAAGAACACTAGTGTGTGTTCCTGGTGAAATGAAGAACACTTGAAGATCTATCAAAATGAAGAGATTTCATGGATGAAATCATGTAAGATCACTAGATGATGGAGGATATCAACTAATTAAGGCAAGAAACACTTACAAAGTTGAAGATCAAGAAGGAAAATCGGATGCTACTTGAGAGAGAAATGAGTTTCTAGGCTTGAAATGGTAAAAAGTGTATAAAATGACTAAGTGTCATATTTATACTCCTTAGAGTTTACGGCCGTAAACTCCATGTTTGGGCCGTAAACTCCAAACTCTTGGAGTTTTGAGACTTTATTGATGCACAATAAACCCTAGAGTATACGTCTTACAATTTCCTTTTTGAAGGTCTAAGCTGTAGAACACTCAAACGGACTCTAAACAGCTCAAAAGTTAGCAAAAACAAGACTGACTTCTATTGAAGTGAATGGTTGTATAGAATAGAAATTTCGGGTTGTCACACTTATTTTTATCCTTAATTCATTTAAGTCACACAATTAAGCACAAAACACCTAATACTGAAATAATACATCTTTATTATTTCAAGACGGGTTACAAAGGTTAACCTAGACTATTACATCATCATTAATGGCTAGCCTAGAAACACGGGCGTTACAATTCTCTCCACCTTAGAATGATTTCGTCCCCGGAATCACACATCAACAAACAAATGCGGATAGCGACTCATCATGTCACTCTCCGTCTCCCAGGTGAGATTTGGCCCATTCGTATGTTTCCATCGGACAAGCACTATCTCGACCATCTTGCGTCGCAACTTCTTAGTCTTTCAGTCAACGATTGCCTCTGGTTCTTCAATTAACCTTTTGTTCTCATCAATTCTTAACTCAGAAATTGGAATTATATCAGGAACTTCTCCCGTGAACTTCCTCAAATAACACACATGAAAAGTCTTATGAGTTCCATTCAGTTCTTCGGGTAATTCGAGCTTGTATGCTTGATTCCCAATCCTCTGAAGAACTTTAAATGGTCCAATAAACCTTGGACTTAATTTTCCCTTTTTTCCAAATCTTATAAGTCCTTTCCACGGTGAGACTTTAAGCAAAACCGAATCTCCAACTTCAAAAGTCATCGGTCGTCTTTTCTTGTCAGCATAGCTCTTTTGACGATCTTGAGCTGCTAACATTCTCTCCTTAATTATTTTCAACTTTTCAGCAGTTTGATGGACTATCTCCGGTCCCATAAACTGCTTTTCCCCAGCCTCAAGTCAACAAGACGGCGTACGACACTTCTATCCGTACAAAGCTTGATAAGGTGCCATCTTTATGCTCGAGTGGAAACTATTATTGTAGGAAAATTCTACCAAAGGTAAATGTTCATCTCAGTTACCTTGGAATTCCAGGGTACATGCTTTCAGCATATCTTCAAGTGTTTGTATCGTTCTTTCGCGCTGACCATCAGTCTGTGGATGGTAAGCTGTACTCAAACACAACTTGGTACCCAATTCCTCTTGTAGACTTCTCCAAAATCTTGAGGTGAAACGGCTGTCACGATCTGATACAATCGTTAACGGAACACCATGAAGCCTCACAATTTCCTTCACGTAAGAATTCGCAAGTTTATCCATAGACCATTTCTCATTGGCTGCTATGAAATGCGCACTCTTAGTGAATCGATCAACGACCACCCAAATCATGTCATGACCATTCTTCGTTTTGGGCAGTTTAGTGACAAAATCCATTGTGATGTCTTCCCACTTACCCATAGGAACAGGTAAAGGTTCTAAACTCCCGTATGGTTTCTGATGTTGTGCCTTGACTCTCGCACAGGTCACACACTCCGCCACATACTTCGCAATGTCGAGCTTCATCATCGACCACCAGTAATAGGGTCTCAGGTCCCTATACATTTTAGTGCTGCCAGGATGAATTGAGTACATGGTTTTGTGAGCTTCTTCCATCAGAAGATCTCTTATTCCTCCTGACTTAGGTACCCAAATACGATCTTGGAATACCTTCAGTCCATGGCCGTTTGTACCGAGCACTAACTTTTGCCCAAACGTTCCTCCTTTCGGTCATTCTTTTCAGAAGCTTCTTCTTGAGCTTTCTTTATACTTTCTACAATGGTTGAGACAACTTCTATTCTCAACGCTCTGGCCTTTTTCTTTCAAGATTGACTTTCCGACTGAGAGCATCAGCGACAACATTTGTTTTACCGGGGTGGTAAAGTATCTCACAGTCGTAGTCCTTGAGTAACTCTAGCCAGTGTCGTTGCCTCATATTTAATTCCTTCTGATTAAAGAGATATTGGAGACTCTTATGATCAGTGAAAAGTTTGCACTTCGAGCCATAGAGGTAATGCCTCCATATTTTCAGAGCAAATACTATCGCTACCAACTCCAAATCATGACTGGGGTAGTTCTTTTTATGCTCTTTCAGCTGTCGAGACGCATATGCTATCACCTTTTCTCTTTGGGTCAAAACACAACCCAACCCAACACCAGACGCATCGCTATAGACAGCGAAGTCTTCAACTCCATCGGGTAGAGAAAGAATCGGTGTTTCACATAGCTTCTTCTTTAGCAACTCGAATGCTTCTTTGTACTTATCACTCCAAGCATAAGTAGCTCCTTTGTGAGTCAAAGCTGTTAATGGAGTAGCGATCGAAGAAAAGCCTTGGATAAACCTTCGGTAATATCCGGCTAATCCTAAAAAGCTTCGGATCTCCGAGGGACTTTTTGGTTGTTCCCACTTCATCACAGCTTCAATCTTTGCTGGATAAACCATTATTCCTTCTTGGTTGACCACGTAACCCAAGAATTGGACTTCTCGAATACAAAAATCACATTTGGAGAACTTAGTATACAACTTCTCCTTCTTCAAGACTTCTAACACTTCGCACAAGTGTTGGCCATGCTTTTCTTGGCTTTTCGAGTAAATCAGAATGTCATCTATGAACACTATCACAGATTTATCAAGGAACGGATTACAAACCCTGTTCATTAAATCCATGAATGTTGCTGGAGCATTGGTTAGTCCAAACGACATAACCAAAAACTCGTAGTGTCCATATCGTGTTCTGAATGCAGTCTTCACGATATCCTGCTCTCTTACTTTCAGCTGATGATATCCTGACCTTAGGTCGATCTTTGAAAAATAACTTGAACCTTGTAGTTGATCGAACAGGTCATCAATCCACGGCAACGGATATCTATTCTTTATCGTTGCCTTATTCAGCTCTCTGTAGTCAATGCACATTCTCATACTCCCGTCCTTTTTCTTTACAAATAACACCGGGGCTCCCCAGGGTGATGAACTAGGTCTACTGAAACCTTTGTCCAATAACTCCTGAAGTTGTGTCATAAGCTCTTTCATCTCTGTTGGTGCTAGTCGATACGGTGCTTTTGCTATTGGCGTCGTTCCTGGTAACAAGTCGATACAAAATTCTACTTGTCGATCAGGCGGTAATCCAGGAAGATCTTCGGGAAATACTTCCGGATACTCACACACGACAGGAATGCTCTTCATCTCCTTTTTCTCCTTCTTTGCGTCAATCACGAATGCCAAATATGATGTACATCCTTTGGCCAAACACTTTCTGGCTTTCATTAAAGAAATGATACCAGAATTTACCCTGCGTTTGTCCCCATACACCATAAATGACTCTTTCCCTGGCGGGTTTACTTTTACTATCTTCTTTTGGCACAATATCTCGGCGTCATTGGCGCTAAGCCAATCCATTCCCAGCACGATGTCGAAACCGTTAAGTTCGATAAGCAATAATTCATCGTGGAACTTATTCCCATTCAGGTCGATTAAGATGTTTTTCATATGATGGCTAACAGGTACAAACTTGCCACTAGCAACTTCGACTAATAAAGCATTATCTAGTCTATCGACAGGCAAAACTAGTTTTCTACCAAATTCATGTGAAATAAAGGAGTAGTTGGCTCCAGAATCAAACAAAATTTGGGCAGGCAATTCATTTACGAGAAAGGTACCTGAAGCGACATCGGCTTCTTCTTTAGCAGCTTCCAGTGTCATCTGAAAGGCTCTCGCCTTCGGCTTTGGTGAAATGTTGGGTTTTGCTGTCTCCTTCTTTTTCGGACAATCCCTCAAGATGTGCCCCTCCTCACCACACCCACAACAAACTTTCTTGGTAAGGGTGCATTCATTGGCATAGTGCCCTGGCTTTCCACATTTGAAGCATGTGACTTCCCCGTCACATTTCCCACGATGCTTCTTCTTGCATTTGTCGCACCACTTCGCTTCGCCTCCTCCTCCTCTCGAACTAGAATTCGAGAATTTATTTTTCTTATTGGACCCTGAAGGCCCATCAGACTTCTTCTTCTCAATCATCAATTGTACACCAGCCATTGTCACCGGCTCAGGTGCTGCTGCTACCACATGTATTTGCACAATCACTGGTGGTTGAGGCCGTTGATTCCTGTTTTCGTCTGCATTTCCAACGCCACTTCTTGTTCTTGCCATCGTTGATCTATACACCGAACAAGGTGAATTTAGATCCTCATTCACGATAGATAATTATCCAAATCACTTCGAAACGTTAACATGCTAGTTCTAATACCGTCGACCCACGCTTAGAATCCTAAACACATAAGGTTTCCAGATCCAGTCGGCAACAGACCATAGATCCGAACAAATAATATCATATATGGAAAACATATAACATTTAGCACGTAAAAGCATTTTAGGCAACTTTCCTAAAATAAACTAGTGCTCGTGTCTTAAATATAACAGACACTCATCTCTCAACCTTCACTTAGCATTCTAAGTTTAAGTCTAGAAATCCTAAAAATTCCTAGTTCGCTTAAATTAATGCTCTTATACCAACTGTGACATCCCCAAAATCACGGCCAGAAAAGACCGATTTAATTTATGCATTTTAAAATAAAATCAGAGTAATCCTTTGATTAAAAGAGTTGCGGAATTTGTTCTCAAAACAAAAGATGATAAGAATTTATCAAAGCATTTCATAAAGAAATGTATTTTTCATTATATAACCAAAACCTCGGGATGTCATGTTCCGATACAGACCAAAAGCATAAACAATACAAAATAGACCTTACAATAGTTACATATAACTACTGGTCTATAATCCAAAAATATCTTGACAATATCATCCAAATTATGCTCTCGCGCCACTACCTGTAATGCAAAGAAAAACTGAGTGGGTCAGGCTTGGGATCCTGTCGAACATATGGGGTTTTTAATCCACAATAAATAATTATATTTAGTTCATCAACCAACAATAACCCGATTACCCATTCCCGTTATCCTCACTTTATGTCCCTAAAACAACAACTATTACAAGGGACCTAATCTAGAATTTTCATCGGGACGGACACTACTGTAAAGGGGTTTCCTTAACAAGAGATGTCCTAAAGGCAACCATGAGGGGGATGGAGTACACTGGTGAACACATCGTTCACAACACCTACAGGTTATGAGCCTGCTAGTGTTCCACTGGACTGTCTAGAAGGAGTCCGTGGTCGTCATCCATACTCCGCTAGATGACTAGATCAACAACAACATTGAGGCCTCTCATCATTTTATTTCTTCACACAACAACTGTCTACCCATGTTCTACCCAACATATTAGTAGATAAAATATATACATTTATATACAGCTTAAAACCTGTACAAAACATCCATTCAACAACTAGTTCAAATAAACAAATAATATATAAACACATAGCATGTATTTTATAAGGAATACTTCATATCTATGTGTTAGAAGAAAACGAATATACACTCACTTGATCAGAATATGATCGGACAGCACTACAGCTCTAAGAGTAGTATTCTTCGGTGAAACCGAGATGCTTTCTTGAAAACCGGGCTTCTCGCAAGCAGAGCTTCGGTTCGGAAACTCTTTTCTTCTCAGGATCTTCGGGCTTCGAGACTTGCTTCGGGTCTCGGGATGATAACGGGGCTTCGGGGGGTTAAAATAGGGCTTATAGAGAGTATCGGGAGAGAGAGAAGAGATTGAGCAACCAAACTCGGCTGCCCCTTGAATTCTATTTATAGGGCCAACATTCGGGATTCACGTCGTGAGTTTCCAATGTTCACGTCGTGAGCCTAGTAGGTCACTGCGTTCGTCACTCGTCCACTTGCTCTGGAAGACGTCCATCACTTGCTCACGTCGTGAACACTGTGCTCACGTCGTGAGCTCCGACACAACCTCGAATTTTGTGTTCCGAACTTTAGAAATTCATATCTTTCGCATACGAGCTCCGTTTTTGACGTTATTTATATCCACGCGTAGGTGAGATCGTTCTCTACAACTTTCGTTTAGACTCCGTTGGCTAATTTTGACTTTATTTTTATTATATTATTTTTAGTAGGCCGGGACAGGAAAACTCCGTTAGAAAATCATATCTTCTTCATCTGACGTCCGTTTTCGTCTGTCTTTTTACCGTTGGACTATTATCGATGAGATCTTCGATTCTCGTTTAGATTGTTTTGGCTAGAAATCACTCGATCTCAAAATCGAACTTCGGGCTGCATACTGCTAAGTCGAAACTTCGAAAAATCGTAACTTCCTCATACGAAGTCAGATTTAGACGTTCTTTTTATGCACGCTCTCGGTTTAATGTATTCTACGACTTTCGTTTAGATCACTAAGGCTATATATCGCTCTATCTTAAATTCATATTTTACGTCATTCAGCGTCGTGCCGGTTCTGTCGCGAAACTTCGACAGGTCATAACTTCTTCGTTATAACTCGGATTTCAACATTCTTTATATATTCGGAAACCTCGTCACGACCACTACGCCTTCATGTATCAATATCGGGTTTATGTAACATTTCATTTTGACGTTAATTTTTATCCTTAATTCATTTAAGTCACACAATTAAGCACAAAACACATAATACTCAAATAATACATCTTTATTATTTCAAGACGGGTTACAAAGGTTAACCTAGACTATTACATCATCATTAATGCCTAGCCTAGAAACACGGGCGTTACATGAACCTTCCCGCACTTCCCACAAGTGCGGCCTCGCTGACCTCCAGATCTAGAATCGGCGGCTTTGAACCGCTTCGGTGCTGGCTGCGACTGTGTCGAGGCCTGTCTCTGCTCTCTCAACTAAAACTCTATCTCAAGCTCACGCCGCCTGGCGGCCTCCTGCAACTCCAACAAGGTATCACACCGCTGAGTAGAAACAAACTGCCTGATGTTCGTCTTGAGCATGCTCAGATAACGGGTCATTTGAGCCTTCTCTGAAGCAAACTCAGGGCAAAACATCGCCCTCTCCGTAAACATCGAGGTGATCTTCATCACTGACTCTGATCCCTGCTTTAGGTCTAAAAACTCCTGCGTCAACCTCTCCCGCTCGACCCGCAGAATGTAGCGAGTACAAAACATCTCTCTGAACTGATCCCAAGATATCGCAGTCCTCTGCTCAACAGAGTACAATCCCGTAACAAGTCCACCAATTTTTCGCTCCGGACCTTAGAAGGTTCAAAGCGCACCTGACCTTCTGGTCAGCAGGGCATGAACAAGTGAAAAAACACCTCTCCACATCAGATAGCCACCTCATGGCTATAATCGGGTCCTGGACTCCATCGAAAGTTGGGGGTTCATATTATCAAAGTTTCGATACTGAAAAACCCGCCCTGTCCAAACACCTGCAGTCGTCACGGCTGCAGAGCTGCAGCAGTTGCCGTCTCATCAATGGCTGCGTAGCGATCATCAAAGAACTCCATCATCGCGGTCTTGATAGACCCCAACATCTCCGGAATCTGATCCCGGACGATGGCCATAACCTCCTCATGGAGGATCCTCCTGATCGTGGCATCCAACTCATCTGATCCCATCTGCCTGTCAGTCCCTGATCTCGACCTGGATCCAATCTCAACTTGCCTCGTAGTCACCATGCTGAAATACACCGGGAAGATATCAGATAATCCACATAAATAATGGGGAACCAACTCCCAACAAATCCCTAGGGGTTGTGACTTCCTTTCTATGCATATGGGTCCTGGGCTTTCAGTAGTACATGCCCATAATACCTTCCACGCCTACCCATATTTGTCTCAAGGATCATCACCTCGCCCAAACAATACTCATAGGCATGGACGAACACTAAATCCTCACTCCCTAGAGAAAAGGCTAAGCATCTCACAACTGGCCGACTGAACCCTCACGCCTCATCCATGAAACTTCCACCAACCCTGCAGCACTCGTGTATGCTAGCCATACATAACACTGGACCCTATAGACGTTCGAATATCTGATCCTACCCTAAGCCCTTCATCAAACAAGAACAATGATTAAGGCCAAACCAAACATTATCAGGCTATAAGATCTTAGTTATATATAACCATGATGCATACACTAAGGAACTACAGTAATGATGTCAATTTCATAAAAGAAAGGCCCTAGGATATCATGCATCATATAATCAGGCAATTCTATCATGCAATTCCTGAAGATCCATGGCCTATCACTAGCATGTTGTTCTAACATATCATAATATCAAATAGCAGTATGGTATTTTAGGGTCTACTTATTGGCTCCGACTGATCGTATACATCGCATCCTCCTCGAGTATTTTGAAAACCATTTGAAAAATTCATTTTGAAAATCTTTTCCTTAGTTTGAGACTGGATTTACACGAGTGTTCCTCCAATTCACTCAAACCAAGGCTCTGATACCAACTTGTAACATTTACAAAATTCATAAAAATTTTAAAATACCCAAAACCATCATTGATTACAAATTGTTTTCAAAATAAGTTTCACATCAGAGAAATCCCAAAATTATAATAACAAAATATGAGGAGGTGCACGATCACGCCTTCACCTTCCCTCGATCCTCTGAGGTACCTGAAACATAATCCAAAACTGTAAGCCCAAAGCTTAGTGAGTCCCCCCAAAATACCAACACAATACAATACCCGGAATAATATCACAGACACCATGCATTCAGAGCCTTCAGTCTGACTGGAACTCCCCACCGGCCTATAATCTATCTGGTACGCTCACAGAACCTACAGCATGACCGGTACGTCACCTCGGGCCTTCATCCTATCTGGAACGTTATTCGGGCCTTCGGCCTGACTGGTACGCCCCACTGGCCTTCAATCTATCTGGGACACCCTGGGTCTGTTGGCCTTCAGCACAAAGCATGACCGCCTCAACCCAACCGCACATAACATGTCAACATATACATAACAAGTAAACATATAACCAGTCAACAGACAAACAAGCAAATCTTACAGATCACTAAGCATAACATCATCCTAATACCATGATACAGATCTAACAGATCACTTCAATACTCAATCATGCAATAAACAGGATAACAATCCAAAAGGGCCGACCTTGGTGCCTTCGACCCAACAAGTACAGTAAGGAACACTCACGTCACAAGCAATGCTGACTGATAAGATCCAACTCCCAAATCTCAGCTCCTGACTCAAATGCCTACAACCACCATGTGACCAATTCTATCAAAACTCCGAAATACCCAAGATGCCCTCAACAGTCAACTTGGTCAACCATGGTCAAAGTCAAAGTCAACAGTCAAGGCGAACAATCCATGTTGACCCCAACTCGTCGAGTGCACCTACCAACTCGTCTAGTTCCTCCAGTGTTCAGAAAATCGGGAAAACCCTAGCCAACTCGTCGAGTTGGCTGGAAAACTCGCCGAGTTTTCCCAGCTTAACAAAATTAGTCCTTTTCCATCAAGTCTAACGCTTTAACATGTAGATCTGGTACCCAAGAGCTGTAAATCCATGTAAAGTTGCTAACTTTACGTCCATGCACGATACAAAGAGGCTCCAAAACTCAAGGAATGCTTAATAAGGGGCCTGAAGCATGAAGGAGGCCTAGAACTTGATAAAGCTTGAAACTTTAAGCCCAAAGAGGCCACAAACGTCCAAATCTGAAGTGATAACTTCATGAAATGCTCAACCCCATGAACAATCCCAAAAATGAGCCAAATATGACAATAAACTTCCAAGGAAGAGATCTAAGCAATAGATAAGCAAGTTGTCGACTTTTACCTCAAAAGAACTGCAATACTCAGAGAGTTTCTGGATCTGAAGCCTTCCGTTCAATCTAGATACTTCTAACCTGTGACAACCCGAAATTTTTTTGTTTTGAAAGCCCAGTCAGTCAACTCCACTGAGTGTCAGACTCATTGGTAATGAGTTCTAGCCTGGTTAAAGGTCATTCTAAGGAGTTTTAAGCCTAATACACTCAAGGAATGAGTGTTAGAATGTACCTGCTAGAGACACTGTTCAACAAATCAAGCCTTAACCTCTTCATTTAGAGTTCACGGCCACAAGACTTGAGTTTACGGCCATAAACTCAAGGTGGGCCGTAAACTCCCCCTTAAAGACTCATTTCCTTCACTTTTCATTCATTATCTCATTTCCACCTCAAGAAACTTGATTTCTCTCTCAAGTATCATCCCGATTTTCATCCTAGATCATCGAAAGTTGTAAGTATTCTTCCTTGATTTGTTGATACATCTCCTAATCTAGTATCATCTAATGATTCCATCCATGAAATCATTCCATTTTCTAGATCTTCAAGTTTCACCAAGAACACACACTAGTGTTCTTGGACCTTAATCACCATTTCAAGCCTCCATATCGTAAGTACTCTTCCCTACACTTGATATCTAGTTAGGACTCATGCTTAGAGCCTTGAAAACATCAAAAACACAAGAACAAAAGGAGTTTACGGCCAAGCCATCTCCCATGGCCGTAAACCCCTTTAAGGGTGCCATTTTGGCCATTAACCCTCCTAGATGCAAAGCTTGTGACCTAGAACCCTTCCTTGATAGAAATAGGACCTTAAAATACTCTCAAATGCATAATGACCATGAGTTTACGGCTGTAAACTCCTTTGGGCCGTAAACTCATCAAAAGCCTCCATTGAGTTGGTCTTTCTCATCCTTGTGTAGAGCAAAAGTTCCTCAAGCTTCCCTAGCCTTCAAACCCACACTTATGCATGTTTGACCATGAGTTTATGGCCGTAAACTCCCTTTGGCCGTAAACCCATGGTAGTAAACTCATGATAGTGTCATTCCACTTTCCTTTGATGAATCACATGTGATTCCAACACTTGGTCAAAGTGTTTCCTAGTCCCGGAAGGTGTTTCCTTTCATATAGTTGCTTATAAACACAATATTTATGTCAGTATATGACAATATATGTCATTTAGGACTTATTGTGTCTCGGGACTTCATTCGTGGAACTCCTCATCCTTACACGCGTATTCGTTGAATCACCCACATCAGGTGAGTTCATACCCCATAATGAATCTTTTAAACTGTTTTAAATGCTTTTAAGGGGGGAATACAAGTTGAACACAATGATAATTGTGTAATTGTTTGTTATAAACATCTTTCAAAATGTTGCTTATGTCTTTTATAAGTGATCAAAACATTTCAAAACTCTTTTAAAGTTATGTTACTTTATAGTTAATCAAACTCCGTTTTTAAAGTACAAGCATAACTTAGTAGTAAAATGAGTCTTTTCAATAACAGATCAAGTAAAAACATTAGTAAACTATAATAGGTATAGTTTAGGAAGATACTATTCATTACTTCTAGTACAATGAAGCATACAAAGAGTCAGTTCATACATGAGTCAAAGCATACTATTATGAGAAACTAAGAGAACATACTATGATGAGAAACAAACAGAACATACATACATACTAGACAGAGAGAACATACAATACAGCTAGTACATACAATACATATACAAGTATACAATAACATAAATGTGAACCATCGTTCGGGGCATGACATCACCTGTCATGGCTCGATTTGTAGCCAGAATCTCCTGGAGGGAGAGCGTGAATTTGTGTATAGATCTATACTGGATTGACTATCCTACACCTTGATGTTAGCTACAGTGGGACTTGCAAGTCTACGGGTGCCAAATGTCATTTCTTCCGACGTCTTTCATCGCCGTGTTATTAGTCGATAGTATGGTGCAATCATATCACATTATACCTTAAATAACAATTGGTTTAAGGTAGAAAGTACAGCAGTAGTTACTATAATACAACACTACAGTACTTTATTATTTCCCCATTTCATTCACATTGTGATCTTCTCACAATAAACAGTAATGTAAAAACTATATTTTTGGTTAATGATAGTCTCACTTGGGAAATTACACAACTCATGCAAGAAACAAACATAGATAACATTAGATGCCTTGGTAAAAGGCTACGTTTAGTAGAAAGGACCATAATGCTAACCTTATGATTCCTTAATGTATACATCAAAGGATATATATATCAATAGGATCCGACAGGTAATAGGATGGGTGCTCTCCGCTTCATTTCCTGTTCCTTGTTTGGTTGTGGGCTTGGAACGAATTCACCCAGTTTATTTTCTATTCGATTCTAGATATATATATGCTCAGTATACATTAAGTCATCATAAGGGTACCAGGTATGGGTCAAGTCATAGGACACAGAGTCAATGCACAGTTTTCTAGTACAAAACATACTTTCCAAATCAGAACTTTTGGTATACAAAACTAGAAACTTACCAGTTAAGGGTTTAATCCATTTTATTAAACCAGTATAAACTTAAAGGACCTTAGGTGATTAACTCTATAATACCTGAGCTTATACATCATGGTTATATATCATTAATACCCAATAGGTAGTTGGATGTGTGTTTTCCGCCTTACTTCCTGTTCCTTGTTTGGTTGTGGGCTTAGGGCAGATTCACCCAATTAACTTTCTATTCGATATTAGATCATATATAGCCAGTATAAACTACGTGATTATAGAATTAATCACTGTGGTCACCATTTTATTATAAGAAATAAGGGTTTTCTTAAAGAATCTTTTCATTAAATATAAAGGAACCATTACAATTAACTCCATGAGTAACAAGTGAATACACCAGGGTTATATACAACAATGATCTAACAACCAATGGGATGTGTGCTATCCGCCTTAATTCATGTTCCTTGTCTGGTTGTGGGCTTAGGGCAGATGCGCACAGTCGATTGTTTGTTTACTCTGAGTTTTATATAACTTT
This sequence comes from Lactuca virosa, assembly GCF_052849685.1. Taxonomy (NCBI): domain Eukaryota; kingdom Viridiplantae; phylum Streptophyta; class Magnoliopsida; order Asterales; family Asteraceae; genus Lactuca; species Lactuca virosa. Next base: position 204,260,528 of record NC_136434.1, read on the forward strand.
TATCCATTTAGTACTCATAGAAGGGATTGTAGAGTCATTTTTACTTATCTTTCATTAAAGTAGGAAATATAGGATTTTCTAGAGGAACAGACGAACTTTTCTAAACAGAACTTACAACTTAATACATTTTACAACTACATTTTACAACTACATTTTTACAACTACATTTTCAACAACATTTCACAACAACTTTCTACAACTTACTTACATCACTGAAATCTTATGAACTCACCAGCTTAATTGCTGATCAACTCTTTCAAATAACTTGTATTCTCAGGAGCCTAGTAGACAGGTACTCGTGCTGGGAATTCAGAAGATGGAGCATAATAACTTCAAGTCTTGTTTTGTTATTTGCTTATGTATTCTATGTTTTGTGAACACATACTTTGTAAACACTTTCTTTCTAATGAAATGGTTGTTCATTACTTTGCTTACTATAATACATATTTTGTGATACTAAACATGACGTCCTCCACCCCCGAACGTTTCCGCCGTTCCGGTTTTGGGGTGTGACACAACCTCAAGTTCCTTCAAAAGAACACCAAAGGACCAACTCTTCAAGCTCACACACTCAATTTGGGAGAGGATGCACAAAAATTAGGGTTTCTGGACAGAGGAGGCATGTAGGGAGGCCATTCATAGGACTTAAGACCTTTAAATAGAGTGGAACACCCTAAAAATTAGGGTTTCATAATCAGCCACCAACTCGTTGAGTTTTCCTCTCCAACTCGTCGAGTTGGTCCAAAAAGATGTGCGGCCCAAAGCCTTTCAACACGTTGAGTTGAGGCCATCAACTCGACGAGTTCCAAGGGAATCTTGCATTTTGAATAAAAATTCTCATACCTGAAAATCAAGATGTTACAAACTTGTTGGTAGTCAAGCATATTGGTACCAAATATGTTTGGTACGATACTGGTAACAATTTTTTTTATACCAACTATAGTTGGTACAGTACACGGTTTAAAAAAAAAAGAATCGATACTGTAACATGTTCACCCCTAATTATTATTGCATATAAGTTTTAGTTGTATATTTTTGAATTTTAATTATCTAAGTTTTATATAAAATCAAATAGATCATCATAATTTTAATGTATAAAATCATATTCTACTATATTAAGTAGAAATGAGTTTAGGAATAAATTTTTGCCAGATATTATTTTACTATTGGCACATTTAGTCTCTATAATTATATAATTTGCAGCAAAAGGTTCTTATGAGTTTTTTTTAACAGAAACAAACTCTATATTTAAGATTTTCGTATGTTGGTAGGTTTATAGAGAAGATATTTATGCATTTCTTTTTTTATAGAAACGGTTTATATGCTTAAACAAATTGCAAAAATAGTCTGCACCTAATATAAAATTTACAAATTACTCCTCCCCTCCTCATAATATATTGTCATGTTTTGTTTCTATACTTTTTTGTTATCACCCTTTGGCCACATAAATTTTATATATTTGTAGGTTTGCTACCTACACTTTTGTAGTGATGTAATTTCGATCCTGCTTGCATTCCTACGAAACCAGAGACAATTTCTAGTTCTTATTAAGTGAAAATAAAACTATACATAGGTCAAAATAGAACATATACGGGTTAATGGGCGCAATGCCTACAAAGTTGAAAGCAAATAAAGTATTTCTCTCTTTGTTTTGTTATTTATTTATTTTTTTTTTGGTTTTTTGTTTTTATTATTATTATTTTTTTTCTTTATGTGGTGGTGGCTAAATTACTTAAATCAATATTATCCAAATTCCAAAGTAGTGGGCCCAACTATGTCAATAAAAGACAAGGCCCAATTATCTAAGATCCAACCCAACAACACGAAATGTGTGCAAAGCACGTGACAACTCATCCATCATACACCACCAGTCCACCACCCAATTATCTGATCTTTTTTAACTGAAACCAACAGCCATCCACACAAACACACTCTCTCCATTTTTTCCTCTTTGGATCAATCGAGTTGTTCATAGATCAGTAGATGGCTGGTGTCCTCGAAACTCTTACTGTTCCCCGAACTTCCGGTTTTCCGTCGGCGTCTTTGTCTCCGATCGTCTCTTCTCCTCTTTCTCGGCTCTCTAGTCGCCGGAATATTATAAAATTGCCGGAATCAAGAGGTTTGAGAATCCAGTCGTTTGGTTCTTCCAGATCGGTGAGCTTGAGAGCTAAATCTGGTCGCCGTGGAGCACGTATCGTATGCGAGGCTCAAGAAGCCGTCCAAGGTTAGAATCGTACACTATGCACTTTTTCCAAATCGAATCATGTTATACTCTTTTGACCTAGTTTTTTTCTGTAGCTATCTGTTGTATTAGTTATCGTTATATCAATTTCTATATCTGTAACGAATTTGTGCGTAAAAACTCTGTTTATGCTCGGAAGACGAATCATCAGATTATGTTAGCAATATTAGATTGAAATTAGGCGCTGTAAATCGATTCAAATAGACAGTGTGCTGATTTGTAGAATTAAAGTTGTTCAGTGTACTGATTCGTAGAATTTCCATGCAACACCTACTTCTTTTCAAACAAAAGAAATGATTTACATTTTGTTTCAAATCTAACATCAGTATAATCTTGCAGTGCTTCCTGTCACTGATGCAACATGGCAATCACTAGTCCTGGAATCTGGTCTCCCTGTAATGGTTGAATTCTGGGCTCCATGGTGTGGGCCATGTCGTATGATTCACCCAGTGATAGATGAACTTGCAAAGGAATACAACGGGAAGCTCACTTGTTACAAGGTAAATACTGATGAGAGTCCTTCAATTGCAAGCCGATATGGGATAAGAAGCATTCCAACTGTCATTATATTCAAAGATGGAGAGAAGAAAGATGCTGTCATTGGTGCAGTTCCTAAATCAACCCTGTGTAGCTGCATAGAGAAGTTCTTGTAGAGGTATTGTTATGTATATACAGTTCTAGATTTGTTCTTATTTAGTTCTATAATCTGTTTCATGATGTCTACCTTTTGATGTCATGAAGCAGATGCTTTGGCCTTTGAGCATCATCAATAATTTCCCCGTATAGTTGGATCTTAATGTATTTTCTGAAGCCAAACTGCAAAAAAACCATTTGACATGTTTATTGTTTTCTTTTACTCTTGCTCAAAGTCAAAACCATTTGACATCTTCTTCAAGTGGTTTGTTGAGGAAATCAGACTTTATTTTGCAATTATTTTGAAAGAGATATGGTGTTGAAAGAGATAACATTATTTTGCAATTAGGAAAGAGTAGAAGAAACTAGGTGGTGGTGTTGGGATAGTGACAAACTGACAAGGATGATGAAAATGAAAATGAAGATGAATATGAAGTAGGGGAAGATGGAAATAATAAGAGGTGAGGGGTTTTTTGTTAATATAAAAGTATCAATAATGATAATATAATAAACAAATACCAAATATTAACAAAAAGATTAAATTAGGATAAAATTATCATTTCACACTCTTTTACTGTCAAAACTTTAACGAAATCTAATTTAGCAAACACCACCGAATAAAGTAAAACAACAAGGACTTTTTGGGATGAAATTCATATGTTTTGATAGACAACAAGGACCAAATATGTAATTTTCCCTTATTTTAATTTTAATTGAAGTTGTAAGAATTAAGAATTGGCCATGTGTTTAGCGAAAAGAAAAAAAAAAGATTTGGTCCATTAGAAAAATGTTGCAAGAAATGTGTTTATGGGCATGTTTGACTATAATTTTGTTTTTTTTTTATCAAACTGAAATAACTAATTTAATTGTAGGGCATTATACAAAAATATTTATACATAAAAGATTAGTTTATAAAGAATAAATATCAAAAATATTAAAATTAAACTTTATATTCTTTTGTAGATGGTTATAACATCCATAAACAATATTTATCTCAATTTTTCTGGTAGAAAAAGACAAATTTAATGGCTCAACCCCTCAAACCACTTCACACCTTCTTTAAATCACCTATCATGTCCTCCATGCCTCCTTCACAGACAACCAACCATAATACCGTATGAATATGAAGTTGCCGAAACACACCCTGCATTATCGGTGCTGCTTCTCTTTAATTGGACTGTACCAAACAACTAATGACTTTGATAAAAATCGAAATCCAAAGCAATCGACATAACTATCTATAAAACCTCCATATATGGCTAGATTCCAAAGCACACCCCTTGCAAAAACATATATCCCTTACTATCAAATTATTTTGGGGCATCAATTTAGTGCTCCCTTGAGTGATAGTCGAAAATGAATGAGGTTGACTAGAATATAGGATATTATTGATAGGGAGTCTGGAGCATGTATTTATGGGTCAATGGAGGTTTTGATTTTCCGACAAAGGTGATCAGGTTTTGGTTTTCAACAGGGTTGAAGAAAATAAATAGAAGTTGAATGAGGGTGGGGTGTTTAGGTTTAATAGGTTTGGTAGAAGGTGGTAGAAGTGGAGGATAGTGGAGAGTAGATGCAAATGGTGGTCTTGGTGACTAGAGCATGCGTAATACGTCACAGGGTTGTCATTGATGGCCATTGAATAAGTGAGGGTGTCGGTGATTGCATGAAGATAGGGGAGGTGTTGAATACAAGATTTGGTCATCTAATGGGGTTCGTTCAACCTATAAGGATATTTTTAATTTTTTTTATTTAAATTTAAATTATAATATAAAAATAATAATTAATAAATACGAGAAGTAAAATAATAATTCATAGGGTAAATTACATGAATTGTCTCTCGTACATATGTCAAAATGCACGTTCAGTCCCTATTTTCAAAAATTAACTCGGACCGTCCCTCGTTTGTTTAAACTTTCACACTTCCTCCATCCGGACACAAAAAGAATATTTTGCCCTTAACAATTTCTTTTTCAATTTTTTTAAATTTATTGTTTTTAGATTAAACAAAAAGAAAAATATATCTTCATCCTCCCCCCCCCCCTTTTTCTTTCCACAGTCTCCTTTCATCTCCTTACCTTTCCAGCCCAAAAGTCCAAAACATCACTACCACTATTTATTTCTTTCCCCTTTTGCTATAATTCTCCCCCCCCAGAGAGAAAGTTTGAAGAAAAATGAAAATGGATAAGGAACATGAATCACATAAAGCAAGAAAATCATGTTTTTCCGGATAAAGGGTAACAAACTACAAAGATCATTACCTGAAAGAACAACATTTTTCGAAAACCAAACCATAATCGCCTCTCCTTTTTCCAGCAAGAGGGTAACAGATCTATTGAAACCGCCGGAAACAATCATCCACTGCCACTATAAACATCTCTCTCTCTCTCTCTCTCTCTCTCTCTCTCTCTCTCTCTCTCTCTCATAACTCCAACAAGCACCAGTTCCACCACCTGCTAGGGTGTGTTTGATTGAGAACAAGATAATTGGTTTCCCTGTTCTCGAATTGTGGTTGTCGATCGAAGTGAGAAGATAAAGGAAGGTTTCACCATTGCACGAGAAAAGGGAGTGTTTAATTGGCGGGCTAGAAAATATAGGTGATCCATCGCTACAACAAACCCTAACTGTCTCTCATTTTTCCGGCTAGAGGGTAGCTGTCTACACTCCTGCGCAAGCTTTTACCTTATCGTTCAGATTTGCATTCCAACAAGAGGCTAGATCCTCCGATGGTACTGATGATGGAGCGGTGACAAGTGGTGTTCGAATGGGGTGTTTGTCAGATGGTGTTTATATATGAGAGTGGTGATGGTGAAGGAGGTGGTGGTTTGTGGTTATTTTTCAGGAAAACAGGTGGTGGTTATGCAGATTTCCAGTGGTGGTTATGTATTTGTTGTGACAATAAAATAAGATCGATAGATTCAAGAACAGGAATAGGAATCAAAACACAAAGAATTATGATCGAAGTAGTGCTTAATGATTAAAATCAATGCCTTAGAAGACTTCGATGAAGCACTTCTACTGTAAAGGCACGGTAGGGCAGAATACAATCGATACCTAATTACGGTGCATGCATGCACTATAAATAGTCTAACCCTAGCATCATTAAAAAACCGGATGGACACGCCCAACCCGTTACACAATGGACTATTCTATAAAACATTACAATTGACACAACACAAAATAACCCAACAATCTCCCCCTTTGTGTCAATTAAGGAAGGAGACTCTTCATTGATGTTGGCGTTTCTGAGTCTTGAAGAGTTTGGGCATGAGACTGAGCAGGGTGCTGCGAACTGTTATATACCATCTGATCATATCTGCGAAGCATTTCTTACTTGCAGAATCGTTCGCTTTGCATTGCCCGATTAACTCCAGAATGTAGTTCAAGCAGGAAGTGGAGTAAAGATGCTTGTCTGAAAGGGAAAAGAAACACCTCTGAGCATTCGAACCATCTCTAGCTGTAACACCGTAAATTTTCGAACAAATTTTTCATTTTTTTTTAATTACAAAAATTCTCATAATACATTTCACAACAATTCCAATTATCAAATTAACAAAACACAATTCCATAATTGTTTGATTAATAATCCAGGATCCTCCAAAACATAACTCTTTATCTCGTGTGTACAATCGAGCCGTCGCCTTCCCGTGATCCTGAGAAGTACCTGAAACACATAACACATAACACGGTAAGCACAAAGCTTAGTGAGTTCCCCAAAATACCACATATAACACATATTAGCCACTCGAGGCTATAACTTTGTGGGCCCACTGGCCCTAACTCTGTGGACCTTCCGGTCCTAACTCTGAAATCTCTGGAATACACACAACATAAATCACATAGAAATAATGCAGTGCAACACATCACATACATAGCATACAAGATACTCTGTCACATAACCCTGCTTACCACTCAAGGTAAAGTATAGTGAGAAGACTCACCTCGGATGGCGAACAGATCCTATAAATGCTGCTGCTACACTCCGACTTCTATCACTAAGCCAAACCCACAAATAACCCCATTAGGATCTAAGACCAACCTTCACATTATTAGGTCCAAATATAGTCCACCAATCCGGTCCATAAATAATCCAAGCCCAATGGGCCCACTAAGACCCAATACCAAATGGGTTCACAAAAAGTCCTCTAATGGTTCAACTATGGCCCAATTTTCTAAATTGGACCCAAACCCTCATATGGGCCTTACCCTAAAGCCCAACTAAATATTCTAGTCCACATGATTGCTGTTGGATGGCCCATCAATAGCCCAATCACCAAAGCCCAATAGAAAGGCCCAACTCAAGGCCCAAGTGAAACTAGGTTTCACATAAAATGACAATTAGGGTTAAGTGTTTCTCACTTACCCCATTAAGGACTTAATCCATTAAGTCCCTTACCCTACAAGATAAATGATATGGTGCAATTGGGCTTAATACACAATCCAATCCCAATGGCCCAAAAGTGGGTCCAATAAGTCCAAACCCATAAACCCCAAAATTAGGGTTTTCTAAACCCTAATTAGGGTTTTTAGCCCGATAACCATCCAACTAGCCCAGATCACGAATTTGAGCCGATTAGGGTTCACTATGCCAAGCACCACCCACTACCACCTCAGGTAGTGGTGGTCAGTGGCGGCTCACGGCGGTGGCCACCATTTCCAATGGTGGTGGCTTGAAATATTGACTCAAAAATCACATATATCACTTTACACCTAATGCACACACACACACACAGCCACCCTCCATGGTGGCTGGTGGCGGCAGGAAGCGGCAACATGGTGGTAGAAACGAAAATAGGGGCGGCAGCCACCATGGTTGGCTGCCATGGTGGTTGTTGCAGCTTTCCGGCAGCCCACACACATACACATATACAACTGGACAAGTTTCCTTCGCCACCCTAAGCTAAACATGCACCACACACACCGGGACTCACACACTACGCCGCCACCCTCATGGTGGCAGGTGGCAGCCGAAGGTCTCAACGGAAGGAACTTCCCAGAGCAACGATGGCGACGGGAATCGAGAAGGTGACGAAAGAAAGAAGAGGATATCTTACCGGCGGAAGGAGATGTGGCAGCGACATGAACTCGTCGGTCTTCACAGCCACCAGCGGAGGCAGTTCGCGAGGTTGACTCCGAGTTCCGACTTCTCTCTTCGTCTCCGGCAGCAAGGCATGCGGTGGTGATGCTCAGTGGCGAGGCAGCCGACGGCCCTATCTGATCGGAGCAGCGGACAAATGGAGCGGTGGTGGCGGCAGGTCATCACGCATGACGGCTGGAAATAGGGTTAGGGTTTGGGGAGTAATAAGGTTACGGGTTTGATCCACCGCCCATTCTCACAAGATTGCCATGTTGACTCTTTTAACCCCTCCTCCCTTTATTCTTTTCAAATAACATCCGAAATTTACCATATTGCCCCCCATCACTCCAAAGTTCTTTCAATTTGAGTCCAAAACTTACCTAACAGCCCTTATCTTCAAAAATCCTTTCATCATAGGTCCCGAAATTACCAATCCGCCCCTTAAGCCTTCAAATCTTTTCAAATTAAATCCATACCTTACACATTTAACCCCACAGAATCCAAAATTTTATCATTTGGCTCCCCACACCAACACCCCGCTAAATATTATTTATTTTAGGGCTATTATTCATTAATAAATATTTACCTACATATTTATTTAATTAAATGGGATGTTACACTAGCACTATGTTCAAAAACCATACTCCAATTGTCTTTGTGGATTCTTCTGAGCTTCACTTTTGAGACACCATATGAAGCTTCTTTTGGTTTGACAATAGGCTTCTTTCGTAATACAGCCACAATCTCTACATCCATTTTGCTGACTTCGAGGATGTATGAGACCAACATCCTTTTGAGATGTGCCACAATAGGTTCATATTTCTGTTTATCCTTTAGCAAGAGATGTAACAAAGATATCCAATCAAAAGGGTTAAGGCAGGGCAGGTCTGCGAGTGTAAATTCAAACACCAAACTCGCAGCACCTCGAGCAGTTTTAAACCGAGCATTGACGAAGCTTTCGGTTTCAATTGGCCCAACCACCTTTACAGCGATTATTTTCTTTGAACTCCAAGTTTGGTGTTGAGGCTTTCCATGCTTGAGATAAAATGCTATAGGAGACTGATTAACATTATTATCTGAATTTGGAGCATTCGCGATTTTCTCAAAACTACGAAACAAGAAGGCCTTCGGAGTAATAGGAAAATCGAACTACTAATCCGAGGTGTTCTCCAGATCAAACGAAGTAACCAGATCCAACCAATAAACGCTTGGGTTGTCAATGGCTTCATTCAAAATCCTCTCCATAGTCCAAGGAGGAAATAGAGCCTTTTGAGCTTCAAGAGCAATTTAAGCATCTCAAAGCTTTTTTTCACGTGCTTCAGCCTCCCTTTCAATTCGCAAGTTTTCATCAAGTTCTGCATCACAAGATTTGCGTTTGAGCTTTACATTTTCATCTTCTTATTCTTCATCATCATCATCAATTATCTTTTCTTTTTCCCTTCGATCTAGAGGCTACATTAACCTTATGATCGTCTTTTGCTTTCTATTAAGGCTTTTGTTCATGTTCACCTGAACCATCGGCAGCTACAACTATTTGCTTTACCTCTCCCCCTTGTTTCGGAAGTGAACCAGACTTCGAAATACCCTCGAGTTGGTTCAACATAGAAAATACCAGCTTAAGTTTATCTGCCAGATGCTGGCAAACCGAGACCGTGAGAAGAGAATCATGAGTCTCAAGGAGAGTTTGTAGATATGAATTAATATCTGCAACACAGCTTTTCATCACAGCATTTTCTGATTTTAGCTCATCTATCTGTGTGTTCTCATGTGACAACTTCACAAAAAGAACTTTCATATTCTCTGTTTTGACAGCGAGCTCATCCATGATCTTGTTCTCAAGAGCCAAGTCTTCTTGAAGCTTGTTGATTTTGGAAGTGATGGATGTTTGAAACGTAGTATTATCAGCCTGAATAGCAGTACGAACCTTGGAAAGTGAATCTCTTTCTGTTTGAAGGGTTGTACCAAGGATGGTGATCACTTTGTTCACAGTTGTAGTGTTTGATTCAAAATAGGTTTTGAAATCATCCATGAAAGTGTTGGATTAGTGTCTAAGCCCCGTAACTATATTTGGTATGTACTTCACCCGGTTGTGCATGGTCCTTTTGGGTTGCCTTCACCAGAGCAACTTGACAGGGCGATTTATGAAGAGAGAGATTATTATGGTTTATTAATATATTATATGCATAATATATTAAAGGAGAAATCATATAATTTAATTAATATTAGACAAGAATTAATTAGAAATTAATTTTGTGGCTAAAAGACATTAATTAAATAAAGGGGACTTAAACAGTCAAATGTGTGATAGTTGAATATTGGGCTGAGAAGCCTTATGGACTAGGCATGGACGAAATTAGGGATGTGTCGATCCTAATTTCGGCCATAAGGGCCCTATTCCAGAAACTTCCTTGGACTGCTTAAGCCCTAAGTTGTCCATTAGGGTTTTGACTGAAACCCTAGCAGCACAAGTATATATAGAGCCCCTAGGGCATCAGTTTTCGACCACTTGAAACCCTAGAAGAGTTCATAGCCGAAAATTGTGCCTCTCCCCTCTCTCCAATATCATCCTCTTGCTTGTGTGGTGTTTGTAAGCCATTAGAGGAGTGACATTTGTGACTCTAAGCTTCAAGACAAGAAGATTCAATCCATTGTTGAAGAGGTAATCATCTAGATATGTTTTCATATGTTATTTTCGAAATATACATGCTAGATCTAGGGTTCTTAAGTCTTGGATGAATTGCATGTACAATAGAGAAACCTAGATCCAAGCTTTAGGGTTTGCATGAGCACATAGGATGTTCTTTTGTATAAAACTCATTAGTGGTATCAGAGCCTTGATTGGTTTCTATTGTATTGATGCCTTGTATGTTCATCTTACTGAAAATCGTTTTTCTGCCCTCTGCCCGACCTGACTCAGCGAGTCACTTGCTGAACTCCCCGAGTCGGCCCAACTCGACGAGTCCGGTGAGTGACTCGGCGAGTCGGGGAGTCAGACAGAGGGATATTTGAGATTTCTTGCTGTTTTGCTGAAGGATAATTGCCTAAACTGTTTTTGACTAATAAATTCCGAAATTTATTATTATTATATGATTATCCTTACCAAAACAAAAGATAATTATATATAACATGAATTCTGGGGAGCCTTATATACAGTATACTATGGGTTTTCAGATTTTGGCCACAGAGGTTTTAATATTTGCAATTTGGTCCCTAGCCCCTTTTTGGTGGTCAACGGATCGTCAGCTGGTCAATGACGGCAGCTCCAATTTGAGTCGGCTACCCGATAACTTTAATCCATTTCTCGACCTTCATTTCTTAGTTGGTTCACTCCTTCTCCTTCTCCTTCTCCGCTTCTCCCTCCCTTTCCTCTCCTCTCCGTCTCTCACCCTAATTCGCACACCAGCTGTCTCCGTCCGGCGAGTCGACGATGACCACATCATTCCGGCTTCTCACGCTTCTCTCTGTCGCTTCTCATCGACGTCTTCCTCCGATTGAACTACTTCAGATGAATTCATGAGAAGTTAAGATGGTAATTACCAATTAATTGAATAATAAATTCCTTATATGATAAAATTTGATTATTTGAATTATTTGTTGAATTATCTTGTGAATAAAATGGAATAGGTCAAATTTCGATAATCATTTAATTAAATGTTTAATTTAAATTATTTTCTATTTGATCCTATGTGTTTTGAAAAGTTCAAAATTTGCCCTCAAGTTTTGAAATTTAAAATTTTAATTAAAAGTTTAATTTGAATTATTTAAATTTCAAACCCTAGAATTTTACAAGTTTAAAATTCAACCTTATACTTTATAATATTATAAGAATAAATATTATATATGTATAACTTAAATGCTAGTCTTACCGTTAGTAGGCCTCATTCACGAAGTTGGTCTATAAGGGGTGTTTAAGGAAGCAGACTGTAAAATGACCGTCATTGGGTATCCACTCTTACCCATCATACCCTTGACTAGTGGAGGGTCGTTAGCCGAACGGGTAGGATAGGGCAACCCTTCCTCATTAAAAGTATAATGAATTTATAAAGTAACTAAATGTTATTACAAAAATTCTCAATCTTAGTTACTTTAGGCAAAAGTGAAATGATGCAATTCCATGAAATTACACTTTGTACCATTGCTAAGACGTTAGTGGAACGTGTGTGGTTAACCGACACACTAATTGGGCTCTAAGCAAAGGTGCCAAAGGGTGACTCGATGTTTGTCATAGTTAGATGGACCGTGTGTGGTTAACCGACACGTCGAATAAGTGACTGTAACATTGAGGGCACCATGTACATTTGCATGGTTATTCACACCCGCTTTGTGATCCTCGACATCCCAGTCACAAACTTGAGGGGCATATCGAGATTTAAACATACCATTGAAAAGTTCAATGAATCTCAAAAGATCTAGGAGTTTTCAATACATTTAAAACTTAGCTTTAATTTGTTTTTCATGGTGGAAATTAGTGAATCGTCATTCACTTACCTTCAAATTATTTACATGTTAGATTATGGCATCCCTCTTCTAATTTGTAAATGATGTTGTTGGGTCCTAGCCCCAATTTCTCATTTGGGTGTTTAATTGGGGATTCATTTCTAATCAAACTTGTCTCTTTTCTATTTCAGATGTCGAACGTTAACAACAACGCTTCCGGCTCAAATTCCTTTGGCTCGTTCTCACTCATGAACTTGTGTGGGAGAGTGATCTTTGACGGGTCCAATTTTAGTGATTGGATCCGCAACATCCGAATGGTCACTCGTTACGAGGACAAAGAGTATGTCCTCGATGAGAAGATGAAGGAAATCAACATTAACACTGCCTCTGCTGAAGAGATCACTGCCTTTGAGGCCCATGAGCGTGATGCCACGAAAGTCCATTGCATCATGCTGGCGACTATGACTGCCGAACTCCAGAAGTCCTATGAGGACATGTATCCCTATGAGATGCATCAGGATTTGTTAGACAGGTACCACCAAAGCGCTAGGCAAGAAAGGTACGAGATCATCACTTCGATGATCACTGCCAAAATGGGTAATGGAGAGTCCCTTACTGCTCATCTGCAAAAGATGCAGAGATATGTCGATCGCCTGCTAAAGTTGAATGTGAACTTTGATGAAGATCTGGCAATTGACATCATCCTTCACTCCTTGCTTCCCTGTTACAACCAGTTCTGCATGACCTACCACATGAACAAGAAGGATGTCACTTTGAGCAAGCTTCAAGGCTTGTTGAGGACTGCTGAGAGCAACCTCAAAGACAAATCTGTTGCATCAACTCCTACTCTTACTGTTGCCCCAGTCTTGGCAATTGGGCAAGGGAAGGGTAAGAATATGAAGGCTCCCTCAAAGAGCCACCATAAGGGAAAGTCCCATGATGGCACCTCTTCTAGTGGAACCAAGGCTGGTTCTGCTAAACCCAACTCCAACCCCAAGGAGGCAGAGTGCCACCACTACCACGAAATAGGGCATTAGAAACGAAGTTGCCCGAAATATCTGCATGATATCAAGGATGGAAAGATCAAGCCGTCCTACGCAGGTATTTAGACTATTAACTCTAATGATTCATCACATGCTATTTCTTGGGTTCTTGATACAGGATGTGGTTTACACATTTGTTCTGATTTGTAGGGCCTAAGAAGAAATAGGGGTGTGGAGCATGTAGAGGTGTTGATTATGATGGCATGTGCGGAATTAGAAAGATCTAGTGAATCATCATGTAAAATCAAGAACACAAGGAGTAAATAAATCTTTGTAAGCTCATATTAGATCTAGAAAGGATATACAAATGAGTTTGTACACAATTTCTCTCTCTAGTCTAACACTCCAAATGGTTCCTTTTCATAATGGGAGTCACTCACTTCCTATTTATAGGAAAGACTCAACCCATTTACACATACAAGAGGGTAAGCCTAAAACACTACATCCAAGAGTGACGTTGCACCCTAACATTCTCCCCCTCAAAGTTAGGATTGGATGTCCAGCTTTAATCTCCAACAAGCTAGCGCGATCAAGACCAAACTCCCCCTCGAAGTAACACCGGTCTTCAAATCCGCAAATGAATATCCGACAAACCTGAGAAGCTTCGAATACCCATCATTCTCCCCCTTTTTATAATCAAAAAATGATTATAAAACCCATTAAGGGTGAGAAGCGCCCGAGGAATAGTCTTCACGATGCTCCCCCTTGATCTGTACCAAAAATGAATCACCAAAAATCTTGCACGGAAAAACAATCACGAAAAAGCCACAAAAAATTTCCAATTTATGAAATTTTTCGACTTTTTGAGTGAAAGTTGCAAGATTTTTCAAAAACCGGGTAGAAATTGTCACTTTCTGAAACTTGCAGGGACCCATTGCGCCCAAAACAGCCAAATATGCGAAACTCTAGCCCATTTGCGAAACTGGGCATAAAGCGTAAATTCGCACAAACTGCAGGGACCAATTTTGAATTTGGGTATAAACTGCCAACTTTTCAAAACTATGGGTGCTACTTTCGAAAATTTGTCCACTTGTCTTCAAAAATGTCGAAATTTGACCAGTTATGCCATTTCTTCGAACCTACAGGGACCAATTTTGAAAGATATTTGTTTTCTTCTCCAATTCATTACACAGAGATTACACATAGACTAACGCTTCATATACTTTGACTTCCAAATCAAATGAGATATCGAACACAGTTAAGAACCCAATTTTGACCTTCGTTATTTTGACTTTTCGTTTATTTGATGACAAACAACAATTTTTCCACTTACGATTCCTTTTCAGATCAAAGTACCCACTTTCAACAAAAATTGTCCTGTTCTTCATTTCATTCATCCTATTCGTTTCCAGATTACCAAGAACATCGAATTTTAACCTTCAATTTTGACTTCTAGATGCGAACTCATACTCTATCTGCTTTCGATTCCAATGCAAGTATCAAATTCCACCTCATTAATCTTCAATTTGAAACTAATCATGTTCAAATCAATTTTCGATTGCAAAACTTGTGAATGAACAAATCTGATTGGATTATCAACAAAAGAAACTCGAAATATCAATTTCTGATTTCGATTTTGATGTTCTAGTGGAAATCAATTTCAATCACCAAATATCAAGACTCGATCGATTCACATAGATTCACAGCGAGAGAATGCGAAACACAAGAACTCCGATCTTGAAGAATGTCAAGAATGTACAACACCTTTATGCGTATTGTGCATAACGAAGAACTGTGAGTTAATCAAATGATTTATCAACTAGAACTGTGAATGATTTTATCAGATCAAAATAACGGAATCGGCTTAAGAAATGAAAAGTGATTCGAATTCTTGTTGGACTCGATTAAATGTGTATGAACAGTAATGAACACCGATATTTCACTTGACTTTGGGCTCACAAATTGGATTACATGAAGAATAATCGAAAACTTTGGGCTCAAATCTTGGATTAAAATATGATTTTGATTTTGTGATTTGATCAAAAAAAAATTGGATCTTCAAAAGGGTTTGAAACGAATTCGATCCAATTGAGTCAAAACGATCAAAAATTAAAAACGAAACGCACGGATCGAAATCATGGACGTTTTGGAATCCATTTGAGAATTTGAGTTACCTTTTTGACGAATCGAGTTCCATTTTCAACGAACGAATCAAATTTGGAAGATCTTGGTTCTTTTGTCGGAACGAGAAAATCTCCAATTTGAACATTGTACCACCCACGATGCGAGATGTACAACTCGTTCTTCGTGTTCTTCATGTTCTTCGTCAAACCAAGAACATCTTCAAAAGAACTACCAACACTTTTGGGTTTTGACTTCAAATTCAATGCAACACTTGGATATTGTTGCTTTGGAACCCAAATTTGTTTCACGGATTTCGGCTTCACAACATTTGACAATTTTTGTGAGTAAACCCGCTTGTTTTTCTGATTAATCTTCTTCTTCTTTTTCTTTCTCATCTTTTTGCATCTTGAAGACTTGATCTCATGAACAAACCCACTTTCCACAACTTCTTGAGTTTGAATCAAATCTTTTGGAGTTTGATACTTGTGAATTTCTTTGATCACCGGCTTTCGATAAGGAATCATTCCTTCAAACGAATCACAAGAACACAAAATATCATCAGTTTGAACTCCAATCGAGCAAAAAACTTTTTCATCTTGAGAATCAACTTGAATCTTCTTATCATGAACTTCAAGAACATCAAGAACATCACATTGAACTCCATTGTCAACAACTTCAACAAACTTAAGTTCACGAAGATCATTCGGGTTTTCAATTAGAGAAATGTATTTCTTATTGAACAAATCTCTTTCTTCTCCTTCCTTTTGATTTCTACTACGAATTATTATGGACAAGGCAATTTTATTCAACCATGCAATCTTACAAATTGGTTGAAATACCAAGCTTCCATGATCATCCTTCAAACCTCCATAAGAAACCATATGACCCCATGAAATCAATTTGCTTAACACCAACCCATAAAATTGATCTTCATTGACTTTGTATTTGATATCTTCAACAATCACAATCCAAGAATCATATGGAAAATCCACCATGATCACAAAACCTTGAAGATTTCTAGAGAGAGAAAGTGATTTTGAATGGGTTTTCTAGAGAGAGAAAGTAAAAATCACTTGAATTCTAGTGAAGAAAATCGAATTATGAATAGAATCAAAGATGAATTCGATTTCTAGAATCCAAAAACTCTCTAAACCACGAAGATCCAAGATCAAAAAATGAATCACCAAATCAAGAAAGCCATCAAGAACACAAGGAGTAAATAAATCTTTGTAAGCTCATATTAGATCTAGAAAGGATATACAAATGGGTTTGTACACAATTTCTCTCTCTAGTCTAACACTCAAAATGGTTCCTTTTCATAATGGGAGTCACTCACTTCCTATTTATAGGAAAGACTCAACCTATTTACACATACAAGAGGGTAAGCCTAAAACACTACATCCAAAAGTGACTTTGCACCCTAACAGAGCATGGGAAGATAAACTTGATCATGGGGAATAGAAGATCGTCGCCTGTCACCAAGATTGGAGTTTACTCTTTAGTGCTTAGTAGTGGATTAGGATTAGATTTAAATAATTGTTGCTATTCGCCAGATATGGCAAGAAACATCATTTCTTTTCATGGTTTGTATAGACAAGGGTTTAGATATTCATTTGATAATGAAAAGGGTTCTATTAATGCTTATCTTAATGGTGTTTTCTATTTTGAAGCATTACCTTGTAATGGAATATATGAAACTGTGATGGTTGTAGATAATTTAGGAAATGATGTGTTGTGTATTGATTCTTCCAATGATTTGGATAAAGCATGCTTGTGGCATTGTCTTCTTGGACATGTCAACAAGAAACGCATAGTCCAACTCCAAAAGGATGGAGTATTGGAGTCATTCGACCTTAGGGACGATGACGTGTGCGAGTCTTGTTTGCTTGGTAAGATGACCAAGTCACCCTTCACTGGCACTTGTGCGAGGGGTGAGGGTTTATTGGATCTCATACATACAGATGTATATAGACCCTTTAGATCTACCACAAGGGATGCGAGTCGCTTCTATGTGACTTTCACCAATGATAATAGCAGATATGGGTATATCTACTTAATCAAGCACAAGTCAGAAACCTTTGAAAAGTTCAAAGAGTTTAAACAAGAAGTGGAGAATCAGCTGGGCAGGAAAATCAAGATGCTTCGATCCGATCGAGGAGGAGAGTACCTAAGTCTTGAATTCCACGACTACCTCAAGGAATGAGAAATCGTTTCGCAATTGACGCCACCTAGGACACCACAGTTGAATGGTGTGGCTGAGAGGCGTAATCGAACCTTGCTGGACATGATTCGTTCCATGATGAGTCGTGCTTCGCTACCTATCTCATTCTGGGGGTATGCCTTAGAGACTGCCGCCCATGTCCTTAACTTAGTCCCTACGAAGAAGGTTGCCAAAACACCTCACGAGATGTGGATAGGGAAAGCTCCCTTGTTGGCACATATCAAGGTTTGGGGTTGCGAGGCTTTTGTAAGACGAGATACTCACGACAAGCTCGAACCTCGTAGTGAGCGATGTATTTTCATCGGCTACCTGCAGAAGTCCTTTGGATATCTCTTCTATAGACCGAGCGACAATGTTGTCTTCATTGCGAGGAGAGGGGTTTTCCGAGAACGAGAACTCATAAGCCAAGGGGACAGTGGGAGGCAAATAGATTTTGAAGAGCTTCAAGAGTCGAGAGATGAAGGAACCTCTAACACTGACGCTCAACCCGAGGAGGAAACTCCGGTTAAACCGATTGACAAATCCTTACCTCTTAGATGTTCCAGTAGAGTTAGTGTTCCGCCCGTGCTGTATGGTTTTCATATAACAAGTGAGGGTGATACGTTTATTAGTGATAGTACACTAATAAATTTGGATGAACCTAACAGCTACAAGGAAGCCATGGCAGGCCTGGAGCCTGCAAAATGGAAAGAGGCTATGGACAGCGAGATTCAGTCCATGTATGACAACCAAGTTTGGAATTTGGTTGACAATGTGTCAGGTCGTAAGACGGTCGGGTGCAAATGGATCTTCAAGAAGAAGACCGACATGGATGGGAAGGTACACACCTATGATGAGACCTTCTCACCAGTTGCGAAGATAAAGTCTATCAGGGTGATGCTAGTCATTGCTGCATTTCATGACTATGAAATATGGCAGATGGATGTCAAAACCGCTATCCTTAACGGAAAGTTGGCTGAGAATGTTTACATGAGTCGGCCAGAGGGTTTTGTCAATGCGAAGCATCCCAATAGAGTGTGTAAGCTTGAGAAGTCCATTTATAGACTAAAACAAGCATCTCGCAGATGAAATCTTTGTTTCGATGAGAAAGTCAAAGAGTTTGGTTTTATGCGAAGCGATGATGAATCATGTGTATATGTCAAAGCCAATGGGAGTGTAGTAAGCTTCCTCTTATTGTATGTCGATGACATACTACTCATAGGAAACAACATCCCAACCCTGAAGGAAGTTAAATCCTGGCTTGGGAAGTGCTTCATTATGAAGGACCTCGGAGAGGCTGCCTATATTTTGGGTATAAGGATAGTGAGAAACAGAAGTAAGAGACTAATAGGACTTAGTCAGAATACTTACTTGGACAAAGTACTAAAGCGTTTTAGTATGGAGAATTCTAAGAAGGGGAGTTACTGATCCAAAGTAGTGCCAAGTTGAGTAAGACTCAAAGTCCGAGTACCGAAGTCGAGATAGCAGAAATAAGCCGAGTACCATACGCTTTCGCAGTTGGCTCGATTATGTATGCTATGACTTGTACTCACCCTGATGTGGCCTTCGCTTTGAGCATGGTCAATAGATATCAGGGGAACCCTGGCAAAAGCACATTGGACCGCAGTCAAGAATATTCTTAAGTACCTTCGGAGGACCAAGGAATGGTTTCTAGTCCTCGGTGGGAGTGATGACTTAAGGGTGCGAGGGTATAGTGACGCCAGTTTTCAAACCGACAGGGACAACTACCGTTCGCAGTCGGGTTGGGTCTTTACTCTAAATGGAGGAGCAGTGACTTGGAAAAGTTCCAAGCAAGTGACCGTAGCTGATTCAACGTGCGAATCAGAGTACATTGTGGAGAGCGAAGCGTCAAAGGAGGCGATATGGTTGAAGAACTTCGTTGGAGACCTTGGAGTTGTGCCATCCATAAAGGAGCCCATGGAAATTTTCTGTGATAATGAAGGGGCGGTTGCCTTGACCAAGGAACCGAGGGATCATGGCAGATCTCGACATATCGACAGAAAATATCATTTTATTCGACATCGGGTGGAAGAAGGAATCCTCGTAGTGAAGAGGGTATCGTCGGAGGATAACCCAGCAGATCCCCTTACGAAGGGACTGAGTAGGGTTAAGCACTTGCAACACACTAGGAGCATCAGGCTGAAGGACGATATTAGTTTAGATTAGATAGTTTAGAAACGTATAATAGATAAATGTAATTGAAATTTGATGATTAAATAAAAGAGTATTATTTATAAGTAAAGTTACCGTCTTATGTTAATTGTTTACCTATTGTTTCATTTTGCATGTTTTGACTTCCTGAATAATAAGATTATTCAAACGTTCCACAGTCGCTCATACTTTGGGAGTAGGTATGAAAGAAGATTAGCATGAATTGGTGTGTAGATTGTCTAAAGTGTATTAGACATAGCAAATGTTTGTTGCAACGTTCATGAGTGCTTATGAATAAGTTTTGAGCATTGGATTAAATCCGCGCTTGCTGGAATCACTTCATGGAATTTATCTCCAGTGATCGCAAGACGATAATATCATATGGTCTTAAAACCCAGATATATGGTTTATTGTTTGCAAGTTGTTTGTGCATTGATAATGCGTAAACGCATCAGTAACTGGATGTTATAAAACGCATTGTTGTGCATGATTTAATGAGTGAATGGTAGATGCATATAAGTCGAAGTTTATATGTTCCTTTTATCCTAAGAGGGTAAAAGCGATATCTAGGCCCCTCGATGATTTGGTTTGACTTATGTGTCGGGCCCGGTCAGGACTGAATTGATGTGTTCAATTAAGTTCTATGTCAGACGAATCAGAGATTGAGAAACAAATTGTTGGACAATAAGTATGACTATGTTCCATGTATCTGTCCGCACGATATCTAGAACAGAAGACTATACGACCCCTTATCTAAAGGACAGGTTGCTGATATGATCAGAGTTCGACAGCGTCTTTGAGAGCTACGATTGTTAATCGGATTGTGCTTACACTATAGTTGTTGGATTAGGTGCCTAAGCCCATAACTATAATTGGTGTGTACTTGAATTGATAGCAGCACAGTCCTTTTGGGTTGCCCTCAACCTAGCAACTGGACAAGGAAATTATGAAAGGAGAGATATTAATTTATAAGATTAATAAATTAATATAAATGATTTATTAATATGTTAAAAGATTAATATATTAATTAGAAATCATTATGTTAATTAATAGTTAGCCAGAAATTAACCAGAATTAATTTTGGGGTTAAAAGTATTAATTATAAAGTGCAGGGACTAGTTTGCAATTAACTAATAGTTGAGTGGAAGGATCCAGAACCTCCTTGGAAGGAGGTGGACGAAATCTATAGGGGAAACCCTAAGGATTTCGTCCAAGGGGTCTAAATAAGGCCCTTGGGTTTTGCTTAGGCCCTAAGCAAAGGAGAATTAGGGTTTTCCCTAAACCCTAGATCCCTCAGCTATTTAAGGAGCCTCCTGGCTCACATTTTCGACCACTCTGTTCCTTGGAGAAACCCTAAGCCGAAAATTGCATACTCCCTCCCTCTCTCTTCTTCTACTTTCCTTCTTGCTAGTTCTTGGGTGTGATTCCATTAGAGGCATTACATTTGTGGTGCTAAGCTTCCAAGAAGATCAAGATCAAGATCAAGAGGATTATCAATTTTTTGCTATAACAATTGAAAGGTATGTAACTCTTAAACCCTAGTTTACTATTTTCGAAAATAGCATCCTCCTCTAGGGTTCTTGTTTTGCAATTCAAAGTTGTATGTTCAATAGTTAAAACATAGATCCAAAGTAGGTTGCATGTGAACTTAGGAATTGTTTTTCTGGTTTATTTGTTTTACCTAAAACCCATCAGTGGTATCAGAGCCATTGTTTGTTTTAAATTGAATTGCTATAATTGTTGAATTGCAAATTAGGGTTTATAGCCATTAAACCCTAAACGCCATATTTTTGATTTTTAGGGTTTTGGATAAAAGGGTTTTCGAAAAACCCTAGCCTCCAAAGAACCCTAATCGAAATTAGGGTTAGGGTTTTGAAAAACCCTAGCCTCCTCCCTTGTGAATTTCGAAATATGCCTAGAAGTTTTAGGGTTTCTTGTTTTGGATAATTATTACTTGATTAGAATAATTGGATAATTATCCTTACCCTAATTTTCGAAATTTAGAGGGATAAGGATTAGGATTAAATTAATTGTTTAATTTGATTAGATAATCCTTACAAGATTTAATAAATTGATTAATAGTTAATTAAATGATAAATATTAAATCTAGTAATTTGGTTTATTTTAAATTTAAATTAATAGTTTAATTTTCGAAATTTATATAAACCTTAAAGTTTTTTAAAAGGTTTAAAAACAAACCTTATATATGTATTATAATTAAAAGTTTAATATTATATATGTATAAGAATATGGTCAGTCAAATCGCTAGTATGCCTCATTCACGAAGCTAATCTATAAGGGGGGTATAAGGAAACTGCCTATAAAATGGTAGTTGAATGGGTGTCCACTCTCACCCACCGCTTCCTTGATTAGTGGAGGATCGTTAGCAGAACGGATTTGATAGGACAACTACTTCTCATTAAAAGTATAATGCTATTAAAGAAAGTACTAGAACATTATTTTACAAAATCTCAACTCTAGTTACTTTAGGAAAAATGTGAAAAGTATGCTAATCCATGAAATTGCACATTATGCTTTATTGGTCGTTAGTGGAGCGTGTGTGGTTAACCAGCACACTAAAAGGCACTAATAAAGAGTATTAATGGGTATCTCATAATTGTCATTTTGATGGAGCGTGTGTGGTTTACCAGCACATCAATAGTTAATGATAAAGACAATGAGGTTACCAAGCACATTTGCATGGTTATTCACATCTTGTTTGTGATCCTCGGCATCCCAGTCACAAATAGAAGAGCATAATCTGAGATTAAAACATGCCATTGAATAGTTTCAATGTATCTCAAAAGAATTAGGAATTTCACTTCGTTTGTTTTGTCTAATGGTGGAATTGGTGAATCGTCATTCACCTACCTTTATGAAATTTTCTCTTGGATCTCGGCATCCCATTTCTAAGTTGTGAATCTTCATAGTTGGATCCTAACCTTGATATTATATCTTTGGGTTATTTTATCAAGGTATCTTTAAGTCTAACTAAAACTTTCTTTCTTTTCAGATGTCTACTCCTGGAAACACTTCTGCTTCGTCCTCCTCCAACCAAAACTCCTCTTTGCTCAATATCTGCTCCAAAGTCGTTATGGATGGCTCAAACTATAACGATTGGATGCGCAACATCAAGATGGCGCTTCGTTTTGAGAACAAAGAATATGTTCTTGAAAAGGAGCTCAAAGAACTTGATGAGTCTGAAGCTACTCCTGAAGAATTTGCTGCCTACAAGAAACATTACGATGATTCTACCAAAGTGGCATGCATCATGGTGGCAACCATGTCCCCAGAACTGCAGAGGTACTATGAGGACTACTGGCCTTTCGAGATGAACAAGGACCTTATGGAAAAGTACCATAAGCGAGCTCGTCAAGAAAAGTTTGAAGTAGTCAAGTCACTCATGGCTTGCAAGATGAAAGAGGGAGAGTCGGTTGTGTCACATGTGCAAAGAATGCAACGCTACATAGAGCGTTTGGTCAAGCTCAACATTCACTTTGATGAGGAATTGGCCATTGACATGGTCTTGAACTCGCTACCTGATTGTTATGGTTAGTTTATTCTAACTTACCATTTGAACAACACTGAGCAGACTCTAGCCCAATTGCACAACTTGTTGCAGACAGCTGAAGCAGTGATGAAGGGCAAAAGTATACCCTCCATACCTGTAAGTGCCCCTGTCTTGGCTATTGGACAGGGAAAGAGGAAAAAGAGGAAAGGTCCTCCCAAGAAAAACTGGAAGAGCAAGGCTCAAGCTGGGTCATCTAGTAGTGGCCCAAAGGCTAAGCCCAATGCTACCACTCCCCATGTTTCTGATCCAAAAGAGGCCGTTTGCTTTTATTGCAATCAAAAGGGGCATTGGAAGAGATCTTGCCCACAATATCTGCAAGATATCAAGGATGGCAAAGTGAAGCCATCTTCGGCAGGTATTTACACTATTTCTGCTAATAACTCATTATCTTCTCGTTCATGGGTCCTTGATACAGGATGTGGTTTTCATATTTGTTCTGATTTGCAGGGGCTAAAGGAAAGTGAGGAGATAGAGCGAGGAAGGATAAACTTGATCATGGGAAACAGAAAGTCTTCACCAGTAACCAAGATCGGATTTTATCAGCTTTTGCTTAGTAATGATGTTAGATTAGATTTGATAAATTGTTGCTATTCGTCTGAGATGACGAGAAACATTATTTCATTTCATGCATTGTTCAGACAAGGTTTTAAATATTCTTTTAATGATTTGAATGGTTCAATTTCTGTTTATAAGAATGGTGTTTTTGTGTTTGAAGCTTTACCTTGTGATGGTGTGTATGAAACAGTGACTTGTGTTGATAGCTTAGGAAATAGTGTACTTAATATTGACTTGTCTAATAGTGTAGATAAGGCATGCTTGTGGCATTGTCGTCTTGGACACATTAACAAGAAACGCATATCCCAACTCCAAAAGGATGGAGTGTTGGAATCATTTGACCTAAAATCAGATGATATGTGTGAATCTTGTCTTTTGGGAAAGATGACAAAATCACCATTCACAGGGTCTTGTGAAAGAGGTGAAGGTCTGTTGGATCTCGTACACACAGATGTGTGTGGGCCCTTCAGATCAACTACAAGGGATGCTAATCGATTCTATGTGACTTTCACTGACGATTATAGCAGATATGGTTATATCTACTTGATCAAGCATAAGACAGAAACCTTTGAAACGTTCAAAGAGTTTAAACATGAGGTCGAAAATCAATTGGGCAGGAAGATAAAGATACTTAGATCCGACAGAGGCGGGGAGTATCTTAGTATCGAATTTAACGACTATCTGAAGGAATGTGGGATAGTCTCACAATTGACACCTCCTAGGACACCACAGTTAAATGGTGTAGCTGAGAGGCGTAATCGAACCTTGTTAGACATGGTTCGTTCTATGATGAGTCGTGATTCGCTTCCTATTCACTTCTGGGGGTATGCCTTAGAGATAGCCGCCCACAACCTCAATCTTGTCCCTACAAAGAAGGTTGCCAAAACACCTCACGAAATGTGGACGGGGAAAGTTCCCTCGTTAGCACATATTAAAGTCTGGGGTTGTGAAGCTTTCGTAAGACGAGAGACTCACGACAAGCTAGCAGCTAGAAGTGAGAAATGTGTTTTCATTGGTTACCCAAAGCAGTCTTTTGGATATTTGTTCTACAGACCTAGTGAAAACGTGGTCTTTATAGCACGAAGAGGAGTCTTTCTAGAAAGGGAGCTCATATTCAAAGAGGACAGTGGGAGCACCATTGAACTTGAAGAAATTCAAGAGTTAGCTAATGAAGGAACCTTAGATGACACTAGCACTCAACCAGAGGAAACAGATCCTGTTGAACCAGTTGATAACTCATTACCTCTTCGAAGGTCCACTAGGGAGAGTGTGCCACCTGAGTTGTATGGTTTTCATATTACTTCAGATGGTGACACATTCATAAGTGACAGAACACTGGTAAACTTAGATGAACCAGTCACTTATAAGGAAGCAATGGCAGGCCCAGAGGCTTCTAAGTGGAAAGAGGCAATGGACAGCGAGATTAAGTCCATGTATGACAACCAAGTTTGGAATTTGGTTGATAGTGCACCAGGTCGTAAGACAGTTGGGTGCAAATGGATCTTCAAGAAGAAGACAGACATGGATGGAAATGTGCATACATTTAAAGCTCGACTGGTTGCAAAAGGTTTCACTCAAACCCCAGGGGTTGACTATGATGAGACCTTCTCACCAGTAGCTAAGATTAAATCTATTAGGATATTGCTCGCCATAGCTGCCTTTCATGACTATGAAATCTGGCAGATGGATGTCAAGACTGCTTTCCTTAACGGGAAGTTGGCTGAGGATGTTTACATGAATCAGCCAGAGGGTTTTGTTGATGCAAAGTTTCCCAATAGAGTGTGAAAGCTTGAGAAATCCATTTATGGATTGAAACAAGCATCTCGCAGCTGGAATCTTTGCTTCCATGAGAAAGTCAAAGAGTTTGGTTTCTCTAGAAGTGAAGATGAGTTTTGTGTGTATATCAAGGCTAGTGGGAGTATAGTAACTTTTCTGGTGTTATATGTCGATGACATATTACTCATTGGTAACGACGTTCCAACTTTGAAAGAAGTTAAGTCTTGGCTTGGAAAGTGTTTTGCCATGAAAGACCGTGGAGAAGCTGCCTATATTCTTGGGATTAGAATATTGAGAGATAGAAAGAAGAGACTAATTGGACTTAGTCAGAGCACATACTTGGATAAGGTACTAAAGAGGTTTAGTATGGAAAATTCCAAGAAGGGAGAGCTACCTATCCAGAGCAATACCAAATTGAGTAAGACTCAATGCCCGAGTACAGATGAGGAAATAGATGACATGAGTCGTGTACCTTATGCTTCCGATGTCGGATCGATCATGTACGCTATGACACGTACTCGCCCTGATGTGGCATTTGCTTTGAGCATGGTCAGTCGCTATCAGGGAAACCCAGGTAGAGCTCATTGGATAGCGGTAAAGAATATACTCAAGTATTTGCGAAGGATAAATGACTGGGTCCTTGTGCTTGGTGGCAATGATACTTTGAGAGTAGATGGTTACAGTGATGCCAGCTTTCAGACGGATAGAGATAACTTCCGTTCTCAGTCAGGCTGGGTATTTTTACTGAATGGAGGAGCAGTTACTTGGAAAAGTTCCAAGCAAGATACGGTGGCTGATTCTACTTGTGAATCAGAGTACATAGCAGCGAGTGAAGCGTCGAAAGAAGCAGCTTGGTTAAGGAACTTCATCGGAGATCTCGGAGTTGTTCCAACCATCCAAGAGCCTATGGAACTGTTAAGCGATAATGAAGGAGTGGTTGCCTTGACAAAGGAACCGAGAGATCATGGTAAAACCAGACATATCGACAGAAAGTACCATTTCATCAGACATAGAGTAGAAGAAGGCCATCTTATAGTGAAGAGGGTGTCATCTGAAGATAACCCAGCAGACCCCCTCACAAAGGGTCTGAGTAGGGCTAAGCATATTCAGCATGCTCGGAGCATAGGACTGAAAGATGATATTAGTTTTAGTAGTTAGATTAGTTTTGTTCTGAAACTTGTAACAAAGTAAATGTAATTGACTTTTGGTGATTAAATAATAAAGTATTATTTATAAGTTTGGTTACTGCCTTTTGTCAATTGTTTATTATTGTGTTTCATATTTTGCATGTTTTACTTCCTAAATAATAAGATTATTCAAACTCCACAGCCGCTCATACTTTTGGAAGTAAGTAGTGAATTAAGACTGTCATGAATTGGATTACAGATTGTCTAAGAATAGACATGGCAATAGAATTGCTGCAACGTTCATGAGTACTCAGAAATTGAGATTTGAGTATTGGATAAACCCTCGCTCAGAGTATCACTTCATGGAATTCATCACGAGTAATACTGAGACGATAATATCTTATAATCTTGAAACGAAGATATATGAGTTGTAATTTACAAGTCGGTCATGCATTGATGATACGAAAACGCATCAGTAACTTGGCGTTATAAAACGTATTGTCATGTATAATTTGATGAGTAAAAGACACAAGCATATGAGTCAGCGTTTATTCATTCCTTTTGCCCTAACCGGAAAAGCGATATTTGTGGGCCCCTCGATGATTTGGTGTTGACTTATGTGCTGGGCCCAGCCAGGACTAAATTGATGTGTTCGATTAGAAGTCCTACATCATCACAAATCAGGAATCGGGAAACATAAATCCTGGACAAAGAGATTGATTACATTCCATGTCTTTTGTCTGGGATTATCTAGCAGAACGAAGGATTATATGATCACTTATCTTAGGACACGTAACTGACTGGGTCAGAGTTCGGCAGCAGCTTTTGGAAGCTACAATTTGCTGGTCAAATTTAGAAGGCATACTAGCAATTATAGTTACAGACTTATCCAAGTGGGAGACTGTTGGATTAGGTGTCTAAGCCCATAACTATAATTGGTGTGTACTTGAATTGATAGCAACATAGTCCTTTTGGGTTGCCCTCAACCTAGCAACTGGACAAGGAATTTTGAAAGGAGAGATATTAATTTATAAGATTAATAAATTAATATAAATGATTTATTAATATGTTAAAAGATTAATATATTAATTAGAAATCATTATGTTAATTAATAGTTAGCCAGAAATTAATCAGAATTAATTTTGGGGTTAAAAGTATTAATTATAAAGTGTAGGGACTAGTTTGCAATTAACTAATAGTTGAGTGAAAGGATCCAGAACCTCCTTGGAAGGAGGTGGACGAAATCTATAGGGGAAACCCTAAGGATTTCGTCCAAGGGGTCTAGATAAGGCCCTTGGGTTTTGCTTAGGCCCTAAGCAAAGGAGAATTAGGGTTTTCCCTAAACCCTAGATCCCTCAGCTATTTAAGGAGCCTCCTGGCTCACATTTTCGACCACTCTGTTCCTTGGAGAAACCCTAGGCCGAAAATTACATAATCCCTCCCTCTCTCTTCTTCTACTTTCCTTCTTGCTAGTTCTTGGGTGTGATTCCATTAGAGGCATTACATTTGTGGTGCTAAGCTTCCAAGAAGATCAAGATCAAGATCAAGAGGATTATCAATTGTTTGCTATAACAATTGAAAGGTATGTAACTCTTAAACCCTAGTTTACTATTTTCGAAAATAGCCTCCTCCTCTGGGGTTCTTGTTTTGCAATTCAAAGTTGTATGTTCAATAGTTAAAACATAGATCCAAATTAGGTTGCATGTGAACTTAGGAATTGTTTTTCTGGTTTATTTGTTTTACCTAAAACCCATCAATAGTTACTAGACTTATTCAAGTAGGAGACTGTTGGATTAGTGTCTAAGCCTGTAACTATATTTGGTATGTACTTGACCCGGTTGTGCATGGTCCTTTTGGGTTGCCTTCACCAAAGCAACTTGACAGGGTAATTATGAAGAGAGAGGTTATTATGGTTTATTACTCCCTCCGTCCCATTTTAGTTGACTACAAGTAAAAAACACATTGTTTAAGAAAAGTACATTTAATGAAACTTTTTGTAAAAAAAATGACTTATCTACCCTTCTTATGAGCATTAATACAATTAATCAATCATTAAAGAGAAACCGTTGAACCATTTCTCTCGATGGAATAAGGAGAAAAGCATAAATAATTAAAGAACCATTAAATGCTTAATGTAACTAATCGGAAAACGAAAGTATTTGGAGGCAAAGTGTTCCCACCAATTTTTGTTTTACTGTAAATTGAAACCAAACTTACCTCCGAATGAAAAAAAAAAGCTTTGCAGTAGCAAAATTTGGCTCCAAATTCTCCCACCAAAAACAATTCAATGAATCTTTATAAACCATTTTCCTTCATATTTTTTTTCCTACGTACTGTAAGTCATGAAGAATACTTTAACTTCATTGACTAAAAAACACACAACCTATGCCCAACGTCAAGATATATTTCAAGCCTTGTTGCAACACAATTCTAATGGAGAGTTAAGAAGGGGTTTCATAAGTGATGTAGTTGCAGTTTTCGGAGTTTCTAAACGGACCGTAAGTCGTATTTGGAATCGGGCTAAACTTCAAGCGGAAAATGGATCAATAATTGATTTTTCTTCAAAGAAGCTAAAAGTTGTTGGGCGAAAAAGGGTTCAATTCGATTTGAATCAAGTTTCACAAATTCCATTGCGTCGTCGAACTACCATTCGGTCTATTGCAAAGTCATTAGGTGTTGCAAAATCAACTTTGCATAGACGAATAAAAGAAGGTGACCTTAGACCACACACAAATTCTATCAAGCCGGACCTTACCGATGCAAATAAAACAAAGAGGTTAGAATTTTGTTTATCTATGATCACTCGGTCATTAACTAATTCTAATCCCACATTCCATGATATGTTTAATGTCATCCACATTGATGAAAAATGGTTTTACATATCAAGATCATCAAAACAATACTACCTCGTTCCCGGTGAGGATGAACCGTTGAGAACATGTAAAAGCAAAAAGTTCATTACAAAAGTCATGTTTCTCGCAGCAGTTGCTCGGCCAAGATTTGATGCATTAGGAAATGAAATTTTTTCCGGAAAGATTGGCATATTCCCACTTACAACAAAAGAACCCGCTAAGCGTTCAAGCAAGAACCGTGTTGCGGGAACATTGGAGACAAAACCGATTTTATAGGTTACTAAAGAAATAACGAGGTTGTGGTTTATTGAAAAACTTTTACCCGCTATTAAAGCTAAATGGCCACCAAACCATACGGGTCCAATATTCATTCAACAAGATAATGCAAAACCCCATATTGATGTCAATGATAGTGAGTTTCTTGAAGCATCGTCTCAAGATGGGTTTGATATTCGACTTTGTTTTCAGCCCCCAAATAGTCTAGATTTAAATGTGTTGGACCTTGGGGTTTTTCGGGCCATTCAATCACTTTAAGAACAAGAGGTACTCCATACAGTGGATGAATTGGTTTCTGCAGTTCAAACCTCATTTGAAAAGATGAAATCTCATGAGCTTAACAATGTTTTCTTAACTTTGCAGACATGCATGAAAGAAGTCATAAAGGTTAGAGGTGGTAACAACTATCGAATACCGCATATCAGTAAAAGTAGGTTGGAACGAAAAAGTTTTTTGCCAATTCAAATTGAGTATGAACAAAGCCTCATAGATGAAGTAGTTCCATATTTGGGTTAGTAAGATGTAAACATGAAAACAAATCAAATTTTCATTTGATGTGTAACATGTTGCTGGCTTTCTTAAAAAGAAAAAAGAAAAGAATGTTTATGTGCATTTGTAAGCTAAGAGTAGCATGCGTAATTATGAGATGCAAATGTCTTTTTCTTTTTTTATTCCATTAATTAATGCACGGTAGTAATTAGGCGTATTTATTACCAAGGGTAGTATGGGAAACTTGCTTAATTATACTAGTCTTTTTTTAGTATGTGACAATAATTTTGGGACAAACCAAAATAGTATACTGGAAAACTAAAATGGGACGGAGGGAGTAGTATATTATATGAATAATATATTAAAGGAGAAATCATATAGTTTAATTAATATTAGACAAGAATTAATTAGAAGTTAATTATGTGGCTAAAAGACATTAATTAAATAAAGGGGACTTAAACTGTCAAATGTGTGATAGTTGAATATTGGGCTGAGACGCCTTATGGACTAGGCATGGACGAAATTAGGGATGTGTCCATCCTAATTTCGGCCATAAGGGCCCTATTCCAGAAGCTTCCTTGGACTGCTTAAGCCCTAAGTTGTCCATTAGGGTTTTGACTGAAACCCTAGCAGCACAAGTATATATAGAACCCCTAGGGCATCAGTTTTCGGCCACTTGAAACCCTAGAAGAGTTCATAGCCGAAAATTATGCATCTCCCCTCTCTCCAATATCATCCTCTTGCATGTGTGGTGTTTGTAAGCCATTAGAGGAGTGATATTTGTGACTCTAAGCTTCAAGACAAGAAAATTTAATCCATTGTTGAAGAGGTAATCATCTAGATCTGTTTTCATATGTTATTTTCGAAATATACATGCTAGATCTAGGGTTCTTAAGTCTTTGATGAATTGCATGTACAATAGAGAAACCTAGATCCAAGCTTTAGGGTTTGCATGATCACATAGGATGTTCTTTTGTATAAAACCCATTAGAAAGTTGTAACATCAGAAAGTAGTTTTGCGACTTTTTCGGTCGTTTCACGAACCGTTTTCTCCGAACTCTCAACAGCTTTGTTAGATTTTGCAAGATTCGTTGTATGCTCCTTGTTCGTAGTTTCAAATAGGGGCTTTAAAAGATGCAAGAGAATACTCATTGATGGACGAGGCTTTGGTGGACTCAAGCAGAGAATCCAACTTGGTATTTAAGGCCTTGAACTGCCCTTTTGTCATAGGAGCATAATCTTCATCACTCTTTTCTTGAACAATGAAAGGGCTGTAGTGGAAGTCTTGAAAGTCATCACAATCATCCCCAAAAATTGTATCAGAATCAGTTGTTCTTAAAGGAGAGATGGGCGGTGAACTAGGACCAACAGTAGCACCAGAAGCACCTGCCCCCGTATCAGATACGTTGACAGTAACTGGAGGTGTACTGGTGGTTGTTGTTGTTGTGGATTCAGTCAAAAGAGGAGTGGCTTGAGCAATAGAGATCTGGGGTTGCGAAATTCCCACAGATACATTCGAACACGGAGCTATGATGATAGGAGAAGTAGAAGTAGTAGGAAATAGTGGATGAGTGAAGCTCTGAAAGAAATCATCAGTGATTGGAACAAAGGTTGGCATGGTAAAGGTTACCTCCGGATTGGTCTAAGTTGGCTCCGAAACCATGGGTTGCGAAGATGCAGCCGTGTCTTCATTGTCATTCCGAGCCTGGAAATCCTCCGAAAGGGTTCGTGATGGTGATTCCTCCTGAGTGACAGGTGAGGGAGACCTTGGTTTACGAGTCGCTCGCTTAACTCGCTTCGTAGGAGTGGTAGTTGGTTCGGAGGGACCTGCTTTTGTCTTTCGCTTCCCACCCTTCTTCGGCTTGTTCACTTCCTCCAAAGCCTTTTGCATTTCAGGAGTTAAAGGGCGAGGTCCAAATGCAGGCCTTGACCGATACTCGTTTATAATCACGTTGTCTACGGGAGCATAGTTGAGTATCGCTTCTGGAAGTGATCCAATAAATGCGAACTTTGTAGGATCAGTTACGAAAAAGTTCGAAGTGTGAAAAATTGGGATGGCTTCGATTATAGAACCTTCGACCACCGGAATGTTGAGGCGAGTAATGGCCTTCTGAACGATGATGAACCAGAAACGAGCACACGAAATCTCTGAGTGTCGTGTCGAGGAAATAGTACTCTGAACCAATTGTGCCCATAGAACGGAACCATAATCCAAATTAATTATGTAGTATAAGCCGTAGAGAATAGTGCAGAATAGTTTGCTTACACTGTCTGGACCTGTAACCCTTTCTGAGAAACTCTTGAAAATAAGGATGAACAGCTCATTCCACATTGGAGGAAGATGGGGCTTCTTGAACTTGGACAGGATCGTTAGGGTATCTGAATAACCCATCTGGTAAAACATTTCAAGAATAGCAGAAGAGGAGATGGAATCTGGATCAACAAGATCCCTACTTTGAGGAAGCCCTAGCAATTGACTGAACCTTGACTTGGAGATGTGGGTTTTCTGGGTATCAATGTCAAAGGTAATGACAGCCTCACCCTCTTGATAACTAGCAGTGGACAATGCTTTAGAGAGGTGAACCAAAGGAGCATTCTCAACCATGTTAAGCGTCGGTACCAAAGGAGAGTGACGAAGAAACTCGATCATCGGCTGAAGAGACACATAGTATTTGGATGAGTCAAGATCGAGGATTAGGTTTTGGTTGGCCTTGATGTTAAGCAGTGTCGATTGAGCCATTTTCTCGGCCACAGAGGGAGTTTCAGAAGAGGCGGCCATTGTTGCAGACGGAGAAGATGAACAGTGCGTGAGAGAAGAGAGTTTTTCTTGCCAGAGAATTCGAGTGCTTTGAAAGTGGTAGGTGATAATCAAGCATCGAATTTCCTTTTATACGGTGTGACATGAGAGATAAATCCGGTGCTTGGCGCTCCCACGTCCCTGAAAAGGTGCCTTGAAAGTCGTGACAGCTAAACGTGTGTCAGGCGGCGTAATTGACAGCGTGATGTCAAGAACGGTTTGAATGTTTCACGCGACCAATTTGAAATCTTATCCCATAAAATTCGCCATTTCAATTCTGCTTGTTCACAACTGTTCGCCAATACTTGTTCTCCGAATCTGAAAGTAACCATTCGGAATAATTGAAACAAGACTTTTGGAAAAACTCAAAGATTTTCGTGCAAGAGTGTGCCAAATATAAAGAAATAAATCAAAATAAATATGTGGGATTCTAGTGATGTCACTATGGACATAAAGCAGATGGATCCTGGGCAACAATCTTTTCCTTCGGAGTCAAGAGAGACTCAGAAGTGCTTATGTGGAATCCCGTTGAATTACGATCATTTGTTTGTTGAGAAACAGTGAAAGGCTTCTTATTTAGGCTTAAGGGTGACTTTGTCTTCAACCAAACTCTGAAACTCAACATAAGTCTGAACGTTCGGAAGAAGTACTTTTCTGACCATTGTAGCCATAAAAACAAGTATGCTTTGGAATCATTTCAGTGGCTGGACAATTTGGAAATCTCAAGTAAAAAATAAAAACTGGATCTCATGGGTAGAAATGTCTTAGGTCAAGAACATCTCATTAAGATCTCGCAAAAATAAAAATAATGATATTTTTTGGTACAAACCACGAAGGTTGTTACTCGTCAATTCCATGGTGAATAATCTAGAACATATTATTTGTTCACCGTCAATTCAAAAATAGGTTTCGGATTTTGGGTTTCACTCAATTCGTGGTGATAACGAATTCGAGATCATAAACACAGATGTTGTGTAACCATAAACCTCAGTGATAATTGTTGAGAGTCTCGAGGGTTACGTTTATGAAAGTGAAAATGATGGAGAAGTGTTTGAGGTGAAGCCAAAGATGAATTGTACCTCTATTATTACGAATGACCAAACAATCAACTCTTAACTCATTTGAGAAGAGTAAGGTAGCTCAATGACTTATGCGAATGAATAGCCTATTTGGGAAGAAACGATTTGTTTTATCGATTCGTTAAGGCTTCGAACATAGAGTCTCAGAGGCTTTGGACAACATGCAACAACATGCTTTTAGGGACACTTAACTAGTGCAAAGATTCAAAATTTTATACCTGTCCCATTCTTCAGAATTGAGATCATAAAGAGTACGTACCTTCAATCCTTCTCAAATGTCTAATATTTTTGGTCTTTTAAATTTTATTATGAAAGGAAATAAAAACGAAAATAAAGAAAATGTTTTTAATTTTTAAATTTTCTGAAAAATAAATAAAACAGAAAGAAAGAAAATATTTTTGTATTTTTGATTTTCTGAAAAAGAATTAAAAACAGAAAGAATAAAATCAAAATGAATAGTAACAAACAAAATATACAAATGATACATGAAGCTCCGAACCTCCGAATGAACAGTGGACTTCGAGTCGCTCCGAGGGCTCGGACCCATTCGCAGTGTGAACAGTAGACTCCGAATTTAGGGTTTGAGCTCTGGCTGAATACGCCCTGCGTACTCCTATCTACACCCCACGTAGTTCATAGAATGCCAACCAACTTTTCCCTTCTACACAGCGCGTAGATGTTATCTATGCCCTGCGTAAATCAAAACTCAATATTTACACTTAATACTTATAGAAAAGAATTACCTGCAAGGACCGGACGTTTAAAAAGTGTAGGTTTTTTAATAAAAAATAATCATTATATCTCTATATCTATATGAGAGTTTTGTTCGATTGTTGTTTGATTATTTTCGGTTGAAAATATATAAAACTCATACAATCATTAAAAAGTTCATAATAAATTTTTTAAAAAGGTTTTTTCAATTGTAAAACTACTAAAAAACAATATTATAAATACTTGTATCCTAAGGAAATTTAATGCATTTTAAATGACTTTGTCACTCTTTATTAAATTACGGCATTCCTACTAATCGAATCTGAACCCCACAGGCCCACACCACACCCGCTCTAAACTTAATGATTAGTTTGCCGGAAATTCATCCTTTAAAACAGCTGTCGTTGCCCACATCTGTCGTCAATTCTTTGGGTTTGGGACGATACCCAAAAATCCTCTTTTTATCACACCTACTTCCTCTTATCGTAACTTCGAATCGCGAATCAAAAATATCTGCTTCATACAAGTCTCTCTTCTAAAGGAATTCAGGTATGTCGCCGTCTTATTGTGTCTCTAATCGTTTATGAATGTTGAATTGTTCATCTTCTTGTTTATAGATCGATCATTTCGGTTCTGTTATAGATTCGCTTTTTATTCCTTAGAATCATAGACTCGTTTTATATCATTACTTTCAACGGCTATCATTGTTCATCTTCATAAACTGAGATCTATAATTGAAAGTTTGAGTCGGGTTTTTTTTCCTTTTCTTTTCTTTTAGAAAATACCATAGTGTTTCCTGTTTACTCAACATGATCCAGAGAACGAATAATTCACAATCCCGACTGAGAAAATCTCAGATTTTTAGGGTTCGTAATTGCGTTTTCCTGTATCTAGTGAGTGTTTGGATGTTCGAATTTGAAGTAATTACTGTGAATTTAAGAACAAAAATCAGAATAATACAACCCCATAAAGTGATTGATTGAATAGTTTTGACTTTTGAGTAGAGATCCGTTGTTTCTTATGTCGGGAACTTTGTTTACATCCAACATGACGAACAATTCAAGGCGTCTTCTTTGTTTATATATGTATCAGTAATTCAGCATCATAGTCTCTAACGATTCCTTCAATGTTGTACAGCGTTAATGGCCTTAGAAGAAACACCATTTGATTCTCCAGGAAACGTGTCACTAAACAAGAACTCAAAACCAGTTTCTGAAAACTCAACAGGATTTTGCGAATGCAATATATGTTTAGATTCTGCAAGAGACCCTGTGGTTACCCTATGTGGCCACCTCTACTGTTGGCCTTGTATTTACAAATGGCTCCATGTCCAAGCAACCTCCACTCTTGAATCCGATAAACAACCCAAATGCCCTGTTTGTAAAGCTCACATCTCCAACTCATCTTTAGTTCCACTCTACGGACGTGGCAATTCCAATCCCAATCCCAATTCCAATTCCAATTCCGATTCCGATTCACCATCATCGGAATCGGAATCGAAAAGCGAACAACAATCGGAGTTAGTCATACCTAGTAGACCATCAGCACCTGGCGGGGCAATTTTGCATCTGAATCAACAGATCAATCCCCATCCGGTGCCTTTTCAGTCACAGTCACAGTTTCAGCCTCAGCAGCATATTGTGAATCACCCACATCCGTTTGGAGGGTATACTTTTGGGCCATCTAATTTTAATGGGCCAATGACGCCCACTACTGGCTTTTCAAACCCATTTGTGGGAATGGTTGGGGAGATGGTTTGTGCGATGATATTCCGTAGTTCTGATTCCGGGTTTTTGGCGGCTTATCCATACGGGTCGTACCAGAATCCGTATCCGGCTTCAGGTACCACAAGTCCACGGGTGAGAAGGCAAGTAATGCAGGTGGAGAAATCTTTGAACCGATTAACTATCTTTTTCTTTTGTTGTTTCATGTTGTGTCTTTTCTTGTTTTGAGTTTTTTCATCCTACGTGTGTGTTTGTGTGTATAGGTTGCATTTAGTGGGTTTATGAAGAAATATATTTATATATTTTTGTCGATATACAGAATTTACACTATATTGTGATCATTGTTATTTGATGCCATACATTGATACAAGCCTTTTCCAGTTTGTGAACATGCTTTGGGTGTTAAGAATCTTCAAAACTAAGACATTGGCTAAGAAGAAAACATATAATACCATTGTGAAGTGAATTTAAAATTAAGTTGACGTTTGAAATTTCCTATTTAAAACAATTTATGTTTTTTTAAAGCGGTTATCTTCATTCTTAATAAAAACCTCTCCTATGTCAATCTTTAAAAACAACTTTCTGCCACGTGTCATGATTAAAGAGCTCTTCAATGTTTTTTTTCCCGCATCCCTTTTATGTGAAAAATTTAAAATCAATTTTTAAAGAATTACGGAATTCAAGCAAGTAATTTGAAAACCAAATCCCTAAATCTTAGGCCAATTTGAAAAGAAAGTTCTACACACAAATAAGAGTTTCGAACTTTATGCGAGAATCACCTCCTAAATTACCAATATTTTCGTCCTGATTACAAAGAACGACAACGATGAATGTAATCTCACGAAATCAACTCCCAAATCCTTCTCTCTCCTCTGAAACCTTAAATTATTGCTTCCTAATCTTCAAGCCCCATTCTCTCCAACAAAAGTTGAAACTTTTGAACAAAAAACAAAAAAAGGGTAGACGATTTATATCTGATGATTTGCAACAAGGAAGAGGCAAGTGGAAGGAGAACGGACAATTACAAGAACCTTCTTACACATTTGCTCTTCTTCTCCAAGGTTGTAGACACTGTTCGATTCTTCGAGCACATCGTCTTAAACTCTTAATCCTTTGATTCATCGATAGATTGTTGAACATTCTTCCACGAAAATCGACGATTCCTCAACTTCTTCAAATATTCAAGTAAGATTTTCTTTTCTCGAGGTCTGATATCGATTTTGAGTTTTGTTTGATGTCGATTTCAGGTTTTGTTAACGAAGGAACAAAACACCTTTATTTGCTATGATTTTATGACTTCAGGCTTGATTTTCATTTATTACGCCTTTGATTTTAGGAGCCAATAGGGTTTTGTTCAATCTCTGCAGTGATTTCCGATTTTAGGTTTTTTATTTGATGATTTTAAAGCTATGTTGAAATTATACCTCCATGATTGTTGCTCACTATGGATTCATACATGTGTTGGGGATTCAACTTCCAAGAATTTGCAAATGGAAGCCACTGGAGAAGCTAATATCGGTAGCTATAGATTCATACATGTGCACTTCCTCCAGATTCCATACAAAAAGCCTTCCTGAAGGCGGCCACCACTGTCCGCTCACATATTTTCCACAATTCCGATGATGAATCAGAAGGAGATTGCATCAATGATCCATGGCCTGGAAACGAATCTGAAGGTGATAGACTCATTGGAATCACAACCGAGGCTGATCCTCCGAGCGCTTGTGCTCTAAAGAAAGGCAGTGAGTTGCCGGAGGTGATAGGAGATGAGGTTGTTACCGCCGGTAGGGAGGGTATACCAGATCAAAGCAATATATTTTACTTTGTAATTTGCACTTCAGTCCCTGCAACTGTCATTGGTATCCTAGACAAGGTCCCAAGTCCTATATGGAAGCTGCGGTAACAAACATATATCTTCTTTAATCGTAGAATTTGCATTGTACTTTTGTTTATTTGTTTATTAAACTTATGATAGTTTTTTATTTAAAAGAGATCCCGGAGGTGTGGATGAGGTTATTTATTCAAAAATTAATAAACAAATATACTATTTTTTCCATTTGGAGTCTGTGATTAAGTCTAATGAGTATTCAATCTCTCATCAGTAAAATAATTATCGAACTTTAAACAACAATGGATTGTCTTGGGAAACCCATTGCTACAAATTCTAGAGTAAGCATGATCAATATTTTCAAGGTTAGTCTTTTTGGTGTGAAGTGGTAACTCTATGAATCTTTTGCAGGGTAAATTATAGTATTGTAATTTAGTGTTTTTTTTAATTACCGGGAGTCTTTGTATTTTGATAAAACTACCCAATTATAGCAATGAAAATTACTATATTTTGATGGTGTTGCTATACTTGGTAAAATTTTAAAGTACAATGTTTTAATATGATGAAATAAAAAATAGAATGTTGTAATAAACAAATTGCAAGAGATACCAACATCCTTATATTTATTTATATGTTACAGCATCCTAATTTTGTTTTTGTTTTTCATATTTTAACATTGTACTTTTGGGGTTTTTCTTATTTAGGCATTTTGTCTTCAAACATTCAAGTATAGCATTGTACTTTTAAATAATGTGTAAACAATTTTGTATGTGCTATGTTGTAATTGGTAGAATTTTTTGTGTCTAATATGTTAATAGTTGATAAGGAAAAAAAATAATTGCATGATTTAATACTGCAATAAACAATATTTCATGCATTTACCCTGTTTAAGAATCAAATGAATATATGGCACTGTTGTTTTGTTATAATATCCTTCTTTTAATTTTGAAAAGTACGATGTTATAGTCGTAAAAAAAATATAAATAAATACTATGACAAAACAAAAAATAGCAAGGTACTTATGTTTAATTGTTTACTATAACATCTTACTCTCGTTTTCTTTTTCTTTTTCAATATATAACACATCTATAAATTACTTTTATTTTATGTTTCTTAAAAATATAATAGTAATGTCACTACTTTTATTTTATGTTTCTTAAAAATATAATAGTAATGTCACTTACTATTTACTATATATATTATTTTTATTTGCTAAACTGTGTAGTACACGGGTTATAACCTAGTTATCTTATGTAGTACTAGTTTAAGAAAAGTGTTTGGATTAATTTATACTTAAAATACAATTTGTTAGTAAATTAGTTTTTAGTGTTTGATAAATTTTGATTATACATTTAATGATGTAAAAAGATCAAGAACAACATGAGTAAAATGGTAAATTAGTGCGCGCCTCACTATTATAAAAAAGACAACGTTGCTATCCATAATTGTTTTTTTGAGGTTGAACTTACATGGGTAAATAGATAAATTGGTTTCTATCTATAATAAACACCTTAGGTTAGAGTGATGTAACCTATCATACGAATACTAACATTATTTAAATTAAAATTTAACAACAAAACAAGAAAAAAGAAAAGACAAATATAACAAATATCCTTGATTGTTTGTCAAAATTGACAAAATTTTACACTTTACTCAAAACAGTCACCATTGTCGCAATTACCCATTGCGTAATGCACTATTTGTATGTTTAACAGAGTTCATATTGTGAAAAAAAAAATTAGGTAAGATATATTACAAAAAAATATGGTGTAAAAAATCATCAAATATGGCGACTGATTTTGCACATATCTCAAATATATGGTTATTTGTAGAATTATGTTAATTTTTGACTATTTTTTTGTATAACAATTAAGAAAAAACCCGCTATATTTAACTATATATATTTTTTTTTCATGAAACAATTTGTAAAGCATACTACATTTTTTTACTGTTTATCCTCCTACCCATATCAAATTGTGACAAGTGTCAATTTTTGATAAAATTAATACTAAATTATGACACTTGCATTATTTCAC
The DNA here is from genome assembly GCF_052849685.1 of Lactuca virosa. NCBI lineage: Eukaryota > Viridiplantae > Streptophyta > Magnoliopsida > Asterales > Asteraceae > Lactuca > Lactuca virosa. The sequence continues at coordinate 204,301,214 of NC_136434.1, forward strand.
ATAAATAAGAGGATAAATAAAAATAAAAATAAGATATTTAATTTCTCATTATTTGTGTAATGTTTCAACATTTGTATAGCGTTATAGCGTTAGAACAAAACAAAACCTGAACTACTATTTAATAAAGGTATTTAGTTAAGTTTGTCACATGGATCCGCATTAGAAATAATTCACCGCTATGTCCCCACTAAAGTCAAAAATTACATATTTTTACAAAAACATAACGAAAGGACAAAAAATTTGACGAAAATATAACAAAACTGAAAGTTAAGTAGTCAAATTTCTTAAAAGATATCTAAAATAGCTTGATGGAACAATTATAAAACATGACATTCACTTTATACAATATTTATTGAAAAAATATATATAATAATATAAAATTGAACCCATATATATAAAAAATCTTGACAAATATAAAAAATAAAGCTTTTTTTTTCTTACTCTTCTTCCGTTGGCATTATTCGCCATACATTTCTTCCCATGCTGTCCTTTTAAAAGAAAACTCATCCATAAATTCCATATCTTTTGTTCGAATCACCTTATAAATCAAAATACAACAATATCAAATGAATGCATGTATATATAACTTAAACCAAATAAAGCAAAAAGTTAAAATTAAATGAACAAAAAATAAGTATTAAAAACTCTTATGTTCTATGTTAGAGTACACCGATTTATTTTGGGAGATTATTGATGTTATGGGAGATTATAGATGGAGTAATTACTAATTAGTGATGTTTGATATGTTCTGTGTTATAATTGTCTTTGGCAATTGTTTTAAGATAGAAGTATTCATCAGCCATTTAAAAAAAGATAGGAAGAGGCGATAACTCTAAGATTTAAGTGCAGGCTAAGGAGAAATAGAGAGGAACGGATCAACGAATAAAGAAAATAATTAATGAGAATTAATTAATTTTAATAATTAGTCTCATTTGACTTGGTCAATAACATGGTTTTTTTTGTTGTTCCATCCGTACCAAACAAACTCCCTTTGAAAAACCTTGTTATGTAGGCTCTAGAGAGAGATAAATGGAGCCCTAGCTCTTATAGTTGGTTTTAGTAACGGTTCTTAGAAAATAAACATCGGCTTCAGTTCATATATAATATTACAAGAACCCTTTTGAATTTTCATTGACGTATGTCCATCTAGTCTCTTGGAAAAGCAAAAGACAACCAGACAAGCATTATATCCCATGAGAGGACCAAACACATTGAAGTTGATTACAAACCCTCTGTCAATCCACTCAATGACACCAAGCCATAACAAGTTGAGCACGATTAACATATTTGTTTCAGTGTTAGGTACGTTGTCCATATGATTTTGAGTTTCTTGATTTGATTTCCTTAATTTTCTAGCACTTTTGTATATAAATTGAGGTTGTTACGTCAGACAAAACAGTCTACCAAAAATTACAGTATAAATGAAACTGCAGTGTGCAGCATTATGGACAATCTGTAAACAAAGCAACCTTGTTAGTTTTTACTGTTAGAAAGTTGTTATAGACATTTTTAGCTGGCAGTTAGATAGAAGGCCATTTTCGTCCTTCTTATATTATGAGTTAGTTAGTTCGTTTGTTCTTCTCTTTCTGTATATATGTATGTATTCATCATCATTATTGAATACAAGTTTCTGAATCAATTTCAAACAAAACTTTTTCATTCTCTCAAAATCAACATGGTATCAGATTAGTTTTCGATCCTGTATTTTTCATGGCTAATCCAATTGATTCTACTGGATCTACTGCCATTGATCCATCCAATCCTTTTTTCATTGCTCCATCTGATAATCCGAGTTCTATTCTCATTACAAATCCTTTTAATGGAGTTGGTTTTGCATCTTGGAAACGATCAATGCTCATATCGTTAGCTGCCAAGAACAAGTTAGGTTTTGTTGATGGATCATCTGAACCAACAATAACCTCATCTTCGTATTCTGCCTGGTTTCGAGCCAATTCTATGGTGATAAATTGGATTTTGAATTCCCTATCCAAAAATATTGCCGATAGTGTGTTATTCTTGACTACTGCTCGAGAAATTTGGATTCAATTGAATCAAAGGTTCGAACAACCAGATAGAGCATTGATTTACCAAATTCAGCAACAACTATATTTAACTTCTCAAGGTTTAGACGATTTCACCACTTCACCAAATTAACACGAATTTGGGATGAATCGCGTCTCGTTCAAGCAATTCCTCCATGTTCTTGTGAAGCTGCATCTAAGATCCACAAGTTTTTCAAGGAACAACGCCTCATACAACTTCTTATGGGCCTTGATGATTCTCACAAAGTAGTGCATGGTCAGATTCTCATGACTAAACCTCTTCCATCTGTATCCACTGCATATTCCTTGATTCTTCAAGAAGAACGTCCACGTGGTATCTACTCCACTTAATACTGACATAATTGCCATGAATGCTTCTGTTGATAATAGTTCTATGTCCAAGAAATTGTTGGTTTGCAATCATTGTGAAAAGCCTGGTCACACCAAATCACAATGTTATCGTCTACATGGATTCCCTGCAAATTTCAAATTCACCAAATCTAAGCGTGAAGAACCAAAATCTACTGTTCAGAATGTTGTTGTTGATTCCAATTCTGGTATTTCACAAGAACAATTTCAATAGTTAATGATGCTTCTTCAAAACAACAATATAAACTCACCATCATCTAGTTTTTCTGCTCAAACTTCTCTTATGGATCTATCCATGGAATCTGAAGGTACTTTCTCTTTCAAAAAGTTTGCTGCTAATGTGTACAAATCATCATCTCTTTTACAACCATTCTATTCTTGGATTGTTGATACCGGGGCAACAGATCATATGTGTTCCAATAAGACATTGTTTCTTTCTCTATTCAAATTACCTCATCCTCATTTCATTGGTGTATCGAATGGTACTAATGCATGTGTCTCTTTTACTGGTAATGTCAAATTACATGATTCCTTAATTCTTCAAGGAGTCTTGTATGTTCCCAATTTCAAATACAATCTTGTTTCTATTTTCAAATTGAACTCTCAACTCAAATCTTTTGTCATATTCACTGATCAAAATTGTCTATTGCAGAACCCTTTGTCAAGGAATAAACTCTCTCTTAGTCTCTTTGGCAATAAGGTCAATGATCTTTACATTTTTTATCATCGAACCATTTGTAATTCATTGTCTTTCAGTTTTTCTGTATAGAATCTCTTTTGTAATTCTGCAACTGTTGTTACAAAACCTTCTAATACTTTGTTATGGCACAAACGATTGAGACACATTTCTATTAGCAAGTTGAATCATCTTTCTATTCCTGGTTATAAATCTCATGATGATGATGTTGATTCATGTATGATCCGTTTTAAAGCTAAACATCATAAATTGCCATTTCCAACTAGCTTATCTCAATCTCAAGCTATTTTTGATCTCATTCATGTGGATGTTTGGGGTCCGTACAAGTATATATCTCATGATGGGTTCAAATTCTTTGTTACTATAGTTGATGACTATAGTAAACACACATGGGTACATATGATTACACACAAAGGGTATGCAATGGGAGTTATCAAACAATTTGTTGTTTTTGTTCAAACTCAGTTCAACAAAACCATTAAAGTTGTTCGCACAGATAATGCTTATGAACTTGGATGTAGTAATGAAGGCATAGAGTTCTATAGCAAAATGGGAATTTTACATCAAAAATCTACTCCTTTTACCCCTCAACAAAATGGAATTGTCGAACGAAAACATCGACATATACTTGAAGTTGCATGAGCTTTACTATAATAAGCTGGTCTTGGGTTTTCTTATTGGTCTGAATGCATCTGGACAGCTATTCATCTCATTAATTGGATGCCTTCAGCTTCTCTTAAGTTCAAAAGTCCTTTTGAACTTCTTTATCAAAAGCAACCAGATTTGGCACAGTTAAATGCATATGGGTGTTTGTGTTTCATCACTACTTCTATAGTGGGTCGTGATAAGTTCATGTCAAGAGCTCATCCTTGTGTATTGATTGGTTATCCCATTAGAAAGAAGGCATTTAAGGTTCTTAATCTTACCACTAAATTCATTTATATCGCAAGGGATATTAAGTTCTTTGAAAATATTTTTCCCTTACATGCTATATCCAACACTATGTCACAAAACCCACATTCTTTTCTTCCTACAAACTCCAGTGATACACTTATTGCACCTTCACCATCTTCAATTTCTGTTCCTACTGAGACTGTTTCTGATTCTCAGACTCAACCTCCTAACATTTCTAGAAGAACATCTTCTAGAACACATAACCCACTTACACATTTACGAGATTACATATGCAACAATATTGTTGATTCTTCACACATATGTTGTCATACTGTTACAAACATGTGTAATCTTGATTCTCAAGTTCCTGTTCTCTATCCCACTTCTACTTTTGCTTTCAATGTTTCTAAACATGAAATTGAGCCTCTTTTTATGATCAAGCTAAAGGGAATCCTCATTGGGAACTTGCTATTCAACAAGAACTTGAAGCTTTACAAACCAATCATACTTGGGATATTGTTTCCTTACCAAAGGGCAAAAAGCCAATATCATGTCGATGGGTATACAAACTTAAGAATAAAATTGATGGGTCTATTAATCGATACAAAGCACAGTTGGTAGCCAAAGGTTTCACTAAAAAAGAAGGTATTGACTACCATGAAACCTTCTATTCGGTAGTCAAATTCAATACCATTTGATGTCTAGTCTCTTTGGTTGTTAAAAAAGATTGGAAGATTCAACAACTCGACATCAATAATGCATTCCTCCATGGTGATCTTCATGAAGATGTTTATATGAAATTACCACGAGGCTATTCTACTACTTCCAATCATCTTGTTTGCAAACTTAAGAAGTCGTTATATGGTTTAAAGCAAGATTTACGGCAATGACATGCAAAATTGTCCCATTTTTTGCATCAAAAATGATATACTCCTTCTCTACATGATTATTCTCTATTCATTAAGAAGACTGCTACTTCAATTGTTATATTAGCAGTATACATGGATGATATTCTACTAACAACTAACATGTGATGATCAAGATGAAATTTCTTCATTAAAAATGACTCTTGATAGTCAATTTCATATTAAAGACTTGGGGGAAGTCAATTATTTTCTTGGTCTTCAATTTGACAAGGTGGCCGAAGGATTAGTTGTTCATCAACACAAGTTTGCTCAAGAGTTATTTGCACTCTATTCTGTGGAAGATGATGTTACGGTTTCCACTCCATTGCCTCACAATCTTAAGCTCTTACCGCTTATGGACAATCCTCTCAATGATCCTACAATGTACAAACAACTAATTGGCAAATTAAATTTCTTAGTTCACACTCGACTAGACATAACCTTCACTGTACAACATTTGAGCCAGTTTAACAAAACTCATTGTCAACAACATTATGATGCTGCTTTACACGTATTGAAATACATCAAAGGCACCGTTAATCAAGGTTTATTTTTTAATAAATCCTCCAATTTCAACATTGAGGCTTATTGTGATTCAGATTGGGTAGCATGCCCAATCACACGAAGGTCAGTAAGTGGTTATTTCATTGTGTTTGGGGGAAGTCTAATCTCTTGGAAGTCCAAAAAGCAGGTTACAGTCTCTCTTTTTCAGCCGAGGAAGAATATCGTTCAATAAGGCGAGTGTGTGTTGAGTTGGCATGGTTGTCTAGACTTATACATGAATTTCAAGTGCCTAACATCACCCCGACACCCTTGAAGTGTGATAACATGGATGCCATATACATTGCCACAAACCCCGTTTTTTCATGAAAGGACTAAACACATCGAACTCGACTGTCATTTTGTTTGCCAAAAACTTCAAGAAGGACTTATCTCTATCACATGTTCCAACCACTTCACAACATGCTGATGTTTTTACCAAGAATCTACCATCTTCAAAGCATCAAGAAGCTATTTCCAAGCTGCATGTAGTTCCCTACCCTCCAGCTTGAAGGGGGTGTTAGTTTTTACTATTAGATAATTGTTATAGACAATTTTAGATGGTAGTTAGATAGAAGGGTATTTTCGTCCTTCTTATATTATGAGTTAGTTAGTTCGTTTGTTCTTCTCTTTCTGTATATGTATGTATTCATCATCATTATTGAATACAAGTTTCTAAATCAATTTCAAACAAAACTTTTTCATTCTCTCAAAATCAACAAACCTCGGATGAATAAAGGAAAGATAACGATAGGAGATTACTGGGTGCAAAAGGCCTTTCTATTAATAAGCAAAAGAACGTACTCAATTGAACTTAAAAACAATTAGAATCCTAATTGAACTCTATATGCTTACTTTTCCATGGAACACCGGGTTCTTAAAAAATTCTATAAATGGCTTGTTATCTAGGTAAAGAGTATTAAATCTTCAACCAACCGACGAATCCATATTGCTTGACATGTGGCAACCATTCACTCAGTTTCACAAGGAAAGAGTGCAACACATCTTTGCTTTTGTGATGACCAGGTCACCAAATTATCATTCACATAAAACACCATTCCTCCTATATTTCTCTTATCAGCTAAATCTCTAGCAGGATCACTATCCAAGTAACTTGAAGCTTCAACTTTCTTGACTTCTCTAGGCCAAAATCAATGGTGCCTTTTACATACCTTAAAATTCGCTTTAATTCCTGTTGGTCTTTCCACGAATCAACTCACCACCCCAACAACATATGCGATGTCAGGTCGAGTTAAATATCTCAATCCAACAACAATGCTTCTAAACTTGGTAGGGTCAACTGGTGTTCCTTGCTCATCTTTGGTCAGCTCAATCATTGGTTCCATTAGATCAGTCATGCCTGCTTCTTTAGTAAAAAATTTTAGTAAGCACTTTGCTTCAAGCTAATACCATCTCCTTATTGTCTTACTTCAATATCCAAGTAGAATGACAAAAGACCAAGATCACTTATCTCAAACTTTTTACTCATTTGTTGCTTAAAAATACTTGATTCAGCCTTGTAATCACCTATTACAATGAGATCATCCACGTAGATCCTAATTATCAAAACTCGCATACTCTTGAGGGCATCTAAAAAATTTTAGACCTTTTTGGCATTTTTCAAGACAAGAATTCCAAGCTCTAGGAGCTTGATGAATGCTATAAGTGTGTGCCTTGGACAGCTTGTACACACCTTGCCTGGATTATTTTGTTAATTTGTTATATATATATATATATATATATATATATATATATATATATATTATGATTTTGACTTTTTACTTAATATTAAATCTAATAAATTAAATTTAACTGTTATGACAGTTAATTTCGATTTAGCAGTTTTTGGAGGGAAATGCAGTTTTTAACTGCCAATGACAACCTATATATATGGATCACCAAACACAGATTTCAAGAGTTGGAGAAATCACATTCTTCTTAAATTCTTATTCTTCATTCATAATGGGAACATAGAGGATTTCGTCAGAATCAAGATTCTTTCTTTCCTGATTGTTGTATCCTCTGGATAGATCCCTACCAGGGAATTTTCTGTCTTAGGACACTGCAAAAACAGACCTCAATCTATACAAATTCGTGATTGTATTTTCTGTGTTATCAACATTCAAGTATGTTTTCTGTAAACTAGTTCTTGTATATTACATTCAATTGAATTTCGTTTGTAGTATTTCTATTATTTTGTTGATTGTATACTTCTGTCATAACATATATTGCTTTACATATTCCTTCGGTCGTGTTACATACACTTCTTCTTCCAACACACCATTCAAAAACGCTGACTTTACATCAAGATGATGTACCGACCAACCATTCTTCTCAAAGAGAGAAGAGAGAGAGAGAGAGAGTATAATTCTAATTGTATGCAAGCAACATGTGCATTCCTCAAATTCTATATCAGGTTTTTTGACATACCCCTTCGCAACAAGTCTTGCTTTTTACTTTAGCATTTTACCCACTGAATTTTTTTTTCAGCTTATAAACTCGTCTTAGTATAGTTAGCTTTCGATTTGGAGGTAGCTTGACAAGTTTCCAGGCTTGGTTTCTTTCAATCACATCAAATTCTTCTTCCATTGCTTTTACACAATCTTTGTTTGGGTTTGTCATTACTTTTCATAACGAGCAACTCATTGAATAGTAGTTCATTAGTTTCCTCATAAATATTACCTAAAGCCGTGAAGGTGTGGGAGGTGAAATCGGTCCACGTAAATAATCATGCACGAGTTCTAACACATAAGTTATAATCTGGTTGTCACTCTAAAACTTGCTTGTAAATGATAGGATTTAATTGCTTGCTTACTAACCAGACAACATATACACAACATATACAGACATCTATGGGTTGTTCAATGTTGGGTAATCGAGTATTAATTCTTTCTTTGACAGGTGTTTTAGGGATGGAAATTTTACATGGCCTAGCCGAGCATGCCATAGCCATGGCGGTTGTTTAGCTTTTCCGATCAAACATCGTGAAACATCTTCATTCAACAAGATTTAATAAAGGAGATTTGAGGAGCAATTTACCTTCATTAAAAGTCTTTCATTCTTGTCGTGAACTCAAAGAAATGACCCATGTATGACAATTTTATCATCGTATTCAACAAGTTGTCCTAAACTTATGATGTTACTATATAAACTAGGTATGTAGTATACCTCATATAGCATGTGTTTTCCCCTATTTTTGCACCAGATAACTCGACCCTTTTCCTTCTATACGAACTTTTGAGCCGTTACCAAAATTCACTTCAATCAAGTTTGAGAAATTTCTCATTATCATGTGATTACTAGCGCCATTATCCAAGTACCATATTTTCGAGTTGTTTCATCACATGTAGTTCTTAGTTTTGGCCTTACTCTTTTCTCGCTCAAGTAAACTTCTCCATGAATGTTACAAGTGTTGCTTGTTGCTAGCAACAAGGTTGGTTCATCAGTGTTTTTTGGCCTCGAGCCAAATTTGCTTCTTGGTTTCTCTCACATTGTGGATTTTTACATTCAGCGACATAATGACCAAAACTTTGACAATTGTAACATTAGACCTTGCTTTTGTTTTGATTTGATGATGAACCTTGACCACCTTCCTGGTGTTGGTGGAACCAGCACCACGACAACCACCCTGTTAGAACTATTGTCGCTTCTTCCACGACCATAAGAGTTGTTCCCTCCGGAACAAGTGTTACCTTGCGTTTCTCGTCCATTCTTCTTTGACCTTTTGAGCCACTCTTGATGAGTTAATAACAACTTTTTCTCGGTGTTGTCAATAGCGACCATAGTGATCGCTATAGCGAATAGCGAGGCGAGGCGATGTAGTGTTACTATAGGGTTCATAGCAACTGAATAACGACATAGCGACCTTTTTAATATATATATATATATATATATATATATATATATATTAAATCTGGTATAAGTAGACCCTTTTTAGGGTTTTTAGTTGACTAAGTCAAAGAGAGCATCGGCTATCTAAAATTAACACTTGTTTTTTTTTTTGTTTTTTTTTTTGGTAATATGCGTGTTTTAGAACTTACTTTATAATTGCTAATTAGGTGAAGATAAAAGTAATATTAATTTTCAATAGAAATTCGCTAAAAATGAAATAGCCGTCGCTATTTCATCGCTATCGCTACATAGAATATAGGTAGTTTGTCGCTATTATCTCGCTATCACTATCAATAAAACTGCTTTTTCTCATCAACTTTGGTTTGACCACACCCTTTCATCATGAGCTTTAATCTCCCAATAACCTTCTCGGCAGTCATCGTTTCAAGATCTGCGAATTGCTGGATTGTTAAAGCAATTTGCACGAACTTACCTGATACAACATCAAGTAACTTTTTCACAACATATTATTCGTCCATGGTATCTCCCAAGGATCAGATGCTACTGATCACCACGTTATTAACCTTCATGGCAAAATCATCTATAGTCTCCGATTCCTTTGTATGTAGGATATCACATTCTGCCTTTATCTGCCTTTAGGGTTTGGACCTTTATAGTCCTTACCCTGCACCCATGTACATCACCATCAACATTTCCCATGCTTCCATTGTCGTTCTCTTCTTCACAATTGACTACAAGCCTTTCGGGATTCCTTGATAGATGGCGGCTAGAGCCTTCTTGTCTTTCTTCACAAACTTCTTGAGCCTTCATAAAGACCTTCACCTTTATGGCCCATGCTGCATAATTGCTCTTGGATAACATATGGTAATGCATCTTTACATAATTAGAATCCTAATTGAACTCTAAAAACATGTACGGAATGAACTTACAAACTAAGGAAAGGAAACTTTCCTATGTTTGCTTCTGATGCGAAATATTCAACACAATCATCTAAGGAAATAAGGACCAATAAGAAGTTGGCTACCAAATACATCCTTCCTTTCATGTAAGCACTTTGGCCTTCATCCCTCGTTGGTGGAAGTTTTTTACACTAATGCCTAATCATTTAATTAACAAACCGAAAGAAGACCTATAATTGCTACGGAAGTAACGAAGCAACAGCAACAGCAACACTCTAGGCTTTTGTGGTTTAGGGAATTATAAGTGATAATGGGTAATAACTGGTGGCCTAAATCATGTCCCAAATATATCCAACAATTTCCAATGCAGACTACGTAGAAAACCCATAGTGAACAAATTGTATTATCAGTTCAAATTTTGGATTTAGTTTTTTTGGTTGAATTCAAATGCATATATTAGTTTCATTGTGGATTGAAGTTACATTCTTGAGTTCTTATATAAAACTAAATGTGATAGAGAGGTTGAAATTACAAATGGATTGTGGAAGGAGATGGAAATGTACCAAAAAGAAAGGTAATTTATGCCAAAAAGAACGAGTAAAGAATATACTTACTTCCATATTGGGAAAATCGTAGGGTCTAAAAGTTTCCAGCTCCATAAATGACACGTCTAAGTACTGTGTCTGACGATATTTTCTCCATCCTTTTAACCCTATATATATGACAGAGTATGATATAACGATGTGTTAGCATTTGCAGCTTAATCTCAACTAAAAGCATCAACTCAAAGAGGAACTTACCTGTGGCGTCACCAACTAACATCTTTAACCAATCAGGGATTGTTGACTTGAAGAAATCACGGCGGCAGAGATAGTACTTTCCTGTAGTCAACTCAAATTCAGATAAATCTCCTCCAATAACTTCTTCCACTTTCGTGTAATTTTTTCCTTTTTCTAACTCTACTTCACCATCCATGTACACAAGGCTGGCACTACACCCGCTTACCATTAATCCATTCCCCACAATAACGGACACACTAACTTCATCACCAGTGTCTAACATGTTTCCAATTGGCCAATAGCTTAACCACACAGCATCTTCACCGAATCTAGGTTTGCAAGAGACCACAGGGTTGTACATCCAAGTAAGGCCCTTGGTTGTATTACTGATTTTGGTGAACAAAACCCATGTATCTTCATCATCACCTGATGGTCTATATAAGGAGGTTACATTTAATCCTTGGATTCTTCGATTCTTAGGACAACAAGGCACATGAAAGGATAAGAACGGAGATGATGACATATAATTATCGGACTTTCTAATGCTTTGATCCTGTATGTGTGGCAGAAATGTGCTCACAATACCATATTCGAACAACACCTAGACACACAAATTGCAGAATTATCCACTTATTCATATATTTGATGTGTCCTTGTGTGCTTATATATGTATGTATTTGTGTGTGTGTATATATATATATATATATATATATATATATATATATATATATATAGAGAGAGAGAGAGAGAGAGAGAGAGAGGTACCGGGGTATGCCAAATTCTATCTCTACTGATCTCATCACCCACGAGGTCCACTCGACAATCTTTATATGCTTTAATCCATTTCATATGTCCTAATTCTGCTTCATCAAGTTCTGCTATCGACACCAATTTGAAAAGGCCTTGAACTTCAGACACTTTGCTACAACCTTGATACATAAATTTCCTCAATCTAAAGCGATGTGATTCGAATGTTATCTTCTTCAGTGAAAAGCACCAATATGTATACAACTCTTCTAGCGTACTTGGGAGACTAAGGAGGGATTTAATATTTGGACAAAAAGTCAATTCGAGTACCCGGAGCGTTTTAAGATTAATGTTACTGGGAAGTTTTTTAAACATATTATTGCCTAAATTCATGTAAAATAATGGCTGGCCACTAAAAACCAATGGAACATCATTGTTGTTCCCAAGGTCGCAGTTGTTGAGAAATAAAAACTTTAACGAGTCTGGTAAGGAAAACAAGGACTGTTTTGGAATTCCTCCACCAATACATAAAGTTTTTAGCCTTTGAAGTAGATTTATGTTATTCCTGTTCGATGAAACCTTCCATAGATTCTTACACCCAGTAAAGTCCAATAGAGCAAGACTCTCAAGGCCTCCAATGGTTTCACAAACGTGAGTCAGACTGCTACAGTTCCAGAGAATCAAAGTCTCAAGATTGGGAAGCCGTGAAAGTTTGTGGATACTGACAAGTTTGCAAGACTCTTTGAGATTCAGAATCTTCAACGAATTAAGAACCTATTCCAAGAATAAAAAGCTTAATTTATCATGGTACATTCACATAAGAACCAATATACAGGTAATAAATCTTAAAGCAGGACCTAAGATATATATATATATATATATATATATATATATATATATATATATATATATATATATATATATATATGAGGGGGAAAGAGTGATGAAGCTTCAATTAAAAAGGGGGGCATGAGTTTGAAGGTAAACAATGTAAGCAAAACATAAACCGGTTAAAGGACACTAGGGTCAACATTCACATAGAAACTGTCGAAAAATGAGAAGATATAAAGTCAATAGCAACATTGAATTCCTACCATGGGAGGTTCAAACGTTTTCAAGTTTCCATAACTCATATCTATAGCCACCAAGCTCCTCATCAATAAGCCGGAGGGTATTTTGGTAAAATAACATCCATGCCAGCACAACCATCTTAATTCTGGAAAATTCTCGTAGGACCCCATGAGTTCCACATATTTGAGCCGGAGCAATTTTAGTTTATCCATCTTTGCAAACGAATCTGTTTTAGAGGTTGTTGGCTGCAAAATTAGCATCAAGTGGAAGGATTAATTAGTATACATCATATCTGACATGAAATGCTTTGAAAATTAAAGATAAATTTTTTGAATTATTTTACAGTTTGGTATGGAAATGTAGCCCTGTCAAGTGCCAGACCTTCAATTGTTTCTGATCCCTAACGAGGAAAGATATGAAAAGAGAGAAGACTGGTTAACATAGGAGGTTGTGAGAGGGGGAGTTAATTAAGTTTAACGATATACACAAATATATATACTATACCTCTCCTTTTTCCAACATACGATACGATTCATAATATTGCCACACTCTACTACGTTTTGCAGGATCTTTAGACTCTTCAAGGACTATTTTTCTTCCCATCTCTTGAACCAGTTGATGCATCATTAATTTGTTACTTGATGAGACAGTAAGAAGGCATCTGTTAACCAGGGCCCTGATCCCAGATTTTGCATGCCAGTCATGCTCCAATATCTTTACCACATAATCCTCATATTCACCAACAAAGAAAATAGCAATATGCAGAAACAACTCTTTGTTACTAGAACTCGGCAAGGAGTCGAAGCTCTTTTGTAGTATACCGTGGATTTTAAAGTCAAGATCTCCTTTCAATGAATTCAGTGAATTCAATCTACTTCTCCAAATCTCTATTAAGCTACTTCTTTCACATGGGTCTTCAGGGTTAACAAACAGAGACGAACCCAGTACTTTAAGAGCCAGTGGGTTTCCACCACAATATTGGGCTAACTGTATAGCGAGCTCCTTGAAACCTTCCATAGGAACTTTGGATCCGAAGGCATGGCAACTTAAAAGCTCTAATGCTTCATGATTATTCATCAATTCGAGTCTGTATAACAGGCATCTCCTGGATATGGGCCAAAACGATGCATGCATATCTAGACGCCTAGTTGTTACTATGATCTTGCTTTGTGTATGTAACGTACTTTTTCCAAGTAAAACATTTAACACGTCATGATCATCAATGTCATCAAGAACAATAAGCACCTTTTTTGCTTGTAAGGCCTCCTCAACCTTACGTGTACCCTCAAACACGCCTGATATTCTTTGATTCTTTCCCCCTAAAACGTCTGTGAGAAGCTGTTTCTGTAGCCCAAGCAAACCATGAGGCTGTTTGTATTGCTTTCCAATATCTTCAAGAAAACTGCTGCTTTCAAATTTTGGCTTGTGTGAGTTATAAATGAATTGGGCTAGTGTCGTCTTCCCACTGCCTCCCATGCCACAAATCGCTAGAAAATTATCACCAGATTGCTCATTTTTCAACCAGGAATCGATGCCTGTAACTCGAGTTTCTATTCCAATTAGATGTGCTGGAGTACTAACTAGTTTCAAATCTAGTTCAGAGTCGATTGCATCAACAATTTTGGTGATAGACTCTGTTTCAGGCCTGGAACAAAAGAAGAAAGAAAATGAACACGTCTGCTTCTGCTCAAAGAAAAATCTAGTTTTGAAACACATTTGATCAGTTGTGTTAATAAATAAATAAAAAAAAGTTTAAACTATAAGCATGAATAAAGAAAGCATACCCAGAAACAACAACACCGGTCAAATCAGCAACCTCTGTAAGGGCTGCCTTCCATCGATTTACATTATACTCTGTCCATTTTGACCCTTCTACTCCGTCGTCTACTTCAATCGCGAAATTATGTCTTTGGTTTCTGACATCTGAGGGTTCGACATGGTAAAAAACAGGTAAAACAAAATGATTGAAGCGCCGCCTTTGTTCAAGGATTAACACTAGCTCATCAAGGCACCATCTGGAATCCGCATAGTTCTCTGACAGTACAACCACTGAACCCTTGGATTCTTTGATTGCTCTCTCGATTTCCGGTTTGAGTTCTTGACCTCTGTTGATTTCATCATTATCTCTAAAGGTGCGAATTCCTGTTCGCTCTAAAGTCGCATGGAGATGATCGGTAAAAGAGTTGCGAGTATCTTGGCCTCTAAAGCTCAGAAAAACATCATAGAAGCTGGTATTATTTAGCAGAGGACCAGAGGATGTTGCAGACACCATTAAAATGAGCAGATGAGAGGTTGTCAAAACTCAAAAGAAAGGAGATTTGGAGGCAGAGGCATCAAAGTTAATATCTCCGACCAAGACTATCTCACATCTCAATTTTTCCATGTCGCCATGCGTCATTACAATCCCCACCCAGCAACTGGTCAACTAAAGTGTCTCGTCGTCTATATATATATATATATATATATATATATATATATATATATATATATATATATAAAAGCTTAGGCTATTAAAACTAATTATTATGTTATTGTATGCATAAATGTAAGTCAATCATTTTACCTATTTTAAGAAAGTGATTAATACATATTATTGAATTAAAAATAATTGAAAAATATCATCCAATTTAACTAGAAGGGTATTTTAGTCAATTAATACATATTTAATAAATGAAATTTGCATATTTTAAGGGATTATAGATTCTATTAATTTTAAAAATCCGATTTTTACTAATTATAAGGTTTTTAATTCGGACATTCTGACAGAATATGTTTGAGTATGTTCAAAAATAATAATATTCTAGAATAACAAATTTTCTTGATCATGACTTTAAAAATTTCTTGAAGAATAACAAATTCTCGAACCAGCAATTGAAGAATTAAAACAAAAATTACATTAATTCTTATAGAATACATGTAACAATTGTTAAGAATTACATTTATTGTTAAAGAATAAAACTAAAAAACTTTCAAATCGGGAAAAAAACATCAAAATCTAACAAATACACTAATTCATTCTAAAAGAATAATGTTGCTAAGAAACACTTTTAATTTTGTTGTCTGTTCTTCAAGCATCAACTTCTTCAAGCATCAACTTCTGTGAAAACAAATCCAATTGTAGTTTAGAATTCAATAACGCATTAGCAAATGATAAATAAAAAACTATATTCCTTTGGAAAAATAAGCGGACTTGTTAACTGCACCAAAACCAATAACCAAAAATTATAGAACATGTATAATGAATCTTAAAATACTCTTCCGGTGATTGTATTTCTTCTTCTTCACTATCACTTTCATCAAATTGTTTATTTCTAGTGACATTAAGCCTATATGGAAATGTAGGTTCAACACCCATTTCTAAAGCAATTGTTTTAGCAATATTTATGCTTAAGCAAACCCTTCATTTCTAAATTTCTTAAAAAATGTCATTACATTTTGTAATTGGTTAATAGCGGCATCAATACAAATAGATTTAGATTGCAATTTTTTACTTACCATATTAATAGCAAATAAAATTTCATACCAAATAACCATATTAAGTAAAAATTCAAAACTCTTAATAGCTTTAATCTACAAACAAAAAAAAATCAGAAACTGTGATGAAAGATTAACAAAAAAACAAATTGCTATTTGTAATTTGAAAGCAAACAGAAAGCAAAAACTTTACCTCAATAAACTTTGATTGCTAGTATGATCAGAAATCAGCTATTAACAAATTTTGGGCTGCAGACAAACAAAAATAAAAAAAATTCAACAACTTGAATAAGAAAAAAACAGCAAGTATCGTCAAAACTAAGAAAAAAAATCGGACTCACCATAATGAAATTAGACAATTAAACTTGTAGATTGCTTGGGAGTAGAAGAAATGCCTAAAATCAGATTTTTGAATCAAAAAGTTACAAAGATTAGGCTGCAAACAAACAAACATTAATTTTTATACATTTGCAATCAGTGAGCAACTACCAAACAAAGAAAGATTGAAAGAAATTTGGTATTACCTAATGCAATCGGACTCAAAATCTGTGAAATCAGAAAGAATTGATGATGAAATCGGACTCACAATCGTGTATTAGCCTTGCAATAGAGTTATAGAGTCGTGATTTCAGAAGCCTTTCAAGAATTGAAGCAAAAAATCAGAATCAGAGCAGAATTGAATCGAAGCCGTGATTTGGTGTAGTATGCAGTAGGAATGAACGATTCTGTAATAGAGGATTAATAGAGATAGAGTCGTGATTAGGTCTCCCGCTTGAAGAAGAAGAACAGTCATCGCAATGTTCAAATCAGACGCACGCTTGCGTCTCGCGAGGCGAGTCGACGTTTCAGTTTTCTATATCATGTTTATTCTCAAATTGACGCCTAGGTCTGCCGTTTCTAAGTTTTGTTGGGCTAGTTTCTACATTTGGGCTGCTAATATGGAATGAAATCTGAGTCGGAACCAATGAAATCAGGATTTGGAATAATGGTGTTTACCCGTTCGCAATTGAATGTCGATGTTGAAAGTTAAAATTGAGACTTTGCAAATCGATTCACCATTTTCGGTGGTGGGTATGAGATTTAAAGACGGACCTTGCTCCCTTAAGCTGTGCTCTGATAACACGACACATTTCTAAATTAAAGGGATATTAACTGATATTCCTAAATTAAAGGGATATTAATTGATTTATATATTTACCATAATTAATTAAATATAAAGATTATATATTTACCCTTTTGAAATGATTGGCCTACATTGATGCATACAATAACACAATAATTAGTTTAAACACCTGAACCTACCTCTCTCTCTCTTTATATATATATATATATATATATATATATATATATATATATATATATATATATATATGGACAGCTAGCTTATTGGTCCACTGCTTCCCCAGCTAAGCAAGAAGAGTCGGAAGTTAACCAACTGACTACCCTTCCTTTCCTCTGCCCGCTTGCATGCATATTGGGCACCTGAAAAGTCCATTCCCATACGTGTCAATCTGTTGTCGGTGAGCACTTTCCGGTTTCTCCACTGCCAATCAAAAAGACCGTCCATGAGTGTCAAAGAACTCTGGACTTTGAGCCTTATATATATATATATATATATATATATATATATATATATATATATATATATATATATATATATATATATATATATATATATATATATATATGATCAAATGAAAACACCTAAAAGGTTGAGAACGCAAGAACAATTCTGGACCAATCAATATATAATGGCATATTAGTAATTGTATATTTTAATTAAATTAAAATAAAAAAAATTCAATCAAATTCCCTTAAATTTAGGATCAGTTACCAAAAAAGAAAAAAAAATATTCGATTTTTTATTTTTCTTATTAATGGAATATAAAAACATTTTTACCAAAAAAATATTTTAAAACTGGAAAAAAATTTATTTTTTTTGTCCTATTTCAAGTTTTTTTTTTCAAAAAAATAAATAGAAATCGAACCCCAAATCAATAGATTTATATTCATAAACGATTTTTTTATTTTATTTAAAAACCCTGATACTACTCCAATCACAAATGAATACACACTAATTTACAAGTGATCCAATTTTTTTTTTAATCAACTGAAAATAAAAGGAATGTAAAAATCATCATTTTTTCATAAAAAAATACCTCTAATCATAAATAAATACACTTATTCTGTAACATCCCAAAATTTAAGACCAAAAATTTCGTTTTGATTAATTAAAAACCGCTTAATAAATCTTGCTCAATCATTTAATAACATTCTTAATAAAACAATTATCAGAGTTTTAAATCCCAAAGATCATCCAGTGCGGAAAACATGGTGTGATGCGCTGCGATCGCCCCGAGCTCCTTCTTTGGAAAAACGTTAATACCTGAAACAAATAACTGAAAACCGTAAGCACGAAGCTTAGTGAGTTCCCCCAGATACCATATATCATACATATAAACTGATCCATACATGCCACACGTAACCATGAGCCATACATAACAAATATATCCATAATCAAGTAAGGTGCTATGTGCCAAACATAGTCTTGCTGTATTGCCATGGGCCGCACGTGGTCTTTCTTGTCAAGCCTGGGGGCCACTCCCTGGGTCTTACAGACAAGTGCTAAGGGCCACCCCCTGGTCTTCCATGTAATCATCACAAAGACAACTATACATACTACTCTACTAGGCTACTCAGCATACAGTGTACCAGGAGCCACATCCTGGTCTTTCATTCCTAATAGTATACAGTGTGTCAGGAGCCTCCTCCTGGTCTTTCATACATGTTGCCTAGGGCTAACCCCCGGGTCTTCCTACCATACATAATAACATATTGTATGCCAGGAGCCTCCTCCTGGTCTTTCATGCATAATGCCTAGGGCTAACCCCCGGGTCTTCCTACCATAGATAATAACATACTGTGTGCCAGGAGCCTCCTCCTGGTCTTTCATGCATAATGCCTAGGGCTAACCCCCGGGTCTTCCTACCATACATAAACTAAATGGGTCAGCATTGTGGCCGTAGACCCATACAAACAGTGAGGAGACTCACCTCCTACTGCTGAAGCTGAACCACGAAAGCACAACCCCGAATTACTGCTCCAAACTCCAACACCTAAAGCCATCAATGAACCATTGACATAAATATCCAAATTACCATAATACCCTTGAAGTCAATCGATCAAAGTCAAAGTCCTGGCCAAAGTCAACCTTCCTGATTGACTCTACTCGCTGCGTCAACCCATAGACTCGTCGAGTTCTTAAACTCAAAAACCATCATAATACGACTCAACTCGCCGAGTCACCCCAAGACTCGTCGAGTTCAACGATCTCTGAGTCTCATCCTGTCTAACTCACTGAGTCACCACTCAACTCACTAATCTATGCCTTAACCAGAAGAGGTTGGGGGGTCTGCGACCTGACTCGTCGAGTCCAAGAACAGACTCGTCGAGTCCACGACAATCTTCAACAGACTCGCCGAGTTGTTCTTCCAACTCGTCGAGTCCCTGTCCATCATCATACAACTCGCCGAGTCCACCCATGTGACTCGCCGAGTCTCGTCAGTCCTTAATCCATACAGTGGCTTTTCGAGCCATGCAAGGGCTCCAACCCATAGATCCACTCTTCTAAAGTCTAACCTCCACGTAAAGTTGCAAACTTTACGTGAAACCAAGGAGCTAAAGGCCCAAAACACTCTAGGGCTAGGGTTTAAGACAAAGGGGCTTCACCAACAATTCATTGACTGCTGCTTTAAGACATTCTGGACCATCACAACCCTAGATCTGAAGTAGCAACCTCAGATCTAAGCCCCAAACCCGAAATAGATCTCAATCTTACCAAAATAGCCCCAAAATCTCATTCAAGAATAGATCTAGATGCAAAAAGGGTGAAGGTAATAGCTTATTACCTCCAAGATGACCTCCCACTGAAGAATAATCCAAATCTCTGTAAATCCCCTTGATCCAAGCTTCTTGATCTTCAAGATCTCTTCACAAAAACCACTTATCTAAGCTTCAAATTGCTCCCAAGGACTCTCACTCACGATTTAGGGTTTCTGGATCTAAAAAGGGTGGTAAAGAGGCTGAGGGAGGGATATGATGTTCTTTATATAGGGTGCAAACCCTAAGATTAGGGTTTTTCTCGCCCAGACCAAACTCGCCGAGTCCACTTGCCGACTCGTCGAATCGGTCACTTACTCTATGACCCGGATCCCGCTCCGACTCGTCGAGTTCTTCCCTGGACTCGACGAGTTGACTCCTTAACTTAGAGCTTTTCCTTTCTTTTCTTGGCCTTTCTGATACTGGGTGTTACAACTCTCCCCCACTTAAACTAGACTTCGTCCTCGAAGTCTGCCACGGTCAACTACCTTACCATCCGGTTGCCACTTTACCACTAGCTATGCACTCCGCCCATCCGATCCAAACCTTGAAGATGTCATCTTCAGAATAACCCGATCCTTACTACCTTAGGGTATAACACTTTTACCCAACCGGTAACCTTACCGATACTCCTGTTACACTTACCCTTGATACACAAGGGGTTCACCCTCTTACCCTGCACTGCCTCTGGCCTTTCCAAGGCACTTTCCACAAGCAACAGACCTTCCCAATCTCCTTCGAGGACCAATCCTCTGCTGAAACCGTGATCCCGGCCACTCCCAGTACCAGAATAATCCCACAACGATACTCTAATACTGAAAACTCCACTCAGCGTGAAAATTCAGAAAATTCTTCGGGTAGCAGATCCCTCTCTGTTACGATTAAGGCTCAGACGAGAAAAGCATCACCGAGCCAAATAATTTACTCTGAGATCATTTGATTTCGCGGTGAGCAACTCAACACCACCCGATCAACTCACGGCTTCTTACAACAAATCCCTCACTATCAATCCTGTCTGAAGTCCTGCTGACTCCTATCCGCCTACCGGATGAACCGAGACCGCCCTGGTCCCAACTGATTTACCGCCTTCCGAATCCAATCATGATGCGACCCACTCACATCCGAGCGGCTGCCCCGCCCTATCTTAAACTATCTGGAAAAAAAACCCTGCCAGCGAATCCCGCATCTGATATATTCGTACTGCCGAATAGGGACCGACGAATGCTACGGCCACCCCGTAGTCTTAATATACTCATTCTTCCAACTAGTGAATGCTATGGGCCACCCCCATAGTCTTATAACACTTCCGCGCTACCAGCCAACTAATGCTACGGGCCACCCCGCACTCCCACCACATTTCTACGCTATCTGCCGACTGATGCTACAGGCCACACCGCAGTCTAACTATACTAATGTTGCGGGCCACACCGCAGTCTAACTATACTAATGTACGATTGCTACGGGCCACACCGCACTCTTACAACTCCCTTACTCTATCTGCTAACTAGTGAACGCTACGGGCCACCCCATAGTCTTACAACACTCCCACACTATCTGCTAACCATTGCTATCCGGTAGTCTGACAACACCTTCCACACTGACTCGACCGCTGATCATGGTCTTGATGGGTTTTGAGCATTCTAACACTTCCTAAGTGTACATGCAACCCTAATAACCTTGAATCTATGTTTTCTCTATATACATGCAAATTTCTTTTCAAGGTTATTTCCTAACTAGCATGGCATGGGGATTACATAGAACATAAAACTAGTAGAAATACATACCTTGTTGTTGCTTGGATTCCTTCAAGACTTTGTGAGCCTAGCACCCCAAATGTTGTGCCTCAAATGCTTCACACAACACCACAAAACTTGGAATAACTTGAGAGAATACTTCTAGCACTCAAAATCGGTTATGCCCTCTCTAGTAACACTATGTCCACTAGGTCATGATTTTGCTAGCCATAGGGTTCATTTTATAGTGTTGTCACAATTAGGGTTTACACATGAATGCCCTTAATTGTCATGACTCTTGATTTCCCATGACCCATGGATTTGTAACTCCCATGGACTATCCATGGAGCTCCATATGGTTACATCCATAACCCATAACCATGGATCATCAATCCACCATAAAAGAATTGATGATTGTCATAATCAACCCTGTATATTTAATTAGTCTCACTTTGATCACCAAATTAATCCCAGATTAATAATTGATCAATACTAATTAAATAATACTATTATTAATATATTAGAACTTATAATATATTAATAACCATAAGTGCCTTATTCTCTCATTTAGTCTATCCAAGTATTGCAATGCCATGCAACCCAAATGGACCATGCCGGGTCGGGTCAAGTACATACCAAATAAAGTTATGGACTTAGACACTATATCCAATAGTCTCCCACTTGGATAAGTCTAATAACTATATTTGCAAATATGACTTCAAAATCCGACTAGCAATCGTAGCTCTTTCAAAGTCTCTCGGAACTGAGATGATGATGATACGCCATTTCAGATAAGTGATCATATAATCCTCTGTTCTCATGATATCAGCCGGACAAACACATGGAACATGGTCTTACTTATTGTCCAACATTTGTTTCTCGATCTCTGATTTGTTTCGACATAGAACTAAATTGAACACATCAATTAGGTTCTGACCGGGCCCGGTACATAGGTCAAAACCAAATCATCGAGGGGCCCAGATATCGCTTCTATTTCTAGAAGGAACAGATAAACTTCGACTGATATGCTTGTACTAACTACTTGTTGAATTATTCACAAAGGCACGTTTTATGACATCGAGTTACCAATGCGTTTTCGTGCAATCAATGAATAACCAACTCATAGTCAACAACTCATATCTCTAGGTTTGAAGATTTATATGATATTACCGTCTCACGATCACTCGAGATAAATTCCATGAAGTGATGCAAGTGAGCGTGGGTTGGATCCAATACTCAGCCCTTATGAGTACTCATGAATGTTGTAGCAACCATTGCATTGTCCAAAGCACTTTTAGACAAATCATACAAGCCAAATTCATGACAGTCTTAAATCAATACTTACTTCCAAAGTTTGACTGACTGTGGATGGTTTGAATAATAACATAATTATTCTGGAAGTAAAAACATGCAAAATTGAAACATAGTAAACAATCAACACAAGATAGTAACACCTTACTCATAAATAAATAACAACTTTTATTTATCATCAAATGTCAATTACATTTTACAAGTTTCAGGAATCTAATTATTGAAACTAATATCATCCTTCAACCCAATGCGCCTCGCATGCTGTAAATGCTTAACCCTGCTCAGTCCCTTCGTGAGGGGATCTGCCGGGTTCTCATTTGATGATACCCTCTTAGCCACGAGGAGTCCTTCTTCTATTCGATGTCTGATGAAATGGTATTTTCTATCAATGTGCCTAGATCTCCCGTGATCTCTTGGTTCCTTAGCCAAAGCAACCGCACTTTCGCTGTCACAGAAAATTTCCATTGGCTCTTTTATAGCTGGTACAACTCCAAGGTCTCCGATGAAGTTCTTTAGCCATATCGCCTCCTTAGCTGCTTCACTTGCTGCTATGTACTCTGATTCACAAGTAGAATCAGCTACTGTCTCCTGCTTGGAACTTTTCCAAGTAATTGCCCCTCCATTTAGGATAAAGACCCAGCCTGACTGAGAGCGGAAATTATCCCTATTAGTCTAGAAGCTAGCATCGCTATATCCTTCCACTCTCAAGTCATCACTGCCTCCGAGGGTAAGGACCCACTCCTTAGTCCTCCGCAGATACTTGAGAATGTTCTTTACCGCTGTCCAGTGTGCCTTGCCAGGGTTCCCTTGATATCTACTGACCATGCTCAAAGCAAAGGCCACATCAGGGCGAGTACAAGTCATAGCATACATGATTGAGCCCACAGCGGAAGCATATGGTATATGACTCATCTCAGCTATCTCAGCCTCTGTACTCGGACTCTGAGTCTTACTTAGCTTGGCATTACTCTGGATTGGTAATTCTCCTTTCTTGGAATCTTGCATACTGAACCTCTTCAGTACCTTATCCACATAAGTACTTTGACTAAGTCCAATTAGTCTCTTACTCCTATCTCTCAATATCCTTATCCCTAGGATATAGGCAGCTTCCCCAAGGTCCTTCATAGCGAAACACTTCCCAAGCCAGGACTTAACCTCCTGCAAGGTTGGGACGTCGTTTCCTATGAGAAGTATGTCATCCACATACAACACCAAGAAGCTAACTATGCTCCCACTAGCCCTGACATACACACAAGACTCATCCTCACTCCTAGAAAAGCCAAACTCTTTGACGTTCTCATTAAAGCAAAGATTCCATCTGCGAGATGCTTGTTTCAATCCATAAATGGATTTATCAAGCTTACACACTCTATTAGGGTATCTTGTATCGACAAAACCCTCTGGTTGAGCCATGTAAACATCCTCAGCCAACTTTCCATTAAGGAAAGCGGTTTTGACATCCATTTGCCATATTTCATAATCATGAAATGCAGCTATGGCTAACAATACTCTAATAGACTTAATCTTAGCTACTGGTGAGAAGGTCTCATCATAGTCAACTCCCGGAGTTTGAGTAAAGCCCTTCGCAACCAGTCGCGCTTTATAAGTGTGTACCTTCCCATCCATGTCGGTCTTCTTCTTAAAGATCCATTTGCACCCAACTGTCTTACGACCTGGTACATTGTCAACCAAGTTCCAAACTTGATTGCCATACATGGACTGAATCTCGTTGTCCATAGCCTCCTTCCATTTAGCAGACTCAGGGCCTGCCATGGCTTCCCTGTAATTATTAGGTTCATCCAAATCTATTAGTGTACTATCACTAATAAATGTATCACCTTCAGTGTTGATGTGATAACCATAATAAAAATCAGGTGTGTTCCTCACCCTAGTGGAACGTCTTGGAGGTACAGACTCATCTATCGGATCAACAGGAGTTTCCTCCTCAGGTTGGTCGATAGCATTTGAGGTTCCTTCACCACTTGACTCTTGAAGCTCTTCAAGGTCAATTTGCCTCCCACTGTCCCCTTGGCTTATGAATTCTCTCTCACGAAAGACTCCTCTTCTTGCTACAAAGACCACATTATCACTGGGTCTGTAGAAGAGGTAACCAAAGGATCTCTGTGGGTAGCCGATGAAAATACACCTCTCACTTCGAGGTTCAAGCTTATCATGAGTCTCACGCCTCACGAAAGCTTCACAACCCCAAATCTTGATGTGGTCCAAATTGGGAACTTTCCCAGTCCACGTCTCGTGAGGTGTTTTGGCAACCTTTTTAGTAGGGACTAGATTAAGGATATGGGCGGCAGTCTCTAAGGTATACCCCCAGAAAGAGATTGGTAACGAAGCTCGACTCATCATGGAACGAACCATATCCAACAAGGTTCGATTGCGCCTCTCAGCTACACCATTCAACTGTGGTGTTCTGGGAGGTGTCAATTGTGAGACAATCCCACATTCCTTAAGATAGTCAAGGAACTCAATGCTAAGATACTCTCCTCCCCGATCGGATCGGAGCATCTTGATGTTCCTGCCCAATTGATTCTCCACTTCCTGCTTAAACTCTTTGAACTTTTCAAAGGTTTCTGACTTATGCTTGATTAAGTAAATATATCCATATCTACTGTAATCATCAGTAAAAGTCACATAATAGCGATTAGCATCCCTTGTAGCAACTCTGAAGGGCCCACACACATCCGTGTGTACAAGGTCCAACAAACCTTCACCCCTATCACAAGTACCTATGAAGGGTGACTTTGTCATTTTTCCAAGTAAACAAGACTCGCAACTATCATCTGACTTGAGGTCAAATGATTCCAAGACTCTAGCCTTTTGGAGTTGGCCTATGCGCTTCTTGTTAACATGTCCAAGACGACAATGCCACAAGGATGCTTTATCCAAGCTATCTGAAGAATCAATATACAACACATTATTTCCTAGATTGTCTTCAACATTCACAGCTTCATATACACCATCACAAGGTAATGCTTTAAAGTAAAATACATCATGGTAATAAACATTAATAGCACCATTTTTATTATCAAATGAAAATGTAAAACCTTGTTTGTACAAGCCATGAAAGGAAATAATATTTCTCGCCATTTCGGGCGAGTAACAACACTTATTCAAATCTAACATTAACCCATTATTAAGCAATAAAGAATAAACTCCTATCTTGGTAACAGGTGATGCTTTCCTGTTGCCCATGACTAAGTTTATCTTCCCGTGCTCCACTTGCTCACTTCTTCTTAGTGCTTGCAGATCAGTACAAATGTGAATACCACACCCTGTATCAAGCACCCAAGAATTAGCATTATATGAGTTGTTAGACAATATTGTGTAAATACCTGCATGGGTGGGTTTAACCTTCCCATCCTTTAGATCTTGCAGATATTTGGGGCAGCTTCGCTTGAAGTGTCCCTTATCCTGGCAATAGAAGCAATGTGCTTCCTTTGGGTTTGAAGAAGGAGTAATGGGACCTTTCTTTGTCCCACTTGAAGAGGAACCATCAAGAGTCTTACCCTTGGTACCCTTCAAAGGGCTTTTCCTCTTCTTACCCTTTCCCTGCCCAATAGCCAGAACAGGGGCTGTTGAAGGAGTTGAAGTAGCAACCGCTTTACCCTTAAGGCCATTTTCAGCTGTCCTTAAGAGTCTTTGAAGTTTGCTAAGTGTGACTTCCTCCTTGTTCATATGATAAGTCATACGAAACTGATCATAACTTGGAGGTAAGGAATGGAGAATGATGTCAATCGCCATTTCCTCAGGAAAGTCAACATTTAGCTTCAGCAACCGGTCAACGAACCTTTGTATCTTCTGCAAGTGACCGGTGATGGGTTCACCATCCTTCATCCTTGCGGTTATCATGGAGGAGATGATTTCATACCTCTCCTGACGCGCGCTCTGATGGTACCTTTCCATCAGATCCAGGTGCATCTCATAGGGGTAGAAATCTTCATAGGATTTTTGAAGTTCAGGAGTCATGGTGGCCATCATGATGCATGCTACTTTAGTAGCATCCTTTTCATGTGCAACAAACTCCGCAAACTCTTCAGGAGTACCAGTGGCTTCACTCACAACCTTAAGCTCCCTATCGAGGACATATTCTTTGTCCTCATAGCGGGTAATCATTCTGATGTTTCTGATCCACTCATTAAAATTGGATCCATCAAAGATGACCTTACCACACAAGTTCATAAGGGAAAAGGAGCCTGTTGTGTTTGAGCCAGAAGCATTGTTGGAAGACATCTGAAAGGAAAGAAAGACAAGTTTCATTAGATTAGGAATCCTTAATAATTCACCCAAATGAAATATTAAGGCTAGGATCCAACAAACTATTTATAGTTGGAAGAGGGATGCCGTAATCCATACTATAAAATATTTGAAGGTAGGTAAATGACGATTTACCAATTTCCACCATAAGAACGAAATATTTTATTATTAAGTTTTATTGGTTTTGAAACTCCTAGATCTTTTGAGATACATTGAACTTTTCAATGGCATGTTTGAATCTCGATTGTGCCCTCTCAAGTTTGTGACTGGGATGCCGAGGATCACAAACAAGGTGTGAATAACCATACAAATTGACTTGGTACCCTCAACAATATTACCTAATCGATGTGTCGGTTAACCACACACGCTCCACCGATCTATAATAAGGTCAAGTTACCCTTTGCCACTCTTACTAGTCCATGTTAGTGTGCCGATTAACCACACACGCTCCACTAACGACTTGGTAAGGTACAAAGTGTAATTTTATGGGCTAGCACCAATTTCACATTTTCCTAAAGTAACTAAGATTGGGAATTTATAATGTATAGTTACTTTATAATTCATTATAATTTTAACAAGTATTTAAAGTCGTATCCTACCCGTTCGGCTAACGACCCTCCACCGATCAAGGAAGCGGTGAGTGAGAGTGGACACCCATTAAGTCACCATTTTATAGGCAACAACCTTATACCCCCCTTATAGACCGGCTTCGTGAATGAGGCCTACTAACGGTAAGAATGACATATTCTTATACATATTTATATAATAAAATTATAATAATAGTATAAGTGTTGATTTTTAAACTTTTTAAAAATCTAAGGTTTAATTTGGAATTAAAGTATTAAAGTGTAAGACTTTTCAAATTCCAAAACTTGAGGGCAAGATTTGAAACTATTCCAAGTCTCTTCAATTTGTAACTTATGAGTTTTAATGGTTCATAAAAATGAAGACTCTTCATTTTATGAAACCTCTTTAGTTCTTTAATCACAATTAAAAGAAGTGACTTTTTGGTTATCCATAACTTGAGGACAAGTTATGGACACCATCATAGCCATTAAGATCATGAATTAAACACACATGGTGGTTACACATAATTCCTATGATCTTCTAAAAACTCATAAGAACACAAATTCATGTCAAGCAATTTCAAGAAATCATATAACTATACACAATACTTGAAAATTGATAAAAGTCATGTAAAATGGGTTAACATAATCATTATCATTTTGAAAAACAGATTTTACAAGTCCAAAACAGATTGGGATAATGATCTTAATCCATTTCCAGCAACAAAACTCGAAAAAACTGCTCAGCACGCTCCTACTCGCCGAGTGCATTATTCTACTCGGCGAGTAGAATGAATTTGTTCATGGACTCGACGAGTCCTCCCCATGGACTCGGCGAGTCCAGTCGTCAGAATGCAGAATTTTCGATTTTTAAGCAGTTTTGCATCAAGTATACAGAAAACAATCCTAGGCTCTGATACCACTGATGGGTTTTGAGCATTCTAACACTTCCTAAGTGTACATGCAACCCTAATAACCTTGAATCTATGTTTTCTCTATATACATGCAAATTTCTTTTCAAGGTTATTTCCTAACTAGCATGGCATGGGGATTACATAGAACATAAAACTAGTAGAAATACATACCTTGTTGTTGCTTGGATTCCTTCAAGACTTTGTGAGCCTAGCACCCCAAATGTTGTGCCTCAAATGCTTCACACAACACCACAAAACTTGGAATAACTTGAGAGAATACTTCTAGCACTCAAAATCGGTTATGCCCTCTCTAGTAACACTATGTCCACTAGGTCATGATTTTGCTAGCCATAGGGTTCCTTTTATAGTGTTATCACAATTAGGGTTTACACATGAATGCCCTTAATTGTCATGACTCTTGATTTCCCATGACCCATGGATTTGTAACTCCCATGGACTATCCATGGAGCTCCATATGGTTACATCCATAACCCATAACCATGGATCATCAATCCACCATAAAAGAATTGATGATTGTCATAATCAACCCTATATATTTAATTAGTCTCACTTTGATCACCAAATTAATCCCAGATTAATACTTGATCAATACTAATTAAATAATACTATTATTAATATATTAGAACTTATAATATATTAATAACCATAAGTGCCTTATTCTCTCATTTAGTCTATCCAAGTATTGCAATGCCATGCAACCCAAATGGACCATGCCGGGTCGGGTCAAGTACATACCAAATAAAGTTATGGACTTAGACACTATATCCAACAGGTCTTTCGCTCACTACTAATCCGTACATACCCATAATTGAGCATACAAACACAATCTAATACCCCAAGCCGTACTCATGCCCTAACTGAAACTCCCAACTGATTCTTCTGAAACCTACTATTAGACATCCCGCGAATGCGATCTCACAATTGGCAAGTTTTCCGAACTTCCAATTCACACTATCCTCAATTCATACAGTCACCTGGGTCATCTTTCTCCCTGACAGGAGAGCGAAACTTATCCCAGTTTCAAAACCGCTTCTGCTCCCATGACATGATTGCTTCTCCCCCACTTAGCTTCGGCTAAGTCTTCACGGCACGCGAAAATCAGAGGATTTCCATTCCTTCCTCCCTTACCCAAAAAGGCATGATAACTACCATCGCCTTAATATTGCTAGCGATCCGTCACTAGCCCACTCCAAATACCGAATACTGGATGAACACTTCCTGCATCCCCGATACTGATAATCCCCTGAGCTCAACTGTCGTCCTTAAGGTCGGAATAACTAATGCTCAGAGCAACCTCTTCAGTGATAGACCACTTCCCTTGATGCTTCCAAAAGCTATCCCCAAACACCAAGACTAGAACCACCGAACCCTGATGATGGTGGATGCCTACTCCATGGACCCTGCCCACCGACCTCAACGTAACGCTCCTGAACCGTTTTCGGCCGTAACCGAGATAATACTGGATACTTCGAACCCGAAGTGAATGATGACCTTACACTAGCTACTAATAATTTCTGGTATGCAATTGGCATATGACGATTCTGAAAATACAATCTGAATACAAGCAGAGAGATGACTCATACGTACTATCACCCGAGACCGAGGTAAGAACAATCATAATAGATATATAATCGAAAATAGCCATTGATACATACCTGCAACATTCCCTGCTGTAATCCAGATCTCCCTCATCCGTCACTACAAGGCCCTACCCTCTCACCCATCCGTAAACCTCAAAGTTGTTGGGGCAAATGCACTCCCTGCTCCTCCCCTCATCATCGGTCAGTCGGCCTTCTTGTGGCCCACCTGATTGCAGTGAAAACATAATGGGCTTGCCCCCTGTGGGCAGTCCTTGCTGACGTGACCATCACTGCCACACTTGTAGCAGCCTGAACTCCTGGAACGACAAACTCCCTCGTGCAGTTTCCAGCACGTGCTGCACTGACTTCGGCCCTGCCATCCTACTAATCGCTGATCTGAAGTCTTGGGTCTCTTCCCGGGACCCTCCAAAGTATGCATCTGATCCGACCTCCTCTTCGCAATGTGCTCCAAATCAATCTCCCTTTCCCGCGCCCTGGAAATCATAGAGTCCAGGGTCGGGCATGCCGAGAAGCTGACATGCTCCTGAATATCAGCTCTCAACATGTCATGATAGCGGGTCCTCCGCATCTCCTCATCCCCTGCATACTGAGGCACCAATAATGCCCTCTCCTGGAACTTGGCGGTAATCTCTGCCACCGACTCTGTCGTCTGTCTCATGTATAGGAACTCCCTGGCCAGCTGTTGAAGCTCCACAGCCGGCGCAAACTCCGCCCTAAACCTGGTCACAAAGTCGGACCAGGTCATAGCCTCAATGGCTGAGGCTCCCAAGGAATCACCAACTGACTCCCACCAATCTCTAGCTCTGTCCCTCAAGCATCCTGCAGCAAATCGAACCTTCGACCCCTCAGGACAGAAGCTCGTCACATGTGCAGACTCAATGTCTGCAATCCATTCCTGGCAACAATGGGGTCCTTCACCCCGTGGAAGTCTGGCGCGCCACTCCCCCTGAAATCCTTGAAGGACAGTGTGCGCGATCCTGACTGGCTGGATGCCATATCACTTCGGAACGCTCTGAGGCGATCCTCAATCAGCTCAATAATCCCTTCCTTGATCGACCCGAAAATGATCGGGGTCGACTCAAGGATACCTCTCGTGATCTCAGACGCGATGAAATCGCGTAGCCCGTCATCAACCTGCTCGGATCCTGCCTCTAAGCCTGATCCTGATACTGACCCAGATCCTGATCCTCCTGCTCCATGTCACGTAATCATCACCATTCTGAAACGAAACACATAATCGTCAGGGTCACACGTAACCTCAGAAGGTCTCACATACTACAAGTTTCCTGGTTCTATCTCGGCCCTCCTTGACCCGAGTACGGATCCTCTGCTTTCAGTAGTACGGGCTCATACTACCTTCCACATCTATCCGTACTTTCCTCAAGGATTGCTTCGACTTCACCAAGTCCCTTCTACTTCTGTTGCACTCTGCCACTCTTATCCTGGGCTTGCCCTAGGGAAATCTCTGACTCTAACCAAACCAGTCCTCAGCTGCTGAAGGCCTCCTCGTAACGCCAATTAGTCATCACCTGAATACCATCACATGTGGCGAGGCTCAGATAATCATTCGAGTAAAAGACTCGTCCCTACAACGGTTAGACTCAGACGAGAGCTGCGCAATAGGGCCAAATCCAGCACTCTGAGATTATTCAACCCTGATCACATGTGACGTAACGTATCCACCTAATGGCTAACTCCCATTACTCAGAGTCCCACATAGCACAAAGCGTGCAACATTCAGACAAAGGGAACGATATCAAGCAATCCTATCCTCATAACAGGAAACTGTACTAGCTTACAATTGTAAGCTCATACTATCAGGCATAACCTAAACAGGCTATCCTGCTGCTGTCTACTCAATACTAGCATTCAATTCTCATAAGTTGAAACACATAAAGCAGGCACATAAGGCATCATTCCTAGGTCCTTAGCCCTATTATAGCATGTTGTTCTACTGAAGCTGATAAACATAACATAAAATTGTATAGGTACTTTGGGGAATACTTACTTGAGCTCGGCCGGTCGCGCACATCACACAATTCGTTCTTTCTCAAAACTCCTTTAACTTATCTTTTAGAAAACCATTTTCTTGTAAAAAGCTTTTAATCCCTCGATTTGAGTCCAGACACCCCCGAGGGTGTGTCCGAATCCCTCAAACCAGGGCTCTGATACCAACTTGTAACATCCCAAAATTTAAGACCAAAAATTTCGTTTTGATTAATTAAAAACCGCTTAATAAATCTTGCTCAATCATTTAATAACATTCTTAATAAAACAATTATCAGAGTTTTAAATCCCAAAGATCATCCAGTGCGGAAAACATGGTGTGATGCGCTGCGATCGCCCCGAGCTCCTTCTTTGGAAAAACGTTAATACCTGAAACAAATAACTGAAAACCGTAAGCACGAAGCTTAGTGAGTTCCCCCAGATACCATATATCATACATATAAACTGATCCATACATGCCACACGTAACCATGAGCCATACATAACAAATATATCCATAATCAAGTAAGGTGCTATGTGCCAAACATAGTCTTGCTGTATTGCCATGGGCCGTACGTGGTCTTTCTTGTCAAGTCTGGGGGCCACTCCCTGGGTCTTACAGACAAGTGCCAAGGGCCACCCCCTGGTCTTCCATGTAATCATCACAAAGACAACTATACATACTACTCTACTAGGCTACTCAGCATACAGTGTGCCAGGAGCCACATCCTGGTCTTTCATTCCTAATAGTATACAGTGTGTCAGGAGCCTCCTCCTGGTCTTTCATACATGTTGCCTAGGGCTAACCCCCGGGTCTTCCTACCATACATAATAACATACTGTATGCCAGGAGCCTCCTCCTGGTCTTTCATGCATAATGCCTAGGGCTAACCCCCGGGTCTTCCTACCATAGATAATAACATACTGTGTGCCAGGAGCCTCCTCCTGGTCTTTCATGCATAATGCCTAGGGCTAACCCCCGGGTCTTCCTACCATACATAAACTAAATGGGTCGGCTTTGTGGCCGTAGACTCACCTCCTACTGCTGAAGCTGAACCACGAAAGCATAACCCCGAATTACTGCTCCAAACTTCAACACCTAAAGCCATCAATGAACCATTGACATAAATATCCAAATTACCATAATACCCTTGAAGTCAATCGGTCAAAGTCAAAGTCCTGGCCAAAGTCAACCTTCCTGATTGACTCTACTCGCTGCGTCAACCCATAGACTCGTCGAGTTCTTAAACTCAGAAACCATCATAATACGACTCAACTTGCCGAGTCACCCCAAGACTCGTCGAGTTCAACGATCTCTGAGTCTCATCCTGTCTAACTCACTGAGTCACCACTCAACTCACTAATCTGTGCCTTAACCAGAAGAGGTTGGGGGGTCTGCGACCTGACTCGTCGAGTCCAAGAACAGACTCATCGAGTCCACGACAATCTTCAACAGACTCGCCGAGTTGTTCTTCCAACTCGTCGAGTCCCTGTCCATCATCATACAACTCGCCAAGTCCACCCATGTGACTCGCCGAGTCTCGTCAGTCCTTAATCTATACAGTGGCTTTTCGAGCCATGCAGGGGCTCCAACCCATAGATCCACTCTTCTAAAGTCTAACCTCCACGTAAAGTTGCAAACTTTACGTGAAACCAAGGAGCTAAAGGCCCAAAACACTCTAGGGCTAGGGTTTAAGACAAAGGGGCTTCACCAACAATTCATTGACTGCTGCTTTAAGACATTCTGGACCATCACAACCCTAGATCTGAAGTAGCAACCTCAGATCTAAGCCCCAAACCCGAAATAGATCTCAATCTTACCAAAATAGCCCCAAAATCTCATTCAAGAATAGATCTAGATGCAAAAAAGGTGAAGGTAACAGCTTATTACCTCCAAGATGACCTCCCACTGAAGAATAATCCAAATCTTTGTAAATCCCCTTGATCCAAGCTTCTTGATCTTCAAGATCTCTTCACAAAAACCACTTATCTAAGCTTCAAATTGCTCCCAAGGACTCTCACTCACGATTTAGGGTTTCTGGATCTAAAAAGGGTGGTAAAGAGGCTGAGGGAGGGATATGATGTTCTTTATATAGGGTGCAAACCCTAAGATTAGGGTTTTTCTCGCCCAGACCAGACTCGCCGAGTCCACTTGCCGACTCGCCGAGTCGGTCACTTACTCTATGACCCAGATCCCGCTCCGACTCGTCGAGTTCTTCCCTGGACTCGACGAGTTGACTCCTTGACTTAGAGCTTTTCCTTTCTTTTCTTGGCCTTTCTGATACTGGGTGTTACATATTCACACTTGATTACACTGTTATTCACAAATGAATACATTGTTATTAACAAATGAAAACCCTGCTATTTACAAATGAATAAATGAATATCGCTAATCATAAATAAATACATTCATTCACACATGAATCAACTGATATTCACAAATGAATACACTCTATTCACAAATGAATACACTGCTATTAATAAATAAAATATACATTCTGTCATAAATGAATTCATCAAAATATAATATAACTTACATCTGAAAAAATATAGAACATAATACAACTTTCATTCTCCTCTAGCTCAAATTCTTTACCTTTCATCTTCTCAAACAACTCCAAAGGACCTCCACAAAAACCCATATTCAAATACCCTTATATCATTGATTTCAATCAATTTCCGTGCATAATCTTTTCCTGTGAATATGATTCCAGGTCTGTTTGGCTATCTTTCAAGAGGAAGGTTGATTGTGTGATGAATTTGTTTGAAGTTACTGATAATCAAAAGAAACCAAAACAATTTTATTCATTGATAAATATATAAGTAAAATATGACTAATATTACTTGTATATACCCTTCACAGCCTTTGTTGTTACTCGATCTGTTTGTTTGTTTGGAATTCATTGTGATTGATGGTCATAAATTTAGACACCAATCAAGTGAGATTAGAATTTGAATTTGTACTAGAAAGAAAGAAAGAATTAAATAGAAAAAATATTATATACCATTGAATTTGAAAGCATTAGGTTTCAATCTCTAAAACCAAGGTTATATGTCTATCTTTTTTATATGATACGAATTCACAAGACATTTAAAAAACAAATCTTCATCTAATTTACAAAAAGTTTATTTCTATCGAAAACAACTCTAATCACCGATGACAATCACCAATAACTAGAAACACTAAATGCAAGTAAATTAACGTCGTTAAGCAACCAACGATTATCTAATAAATTCAGTCAAGCCTTCTGATCT
This sequence comes from Lactuca virosa, assembly GCF_052849685.1. NCBI lineage: Eukaryota > Viridiplantae > Streptophyta > Magnoliopsida > Asterales > Asteraceae > Lactuca > Lactuca virosa. The sequence goes on from NC_136434.1 coordinate 204,337,018, forward strand.
CTAATTGGGTTATCAATTTCTTCAAAGATTCAACACTAATTGTATGCAAAAAAAAATCATGAAAGTTCCAGATCGAGACATGGAAGGGAGTAATCGTATTGGAAAAAAATTCAAAACAATGATAAAAATATTTAGAAAATATACAAAAACAAGAACCCTAGATAGATGCAGGGAAGTTTAGTATCTTACCAGGGGCAAGTACAAATGGTTGTGTTAAGCTATCGACGATGAAGGCGGCCGGAAGACAATGAAAGCAATCAGTGGTAAGATGGAGATAGAGACGATGGCATAATGTGAACTTTGAAGAAGATGGAGGACAAATGGGGCGTTGTCTCAGTGAGTAGAGAAAAAAAAAGAAGCGACTCCATCATCAGCCTTTATCTTCACAGCAACATTCAAGAAAAATCGAGACCATACCTTACAAATTGAAATCAGTTTGTAGGTCTAGAATCTCCAATGAATACCGATGAACTAAAATTGAGTTGTAGGAGACCGATTGGAGATCGAGTTACAGGAGGCCGATTCATCGACGGTATTTCCCACGCCGCAATACATGTCAATGGGTTTTCCATACAGCTGATGAACATACTAAGGGGTTTCCCCAGCCATACATGCACTAAAGGCAATCATGAGGGGAATAGAGTACAGCGAATGAACACTCTAGTCCATTAACACCTACAGGTTGCGAGCCTGCTAGTGTTCCACAGACCGTCTAGAACAGTCCATGGTTGTCATCCCTACTCTGCTGAATGACGGGGGTCAACGTTGGGTAAGGGCTTTTCTCATATTGCACCACTCACGCCAACGTTTGGGTAAAAGCTTTTCCCATATTTCACCACTCACTTTCAACTCATGATCTATATCACTGATCATCTCATCTATCCAACTCACTTTTCATCACACACCCACTATTTAACTCATGATCTATATCACTAACTCATGAAGCTCGTTCGATCACTTCATAAAAGAACAAAGACTCCAAAGCTCTTCCAAATAAAAGTATAGGGAAAATACTGATAAAGTACTCCCATACGCTCCCGTACCCCGACACGTAATAGTGTCAAAAAGAAGAACTAACGGATGAACACATAGTTCAAAAACACCTAAGGAACATATAGTTCAAGAACACTTTATGAACATATAGTTCAAACATACGTACCGATTACAAGTCTACTAACGTTCCACTGGACTATCTAAAATAGTTTGTGGCCGTTGTCTATACTCTGCTAGATGACTAGATCATCTTAAACATCGATACCTCTCATCACTTTTATTTCATCACACATCATCTAATTTATCTACCCATGTTTTACCCAACATATTTGTAGATAAAAATATATATACAGTTTAAAACTTGTATAAAACATCAATTCAACAGTCACCTCAAATAAACAATTAATATATTTACACATAGCACGTATTTTAAGGTAAATACTTCATATCTATGTGTAAGGTGAAAGTGACTATACACTCACCTGATTTAATGAATATCGGGCAGCAATTCATTTCCTAAAACGATCGTTTCTAATAAAACCGGGAGTTTTATTGAAAAACCGGGCTCTGCAAGGGTCGGGCTTCGAAACCGAAAAGATAAAATTTTCGGGCTTCTCGGGCTCTTCGTGGCGTATTCCGGGGGTTATAATCGATACCGGGGCTTTGGGGAATGTTAAGATGAAGAAAATATGAAGAAAGGGGCTAAAAGTGGCAATTTCCCCATTATAGCCGAGAAGGCTCGCATGACCCTTCTATTTATAGGGGAAATAGGGGGGGTCCGAAGGTCGGTTCAGGAGGGGAGTCATCAGGCGAGGGCAGGTGGCATCAGGAGAGAAGGCCACGCGACAGCAGCTGGGCGAGGGTGCGCATGTGCTCGCACATGGTCTGCGCGTGCGAAGCCTCGGTGTCGCCTCCTGATTGGACCGCGGCCTAGGGTCCGAAGTAGGGGGTTCGTGGCACTCTCGCGAAGGCTCGGACACGTGAAAGAGGACACGCGTCAGACATGCATTGGACCGCTTCGGACACGTGGCATGCTCTAAGCGAAGGTGACGTGGCAAAAACGTGACTATGCGAATTTTCTCGATTTTTGTGCAAAAACTTCTAAAATCCATAACTTTCGCATACGAGCTCCGTTTTTGACGTTCTTTATATGCACGCGTAGGTAAAATTACGCTCTACAACTTTCGTTTAGACTTCGTCGGCTAATTTTGACTTTAATTTTTAAATTATTATTTTTAACAGACCGGGACAGGAAATTTGTTAAAAATTCATAACTTCTTCATCCGACGTCCGTTTTCGTCAGACTTTTTACCGTTGTGATACTAATGACGAGACCTTCGATTCTCGTTTAGGTCGTGTCGGTTAAAAATCACTCGATCTAAAATTCGAGTTTTTAGCTGTCTACTGCTAAGCTGAAACTTCGAAAAATCATAACTTCCCCATACGAAGTCAGATTTGGGTGTTCTTTTTATACCTACTCTCGGTTTAACGAACACTACGAGTTTCGTTTAGATCACTGAGGCTAAAAAGTATTTTATCAAAAACTCACTTTTTACGACATTCGGCACCGTGCCGGTTTATCGTGAAACTTCGACAGGTCATAACTTCTTCGTTATAACTCGAATTTCGGCATTCTTTATATATCCGTAATCCTTGTCACGCCCACTACAAGTTTCTTAATAGATATCGGCTTTATCTAAAATTTTGACGCTTATTTTTATTCTTAATTAATTAAACCCTAATAATTAAGCATAAAACACATAATTCACATAATATTCACATAATTCCTTTTCATTTCTTCTAAATGAGTTACAAAGGTTAACCTAGACCATTATGTCAATATTAATGCCTAGCCTAGAAACATGGGCGTTACACTGTCTTCCTAAGTTAAACTTAGAAGTAAGCATCTCTCTATCATGGTTCATCAATCACCAATAATCATGGTCTTTGCCTCCTGCACTTTTAGGATGATTACACTTTACATATCTATATGATTTCTTCTGATTCGACTAAGTTTAGTTGGATACTTGAATTTCTTTCATAGGCTCGCAAAGATGCTACTCAGATTGTTGCAAACCGGCAACGTCATCAAGTTCAGTCACGGTTGATTGCATGTGATTATTTAAAATCAACATTTGTTTAAATAAATAAAAAATAAAAATTATTGTCATTAATATTTATATGTGAATAACATAATCACATTGATTAAATAAATAAAAATAACTATTGAATCGAGTATGCGAAAATGAATTGTCCAAATAAATAATATTTGATTTAATAAAGATAATCACATGTGATTAAACACACGAGAACAAATATTGAATCGATAACATGAAAACGAATCTTGTTCACATAAATCATATGTGATTACATACATATAATCACATGTGATTATATATGTCTAACATTAATGATTTATGTAGACAACATGTATTTTCTTGTTGTCAATTCAATAGCAGGTCGCATGTATATAGTCATACGTGATTAAAATATATCTAATCACATATGATTTATATGGACAAAATTAATTTTCGTGTTCTCGATCCAATAGTTATTCTGATGTATTTAATCACATGTGATAGTGATGGGTGGTGGTTTTCGTGGGTGGTGGGTGGGTGTGGGTGGTGGTGGCGAGTGGTGATGATGGTGGTGGCGGGTGGTGGTTGGTGGTGGTGGTGGTTGTGGTGGGTGGATGGTGGTGGTGGCAGGTGGTGGTGGCAGGTGGTGGTGGGTAGTGATGGGTGGTGGCAGCGGGTGGTGGGTGGTGGTTGTGGTGGTGGGTGGTGGTTGTGGTGGGTGGGTGGTGAGTGGTGGTGGGTGGTGGGTAGTGATGGGTGGTGGGTATAGGTTGGTGGTGGTGGGTAGTGATGGGTGGTAGTGGCGGGTGGTGGTGATGGGTGGTAGGCAATGGTTGTTGGTGGTGGTGGCGGGCAGTGGAGGCAGGTGGTGGTGGCGGGTGGTGGTGGTTGAGTGGTGATGGCAGTGGGTGGTGGTGGTGGCAGGTGGTGGTTGGTGGTGGTGATGGTGATGGGTGATGGGTGGTGGGTGGTGGTTGGTGGTGGTGGTTAGTGATGGGTGGTGGTGGCGGGTGGTGGTGGGTAGTGATGGGTGGTGGTGGTGATGGATGGTAAGTAGTGATTGTGGGTGGTGGTGGCAGGCGGTGGTGATGGGTGGTGGGTAGTTATAGGTGGTGGGTGGTGGGTGGTGGTTGGTGGCGATGGTGGTGGTTAGTGATGGGTGGTGGTGGCGGGTGGTGGTGATGTCAAAAAACGTTATGCTAAGTGGTATTTTTTTTTATATCGTTTGGTGTGTGTGTGTTTGTAGGTTTAAGATTTGTATTTTTTTGCTAAGTTTTTAGGATTTTTTTTAATGTGATGTTACTTTTTTTTAATTAATGAAATATTATGTTTTTAATTATAACTAAAGTTTTTATTTATTAACAAAGAAAAAAATATATATGGCACCACTCCTTAGATGTGGTAAGAAATCACACCTTTGTGGTAAATGTTGAGGTGACATCTATATAACATTGTGGTAACATGAGGGACACTCCCTCAAGCCTAATGTTTATTTTATTTTATGGTTTGGGGTAATTTGCATGTTTGGTCTCTAACTTATTTTTTTAACTCGAAAGGTCCCTACTGTTTGTTTTTGTCGCACGCTTGGTCTCTCTCTTACCTAAAAAAAAAACTATTTTGTCCTTGTTTTTTTTTAATTTATTTAAATAAACACACCCCCGACCCCACCACCACCTCACCTTACCTTACCTACCCCACCATTCCCCTTTCATGTTTGTGACTGCCCCCCCCCCCCCTCCTTAGAAAGCTATATATTGTATTCTTCACCACCACCATCCATCCTATCATCAAAGTTAAAACCATTGTATGTCTGCATCTAAAATCAAATTTATCAATAAGCCTTGACATAATATATAATATTTACCATTAAGAATCGGACTGTAATGCAAATATTGAAGCATAAATCAGTTATGAAATCTGAGATCAAAATTGAAACGGAAATTGAAACACAAATCATACATGTAGCACGAATTGAAACTTGAAATACAATTTATGTAGATACACTTTATATCATACTCAAAAACTTGAAATTAAACATTCGTGGACATATATTTATGCAACAATACTTGAAATCAAATAAAGAAATTTATACAAAGCAACTGAATAGAACTCAACTGAGACCACATGCGATCAAATTGACAATGGAGGTCAGTGACGTTCACTTGGCGATGGAGGTAGCCGACGATTGCTTATGATGGTGACCAGCGACGGTATACAACATTGATGACATGTGAGACAGTCAGATAGAACATGGAAATGGAGGTGTGTCATGTGTCATGTCTGGCCGATAGAGAGAGACAACAGAGACGATAGGGCAAGCGACGATCGGATGGTTGACATCATGAGTAATAGTGTTGCAGTAATATCTAGGTCACAAAGGGGTAATTTGAATTCGGGGTTCTATCAGTGATGAAGAAGTGGGCGGTGAGGAGAGACTGAAGGAGATACTCGACGCTAGAGACAGAGGAAGGAGTAGTGTCAAGTCTATAGAGAAGAGGGCGGATTAAGGACGGGGGAGGTCGACGATGATGGTGATGAAGGGTCAATTGACCAAATGTATTGAGAGAGACAGTAAAGGAGTGGGACCCACATGCCTTTTTTTCTTATTTACAACAAGAAATTAAAATAATATAAATAATAAAATTAATTAAAAAGGAAATTAATAAAGGCATAATAGTCCTTTTAGATAAGACATGGACCAATCACGTAACAAAAACAAACAATATAGACCTTCTGAGTTAAAAAATAAATTAGAAACCAAACACATAAATTACCCCAAACCATAGAGACCATTCATGTAATTTACTCTTTTATTTTTTTTATTTTATTTAGTTTAGACAAAATTACGAGAATGGTCCCTGTGGTATGTCAAAACTAGCAACTTTGGTCCAAAATGGGTTTGGCTCGCAAGGATGGTCCAATAGTTTCGTTTTGTTGCGAGTTTAGTCCAATTTCCTATGAACTTTTTTATAATTACGTATTTTCCCCTTATTATTTTATTTTCCATTTTTCTTTTATTACAACAGTTAAAAAACAATTAAAAATAATACAAAATAAATCTCTCTCTCTCTCTCTCTCTCTCTCTCTCTCTCTCTCTCCCCTGCGAATTAGGAGTACGATCTCAACGCTTCATCGTTTACCTTTTCTTGCTTGCTTTCACTTACAACCTTACCATCACGTAAATTAACGCCATGAACACAGACATAGATATCTCCATGATTATCTTCGTCTTCATATGAAAAAGAATCTCGATCGTCGGAATCATTGAAAGGTCTGACCATAACAAACTCTTCATTTTCTACTCTTATGCCAGAACGAGAAGAACTGTGTTTACTTCTTACCATTCATCTTAGTCTTTATCAATATCTAACAAATCCGATTGATTTTGAACAGGGAGTCTTTTTTTTTCAGGATCAAAATGCAATTAAGAGTTGTTCCCAGAATCAGTGACCTAGAGAAACGAGATTAGAGTAAACAACATCTTGGAAGAGTTGTTGTTCTTCGTGAGTACATTTATATGATACTTCTTTCCCCGTTTTGTGTAACCCTAAATCGATGAATCTTTCAAGCCCTAGAGTTGTTGTTCTTTTGTGTAACCCTAAATCGATGAATCTGTAGGCTCAATCTGAACCTGCTTCACCGATCTGAATCTCCCTCTTCTTCGATTTTGCATGATGGTCGCTAAGATTTTGTTGCATCATGCGTCTGCGTAATGGAGTTATGACCTAGTTTTAGGGATGACAGAAGGGAAACGGGAAAGGGAATGGGGAAAGTGGGTTGGCATGTGGTGAGGTTTTATAGTGTAGGTGCCTTAGAGTGACTGGAGATGCCTTGGAGTTGTCGGAGTACTCGTATCGGCGGTGATACCGATGGAGAGGAAACATTGTAGAAGAAATAGGGGAGGGAGACGACGTGTTTAGGTTTATAGCTTATTTATTTTTTTGTTTTATTTTTAATTGTTTTTAATTATTGTAATAAAATAAAAATGGAAAATAAAATAACAAGGGGCAAATCCGTCGTTATAAAAAAGTTCATAGGAAATTGGACTAAACTCGCAACAAAACGAAACTATTAGACTATCCTTGCGAACCAAACTCATTTTTTGACATATCACAGGATCATTCTTGCAATTTTGTCTTTAGTTTAAATTTTAAGGTTTCGATTTGATCCTCGTATACGGAGGATCGACTCGTTGCATACCCCTTTTTCGACACATTAGCCAAACACCGGTCAACATTTTTATTGCGTTTTAGGTTTTTTCCCGTCTTTCTTTTCTTATTTTCACTCGCAAATTTTCAAAACCCTTATCAGCAATCCGGTAATGGCGAAGGACCGAGGAGATACCTCAGACGACGACAGAGTTCTCAAAGGAGCATCCTCCAAGAAAGAACATCACCATCATCACAAATCCAAGAGGAAATCGGAAGATTTACCCGACCCTGAATCCAACGTCTCATCCGGATCCGATCGCGGAAGCAAAGACAGTGGCCGCCGGAGCAGCAAAAGGAAGAGAAACCGCCGGTCCAGAACGAAGTCACGACGGGAATACAGCGACGACGAGGATGACGATCGGTCGGATTCCGATACTGACTCTGAGTCGGAATCGGAGTCGGAGTCGGGAAGTTCGGAATATTCTTCAGAGGATGAAACCGAAAGTGAGGAGGAGAGGCGGCGGAGGAAGAGGAAGGAGAGGAAGAAAAGGGAGGAGAAAGAAAAGAGAAGGAGAAGAGAGAAAGAGAAGAAGAAGAGAAGGAAAGAGAGGGATGAAGATAAGTCGAAGAAGAAGAAGAAAAAGAAGGATAAGAAGAAAGAGAAGGTGAAAAAGGGAGCTGTTACAGATTCATGGGGGAAGTATGGAATTATTAGAGAAACTGATATGTGGTAAGTGTTTAGCTTTGTTTTCATTGATTCTTCTTTACAGTTTACTTGCCATTGTGTTCATTAAGCTATCAGCACAATTTAACCTGCAAATCCTGAATAAGGTTTTAGAAAACATTGAATTTGAATTCCTGATACATAAAATTAGGATATCAATTATTGATTCTGTTCACAAATTGTTCCATGATAATCATCTTTCTATTTGTTTGCAGGAACAAAAGACCAGAGTTCACTGCATGGCTTGCAGAAGTGAAACAGGTGTTCACTTTGCACACTTTCTTATTAACAATTCAATGTCTTTGCTACATGATTTAGCATTTAGCAAGTACAGTTTCTGACTATAATGCCCTTTTCCTTTTCATATTTGCAATTGCAGGCGAATCTTGAAAGTCTTCCCACCTGGGAAGAGAAGCAAATGTTCAAACAGTATGTTTTTTTTCACTGATTCTTTATCCAATTCTTGTAAATCCCAATTTTTCTTTACCTTTTCTATTAAATTCGTCATTCTGACCTAAATACCCCTACAGGTTCATGGAAGACCATAACACTGCCACTTTTCCTCATAAAAAGTAAGTAAAGAATCTGTTCTTAATGTTATACAATGCATAGAGTGCTTAAATTTCTTATAAAGTTTTTATTATATATCTTTTGGGTCACAGATACTATAGCCTTGATGCTTATCACCGAAGGAAAATTGAAAAAGCCATTAAAAAAGGGTCCACAAAAGCCACAAAATCAGAACGTGTTGTGTTTGATGATGAAGAGCAACGCCGGTATGTTTTCATTTTATGATGAGGGCATTTACGTCTTTTTGCATGCCCATGACACGATTGTATTTTATGGTTTGTTTTCTCAGACTAGAATTGCAACGAGAGCGTGAGAAACAGAAGGAAGCGGAGGTAGAAGCTTTGAAGCGCTCCATGCAAAGTGGAATGGTATTTATCATATCTCTACTTTGACCACGTTTATCTGTTATCTGTTATCTGTTATCTGACTGTGTATATGTTTGGATTGGTAGGCGCAAGCAATGAAAGAACAAGCTATACTAAGAGAAGAGATGAATTACTTGTTCAAAATCGGCAACGTTGAGGTGGGTATATGCTATACTATTTATATTTTTATATCGAAAAAAAATAATTTAAAATTGTTTGCAATAAATAATAATGTTTGTGTTTTGAATTGTTATGTTTACAGGCAGCAAGTGCTATTCAAAGACGATTGGATCCTGATCTTCCTATGTGATTTAATCATTTGTTGAAAAGTTCAAAAAAAATTATCGATTTCAAAGTGTGTAAGAATATAGAGGTGTTTGGAATTGGATGTATGTTTTTTAACCCATGATTTGATTATTTTACTATATTCTAAGTGACAGCTAGTCAGTTTTTAGTGTTTTTGGGTAACAAAGATGCAACAAAATTGGTTAACCAACTAAAAGTAAAAATCAGACAATGTTATTATTTTTCTAAAAGTGTAAATTGATCATTTGTATTCAAATGCTAATATATCAACATTATTTTTTACAAGAAAATGGTTGGAATCATAGATGGGAAAGGCTTATATTTAAAAACACTATTTTTAAAATTCTAACCGATAGTTCTGTAATATCCTTTATTTATTTTATATCCGAATTCTTTGAATAGTATTGTAATTTGCTGAAGACTGAGGCTATGTTTGGATGATTCAATTCTAGTTTATAAAATCCTCAATATATTCTAGTTTATAAAAATCCTAAATATTAATTTTTAGTTATAATAAAGTGGCATTAAAAAGATACTAGTTGCGTTTGGCGTAGCTTCTAAAAATATTGTGTTATATATTAAACTGATATGATACTATAAAACTTTATTAATGTTTTGAATCTTATTTAGAAATTTACATACTTTAAAATATTAAAACATAGTAACATGTGTTATAAATGTAGTTTTTTTAACAAATGTCATTTTGAGAAAATAACATCAAATTTGAATTAATAATATAAAATTATAACTTTGTAATAGTATGTTTTATAAAGTTTTTACACAAAATATAGTTTACAAAGAAAATATAGTAGCCAAGGAATATACTTTTTTATGTAGAAAATGTATAGTTGAGAATGAGATATTATTTGCATCATTTATGATGTAAAAGAATGGTGTAATATGTTAGTCTACTTTGAAAATACAAAATGACATGAATATGTATGTAGATGAATAATTCATTATTATAAGCCAAATACGTAATACATTTATTAGAAACACTAAATAAAAAAAAAATCAATTATTTATGTTTAAGTAAAATTTCTTATATTATATTTCATAAATTAAACATGTCCATTCTTAGTAATATAATGAATACAAACATCGCAAAAGATTACAATATAGTGTAAAAATGTCACTTTATTTAACATAATTTTTTCTTTAATTTATCTGGATATAAATAATATTTTGAAGTGTCAATTTTAAATTCATGTTTTAACTAAAGTATATATTCTTACAGAGGGGTTCTTATAGAATGGTTCAAGATAACTAAAAGACAAAATTACAAAAATGGTCCTGTGGTTTGCCAAAAGTCACAAAGTTAGTCCCTGCTAACTTTTTTTGATGCAAATGGTCCTTGTGGTTTGCAAAACTTGCAAAGTTTGCCTTTTTTACTAACACAACGCCGTGGGGGTACTGAATCTGTAAGAGTATTTTCATAAAGGGACTGAATTCGTGACATTCGATAAACCACAGAGACCATTTTTGAAATTTCTTTGAAAAAGACAATTAAATTGCTAGGGGAGGGATCGAACTCATTACCTCCACCCTACTGTTTTGCCCATCGACTTAACCACTTGAGCTAAAGGCTCACTTGGTTTTTACCTTCTAAAACTCATTTATATAATAATAAATCGATAAAACATAAACAATAAATAAAATTAAAAAAATATTTTTTTTACATAATTTTTTTTAATAAAACAAAATGTATTTTAGCGTATTATTAAAAAATACGTTTAGAAAAAGTATTTATTTTTATGTATTACATAAAATGTTTTTTTTAATAAAACATAAACAATAAATAAAATTAAAAAAAATATTTTTTTTACATAATTTTTTTTAATAAAACAAAATGTATTTTAGCGTATTATTAAAAAATACGTTTAGAAAAAGTATTTATTTTTATGTATTACATAAAATGTTTTTTTTAATAAAACATAAACAATAAATAAACTACAAAAAACATTTTTTTACATAATTTTTTTTAAATAAAATAAAACGTGTTTTCCGTATTATAAAAAAAAGAAGTAAATTACAAAAAACATTTTAAATAAAACAAAACGTATTTTTTTCTTCTAAAACTCCTATATACAATAATAAAATCGATAAAACATAAACAATAAATAAAACATATTTTTATGTATTTATTTTAAGTAAAATATGTTGTTTTATGTATTTCTAAAAATCGTTTTTCGGTTATATGTATTTAAAAACACTTATAAAACCTATTCGGTTGTATGTCTTATTTAAAATACGTATTTCAACTTAACCGCTAGTTCTAAATCGTATGTTTAAAATGACGATGAAAAGAAATAAAGATATATTTTTTTAAAATAACAATAATTAACACTACTTGTGACATAAAAAAAATATTAATTGTTTAAATACATATAACAAAATTGTTGTTAAGTTTTTTTTAACCGAAAAACGGTTTTTAGAAAACCGATTGGGCCAAAAAAAAAAACAGTTCGGCCGATTTTGCCTTTCATTACAACGTAATAACATTTTATACGAAAACGTATTTTTTAAAGACATAAAAAAACATTTTATGTAAAATAAATACATAAAAATAAATATGTAAAAAAATGTTTTGTTAAAAAAACATTTTATGTAAAATAAATACATAAAAATAAATAATTTTTCTAAACGTATTTTTTTATAATACACTAAAATACATTTTGTTTTATTAAAAAAAATTATGTAAAAAAATGTTTTTTTTTAATTTATTTATTGTTTATGTTTTATCGATTTATTATTATATAAATGAGTTTTAGAAGGTAAAAACCAAGTAAGCCTTTAGCTCAAGTGGTTAAATCGCTGGGCAAAATAGAAGGGTGGAGCTCATGAGTTGGATCCCTCCCCATAGCAATTTAATTGTCTTTTTCAAAAAATTTAAAAAATGGATCTTGTGGTTTATCAAATGTCACGAATTCAGTCATTTTATACTTGAAAAGTCGAAATACCCTTACAGATTCAGTCTCTAACGGCGTTTTACTAACGGTGTTAGTAAAAAGGGCAAACTTTGCAAGTTTTGCAAACCACAAAGACCATTTGCATCAAAAAAATTAACAGGGGTTGACTTTGTGACTTTTGACAAACCACAGGGATGAATTTTGTAATTTTGTCTAACTAAAGGGTTTGGAATTTGGATAATGTGATACAACAATTTGTTTTTTTAGGTGATAAATTATAGAAACGATATATTTCATCTTGAATTATTATTATCTTTTTTTGAAAAATAACTTACAAACCTCATAAATTTATTCAAATCCTATATTTGGAAAGAAAAAAAAAACTTTCTTAAGTTTATTAAATTGAAACGTTAATTTAAGTACTTTTTGAATTGTAGTTTACAAATTATTTTTTAGTTTATCAGACTTGATAATTTAAAAAACTTGAAAAATAATTTGATGTAACATAACTTGCCAAAGCTTAATCTCTTAAATATGATTGAAAAAACTATATATTATTACAATTAACACTTGTGAATAAAACGGGTTACGATGTTGTATACTTGTATAATTGTATTTGATTTAATGCACTTTAAGTGATCAGCAAGTAGCAACTATCTAACATGTTTGGCCCATTTGAACAATTACTTTTTTTTCTCAACTATTTAAATTTTACAGATTTAACCGACAAAAAATAATAAAAAAACCCAATGTTGCAAAACTACTAACATAAGAGATCAATCGGAAAGCACCTAGGATACAACAACTAATTGTAGGAAAATTAAGGGAAATCTTCAAAAAAAATTTAATATATTTGAAAAATCTTTAATAAGTCCCAAGTTTTATTTTATGAACAGTAAAGTCCCAACTTTTTAACTTTTTGAATAGAAAAGTTCAAAAAACCGGCTAATTTTTTCACTTTAGCCCCCTTTTGACCTGTTTAGCAGGTCATGAGACCAAACTGTTAATTTTTTGAAAATAATGATTTTTCTGTAGATTTCGTCAATATTTGTATATGATGTATAAACGTATTTTTTACGTATTTATATATATTTTTACATATGTATGTACTTTTTTAAGTTTTTATATGTATATGTTTACGTATATATTTGTATTTTAAATATATAAACATATTTTTTTACGTATTTTTATGTATTTTTAACCATTTAAAAAAAAATTATGTGTTATTTTTTTATGTATTACGTATTTATATGTATTTTTACATATTTATGTATTTTTTTAAAGTTTTAGATAGATGTTTATGTATTTTAAATGTATAAACGTATTTTTTACGTATTTATATGTATTTTTAAGTATTTTACATATATTTTAATATACTTTTATGTGTTTTTTATGTATTACGTATTTATATGTATTTTTATGCATTTATGAATTTTTAAGTTTTTTATATAGAAGTTTATGTATTTTTTTATGTATTTGAAATATATAAACGTATTGTTTTACGTATTTATATGTATTTTTTAAGTATTTTACATCTTTTTTATATTTTTATATGTTTTTTTATGTATTACGTATTTATATGTATTTATGTAATTTTTTAGTTTTTTATATAAATGTTTATGTATTTCTATGTAGTTTAAATGTATAACCGTATTATTTTTACTTATTTATTTATTTTTTTACTTCAAGTCGACTTCACCATTTCATCTCATTCGCACGGCTTCTTTGCGTATGTTAAGATAGTTTTCATACGTACCTACATATTTTAAGCTTTTCTCTTTCGATGTTTAATTTCAAGATAAGTGAATGGGAAAAGCTTAACATATATGAGTTTGTAGAAAAATCATCTAAACATACTCGAAGAAGTTGTATGAATTTGGATAAAATGGTGAAGACAACTTGAAGTAAGAAATACATAAATACGTAAAAAAATATATATAGTTATGTATTTAAAATACATAAAAATACATAAACACCTATATAAAAAACTTTAAAAATACATAAATATATAAAAAAATACATATAAATACGTAATACATATAAAAACACAAAAATATGTAAAATACATAAAAATACATATAAATACGTAAAAATATGTTTATACATTTAAAATACATAAACATCTATATAAAAAACTTTAAAAAATATATAAATACGTAATACATAAAAACATAACACATAAAAGTAAATAAAAAATATGTAAAATACTTAAAAATACATATAAATACGTAAAAAATACATTTAAAAATTTAAAATACAAAAAAATGTAAACATATACATATAAAAACTTAAAAAAAATACATAAATACGTAAAAATGGATATAAATATGCAATACATAAAAAATATGTAAAATACTTAAAAATACATATAAATAAGTAAAAAAAATACGTTTATGAATTTAAAATACATAAAAATACGTAAACATATACATATAAAAACTTTTAAAAAATACATAAATACGTAAAAATAGATATAAATACGTTTTACAAGTTTTGACAATCTGCAAAAAAATCTCATTATTTTGGAAAAATTAACGATTTGGTCTCATGACCTGTTGAACATGTCAAAAATGACTAAAGTGAATAAATTAGTCGGTTTCTTGGGTTTTTCTATTCAAAAAGTTAAAAAGTCGGGACTTTTCGGTTCAAGAAATAAAATTTAAGACTTTATTAAAAAACGAAAAATATTGGAACTTTTCTGGAGATTTCCCAAAAATTAAATATGTAAAAGAATATCATAAGGTGATTAATTTAAGGGATAATGACCTAAAATGGTAATATATTTTTCGATTTGCACACATTTGGTCACTAAGTTTTTTTTTCGTCCACATTTACCTCTTCAACTTGTTAAACTGTACACATTCAATCATTATGACCGGCTACTCCGGGTTAGCCGGTAAAAATAACTTAATAGGGTAATATATTTATCACTTTGTACACATTTAGTCCTTAATATTTGTAACACCCGGTTTCAGGTACGTATTTAAATTCCAGCAAAACTTCATGTTTTACACTGGGACTCGGCGAGTTGGAGGCCCAACTCGTCGAGTAGGTTCGACTTTGGATCGGGGGGTTAAGTGACCTACTCGACGAGTCGGGAGACCGACTCTGTGAGTAGGAGCTGTCTGAGTGAAACCCTAAATTTGAGGGTTTGCACCCTATTTGAACACTTTATGAGGCCTCCACCCCAGCCTCCATCACCTCCAAACCCTATTCACGAAACCCTGATCAACTTTTGAGTGTTGTTGAGCTATTTTGTGCCATTCTTTGTGATTTGAAGTTTTAAGAAGGAAGGAAAGACTTGGAGATTCAAGAGGAAAGTCAGTAGATCCAGAGATTTGGTTGCATTTCCAGCTTGTTGGAGGTAAAAAGCTCCAACCTTGACTTCTTATTTGTTAGATCTACTTTAGGGATTGGATCTTGACATCTTTGGGGTATTTCTAAGCCATTTCGGGTTTAGATTGTAATGCAGAGTAATGGCTTCAGATCTTGAACCTTGGAGGGTTCTCATGGCATAAAGGTGCCAACTTTATGGCCATGAGAGCCTCATGCATCTTGTAGACATCATTTTTAGGTCTTTTGAGCTTAAAGACCCATGCATGGACGTAAAGTTCGTGACTTTATGTGTTATATCGACCCTAGGAGGTCAGATCTACCCTTTGGATGAGAAGAGCTCAACATAAATCGAGTTTATGGACATGGACTTTAGGGGACTCGACGAGTCGTTCATGGGACTCGGCGAGTCGGGTATTGGTTCCCCAACCTTTTATGTTTCTGAGGAATCTGGTTGAGTCCAAAAGGGGACTCGACAAGATGGACGTGATTATAGACCTGGAAATCATGGGACTCGGCGAGTCCAAGGCAATCTCCCAACCCATGAAGACGGACTCGACGAGTTTTTCATAGAACTCGGCGAGTCATAGACTGGACACATTCATATGATGAAGATGAACTCGACGAGTTCAAGGATGAACTCGGCGAGTCGGTTGAAGATGGTCCCGATGTTATGGTTGAAGGTGAACTCGTCGAGTTCTTGCTAGACTCAATGAGTAGAGTCGGGGGGGAGGGGGGTTGTATCATTTTGTAAGAATAGGGACTCGACGAGTTGGTGGACCAACTCGGCGAGTCAAGTCAACTGGATGTTGACTTTGACCAAAGTTGACTTTGACTTTGACCTGGACTTGAGTTGACCCTTGTAAAGGAGGGTTGTGGGTACGGATTAGTAATCAAGGAGGGTTGTTGTGTAGGGATTGAGGAGTTGAGACGAGAGGATTTCCGTACCAAAGATTGTGCAGACACTACGCGACATCGAAGTAAGTTACCTTTTAGTAGCGGTGGGTCTACGGCCACAATGCCGACCCACCAGTAGGAGTGTATGTTAGACAATTGTCTTTGTGATAATTGTCTGTGTTTACTGCTACTTGATATGTTTATGTGTTAGCATGTTATGATGTTATGTGATCGTAGCAGTATGGGGAGATAGTCCCCAAGTTACCGGCCGATAGGGCTGAAGGGGTAGTTTAGTACCCAACTATGCTAGACAGATTATGATTATATGATAATATGTGGTAGTAGCAAGGGGTGAGATAATCCCCCGAGACCGGTCGAGAGGACCGAAGGGGTAGGCCAGCACCCAGATATGCTAGGCAAGGTCACCAGTTGAGAGGACCGAAGGTGTAGGCCGGGCACCCAGATATGCTTGGCAATATGTATGTCATGTGATGGTATGGTATGTGGTATGATGGGGGAACTCACTAAGCTTCGTGCTTATAGTTTTCAGTTTTGTTTCAGGTACCTCTTCAGCGAAGGGGAAGGAGTCGGCATGGTAGCGGCACATCACACACACGCAGGATTTCCGCACTATGAGATTTCTTGGGATTGTACTCTGATATTGTTACTATTTTTATGATATGATTTTGAGACATGATATTATGGTTTTATGAAATGATATGACTCAATGATGTTTTATTATAAATATTTTCTAAATTGTTATATCAAAAATGAAATTTTTGGTCTTGAAATTTGGGATGTTACAAGTTGGTATCAGAGCCTTAGTTTGAGGGATTCGGATACACTCTCGGGTGTGTCTGAACTCAAACTGAGGACTTGGTATAAAAAATAAATTTCAAAAGAAAAATCATTTTTATAAAAAGGAGTTTGAAAAGAGAAAAAAACTTTGAAAAAGAACAAGATGTGTGATGTGCGCGATCGGTCGTGCTCAAGTAAGTTTTCCCCAAGATACCCATACATGTTATGTTATGATATGATATGATTATGACAATTGTATGCTAGATTAGGGCTAAGGATCTAGGAAGATGCCTGATATGCCTGCTATCTGTGTTTATTGAGCTGCAAGATAATACTGATTAGTCAGTTATATGATAGCTTGGATAAAGTATGTTTGATTGGATTACTTAACGCCCGAATGTTGCTTGCTTTGTGCTAACAGGATTTCTAGTTATCTTTACTTAACTAATAAACGAATACATTACATTACATATTGTGAGGATTAAATAATTTCAGAAGGTTAGGTTTAGCCCTATTTCGCAGCTCTTGTTTGAGTCCAACCGTTGTAGGGCAGGACCTCTCATTCGAAGAATTATATGGTCTTAGTGATATGTGATGGTATTCGCAAGTTAGTTAGGTGAAGGTAGCAGGGACTTCTTATGCAACTGATGGTGGAGGGTGGGTTGGAGAGTTACCCTAGGGTAAGCCTAGGACGGGATTAGCAAAGAGAGCGGAAGTAGTAGAAGGGACTTGGTGAAGTCGAAGAAATCCTTGAGGAAAGTACGGATAGATGTGGAAGGTAGTATGGGCCCGTACGACTGAAAGAAGAGGATCCGTACTCGAGTCAAGGAGGGATAAGATGGAATCAGGGAATTGTAGAGTGTATGAGACTTCCCGAGAGTTATGTATGATTCTGACGATTATGTGTTCTGTTTCAGAATGGTGATGATCACACATCATGGAGGGGGAGGTTCAGGATCAGGATCCGGTTTAGGATCAGGTTCGGGTGCAGGTTCCGAGCCAGTGGATGAGGGACTACGCGAGTTCATCGCGTCCGAGATCACGAGAGGCATCCTTGAGTCGACCCCAGTGATTTTCGGGTCGATCAAGGAAGGGATCATAGAGCTGATGGAGGATCGCCTCAGGGCGTTCAGGAGCGACGTGGCACCCAGACAGTCAGGATCACGCACACTGTCCTTTAAGGACTTCAGGGGCAGTGGTGCGCCGGATTTCCATAGGGTGAAGGACCCCATTGCTGCCAGACGATGGATTGCAGACATGGAGTGCACAGCTGATGAGCTTCTGCCCTGAGGGGTCGAAGGTTCATTATGCTGCGGAATGTTTGAGGGACAGAGCTAGAGACTGGTGGGAGTCAGTTGGTGATTCCTTGGGAGCCTCAGCCATTGAGGCTATGATATGGTCTGACTTTGTGACCAGGTTTAGGGCGGAGTTTGCGCTGACTGTGGAGCTTCAGCAGCTGGCCAGGGAGTTTCTCGACATGAGGCAGACGACTAAGTCAGTGGTGGGGATCACCGCCAAATTCTGGGAGAGGGCATTGTTGGTGCCCCAGTATGCAGGGGACGAGGAGATGCGGAGGACCCGCTACCATGACATGTTGAGAGCTGACATTCGGGAGCATGTCTGCTTCTCAGCATGCCATAACCCTGGATTCCATGATTGCCAGGGCGAGGGAGAGGGAGATTGACTTAGAGCACATCAGAAAGAGGAAGGCGGAGGAGGGGCATGTGACTAGGGCTTCAGGGAAGAAGCCCAACGGATCCGACTCTAGGTCGAAGGGCCAGCAGGGCCGGGGCCGCTGCGGAAAGTGCGGCAAGACTCATGAGGGGGTTTGTAGGTTGGGATCATCGGGCTGCTACAAGTGCAGAAAGACGGGGCACTTCAACAGGGATTGTACTGCCCCTGCGCCCATTTTCCAGACATCGGAGTTGTTGTGTTTCCACTACAACCAGCGAGGCCATAAAAAGGCCAATTGCCCTAAGTTGACAGCAGCAGCGCCAGCTCCAGCGACCCTGCGGATTACTGATGGTCGGCAGGGCAAGACAGAGGCTCCAGTGGTGAGGATCCGAGCCTTCCAATTGACTACCGAGGAGGCACGTGCCGCACCCGATGTGGTGACGGGTATGATTTCTTCTCCCTAACTTTTATTATATGTTGTTTATGATATTGATATGTCATGTTGTATGTTTGTTTAGGATCGTTCCATGTGAACGGTATCCCAGTACAGGTGTTGTTCGATTCAGGTGCCACTCAATCATTTGTTTCTCTTGCACTTAGCAAGAGGTTCCCTGAGTCTTCGGGCATGTTGGATTGCCCTCTAGAGGTCGAGATTGTCGATGACCGATCAGTGCGAGCGTCAACGGTTTTCAGAGATTGTGTTCTGAGGCTATTCGAGGAGCGCTACCTGGTAGACTTGGTTCCCATTCTGTTGCGTGGGAACAAGGTGATTATAGGCATGGATTGGTTGAGCCCCAACGGGGCAGTGATCGACTGCGTGCAGCAGTTGGTTCGGATCAGGACCCCGAGTGGAGGAGAGCGGGTGATTCAGGGCGAGAGGCCACAACACGGACCAGCCTTATGTTCAGCAGCGAGGGCTAGGCGCTATCTACAGTAGGGTTGCACTGGGTATGTCGCCTATGTTATGGATACCTGGGAGGCGGGTAAGGCGACGGTGAGCGATGTTCCGGTGGTGCGAGATTACGCCGATGTATTCCCAGAGGAGCTGCCTGGGATACCTCCGGAGCGATAGGTGGAGTTCAGGATCGACCTAGTCCCTGGTGCGGCTCCGATAGCCAAGGCACCATATCGGTTGGTTCCTCCCGAGATGCAGAAGTTGTCTACGCAGCTGCAGGAGCTGTTAGACATGGGATTTATCAGCCCGAGTAGTTCGCCTTGGGGAGCCCTGATCCTGTTTGTCAAGAAGAAGGACATGTCGCATCGCATGTGCATAGATTACCGGGATCTGAACAAGGTAACGGTGAAGAACCGTTACCCACTCCCGAGGATAGATGACTTGTTCGACCAGCTTCAGGGAGCATCTTGGTTTTCCAAGATAGACTTGCGGTCAGGCTACCATCAGATGAGGGTCAGGGAGGAGGATATACAGAAGACTGCTTTCCGGACTCGCTATGGCCGCTACGAGTTCGTGGTGATGCCCTTTGGGCTCACCAATGCTCCTGCCGCGTTCATGGACCTCATGAACCGCGTGTGCAGACCGATGCTGGATCGGTCTGTGATAGTTTTCATTGATGATATCTTGGTCTACTCCAAGACGCAGGAGCAGCATGAGGAGCATCTGCTAGAGGGTTTGGTTACTCTGAGGAGGGAGAGCTTGTACGCCAAGTTCTCCAAGTGTGAGTTCTGGTTGCGCGAGGTGCAGTTTCTTGGGCACATTGTCAACCAGAACGATATTTTGGTCGACCCGGCCAAAGTGGAGGCCGTGATGAGATGGGAGGTTCCAAAGTCTCCATTTGAGATTCGGAGTTTCCTAGGGTTAGCAGGCTATTACCGGAGGTTCATTCAAGACTTCTCCAAGATAGTCGTACCCTTGACCCGGCTGACGAAGAAGGTCGTTGTCTTTCTTTGGGGGCCTGAGCAGCAGGCAGCATTCGAGACACTGAGACAGAGACTATGCGAGTAGGACTGACAATTCTCGACACGACCCGCAACACGACACGAAATAAATGGGTTTGGGTTGAATTTTTCAACCCGACAACCCGCTAACCCACCAACACGCCAACCCGTTTATTAAACGGGTCATATATGGGTTTCTCAAAAAATAGACGGGTTGACCCGCCAACCCGTTTATATTTTTAATAAAAAAAAAATATTTTATTTTTAAATGTATTTATGTATCAAGTATTAATATTTAATAGGTATTATATAATAAATTACTTTAGCACTTGAATTATCTATGTTTGTATTAATGTTTAGTTTGAACATGTTTCTATGAATGTTTTAAATCTTCATTTGGATGTTTAAGACTTAAGTGTCTAAAATTCGGATATGTTTGCATTAACCATCAAGAATTTATTCATATTTAATTGTCTATTTTATTTATGGAATCTGACCCACGAACCTGCCAGCCTGTGAACCCGTATAAATAAATGGGTTGGCGGGTCATATATGGGTTTATGTGTCAAACCCGCCAACCCGTGACCCGCCAACTCGTGACATGTATATTTAAATGGGTCGTGTTTGGGTTGACATATTTTGACCCGCCAACCCGCGACACGTCAACCCGAACACGACACGATTGCCAGGTCTATATGCGAGGCATCGATCCTCGCCCTGCCAGAGGGCGTGGAGGATTTTGTAGTATACTGTGATGCGTCCATTTCGGGTTTGGGCGCAGTATTGATGCAGAGAGGGAATGTCATCGCCTACGCCTCGAGGCAGTTGAAGCCTCACGAGGCGAACTACCCGATGCATGATTTGGAGTTGGAGGCGGTCGTCTTCGCCCTCAAGATTTGGCGACACTACCTCTATGGGGTCGATGTACCATTTACACTGACCACAAGAGTTTGAGGTACCTCATGGATCAGCCGAATCTGAACATGAGGCGGCGTCGGTGGTTAGACGTGGTGAAGGATTATGATTGTGAGATCCTTTACCACCCAGGGAAGGCCAATGTTGTGGCCGATGCGCTTAGCCGCAAGGCAGTGCCGATCAGAGATAATTGCTTGCGGATGACTGTAGTGACTCCACTATTGGAGCAGATCCGAGAGGCCCAGCAGGAGGCTATCAAGGAGGAACATCAGAAGAGCGAGCGTAATGTGGGTCAGGTTTCCTCCTTCGACTACGAAAGCTGAGGGTTATTGACACTACACCGCAGGGTATGGGTTCCATACCATGGGGGTGTGCGCCAGGTTCTGATGGAGGAGGCGCACAAATCCCGATTTTCCATTCATCCCAGGGCGACGAAGATGTACAGAGATCTTCGTCCTGATTATTGGTGGCCCTGCATGAAGCGGGATGTAGCCTGGTATGTCGAGAGAAGCCTGACCTGTAGGAAGGTCAAGGCCGAGCACCAGAGGCCTCACGACAAGACGCAGCCATTGGATATCCCTATATGGAAATGGGAAGATATTATTATGGATTTCATCACAAAGCTTCCCAGGACCGCACGGGGAGTGGATTCAATTTGGGTCATCGTGGATCGGTTGACTAAGAGTGCCCATTTCATACCGATCCAGGAGAGCATCTCGGCCGAGAAGTTGGCCGATATCTACATCCGAGAGGTAGTAGCTCGACACGGAGTGCCAGTCTCCGTGATTTCAGACAGAGATGTACGGTTCACTTCCAAATTTTGGAAGAAATTCCATGACGAGTTGGGTACTCGTCTGCACTTTAGCACCGCTTTTCACCCGCAGACGGATGGTCAGAGCGAGAGGACCATCCAAACTTTGGAGGATATGCTGCGGGCATGTGTTCTAGACTTCGATGGTAGCTGGGATACCTATCTTCCATTAGCTGAGTTCTCCTATAAAAATAGCTATCACGCGAGTATCGATCATCCTCCCTTTGAGATGTTGTACGGGAGGAAGTGCAAGACCCCGATATGTTGGGGTGAAGTCAGACAGAGGGTCATGGGGAGCACCTAAGTGATGCTTAAGACGACAGAGAGGATTCAGCAGGTTTGGAGCAGGCTTCAGACTGCTCAGAGTCGGCAGAAAAGTTATGCCGAAAAGCGCCGCTCGGACATAAAGTTCCAGGTCGGGGATATGGTCCTCCTGAAGGTGTCTCCTTGGAAAGGCATCGTCTGATTCAGGAAACGGGGCAAGTTGGGCCCCAGGTACATTGGACCTTTCAGGGTTGTCGCCTGGGTGGGCAAGGTGGCATATAGGCTGGACCTGCCAGCCGAACTCAGTCAGATTCATAGTACGTTTCACGTCTCCCAGTTACGGAAGTGCCTGGTGGACGACTTGGCAGTGGTGCCCTTGGAGGATATTCAGGTGGATGACAACATGAACTACATCGAGCGGACAGTGGTGATCCTCCACAGGAAGTCGAAGGATCTGAGGAACAAGAGGGTGGAGCTGGTGAAGGTGCAATGGCAGCACCACAAGGGGTCAGAATGGACTTGGGAGCCGGAGGAAGATATGAGGGAGCACTACCCCGAGCTTTTTCAGGACTCAGCAGTAGACTTCGAGGACGAAGTCTAAAATAAGTGGGGGAGAGTTGTAACACCCGATTTCAGGTACATATTTAAATTCAAGCAAAACTTCATATTTTACACTGGGACTCGGCGAGTTGGAGGCCCAACTCGTCGAGTAGGTTCGACTTCGGATCGGGGGGTTAAGTGACCTACTCGACGAGTCGGGAGACCGACTCTGTGAGTAGGAGCTGTCTGAGTGAAACCCTAAATTTGAGGGTTTGCACCCTATTTAAACACTTTATGAGGCCTCCACCCCAGCCTCCATCACCTCTAAACCCTATTCACAAAACCCTAATCAACTTTTGAGTGTTGTTGAGCTATTTTGTGCCATTCTTTGTGATTTGAAGTTTTAAGAAGGAAGGAAAGACTTGGAGATTCAAGAGGAAGGTCAGTAGATCCAGAGATTTGGTTGCATTTCCAGCTTGTTGGAGGTAAAAAGCTCCAACCTTGACGTCTTATTTGTTAGATCTACTTTAGGGCTTGGATCTTGACATCTTTGGGGTATTTCTAAGCCATTTCGGGTTTAGAGTGTAATGTAGAGTAATGGCTTCAGATCTTGAACCTTGGAGGGTTCTCATGGCATAAAGGTGCCAACTTTATGGCCATGAGAGCCCCATGCATCTTGTAGACCTCATTTTTGGGTCTTTTGAGCTTAAAGACCCATGCATGGACGTAAAGTTCATGACTTTACGTGTTATATCGACCCTAGGAGGTCAGATCTACCCTTTGAATGGGATGAGCTCAACAGACATCGAGTTTATGGACATGGACTTTAGGGGACTCAGCGAGTCGTTCATGGGACTCGGCAAGTCGGGTATTGGTTCCCCAACCTTTTCTGTTTCTGAGGAATCTGGTTGAGTCTAGAAGGGGACTCAACAAGATGGACGTGATTATGGACCTGGAAATCATGCGACTCGGCGAGTGTATGAACAAACTCGGCGAGTCCAAGGCAATCTCCCAACCCATGAAGACGGACTCGACGAGTTGTTCATAGAACTCGGCGAGTCATAGACTGGACACATTCATATGATGAAGATGAACTCGACGAGTTCAAGGATGAACTCGACGAGTCTGATGAAGATGGTCCCGATGTTATGGTTGAAGGTGAACTCGTCGAGTTCTTGCTAGACTCAGCGAGTAGAGTCGGGGGGGTGTATCATTTTCAAAGAATAGGGACTCGACGAGTCAAGTCAACTGGATGTTGACTTTGACCAAAGTAGACTTTGACTCTGACTTTGACCTGGACTTGATTTGACCCTTGTAAAGGAGGGTTGTTGTGTAAGGATTGAGGACTTGAGACGAAAGGATTTCCGTACCAAGGATTGTGCAGACACTACGCGACATCGAGGTGAGTTACCTTTTAGTAGCGGTAGGTCTACGGCCACAATGCCATCCCACCAGTAGGAGTGTATGTTAGACAATTGTCTTTGTGATAATTGTCTGTGTTTACTGCTACTTGATATGTTTATGTGTTAGCATGTTATGATGTTATATGATCGTAGCCGGTATGGGGAGATAGTCCCCAAGTTACCGGCCAATAGGGCCGAATGGGTAGTTTAGTACCCAGCTATGCTAGACAGATTATGATTATATGATAATATGTGGTAGTAGTAAGGGGTGAGATAATCCCCCGAGACCGGTCGAGAGGACCGAAGGGGTAGGCCAGCACCCAGATATGCTAGGCAAGGTCACCGGTCGAGAGGACTGAATGGGTAGGTCGGGCACCCAGATATGCCTGACAGTATGTATGTCATGTGATGGTATGGTGTAACATCCCAAAATTTAAGGCCAAAAATTTCATTTTTAATATAAGAAAACCTTTAATAACGTTGTTCCAGACATTGAAAACATTTCATTTAAAACAAATATCAGAGTCAAATCCCAAAGATCACATAATGCGGAATAACATGGGTGAATGCGATGCGATCGTCCCGAGCTCCTTTTTCTTGAAACTGAAGATACCTTAAACTAAAATTGTAAACCGTAAGCACGAAGCTTAGTGAGTTCCCCAAATACCACATACCATACATATCAACTGGGCCATACATGTCATACATACTGTGAGCCATACATAACAAACATATCCATAATCAAGTAAGGTGCTATGTGCCAAACATAGTCTTGTTGTTATGCCACGGGCCGCACGTGGTCTTTCTTGTCAAGCCTGGGGCCACTCCCTGGGTCTTACAGACAATTGTCAAGGACCACCCCCTGGTCTTCCATGCAAGGATCACAAAGACAACTAGCAAACATACTACTCTACTTGGCTAATCAGCATACTGTGTGCCAGGAGCCACCTCCTGGTCTTTCATTCACAATAGCATACAGTGTGCCAGGATTCACCTCCTGGTCTTTCATACATAACGCCTAGGGCTAACCCCCAGGTCTTCCTACTATACATAATATCATGCAGTGTGCCAGGAGCCGCCTCATGGTCTTTCATACATAATGCCTAGGGCTAACCCCCGGGTCTTCCTACTATACATAATATCATGCAGAGTGCCAGGAGCCGCCTCCTGGTCTTTCATACATAATGCCTAGGGCTAACCCCCGGGTCTTCCTACTATACATAAACTAGATGGGTCGGCATTGTGGTCGTAGACCCATACAACCAGTGAGGAGACTCACCTCGCACTACTGAAGACTAGCTGAACACTTCTGGTTGCTAACCGGCAGCTCCTGAACTGTTGATCCTTCGGCTCCCCGAACTATCAATACCCAAAATAACACTTAGACTACAATACCCCCAAAAGTCAAACTAGGTCAAAGTCAACATCCAGTTGACTTGACTCGCCGAGTTGGTCCACCAACTCGTCGAGTCCCTATTCTTTCAAAATGATACACCCCCCGACTCTACTCGTCGAGTCTAGCAAGAACTCCACGAGTTCACCTTTAACCATAACATCGGGACCATCTTCAACCGACTCGCCGAGTTCATCCTTGAACTCGTCGAGTTCATCTTTATCATATGAATGTGTCCAGTCTATGACTCGCCGAGTTCTATGAACAACTCGTCGAGTCCGTCTTCATGGGTTGGGAGATTGCCTTGGACTCGCCGAGTTCATCCTTGAACTCGTCGAGTACGATGATCTTCAAGTCCATAATGAACCCAACTAGCTGATTCCTCTACCAACTCAACACACACCCGCTATCAAAGGGTTTAGGGCAAGAAAACGGCTTGACTCATCGAGTCCTAAGAGCAACTCATCGAGTCGTCCTAAGTCCAAATCTATTCAGTCGATTTCAGTCGGGCACAAAGAATCCAGGACCCATATCTAACCTTCTAGGGTCGAAATAATACGTAAAGCCTCTGCTTTACATCCATGTATGGCCCTTTTTGCTCAAAAGGCCATAACAACCTCTTAAACCTTGCATGGGGAGTTCTAGTGGCATAAAGCTTGCACCTGTATGCCCTAACCACTCTTAGGGACCCCAGATCTGAAAGGATCTTTGGTTGGGACATCCTTGTCCCATAGATCAAGCTCCATGGACCAAAACCCTCATAAAGTGGACATAAATAGATCTAAGAAGCTATAAGTCAAGACGAAGACTTGATTACCAGAAAATGATGGAAATGAGATGGTGTTGTTGGATCTACAAGTTCCTCCTTGAACCTTCAATCTCCTTCTTCTTCTTTTAGCCTCCAAGAACACCAAAATACTCAAGAATGGCTCACACACTCACCAAATGATCTAGGGTTTCGTGGGTTAAGTTCTGGACAATGGGTGTTGGGAATGGAACCGAGAGGAGGAGAATAAGATGCTTAAATTGGGTGCCAAGTCCCGAATTTAGGGTTTCCCAAACCCTGACCAACTCGCCGAGTCGGTCCTCGACTCGTCAAGTAGGTCACTTAACCTACGACCCGGAACGTGCTCCTACTCGTCGAGTCACCCCACCTACTCGACGAGTCGCCTTCTGATTTTTGAGGTTTTCCTTTCCTTTCTAGGTCTTCTGAATTCGGGGTGTTACAACTCTCCCCCACTTAAACTAGACTTCGTGCTCGAAGTCCGCTACGGTCCACTACTTTGCAACCTCTCATGACATTCCTAATCGCCGCATACCTTGCCTGCTCGGTCCAATCCTCGAAGGACCGCTTTTGTTGGCCTTCCATCCAGTCTTCCTGAGCGAAATGCTATACCTCGAAGGTATCTTTATGAGAACCACCGAATCACTACAAACCTTGAGTACATCGCCCTTACCCAATCGACAATCATGTCGGTACTCTCTGAGTACTTACGCTGGACATCCAAGGGGTTAACCCCTTTTTCCAGCGCGGTCACAGGCCTTCCCAAGGCAACTTCCATAAGCAATAACCTTCTCTATCTCTGAGTAGAACCAACCCTGCGCTATACTAAATCTCCAGTCACTCCCAGTGTTGGTTCCCTCACTGTCAACCAGTGTTGTAAAAATCCCGATTAGGTCCCGATTAATCCCTAGGCGCTACTCGACCGATTAGAGAGCGCCTAGCGATTAGTCCATGCATACAAATTGGTTGAAACAATAGAACGCGATGAAATTTTAACACTTTGAAGAAGTTATATCTCAATAGAAACTTTTTGAGGTATGATTAGTGTTGTATTTATCATATTAACCTATTTTGTTATTATATTAGTGGTATTTATGAACTTTTATATGATATTAGTCATATTTAATTTTTAAAATCTAACAAATTAGCAATTAATGGTCCCCCGATTAATCTCCACCTAGCCGATTAATCCCTTAACCCCAGTCCACCGACTAGCTAACGTCGAGTGATTTTTACAACCTTGTTGTCAACTACTGAAGGCTTCCTCTTATCACGCCTCAATGCTGAACGCCCAACCCAACGGATGGATCAGATAATCCTTCGAGTAAAATATTTGTTCCTGCAACGGTTAGACTCAGACGAGAGCTGCGCAACAGAATCAAATCCTTCCCTCAGATATTATTTAACCCTACTGTGAGAGGCGTCGCACCACTCGGTCAACTAACTGCTCCATACAAGAATTCCCTTATCGCTACCTCTGTCCGAAAAACCCGCAATCTCTTATCCGCTTTCCGGATGAACCGAGACCACCCTGGTCCCAACTACTCTGTCGGCTATCTAAAAATATTGGATCCTTCCTGGTTACCGAACTCAATTATGATGTGGCCTACTCACATCCGTGTGGCCTGCCCTGACCTCGTTTAACCCATTTGAAGGAATCCGTAAGTGGATCGCTCTTCTAATACATTCTTACTGCCGAATAGGGACCGATGAATGCTACGGGCCACCCAGCAGTCTCACTCTTCAATATTAACTAACCACTAATGGATGCTACGGCCACCCCATAGTCTTACTATACCATTATACCAACAGCTAACTGGCAAGTGCTACGGGTCACCCCGTAGTCTTACAATACCAAATCTACGGGCCACACCTCAATCTTACTATACTAATGTTACGGGCCACACCGCAATCTAACTATACTAATGCTACGGACCACACTGCAGTCTAACTATACTAATATACGAATGTTACGGGCCACACTGCAGTCTTACAACGTCCTAACACTATCTGCCAACTAGTGAACGCTACGGGCCACCCCATAGTCTTACAACACTCCTACACTCTCTGCTAACCATTGCTACGGGCCACCCCGCAGTCTTGCTACACTTCTCCTGCTATCTGGCCCCTGGCGAATGCTACGGCTAACCCGCAGTCTTCAACACTTCCCACACTGACCGGCTACTAGTGAATGCTACGGCCATTCCGTAGTCTTACAACACTTTCCATGCTGGCTACTGACCGAACACCCCTATAATCGAGCATACAAGAACAATCTAGTACCCCAAGCTGCACTCATGTCCTGACTGAAGCTCCCAACCGATTTTTCTGAAACCTGCTGTCAGACATCCTGAAAATGCGATCTCACCATTGGAAAGTTTTTCGAACTTCCAATTCACACTATCCTCAATTCATACAGTCGCCTGGGCCGTCTTTCTCCCTGACAAGAGAGCGAAACTTAACCCAGTTTCAAAATCGCTCATGCTCCCTTAACATGATTGTTTCTCCCCCACTTAGCTTCGACTAAGTCTTTACGGCACGCGAAAATCCGAGGATTTCCATTCCTTCCTCCCTTACACGATAGGCATGCTAACTACCAACGCCTTAATCTTGCTAGCGATCCGTCACTAGCCCACTCTGAATACCGCACGATTACCGAATACTAGATGAACACTTTCTGCATCCCCAATACTGATAATCCCCTGAGCTTAAACTGACGTCCTTAAGGTCCGAATGACTAATGCTCAGAGCAACCTCTTTAGTGATAGACCACTTCCCTTGATGCTTCCAAAAGCCATCCCAAACACCAAGACTAAAACCACCGAATCCTGACGATGGTGGATGACCACTCCATGGACCCTGACCATAGACCTCCACGTAATGCCCCTGAACCGATTTTGGTCGTAACCGAGATGACACTAGACACTTCGAACCAGAAGTGAGAAATGACCCTACACTAGCTACTAATAATCCCTGGTATGCAATTGGCATATGACAATCCG
This sequence comes from Lactuca virosa, assembly GCF_052849685.1. Taxonomy (NCBI): domain Eukaryota; kingdom Viridiplantae; phylum Streptophyta; class Magnoliopsida; order Asterales; family Asteraceae; genus Lactuca; species Lactuca virosa. The sequence continues at coordinate 204,366,824 of NC_136434.1, forward strand.
AAAATACAATATGAATATAAGTAGAGAGATAACTCATACATACTATCACCTAAGACCGAGGTAAGAACAATCATAATACATATAGAATCGAAAATAGCCATTGATACATACCTGCAACATTCCCTGCTGTAATCCGGATCTCCCTCGTCTGTCACTGCAAGGCCCTACCTTCTCATCCATCCGTAATCCTCAAGGTAGTCGGGGCAAACGCACTCCCTGCTCCTCCCCTCATTGTCGGGCAGTCGTCCCTCTTGTGGCCCACCTGATTGCAGTGAAAACATAATGGGCTTGCCCCCTGTGGGCAGTCCCTACTGACGTGAACATCACTGCCACACTTGTAGCACCTTGAACCCCTGGAACGACAAACTCCCTTGTGCAGTTTCCCGCACGTGCTGCACTGACTTCGCCCCTGCCGACCTACCAATCGATGATCTGAAGTCTTGGGTCTATTCCCAGGACCCTCCAAAGTGTACATATGATCTGACCTCCTCTTCGCAATGTGCTCCAAATCGATCTCCCTCTCCCGCGCCCTGGCAATCATAGAGTCTAGGGTCGGGCATGCTAAGAAGATGACATGCTCTCGAATATCAGCTCTCAACATGTCATGATAGCAGGTCCTCCGCATCTCCTCATCCCCTGCATACTGAGGCACCAATAAGGCCCTTTCCCGGAACTTGGCGGTAATCTCCGCCACCGACTCCGTCGTCTATCTCATGTCTAGGAACTCCCTGGCCAGCTGTTGAAGCTCCACAGCCGGTGCAAACTCCGCCCTAAACCTGGTCACAAAGTCAGACCAGGTCATAGCCTCAATGGCTGAGGCTCCAAAGGAATCACCAACTGACTCCCACCAGTCTCTAGCTCTGTCCCTCAAACATCTCGCAGCAAATCGAACCTTTGGCCCCTCAGGAGAGAAGCTCGTCAACTGTGCAGACTCAATGTCTGCAACCCATCTCCTGGCGGCAATGGGGTCCTTCGCCCTGAGGAAATATGGCGCACCACTCCCCCTGAAGTCCTTGAAGGACAGTGTGCGCGATCCTTACTGGATGGATGCCATGTCCCTCCGGAATGCTCTGAGGCGATCCTCCATCAGCTCAATAATCCATTCCTTGATCGACCCGAAAATCACTGGGGTCGACTCAAGGTTACCTCTCGTGATCTCAGACGCGATGAACTCCCGTAGTCCTTCATTCACTGGCTCGGAACCTGCACCCGGACCTGATCCTGAACCGGATCCTGATCCTTCTCCGACGCCTGATCCGCCCACTGGTCTCTTACGCAACGTCACCATGCTGAAAACATGCCATAACAACCATCAGAATACACATCACTACCGAGGGATCACACACGCACTACACGTTCCATGGTTTTATCTCAACCCTTCTTGAATCGAGTACAGATCCTCTGCTTTCAGTAGTATGGGCCCCAACTACTTTCCACATCTATCCATACTTTCCTCAAGAATTACCTCGACTACACCAAGAACCTTTTACTGTCACACCCCCGAACCAGACGGCGGAAACGTCCGGGGGCTCATGTGACTAACAATTGAATAATCATCACAATGAATATACATGAAACATAACACATTCATCACCAACATTACACAATACAACCAACGTTGTTCACATCAAGTACATTGTTAAAATACATAAGTTCAAATTGTTAAAAATACGATAAGTGCTGTTACATAAAACAAAACCATACACACTTGCAAATCTTCCAGCTTAACGATTACCTGAGAATACAAGTTATTTTGAAAACGGTCAACATATATAATGTTGGTGAGTTCATAAGTATGGTTGAATAAAAGCCTTTGTATATTTCGTAAAAACCCAGAAAATCCGATATTTTCTGTAAAATTTCAGAAAATGTTGTGCAAATCAAATATATAATGAATGTGTGAATTTCATAGTTATGATATATATATATATATATATATATATATATATATATATGTTTGTAATTTAGATTTCCTTGTGTTGTAAGTAAGCGATTGTTGAGTAGTGATTATTTCCCCAGAAAATCCGATATTTTTTGATTTATATTAATGTCGAGGTTCTTGTATCGTTAAATAAATTGTTTTGTATTGACACCATCGAAGAAATTATCTCTGAAGTATCAATATTTTGGTATAGAATCCTAACATGAGCCGTTATAATCATACATGGTAATGACTAGGTTGCTTGTCTTGACATTTTTCCAAATGCCGGGATTTGCTCAAGGTTTTGTCGCCCTAGACTAGCCTAGTCTAGCTGTAGCGAGCAGCTAAGGCGTGGGGGGTCACCCCGTATAGATCTATACACAAACTCTCGCTCTCCCTCCAGGAGACTCTGATTATAACTACAAGCTACGACTGTACACTCAAGGTGCCAACCGACACGTCTCACTATATTCTCAACCTTTCGTACTTTGATTAATGTTTACGTGTATGTTATGTGTTATCCATCCAAGGTCCAATTATAAGTATACAAAGTTCAATAGTTATGTGAAAGTATAGTTAAATTTACTAAGCATATGAATCTTAGTCCAAGCCCAATTAGCATGTAAATGGGTCACAAATGCCCAATAAACATGTCATGGTAGATATTGGGCTCAATATACACCTGAATGGGCCCTTAAGGCCCATTGGCCATGTAAGATGAATATTATGTCCAATAAAATTTTTAACGATATATTCCGTCCATTCGTATTGTTTCGTTGTTTATTTTAGCTCGTGGTTTACCGAACTTATTATAAAAAGTCTCCTTTTTCTTAAAACAACATTTTTGGTCCAAAGCCTCAAATTTTCAATTAAGGCCCAAAGTTTTGTAAAAATGACATTTTAGTCTATAGTTTGTAAAAATTTGCAACTTTGTCCCAAATGTCTAGAAATTCACGGTTTTAGTTCAAAAGTATGTATTTTGACATTTAAGACCTATTTTTTTAGAAAAGTGCATTTTCAGCCCTTGGTTTGTAAAAATTTACACTTTCGGCCCAATTTTGGAAAAGTTTACATTTTTGGTCCAATTTGAAAATAAATGTTATTTTCACCCCTAAATTTGGTTTATTTACATTTATGACCCAAATTTTACTCAAATAACATTTCTAATCCCAAAAACTTCATTTTTTCACAATTTTTGGGCCCAAACCGTGAGGCCCAAAAGTTTTGGCCCATTAAGCTTAAATTTGCATTTTTGGCCCTTTTTAAAGTATGTTTAACATAAAAATACCTTTTTATACATATAGGACCTGTTTGGTCCCTATAAAAACATAAATGTCACTTTTTGCCCTTATCTTTTGTTTTCTAGACAATTTTGGCCCTTAACAAAGTTTGTCTTAAATTTTGTATCTTAGACATATAACACTTTTAAATTGATAGTTTGATATATAAGGTGTCTTGGTTCATGGATCTTAACTCAATGTTATTTAAGAAGTCGTGATTTGTCAAGATCTAACATGTTTTTACAACATAATCTAAGAAATCACACAAGACATGCATATAACACATAGATCTACACATTTTACTTGCATTCTCCCCCAAAAATCATGTAAAAACCAAAAACAAGGGGGGTATGAACTCACCTTAGCTTGATGTTTCGGTTTTTTAAGAAGAATGGAAAGAGATGAAGTGATTTTCGGCCCTAGCAAACTTCCTTTGAGTAGTTTTCGAACTTAGGGGCTTCTAATGAGTTAGAACATGAAAGAAGGTTATGTAAGAAAAGATTTTTAGCATTAAGATGGATAATATATGTTTATATATAATAAACACTTACCAAGAAGTTGAAACCTTGAAGATTACTCTTGAAGCACAAACAAAACCTTAAGATCTTTGATGAAAGAAGAGGATGATTTTAGAGATGTTTGGAGAGGATTTTTGAGTGTGTGTGTGTGTGTTTTGGCTCTCGGCCGAGAGTAGAAGAAGAGAGAGGAGAGAGTGGTGAGGTGACTAGCATGGGAACATGAGAGACCATGCCTTGATACATGGTGTGTATTATGGAGGTGGCGCCTCCAAAGTCAACTCCCCCCCTTTCCATTACATTTTTCATTTTTTTATTGATGATGGGCCGAAGGTTCTTGGGCTAGGAGAAAGGGTGGAGTAGTTTGGGCCTTGAATTGCCTTTATTCGAGATCATGAGGCCCAATGATTACTTTTCGGCCCAATGGGCTCATTAGATGGCTCACGGTCCATTTTGAAAGAAAAAGGGAGTTTATGGCCCATTAGGGCAAATTAATTCATTAATGGCCCAATAAGGCCCATTAAGGGTAAACTAATTTGTTTTTGGACCCAAAATGGCCCAAAAGGCTAAGTTTTATGGAAGTGGGTCCAATTAGAATCCAAATAGGGTTTCAAAGCCCAAAATGGTTGATTTGGATGCTTATTGGCCAGTTAGGCCCAATAAGGAAATCCTAGTCCATTATGGACTTAAACCATGGATCTTAGGGCTTCAGACTCTTTGATGAACATGAATGGTGAATCTAAATGAGCATTGAGTGAGATTTGCTTAGAGTATATGTTTTACAATAGTTGAATGGTTACACAGGAATACAATTTCCTAGCTAAAATGTCAGTTGTGACATCATCCCCTCGTTAGAGGGAATTTCGTCCCGAAAATCTTTTGGAGACTAGGTTTGTAAAGGGAATAATAAGTGAGGGTACTTCTGCTTCATCTGGTCTTCGCGTTCCCACGTGAATTCCGGTCCACGTTTAGCGCTCCATCGAACCTTCACAATCGGGATGCGACTTTGCTTTGTACGCTTCACCTCCCTATCCATAATCTCGAATGGTTCTTCGACGAACAGGAGATTCTTGTTTATTTCAATCTCTTCCAAAGGAATGACAAGGGTTTCATCTGACAGACACTTTTTCAGATTCGAGACGTGAAACACTGGGTGTATGTTGCTGAGCTCGACAGGTAGCTGCAACTTGTAAGCCACTGGACCAATTCAGGCAAGAATCTCGAACGTTCCAATGTATCGCGGGTTCAATTTTCCTTGTTTCCCAAAACGAATCATTCCTTTCCAAGGAGAGACCTTTAAAAACACGCGATCCCCGACTTGAAATTCTATTGGCTTTCGCCGCTTGTCATCATAGCTTTTATGTCGGTCTCGCAATGCTTGAAGTCGAGCTTTGAATTGGACTATCCTTTCGGTCGTCTCACGGATGATTTCGGGTCCTGTAAGAGCACTGGCTGGCGATTGCCCTTTTGCTAGTTGAGTGGCATCCACCTCGACCCAGCATAGGGGAGATCTACATTTACGACCATAGAGAGCCTCGAAGGGAGCAACCTTGATGCTCGTGTGATAACTGTTGTTATAAGAGAATTCGATTAGAGGCAAGTGGGCATCCCATGATTTGCCGAAGTCAATCACGCAAGCTCGGAGCATATCCTCGAGTGTCTGGATGGTACACTCACTCTGACCATCCGTCTGTGGGTGGTAGGCGGTGCTCATATCTAGCTGTGTTCCCATTGCCTTATGAAGAGATTGCCAGAATCTTGAAGTAAATCTGCTATCTCGGTCCGAGATAATAGATACTGGCACTCCATGGAGTTTCACAACCTCCTTAAGGTAGATTCGGGTCAGTTTTTCCATCTTGTAGGACTCTTTTATTGGCAGGAAATGAGCGGATTTTGTTAATCTATCGACAATTACCCAGATAGCATCCAATCTGTCTGCTGTCTTTGGCAATTTGGTCACGAAGTCCATAGTAATCCTTTCCCATTTCCACTCGGGTATCACTGGTTGTTGCAATAGTCCCGATGGCTTTTGGTATTCCACATTCACCTTGGCGCAAGTAAGACACTTGCCCACGAAAGTAGCTATCTCTGCCTTCATATTAGGCCACCAATATTGTTGCTTGATATCCAAATACATTTTATCTAACCCCGGATGAATAGAATATCGCGTCTTGTGGGCTTCGTGCATGACTTTCTCTCTGAATCCCCCAATTTTGGGAACCCAAATTCTATTCATGAAGTAGTGGGTTCCATCGTCTCTAACTTCGAGCTCCTTCTCCATTCCTCGTAACGACTCACTAGCGACATTTTCCGACTTCAATGCATTCAGTTGGGCTTATTTGATTTGTGAGGCTAGATGAGATTGGATGGTGATTGACAGAGTCTTTGAACGATGACTTGAATACTCCTTTCTGCTCAGGGCATCGGCTACCACGTTAGCCTTGCCTGGATGATATTTGATCTCACACTTATAATCATTTAACAGCTCAACCCATCTTCGTTGCCTCATGTTTAGTTCCTTTTGATTTAGAATGTGCTGGAGGCTCTTGTGGTCTGTAAAGATGGTGCACTTGGTACCATATAAGTAGTGCCTCCAAATTTTTAAGGCGAAGACCACCGCCCCCAGTTCAAGATCATGCGTGGTGTAATTTACTTCATGCGTTTTCAGTTGTCTGGATGCATAAGCAATTACCTTCTCTCGTTGCATGAGGACACAACCTAAACCTTGATTCGAAGCATCACAGTAAACTATGAAGTCTTCGGTTCCCTCCGGTAGGGATAGCACTGGAGCACTATAGAGGGCTTGCTTCAAGGTTTGGAAGGCAAACTCTTGCTTTTCGGTCCATTTGAAGGGTACGCCTTTTTAGGTCAACGTGGTGAAGGGTTTGGCTATCTTGGAAAAGTTCTGAATGAATCTTCGGTAGTAGCCTGCAAGACCCAAGAATTGGCGAATTTCTGTTGGCGTTGACGGAATTGCCAGTTTTCGATTGCTTTGATCTTGGAGGGGTCCACATGTATTCCTTCCTGACTGACTACATGGCCCAGGAAGTTCACATTGTGGAACCAGAACTCGCACTTGGAGAGTTTCGCATACAAATTTTCAGTCCACATGGTTTCTAAAATCTGTCGGAGATGTTGGCTATGATCTTCCTTGCTTTGAGAGTATACGAGAATATCATCGATGAATATGATTACGAATTTGTCAAGGAATGGGCGGCAGACTCGATTCATGAGGTCCATAAATGCAGCGGGGGCATTCGTTAGACCGAAGGGCATCATGACTAATTCGTAATGACCGTAACGAGTTCGGAAAGCAGTCTTAGGAATGTCCTCATCTCGGACTTTGAGTTGATGATAACCGGATACCATATCTATCTTTGAAAAGTAACTAGATCCTTGAAGCTAGTCAAATAGATCATCGATTCGTGGAAGTGGATACCAGTTTTTGATGGTGGGTTTGTTTAATTCTCTATAGTCGATGCACATCCTGACGGATCCGTCTTTCTTTTTAACGAAAAGAACCGGAGCTCCCCACGGCGAGAAGCTGGGTCTGATAAATCCTTTATTCAGGAGTTCGCTCAATTGGCTTGATAATTCTTGCATTTCTGTAGGAGCCAACCTATAGGGTGATTTGGCGATTGGAGTGGCCCCAGACACTAGGTCGATTCGGAATTCGATTTGTCGTTCTGGGGGTATTCCCGGAAGATCTTCTGGAAACACATCCGGGAAATCACTCGCCACTAGGATGTTGTGAATGCTCGCTTCCTCTTTGGTTTTATCCACCACGTGAGCAAGGAATGCGTAGTTCTTCTTTTGTAGACACTTTTGCGCCTTGATACTCGATATAAGACGAAGGTTTGCACCGGGTTTATCTTCGTAGATTATTAGGGTTTCGTGATTAGGAAGATGAAGGCGAACGGCCTTCTCGTGACACATAATATCGGCATGATGGGGGCTTAACCAATCCATGCCGATGATCATATCAAAACTCCTAATATTTACTGGCATCAAATTTATTTGGAAAGAGTTTTTGTTTAGTGTTAACGTACATCCTATGTAGATATCTTTTGTTGTTTTCGTTTTCCCATTAGCCATTTCCACCGTAAAGGCTTCGTTGAGCTTCTGGGGTTGTTGATTTAGCAAGTGTTTGAATTTATTACTAACAAAACTTCATTCCGCCCCACTATCAAATAGGATGCATGCATACGAGTTGTTAAGTAGGAACTGTTAGATAAGGTGTCTAAGTCCATAACTATTTCTGGTATGTACTTGACCCGACCCGGCATGGTCCATTTGGGTTGCATGGCACCATGCAATTGGATAGACTAAATGAGAGAAATAACACTTGTGGATTATTAATATATTATAAGTTCTAATATATTAATAATATTATTTAATTAGTTTGATCAAGAATTAATTCAGAATTAATTAAGTGATCAAAAGATAACTAATTAAATATATGGGTTGATTATGTAAATTATGCATAACTTGTATAGTGGGCTAAGAGGCTCCATGGATTATCAAGTTGGGTTAAACCCATAGGATGCTCCATGGGAGTTACAAACCCATGGGTCATGGAAATAAAGAGTCATGACACATTAGGGTTTACATGGTGTAATCCTAGATGTGTCAACACTATATAAAGAACCCATGCTCCACCAAAATCGGTTGCACACAAGAATCTAGAGGGCTAGAGCCGATTTTGCAAGTGTAATATTCTCTCAAAAGTTTACTCCAAAAGCATTTGGTGTTGTGTGAAGCATTTGAGGCATCACACTTGGGGTGCTAGGCTCACAAGGTTTCAAGGATCATAAGCAACAACAAGGTAAGTTATTATATCTTTCATGCAAGTTAAAATTTGTTCCCCATGTATGCTAGATAGGAATATAACCTTGGAATTCAACTTTGCATGATAATTAGACAAACATAGATCCAAGGTTATTAGGGTTGCATGTACACTTAGGAAGTGTTAGAATGCTCAAAACCCATCAGGAACGTACCGGTGACAACGGCTGGGTCCGCACTGCTTCCCCCTGACCCATTGTCAGCACTCTCGCTGCTGCTCCTGCCCCTTGATTGTTCGCATTGGTGCAATTTCGCTTCAGATGCCCACTTTTCCCATATCCGTAACAAGTATAGCTAGCTCCAGCATTGGTGTTGTTGTTATTGTTGTTGTTGTTGTTGTTGTTTGTCATCTGGTTATGTTGAAGCTGAGTCCTACAATACTTTGTCGTATGGCCCTTCCGGTTGCACCTTGTGCAACTCATCTCTCTGCACTCCTCGTGATGGTGGAAGTTGCATTTTCCACACTTGGGGAGATTTCCCGAGTACTGCTTGGAAGCATTTGGAGTGGACGAGGCTGGAGCATGTGGTGTGGTGGTAGCTTGAGTTGCAGCATGGACAGACACCGTTTGTTGCTTTTTAGACGATTTCGAGTTTTGCTTTCCTTTTCGCTTGTTGTTTTTCCCCTTCTTATCCTTTTCTTCCTTCTTAATCTCCGCTTCCACTGTTTTGGCACCCTTCTCATTGCCATGATCGTACAGTTTCTTGGCAAGTCTCTTGGCGCTGTCAAACGTCATAGGGTTTGCCGCAATGACATTCCCTTGGATAGGTGCAGTCAGTCCCCAGATAAACCTTTCAAGCTTTTTCCCTTCTGAGGTGATCATTCCGGGACACAGAGGAGACAGCTCACTAAACCGGGATATGTATGCGTCGATATTGGAGTTTTGAACTATGAGGTTCCACAACTCTTGTTCCATCTTCTGAATCTCACCTCTAGGACAATATTCTGCTAACATCATCTCCTTCAGCTCTTCCCATGGCATCGCGTTCGCCACCGGGAGTGTCATGGCCTCTATGTGGCCATTCCACCAGGAGAGGGCTTGGTCAATGAACGTGCAGGCTGCGAACTTGACCTTACACTCATCCGGACACCCGCAGATTTTGAAGACCGATTCTACTTTCTCGATCCATCGCTTAAGGGCTATTACGCCTCCTGTCCCATTAAAGGTCTGAGGTTTGGCGTCGGTAAAGTCCTTGTAGGTGCATGTTCGAGCGGCTCTGTGGTTTGTCCCCTGATTGGTGCTTTCGGCTCCCTGCCCGTTGCCTTCTCCGTTGTTTCCATTGCGAATCTGCGCAAGTGCTGCAGTGACCGCAGCGGACACTACTGCCTGGAATGCAACCGAGTTTATCTCAGGTGGGGTCGGTGTTGCGTTGTTTCCACGGTTGGGTCTTTGGGGCATCTTTCTGTCATGGAATGGAAAGATGTTGAGTGCCTATTGTTTTATGAGTTTGGGGTCCTATCGACTAGGTGTGTAATGTGTGTATTTAAGTAATTTCATGCATTAACATAAAACAAGGAACATAAAACACATAGCAGATGACAACGTCATGATAAAACATAAAGCATTTTCATTAATACTAATAGTTTTGATACATGAAAATTTGCCAGAAGGCATACAGTACATGAGGAAAATATAAAATCCGGCAGCATAACGACTCTATGAGTAGTGTGATCACTTAAACATAGAGTCAGTAGTACATGACATAGTACGCCTAAGAGAAACCTATTACTAATAAGGTACACTACTACTCTTGATCATACTGAGAAATGTCTAAAGGTGGCAGCGAAAACATATCCCAAAATGTTGTGCCAACAACTGAGCCATCTCGGTCATTTCTCTGATGACCTCATCTCTCTCCTGCTCAGCTTGCACGGCTCGTGCCTCCATAGCAAACAGCTGCTGCCGAAGGGTGGAGACCTCTGCTTCCAGAGAACGATCCTCACCAACGGGATCCGCTGGCGGAGTAGGGTGGTCCTGGTGTGTCTCATCGGTATGTGGTTCGACAGGGGCCTCATTCGTGTCCCTATCTTCCTCCATGTCCTCGTCAGTCCCCTCAAACTCATAGTCGGTATCAGTGTACTCGTCGGGCCCAACGTCATGGGCTCCTCCTTGTTCTTCTTCGGGATCCTCCTCAAGCATCCCTTGAGCCACTAGCGCTTGGTAGAAATGTACTCATTGCTGATCATCATCCATGATGACTACATGGGAGTGCGGGAACAAGTCATGTTTTGATTATTCTTATAGTATATTTTAATTATTTAGATTGAGTTCCCTAGAGTTTTTGGAGAGTGAGGTAGGCTTTTGGATTCATTTCCCGCTATGATTACTCCCGAACACATGTTGATCATATTCTGAATAAATATAGTTGATCAGGCCATATTTATCCCTAATATGACTACATAACTGCCCAGGTTTAATCATTGTGCTCAATTTCCTCCAGACGCTTTTATTAGATATTGTTAGATTGTTATTCAAATTTGCACACATAAGTGTGAAATTTTTGTTTTGTTCAGAGTTATTTAGTCCCATTGTGTTTATAGTTGAATATCATGTATGGTTAGATATGCTAGTTCGCTATAAACATTGCTCTCATACCAACCTGTCACACCCCCGAACCAGACGGCGGAAACGTCCGGGGGATCATGTGACTAACAATTGAATATTCATCACAATGAATATACATGAAACATACCACATTCATCACCAACATTACACAATACAACCAGCGTTGTTCACATCAAGTACATTGTTAAAATACATAAGTTCAAATTGTTAAAAATATGATAAGTGTTGTTACATAAAACAAAACCATACACACTTGCAAATCTTCCAGCTTAACGATTACCTGAGAATACAAGTTATTTTGAAAACGGTCAACATATATAATGTTGGTAAGTTCATAAGTATCGTAGAATAAAAGCCTTTGTATCTTTCGTAAAAACCTAGAAAATCCAATATTTTCTGTAAAATATCTGAAAATGTTGTGCAAATCAAATAGATAATGCATGTGTGAATTTCATAGTTGTGATATACGTGTGTGTATATATATATATATATATATATATATATATATATATATATATATATATATATATATATATATATATATATATATATATGTTTGTAATTTAGATTTCCTTGTGTTGTAAGTAAGCGATTGTTGAGTAGTGATTATTTCCCCAGAAAATCCGATATTTTCTGATTTATAATAATGTCGAGGTTCTTGTATCGTTAAATGAATTGTTTTGTATTGACACCATCGAAGAAATTATCTCTGAAGTATTAATATTTTGGTATAGAATCCTAACATGAGCCGTTATAAACATACATGGTAATGACTAGGTTGCTTGTCTTGACATTTTTTCAAATGTCGGGATTTGCTCAAGGTTTTGTTGCCCTAGACTGGCCTAGTCTAGCTGTAGCGAGCAGCTAAGGCGTGGGGGGTCACCCCGTATAGATATATACACAAACTCTCGCTTTCCCTCCAGGAGACTCTGATTATAACTACAAGCTACGACTGTACACTCAAGGTGCCAACCGACACGTCTCACTAGATTCTCAACCTTTCGTACTTTGATTAATGTTTACGTGTATGTTATGTGTTATCCATCCAAGGTCCAGTTATAAGTATACAAAGTTCAATAGTTATGTGAAAGTATAGTTAAATTTACTAAGCATATGAATCTTAGTCCAAGCCCAATTAGCATGTAAATGGGTCACAAATGCCCAATAAACATGTCATGGTAGATATTGGGCTCAATATACACCTGAATGGGCCCTTATGGCCCATTGGCCACGTAAGATGAATATTAGGCCCAATAAAATTTTTAACGATATATTTCGTCCATTCGTATTGTTTCGTTGTTTATTTTAGCTCGTGGTTTACCGAACTTATTATAAAAAGTCTCCTTTTTCTTAAAACAACATTTTTGGTCCAAAGCCTCAAATTTTCAATTAAGGCCCAAAGTTTTGTAAAAATGACATTTTAGTCTATAGTTTGTAAAAATTTGCAACTTTGTCCCAAATGTCTAGAAATTCACGGTTTTAGTTCAAAAGTATGTATTTTGACATTTAAGACCTATTTTTGCAGAAAAGTGCATTTTCAGCCCTCGGTTTGTAAAAATTTACACTTTCGGCCCAATTTTGGAAAAGTTTACATTTTTGGTCCAATTTGTAAATAAATGTTATTTTCACCCCTAAATTTGGTTTATTTACATTTATGACCCAAATTTTACTCAAATAACATTTCTAATCCCAAAAACTTCATTTTTTCGCAATTTTTGGGCCCAAACCGTGAGGCCCAAAAGTTTTGGCCCATTAAGCTTAAATTTGCATTTTTTGTCACAACTAGGAATTTTGATGCTTTGTAACTACAACAATTATATCAATCGTGAACCAACAATGTGAAAGCATGTATGATGCTTATTCAATAACAACAAAACTCCCATCAAACACTTTATTCAAGCACTACAAATGGTCAACAAAGAATTGGAAGCCTAGAGGTTTAAGTCCATTTTGGATAAGGATCTTCTTATTGGGCCTAATGGACCAACAAGCTTCCAATTTAACTATCTTGAACATAGAACTCTCAAATGGGCCCTAATTGGACCCATATACATGAAACTTAATATTTTGGGCCATATAAGCCTAAAATGAACTAGGTTAACTTTAATGGGCCTTATTGGGCCACAACAAATTTATATAGCCTTAATGAATCATAAAAATCATTCCTTGATTTATTTTGGGCCGATAATCACCTAATTGGATCATAATATGGGCTTAAGAATTAAAGGGCCCAATCTCTCTTCTTTCTTCTCCTTTTCTCGGCCCAACAACACAAAGGGGGAAGGAGTTGACTTTAGGATTGCCACCTCATTATTATATGTTGGTCTTCCATGCACCAACACATACTTCCATGCACACATCACTTCACTCACTTCTCTTCCTCTCTCTTTTCTATCCTCGGCCGAGAACCACAAAGGAAAACACACACACATTCACTCAAACACTCTCAAAGAACTCTCTTCATTCTTCATCAAATTTTCGAGATCTAAGGGCTTTTCAAGGAGATTATTCTACAAAATTCATCATCTAAGGTAAGTTGATGTTTAATCTATGATCTAACTACTTCATTTCATCAAAAACTTCCTCCTAATCTATTCAAACTCGTGATCACCATCTTAGAAGCCTCTAAGTTCGAGATCTTCCAAGAAGACTTGCTAGGATCAAAACTTTCTTCATTTCTTCCTTTTAAACCGAAAACAACAAGCAAAGGTGAGCTTCATACCCCTCTCTTTTTGGTTTTTATATGTTTTATGGAGGAGAAGACAAGAAAATGTGTAGATCTATGTGTATGTGTATGCTATGTATGATTTTATGCATGTATGTGTGATTTTATGTGTTTTTGTGATGAACATGTAACCACAAGGGAAGATATCTCGAGATCTATGACATAATAAGGAAATCAAACATAATCTAAGTTATTTTACACTAAACAAGTCAAGAATAATAACTTATAAGATTGTGATAAATATATTTCACCACAAAACTCATTTTTGGGCTTAAATTGTCAAAAATACAAAAGTTGGGTTAAAAATTGCCAAATCACGGTTTCTTAAAGGTCAAAAGAGTCAAAACAGTTACAATAATTGCTTTTATGAACATTATAACCTCGAAAGGACTTAAAATGTAAATATTAGCTTAATGGGCTAAATTTTGGGCTTTTCGGCCCAATAAACCCAAAGTTGCGAAAATATGACATTTAAAGGGGCTGAAGTGGCAATTTCTTCAAAATAGGGGATAAAAAGTGTAACAAAACTAGTTCAAGGGTTAAAAATGCTTTTCATTTTCAAAAAGGATAAAAAATGTAAAGTTTTTGGATTTTGGGCAAAAATTGTAAAAATTGCAAAAAGTTGGGCTTTAACCGAAAAATACTATTTTGGAAGGGCTGAAACTTCCAAAGTATAAGTCTTGAGTCAAAAATATCATTTAAACAAGTCTATGATGCAAAAGTGTCAAGAAAATGTTTTCCCGGGCTTAAAATGTCTTTTCTTTTATATAAAGGATTAAAATTGTTATTTTTATAAAAGAAAGGGGTTGAAAAGGTCAGACCACTATTTGTAAGTAAATTAATTCATTTAAAGAGTATCGAGCCAAAAATACTAACTACGACTTACGAAAAATTGTAAGATGAATACACGCATAAATCCAAATATCGTTGTAAACAAATCCACCGGTCTCGAGTCGATACAAAAACAACAATCGTTCAATCGAACCCTCCAGTAGTTATGCGATACCTAAGACAAGTAAACATTCGACACTTGGGCTTGAAAGTTTCAAATCATGCTTGTTGGACCTTGCAAATCCATTAACATGATCTTTGGGGCCCAAGGGAAAATGATTATATGTTATTGAGCCTCCTATGACCCAATTCCATATAAAGGGACCTTCAATGGATTTTATGTGCTATTGGGCCCTAGTGGTTCATTAGTATTGCTAGTAAGGTCAAAGTAATCAAATGCGAGATGGGCCAACGTGTTCTTCGCATCCCCGACAGCCTAAAGTAACTCACGAAAGTGGTAGGACTTCATACTCCTCTTCTCTCGTTTGCTAAGGCTTGTGAGTAATCAAAGTAAACAGACTCAGGTCGTTAATCAATAGTAATCAAGGTGGTTTGGATTAAGTGAGTAATAACGGACGGCACCTCTAAGGGTCGTTTGTAGTTGGAAGTTATAACCAGTCATTATCAGGCATAGTTATAACGACTCACTAGAATTGATAATCTCCGACACCACCCGAGTAATCAAGGAAGAGTAATCAAAAATCATTCGTTGTGGCGGTATAGAAATTAGTAATCAAGTATATCTTTCGTCATGGGAAAACATCGGGTTTTTCGGGGAATTCAACAACAATCGCTCATAATCTAAATTATTGTAATACAAAACTCCCTTTTTATACACGTTATGAAATCATTCATGCATCAACTTATGGATCTTCACACTTTGATAAACTATTGTCTTTTCAGAAAATATCGGATTTTCTAGGTTTTACAAACTACACAAATCATTTTTATCACAACATTGCTTATGAACTCACTAACATTTCATATGTTGACGTTTTCCAAAATAACTTGTATTCTCAGGTAACAGGTAAGCGGAAGGGTAATATCAAGAAATGTTAGGATGTTATGTTTTTGAAAACTCTCAAACAATTTATGTTATGAATGTGTAATATTTAAAACAATGTACTGGATGTAAACAATATCAGTTGTAATGTATTGATGCATGGTGATTTTTATGTTATGATTCATGTATATTCATTGTGATGGTATTCAATTTAAGTCACGCGAGCCCCCGGACGTTTCCGCCGTCTGGTTTCGGGGGTGTGACATTTTTGGCCCTTTTTAAAGTATGTTTAACATAAAAATACCTTTTTATACATATAGGACCTGTTTGGTCCCTATAAAAACATAAATGTCACTTTTTGCCCTTATCTTTTGTTTTCTTGACAATTTTGGCCCTTAACAAAGTTTTTGCCTTAAATTTTGTATCTTAGACATATAACACTTTTAACTTGATATTTTGATATATAAGGTGTCTTGGTTCATGGATCTTAGCTCAATGTTACTTAAGAAGTCGTGATTTGTCAAGATCTAACATGTTTTTACAACATAATCTAAGAAATCACACAAGACATGCATATAACACATAGATCTACACATTTTACTTGCATTCTCCCCAAAAAATCATGTAAAAACCAAAAACAAGGGGGTATGAACTCACCTTAGCTTGATGTTTCGGTTTTTGAAGAAGAATGGAAAGAGATGAAGTGATTTTCGGCCCTAGCAAACTTCCTTTGAGTAGTTTTCGAACTTAGGGGCTTCTAATGAGTTAGAACATGAAAGAAGGTTATGTAAGAAAAGATTTTTAGCATTAAGATAGATAATATGTGTTTATATATAATAAACATTTACCAAGAAGTTGAAACCTTGAAGATTACTCTTGAAGCACAAACAAAACCTTAAGATCTTTGATGAAAGAAGAGGATGATTTTAGAGATGTTTGGAGAGGATTTTTGAGTGTGTGTGTGTGTGTGTGTTTTGGCTCAGCCGAGAGTAGAAGAAGAGAGAGGAGAGAGTGGTGAGGTGACTAGCATGGGAACATGAGAGACCATGCCTTGATACATGGTGTGTATTATGGAGGTGACACCTCCAAAGTTAACTCCCCCCCCCTCCCATTACATTTTTCATTTTTTTTATTGATGATGGGCCGAAGGTTCTTGGGCTAGGAGAAAGGGTGGAGTAGTTTGGGCCTTGACTTGCCTTTATTCGAGATCATGAGGCCCAATGATTACTTTTCGGCCCAATGGGCTCATTAGATGGCTCACGGCCCATTTTGAAAGAAAAAGGGAGTTTATGGCCCATTAGGGCAAATTAATTCATTAATGGCCCAATAAGGCCCATTAAGGGTAAACTAATTTGTTTTTGGACCCAAAATGGCCCAAAAGGCTAAGTTTTATGGAAGTGGGTCCAATTAGAATCCAAATATGGTTTCAAAGCCCAAAATGGTTGATTTGGATGCTTATTGGCCCATTAGGCCCAATAAGGAAATCCTAGTCCATTATGGACTTAAACCATGGATCTTAGGGCTTCAGACTCTTTGATGAACATGAATGGTGAATCTAAATGAGCATTGAGTGAGATTTGCTTAGAGTATATGTTTTACAATAGTTGAAAGGTTACACAGGAATAGAATTTCCTAGCTAAAATGTCAAATGTGACATTTACTGCTATTAACACTGCTCCCAGCACTACTCTCATCGTAGGCTTGCCCTAGGGTATCCTCTAACTTGCTATCTGCCATCAGCTGCATAAGAAGTTCCTGTTATCTCCCCCTAACTAACTCGCGAATACCATTACATATCACTCAGACTAGATAATTCTTTGAATGAGAGGTCCTACCCTACAACGGTTGGACTCAAACAAGAGTTGCGAAATAGGGCTAGACCTAACCTTCTGAAATTATTTAGTCCTTGCAATATGTAACTTAACATATTCGTTTACTAGTTAATTAGTGATAACTAGAACTCCTAATAGCACAAAGCAAGCAGCATTTGAGCATTGGGAAAACTAACCACATACTCCAATCAAGCTGTTCTATCCTCTAATCAGGAAATCTGTACTAGCATGCAATTCATAAAGCTCATATAATCAGGCATAACCTAAACAGGCTATCCTACCACTGACCAATCAATACTAGCATGCAGCTCAATCAACGCATATAACAGGAACACAAGGCATCCTTCCTAGATCCTTAGCCCTAAACTAGCATGTTGATCACATAATCATATCATAACATAAACTTGTATGGGTAATTTGAGAGAACTTACTTGAGCTCGGCCGATTGCACGCATTACACCCCTTTCTTTTCAAAGTTTCTTTCTCTTTTCAAAGTTCTTTTATAAAAATGATTTCCCTTTTGAAAATTTTCATACCAAGTCCCTAGTTTGAGTCCAGACACGCCCGAGAGTGTGCCCGAATCCCTCAAACCAAGGCTCTGATACCAACTTGTAACATCCCAAAATTTAAAGCCAAAAATTTCATTTTTAATATAAGAAAACCTTTAATAACGTTGTTCCAGGCATTGAAAACATTTCATTTAAAACAAATATCAGAGTCAAATCCCAAAGATCACATAATGCGGAATAACATGGGTGAATGCGCTGCGATCATCCCGAGCTCTTTTTTCTTGAAACTGAAGATACCTTAAACCAAAATTGTAAACCGTAAGCACGAAGCTTAGTGAGTTCCCCAAATACCACATACCATACATATCAACTGGGCCATACATGTCATACATACTGTGACCCATACATAACAAACATATCCATAATCAAGTAAGGTGCTATGTGCCAAACATAGTCTTGCTGTTATGCCACGGGCCGCACGTGGTCTTTCTTGTCAAGCCTGGGGCCACTCCCTGGGTCTTACAGACAAGTGCCAAGGACCACCCCCTGGTCTTCCATGCAAGCATCACAAAGACAACTAGCAAACATACTACTTGTAACGCCCGCAGATCCGGGCTAGTCAATTTAGAGACGATGAGCACCAAAAATGAGTTTTTGATGGAAGATTATTTAGAAGGATTAATCTTAACCAAGTTGTAGTATATGTTACAAGGGTTCCGTACATATAAAGAACGCCGAAATCCATCCGAGTTATAACGAAGAAGTTATGGTCCGTCGAAGTTTTACGGAAAAACCGGCACGGCACCGGGAGACGTAAATAGTGAATTTTTGATAAAGGACTTTTTAGCCTTAGAAATCTAAACAAAAGTTGTAGCATGTGTTAAACCGAGAACATACAAAAAAAAAAAGAACGCCCAAATCTGACTTCGTATGAGGAAGTTATGAATTTTCTAAGATTTGGCATAACAGTGCACGACCCGAAACTCGAATTTTAGATCGAGCGATTTTTAGCCTACGCGACCTAAATGAGAATTGAAGATCTCATTAATAGGAACTCAACGGTAAAAAGACAAACGAAAACGGAGTCTGTATGTAGAAGTTATGAATTTTACGCGGACATTTAACAGTATAATCTCCTCGTACTATTAAATTTAAGATCGGCCGAGAATTAGCCGACGGAGTCAAAATGAAAGTTGTAGATCTTATTTTTACCTACGCGTGAATATAAAGAACGTCGAAAACGGAGCTCTTATACGAAAGTTATGGGGTTTAGAAGTCGGCATGGTGCTGCTGCAAAAGGGGTGACGTGGCACAATCTTGGCCATTGCTTTCTCCCCAAGGCTTGCCACTAGATGGTGACATGTGGCACTAATTTCAGCCATATTTCACCCTATAAATACAACCCCTTCCACTCTCATTTCTTCACACCTCCACCCTTCTCTCTCTACTCTCTCTCTAAACCTCCCAAAACTCCCCTATCGCTAGAAGAAAGCCCCAGAGCGCTCGACGGCTTCGAGAAGAAGAGCTTTCGGCTCGGAAGCTCTGCCCTTGCAGAGCGCGGCTTCTAGCCAAACCCCCTCGTAGGTAAGATACGCCTACCTAATTTTTAATATAGCTTTTATTTAAATATAGTAACGTTATTATGACCTTATAATAATTATTTGAGCTATTATTACGGGTTATATAAGTGCCGTTATAATATCTTTTTAACCACTCGCGGTACGGGGAATCCGGTTTGAAGGGCCGTCTGGGTTGTTGGATTTCAGAAGTGCTATATGCCAAAATGATCCTGCCCTCGGGTGTTTCATGTCTGGCCCCTGTCTGTACATAGTGGGTGAAGAGTATTGTTTAACGCTTATATAATAGTAATAATAGCTAGACTATTAATTAGTCTCGTTGAACATTAGACTAAACTCTAGTGGAAATGATACCAGGTTTTGTCAACGGAAATTTGTTTTAAAGTAAACGAAGTGCTGTCCGAGTACCGAGTCACCACCTTTGCAGGTGAGTGCATAGTCCCTTTCATGAACATGATTTTAATACAAGTATTGGTTGAAGTATTAATTATATGTTTATGTGCGAGTTAATTGATGTTGCCTGAAATACGTATTAAAGAACATACCTGATTATATATGATGATTTAGGATAAAGAGTAAACCTAAATTAATTATGAGGAATATTGGGTAGTATTTTCTTACGAGTACGAGTGAGTTATACTCAGAGAATAGAACTTTAGTATATGTCATTGATCCGGGAGCATGGATTAGACATAGTCATTGTCACTAGTCCGAGAGTATGGATTGGACATAGTTAACTGTCATTAATCCGGGAGTATGGATTAAGACATGGTCAGTTGTCCTTAGTCCGGGAGTATGGATTAAGACGTAGTCAGTCGTCCTCAGTCCGGGAGTATGGATAGGACATAGTCATTCGTCGTTAATCCGGGAGAATGGATTTACACGTAGACACTTGTCCCTAATCCGAGAGTATGGAATGGGCACAATTATTGATCCGAGAGCATGAATTAGATCCGAGAGTATGGGTTAAGTAACAGGTAAAATTTAAGGTCCGAGAGTATGGATAGTCTCGTTGTAAGGATTAACGGGGTGGGGTAAGAGTTGCTTATATATATATGGTGAAATTGTATATTTTGTGAGTTCTAAATTATATATATGATATAACATTGTGGGATTGAAATCCCTGTGTACTCACCAGGTTTCCCAACCTGACCCACTCAAGCTTATTTGTATCACAGGTGTCGATACGAAGTTACATTACACTGAGAGATTAAAGAGATGTAAATTACTAGTGTAAATGAATGTAAGTTCTGTTTATGCTTATGTTTCTGTATTGACGATGACATCCCAAATGTTTTAAAATGTATAAAAATACATTTCTTCGGAAATGTTTTGATAACGTATTTATCATGTTTTACTGGGAACAAATTCCGCAACATTTTTATTAAAAGAGGTACTCTGATTTTTATAAAGCGTAAACAAAATCGGTCTTTTCTGGCCGTGAAAATGGTGATGTCACACTACTCTACTTGGCTAATCAGCATACAGTGTGCCAGGAGCCACCTCCTGGTCTTTCATTCATAATAGCATACAGTGTGCCAAGATCCACCTCCTGGTCTTTCATACATAATGCCTAGGGCTAACCCCCGGGTCTTCCTACTATACATAATATCATGCAGTGTGCCAGGAGCCGCCTCCTGGTCTTTCATACATAATGCCTAGGGCTAACCCCCGGGTCTTCCTGCTATACATAATATCATGCAGAGTGCCAAGAGCCGCCTCCTGGTCTTTCATACATAATGCCTAGGGCTAACCCCCGGGTCTTCCTACTATACATAAACTAGATGGGTCGGCATCGTGGTCATAGACCCATACAACCAGTTAGGAGACTCACCTCGCACTACTGAAGACTAGCTGAACACTTCTAGCTGCTAACCGGAAGCTCCTGAACTGTTGATCCTTCGGCTCCCCGAACTATCAATACCCAAAATAACACTTAGACTACAATACCCCCAAAAGTCAAACTAGGTCAAAGTCAACATCCAATTGACTTGACTCGCCGAGTTGGTCCACCAACTCGTCGAGTCCCTATTCTTTCAAAATGATACAACCCCCCCGACTCTACTCGTCGAGTCTAGCAAGAACTCCACGAGTTCACCTTCAACCATAACATCGGGACCATCTTCAACCGACTCGCCGAGTTCATCCTTGAACTCGTCGAGTTCATCTTTATCATATGAATGTGTCCAGTCTATGACTCGCCGAGTTCTATGAACAACTCTTCGAGTCCGTCTTCATGGGTTGGGAGATTGCCTTGGACTCGCCGAGCTCATCCTTGAACTCGTCGAGTACGATGATCTTCAAGTCCATAATGAACCCAACTGGTTGAGTCCTCTACCAACTCAACACACACCCGCTATCAAAGGGTTTAGGGCAAGAAAACGGCTTGACTCACCGAGTCCTAAGAGCAACTCGTCGAGTCCTCCTAAGTCCAAATCTATTCAATCGATTTCAGTCGGGCACAAAGCATCCAGGACCCAGATCTAACCTTCTACGGTCGAAATAATACGTAAAGCCTCTGCCTTTACATCCATGTATGGCCCTTTTTGCTCAAAAGGCCATAACAACCTCTTAAACCTTGCATGGGGAGTTCTAGTGGCATAAAGCTTGCACCTTTATGCCCTAACCACTCTTAGGGACCTCAGATCTGAAAGGATCTTTGCTTGGGACATCCTTGTCCCATAGATCAAGCTCCATGGACCAAAACTCTCATAAAGTGGACATAAATAGATCTAAGAAGCTATAAGTCAAGATGAAGACTTGATTACCAGAAAATGATGGAAATGAGATGGTGTTGTTGGATCTACAAGTTCCTCCTTGAACCTTCAATCTCCTTCTTCTTCTTTTAGCCTCCAAGAACACCAAAATACTCAAGAATGGCTCACACACTCACCAAATGATCTAGGGTTTCGTGGGTTAAGTTCTAGACAATGGGGGCTGGGAATGGAACCAAGAGGAGGAGAATAAGATGCTTAAATAGGGTGCCAAGGCCCGAATTTAGGGTTTCCCAAACCCTGACCAACTCGCCGAGTCGGTCCTCCAACTCGTCGAGTAGGTCACTTAACCCACGACCCGGAACGCGCTCCTACTCGTCGAGTCACCCCACCTACTCGACGAGTCGCCTTCTGATTTTTGAGGTTTTCCTTTCCTTTCTAGGTCTTCTGAATTCAGGGTGTTACATATGGTATGTGGTATGATGGGGAAATCACTAAGCTTCGTGCATACAATTTTCAGTTTTGTTTCAGGTACCTCTTCAGGGAAGGGGAAGGAGTCGGCACGGTAGCGGCACATCACACACACGCATGATTTCCGCACTATGAGATTTTTTGGGATTGTACTCTGACATTGTTACTATTTTTATGATATGATTTTGAGACATGAGATTATGGTTTATGAAATGATATGACTCAATGATGTTTTCTTATAAATGTTTTCTAAATTGTTATATCAAAAATGAAATTTTTGGTCTTGAAATTTGGGATGTTAAAATATTTTTGTACACATTTAGTCCAAAATACTTTTTTTGTTGCAAAATAAGTTATTTTGTTTTTGTACTCATTCAGTACTTATGAATGATTTATTTAGGTTTTCTCACGACATCTTACGTGAGACAATCATTAATGAGGTGTTTAGAGTTTTTGATGTTTATGTTCATCGCGATCTTGACTACTTGGTTGCTTAGGTTATGTGTTATGAACGTCATAACTTCTTCATACGATCTCAGATTTTAACAATCTTTATATCCATGCGTTCGTATTTTAGTCTACTACAACTTTCGTTTAGATTACTCCCGTTAAAAAGTAATATATTTTTACTTACTATCTTTATATCCATACGTTTTTCTATGAATGCATGTATGAATGTTTTTTTTATAAAATCGTAACTAAAAATATATTACGTTTCAACGGGAGTAATCTTAACGAAAGTTGTAGCAGACTTAAAAAACGAACACGTTTATCGTATGAAGAAGTTACGACGTTCAGAACACAAGACCTAATTCAAACCACAAGACCTACGCAACCAAGCAGTCGAGATCACGATGGACATAAGCATCAATAGCCCCAAACACCTCATCCATGACTGTCCCACGTAAGATGTCGTGAGAAAAACCTAGTACTAAATGAGTACAAAAACAAAAATGACTTATTTTGAAACAAAAAATTAAGGACTAAATGTTTACAAAAATATTAAGGACTAAATGTGTACAAAATGAGAAATATATTACCCTATTAAGTCATTTTTCTCGGCTAACATGGAATAACCGGTCATAAGGACTGGATGTGTACAGTTTAACAAGTTGAAGGGGTAAATGTGGACGAAAAAAAAACTCAGTGACCAAATGTGTACAAATCAAAAAATATATTACCCTTTTAAGTTATTATCCCTTAATTTAATAACAAAATAGTATAAGATTAATTCCTTACATAAAAACTATTAGTTTTCTTTCATTTCTACACACTCAAGAACATGAATAAAATATAAGTTTTCTTTCTTTTCAAAAAACTCGGGATCATGTTAGGCAAAAAAAAATCATGGCAAGAAGTTTGGTTGCTCCAAAGAAACACAAAAATTTCATGACCACCATTTCCATCTAACAACCGGAAACTAGCATGGGCGCATGTCACATGTTTCACAGTCGCTTACGTATCTCTCTCTTTGACATTATATTTCCCATATATATAAGTTGTAGTCTTCATAGCCTAATGCAATAAATTATCATAGCATATTAAAATCAAATATGGCTTCACAGAAAGCCATTTCCCTTGTATTCTTCTTCTTGGTCCTATGTTTGACCCATGGCTCAGCCCGAAAGATCATGCTTGAAGAGAGCAACGACCTTGCAAGACGACTTGCTGCTGAACCTGATCCTGATGAACATGTACTTGTATCTGTACCTGCTATTGCTGAACCTGTACTTGTATCTGTACCTGCTACTGATGAACCTGTACTTGTACCGGCAATCAAACCATTGTCGTCTAACCATGAACCCATGAGCGGTGCACCTATTGGCGATGAACTTAAGGGCTTGGATGCAGATCAAGTTGAGTGTGGGCGTCCGGCCGTAATTCCTGTTCCAGTGTGGCGGCCCCCACCAATTCCTGTTCCAAATTGTCCTTCACCAGAATGTCAACCAGCATATGCTCCTCTACCCCAACCTGCCTACCCACCACAACCATTATACCCTCCTCAACCCTTGCCACAACCAGCCTACCCTCCCCAACCCCTACCCCAACCAGCCTACCCTCCCCAACCTGAACCAGGATGTAACCACCCAGCGTGTCAACCTCAACCCCAACCGTTCTATCCACCCCAGCCCGAACCGGGATGTAACCACCCTGCATGTCAACCTCAACCCCAACCGGCCTACCCACCCCAGCCTGAACCCTTACCCTTCTACCCTCCCCAACCCGAACCTGGATGTAACCACCCAGCGTGTCAGCCTCAACCTCAACCGGCCTACCCACCACAACCCGAACCCTTACCCTTCTACCCTCCCCAACCCCAACCTGCTTACCCTCCTCAACCTGAACCGGGATGTAACCACCCAGCGTGTCAACCTCAACCTTTACCCCAACCGGCTTACCCACCACAACCTGAACCGCCTTACCCACCCCAGCCTGAACCGAGATGTAACCACCCAGAGTGTCAGCCTGAACCGAGATGTAACCATCCAGAGTGTCAACCTGAACCGAACTATCCTCCCCAACCTGAACCCTTCTACCCTCCCCAACCCCAACCAGCATACCCTCCCCAACCCAAACCAGGATGTAACCACCCAGCTTGTCAACCTCAACCTCTACCTCAACCAGCATACCCACCCCAGCCCGAACCAGCTTACCCACCTCAACCCGAGTCGGGATGTAACCACCCAGCATGTCAACCTCAACCAGCATACCCACCCCAACCCGAACCGTTCTACCCTCCACAGCCAGAACCAGGATGTAACCACCCAGCGTGTCAGGCTCAGCCCCAACCAGCCTACCCACCCGAGCCTGAACCAGTATGTAACCACCCAGCATGTAACCCTCAACCCGCCCAACCAGAACCAGCCTACCCACCCCAGCCTGAACCACGATGTAACCAAGCGGAATGTAATTCTCAACCTGGAACGGACTGCTCTGACCTCGAATGTCAACCACAGTATACTCGTCCGCCTGCACCAGCACCAGCCTATGCTCCATGGCCACAATACCCTCCATGGCCGCAATATCCTCCACATGCTGAAAGTCTACCATCGAATGAGGTTCATAAAAAGGAAGACAGTGAATCTGTGACTGAACACTAGTTCCTAGGGCGGCGTTTCTAAACAACAACATTTCCGTTTCACCAAACCATAGAATTTAAGATATAGCGTCTTGCTTAAATGTAATTTCTCTATTAAATAAAAACTCATTCGTCTCATGTCTCAATCGTTCCATATGAAATCAAAGTCAATTTCCTTCGTGTTTACTATAAAATGTTACAAATTAGCTATTAACAAAACCCTAATTTTAACTTGAGTGGTTTCGGGAGGGCAAGGAATACGCTCTTGTGATGATCTCCGACAGAAAGCGTGGTGAAGCTGAAGAAGATACGGAAGCAGACTGGCGGAGGACCGGTGGTTGTAATTCGATTTCCAAACGGTGGTTACGCGTTGTAACGGCTCGAGGACTATGAAGCTCGCCGTTGTCCAATTCCTCCACGGATATCGCAGGTGAATCATCGCCGTACATGCAAAACTTTCTCCTCCTTCTCCTTCTCCTAGCTTCCTTTCTCCATTCATTCATCGTCTCTCTTATTCTCTCCGGAATTAATGCAGCTTTGTAGTTTGTCCCCATCTGCGAAACAATAGTGTCGATCATATATTACTAATTGAAATTCAACAACAAAAAGTATAGATAAAAATCATGAACAATTTCGTGATTTGTGAAACTCATACTCTACTTGATATATCTTTATTATTATATGAATATACCTGAGCAACCAAAGCATACAATGGTAATGTACTATAGCTACAGAAAAATTGTCCAGCAAACCCCAAAATCAGGCGTAAATACACGATCAAATGATGGTTTAGAAAGCAAGAATTATATCCAAATTGCCACTGTGAAAAACATAACACACATTTAATTAAAAAAAACAATCAGAAGCAAATTTAATTAAGAAAATAAAATATTACCCAAAACCAAAAGAAAGAAGCCAGCTCGAATGCATTCTGAAACAAGCACTGAAATGTTAGTCCAATATTCAACAAGAATGCATGAAAGAAAAATAAATAAATAATAATGAATATTTCACCTGAAAAAGAATAAAATGGAGTAATGACAATAATAGCCCTGGCTTCTTAAACCAAAAAAGCTCATCTCGAGGCTTTAACTTAGTTTTAGTAAAATATGCAGTAATTCCAGCACTTTCTAGAGCCAAAGTAGCAATAACATGTTGTAGTTTTGTCCCCATGATTAAAACAAGCTGAACATAAACATAAATCATCAGAAAATAATTTATCTTTTTTGGGAAATTATAATATTATATACATAATTAATACTTACAGTAACAGGAAGTAAAGCAATCCAGAAATAACGATTAGATCCTGAAAAAAAGAAAATGTACAAAATTTAATTAATTTTTTGACACAAGTGTGATGTATATATATACACAAGGTCTTTTATTTCTAGATTGAATAAAAAGTCTTAATGAGGCTAAATGACCATTTTACCCTTACCTTTCACATTAAACAACATAAAAGCCACAACAAATCCCCAGAGAGGGCCACTGCAAGGAATAACATGAGTAATTTTTCACATGGTAATAATTAATATCCCTAAAATATTATTAATTTTTATAAAAGAAATTTGTTTTAGTTTTACCTCAATCCAACTATCCTTTGAAATTCTTCTTCCATAGAGCGAATCATATAGCTGTGGAAATCAAATTTCGATGTGAGGTTGTGGTTCTGTTGAATAAGAAAAACAAAAATAAATAAATAGTAAACATCAATATATAATATGTGAGGACATTATATAAAAACAAAAAATAATAATAATAAAATTGTACAATGATGAAGGCTTTACGCAACATAAGGTAATCAGCACGAACAACTGAACTTCCAAATTGGCGAAAAAAACAAACCTACAAATTTAATGTAAAATAAAAAGTAGATGTTCATGTGAAAAATATAATAAAGTTTGTTTTATTTATATTATATTTAAATTATATAAAACATCTCTTATAGTTTGTATTATACCATCCAACTCAAGAAGCCATTCCTAATCAATGGATTTGACATATGGAATTCAACAATTGCTGATTGCCTCTTTGTTGTCTCATATCTTGATAACTCTGCATAAAAAAAAACAAGTTTATTCAAGTAAATTTTAGGAGGGCAAATTGGTAAATTCACAAATGATAATATATACCAGTTAGGACATCATTCTGATCCATTTGAGCATCATCTTCCCATATCCTCCATTGGTGAATCTAGCAAGATTACCATAGTGAAGATAAAAATTATCAAGATTGTTTACATTCATAGACTATTCGAAAGAGTAAAAGAAAAAGACATTATTAACCTTCACTATAGCCAGAAGCATGGTGAAGCAGCTATATGATATGTGTGTAATTGCAATTATAAATATAAAACGGTGTAGTTGCTCAAGTCCTTCATCAGATACAAATGGCTCATAATCCTGTACATTTAAAAGAACATTAAGGATTGTGAAATTTGACTTTTGGAATGTAAGGGTGAATTGGTCATTTAGTCTCATTAAGCCACTTTACCAATACAGGACTTAGTGAGGAAAAGAAAAAACAGCCCCTAAGGTTGGATTCAAATATTCAAATAACATAATGATAAGAGATATTTAACTCACCTTTTGACAGATTTTGTGATTTAATTTGTTCAAAAGTTGTTGTTTACTATGATCCTTGTTTTCTTGATTCTTATCAGGCTTGTTGCATGGATAAAATGCACTATCATAAAACTTTGAAGGGATACAAATATTGGATATACTACTGGAGGTAACTGCAAGAAGGAGTGATATGAAGCCAAGAAGCATCAACCCTGAAGACAACAATCACATCATGATGATGATGATGATGATGATGATGAGTTTATGAGAATAGCGAAAGATGTAGAAGATTAGATATTGTTAATATCTTTCATATATGATAAAGCAATTACCTTCTTTCATTTTCTCAACAGCTGCAAGCATTGCCTTGCGTTTCATTTTCTTCAACCACTGGCATGCAAAAGAACATTCATTATAGATCATGTTCATATAATTTTCATTTTAGGGGAAAAGAGAAGGATGATGAAATATGAATCAACTTACATTGCTCAAGTAACGAATTGATTCCTCCACAAGTAAAGAGACAAGAACAAAGATAGTCATAACTATAGCAATAGAACATGTTGGAGTTAAAGCCAAAGATCTGGAGTCTTCTTTGGCATCATCAGAAGACATATTTTTTACCACTTTTAAGATGATAAGATCACCCTGCAACTTATTCCAAAACATGAAAGGAACAAGAAGAATTGATTAAACTAAAACCCTTGATCAACTCCTTAGACTTAATTAAACCCTGTTTTTCAATGCAAAAGTTTCTTTTTTTTTTCTCTCACAATCGTAACTTCTAATGTAACCTCTCATAGGCATTTAGTCGAACAGGTTACGTGCTCTCAAGATTCATGAATGAACAGATGCCACATTTGCCAAATTTGCCAAATTCACTTTTTTGTTTGTTGAACCAGAAAGAAAACCGAAAAGTGGTTCTGCTGGCAAATACCCAGACAAAACTCGATGAGCTACATCCACTGTAATCCAGAAGTGATTTCACAGGTTTTATAAGATTGAACTGACGAAAACTCAAGATACCCATTTCGCAATTTTCGCAAATACCCAAGAAACTACACCCGCTACAATCCAAAGCGAATAAACAAAAGTATATATGGTATTTGTAGAAATAAGTAGTCGCATTCCGTGATTCCCTCCACGTGGAATGTAGAACGTTCGTTCTTTCTGATTCTCTTGCATGAACAGTGAACACAAAAATACTCCAAGCGGGCGGCTGTTGTTCCCATGCATTTGAAACTTGAAAGTGTAGTGTAGGTATATATACAAACAAAACATTTAAAATTGATACAGTATTTGAGTCAACTCTATATAGTGCCAAAACGGTTATAGTGTCGGGGTGCTTGGACCCATGTGTTTTTCAAATACAGAAATTAGTATTTATTGTTTAGGCAAGATAACGATTTTTATATTTATAGTGTTATTTAAGAATGAAATAACAAATTTTATAGCATTTGTTTACTAAATTCACAATATCCTCCCTAATAAATGAAAATGTTTTTGACACACGTCATTTTCTTTTTGATTTGGACAAATGACATTTTCTGATTTTATTGTTTTCCACATGTAATTATCTTATTTGTTCAGAACAAATAAATGTCACATACTCACATATTATTCCCTTAAATCTCATAATAAATGCAAAATCAATCTTAAAATAAATAATAATCAATGCTATGAATAATATCACACCAAAAATTGTTTTCTTTATAAATCCGTAAATTCAATCTATATTCACAAAATTCATTGTCATTCATACAAACTTTCCATAGGTGTCAATGTCTATTTCCATAAATAATTCTTTAATGTTAATAAGTTGATATTGATTTTTTTTTAATAAACTCATGTAAAACACGGTCTCACACCTATTATATATATATATATATATATATATATATATATATATATATATATATATATATATATATATATATATATATATATATATAGGGTTGAGATCGGTTGAGAACTCAAAGTTTTCCGAGAACCCGAGAACTAAAAGTGAAGTGTTGGATCAAAAGTAATTCGTTAAGAACATGATCGTCATCTTACCAATCTCATTTAATGTTTAACTTTTTTGTGTTATTTAATATATTAATATAAATGTCTAAAAATTAACAAAATAACTCAAAATTTCGGATTTATTTTTTTTTTAAATATTTTTCGATTTTTTAAAAAAATGGAGATTTTTTAATTTTTTTCAAAAAACATGAATTTTTAAAAAAAATGAAAAAAAGTATTTTTTTTTTTTAAAATTGCATATTTTTTTCAAAAAAAAAACTGCATTTTTTTTAAAAAAAAAACTGCATTTTTTCTAGAAAAAAAAACTGTATTTTTTTTTTACAAAAACACTTCATTTTTTTTTCAAAAAAACTGCATTTTTTTTCAGAAAAACTGCATTTTTTTCAAAAAAAAAAAAACTGCAATTTTTATAAAAAAAAGTGCAATTTTTTTCAAAACTGCAATTTTTGAACAAAAAAATCAACGTTTTAGGTGCATATATGCATATTTTTTCAAATGCATATATGCATTTTTCTTATACTATAATATTCGTAAGTAAATTATAAAAATCTCATTTTTATTAATCAATCTATAAACATAATACAAGTATTTTATTCGATACAAAATAAAATATAAAAAAACTACAAAGATTCACAATGTTATCATTTCTTCATATCAGCATTTCTATATTTTCTTCAATTTATCATTTTTCACCTATTCAATATTTTCAACAAATTCTTCAAAACCTACAAGAAAATTTAAAAAAAAATTGATTAATGCAAGAACACTCATAAAAATGCACAAGTATATATCATGTAAGATTCACATGTGATTATATCATGTAAGATTCAAATGTGATTATATAATGTGATATTCACATGTGATTGTATCTTTTAAGATTCAAATGTGAAATTCACAAGAAAATAAAAAAAATAATTAACAAAGACCACTCACACAAAATGCATGTGTGCATATTGACGTAATTCATATATGATTCACTAGTGATTTACATGTGAATCACATGTAATTCATATGTTATTCACTTGTGATTTACATGTGAATCACATGTAAATGATATGTGATTCACTTGTGATTTACATGTGAATTACATGTGATTAATATATGAATTACATGTAATTTATATGTGAATCATATATGAATTACATGTGAATCACATATGAATTACATGTGATTCACATATAAATCATAAATGAATTAGATGTGATTCACATGTAAATCACATGTTATTCACATGTAATTCATATATGAATCACATCTAATTCATATATGATTTACATGTGAATCACATGTAACTCATATATGAATTACATGTGATTCACATGTGAATAACATGTGATTTACATGTAAATCACATCTAATTCATATATGATTTATATGTGATTCATATGTGAATAACATGTGATTTACATGTGAATAATATGTGATTCATATGTGAATCACATGTAAATAAGAACAAAAATTGCAGGAGAAAAGTTTTTGGGAACAAAATTGAAAAAAACAGCAACACTCAGGGACCAAAATTGTAATTTACTCTAAAAACAAATTTGAATCTCATTCTCACCACTTCAAATGTGTCAAGCAATCTACCAAGCTGGTGGGCATGCTGCTCCTCATCATTCACACCATCCAGCATTATGTACTCAATGAAAATCTTTTGCTGACTGTAAAGTCAATACCAGAAGGGTATTTTAGTAATTTTACACTTTGAGGAAATTAAAAAAAGAAGCAAAAAAAGAGCTACCTTTTCTTTTGATATTCTGCTAAATCATTCATAAGTTTTTCTAAAGGAAAAGCGCGAGCTGCAGGCATTATTTGACACCTAATATCTTGAACTGGTGCATGAAGAGACACTGCTAGGTTTATATTTTGTAAGTCACCATGAAGCTTGTTTATTGCATGAATTATTCCAACCTACAAGAAATTATGATAATGATAGATATGAATCCAGAAATGTTCTTAAAAAGACTAATATTGAGGATGTAAAATGGAGCAAACAAAACAAACCGTTGAGACAGTAATTTTCTTGGGTGAAAGCTGAAAAGGGAATGTTGTCATTACTCGAATAGCTTCAACTAAAGCATTGTAGTTGTTTAATGGCTCTCCCATTCCCTGAATACAAGATGATGGTATCAGTTGTAGTGACATAAATTTCAAGGAAAACAAGTTTTTTTTGAGGTATTTACCATGAAAACAACATTGCGAATGGGTGATAATCGAGAAGCATGTACTAATTGTTCTACAATCTCTGTTGTTGAGAGGTTGCTCTTGAATCCCATACTTCCAGTTGCACAAAATGTGCAGCCCATTTTGCATCCAACCTGTTGAAGAGAATGACTCACATACATGTGTTGTGATATAGAGCAAAATGTCGATTGAATCTATCAACTTAAGAACTCAAATCAGGAAAGAATTTCGGTTTGGAAGGAATGGATAGGGTAATGGTTTACCTGTGAGGATATGCATAAGGTAGATCTTGGACCACCAGGACGAGGTTTGCCTCCATATTTCCCTAAAAAAGTCAAAAAACAGCAAGAGTACCTGAAGTTGAGGTAGATTAGATCGCATGAATGGATTAGTTTCTAATTCTTGTTCAATGATTGATGGAATAGTTGCAAGGCCAGATTGTGTCTGACATGTATAAAATATGACATCTAGTATTAATTAATTTTAGTACAAACTAACAAATACAAAAACAATATAAGTATTAATTTACCTCATGCCCACAGTAAACTTTAGTTGGTTTTGACAAAGAAGCCAAAGTCACACATAGTGACTCATGCATCTGTTCTGTTGTTCCCTCAAAAACTTGCCACAACCACCAAAAAACTTAAAAAAATACAACATGAGAAATAAAAAATGGAAGTAGAATGCTATTTCTAGCATTTAGCAGAAAATGTATATCATGAAATGACACCACCCAGCAGTGTGTCGCCTGTAAACACAGCAGGGTCCTCTTCTTTTTTCCAAGTTACATAGTAACTTATGTGTCCCTTTATGTGGCTGACAAACCAACAAACCACATTAAAACTGCTTTGTAAAAATATTTGGCAATGTATTTTTTAGATTAACCTTACTTTTTTATCTACTAAAAACATTTACATTTTTGTGTAAAACTAAAAGATTACTAATAGTATTACTAATAATTAAAATAGACGAATTGGAAACGTTAAATATTTATGACCAAATCCATAACAATACAAAAACAACACCTTTTGTGATACGATCTTCAATGGCGTTCTTCAGTGATAAAGCTTCCCTCCAATCTGGTGCAATCTACAATACAAAACCACATCACTTAATCACTCATAAAATCCATGTCAAAAATAACAAACACAACAAATAATGTAAATCAGACAGTTAATGATTCCTATTAAATAACTTGACTTAATGTGGCTGTTTCGGAACCTTAGAATTTTGCTAAGTTGTAATTACTTGTTACATTTAATACTTTTTTATTTACATACTTCATAAATATATAATTATTCATATCAAATATTTAAAAATCTATATCATTATTATATCAGTTAACTTTTGTTTGGATATTTCGTTAATTTGTAATCTTTTTGTCAGACATTCAGACCGATTATCAAACAAATAACCCATTTTTCATTCGCATTAGTTCCAAACAAAAGGGTAAAATAGTCAGTGACGGTTCATTCAACTCAAATAAGAAACATCATTTACAGATAACACTCAATAAAGAAAAAAGAGAAACAGACCTTAGAGTTTCCTTAATCATATGATTATTATTGGTCTATATTCTCATCAAGCACTTAATCATATGATTACTATCAAACAGAGAAGAGAGTGTCAACTTGGCACATTTTTGTTTTTGTTCCCTGTGGGGTGGGTTGCAAGGAGAAGGATTTGAAGATAGTTAGTTTTCTTTTTTTTATGCAAGTGACATACTTTTGGAACGCTTTCTTAGCTATTTCTTATAAAAAAAAGTAAATAAAAATGTGAAATGAGAAGACTTTTACCAAAAATGCACTTTTATCCACATCTCATGATAGCCATTCAATACATCAACTTCGTCGGATGTTAGTAATTTGTCTCTAGAAAAAGAGAACATTGGAATCACTGATTCTTGAGGTAATTGGCAAGAAGTAAAGAGTATTAGAGTAATAGTATGTACCTCAATTCCGGAAGGAGAATCCATCCTATCACTGTTCCGTCTGCATATGAGATTCTAGCTATGTGGTTACTTTGTTAAAAAAGATGTTACATTTTTTTATAAAAAAAATAATATAGAATAACAAAATATACTTGTCAAATGTTTGCATGACGAAATAAATTTTTTTTTGTAAATAATTAAAAAAAATATTATACAAACCTTTCATTGTCTGAGGGTTGATGGTTGTAATGAATCATGTTGGAATTGGATCCTACATATCAATTATGTTTGAAGTTAATTGGTACTGGTCATATCAGATACCTTAAATGGTACTACATGAGTACATGGTGTTAATCGAGATGCAACATGATGGGTATTGTGTGAGTAGGTCAAAAATCTGATTTAAGCATTTTATCAAACAGTTGGTGTGCAACATTAAACTTACTTTGTAATCTCAAAACTAACTGGGTGCGTATAACCGAATTGTATTCATGGGATACGATGAGTCATCCTCCTCACATAACCTGAAAATAGAAAGTAAAAATAATTTGAATTTCAAGATATGGCGAAATTGGTAAGCAATTGTAGATATTTTTGCAAAAAGGGGTAATCTTTTTCTTCCTCACAAAGAACATTTGATAGGTTTTGGTTTCATAAGTGGTTGCCTAAAAGAAATTACAGGTTCGGGTTTATAAATCAGAATTGCATCAGACCTTATTCAGAATTGTATCGGACCTTCAAACAACAATAAAAATGTAAGAACTAAGCACCAATTTGAAAGATAATCACCTGATTTGAAATCCTCACAGGGTCGATTTTATGGATGGTCGACGACAGAAGTGCAGGGTTCGAACTTGGAAGGAAGTAACGATTCATACAGCAATTAAGCATGAATTGTTGATGATCAACGACAATTAAGCCTAGATTATTGGAGGATGTTGGATTCCATATCGATTGATGATAACGACTACGAAATATAGATCGATTGTGGATCCAGATCTGAAGGCGAGAAAGTGATGACTCTGGATTGAACGGACGGTGTTGCTGCTTCCGAACATCGAGTCGTCCTCTGGCTGAGAGACCGGAAGCTCAGAGGCGAAGGAGAATCGGGAGGTTCGGAGCGATCAGACCTCTGGTTGATTTATTAGGGCACGAAACTTCGAGAGGGAAGAATGACGCAACCACCGCGATGTTAAATCTATCAATCATCGGAGAATCTTCAATGAAGGCGGTGGTTGTTAACAGAGGTAGGGTGGTTGTTAGAGGGGGGAGGGAGGGGTCTACGAAGAGGGAGGAGGTCGATGGAGTCGGTGAAGAATCGGAGAAGGGAACGAGCGATAGAAAGACTAATCACGATCTGATATGTTTATTTGGGGAGCTAATTACATGTTCCCTTAAATGCCCTTATCTTATTTTATTAAGATACCCTTCCTTGTTTTTTTTCTATTTATTTACAAAATTGCCATCAAAGATCTTAGCTCTTAACTTTTTTAATCTAACGGTCCACTTTTAGTTTTCAGGTTCTCAGGAAAATATGAGTTCTCAAATGATCATTGCTATATATATATATATATATATATATATATATATATATATATATATATATATATATATATATATATATATATGGAAAAGTTCAATAGAGAACCATAATTATTGGTTCTTCAAGGAACCAAAACTTTTTTTCAATTTCTAGAGCTTATTCTTTATCGAAAAAAAAATCTAAAAATATCTAAATTCATATATTAACATTGTGAATGTGAAAAATATTTTTCGGATTCACATTGTGAATTTTCAAAGATTCACATTGTGAATTTGACGTAAAAAAAATTGAATTTGATATCATTGGAAAAAGGATAAAAAGTTATGAATTTCTGTATTTTTACTTTTTTTTTTGATAAAAAATAAGTTCAAAAAGTTGAAAAAAAGATTGGTTCCTTGGTTAATTATGGTTCTCTATTGAACCTCACTCTATATATATATATATATATATATATATATATATATATATATATATATATATATATATATATATATATATATATATATATATATATATATATAGGCTAATATTACTAGATGGTTAATTTTTTAAATTCTATCAACAAATGATCACTGACTATGCAAAAATCATACTTCGTAGTCACATAACATAAATATCTATTTAAATACTACAGTATTAAATAAAAAAAAATGTAGTGGTTATTGGTTAAGACATGTCTTTCTGGGAACTTGTCTAAGGTAGCCCAAAATGGAGTTTCATCCCTCTCATGGCTGAGCATTTCCAATCATCAAAACAAGTGCATAACCTCTTCGGATGCCCAATTTCTCGGCATTTCATCATGTCAACAAAGATATGAAAATTTTCACTATGAAGAGCCACAAAGGCCTGAACGAAAGGGAAGAAATCAGCATCATCATCACAATTCACAACCACCACAACATGAAGAACTACTAAAGACTGTTTCTGAATTTTCCCAACTCATCAACTTTAACAAAAAAAAAGATATTGAGAATAAAAAACATCGAGTGCAGCTAGAGGGGTTCAAGAAAGAGAAGTTGCTTATCATAAAGGAGAAACAGGAAAATAAGATATATACATTATGGAGTAGTTGTGCATGATGCAAGAAAAGAATGAATAAAGATATACAGTTCAATGTCACCTACCACAATGCATACAAATTTAATGAAATACAGTTCAATGTCACCTACCACAATGCATACAAATTTAATGAACCTTTTAAACCAAAACCCAAAAGTTGGTTTGGTTATAGTGACATTATCCCTTCAGAAAATAACTATAATATGAAATAATGAAAACTAGTGTAATAAGTTGTAATAAAATATATTCCAAACAAAGTCACTAAAACTGTAATAATCAGATAATCTCTTAAAATTGAAAAAGTACATATAAAGATAGCTTTCTCTAAAACACTCAAAACTGCCATTTTAACCAAAATCTATCTACGATTCCTCCTCCATTTCATTTGCATCCCCTTTTAACTCATTATCAGTGAACAAATCCTCTTGAACAGGCACATCCTTTAACTGCTGTGATGAAACAATATTCTCAATGCTTTTTTTAGCAGCCAACTCTTTACTGTTTTCATCAGCTACAGCCACATCATCTTTCTCTAAACCACTTTTCTTTTCACCTTCTGCTGACGTGTCATCTAGTTTTGGGGGTGGTACAAAAAAGGGTATTTTACCCCTTTGCCAATCATGAAGAACCATCTTTGCAGCAGTCGTCAAATCAGGTTCACCTCCCTATTACACACAATACAATATCTTTTATTTTTTAGTAAACATTTCTGATTCCATTCCATCTGTAGACAATTGGAATTGGAATAGAGAATTAATTACCCTCAGAAGTTTGCCTGATAACTTGCATAGCTGAAGCAAAAAGTCATACTCATCTACCCTGTTTTACACAAAACACAATCCACTTACAAATTGAATAACTTTTAATTTATTAGTGTTGAAATTACTATAGTTCAAAAAAAATGAAACATACCATTCTTTTATCTTGTATGCTCTTTCAAGGTGCTCTTTCTTGACACGATTTAACACTTCCCCAATATGCTCTGTTGCATCATGCAGATTTGTAACTCTCACCTAAACAATAACAAAACTTATTTACATTCAATCACAACAAAAAGAATCTTTTAGGTCAAAAAATTTGAAACCCTAAATCCTAGGGTTTAGAGGGATGATAAATCTAATGATAAAACTAACCACTCCCTTCAAAACAATATCAGTTTCAGTGTCACTGCTTCCATAAACAACACCAGGGCAATCAATCAAGAATATCTTCTTTGTGAGTGTTATGTATTGCCAAACTTTAGTCTCCCCAGGGATTGGAGCAACTTTGCAAACCTTTTTATTAAAAAGAAATAGTTAAATAATTTAACAAAAGACATCACATTGTAATTCTAAACACTAAAATAAATACAACTTACATTTTTCGTGCGCAAAGTGTTGATTACAGATGATTTTCCAACATTGGGATACCCCACAAATCCAACTGATATTGCTTGCTTGTCACTTTTTAGACGCGAAAATTGTCTCAACACAGATAAAAGAGAGTTCTATAAGAAATAAAAATAACATAATTAGACAGGAATTATATAATGCAGAGTAGATAATATGATATCAACTATTACCTTTCCATAAGACTTGTTAATGCTTGCATGAAATGCTAGTGTAGGATATTCCCTAGATAGGACCCTAAGCCATCCTTTTGTAACCCATGGAGGTGTCAAATCACACTGTAGAAAATACAAAAAGAAAAGTCAATAATCAGTTAACTTTCTTTGGGAAACTTCATAAAACAAATCATTGTTACCTTGTTTAACAATAAAATCATGTGCTTGTGTTTGCAATGTTCTTTCAGATGTTTCTCAAGATGATGGCATCTTGTACCTTGGGGATCCCTAGCATCGAGTACCTGTAATTGATAAAAACAAGTATGATTTGATAATGTGAAGTGATATTGTGAATTATACAAAATTACAGTTGCTGGTAGCAGAAGAAGACTAACCTGGATGACAACATCTGAAGAGTCTATGACTTTGTAAAGTTCACCCCAAATGCGTTTACTTTGACCCTTTTCAAACATTGTATGGCGAACAAGATCCCTGAATCCATCTGCATTTGCATCCTCTGGATCATCACCATGTTTTTCTTCAAAAGCATCTACAGAGTTGGCACACATGTTAGTGCAAGTTTTGATCAATTAGCAATTCACTAGAAGAAGACAAGGAGTTGCATAAAATCAACTCCAAAATTGAAAAACAAAGGATAGATTTTCATGTCTAGATAAGGTTATTTTACCTTGAGAACCATCGGCCCTCTTAGCTAATGATTCATAATCAGAGACAGCTAGCTTTGGACGTTTTCTCTTCCCCTTTGGTCCAAATGCATCAGCAAATGGCTCTGTATCAAGAAGGTGAACTCTTGCTTGCTGCAAAATAGGTGAAAAAAACCAGTATTAGAAAGGGTAAATAAAGATCATAAGGTGAACTCTTGCTTGACTAATGGTTTACCTTCTGATGATCATTCAATAGGGACATTGGCAACTTTCTCTCCTTCATTATGACATTATAATTGCTTGAGAGTCGACTTTGTAGCTCTTCACGGAAGAATTCAAGCTCTTTCTGATTTACAACTCTAGTGTTACCTGAATGCCACAATTTTATGTTGTTAATACGTATAACTGGAAAACCGATGTAGATTTTGTTACAAACCGAACACCAACAAGGTCAGTCATCAAATCCTTCTACAAAAATTTCATATCAATACCAAATTTCAAGTTGAAAACTAATTTTTTTAACGTCCAACTAAAAGCGCCGCCCTAAATTTTTTTTGGAACAGATGCAGTAGCTCAAACTTGTTAATCGTGTGTTTTGGAATCATGCATCTGCCTTGAATGCCTTACTATGATACATATAGAACATCATGTAATAACAGTATACAGTACGAACAAAAATCGAAAATGTTACTTACCAAACCAGCGGCGATCAGGTTGTATGCGAGTAGATGGCAACTCCTTTGACTGCAATTCGTGTTTGAGAATTGTTCCTTTGCTGTCACGCTTCGGCCTCGTCTTGTACATCTTAAGACGACGAACGGTGGCGGCGGTACGGGCGGTGCCACCACTTTTGTTCTTGTTGCCGGCATCTCTGTTGACATCGAGAGAATGCTTCGGCTTTCCCGAAACGTTCACTGACCTCTCTTTCTTCTTCACCATTTTTTCCGATCAAACTTGCTACGATAAGTTGATCGCCTACAAGTTCTGTGCCGCCCGCAAATCAAAGATGATAAATAGGAGGTCGAGACCGACACCAATGCGGCAGCCGGTTGTTTATAGGGTTTTGATGATGTTTAAGTGATTTACAAAATAGTTCCTTTACTATTTTATATTGGCAATTTCAGTCCATTAAACTATCTTTTTCAAAGAAAAAATACATAATTTGATTTTCAACAATTACATGAGATCTATCCTTGATCAATACCATAAATTATTTAATTTGATTTCAATGGTCATTATTTGCTAAAGAAATTGAAAGGTAAGAAACCCTAGAGACATATGGTCAAAAAACTCCGATCAAAATCCATTATGTATTTTTTGTGATTGAGATTACACAAGTATCGTAGGAGAATTTAAGCTAAGTTTGATTATGTGTTAAGAGAAGAGGATTGCATACTTACATGCGAGTTCAGCTTCGTACTTAGTAGTGCACAAAGTGGGTCTTAGGGTCTACCTTTTTTTTAATAGAACAAATATATATGAAGAAAAAAAAGACAAAGGTGCATGAATGGTCCTTGTGCTTAGGATGAAAGTGGGTCCAAACCTAGACCGGATGGACCCTGACCCGGAAAACTCAAAACCGGTTAATAGGGTTTTGTAGAATCGAAAACCGGACCGGTATATAGGAACTGGTTCCGGTTCGGTTTCGGGTACGGTACCGAGTAAAGTGGGTCTAGAACCGAAAAACCCAAAACATCAAAGTGGGTAGATTAGAACCGGATAAAGTGGGTTTAGAAACGGAAAACCCGAAAAATCAAATTTTTTTGGTAGTTACTTACTACTTAGTGGGTTGAACTTTGAAAATTTTCATATTGATATCCTGAATTCGGGGGACTGTAAGTCATTGAATATGAAACCAAATTTGACAAAATTATAGTCTAAAATCATGTGCAAACTCTATACTACACTCTGGAAAAAAAACGCATGTCAATCCGACTTTAGACGAACGAGATATGTATGTGTTAACGTTTTCACATAATTCAAAATACAAAAACAAATAGCTGAAAAGTTGAAAATTTTTCAGTTTTGATATCCCGAATTCGGGGGACTGTAAGTCATTGAATATTAAACCAAAAATGGTAAAATCTAAAATCATGTAAAAACTCTAAACTACAAGTTGGAAAAACACCGCATGTCAATCCGACTTCAAACGAATTAGATATGTATGTTTTAAAACTTTCACAGAATATAAAAAAGTTGAAAAACTAAAAACTTCCATCATTAATATCTTGACGTTAAGAGACTGTAAGTCAATGAATATAAAACTAAAAATGACAAATTTATAGTCTAAAATCATGTACAAACTCTAAACTACACGTTGGAAAAAACCGTATGTCAATCCGAATTGAAACGAATAAGATATGCATGTTTTAAATGTTTCACAAAAACCGGTTTCGGCCCCTAAAAACTTCCATCATTAATATCGTGACTTTAAGAGACTGTAAGTCAATGAATATAAAACTAAAAATGACAAATTTATAGTCTAAAATCATGTATAAACTCTAAACTACATGTCGGAAAAAACCGTATGTCAATCCGAATTGAAACGAATGAAATATGCATGTTTTAAACGTTTCACAGAAACCGGTTCTGGCCCCTAAAAATGGTTTCGGTTCCTAACATCGGTTCCGGTTCTTGACCCGGTTTGCCCGGACTCGATGGACCTAAACCCGGATTACCCGAAACATAGATAAAGCCAAATTTTAAACCCGGAAACAGAACCGGTTCTATATATTCAGGTTCCAATGTTTTCGGTTCCGATCTGATTCTAGTTCCGGTCCGGTTTTCCGGTTTTAAATCTCATCCCTACTTGTGGTTAGCTGAAATTTGTCACTTTGGTCCAAAAAGGTTTGGACTGACACCAGAGTTCCAAACTTTTTATTTTGTTACGAGTTTGATCCAATCATGTTTGAAATTTTTTATAAAGACGATTTGCCCCT
This sequence comes from Lactuca virosa, assembly GCF_052849685.1. Taxonomy (NCBI): domain Eukaryota; kingdom Viridiplantae; phylum Streptophyta; class Magnoliopsida; order Asterales; family Asteraceae; genus Lactuca; species Lactuca virosa. The sequence continues at coordinate 204,409,142 of NC_136434.1, forward strand.
TATTATTTAATTTTTCATTTTTCCTTCTATTATAGAAATTAAAAAACAATTAAAAATTAAACAAAAATAAAATACCTCCCCCCTCGCTAAAGTCTACAACACCATCTTTTATAAATGTCGACGCACCACCACTTACCAGAAGATATGAACGTCGACGCACCACCGCCAGCCGCCGTCGTCACCATCGTCAACCACTGTCGTCTCCATCACCATCACTTTACCAGTCGATCTCTCTCCCTCTCTCTCTCCCCCTTTTTCTCTCTTATCTCCCATATTTGTTTCATCTGTACACATCATCATCAGTCAACAATACAACCACCACCACCGGTCAACACCCCCATTTGTAAAACAATGTCACCATCATAGATCTGACATTAACTCCATTTTTCTTCTCTTTTTCACTATCTCTGTCATATATTGTAACACCCGCATATTATGACTAGTCAATTTGAATATTATAGGCGTTAAAATTGACTTTTAATGGAAAGTTATTTATGATAAATAATCTTAACCAAAAATATCATATACGTGACAAAGATTCAACACATATAAAGAACGTCTAAATCTGACTTCGTGGGAGGAAGTTATGAGTTTTCTAATATTTCAGCGTAACAGTATACGACTCAGAAACCGAAATTGAAATCAGTCGATTATTAGGAAAAACAATCTAAACGAGAGTTGAAGATCTCGTCAATACCTATCTGTCGATAAAAAGACAGTCGAGAACGGATATCATATAAGAGAGTTATGAATTTTTAACGAACTTTAACAGTGTAAGTCTATTAAAAATATAAATTTAAAAATAAAGTCAAAATTAGCCGACTGAATCTAAATGAAAGTTGTAGATCTTGTCGATAACTATGCGTAGATATAAAACCCATCGAAAACGGAGCTCGTATGAATAAGATATGAATTTTCTAAGAAACATAAATTCTTCGCGCGCACTTGCACGCAACGATAGAGTGTGTCACACGCACTGTCACTCCACTCAGAATGCGACACGTGGCACCACGCAGAAACGACACGTCATCACTTCCGACCAAATGTGCGGCGCACAGGGGACATATGTGCGACGTGCACTTCGATTTCGACTATAAATACCCTGCAATGCCTCGTTCGAATTCCACACCATTCCTACGTTTCTCTCTCAATTTCTCTCAATTTTAAGCCCTTTCTCCCTTAAGTTTTTTAGTCGTCGAAGCCCTGCAGTGTCTGATAGCCGGTAAATAGAAGCTCTCGAGTTAGAGTTCTGCCCGCTTTATTCCCAGTTTTCATTAGTGTGCTCTGTAAGTTAAGCTACACTTACTTTATTCAAGTGTAACTTTTAATTATAGTCATAGTCGTTATTATGAACCTATAATTAATATTTATCAGTGATTCCAAGTCATTATACTTATTGCTCTACTTATGAGAGTGATGTTTAGGCTGGATTTAGTGAGGTGTTTAAAGTGAGATTTCCAAACATAATACTTTGTATACCAAACGGACCCTACCTCCGATATGATCCTACCTGGTTGTTCCTTACTTGATAGATCTTGATGTAGACATTGGGACTAGTGAGGAATTTAGATTGTTATTAGTCACCAGGAATGTAAGACTAAGACTTAGTGACATCCGTATTTAGGTCACGTCAGAAGAAAAGTCAAGGAGTTTGGCGGAGCGCGGCCGAATTCTCCAGTCACCCACCTAAGTCAAGTAAGTGCATAGTTACTTTCAAACTTACACATAGATACAAGTAATCTATTTGCTTAAATGTTATGTGCGCTGTTTTTTATGTGTTTAATATATTTGTACGATATGACATGATTTTTACTTGATCTAATCATATATTATACTTAATAATATAACTATGTAGTAAAGGGTTGTGTGTAATAACAAATGAGAGGTTGTGATAGGGTTGTGTGAATTAGTGGTCGTGATAGGCTAGTGAGAGATGTATGAAATAATAAGTCATGACTTGACATGCATAACCAAAAGTACTATTGTATTGTCGTGCATGTTGTGTTGTCCAAGGTACTTTTGTACTGTTGTGCTTATCAAAGTACTATTATACTATCGTGTTTGTAGTGTTTATCAAAGTACTATTGTATTGTCGTGTTTATCCAAGTACTTTTGTACTGTCGTGCTTACCCAAAATGTTATCATGTTGCCAACAAAGATCCTTTAGGAAAGATCTCTCGAGATCATCATATTAGGATTAGAAAGTGAGGATAACGGGAATGGGGTAATTGGGTTATTTGAATGTTGAAGAATATATAATTATGTGGGTTGAAAACCCTATGTATCTCACCAAGTTTCCCAACCTGACTCACTCAGTTTCTTTGTATTACAGGTAACGATATGAATGTACTGATAGATAATGTAATTATCTGCTGAGAGATTCAAGGAGATGTAGATCTTTAGTATATTGAGATTTTGTAAGTCTCCATTTATGCTTATATTTCTTGTATCAGTTATGACATGCCAGGTTTTTAAAATATAAAATCTTCTAAAATGCCTTGATTTTGATTTTATATCATGTCAAAGATATTTTGGGACCAATTCCGCAATCACAAATGTTTTAAATAAGCATAAACAAAAATTTTAAAAAGGTCGTGAAAATAGGGATGTCACAGTTGGGATCAGAGCATTAGTTTAAGCGAACTACAGATTTTAGGGAATTTCTAGACTTAAGCTTAGAATGCTAAGCAATGACTGTGAGGTGAGTGTCTATTTTATTTTAGGTAGTATACCTAAATTGACACAAGCACTATAGTACATTAGAGAATGTGCCTTAATTGATATTATGTGTTAAATGATTTATATTATAGCATTCCTTAGGTTGCCTATCCAAATTGTTGTTATTTGAATAAGTTTAAAGGTCTATTGCCGACCTAAAATTAGGAAATTTTATGTGTTTAGGTTTCTAAACGTTAAATTACGGTATTAGAACTGACATATAACTTTTCGGAGTAATAAGGAGAATTACGCGTCTAACCTTCCTTATCTATATTTTCGTCTAGTTACACTGAATGACTACTTTGGTATATAGAATGTCATGATAAGGACTCGTAGCGGATTGAGAAAATGGAGGAAATGATAAGGCTTACGATATTGAACGATACATATTGAAAGGTATCGTAAGAATGATATCTTACCTTTAGAATACGCTGATAAATAATATGTCCGGTACGGGAGAAGTACACTTTTGATTTGGCGGAAGGATATAACTTTTGGTGTAAATCCCTGAAGTCGTCCCATCGTCTGGCATTTCCACCGTCGACCAAGTTGAAGCAAATTGCTATTAAAGATACGCATGGAAAAATCCTAGTGGAGTCTAGGGAAATTCGTTATATGTGCTTGTTTGGACACATTTGTATGTGTTAAATCGTTGTGTGAAATTTAGGAATAAGAACTTGGGGACTGCGAGACAATTCTTGGGATGAGTATGAGTAGGTGTGAAAGGTATTAAAGGCCTATACTACCGAAAGCACAAGACTCACACTTGAATCAGAAAGGGTCACAAGGTACCACAACACTAATAATTGATTGTGTTTTGAACGTGTATGTCGTTACCATCGTTTTGGTAATGACTAAAGAAAATGATTGTTATTCCGACCCTAGTGGTCATATCGAATTGAGTCAGGCTAAGATAAGTCTACAAAGTAAGTTACATAGAACCATGTTCGATGTAGCATCCGACTTAAGCCGGGAGATTAAAGGAAAATATAATTGAAGTGGTCAATAAAAGTATCGTAGTCGTCGTTAAGGCTAAAGCAGCATGTAGCTAGAAGAGCTATGTGCTATAAAACGATTATATCACATTAGAACATGATGTTGGGATTTGATACGAAATATAAGTTTGTTTTTCACAAAAACCGACAACGAATGACTTTAAAAATAATAAGTTTATTTTTAGTTAATAACAAAACCAAACCATCATCGTCGTGGGGACTAGTATGAACAGCTCAAACGAACTTAATCCATTTTCTTCCGATTTCAAGAACTCCAAAGCTTAGATATGATCCTTTCCAAGGTCTTAATGGATAAAGTTTCTAACTTTATCATTAGAAAGGTCCAAACCACAGGTATCTAGAATTTAAGTCTCAAAAGGGACCCAAAAATGCATATTTCTCAACTTAATCCATTAAGTCCAAGTCTCCAACTTTCATATATGAATCAACAAGATGTCTAAATGGATAAAGTTTCCAACTTTATCCATAATAACGCTACAATCTTTCAAGATCTAAACTTTAATACACCAAAATGACCTTAAGGACCAAGATAACTTTCATGACTTAAATGGAAGGCAAAAGATCACAACTTTCCTAGCCTATGAGGTACAAGAAGCATTCTAAACTGATCAATGGATGTTGGAGTCCACTCAACTCCAATATCTCCCATAAAATGGACCAAAAGAGCCAAAAATCTCAAATGACAAGATCTAAGGAACTAGATGGAAAGATTGGAACTTTATACTTACAATAATCTAGAAATGTATTGCCTTTGATGGATCCAAACTTGAAGCATTATTCCTTGAAACCAAAAGAACCTTCTTGATATTTAAGCTCCATCAAAATAGCATAAAAAGCATCCAAAAGAGTAGAGATGAGAGAGAGGAGAAACTCAAATCTTGAAGGTGGAGGTTAAGATTTCTCCCAAGGGGTCCTAGAGGTGATGAAGGCTGATAAAATGCCAAAAATTGAGGAACATTAAACTTAAATACATTGTAAATCCTAAAAATCATAGGCTTGGGCCTGACTGATCCCCACGTCGTGGCCACGACATTTCACCTAAATCCATTTCAGCTTCAAACAACCATAACTTCTTCGTTTCAACTCCGTTTTTGGCGATCTTTATATCCACGAAAAGGTATTGACGAGCCCCACACCCCTATATAATTACTATTGGCTTAAACACGTCGAACTAAAATCCTTAATTCATAAAAGAAGTCTGGAACATCACTTTTCCCATTTTACCCTTTGACTCCAAGACACAAACCAAAGCTTTAATCACTTATCCAACACTATCATCATCCAATAAGGTCTAAACCCCATTACCTTGAAGCCCAAGGCCTTTACTTTATCCATTTATTGTCCATAATCCCGAAATAAGAAACTTCTCGAAACAAGATGTTACACGATTGAAGGCTTCCTTATTATCATTCCTTTTCTCTCGCTCGACTTCTTTATCACGACCGTCCCTTGGTTTTTTTCCTTCTTCTTTCCTGATGGACACAAGTCTCACAGCTGTGGAAGTGCATCATGGATCAGGAGGTGGTGGTGTCGCTGGATGACATCCAGGTCGATGAGCGCCTTAATTACGTGGAGAGGCATGTGGCCCTACTGGAGAGAAATATGAAGATTTTGAGGAACAAGGAGATACCTTTGGTGAAGGTACAGTGGGAGCATCGGAAAGGGTCCGAGTGGACATGAGAGTCGGAGGCTGAGATGCGGGAGCATTACCCAGAGTTATTCGCTACATCAGACTCCGCGGACGAAGTCTCAGTTTAAGTTCTACTCGACGAGTTGACGCTGTGACTCGTCGAGTAGCAGCGGGCCAGGACACGTCGTTTAATGAGTGACTCGGCGAGTCTGCATGGGGGACTCGATGAGTAGGAGCTGGCAGTGGAAACCCTAAGTTTCAGGGTTTTTGCACCCTATATATTGGACCATTAGCGCCTCCCACTGTCCTCTATCACCCCTTGAGAGCCAGAAACCCTAATTTCCGTGAGTGAGAGCTTGGAGAGTGTTTTGGAGCTTTGAGAAGTGATTTTTGTGAAGGGAACTTGTAGATCAAGAGGCTAACATCAAGGATTTCGTGTGGATCCAGAGTCTATTTCAGTTTGGGCACACCTTGGAGGCAATAAGCTGTTACCTTGACCTCTTTTCTTCTAGAATCATTCATATATGGAGGCTAGGGCTTTCTTTAGTTATTCATTAAGGGATTTTGGTATGAGAGCTAGAGCGGAAGCTGAAACTTCAGATCTGAACCTCTTTTGGGTCCTAAGTCCATAAAGTTTCCAGCTTTTGCAAGGATGAGACTCTCCTAAGGTGTAAAGCCCCATTAGAAGCTTAGATTGGTCATTTAGAGCCTTTAGGGCCTTGCATGCGTGTAAAGTTTGCAACTTTACGTGATAAACATGCCTTAGAAGCTTGGATCTGTAATCTGGAACCTTGGCATGGCTTAAAAAGTGTCTGCATGGATGAAGGTCTGCAAGGACTCGGCGAGTTGCATAGTCAACTCGGCGGGTCATATGAAGATGGTCATGAACTCGCCTAGTTGATGAACGAACTCGGCGAGTCCGTTGAAGATTGCCTTGAACTCGGCAAGTCGTTTGAAGACTCGGCGAGTCGGCTAGGGTTTCTCCCAATTCTTGGACACGTATGAACTCGGCGAGTTAAAGGGGAACTCGACGAGCCAATCAAGGATTTCACGGCTTCTCGAGTTCAGGAAGGACTCGACGAGTCGGTGAACTACACTCGACGAGTCGAGTCAACATGGACTGTTGACTTTGGCTGAGGACTTTGACTTTGACCAAGAGTTGACCAGTTGACTTCTGAGAGTATTTTGGTAATTTGGAAACTTATGTAAAAGGGTTTTATGGTAGCTATAGGTGGGGGAGTTCGTGTGGGTGATCCGGGAGTCAAGCTTTCTAGTTTTAGATGACAGTTGCGAGGTGAGTTATCCTCACTATACTAAGGGGACTAAGGCACCAATGTCGGCCCATTGGATATGTTATCCTAGTAGTGTTAAATGTTGAGTATGAGTTAGTGTTGCATGCTAGTGGTTATGCCAGTTAGGTAGACCTGTAGGAGTACCTGTGATGTTATATGATTATTGCATGCTCAGTAGTTATGTTATATGTTATGTGGGTTGGGTTGAGGTTGTACTGCTCCATGCGGTAGCCAACAAACCCTAGAGTATTCCAGATATGAGCTGAGGGCCCGGTAGGCATTCCCGACTCATACTGAGGACTCGGGAGCATTCCAGATACTAGTTGAGGGCCCGGTAGGCATTCCAGACTCATACTGAGGGCTCGATGGCATTCCAGATACGAGCTGAGGGCCCGGTAGGCATTCCAGACTCGTACTGAGGGCCCAGGGGTAGTCCAGCTTGTAAAGCTGTTGACCATTACATGTTGTTCGGTTTGTTATGATATGTTATTGTTGATATGGTTATGTGGACTGTATGTGTATCGGTATTTTGGGGGCAACTCACTAAGCTTTCGGGCTTACAGTTTCAGTTTATTGTTTTAGGTACATCAGGAGATCGTGGCAAGGCGAAGGCATGATCGTACATCTCCTCGTATTTTGTTTGTGTTTTTGGGAATACTCTGATAAATAATATTTTGAAAACAAATTGTAATGTTTTAATGTATTTGGCATGTTTCTAAAAGTTTAAATTGGTTTGAAAATTTTGGGTGTTACAAGTTGGTATCAGAGCCTTAGTTTGAGTGAATTGGAGGAGCATTCGTGTGAATCCAGTCTCAAATCAAGGAAAGGTTTTCAAAATGATTTATAAAATGGCTTTCAAAATAAGTAAAGGAGGATGCAGGGTGTACGATCAGCCGGAGCCAGTAAGTAGACCCTAAAATACCATACAAGTTATTTGATTATGTGATATGTTAGAACAACATGCTAGTACTAGGTTAGGGATCTTCAGGAATTGCATGATAGAATTGCCTGATTACATGATGCCTGTTAGCCTAGGGTTTCCTTATATGAGATTGACATCATTAATGTAGTTGCTTAGTGTATGCATCACGGTTATACATAATTAAGATATTGTAGCCTGAGAATGTTTGATTTGGCCTTATGTTCTGTTCTTGTTTGATTGGGAGCTTAGGGTAGGATTGGATATTCGAAAGTCTATAGGGTCCAGCGTTATGTATGGCTAGCATACACTAGTGCTGCAGGGTTGGTCGAAGTTTCATGGATGGATGGGTTGTGTGAGACCGGTAGGTCAGTTGTGAGACAGTTAGCCTTCCTCTAGGAGTGAGGTTGAGCGACCACCAGGGGCATGTATAGTGTTAGGGTGTTGTGGTGAAACTTAAGACAAATATGGGTAGGTGTGGAAGGTAGTAGGGGCCCATACTACTGAAAGCACAGGACCCATACGCGTAGCAAGAAAGTCACAGCCCCTAGGGTTGGTCGGGAGTTGGCTCCCAAATATTATGTGGATTATCTGACATCTTGTGGTATGTTTCAGAATGGTGATGACGAGACGCTTTGTGGCTGGATCCGGTTCGGGGTCAGGATCAGGAGACAGAGGCCAGGAGGGGCCAACAACACCTAAGTCGGTGGTGCAGATGAGTACAGAGGAGTTGGATGCCAGGATTCGAGAGATCCTGCATGATGAGGTTGCTGCTGCGTTCCGAGCACAGCTGCCGGAGATGTTCGGGTCGATTAAGACCGCCATGGTGGAGTATTTTGATGAGCGCTACGCAGCCCTTACAGAGACAGCTGCCGCAGTAGCTGCATCAGCTGTATCCGGGGCAGGGGGGGAGTTGGTAGGGGTTTTCAGTACAGGGACTTCGATAACACGAAGCCCCCTACTTTTGATGGGACGCAGGATCCCATCAAGGCTATGAGATGGATTTCAGATGTGGAGGGGTGTTTTTTCACCTGCTCGTGTCCTACTGACCAGAAGGTCGGGTGTGCTCTGAACCTGCTTAGGTCCGGGGCCAAGGACTGGTGGAGACTTGTGACTGGGTCGTACACTGATGATCAGAGAGCTGATGTTACTTGGGAGCAGTTCAGGGACATGTTCCACGCCCGTTACATTCCACGGGTTGAGCGGGAACGTTTGGCACAGGAGTTTCTGAGTTTGAGACAAGATGGGGAGTCAGTGACGGAGATCACCCGTATGTTCACTGAGAGGGCGATGTTTTGCCTGGAGTTTGATTCAGAGCAGGCTCAGATGACCCGTTATCTGAGCATGCTCAAGACGGATATCCGTCAGTTTGTGTCTACCCAGCGATGTGATACTCTTCTAGAGTTGCAGGAGGCCGCCAGACGGCGTGAGTTGGAGATTGAGCTGCAGTTGAGAGAGCAGCGGCAGGCCCCGACACAGTCTCAGCCGGCGCCGAAGCGGTCTAAGACCGTTGATACTAGGACCGGGGGTCAGCAGAGTCGCACTTGTGGGAAGTGTGGCAAGGGTCATTCTGGTGTGTGTCGAGTTGGTAGTAGGTGCCACAGGTGTGGCAAGGAGGGGCATTACGCGAAGGATTGTCGCCAGGCCGCCCTAGTTCAAGGTATGAGGTTATGCTATCACTGCGATCAGGTTGGCCACATGAGGTCCAACTGTCCACTACTTGCTGCCAAGCTGGCACAGGCTCCTGCACCGGCTACGTTGAGGATTACCGATGGGAGGCAGGGTAGAGCAGAGCCTCCGAAGGCTCAGGGACGCGCATTTCAGCTTACGGCCGAGGAGGCCAAGGCAGCACCGGATGTGGTTGCTGGTATGTTTCTATCCTTTATCTCATTTACTATATCTGTTGTATGCTTATCTGTTGTACCTGTGATTAGGTACGTTTCTAGTGAACTCCTTACCTGCTTTGGTTTTGTTCGACTCGGGGGCGAGTCGGTCTTTTGTATCTCAGACATTTAGTAGGGAGTTCAGAGTGCCAGTAGGCGAGCTAGAGTGTCCGTTGTGAGTCTCTATCGCCAACGAACACGGGGTTTCTGCTACTTCGATCTATCGAGGGTGTGAGATGGAGATCTTCGGGGTACTTTTTCCGATAGACTTGATTCTGATTCCCATGAGGGATGTATGCGTGATTGTGGGAATGGACTGGCTCAGTAATTTCGGTGCCATGATTGATTGCGAGGGTCAGCGAGTAGTGGTTCGAACCCCAAGTGGGGGAGAGTTGATTATATATGGTGAGGGCACCAGAGTGGGATCAGGGTTTTGTTCAGCCGCCAGGGCTCAGCAGTATATTCAGCACGGGGGTGCGGGTTATCTAGCGTATGTATTGGATACGCGAGCCAGGGAGCAGGTTTCGGTTACCGATGTGCCTATGGTCAGGGAGTTTGTTGATGTGTTTCCGGAGGAGTTGCCAGGGATACAACAGACTTCGAGGACGAAGTCTAAGTTAAGTGGGGGAGAATTGTAACATCCCAACCGTCAGGTATCATTATTATTCCATTTAGATTTCATATTGTAAGGTCTACTCGACGAGTTGACGCTGTGACTCGTCGAGTAGCAGCGGGCCAGGACACGTCGTTTAATGAGTGACTCGGCGAGTCGGCATGGGGGACTCGATGAGTAGGAGCTGGCAGTGGAAACCCTAAGTTTCAGGGTTTTTGCACCCTATATATTGGACCATTAGCGCCTCCCACTGTCCTCTATCACCCCTTGAGAGCCAGAAACCCTAATTTTCGTGAGTGAGAGCTTGGAGAGTGTTTTGGAGCTTTGAGAAGTGATTTTTGTGAAGGGAACTTGTAGATCAAGAGGCTAACATCAAGGATTTCATGTGGATCCAGAGTCTACTTCAGTTTGGGCACACCTTGGAGGTAATAAGCTGTTACCTTGACCTCTTTTCTTCTAGAATCATTCATATATGGAGGCTAGGGCTTTCTTTAGTTATTCATTAAGGGATTTTGGTATGGGAGCTAGAGCTGAAGCTGAAACTTCAGATCTGAACCTCTTTTGGGTCCTAAGTCCATAAAGTTTCCAGATTTTGCAAGGATGAGACTCTCCTAAGGTGTAAAGCCCCATTAGAAGCTTAGATTGGTCATTTAGAGCCTTTAGGGCCTTGCATGCGTGTAAAGTTTGCAACTTTACGTGATAAACATGCCTTAGAAGCTTGGATCTGTAATCTGGAACCTTAGCATGGCTTAAAAAGTGTCTGCATGGATGAAGGTCTGCAAGGACTCGACGAGTTGCATAGTCAACTCGGCGGGTCATATGAAGATGGTCATGAACTCGCCGAGTTGATGAACGAACTCGGCGAGTCGTTCAAAGACTCGGCGAGTCGGCTAGGGTTTCTCCCGATTCTTGGACACATATGAACTCGGCGAGTTAAAGGGGAACTCGACGAGCCAATCAAGGATTTCACGGCTTCTCGAGTTCAGGAAGGACTCGACGAGTCGGTGAACTACACTCGACGAGTCGAGTCAACATGGACTGTTGACTTTGACTGAGGACTTTGACTTTGACCAAGAGTTGACCAGTTGACTTCTGAGAGTATTTTGGTAATTTGGAAACTTATGTAAAAAGGTTTTATGGTAGCTATAGGTGGGGGAGTTCATGTGGGTGATCCGGGAGTCAAGCTTTCTAGTTTCAGACGACAGTTGCGAGGTGAGTTATCCTCACTATACTAAGGGGACTAAGGCACCAAGGCCGGCCCATTGGATATGTTATCCTAGTAGTGTTAAATGTTGAGTATGAGTTAGTGTTGAATGCTAGTGGTTATGCCAGTTAAGTAGACCTGTAGGACTACCTGTGATGTTATATGATTATTGCATGCTCAGTAGTTATGTTATATGTTATGTGGGTTGGGTTGAGGTTGTACTGCTCCATGCGGTAGCCAACAAACCCTAGAGTATTCCAGATATGAGCTGAGGGCCCGGTAGGCATTCCAGACTCATACTGAGGACTCGGGAGCATTCCAGATACGAGCTGAGGGCCCGGTAGGCATTCCAGACTCGTACTGAGGGCTCGATGGCATTCCAGATACGAGCTGAGGGCCCGGTAGGCATTCCAGACTCGTACTGAGGGCCCAGGGGTAGTCCAGCTTGTAAAGCTGTGGACCATTACATCTTGTTCAGTTTGTTATGATATGTTATTGTTGATATGGTTATGTGGACTGTATGTGTATCGGTATTTTGGGGGCAACTCACTAAGCTTTCGGGATTACAGTTTCAGTTTATTGTTTCAGGTACATCAGGAGATCGTGGCAAGGCGAAGGCATGATCGTACATCTCCTCGTATTTTGTTTGTGTTTCTGGGAATACTCTGATAAATAATATTTTGAAAACAAATTGTAATGTTTTAATGTATTTGGCATGTTTCTAAAAGTTTAAATTGGTTTGAAAATTTTGGGTGTTACAAATCATGCATGCATCAACGAACTCCTTGAAGGTTTGACTATCCCATACACATTTTGTTCTATTCTTTTTACAGATGGTCACAATCAACGACATTAGTGTAGTTTTCGTCTATTATTTGAGAACTACATAATAAGATGTAAACAAACTAACAATTAACACAACTAACAATTAACAACCCAAGGAAATTCACACACATATAATCAATTTCACAGTTAACACAACTAACATGAAACAAACTAACAGTTAACATCAAACCAAGGCAATTCACACACATATAAACAATTTCACAGTCCCACAATCAACACAACTAACAGGTTCATCAATTTCACTATTAACATCAATAATCCATCTCTAATTTCATAATTTTCTAGTTTTATAGTTATAATTTCCCAGTTTCATTGATTTTAGAAAAATAGGGGATGCAATACCTACTGTGGCTACCAAACCCAGAAAAACACAACAATGATCTGTTTCTTCACCATAACTACAATCCACTGTGTTTTAAATTGTGAAAAACCAATAAAAATCGGAGATGGAACTGATGAACGTAAAAAACAATCGAAGATACATGTCTAAATGCATCAAATCTGAGATGCAATGTAAACAGAAAAAAATCGCAGTTGTTACCAGATCGGAAGTGGAGGTTGAAACCCAAGTCGACGACACTGAACTGGTGTAGAAATCGGAGGAGGATCGTGCAGAACTGGAGCAGAAATCGGTGCTTTCATGGTGAAGAACGAGAGACACAGGGGTGAGATTGAGATGAATGAATCTTATGAATGTTTTCACCTGTAAAATTGAATGCGGTGGGTGAGTGCATATTTGTAATTTTGGGGTTAAAAAGCTAAAAAGCTTCGATTCTTTAGCTTTTAGAACTCTTTCCATTTTGCCTATCAAGAGGGTGTTTGAGATTTCTTTTTAATCAACATTTTGACTTTTAACTTTTTCAAAAAGTTAAAAATTACCAAAAGTTGTTTGGTAAATTGAAAAGTTCTTTTCAATTCAACTTTTAGCTAAGAAGGAAAAGTTGGGTGGACAAAAGATAATAATTTCTATCTTTTTGTGACTTTTGGCTTTTGTCACTTAAAAGCCTTAAAAGACAAGCCAAACATATTTTAAAAACTTTCTTTTAGAAAAAATTCTTTTTCAAAAATCCTTTTATAAATATAACTAGGGATGAGCTTTAGAACCGGACCGGTTTCCCTATATTATAAGAACCGGGAACCGGACCGCCGGTTCTAGCACCGGTTCCGGTTCCGGCCCCGAGTTTTCGGTTATTTTTCAAACTAGAACTGGTTAAAATGTTATAGATGATATGTTATATTTCGGAACCTATAAATGATTCAATATTTAACCAAATTATAACTTTTTACATTCTAAATTGAAGTACAAACACTAAATTACATGATGAAAAAAGAATCAAGTAATTCCGACTTCATATAAGTGAGTTATGCACATTTTAAAAGCAGGACGAATTCCAAAAAATAAAAACAAAATGTTGAAACAGAAAATACGCAACATTGATATGCTGTCTTCCGAGGTCTATAACTGATTCAATATCTAACCAAAATATGTGTTTGTACAGTCTAAAATGGAGTACAAACACCAAATTATATGCTGGAAAAAAATGAAGTAATTCCGACGTCACATGAATGAGTTATGCACATTTAAAAAAGCGGGACAGATTTAGAAAAACAAAAAAGTGCTGAAATATAAAAAACGCAGCATAAATATTTTTTCTTTCGGGGCATGTTTCCGATTCAATATCTAACCAAATATATGTTTGTACAGTCAAAATAGAACTACAAGCTCCAAATAACATGTTGGAAAAAAAATCAAGTAATTCCGACTTCATATGAGTGAGTTATGCACATTTTAAAAAACGTGAAAAATGTCAAACCGGTTCCGGTTTTTAGAACTGGGACCGGTTTTCATAAAAATGGAGAACCGGTAACCGGACCTTATTACCAATTCCGGTTCCGGTTCGGTTCCGATCCGGTTCCGGCGGTTCTAATGCTCATCCCTAAAAATAATTTTGAGTGTAATAAGTAATCCCCGATCACACCCTAAGCTTCAAAAAACTACTTGAAAAGCTATTTTCTCATATCCAAAACACATTTTTTTATGAAAACCTAATAAGCTAATCAAACTACTTTGAAATCCCAAACACCCGTTTAGTTGCTAAAAGTAAATAATGTAAGAAAAATAGTATGAAAATATTATTGTAAGAAAAATAGTATGATGGAAACCCTAGCGATAAATGTAAGAAAGTCAGAATCAAAAGACAAATGAACCTTTTACGAATTTATATATCGTGGTAAAAACATAAGTGATTTGGTGAGATTCAAATGAACGACTCAAGAGGCAAAATCAATGAATCTTCGATTCGATGTTCAGATAATCTGATCGTCTTACTCTGATGTTGTCAGCAGCGAAGTGATCTACACTACAGGAATAGATCAATGGAGCGAATGCTAAAAGCCGCCAGAGCCTCTGGCTCTCTCAATCTATCAAATCGCTCCCTCAAGTAATCATTTTTCGATCTCAATTTCTGTTGTACTGATATAATTCATTGATACGATTGTCTCTTCAGCTGGAAATATCTGTTTAAAAACATTCGGTTTTAATTAGACTATTTGAATCCGCATTTTGAAAACCACCTCATCAAGATCTATGAAATTCTTCTGAATTTTGAAAATGTCATCAGTTTGTGAACAAGTATTATCTTCGTAATCATGTTAGTGTTTTGTTGTGCTCTTGATGTTTGTATTATGTATCAGGGAAGTGCCCGATGATGTATACAAAAGCTTGGATGCAGTTGGTGAAGGTGAAAACTGGTGGGAGGTAATCGCCTAACATACCTTCTTTCTTATATTATGTATCATCTGTCTGTATTAAGTCCATTAAGTATAAAATAAAAACAAAAACTCACCTGTTTCACTACTACAGGCAGTGGAGTTACAGAAGCTGATATTAGCTCATAATGACATTGAATTGTTAAAGGAAGACATAAGAAACTTACCTATGTTGTCTGTGTTGAATATTAGCCACAACAAGCTTTCCCACCTTCCAGCTGCAATAGGAGAGTAAGAAGACACTTTAAACCTTCATGATCTAAACTATCTCCCTCCTCTTTCTTGATTATTTATGATCTGTGTTTCACCTTTTTATGATTTTATCCATTTACAGGCTCAAATCACTGAAGTCATTAGATGTCTCTTCTAATTTGCTACATGAGATACCTGAAGAAATCGGATCAGTGACTTCTCTGATCAAGTAGGTTTCATTTCCCTTTCTATTGCATAGCTTATAAAGAGTCAATTAGAGATCTTGACCCTTTAATCTAGTAGATGTATTTAATACAAGTAATTCACAGCTGAATGTTTTCATCAATATGTGGTTTTTATAGGTTTGATTGCTCCAACAACCAACTTAAAGATCTTCCTTCCTCCCTTGGTAACTGCCAAGATCTATCAGACCTCAAGGTGTGGCCTTAATCCTTATCATGCATTATGAGACTTGTACTTATGAATCATGATTATATAATTATTTACTACTTGCAGTATCATGTGGTAACAAATTTTGTCACCCCTTTAAGCAAAAGTTTCTTAAGGGCTGTTTTTTTATTGTTGATTTTTTAGTGCTTCCTTGTAGGCAACAAACAATGGCCTCATTAGCTTGCCAGAAGACCTAAGCAATTGCTCAAAAATGTTGAAGTTGGATTTAGAGGTATCACTTCACTTATCACTTATTCATAATATTCTTGTCTTTTTTCTTCCTTGTTATTGTTCATATAATCGTTAATTGTGGGCATAAATCATTTTTCTTTTTGCATTAGGGTAACAAGCTCACAGTATTATCTGAGAAGTTAGTTGGATCATGGACTTCACTTACTGAACTTAATGCAGGCATGTCATTTTCTTCCAAACATCTTCAGTTTTTAAGCCATTTTTACATGCTAATAACCTTTTAAGTTGCATTTCTATCACTAATAATGCAGCAAAAAACACACTTAATGGAATCCCAGAGAGTATTGGAGGCCTTTCACGTCTCATTCGCCTTGATTTACATCAAAACAGTGAGTATTTCACTGTTTCACTATTTCACTACTTGTTGTTCATTTTACTTTTATTAAAATCACTTTTTATTGTTAAATATTATCCATGTCATTATGATACAGGAATTTCAGTGATTCCATCATCAATAATGGGATGCTCTTTGTTGGCGGAGTTTTATATTGGGTATTTCTATGTTCTTCTTGTTAAATGGAAAAAAAAAAGATTCGTTATATTAGTTTTTAAATTGTTTTTTTTGTATTTGATTTTAATATTTATCTTCTTCTTTAATATGTAGGAATAACTTTCTTACATCAATACCAGCAGAGACAGGAAAACTTACGAATTTAGGGACACTTGATCTTCATTCAAATAAGGTAAAAACCAAAAACTTAGAGTAAATTACAAAAATGGTCCCTGTGCCTTTTGAATTTTACCGGGTTTAGTCCAAAATCGAAACTTTTATCAGTTTTGATCTTTATTTCACGGTTTCATATTGATTTTGGCTCTTATTCTGTACCAAACACACTAAAATTCAGAAAGCAAAGTGACAATTAATCTAATTTACTCTAAAAATTAATGTAATTTATAATTTACTAATGTTAATTCTTTGGATTTACTAATGCTCATACTTTGGATTCTCATTATTATTTATATAGTTGAAGGAATATCCAGTTGAGGCATGCAAATTGAAGCTTTCAGTATTGGATTTGTCTAATAATTCACTATCTAGCCTCCCCCCTGAGATTGGTAAGGTTAGCATTTTATTGTTATTTATTTATTTATTTGACTTTTTTATTGGAAAAGATATACTTTTATGAATTAATAATATTATTCTTTAATGTCTTTTAAGGTTTGATGACAACTTTGAGGAGGCTTGTACTCACTGGCAATCCTATAAGAACTCTAAGAAGGTTTTAAAAAACACCTCCATTTTATTTATTTGATCCAAATTTATATTCTTCAAGAAAGTTGCTTAACAAGTTTCATCTTTTTTTATTTTTTTATTTTTTTTATTTAGCTCACTGGTCACGGGACCCACTCCTGCATTGTTAAGGTTCCTGCGAAGTAGACTTCCTGCTGAAGAAGGTATTGAACTTTATTTTTTTAATTTATAGATTTTATAAGTTTGAATGATAATAATTTATGATGTAATTGTCTCATATGATATAATTCATAAAGTTTTTGTAATAAAAAGGTTGTGAGTCAAATTTGTCAAAAAATATTTAATATAATTAAAAATGATGCAGAAAGTGGAACAACATCTGAGAGCAAAGAAAAAGTTATTGTTATGGCCTCTCGTTTATCTCTTGCTTCAAAGGTTATATATATTTTTTTACTTTTTTCATCCAAATAGATTATTTATTAAAGAACTTGAATAATTTTGTACAAAATGTGAAAATATAATTTAAAAAAAAAAAATCATTTTCAGGAACTTTCTTTAGGAGGGCATGGGTTGAGTGTTGTTCCACCACAAGTATGGGAAACAAGTGATATAACAAAAGTTGATCTTTCAAGAAACACAATTGAAGATCTACCTGTTGAACTTTCTTCATGTGCTTCCCTTGAGGTTAAAATCGTCCACTTTTTAATCCAAATATGAAAAATATCAGTGGCATTTTGGTAATTAATTATTAAAGGGTTATTTGTTTTTGCAGACTTTGATTTTATCAAGGAACAAGATTAAAGTGTGGCCAAGTGCAATCTTGAAGTCACTTCAACATCTGGTGTGTTTAAAACTTGACACTAATCCACTTAAACAGGTATATTGAACTTTTTAAAAGGGTATATTGGTCATTTTTCATATGTTGTTATCTCATTCTTTTTCATTTGTAGATTCCATCAGATGGGTTTGAAGCTGCTTCCAATCTTCAGATATTGGATCTAAGTGGTAATGCAGGTTGTTTACCTGAATACCCTGCATTTTCTTCATTGATGCAGTTACAGGAGCTATATCTGAGGTGACTTTTTTTTTTTTAAATATTATTTTAATTAGAATGATTTTTGTTTTATTAAGTTTTACTTTCTGTTGAACAGGAGGATGCGGATTCCAGAAGTGAGGGTGGATATTATAAGTTTGCCTAAATTAAGGATTCTTGATATGAGTCAAAATTCCATTCAATCGATTCCAGAGGTAATATTTTCATTTTCATCAACCACTTATTTATCTATTGTAATATTACTTTCTACCACCTCATTTTAATAAAAATTTCATTTTACCCCCCTTGATGTTTTTTGTAGGGTTTTAAAAATGCGACATCTCTTCATGAGCTTCGGTTTTCAGACAATAACATTAGTGCACTTCCTGCTGAATTGGTTTGTTACTCTCCCCCATTCTTGTTGTTAACAACAATGATACATAAAAAATGTTTTATTTTAAATGTATATATTAATAATAATTTTAATATATTTATGATAATTGGAATATTATATTGGAATCTGGTTTTTGCAGGGTTTACTGGAGCCCACTCTTCAAGTGCTACAGCTTGATGGAAACCCTTTGAGAAGGTATGTATGATTGAAATATATATATATATATATATATATATATATTGACTTTTTACTGTTTTTGTAGTATACGAAGAACAATTCTTGATCGAGGAACCAAAGCTATATTGAGCTACCTCAAAGACAGATTACCCAATCAGTAAAACATGTTTTAAGAAAAAGAAAAAATTCTATTCAAGACAAATGTTTGTGAGAAAATGTGTGTTGTATGTGTTTCTATTTGTTTTCCTTTGATTTTGAAGTTAATGTTATATTCTAAACTTGGTTGTTGATATGTACTTGTATGAGAAAATGCTAGAATGGAGGAGGGAATGGAATGGAGGATTCCATTCCGGTCCAAAAAAGTTGTTTGGTTGTCTTTATGGGAAGGAATAATACATTGTTTGAGAATGAGATTCCTTTTAAATCCCGTGTTTTATTTTTTATTCCAACAATCCTTAATATATAAAGTATATTTTTTTCGTTTGTTTCCTCCATTAATAATTGACTAATATACTATATATATATATATATATATATATATATATATATATATATATATATATATATATATATATATATATATATGATTGTTTTTGTCATTTATCTCTGGGAGACGCTGATATATTTTAATAAAACAATTTAGTAAGGTGTGTTATTAATTATTATGTAGATTTACCTTCACATAGTTTGTTTTTATATGAAATTAATATTTATTTAATATGTATATTTTTTATATAAGATATACTTTTTTAGTAGATAATATTGTAAAAAAAATATAAATTATATGCACTTTTTGTTATGAAGTATTTTGGTGTTTTTTTAAATGAGTTCCATGTAGTTTCAGGTAATTTTGTTGTTATCAATAACTATTACATTAAAGCTTCTATATAAGAAAAAAAAAAATACTAAATATAGCTAATTTCCTTATTGCCAAAAAATAGTATTGAAAAAATGGCAAATTGCAAGAAAGTCATTATATACCATAATATTTTGATTTTAACAACATTTTTTTATGCCATTATAATTACAATTTTTTTGTAATATCAACCAAATGACCGGTTCTTCCTGTTCTTCCGGTAGCCATTTTTCCCGAATTGCAATAAAGTTACTAAGTTTATCAAAATTTCGATTTTGACACCGAGTTTCATATTGCAAGAAAGTCATTATATTACCACAAAATTTTGATTTTGGCACCGAGTTTTTTTTTTCTCAATTATGTTATTACATTTATAATTTTGTTGTAATGTCAACCAATTGGCTGATTCTGGAGATGTTATTGTGGTCTAGAAGCTCGATTTGTACAACAAATAAAAAAAGGCCGGTCTAATAGTTCAAACTCACTTACATGTAAACGAAAATGACATAGTGACCATTTCAAAAGATGTTATTGTGGTTTAGAAGTTCGATTTATACAACAAATAAATGAAGACCCCTACAAGGTTGATTTAGTGGTTCAAACTCACTAAGCATCTCCTGGATCGACCTTGTAGGGGTCCTCATTTGATTGTTGTAAAATTCGAGCTGCTAAACCACAATAACATCTCTTGAAAGGGTGAGTACACCCTTTTCACCGACTTTTAAGTGAGTTTGAACTACTAGATTGACCTTCAGACCCCATTTGTGAAGAAATACTCTGATGAGAATTAAACATTAAACATTATAATAAAAAGTGCCACCTAAAAGGGTGAGTATGTTATTTTCGTTGACTTTTAAGTGAGTTTGAACATTGGATCGACCTAAAAAGATACATGAAACTGGGTTCGATGCAAACCTTATATTTGAAACTCAATTCTGTCACATAAGATCTAACGTGACTTCCACGTCATAATATTCTCATGTCATTTATTTGATAAACTGCTAGATTGATGGTAACCGGTCAATTGGTTGATATTGCAACAATTTGGTTGCCACATAACTATATTGTCATGTCATTTATTTAGAAGGTCGATTTGTACAACAAGTAAATGAAGACCTCTATAAGGTCAATTCAGGAGATGCTTAGTGAGTTTGAACCACTAAATTGACCTTGTAGGGGTCTTCATTTATTTGTTGTACAAATCGAGCTTCTAAACCACAATAACATCTCCTGAAAGGGTGACTATGCACTTTTCGCTGACTTGTAAGTAAGTTTGAACCATTTGACCGACCTTTATTTATTTGTTGTACAATTTGAGCTTCTAAACCACAATAACATCTCATGAATCGGTCGATTGGTTGAATTTGCAACAAAATTGTAAATGTAATGATATAAGTGAGAAAAAAACTCGGTATCAAAATTGAAATTTTATGGTAATATAATGACTTTCTTATAATTTGAAACTCGACATTAAAATCGAAATTTTGATAAACTTAGTGACTTTATTGCAATTCAAAAAAAATGGTTACCAAGAGAACATGGAGAACCAATTATTTGATTGATACTACAACAAAATTGTAAATATAATGATATAAATGAAAAAAGAACAAAGTAAAGTATCAAAATCGTAATTTTATAGTAACTAACGACTCTTTTGCATTTTGTGATACAACTAATTCTTCCGATAACTTTTGCTTCAATCTAAGAAGTTGACAACTCTCACCCTCTTCAATTAAATCCTTCATAATAAATCAAAATGATTTTGTCACTTGTCATCTTCTAATGCATTATGCCACATTATTTTTTTTATTTTTATTTTTTTTATTTTTTATTTTTTTTTTCTACATGTTATTTTATAGTTTTTCCATTTATTAAATTCCAAATAGTATTTAAATGTAATAATAAATATATATCAGTTTCATTAATGAACTTTCCTTCTAATTTCAAAATTATTAAATTAAAGCATCATTAGTTTTCTTGATTTATTTATTTAAATTATTTGTTTAAATTTAAAAGAGAAAAAAAAACACTTTAATTTTAATAATTTAATATATTTTTTTATTTTTTCTTATAAATTCAAAATTTTTAAATTTTAAATATTTTTTTAAAATAAACCTGTATATGGATTTCAAAGAAAAAGAAAAACAAAAATTACTTCATCCGATAATCCAGTAGTAAATTGCAGTGAAAAAAAAAAAAAGAATGCTGACAAATTACACGTGGACAACAACAGTCTTTCTTTTCAATTATCATACAACGATTACTATTACAAAATCCAACACCGCTTGTTGTTACCCGAAGCCGCCGCCGTTACCTTCTCCTCGCCGTCACCCGACGTCGCCGTTACCATCTCCTCAACCGGTCCACTCGGAACCGGAATATCTTCTTCATCAGGTGGTTCCAAAACCCAATCTCCATTTCCATCCAGAATCATACCTTTATTCTTCTCAATCCACCATGACCCTGGAACCAGAAACTCATCTTTCAAGAACTCACTCGATTTATTAACCAACGACAAGCTCCGATTCACCTTCAATTCAAACTCACCATCCTCCCCATTCCACCCAGCGACTACGTGCAACATTCCCTGCAAATTATGCCAGTCGCCTGTGTTCGTCGACTCCTTCAAGCTCGAAGACTTTCGTGTATCGATCACGAAATCTACACCGGAGTTCACGTACCCGAGTAACCCACTTGGGTAAAGCGGAATGAGATCGATCTTGTTTTTAATGTGAAGGATTTTGACATTTGAGAACTGGTTTAGACGATCGTTGAATGCTTGGTTGCCGACTTGAGGAGAACCGAAGACGAAGGCGGCAATTGGGACGTCTGTGATTCCGTTTTCTGCTAGATCGAAGGCGGATAAGATCGATAAACTTGCACCCAGGGAGTGTCCGGTGATAATGATGCTAGTTTCTTCGTTTTTGTAGATGCCCACCAAGTGTTTGATAGTTGTCAACACTTGTGTTCTTACGCTTTGTTTTGTGAAAGAGGAATTCGGATCATCTGAGGTGTAAATCGTTAGCCAACCCTGCATTACCCTCGGAATTTCATTGTTGTCACTATCGCTGCTGCTGCTAGTCTCGCCTGAATCTGCCGTCGTCGGAGTAGCACCAAATGTTTTCTGGCGTAATAGAGGTTCAGCAGACTCGCTTTTCGCGCCAAAAACATTAAGCCACTCGAAATCCCGACTTGTGCCTCGCCACACGATGTAGATCTCACGCCGGCCGAGTGTTCGACTCACCTCATCGGTGGTCGTCGCGATGTATCCAATCCAGTTTGACTCTCGATCCCATGACTCGCGAGACAGGGAGTGAACAAAGATGGCTTCAGGGATGGAGACTTTGGCGGTGGCGTAGAGGAAGGCGGCGATTTGGTAGTCGGAAGGAGATGGTCGGAGCATGACTTTCTCGAAGAAGGATTTCTTGCCATAGCGACTGCTGCCGGCGTACTTTGAGTTCTTGTCGTTGTTGAAGGCGTCGTAGGTGGCTTGACAGAAGTCACCGCACCGGAGGATGAGTAACCGGAGAGTGATGTCGAATGGGTCGAGAAGTCCTTCCCAATTGTTGCTTCCGAGGACTTCCGGCCATGGCGCTTTGGATTCGGTGGTGGTGGATTCCATGGCAGTGGTTGCAGTTGCAGGTATGAAATGAATGGTCGTATTGTATGCATGTTTGGTATATAAGATAGGGGATAGGGGATTTTTCATCACGTGACAAATTAATAATTACTCAAATTTGACATAATTAGTTGGTCCCACTTGGTAGGCTTTTGGGTTTGATTTTTGTACAAAAAATCGACATAAGAATAGTTACATAAATGATAAAAATGACACAATGATTCGTTCATTTAAAGCCTACTTTAACAAAATAAATGGGAGTTGATAGAGAGTAAGCGTCAATCTATCTTGAAGAATAATAATCTTGTAACAATAACAAAACTCATACATAAGCAATCATACAAACCCCCTAACTTAATCACGAAAAGGGTATGTAGAAAACTCAAAGCATGGAACACAACTGGTTTTTCCTACGAAATGGAACTTCTGAAATATTTTCGGTTCTTTTCGTGTACAATTGTAATGGAGAAATGAAAACACACTCTTTCTAATGCGGCTCTCTTACATTTTCTCCTTATTTCCTGTCCACTAATGCATTTGCATTTGGAGAAGATCGAAAGAGTTTAAGATGGAAAAGAATTAGATATAAGGTTAAAAAGAAGAAGAGTTATGTGTGAGTAAGGGAAAGATGAGAGGACTTTTGACTGGAATCAAAGATGGATAAAAAATTTCGATGTGGAGAAGGTAAGAGGAATATTTATGAAATGGACCATTCTAAATAAAACCTTGACATTATCATAATCATGAAAATCTTTCGTCCCAATTGCTTATGATTTGAATTCCTTCGAGAAGTTTTTGTTTCAAGAAAACGAAAACTCTAATTAGCAAAATAAAACATGCTGATTTCTAAACATAACCTTCAAGATTAGGGGGGTGTCGAGGTCGGTCCATTCTTGGTGAGATAAATGATGAGGTATTGGTTATACTGTAAAATCCATAATTAAAAAGGACTATATGATTGAATAAAGAGGATGCAGTTTCTTGGGTTGTTTAATAACTCATCAAAAACTATATATTAATATAATATAATATAGGGATAATAACATAAAACCCTTAATATTGCAAGTTTTTGTCGTTTTACACATAGTTGTATTTTAGGTCCATTAATGTCTCAAATTTACATTTTTTTTTTCAAATTTACCATATCGTTTATTAAAGCCCTTATATTTGGCAAAAAATATTCGATTTTATATTTTTTTGGTTCATAAAAGCTCTTAAGTTTGAACGAAAAAATTCATTTTTACCAGATAAAAATACAAAAAGGGTAAAATTGAAAAAAAAAATTGCAAATTTTCGGCATTAAGGCAGGAGGGAGTGGTAACACCCTTCGCACTTTGCCACAATATTTTTTTGAAGCCACATAAGATTTTTTGAAGCCACATAGACTAAAAGAAATGGTAGCACTTAAGTTGTAAAAAGGTAAGGAGTGGGGATTTGTTATTTTAATAAGGTTTAATTTACAAAAAAAAATAAATTAAAAAAAGAAAAAGAAAAAAGCTACAGCCAATAAGAAACCAGCTATGCACTTTATCTCTTCTCTCTCCTATCGCTAGCTCCTTGGCGAGTTGTTGCTGGCGAGTCTTGTAACACAAAGCAAGGAGTGGTGCATGAACTTTGTAACGAGGCTGGTAGCGAGTGGTTTAGCGAACCACTCCTCCAAACCTAATGAACCTAAATACAATTTTAAGTAAAATCAACAAAAACTTACATATTTATGGTTTTTATGACGTTTGGCGTATAATAAATAGAATACAATCTAATATAATTAGACTAAATTATAGACAACGGTCACATGGTTTAGTCAAAATGTAGTTTTAGTCCAACTTTTAATAAGTTGATATGTTGAGACAATTGTCAATTGAGTTCTTTTAGTTTTATTTTTTGTAATTTTGGTCCATGGTCATATGAAATACCTATTTTCCTTTCCATTAATTATTTTCTTTTACTTATTATAATTGTTATATCTTATAATAAAAAAAACTACAAAATATTCTATATAAGATTAGAGTTGTAAAAATTAAATTTTGTTTTCATAATGACACTTGACACCATGCCGATTTTCCTTTTAACCATGATGATGGTAAAGTTAGTGATGAAAAAGTGATTTGGCCAAAAAAATTATTATTGTTTAATAATATAAAATTTAGCTTTCTTATTATAACATTTAATTTGTATTTTTTTTATTTGTTTAACATTTGATGTGGATGCAAAAAGAAAACTAATCACATGTCCACTTCTTTTCTTTTGTAACATCACATGTTCACTTGTTTTGGTTACCTCTTATTTAACTTTTTCTATGTTTTTTTCCCTCCAAAACCATAACATCCATATTCACTTGGTTTTGTTTTGTAACAGAGTGATTTTTGTTTTATATTTGACATCATATCTAAGTATTATATTATGCTGGAAGTCGAGTTTTGTAGCACTAAAATTAAAATAAAGTGAAAAAATGGAAGAAGATGAAAAAGGTAGGGGCAAAAAGGTCATTTTAACGACTTTAACAACTATAAACATACAAACAAAATTTCATTCATTTCACGTCTCAACAATTAAAAACTAGTCGTTCTTCATGGTACTATGTTCAATTGTTGGATCTTCAACAACATTGTTGGTTTGATCATCTTGTAACAACTTGAACCTAAGAACCTTTTGAAGTTGACAAACAGGTTTGACTTGCTTTCTTGTAACCTCATTTGGATTAATTATACATTTTCCTGAAAAAAGGTTTACTTCGGATGATCCCGTTTCTTCATGAACCACAGGCGAAGCATCTACAATACAAACTTTATCGGTACTTTTATTTTGAAGTTTTTATTTTTATTTATTTTTCTATTTTTATCTGTATTCAAAGGCACAAGTCTTAGAAGCTTGAACTTACCGTGTTCGCTGAAAACAAGACATGTTCCAATAGTTTCCTCGTATTCGCCAATCTGCAAAATCCAAAAGCCCACAACATGTAATTAAAAATCACATAACTTGTTTCTTTTTGACTTAATGGATTTAAGAAGAATGTGACTAAATCATGTAAGCTGTATATGAGTTTTTCTGTTTAACTTAATGCAAAAAAAAAAAAAATTAAAAAAAAACGACTTAATACCAGCTTTATTTTGTCATCAATAATTAGGATTGGGTTCAATGTATCCAGGCCCTGCATTTTCAACCAAATGGGTTATCTAAAAAAAAACTAGGGTTTTTATAATACTGAAAGTGTAAATTTTGTAGGCTAAATACGTACAGAGAGAGCATAGGGAGCATTAGGTGGAATGTGAAGTTGCCCAGAAACTGAATCCAAGTCAAGCAGCACATATTCTTCTTCACGAGAGGTTGCCATACACTTAAAAAATCTGCATAAATATATCACAATTTCACAAAACTATATGGTAGCTGAATTCTATAAGGTTTTGACGACGACAAAGATTCACCATTTCTTTAACAGAAAAACTGAACTATGGAGAATTAACAATCCACACTGAATCAATTGTCCTATACACATCAATAAACATAAAAAATAAAAGATTAACAGAAGTTGAAGTAGGAAAGATTAACAATCGAGAAACCTGGAAGTGGGAATTACAAGAAAGTAATCAAAAATGAAAAACAAATGGAACCCAACTCCGAAACTCTCTGTTTTCACTTAAATTGATATACTCAACAATCAGCACAGTAAAATTAATCACATATATACAACATTCAGAGCACTCAATTTTATCAGACACTTAGAAAATGTATTGGAAAAAGAAAACCATAGGCTATTAGGCTCCAGTCGAGAGTCGAGACTGATTGGGGCAAGATCAAAGAGAGAAACGTTCCAGTCGCCTACAGTCAAAATCATCGTTCCAAATTAGGCAGAAAAACAGAGTACCTGATTACGTTCGAGTTCGTGGTGATGGTAGAATCACCGCCAAATAGAGTTCTCTCTAGTTCTGAGGATTAAACACACATAAACATTGGTTAAACTCATAATCTGTTTGTGTGTGGGTTACGACAGTGGTGTTTGAAAGAGGCGATGGAGGGGAGTAGTTGAGCGATGGTCGAAGGCGGCTGGATTACTAACGGGAGTTGGAGCAGTCGATCTCTATAATAGAATAGGGGATGTAAGGTTCAAGGGAGAGGCAGCGGGAGATGAGGGTGCGGAATTGGCAGTTTAGGGACTGAGAGGTGTTGTTGACGTCGACGGAGGCAAGGGCGGCGGTGGAGGTTAGGTCTAGCCAGAGAGAGTAAAGAAGGATGAGCGAGAGAGAAGATGCAGTGGGTATGGCGTATGCATCCGATATATTGGGGTGGAGTGGTGGACCACATCTTTATTTTTTAATTATTAAAAATGACTAATAAATAAATAAAATAGAAAAAATATATATATTAAAAAAAGGGTAAAACGGTCATTTTAAAATTTTTACGAACCAAAACCATAAAAAAATTTGGTTTTTGGACCACTCATGTTTTGATTTTTGGATTGGTTAGAGGGAATATAATAATCATAAAATTCATTAAAATTTAAAACTTTTTCAAACATCCAAAAACCATTATTTATTATAAAATGTCTTCAAAATAGTTTCATATCAGAGTATCCCAGAAATCAAAATCATAAAATGTGAGGAGGTGCACAATTAAGCATTCGCCTTCCCGCGATCATCCGAAGTACCTGAAACAAAATCCAAAACTGTAAGCCCGAAGCTTAGTGAGTTCCCCCAAAATACCAACGTCATACAAACCATAACCATAACATAACAAACAACATGCATACAAAGTCTACAGTATGACTGGACCACCCTCACCGGGCCTTCAGTCTGTCTGTCTGGCCCACTCTCAGAACCTTCAACATGTCTGGTCCGCCCTACCGGGCCTTCAGCCTGGACCGTTCTCCGGGCCTTCAGCCTGACTGATATGCCCCATTGGGCCTGCAGTCTATTCGGGCCGCCCTGGGTATGTTGGCCTACAGCACAAAGTAGGTCCGCCTCAATCCACTCCCAAGCATACAATCAACACATAAATAACAAATGTTAGCATATACAAGCAGTCAGACCAATCTAACAAATCACTAATCATAGCATCATCCTATATACCAGGATACCGACCTAACAGGTCACTAAGCATATCATCATGCGATAACCGGGATAACAAGACATGTTCCAACAGTTTCCTCGTATTCGCCAATCTGCAAAATCCAAAAGCCCACAACATGTAATTAAAAATCACACAACTTGTTTCTTTTTGACTTAATGGACTTAAGATGAATGTGACAAAATCATGTAAGTTGTATATAAGTGTTTCTATTTAACTTAATGCAAAAAAAAAAAACGACTTAATACTAGCTTTATTTTGTCATCAATAATTAGGATCGGGTTCAATGTATCCAGGCCCTGCATTTTCAACCAAATGGGTTATTTTAAAAAAAAAAGTAGGGTTTTTATAATACTGAAAGTGTAAATTTTATAGTCTAAAGTACATACTGAGAGAACATAGGGAGCATTAGGTGGAATGTGAAGTTGCCCAGAAATTGAATCCAAGTCAAGCAGCACATATTCTTCTTCATGAGAGGTTGCCATACACTTGAAAATATGTATCAAAATTTCACAACCACTATATGTAGCTGAATTCTATAAAGGTAATGCATCTAACTAGATATAATTCCCGCACTAATTGAAACAATGTGTTTCTAAACAAGACAATCACTTCAGTTTCAAAGGAGGCAGAAATCAATCAACCATCTTTAAGGTGTTGACAACGACATTGGTCACCAACAAAGATTCACCATTTCATTAACATAAAAACTGAACTATCGAAAATTAACAATCCACACTGAACCAATTGTCGGATACAAATCAATAAACATAATAAATAAAAGATAGCAGAAGTTGAAGTAGGAAAGATGAAAAATCGAGAAACCTGATTACGCCGTTGATGAGTAAGAACCAACAGATTGAATATCTGAGATCAGACTCCAAATTTAGAAACTACCGAGAAGTGGGAATTACAAGAAAGTAATCAAAGATGAAAAACAAATGGAACCTCTCTCCGTTTCTCTTGAATGGATTTTTCAGTACGGATATTAGCGTATCGGGGATAGATTTTGTGCCGTACAGGGACGAACGGGGACGGCGTCAGGGGTGGTTTTTGTGTCGCCGTTGCCGGTGACGAAGAGAGAGAGGAGCGGGGCGTTGTTTTCCGACGATGAAGATGGTGGGAAGGGTTTTGTGCGAGAGGAAAAGAGAAGAGAGATTATTTTTGAAAAAAAAGGGTTTTGATTAAGCCTGTTTTTTCATTTAACGTTTGTTTCTTTGAGGATATTGATATTAAAAAAAAAAGAAGGGGGAAATGACCTTTTAGGGTAATAAAGTCTTCTACAAGTATTCTTTTTTTTTTACACCATTGATCTTGTTGTAGATGTTCAAAAGATATCATTATTACCGGGTATTGAAGGTTTCTGACGAGTATGTCACTCCGGTTGTCTTCTCCGACGAGTTTCCGACCAAATGCTTTTAGCAACAATTTCCGATCTACAAACGATTTCTAGAACACTCACTTCCATTTGTTCGTTTGTTTCTGTGAACGATTTTAGTTTTCATGTTCTTTGTTCATGTTTAATTTTTGGGTTCATGTTCAAGAACACACAAAAAATGATTGTGTGTGCTCATCAGTGAGTTTGAATGTCAAGAAAGCGAAGGATTGAAAGTGTGTGTCGGATCTGAGAGGTGTTCATCTTCATCGTGTCCAACAAAACCCATAAATCAAAATTCTCAAGTTCAATAAATCGATTTGTCTCAGCAATGTTTATGTGTTCTTCATATTCACCTGTTCAGAAACACTTTGGTTTGCATACAAATCTTCAAAGATCCCAACGTTTTCAGATCAAAAAAATGATTTCAAGAAAACACACACTTACATCTAGTTCATCTGAAATCAAGCAAAATATGGCATCTTGTTCGTGTTTTTCAAGAACAAACCCAGAAATCGACGAGTATGTGTGTGTGTGTGTGTTTATAAGTCTTCGAACTTCAAGAATACCCACCAAAAAGCTACATAGATCGAACGGTTTCTTATTGTTCTTGAAAACCCAGAAATGCAACCCTTGAAATCGAAGGTTTCAGTTCTTTGGGTTTGAGTTCCAGAAATAAAAATAGATGCAGAGCTTCAGGTTTTGGGTTTGAAATCGATTAACACAACACATTTGGAATCATTTTCTGGGTAAGAGCTTCAAGAAATTAAGATCTTCATTTCTTCAGTTCTTGAGTCGTGAGTTCCATAAATAAATGAACCCTAGATTTTAGGGATTTTGATTTTCAAGTTTTGGGTTTGAATCTAGATTCTTGTGAGTTCTTCAACCCTTGGTTTTGAAATCGATTTTAAGAAGCACACCACAAAAAAATCTAGATTTTAGATTTGTGTATATGTGTGTTTGTTCAAATTGCCCAGAAAATTCATAGTGTTCATCGAAAATTTTATGTTTGGCCGGAAAATTCATAGGCTTAACGGAAAATTAAATTTGACCGGCTAAACTTCTGTTAGCCGGTTATAATGGTATATTAAGACGACAACAACGAGTTAAATGGTAAATGGAATACAAAAAAAAAAGTGACCAAATGAATACTTGTTGAAGACTTTATTACCTTAAAAGGTCATTTTCCCTAAAAAAAGCTGAGTGTTATTTCATTTTTGACATAATAAATCGATATACTTTGACGAATTATAAAAATAATTACCAATTTTGTAAATTGATTAATTAATTTTTTTGGAAATACATTCTCTAATCACAACACAAAATCAACTAAGGGCGTGTTCGGCAAAACTAGCTGGTAGCGGATAGCTTGTAGCATGTAGCGGGTAGCTTGTAGCTTGTAGCGTTTTGTTAAACGCTACATGAAGTAGCATTTGGATTTGGAGCGTTTTGATTAAACTAAACGCTAGAAGCTTGTAGTACCAAACAAGGCTTTTTGTTTTAAACGGAGCGTTTTGTCAACAACAAAGATTCACCATTTCATTAACATAAAAACTGAACTATCGAAAATTAACAATCCACACTGAACCAATTGTCGGATACAAATCAATAAACATAATAAATAAAAGATAGCAGAAGTTGAAGTAGGAAAGATGAAAAATCGAGAAACCTGATTACGCCGTTGATGAGTAAGAACCAACAGATTGAATATCTGAGATCAGACTCCAAATTTAGAAACTACCGAGAAGTGGGAATTACAAGAAAGTAATCAAAGATGAAAAACAAATGGAACCTCTCTCCGTTTCTCTTGAATGGATTTTTCAGTACGGATATTAGCGTATCGGGGATAGATTTTGTGCCGTACAGGGACGAACGGGGACGGCGTCAGGGGTGGTTTTTGTGTCGCCGTTGCCGGTGACGAAGAGAGAGAGGAGCGGGGCGTTGTTTTCCGACGATGAAGATGGTGGGAAGGGTTTTGTGCGAGAGGAAAAGAGAAGAGAGATTATTTTTGAAAAAAAAGGGTTTTGATTAAGCCTGTTTTTTCATTTAACGTTTGTTTCTTTGAGGATATTGATATTAAAAAAAGAAGAAGGGGGAAATGACCTTTTAGGGTAATAAAGTCTTCTACAAGTATTCTTTTTTTTTTTACACCATTGATCTTGTTGTAGATGTTCAAAAGATATCATTATTACCGGGTATTGAAGGTTTCTGACGAGTATGTCACTCCGGTTGTCTTCTCCGACGAGTTTCCGACCAAATGCTTTTAGCAACAATTTCCGATCTACAAACGATTTCTAGAACAATTTCCGGTTGTCTTCCATTTGTTCGTTTGTTTCTGTGAACGATATTAGTTTTCATGTTCTTTGTTCATGTTTAATTTTTGGGTTCATGTTCAAGAACACACAAAAAATGATTGTGTGTGCTCATCAGTGAGTTTGAATGTCAAGAAAGCGAAGGATTGAAAGTGTGTGTCGGATCTGAGAGGTGTTCATCTTCATCGTGTCCAACGAAACCCATAAATCAAAATTCTCAAGTTCAATAAATCGATTTGTCTCAGCAATGTTTATGTGTTCTTCATATTCACCTGTTCAGAAACACTTTGGTTTGCACACAAATCTTCAAAGATCCCAACGATTTCAGATCAAAAAAATGATTTCAAGAAAACACACACCTACATCTAGTTCATCTGAAATCAAGCAAAATATGGCATCTTGTTCGTGTTTTTCAAGAGCAAACCCAGAAATCGACGAGTATGTGTGTGTGTGTGTGTGTTTATAAGTCTTCGAACTTCAAGAATACCCACCAAAAAGCTACATAGATCGAACGGTTTCTTATTGTTCTTGAAAACCCAGAAATGCAACCCTTGAAATCGAAGGTTTCAGTTCTTTGGGTTTGAGTTCCAGAAATAAAAATAGATGCAGAGCTTCCGGTTTTGGGTTTGAAATCGATTAACACAACACATTTGGAATCATTTTCTGGGTAAGAGCTTCAAGAAATTAAGATCTTCATTTCTTCGGTTCTTGAGTCGTGAGTTCCAGAAATAAATGAACCCTAGATTTTAGGGATTTTGATTTTCAAGTTTTGGGTTTGAATCTAGATTCTTGTGAGTTCTTCAACCCTTGGTTTTGAAATCGATTTTAAGAAGCACACCACAAAAAAATCTAGATTTTAGATTTGTGTATATGTGTGTTTGTTCAAATTGCCCAGAAAATTCATAGTGTTGATCGAAAATTTTATGTTTGGCCGGAAAATTCATAGGCTTAACGGAAAATTAATTTTGACCGGCTAAACTTCTGTTAGCCGGTTATAATGGTATATTAAGACGACAACAACGAGTTAAATGGTAAATGGAATACAAAAAAAAAAAGAAAAGTGACCAAATGAATACTTGTTGAAGACTTTATTACCTTAAAAGGTCATTTTCCCTAAAAAAAACTGAGTGTTATTTCATTTTTGACATAATAAATCGATATACTTTGACGAATTATAAAAATAATTACCAATTTTGTAAATTGATTAATTAATTTTTTTTGGAAATACATTCTCTAATCACAACACAAAATCAACTAAGGGCGTGTTCGGCAAAACTAGCTGGTAGCGGATAGCTTGTAGCATGTAGCGGGTAGCTTGTAGCTTGTGGCATTTTGTTAAACGCTACATGAAGTAGCATTTGGATTTGGAGCGTTTTGATTAAACTAAACGCTAGAAGCTTGTACTACCAAACAAGGCTTTTTGTTTTAAACGGAGCGTTTTGTCACCAACAAAGATTCACCATTTCATTAACATAAAAACTGAACTATCGAAAATTAACAATCCACACTGAACCAATTGTCGGATACAAATCAATAAACATAATAAATAAAAGATAGCAGAAGTTGAAGTAGGAAAGATGAAAAATCGAGAAACCTGATTACGCCGTTGATGAGTAAGAACCAACAGATTGAATATCTGAGATCATACTCCAAATTTAGAAACTACCGAGAAGTGGGAATTACAAGAAAGTAATCAAAGATGAAAAACAAATGGAACCTCTCTCCGTTTCTCTTGAATTGATTTTTCAGTACGGATATTAGCGTATCGGGGATAGATTTTGTGCCGTACAGGGACGGCGTCAGGGGTGGTTTTTGTGTCGCCGTTGCCGGTGACGAAGAGAGAGAGGAGCGGGGCGTTGTTTTCCGACGATGAAGATGGTGGGAAGGGTTTTGTGCGAGAGGAAAAGAGAAGAGGGATTATTTTTGAAAAAAAAGGGTTTTTGATTAAGCCTGTTTTTTCATTTAACGTTTGTTTCTTTGAGGATATTGATATTAAAAAAAAGGGGAAATGACCTTTTAGGGTAATAAAGTCTTCTACAAGTATTCATTTGGTCTTTTTTTTTACACCATTGATCTTGTTGTAGATGTTCAAAAGATATCATTATTACCGGGTATTGAAGGTTTCTGACGAGTATGTCACTCCGGTTGTCTTCTCCGACGAGTTTCCGACCAAATGCTTTTAGCAACAATTTCCGATCTACAAACGATTTCTAGAACACTCACTTCCATTTGTTCGTTTGTTTCTGTGAACGATGTTAGTTTTCATGTTCTTTGTTCATGTTTAATTTTTGGGTTCATGTTCAAGAACACACAAAAAATGATTGTGTGTGCTCATCAGTGAGTTTGAATGTCAACAAAGCGAAGGAATGAAAGTGTGTGTCGGATCTAAGAGATGTTCATCTTCATCGTGTCCAACAAAACCCATAAATCAAAATTCTCAAGTTCAATAAATCGATTTGTCTCAACAATGTTTATGTGTTCTTCATATTCACCTGTTCAGAAACACTTTGGTTTGCACACAAATCTTCAAAGATCCCAACGATTTCAGATCAAAAGAATGATTTCAAGAAAACACACACTTACATCTAGTTCATCTGAAATCAAGCAAAATATGGCATCTTGTTCGTGTTTTTCAAGAGCAAACCCAGAAATCGACGAGTATATGTGTGTGTGTGTGTGTGTGTTTATAAGTCTTCGAACTTCGAGAATACCCACCAAAAAGCTACATAGATCGAACGGTTTCTTATTGTTCTTGAAAAACCAGAAATGCAACCCTTGAAATCGAAGGTTTCAGTTCTTTGGGTTTGAGTTCCAGAAATAAAAATAGATGCAGAGCTTCAGGTTTTGGGTTTGAAATCGATTAACACAACACATTTGGAATCATTTTCTGGGTAAGAGCTTCAAGAAATTAAGATCTTCATTTCTTCTGGTGTCGTGAGTTCCAGAAATAAATGAACCCTAGATTTTAGGGATTTTGATTTTCAAGTTTTGGGTTTGAATCTAGATTCTTGTGAGTTCTTCAACCCTTGGTTGTGAAATCGATTTTAAGAAGCACACCACAAAAAAATCTAGATTTTAGATTTGTGTATATGTGTGTTTGTTCAAATTGCCCAGAAAATTCATAGTGTTCATCGAAAATTTTATGTTTGGCCGGAAAATTCATAGGCTTAACGGAAAATTAATTTTGACCGGCTAAACTTCTGTTAGCCGGTTATAATGGTATATTAAGACGACAACAACGAGTTAAATGGTAAATGGAATACAAAAAAAAAAAGAAAAGTGACCAAATGAATACTTGTTGAAGACTTTATTACCTTAAAAGGTCATTTTCCCTAAAAAAAAACTGAGTGTTATTTCATTTTTGACATAATAAATCGATATACTTTGACGAATTATAAAAATAATTACCAATTTTGTAAATTGATTAATTAATTTTTTTTGGAAATACATTCTCTAATCACAACACAAAATCAACTAAGGGCGTGTTCGGCAAAACTAGCTGGTAGCGGATAGCTTGTAGCATGTAGCGGGTAGCTTGTAGCTTGTAGCGTTTTGTTAAACGCTACATGAAGTAGCATTTGGATTTGGAGCGTTTTGATTAAACTAAACGCTAGAAGCTTGTAGTACCAAACAAGGCTTTTTGTTTTAAACGGAGCGTTTTGTCACCAACAAAGATTCACCATTTCATTAACATAAAAACTGAACTATCGAAAATTAACAATCCACACTGAACCAATTGTCGGATACAAATCAATAAACATAATAAATAAAAGATAGCAGAAGTTGAAGTAGGAAAGATGAAAAATCGAGAAACCTGATTACGCCGTTGATGAGTAAGAACCAACAGATTGAATATCTGAGATCATACTCCAAATTTAGAAACTACCGAGAAGTGGGAATTACAAGAAAGTAATCAAAGATGAAAAACAAATGGAACCTCTCTCCGTTTCTCTTGAATGGATTTTTCAGTACGGATATTAGCGTATCGGGGATAGATTTTGTGCCGTACAGGGACGGCGTCAGGGGTGGTTTTTGTGTCGCCGTTGCCGGTGACGAAGAGAGAGAGGAGCGGGGCGTTGTTTTCCGACGATGAAGATGGTGGGAAGGGTTTTGTGCGAGAGGAAAAGAGAAGAGAGATTATTTTTGAAAAAAAAGGGTTTTGATTAAGCCTGTTTTTTCATTTAACGTTTGTTTCTTTGAGGATATTGATATTAAAAAAAGAAGAAGGGGGAAATGACCTTTTAGGGTAATAAAGTCTTCTACAAGTATTCTTTTTTTTTTTTACACCATTGATCTTGTTGTAGATGTTCAAAAGATATCATTATTACCGGGTATTGAAGGTTTCTGACGAGTATGTCACTCCGGTTGTCTTCTCCGACGAGTTTCCGACCAAATGCTTTTAGCAACAATTTCCGATCTACAAACGATTTCTAGAACACTCACTTCCATTTGTTCGTTTGTTTCTGTGAACGATGTTAGTTTTCATGTTCTTTGTTCATGTTTAATTTTTGGGTTCATGTTCAAGAACACACAAAAAATGATTGTGTGTGCTCATCAGTGAGTTTGAATGTCAACAAAGCGAAGGATTGAAAGTGTGTGTCGGATCTGAGAGATGTTCATCTTCATCGTGTCCAACAAAACCCATAAATCAAAATTCTCAAGTTCAATAAATCGATTTGTCTCAGCAATGTTTATGTGTTCTTCATATTCACCTGTTCAGAAACACTTTGGTTTGCACACAAATCTTCAAAGATCCCAACGATTTCAGATCAAAAGAATGATTTCAAGAAAACACACACTTACATCTAGTTCATCTGAAATCAAGCAAAATATGGCATCTTGTTCGTGTTTTTCAAGAGCAAACCCAGAAATCGACGAGTATATGTGTGTGTGTGTGTGTGTGTGTGTTTATAAGTCTTCGAACTTCGAGAATACCCACCAAAAAGCTACATAGATCGAACGGTTTCTTATTGTTCTTGAAAAC
The DNA here is from genome assembly GCF_052849685.1 of Lactuca virosa. Taxonomy (NCBI): domain Eukaryota; kingdom Viridiplantae; phylum Streptophyta; class Magnoliopsida; order Asterales; family Asteraceae; genus Lactuca; species Lactuca virosa. Next base: position 204,445,929 of record NC_136434.1, read on the forward strand.
CCAGAAATGCAACCCTTGAAATCGAAGGTTTCAGTTCTTTGGGTTTGAGTTCCAGAAATAAAAATAGATGCAGAGCTTCAGGTTTTGGGTTTGAAATCGATTAACACAACACATTTGGAATCATTTTCTGGGTAAGAGCTTCAAGAAATTAAGATCTTCATTTCTTCTGGTGTCGTGAGTTCCAGAAATAAATGAACCCTAGATTTTAGGGATTTTGATTTTCAAGTTTTGGGTTTGAATCTAGATTCTTGTGAGTTCTTCAACCCTTGGTTGTGAAATCGATTTTAAGAAGCACACCACAAAAAAATCTAGATTTTAGATTTGTGTATATGTGTGTTTGTTCAAATTGCCCAGAAAATTCATAGTGTTGATCGAAAATTTTATGTTTGGCCGGAAAATTCATAGGCTTAACGGAAAATTAATTTTGACCGGCTAAACTTCTGTTAGCCGGTTATAATGGTATATTAAGACGACAACAACGAGTTAAATGGTAAATGGAATACAAAAAAAAAAAAAAGTGACCAAATGAATACTTGTTGAAGACTTTATTACCTTAAAAGGTCATTTTCCCTAAAAAAAACAAAACTGAGTGTTATTTCATTTTTGACATAATAAATCGATATACTTTGACGAATTATAAAAATAATTACCCATTTTGTAAATTGATTAATTAATTTTTTTTGGAAATACATTCTCTAATCACAACACAAAATCAACTAAGGGCGTGTTCGGCAAAACTAGCTGGTAGCGGATAGCTTGTAGCATGTAGCGGGTAGCTTGTAGCTTGTAGCGTTTTGTTAAACGCTACATGAAGTAGCATTTGGATTTGGAGCGTTTTGATTAAACTAAACGCTAGAAGCTTGTAGTACCAAACAAGGCTTTTTGTTTTAAACGGAGCGTTTTGTCACCAACAAAGATTCACCATTTCATTAACATAAAAACTGAACTATCGAAAATTAACAATCCACACTGAACCAATTGTCGGATACAAATCAATAAACATAATAAATAAAAGATAGCAGAAGTTGAAGTAGGAAAGATGAAAAATCGAGAAACCTGATTACGCCGTTGATGAGTAAGAACCAACAGATTGAATATCTGAGATCATACTCCAAATTTAGAAACTACCGAGAAGTGGGAATTACAAGAAAGTAATCAAAGATGAAAAACAAATGGAACCTCTCTCCGTTTCTCTTGAATGGATTTTTCAGTACGGATATTAGCGTATCGGGGATAGATTTTGTGCCGTACAGGGACGGCGTCAGGGGTGGTTTTTGTGTCGCCGTTGCCGGTGACGAAGAGAGAGAGGAGCGGGGCGTTGTTTTCCGACGATGAAGATGGTGGGAAGGGTTTTGTGCGAGAGGAAAAGAGAAGAGGGATTATTTTTGAAAAAAAAGGGTTTTGATTAAGCCTGTTTTTTCATTTAACGTTTGTTTCTTTGAGGATATTGATATTAAAAAAAAAGGGGAAATGACCTTTTAGGGTAATAAAGTCTTCTACAAGTATTCATTTGGTCTTTTTTTTTTACACCATTGATCTTGTTGTAGATGTTCAAAAGATATCATTATTACCGGGTATTGAAAGTTTCTGACGAGTATGTCACTCCGGTTGTCTTCTCCGACGAGTTTCCGACCAAATGCTTTTAGCAACAATTTCCGATCTACAAACGATTTCTAGAACACTCACTTCCATTTGTTCGTTTGTTTCTGTGAACGATGTTAGTTTTCATGTTCTTTGTTCATGTTTAATTTTTGGGTTCATGTTCAAGAACACACAAAAAATGATTGTGTGTGCTCATCAGTGAGTTTGAATGTCAACAAAGCGAAGGATTGAAAGTGTGTGTCGGATCTGAGAGGTGTTCATCTTCATCGTGTACAACAAAACCCATAAATCAAAATTCTCAAGTTCAATAAATCGATTTGTTTCAGCAATGTTTATGTGTTCTTCATATTCACCTGTTCAGAAACACTTTGGTTTGCACACAAATCTTCAAAGATCCCAACGATTTCAGATCAAAAAAATGATTTCAAGAAAACACACACTTACATCTAGTTCATCTGAAATCAAGCAAAATATGGCATCTTGTTCGTGTTTTTCAAGAGCAAACCCAGAAATCGACGAGTATGTGTGTGTGTGTGTGTGTTTATAAGTCTTCGAACTTCAAGAATACCCACCAAAAAGCTACATAGATCGAACGGTTTCTTATTGTTCTTGAAAACCCAGAAATGCAACCCTTGAAATCGAAGGTTTCAGTTCTTTGGGTTTGAGTTCCAGAAATAAAAATAGATGCAGAGCTTCAGGTTTTGGGTTTGAAATCGATTAACACAACACATTTGGAATCATTTTCTGGGTAAGAGCTTCAAGAAATTAAGATCTTCATTTCTTCAGTTCTTGAGTCGTGAGTTCCAGAAATAAATGAACCCTAGATTTTAGGGATTTTGATTTTCAAGTTTTGGGTTTGAATCTAGATTCTTGTGAGTTCTTCAACCCTTGGTTTTGAAATCGATTTTAAGAAGCACACCACAAAAAAATCTAGATTTTAGATTTGTGTATATGTGTGTTTGTTCAAATTGCCCAGAAAATTCATAGTGTTGATCGAAAATTTTATGTTTGGCCGGAAAATTCATAGGCTTAACGGAAAATTAATTTTGACCGGCTAAACTTCTGTTAGCCGGTTATAATGGTATATTAAGACGACAACAACGAGTTAAATGGTAAATGGAATACAAAAAAAAAAAAAAGTGACCAAATGAATACTTGTTGAAGACTTTATTACCTTAAAAGGTCATTTTCCCTAAAAAAAACAAAACTGAGTGTTATTTCATTTTTGACATAATAAATCGATATACTTTGACGAATTATAAAAATAATTACCCATTTTGTAAATTGATTAATTAATTTTTTTTGGAAATACATTCTCTAATCACAACACAAAATCAACTAAGGGCGTGTTCGGCAAAACTAGCTGGTAGCGGATAGCTTGTAGCATGTAGCTTGTGGCATTTTGTTAAACGCTACATGAAGTAGCATTTGGATTTGGAGCGTTTTGATTAAACTAAACGCTAGAAGCTTGTAGTACCAAACAAGGCTTTTTGTTTTAAACGGAGCGTTTTGTCACCAACAAAGATTCACCATTTCATTAACATAAAAACTGAACTATCGAAAATTAACAATCCACACTGAACCAATTGTCGGATACAAATCAATAAACATAATAAATAAAAGATAGCAGAAGTTGAAGTAGGAAAGATGAAAAATCGAGAAACCTGATTACGCCGTTGATGAGTAAGAACCAACAGATTGAATATCTGAGATCATACTCCAAATTTAGAAACTACCGAGAAGTGGGAATTACAAGAAAGTAATCAAAGATGAAACACAAATGGAACCTCTCTCCGTTTCTCTTGAATGGATTTTTCAGTACGGATATTAGCGTATCGGGGATTGATTTTGTGCCGTACAGGGACGGCGCCAGGGGTGGTTTTTGTGTCGCCGTTGCCGGTGACGAAGAGAGAGAGGAGCGGGGCGTTGTTTTCCGACGATGAAGATGGTGGGAAGGGTTTTGTGCGAGAGGAAAAGAGAAGAGGGATTATTTTTGAAAAAAAAGGGTTTTGATTAAGCCTGTTTTTTCATTTAACGTTTGTTTCTTTGAGGATATTGATATTAAAAAAAAGGGGAAATGACCTTTTAGGGTAATAAAGTCTTCTACAAGTATTCATTTGGTCTTTTTTTTTACACCATTGATCTTGTTGTAGATGTTCAAAAGATATCATTATTACCGGGTATTGAAGGTTTCTGACGAGTATGTCACTCCGGTTGTCTTCTCCGACGAGTTTCCGACCAAATGCTTTTAGCAACAATTTCCGATCTACAAACGATTTCTAGAACACTCACTTCCATTTATTCGTTTGTTTCTGTGAACGATGTTAGTTTTCATGTTCTTTGTTCATGTTTAATTTTTGGGTTCATGTTCAAGAACACACAAAAAATGATTGTGTGTGCTCATCAGTGAGTTTGAATGTCAACAAAGCGAAGGATTGAAAGTGTGTGTCGGATCTGAGAGGTGTTCATCTTCATCGTGTCCAACAAAACCCATAAATCAAAATTCTCAAGTTCAATAAATCGATTTGTCTCAGCAATGTTTATGTGTTCTTCATATTCACCTGTTCAGAAACACTTTGGTTTGCACACAAATCTTCAAAGATCCCAACGATTTCAGATCAAAAAAATGATTTCAAGAAAACACACACTTACATCTAGTTCATCTGAAATCAAGCAAAATATGGCATCTTGTTCGTGTTTTTCAAGAGCAAACCCAGAAATCGACGAGTATGTGTGTGTGTGTGTTTATAAGTCTTCGAACTTCAAGAATACCCACCAAAAAGCTACATAGATCGAACGGTTTCTTATTGTTCTTGAAAACCCAGAAATGCAACCCTTGAAATCGAAGGTTTCAGTTCTTTGGGTTTGAGTTCCAGAAATAAAAATAGATGCAGAGCTTCAGGTTTTGGGTTTGAAATCGATTAACACAACACATTTGGAATCATTTTCTGGGTAAGAGCTTCAAGAAATTAAGATCTTCATTTCTTCGGTTCTTGAGTCGTGAGTTCCAGAAATAAATGAACCCTAGATTTTAGGGATTTTGATTTTCAAGTTTTGAGTTTGAATCTAGATTCTTGTGAGTTCTTCAACCCTTGGTTTTGAAATCGATTTTAAGAAGCACACCACAAAAAAATCTAGATTTTAGATTTGTGTATATGTGTGTTTGTTCAAATTGCCCAGAAAATTCATAGTGTTCATCGAAAATTTTATGTTTGGCCGGAAAATTCATAGGCTTAACGGAAAATTAATTTTGACCGGCTAAACTTCTGTTAGCCGGTTATAATGGTATATTAAGACGACAACAACGAGTTAAATGGTAAATGGAATACAAAAAAAAGTGACCAAATGAATACTTGTTGAAGACTTTATTACCTTAAAAGGTCATTTTCCCTAAAAAAAACTGAGTGTTATTTTATTTTTGACATAATAAATCGATATACTTTGACGAATTATAAAAATAATTACCAATTTTGTAAATTGATTAATTAATTTTTTTTGGAAATACATTCTCTAATCACAACACAAAATCAACTAAGGGCGTGTTCGGCAAAACTAGCTGGTAGCGGATAGCTTGTAGCATGTAGCGGGTAGCTTGTAGCTTGTAGCGTTTTGTTAAACGGTACATGAAGTAGCATTTGGATTTGGAGCGTTTTGATTAAACTAAACGCTAGAAGCTTGTAGTACCAAACAAGGCTTTTTGTTTTAAACGGAGCGTTTTGTCACCAACAAAGATTCACCATTTCATTAACATAAAAACTGAACTATCGAAAATTAACAATCCACACTGAACCAATTGTCGGATACAAATCAATAAACATAATAAATAAAAGATAACAGAAGTTGAAGTAGGAAAGATGAAAAATCGAGAAACCTGATTACGCCGTTGATGAGTAAGAACCAACAGATTGAATATCTGAGATCATACTCCAAATTTAGAAACTACCGAGAAGTGGGAATTACAAGAAAGTAATCAAAGATGAAAAACAAATGGAACCTCTCTTCGTTTCTCTTGAATGGATTTTTCAGTACGGATATTAGCGTATCGGGGATAGATTTTGTGCCGTACAGGGACGAACGGGGACGGCGTCAGGGGTGGTTTTTGTGTCGCCGTTGCCGGTGACGAAGACAGAGAGGAGCGGGGCGTTGTTTTCCGACGATGAAGATGGTGGGAAGGGTTTTGTGCGAGAGGAAAAGAGGAGGGATTATTTTTGAAAAAAAAGGGTTTTGATTAAGCCTGTTTTTTCATTTAACGTTTGTTTCTTTGAGGATATTGATATTAAAAAAAAAAGGGGAAATGACCTTTTAGGGTAATAAAGTCTTCTACAAGTATTTATTTGGTCTTTTTTTTACACCATTGATCTTGTTGTAGATGTTCAAAAGATATCATTATTACCGGGTATTGAAGGTTTTTGACGAGTATGTCACTCCGGTTGTCTTCTCCGACGAGTTTCCGACCAAATGCTTTTAGCACTAATTTCCGATCTACAAACGATTTCAAGAACACTCACTTCCATTTGTTCGTTTGTTTCTGTGAACGATGTTAGTTTTCATGTTCTTTATTCATGTTTAATTTTTGGGTTCATGTTCAAGAACACACAAAAAATGATTGTGTGTGCTCATCAGTGAGTTTGAATGTCAAGAAAGCGAAGGATTGAAAGTGTGTGTTGGATCTGAGAGGTGTTCATCTTCATCGTGTCCAACAAAACCCATAAATCAAAATTCTCAAGTTCAATAAATCGATTTGTCTCAGCAATGTTTATGTGTTCTTCATATTCACCTGTTCAGAAACACTTTGGTTTGCACACAAATCTTCAAAGATCCCAACGATTTCAGATCAAAAAAATGATTTCAAGAAAACGCACACTTACATCTAGTTCATCTGAAATCAAGCAAAATATGGCATCTTGTTCGTGTTTTTCGAGAACAAACCCAGAAATCGACGAGTATGTGTGTGTGTGTGTGTGTGTTTATAAGTCTTCGAACTTCAAGAATACCCACCAAAAAGCTACATAGATCGAACGGTTTCTTATTGTTCTTGAAAACCCAGAAATGCAACCCTTGAAATCGAAGGTTTCAGTTCTTTGGGTTTGAGTTCCAGAAATAAAAATAGATGCAGAGCTTCAGGTTTTGGGTTTGAAATCGATTAACACAACACATTTGGAATCATTTTCTGGGTAAGAGCTTCAAGATATTAAGATCTTTATTTCTTCAGTTCTTGAGTCGTGAGTTCCAGAAATAAATGAACCCTAGATTTTAAGGATTTTGATTTTCAAGTTTTGGGTTTGAATCTAGATTCTTGTGAGTTCTTCAACCCTTGGTTTTGGAATCGATTTTAAGAAGCACACCACAAAAAAATCTAGATTTTAGATTTGTGTATATGTGTGTTTGTTCAAATTGCCCAGAAAATTCATAGTGTTCATCGAAAATTTTATGTTTGGCCGGAAAATTCATAGGCTTAACGGAAAATTAATTTTGACCGGCTAAACTTCTGTTAGCCGGTTATAATGGTATATTAAGACGACAACAACGAGTTAAATGGTAAATGGAATACAAAAAAAAGTGACCAAATGAATACTTGTTGAAGACTTTATTACCTTAAAAGGTCATTTTCCCTAAAAAAAACAAAACTGAGTGTTATTTCATTTTTGACATAATAAATCGATATACTTTGACGAATTATAAAAATAATTACCAATTTTGTAAATTGATTAATTAATTTTTTTTTGGAAATACATTCTCTAATCACAACACAAAATCAACTAAGGGCGTGTTCGGCAAAACTAGCTGGTAGCGGATAGCTTGTAGCATGTAGCGGGTAGCTTGTAGCTTGTAGCGTTTTGTTAAACGCTACATGAAGTAGCATTTGGATTTGGAGCGTTTTGATTAAACTAAACGCTAGAAGCTTGTAGTACCAAACAAGGCTTTTTGTTTTAAACGGAGCGTTTTGTCACCAACAAAGATTCACCATTTCATTAACATAAAAACTGAACTATCGAAAATTAACAATCCACACTGAACCAATTGTCGGATACAAATCAATAAACATAATAAATAAAAGATAGCAGAAGTTGAAGTAGGAAAGATGAAAAATCGAGAAACCTGATTACGCCGTTGATGAGTAAGAACCAACAGATTGAATATCTGAGATCATACTCCAAATTTAGAAACTACCCAGAAGTGGGAATTACAAGAAAGTAATCAAAGATGGAAAACAAATGGAACCTCTCTCCGTTTCTCTAGAATGGATTTTTCAGTACGGATATTAGCGTATCGGGGATTGATTTTGTGCCGTACAGGGACGGCGTCAGGGGTGGTTTTTGTGTCGCCGTTGCCGGTGACGAAGAGAGAGAGGAGCGGGACGTTGTTTTCCGATGATGAAGATGGTGGGAAGGGTTCTGTGCGAGACGAAAAGAGAAGAGGGATTATTTTTGAAAAAAAAGGGTTTTGATTAAGCCTGTTTTTTCATTTAACGTTTGTTTCTTTGAGGATATTGATATTAAAAAAAAAGGGGAAATGACCTTTTAGGGTAATAAAGTCTTCTACAAGTATTCATTTGGTCTTTTTTTTTTACACCATTGATCTTGTTGTAGATGTTCAAAAGATATCATTATTATCGGGTATTGAAGGTTTCTGACGAGTATGTCACTCCGGTTGTTTTCTCCGACGAGTTTCCGACCAAATGCTTTTAGCAACAATTTCCGATCTACAAACGATTTCTAGAACACTCACTTCCATTTGTTCGTTTGTTTCTGTGAACGATGTTAGTTTTCATGTTCTTTGTTCATGTTTAATTTTTGGGTTCATGTTCAAGAACACACAAAAAATGATTGTGTGTGCTCATCAGTGAGTTTGAATGTCAACAAAGCGAAGGATTGAAAGTGTGTGTCGGATCTGAGAGGTGTTCATCTTCATCGTGTCCAACAAAACCCATAAATCAAAATTCTCAAGTTCAATAAATCGATTTGTCTCAGCAATGTTTATGTGTTCTTCATATTCACCTGTTCAGAAACACTTTGGTTTGCACACAAATCTTCAAAGATCCCAACGATTTCAGATCAAAAAAATGATTTCAAGAAAACACACACTTACATCTAGTTCATCTGAAATCAAGCAAAATATGGCATCTTGTTCGTGTTTTTCAAGAGCAAACCCAGAAATCGACGAGTATGTGTGTGTGTGTGTGTGTGTTTATAAGTCTTCGAACTTCAAGAATACCCACCAAAAAGCTACATAGATCGAACGATTTCTTATTGTTCTTGAAAACCCAGAAATGCAACCCTTGAAATCGAAGGTTTCAGTTCTTTGGGTTTGGGTTCCAGAAATAAAAATAGATGCAGAGCTTCAGGTTTTGGGTTTGAAATCGATTAACACAACACATTTGGAATCATTTTCTGGGTAAGAGCTTCAAGATATTAAGATCTTCATTTCTTCAGTTCTTGAGTCGTGAGTTCCAGAAATAAATGAACCCTAGATTTTAAGGATTTTGATTTTCAAGTTTTGGGTTTGAATCTAGATTCTTGTGAGTTCTTCAACCCTTGGTTTTGGAATCGATTTTAAGAAGCACACCACAAAATAATCTAGATTTTAGATTTGTGTATATGTGTGTTTGTTCAAATTGCCCAGAAAATTCATAGTGTTCATCGAAAATTTTATGTTTGGCCGGAAAATTCATAGGCTTAACGGAAAATTAATTTTGACCGGCTAAACTTCTGTTAGCCGGTTATAATGGTATATTAAGACAACAACAACGAGTTAAATGGTAAATGGAATACAAAAAAAAGTGACCAAATGAATACTTGTTGAAGACTTTATTACCTTAAAAGGTCATTTTCCCTAAAAAAAACAAAACTGAGTGTTATTTCATTTTTGACATAATAAATCGATATACTTTGACGAATTATAAAAATAATTACCAATTTTGTAAATTGATTAATTAATTTTTTTTGGAAATACATTCTCTAATCACAACACAAAATCAACTAAGGGCGTGTTCGGCAAAACTAGCTGGTAGCGGATAGCTTGTAGCATGTAGCGGGTAGCTTGTAGCGTTTTGTTAAACGCTACATGAAGTAGCATTTGGATTTGGAGCGTTTTGATTAAACTAAACGCTAGAAGCTTGTAGTACCAAACAAGGCTTTTTGTTTTAAACGGAGCGTTTTGTCACCAACAAAGATTCACCATTTCATTAACATAAAAACTGAACTATCGAAAATTAACAATCCACACTGAACCAATTGTCGGATACAAATCAATAAACATAATAAATAAAAGATAGCAGAAGTTGAAGTAGGAAAGATGAAAAATCGAGAAACCTGATTACGCCGTTGATGAGTAAGAACCAACAGATTGAATATCTGAGATCAGACTCCAAATTTAGAAACTACCGAGAAGTGGGAATTACAAGAAAGTAATCAAAGATGAAAAACAAATGGAACCTCTCTCCGTTTCTCTTGAATGGATTTTTTAGTACGGATATTAGCGTATCGGGGATAGATTTTGTGCCGTACAGGGACGAACGGGGACGACGTCAGGGGTGGTTTTTGTGTCGCCGTTGCCGGTGACGAAGAGAGAGAGAGGAGCGGGGCGTTGTTTTCCGACGATGAAGATGGTGGGAAGGGTTTTGTGCGAGAGGAAAAGAGAAGAGGGATTATTTTTGAAAAAAAAAGGGTTTTGATTAAGCCTGATTTTTCATTTAACGGTTGTTTCTTTGAGGATATTGATATTAAAAAAAAAGGGGAAATGACCTTTTAGGGTAATAAAGTCTTCTACAAGTATTCATTTGGTCTTTTTTTTTTTTTTTTTTTTTTTACACCATTGATCTTGTTGTAGATGTTCAAAAGATATCATTATTACCGGGTATTGAAGGTTTTTGACGAGTATGTCACTCCGGTTGTCTTCTCCGACGAGTTTCCGACCAAATGCTTTTAGCAACAATTTCCGATCTACAAACGATTTCAAGAACACTCACTTCCATTTATTCGTTTGTTTCTGTGAACGATTTTAGTTTTCATGTTCTTTGTTTATGTTTAATTTTTGGGTTCATTTTCAAGAACACACAAAAAATGATTGTGTGTGCTCATCAGTGAGTTTGAATGTCAACAAAGCGAAGGATTGAAAGTGTGTGTCGGATCTGAGAGGTGTTCATCTTCATCGTGTCCAACGAAACCCATAAATCAAAATTCTCAAGTTCAATAAATCGATTTGTCTCAGCAATGTTTATGTGTTCTTCATATTCACCTGTTCAGAAACACTTTGGTTTGCACACAAATCTTCAAAGATCCCAACGATTTCAGATCAAAAGAATGATTTCAAGAAAACACACACTTACATCTAGTTCATCTGAAATCAAGCAAAATATGGCATCTTGTTCGTGTTTTTCAAGAGCAAACCCAGAAATCGACGAGTATGTGTGTGTGTGTGTGTGTGTGTGTTTATAAGTCTTCGAACTTCAAGAATACCCACCAAAAAGCTACATAGATCGAACGATTTCTTATTGTTCTTGAAAACCCAGAAATGCAACCCTTGAAATCGAAGGTTTCAGTTCTTTGGGTTTGAGTTCCAGAAATAAAAATAGATGCAGAGCTTCAGGTTTTGGGTTTGAAATCAATTAACACAACACATTTGGAATCATTTTCTGGGTAAGAGCTTCAAGAAATTAAGATCTTCATTTCTTCGGTTCTTGAGTCGTGAGTTCCAGAAATAAATGAACCCTAGATTTTAGGGATTTTGATTTTCAAGTTTTGGGTTTGAATCTAGATTCTTGTGAGTTCTTCAACCCTTGGTTTTGAAATCGATTTTAAGAAGCACACCACAAAAAAATCTAGATTTTAGATTTGTGTATATGTGTGTTTGTTCAAATTGCCCAGAAAATTCATAGTGTTCATCGAAAATTTTATGTTTGGCCGGAAAATTCATAGGCTTAACGGAAAATTAATTTTGACCGGCTAAACGTCTGTTAGACGGTTATAATGGTATATTAAGACGACAACAACGAGTTAAATGGTAAATGGAATACAGAAAAAAAAGAAAAGTGACCAAATGAATACTTGTTGAAGACTTTATTACCTTAAAAGGTCATTTTCCCTAAAAAAAACTGAGTGTTATTTCATTTTTGACATAATAAATCGATATACTTTGACGAATTATAAAAATAATTACCAATTTTGTAAATTGATTAATTAATTTTTTTTGGAAATACATTCTCTAATCACAACACAAAATCAACTAAGGGCGTGTTCGGCAAAACTAGCTGGTAGCGGATAGCTTGTAGCATGTAGCGGGTAGCTTGTAGCTTGTAGCGTTTTGTTAAACGCTACATGAAGTAGCATTTGGATTTGGAGCGTTTTGATTAAACTAAACGCTAGAAGCTTGTAGTACCAAACAAGACTTTTTGTTTTAAACGGAGCGTTTTGTCACCAACAAAGATTCACTATTTCATTAACATAAAAACTGAACTATCGAAAATTAACAATCCACACTGAACCAATTGTCGGATACAAATCAATAAACATAATAAATAAAAGATAGCAGAAGTTGAAGTAGGAAAGATGAAAAATCGAGAAACCTGATTACGCCGTTGATGAGTAAGAACCAACAGATTGAATATCTGAGATCAGACTCCAAATTTAGAAACTACCGAGAAGTGGGAATTACAAGAAAGTAATCAAAGATGAAAAACAAATGGAACCTCTCTCCGTTTCTCTTGAATGGATTTTTCAGTACGGATATTAGCGTATCGGGGATAGATTTTGTGCCGTACAGGGACGAACGGGGACGGCGTCAGGGGTGGTTTTTGTGTCGCCGTTGCCGGTGACGAAGAGAGAGAGAGAGGAGCGGGGCGTTGTTTTCCGACGATGAAGATGGTGGGAAAGGTTTTGTGCGAGAGGAAAAGAGAAGAGGGATTATTTTTGAAAAAAAAAGGTTTTGATTATGCCTGTTTTTTCATTTAACGTTTGTTTCTTTGAGGATATTGATATTAAAAAAAAAAGGGGAAATGACCTTTTAGGGTAATAAAGTCTTCTACAAGTATTCATTTGGTCTTTTTTTTACACCATTGATCTTGTTGTAGATGTTCAAAAGATATCATTATTACCGGGTATTGAAGGTTTTTGACGAGTATGTCACTCCGGTTGTCTTCTCCGACGAGTTTCCGACCAAATGCTTTTAGCAACAATTTCCGATCTACAAACGATTTCAAGAACACTCACTTCCATTTGTTCGTTTGTTTCTGTGAACGATGTTAGTTTTCATGTTCTTTGTTCATGTTTAATTTTTGGGTTCATGTTCAAGAACACACAAAAAATGATTGTGTGTGCTCATCAGTGAGTTTGAATGTCAACAAAGCGAAGGATTGAAAGTGTGTGTCGGATCTGAGAGGTGTTCATCTTCATCGTGTCCAACAAAACCCATAAATCAAAATTCTCAAGTTCAATAAATCGATTTGTCTCAGCAATGTTTATGTGTTCTTCATATTCACCTGTTCAGAAACACTTTGGTTTGCACACAAATCTTCAAAGATCCCAACGATTTCAGATCAAAAAAATGATTTCAAGAAAACACACACTTACATCTAGTTCATCTGAAATCAAGCAAAATATGGCATCTTGTTCGTGTTTTTCAAGAGCAAACCCAGAAATCGACGAGTATGTGTGTGTGTGTGTGTGTGTGTGTTTATAAGTCTTCGAACTTCAAGAATACCCACCAAAAAGCTACATAGATCGAACGATTTCTTATTGTTCTTGAAAACCCAGAAATGCAACCCTTGAAATCGAAGGTTTCAGTTCTTTGGGTTTGAGTTCCAGAAATAAAAATAGATGCAGAGCTTCAGGTTTTGGGTTTGAAATCGATTAACACAACACATTTGGAATCATTTTCTGGGTAAGAGCTTCAAGATATTAAGATCTTCATTTCTTCAGTTCTTGAGTCGTGAGTTCCAGAAATAAATGAACCCTAGATTTTAAGGATTTTGATTTTCAAGTTTTGGGTTTGAATCTAGATTCTTGTGAGTTCTTCAACCCTTGGTTTTGGAATCGATTTTAAGAAGCACACCACAAAAAAATCTAGATTTTAGATTTGTGTATATGTGTGTTTGTTCAAATTGCCCAGAAAAATTCATAGTGTTCATCGAAAATTTTATGTTTGGCCGGAAAATTCATAGGCTTAACGGAAAATTAATTTTGACCGGCTAAACTTCTGTTAGCCGGTTATAATGGTATATTAAGAGGACAACAACGAGTTAAATGGTAAATGGAATACAAAAAAAAGTGACCAAATGAATACTTGTTGAAGACTTTATTACCTTAAAAGGTCATTTTCCCTAAAAAAAACTGAGTGTTATTTCATTTTTGACATAATAAATCGATATACTTTGACGAATTATAAAAATAATTACCAATTTTGTAAATTGATTAATTAATTTTTTTTGGAAATACATTCTCTAATCACAACACAAAATCAACTAAGGGCGTGTTCGGCAAAACTAGCTGGTAGCGGATAGCTTGTAGCATGTAGCGGGTAGCTTGTAGCTTGTAGCGTTTTGTTAAACGCTACATGAAGTAGCATTTGGATTTGGAGCGTTTTGATTAAACTAAACGCTAGAAGCTTGTAGTACCAAACAAGGCTTTTTGTTTTAAACGGAGCGTTTTGTCACCAACAAAGATTCACCATTTCATTAACATAAAAACTGAACTATCGAAAATTAACAATCCACACTGAACCAATTGTCGGATACAAATCAATAAACATAATAAATAAAAGATAGCAGAAGTTGAAGTAGGAAAGATGAAAAATCGAGAAACCTGATTACGCCGTTGATGAGTAAGAACCAACAGATTGAATATCTGAGATCATACTCCAAATTTAGAAACTACCCAGAAGTGGGAATTACAAGAAAGTAATCAAAGATGAAAAACAAATGGAACCTCTCTCCGTTTCTCTTGAATGGATTTTTCAGTACGGATATTAGCGTATCGGGGATTGATTTTGTGCCGTACAGGGACGGCGTCAGGGGTGGTTTTTGTGTCGCCGTTGCCGGTGACGAAGAGAGAGAGGAGCGGGGCGTTGTTTTCCGATGATGAAGATGGTGGGAAGGGTTCTGTGCGAGACGAAAAGAGAAGAGGGATTATTTTTGAAAAAAAAGGGTTTTGATTAAGCCTGTTTTTTCATTTAACGTTTGTTTCTTTGAGGATATTGATATTAAAAAAAAAGGGGAAATGACCTTTTAGGGTAATAAAGTCTTCTACAAGTATTCATTTGGTCTTTTTTTTTTTACACCATTGATCTTGTTGTAGATGTTTAAAAGATATCATTATTATCGGGTATTGAAGGTTTCTGACGAGGATGTCACTCCGGTTGTCTTCTCCGACGAGTTTCCGACCAAATGCTTTTAGCAACAATTTCCGATCTACAAACGATTTCTAGAACACTCACTTCCATTTGTTCGTTTGTTTCTGTGAACGATGTTAGTTTTCATGTTCTTTGTTCATTTTTAATTTTTGGGTTCATGTTCAAGAACACACAAAAAATGATTGTGTGTGCTCATCAGTGAGTTTGAATGTCAACAAAGCGAAGGATTGAAAGTGTGTGTCGGATCTGAGAGGTGTTCATCTTCATCGTGTCCAACAAAACCCATAAATCAAAATTCTCAAGTTCAATAAATCGATTTGTCTCAGCAATGTTTATGTGTTCTTCATATTCACCTGTTCAGAAACACTTTGGTTTGCACACAAATCTTCAAAGATCCCAACGATTTCAGATCAAAAAAATGATTTCAAGAAAACACACACTTACATCTAGTTCATCTGAAATCAAGCAAAATATGGCATCTTGTTCGTGTTTTTCAAGAGCAAACCCAGAAATCGACGAGTATGTGTGTGTGTGTGTTTATAAGTCTTCGAACTTCAAGAATACCCACCAAAAAGCTACATAGATCGAACGATTTCTTATTGTTCTTGAAAACCCAGAAATGCAACCCTTGAAATCGAAGGTTTCAATTCTTTGGGTTTGAGTTCCAGAAATAAAAATAGATGCAGAGCTTCAGGTTTTGGGTTTGAAATCGATTAACACAACACATTTGGAATCATTTTCTGGGTAAGAGCTTCAAGATATTAAGATCTTCATTTCTTCAGTTCTTGAGTCGTGAGTTCCAGAAATAAATGAACCCTAGATTTTAAGGATTTTGATTTTCAAGTTTTGGGTTTGAATCTAGATTCATGTGAGTTCTTCAACCCTTGGTTTTGGAATCGATTTTAAGAAGCACACCACAAAAAAATCTAGATTTTAGATTTGTGTATATGTGTGTTTGTTCAAATTGCCCAGAAAATTCATAGTGTTCATCGAAAATTTTATGTTTGGCCGGAAAATTCATAGGCTTAACGGAAAATTAATTTTGACCGGCTAAACGTCTGTTAGCCGGTTATAATGGTATATTAACACGACAACAACGAGTTAAATGGTAAATGGAATACAGAAAAAAAAAGAAAAGTGACCAAATGAATACTTGTTGAAGACTTTATTACCTTAAAAGGTCATTTTCCCTAAAAAAAACTGAGTGTTATTTCATTTTTGACATAATAAATCGATATACTTTGACGAATTATAAAAATAATTACCAATTTTGTAAATTGATTAATTAATTTTTTTTGGAAATACATTCTCTAATCACAACACAAAATCAACTAAGGGCGTGTTCGGCAAAACTAGCTGGTAGCGGATAGCTTGTAGCATGTAGCGGGTAGCTTGTAGCTTGTAGCGTTTTGTTAAACGCTACATGAAGTAGCATTTGGATTTGGAGCGTTTTGATTAAACTAAACGCTAGAAGCTTGTAGTACCAAACAAGACTTTTTGTTTTAAACGGAGCGTTTTGTCACCAACAAAGATTCACTATTTCATTAACATAAAAACTGAACTATCGAAAATTAACAATCCACACTGAACCAATTGTCGGATACAAATCAATAAACATAATAAATAAAAGATAGCAGAAGTTGAAGTAGGAAAGATGAAAAATCGAGAAACCTGATTACGCCGTTGATGAGTAAGAACCAACAGATTGAATATCTGAGATCATACTCCAAATTTAGAAACTACCGAGAAGTGGGAATTACAAGAAAGTAATCAAAGATGAAAAACAAATGGAACCTCTCTCCGTTTCTCTTGAATGGATTTTTTAGTACGGATATTAGCGTATCGGGGATTGATTTTGTGCCGTACAGGGACGGCGTCAGGGGTGGTTTTTGTGTCGCCGTTGCCGGTGACGAAGAGAGAGAGGAGCGGGGTGTTGTTTTCCGATGATGAAGATGGTGGGAAGGGTTCTGTGCGAGACGAAAAGAGAAGAGGGATTATTTTTGAAAAAAAAGGGTTTTGATTAAGCCTGTTTTTTCATTTAACGTTTGTTTCTTTGAGGATATTGATATTAAAAAAAAAAGGGGAAATGACCTTTTAGGGTAATAAAGTCTTCTACAAGTATTCATTTGGTCTTTTTTTTTACACCATTGATCTTGTTGTAGATGTTCAAAAGATATCATTATTACCGGGTATTGAAGGTTTTTGACGAGTATGTCACTCCGGTAGTCTTCTCCGACGAGTTTCCGACCAAATGCTTTTAGCAACAATTTCCGATCTACAAACGATTTCAAGAACACTCACTTCCATTTGTTCGTTTGTTTCTGTGAACGATGTTAGTTTTCATGTTCTTTGTTCATGTTTAATTTTTGGGTTCATGTTCAAGAACACACAAAAAATGATTGTGTGTGCTCATCAGTGAGTTTGAATGTCAAGAAAGCGAAGGATTGAAAGTGTGTGTCGGATCTGAGAGGTGTTCATCTTCATCGTGTCCAACAAAACCCATAAATCAAAATTCTCAAGTTCAATAAATCGATTTGTCTCAGCAATGTTTATGTGTTCTTCATATTCACCTGTTCAGAAACAGTTTCGTTTGCACACAAATCTTCAAAGATCCCAACGATTTCAGATCAAAAAAATGATTTCAAGAAAACACACACTTACATCTAGTTCATCTGAAATCAAGCAAAATATGGCATCTTGTTCGTGTTTTTCAAGAGCAAACCCAGAAATCGACGAGTATGTGTGTGTGTGTGTTTATAAGTCTTCGAACTTCAAGAATACCCACCAAAAAGCTACATAGATCGAACGATTTCTTATTGTTCTTGAAAACCCAGAAATGCAACCCTTGAAATCGAAGGTTTCAATTCTTTGGGTTTGAGTTCCAGAAATAAAAATAGATGCAGAGCTTCAGGTTTTGGGTTTGAAATCGATTAACACAACACATTTGGAATCATTTTCTGGGTAAGAGCTTCAAGAAATTAAGATCTTCATTTCTTCAGTTCTTGAGTCGTGAGTTCCAGAAATAAATGAAACCTAGATTTTAGGGATTTTGATTTTCAAGTTTTGGGTTTGAATCTAGATTCTTGTGAGTTCTTCAACCCTTGGTTTTGAAATCGATTTTAAGAAGCACACCACAAAAAAAATCTAGATTTTAGATTTGTGTATAAGTGTGTTTGTTCAAATTGCCCAGAAAATTCATAGTGTTCATCGAAAATTTTATGTTTGGCCGGAAAATTCATAGGCTTAACGGAAAATTAATTTTGACCGGCTAAACTTCTGTTAGCCGGTTATAATGGTATATTAAGACGACAACAACGAGTTAAATGGTAAATGGAATACAAAAAAAAAGAAAAGTGACCAAATGAATACTTGTTGAAGACTTTATTACCTTAAAAGGTCATTTTCCCTAAAAAAAACTGAGTGTTATTTCATTTTTGACATAATAAATCGATATACTTTGACGAATTATAAAAATAATTACCAATTTTGTAAATTGATTAATTAATTATTTTTGGAAATACATTCTCTAATCACAACACAAAATCAATTAAGGGCGTGTTCGGCAAAACTAGCTGGTAGCGGATAGCTTGTAGCATGTAGCGGGTAGCTTGTAGCTTGTAGCGTTTTGTTAAACGCTACATGAAGTAGCATTTGGATTTGGAGCGTTTTGATTAAACTAAACGCTAGAAGCTTGTAGTACCAAACAAGACTTTTTGTTTTAAACGGAGCGTTTTGTCACCAACAAAGATTCACTATTTCATTAACATAAAAACTGAACTATCGAAAATTAACAATCCACACTGAACCAATTGTCGGATACAAATCAATAAACATAATAAATAAAAGATAGCAGAAGTTGAAGTAGGAAAGATGAAAAATCGAGAAACCTGATTACGCCGTTGATGAGTAAGAACCAACAGATTGAATATCTGATATCAGACTCCAAATTTAGAAACTACCGAGAAGTGGGAATTACAAGAAAGTAATCAAAGATGAAAAACAAATGGAACCTCTCTCCGTTTCTCTTGAATGGATTTTTCAGTACGGATATTAGCGTATCGGGGATAGATTTTGTGCCGTACAGGGACGGCGTCAGGGGTGGTTTTTGTGTCGCCGTTGCCGGTGACGAAGAGAGAGAGGAGCGGGGCGTTGTTTTCCGACGATGAAGATGGTGGGAAGGGTTTTGTGCGAGAGGAAAAGAGAAGAGGGATTATTTTTGAAAAAAAAGGGTTTTGATTAAGCCTGTTTTTTCATTTAACGTTTGTTTCTTTGAGGATATTGATATTAAAAAAAAGGGGAAATGACCTTTTAGGGTAATAAAGTCTTCTACAAGTATTCATTTGGTCTTTTTTTTACACCATTGATCTTGTTGTAGATGTTCAAAAGATATCATTATTACCGGGTATTGAAGGTTTCTGACGAGTATGTCACTCCGGTTGTCTTCTCCGACGAGTTTCCGACCAAATGCTTTTAGCAACAATTTCCGATCTACAAACGATTTCAAGAACACTCACTTCCATTTGTTCGTTTGTTTCTGTGAACGATGTTAGTTTTCATGTTCTTTGTTCATGTTTAATTTTTGGGTTCATGTTCAAGAACACACAAAAAATGATTGTGTGTGCTCATCAGTGAGTTTGAATGTCAAGAAAGCGAAGGATTGAAAGTGTGTGTCGGATCTGAGAGGTGTTCATCTTCATCGTGTCCAACAAAACCCATAAATCAAAATTCTCAAGTTCAATAAATCGATTTGTCTCAGCAATGTTTATGTGTTCTTCATATTCACCTGTTCAGAAACACTTTGGTTTGCACACAAATCTTCAAAGATCCCAACGATTTCAGATCAAAAAAATGATTTCAAGAAAACACACACTTACATCTAGTTCATCTGAAATCAAGCAAAATATGGCATCTTGTTCGTGTTTTTCAAGAACAAACCCAGAAATCGACGAGTATGTGTGTGTGTGTGTGTGTGTTTATAAGTCTTCGAACTTCAAGAATACCCACCAAAAAGCTACATAGATCGAACGGTTTCTTATTGTTCTTGAAAACCCAGAAATGCAACCCTTGAAATCGAAGGTTTCAGTTCTTTGGGTTTGAGTTCCAGAAATAAAAATAGATGCAGAGCTTCAGGTTTTGGGTTTGAAATCGATTAACACAACACATTTGGAATCATTTTCTGGGTAAGAGCTTCAAGAAATTAAGATCTTCATTTCTTCAGTTCTTGAGTCGTGAGTTCCAGAAATAAATTAACCCTAGATTTTAGGGATTTTGATTTTCAAGTTTTGGTTTTGAATCTAGATTCTTGTGAGTTCTTCAACCCTTGGTTTTGAAATCGATTTTAAGAAGCACACCACAAAAAAATCTAGATTTTAGATTTGTGTATATGTGTGTTTGTTCAAATTGCCCAGAAAATTCATAGTGTTCATCGAAAATTTTATGTTTGGCCGGAAAATTCATAGGCTTAACGGAAAATTAATTTTGACAGGCTAAACTTCTGTTAGCCGGTTATAATGGTATATTAAGACGACAACAACGAGTTAAATGGTAAATGGAATACAAAAAAAAGTGACCAAATGAATACTTGTTGAAGACTTTATTACCTTAAAAGGTCATTTTCCCTAAAAAAAAACTGAGTGTTATTTCATTTTTGACATAATAAATCGATATACTTTGACGAATTATAAAAATAATTACCTATTTTGTAAATTGATTAATTAATTTTTTTTGGAAATACATTCTCTAATCACAACACAAAATCAACTAAGGGCGTGTTCGGCAAAACTAGCTAGTAGCGGATAGCTTGTAGCATGTAGCGGGTAGCTTGTAGCGTTTTGTTAAACGCTACATGAAGTAGCATTTGGATTTGGAGCGTTTTGATTAAACTAAACGCTAGAAGCTTGTAGTACCAAACAAGGCTTTTTGTTTTAAACGGAGCGTTTTGTCACCAACAAAGATTCACCATTTCATTAACATAAAAACTGAACTATCGAAAATTAACAATCCACACTGAACCAATTGTCGGATACAAATCGATAAACATAATAAATAAAAGATAGCAGAAGTTGAAGTAGGAAAGATGAAAAATCGAGAAACCTGATTACGCCGTTGATGAGTAAGAACCAACAGATTGAATATCTGAGATCATACTCCAAATTTAGAAACTACCGAGAAGTGGGAATTACAAGAAAGTAATCAAAGATGAAAAACAAATGGAACCTCTCTCCGTTTCTCTTGAATGGATTTTTCAGTACGGATATTAGCGAATCGGGGATTGATTTTGTGCCGTACAGGGACGGCGTCAGGGGTGGTTTTTGTGTCGCCGTTGCCGGTGACGAAGAGAGAGAGGAGCGGGGCGTTGTTTTCCGATGATGAAGATGGTGGGAAGGGTTTTGTGCGAGACGAAAAGAGAAGAGGGATTATTTTTGAAAAAAAAGGGTTTTGATTAAGCCTGTTTTTTCATTTAACGTTTGTTTCTTTGAGGATATTGATATTAAAAAAAAGGGGAAATGACCTTTTAGGGTAATAAAGTCTTCTACAAGTATTCATTTGGTCTTTTTTTTACACCATTGATCTTGTTGTAGATGTTCAAAAGATATCATTATTATCGGGTATTGAAGGTTTCTGACGAGTATGTCACTCCGGTTGTCTTCTCCGACGAGTTTCCGACCAAATGCTTTTAGCAACAATTTCCGATCTACAAACGATTTCTAGAACACTCACTTCCATTTGTTCGTTTGTTTCTGTGAACGATGTTAGTTTTCATGTTCTTTGTTCATGTTTAATTTTTGGGTTCATGTTCAAGAACACACAAAAAATGATTGTGTGTGCTCATCAGTGAGTTTGAATGTCAACAAAGCGAAGGATTGAAAGTGTGTGTCGGATCTGAGAGGTGTTCATCTTCATCGTGTCCAACAAAACCCATAAATCAAAATTCTCAAGTTCAATAAATCGATTTGTCTCAGCAATGTTTATGTGTTCTTCATATTCACCTGTTCAGAAACACTTTGGTTTGCACACAAATCTTCAAAGATCCCAACGATTTCAGATCAAAAAAATGATTTCAAGAAAACACACACTTACATCTAGTTCATCTGAAATCAAGCAAAATATGGCATCTTGTTCGTGTTTTTCAAGAGCAAACCCAGAAATCGACGAGTATGTGTGTGTGTGTGTGTTTATAAGTCTTCGAACTTCAAGAATACCCACCAAAAAGCTACATAGATCGAACGGTTTCTTATTGTTCTTGAAAAACCAGAAATGCAACCCTTGAAATCGAAGGTTTCAGTTCTTTGGGTTTGTGTTCCAGAAATAAAAATAGATGCAGAGCTTCAGGTTTTGGGTTTGAAATCGATTAACACAACACATTTGGAATCATTTTCTGGGTAAGAGCTTCAAGAAATTAAGATCTTCATTTCTTCAGTTCTTGAGTCGTGAGTTCCGGAAATAAATGAAACCTAGATTTTAGGGATTTTGATTTTCAAGTTTTGGGTTTGAATCTAGATTCTTGTGAGTTCTTCAACCCTTGGTTTTGAAATCGATTTTAAGAAGCACACCACAAAAAAAATCTAGATTTTAGATTTGTGTATAAGTGTGTTTGTTCAAATTGCCCAGAAAATTCATAGTGTTCATCGAAAATTTTATGTTTGGCCGGAAAATTCATAGGCTTAACGGAAAATTAATTTTGACCGGCTAAACTTCTGTTAGCCGGTTATAATGGTATATTAAGACGACAACAACGAGTTAAATGGTAAATGGAATACAAAAAAAAAGTGACCAAATGAATACTTGTTAAAGACTTTATTACCTTAAAAGGTCATTTTCCCTAAAAAAACTGAGTGTTATTTCATTTTTGACATAATAAATCGATATACTTTGACGAATTATAAAAATAATTACCAATTTTGTAAATTGATTAATTAATTTTTTTTTGGAAATACATTCTCTAATCACAACACAAAATCAACTAAGGGCGTGTTCGACAAAACTAGCTGGTAGCGGATAGCTTGTAGCATGTAGCGGGTAGCTTGTAGCTTGTAGCGTTTTGTTAAACGCTACATGAAGTAGCATTTGGATTTGGAGCGTTTTGATTAAACTAAACGCTAGAAGCTTGTAGTACCAAACAAGGCTTTTTGTTTTAAACGGAGCGTTTTGTCACCAACAAAGATTCACCATTTCATTAACATAAAAACTGAACTATCGAAAATTAACAATCCACACTGAACCAATTGTCGGATACAAATCAATAAACATAATAAATAAAAGATAGCAGAAGTTGAAGTAGGAAAGATGAAAAATCGAGAAACCTGATTACGCCGTTGATGAGTAAGAACCAACAGATTGAATATCTGAGATCATACTCCAAATTTAGAAACTACCGAGAAGTGGGAATTACAAGAAAGTAATCAAAGATGAAAAACAAATGGAACCTCTCTCCGTTTCTCTTGAATGGATTTTTCAGTACGGATATTAGCGTATCGGGGATAGATTTTGTGCCGTACAGGGACGGCGTCAGGGGTGGTTTTTGTGTCGCCGTTGCCGGTGACGAAGAGAGAGAGGAGCGGGGCGTTGTTTTCCGACGATGAAGATGGTGGGAAGGGTTTTGTGCGAGAGGAAAAGAGAAGAGGGATTATTTTTGAAAAAAAAAGGGTTTTGATTAAGGCTGTTTTTTCATTTAACGTTTGTTTCTTTGAGGATATTGATATTAAAAAAAAGGGGAAATGACCTTTTAGGGTAATAAAGTCTTCTACAAGTATTCATTTGGTCTTTTTTTTACACCATTGATCTTGTTGTAGATGTTCAAAAGATATCATTATTACCGGGTATTGAAGGTTTCTGACGAGTATGTCACTCCGGTTGTCTTCTCCGACGAGTTTCCGACCAAATGCTTTTAGCAACAATTTCCGATCTACAAACGATTTCAAGAACACTCACTTCCATTTGTTCGTTTGTTTCTGTGAACGATGTTAGTTTTCATGTTCTTTGTTCATGTTTAATTTTTGGGTTCATGTTCAAGAACACACAAAAAATGATTGTGTGTGCTCATCAGTGAGTTTGAATGTCAACAAAGCGAAGGATTGAAAGTGTGTGTCGGATCTGAGAGGTGTTCATCTTCATCGTGTCCAACAAAACCCATAAATCAAAATTCTCAAGTTCAATAAATCGATTTGTCTCAGCAATGTTTATGTGTTCTTCATATTCACCTGTTCAGAAACAGTTTGGTTTGCACACAAATCTTCAAAGATCCCAACGATTTCAGATCAAAAAAATGATTTCTAGAAAACACACACTTACATCTAGTTCATCTGAAATCAAGCAAAATATGGCATCTTGTTCGTGTTTTTCAAGAACAAACCCAGAAATCGACGAGTATGTGTGTGTGTGTGTGTGTGTTTATAAGTCTTCGAACTTCAAGAATACCCACCAAAAAGCTACATAGATCGAACGGTTTCTTATTGTTCTTGAAAAACCAGAAATGCAACCCTTGAAATCGAAGGTTTCAGTTCTTTGGGTTTGAGTTCCAGAAATAAAAATAGATGCAGAGCTTCAGGTTTTGGGTTTGAAATCGATTAACACAACACATTTGGAATCATTTTCTGGGTAAGAGCTTCAAGAAATTAAGATCTTCATTTCTTCAGTTCTTGAGTCGTGAGTTCCAGAAATAAATGAAACCTAGATTTTAGGGATTTTGATTTTCAAGTTTTGGGTTTGAATCTAGATTCTTGTGAGTTCTTCAACCCTTGGTTTTGAAATCGATTTTAAGAAGCACACCACAAAAAAATCTAGATTTTAGATTTGTGTATATGTGTGTTTGTTCAAATTGCCCAGAAAATTCATAGTGTTCATCGAAAATTTTATGTTTGGCCGGAAAATTCATAGGCTTAACGGAAAATTAATTTTGACCGGCTAAACTTCTGTTAGCCGGTTATAATGGTATATTAAGACGACAACAACGAGTTAAATGGTAAATGGAATACAAAAAAAAAAGAAAAGTGACCAAATGAATACTTGTTGAAGACTTTATTACCTTAAAAGGTCATTTTCCCTAAAAAAAACTGAGTGTTATTTCATTTTTGACATAATAAATCGATATACTTTGACGAATTATAAAAATAATTACCAATTTTGTAAATTGATTAATTAATTATTTTTGGAAATACATTCTCTAATCACAACACAAAATCAATTAAGGGCGTGTTCGGCAAAACTAGCTGGTAGCGGATAGCTTGTAGCATGTAGCGGGTAGCTTGTAGCTTGTAGCGTTTTGTTAAACGCTACATGAAGTAGCATTTGGATTTGGAGCGTTTTGATTAAACTAAACGCTAGAAGCTTGTAGTACAAAACAAGGCTTTTTGTTTTAAACGGAGCGTTTTGTCACCAACAAAGATTCACCATTTCATTAACATAAAAACTGAACTATCGAAAATTAACAATCCACACTGAACCAATTGTCGGATACAAATCAATAAACATAATAAATAAAAGATAGCAGAAGTTGAAGTAGGAAAGATGAAAAATCGAGAAACCTGATTACGCCGTTGATGAGTAAGAACCAACAGATTGAATATCTGATATCAGACTCCAAATTTAGAAACTACCGAGAAGTGGGAATTACAAGAAAGTAATCAAAGATGAAAAACAAATGGAACCTCTCTCCGTTTCTCTTGAATGGATTTTTCAGTACGGATATTAGCGTATCGGGGATAGATTTTGTGCCGTACAGGGACGGCGTCAGGGGTGGTTTTTGTGTCGCCGTTGCCGGTGACGAAGAGAGAGAGGAGCGGGGCGTTGTTTTCCGACGATGAAGATGGTGGGAAGGGTTTTGTGCGAGAGGAAAAGAGAAGAGGGATTATTTTTGAAAAAAAAGGGTTTTGATTAAGCCTGTTTTTTCATTTAACGTTTGTTTCTTTGAGGATATTGATATTAAAAAAAAGGGGAAATGACCTTTTAGGGTAATAAAGTCTTCTACAAGTATTCATTTGGTCTTTTTTTTACACCATTGATCTTGTTGTAGATGTTCAAAAGATATCATTATTACCGGGTATTGAAGGTTTCTGACGAGTATGTCACTCCGGTTGTCTTCTCCGACGAGTTTCCGACCAAATGCTTTTAGCAACAATTTCCGATCTACAAACGATTTCAAGAACACTCACTTCCATTTGTTCGTTTGTTTCTGTGAACGATGTTAGTTTTCATGTTCTTTGTTCATGTTTAATTTTTGGGTTCATGTTCAAGAACACACAAAAAATGATTGTGTGTGCTCATCAGTGAGTTTGAATGTCAAGAAAGCGAAGGATTGAAAGTGTGTGTCGGATCTGAGAGGTGTTCATCTTCATCGTGTCCAACAAAACCCATAAATCAAAATTCTCAAGTTCAATAAATCGATTTGTCTCAGCAATGTTTATGTGTTCTTCATATTCACCTGTTCAGAAACAGTTTGGTTTGCACACAAATCTTCAAAGATCCCAACGATTTCAGATCAAAAAAATGATTTCTAGAAAACACACACTTACATCTAGTTCATCTGAAATCAAGCAAAATATGGCATCTTGTTCGTGTTTTTCAAGAACAAACCCAGAAATCGACGAGTATGTGTGTGTGTGTGTGTGTGTGTGTGTGTTTATAAGTCTTCGAACTTCAAGAATACCCACCAAAAAGCTACATAGATCGAACGGTTTCTTATTGTTCTTGAAAAACCAGAAATGCAACCCTTGAAATCGAAGGTTTCAGTTCTTTGGGTTTGAGTTCCAGAAATAAAAATAGATGCACAGCTTCAGGTTTTGGGTTTGAAATCAATTAACACAACACATTTGGAATCATTTTCTGGGTAAGAGCTTCAAGAAATTAAGATCTTCATTTCTTCAGTTCTTGAGTCGTGAGTTCCAGAAATAAATGAAACCTAGATTTTAGGGATTTTGATTTTCAAGTTTTGGGTTTGAATCTAGATTCTTGTGAGTTCTTCAACCCTTGGTTTTGAAATCGATTTTAAGAAGCACACCACAAAAAAATCTAGATTTTAGATTTGTGTATATGTGTGTTTGTTCAAATTGCCCAGAAAATTCATAGTGTTCATCGAAAATTTTATGTTTGGCCGGAAAATTCATAGGCTTAACGGAAAATTAATTTTGACCGGCTAAACTTCTGTTAGCCGGTTATAATGGTATATTAAGACGACAACAACGAGTTAAATGGTAAATGGAATACAAAAAAAAAAGAAAAGTGACCAAATGAATACTTGTTGAAGACTTTATTACCTTAAAAGGTCATTTTCCCTAAAAAAAACTGAGTGTTATTTCATTTTTGACATAATAAATCGATATACTTTGACGAATTATAAAAATAATTACCAATTTTGTAAATTGATTAATTAATTATTTTTGGAAATACATTCTCTAATCACAACACAAAATCAATTAAGGGCGTGTTCGGCAAAACTAGCTGGTAGCGGATAGCTTGTAGCATGTAGCGGGTAGCTTGTAGCTTGTAGCGTTTTGTTAAACGCTACATGAAGTAGCATTTGGATTTGGAGCGTTTTGATTAAACTAAACGCTAGAAGCTTGTAGTACAAAACAAGGCTTTTTGTTTTAAACGGAGCGTTTTGTCACCAACAAAGATTCACCATTTCATTAACATAAAAACTGAACTATCGAAAATTAACAATCCACACTGAACCAATTGTCGGATACAAATCAATAAACATAATAAATAAAAGATAGCAGAAGTTGAAGTAGGAAAGATGAAAAATCGAGAAACCTGATTACGCCGTTGATGAGTAAGAACCAACAGATTGAATATCTGATATCAGACTCCAAATTTAGAAACTACCGAGAAGTGGGAATTACAAGAAAGTAATCAAAGATGAAAAACAAATGGAACCTCTCTCCGTTTCTCTTGAATGGATTTTTCAGTACGGATATTAGCGTATCGGGGATAGATTTTGTGCCGTACAGGGACGGCGTCAGGGGTGGTTTTTGTGTCGCCGTTGCCGGTGGCGAAGAGAGAGAGGAGCGG
This sequence comes from Lactuca virosa, assembly GCF_052849685.1. NCBI lineage: Eukaryota > Viridiplantae > Streptophyta > Magnoliopsida > Asterales > Asteraceae > Lactuca > Lactuca virosa. The sequence goes on from NC_136434.1 coordinate 204,473,883, forward strand.
GGCGTTGTTTTCCGACGATGAAGATGGTGGGAAGGGTTTTGTGCGAGAGGAAAAGAGAAGAGGGATTATTTTTGAAAAAAAAAGGGTTTTGATTAAGCCTGTTTTTTCATTTAACGTTTGTTTCTTTGAGGATATTGATATTAAAAAAAAGGGGAAATGACCTTTTAGGGTAATAAAGTCTTCTACAAGTATTCATTTGGTCTTTTTTTTACACCATTGATCTTGTTGTAGATGTTCAAAAGATATCATTATTACCGGGTATTGAAGGTTTCTGACGAGTATGTCACTCCGGTTGTCTTCTCCGACGAGTTTCCGACCAAATGCTTTTAGCAACAATTTCCGATCTACAAACGATTTCAAGAACACTCACTTCCATTTGTTCGTTTGTTTCTGTGAACGATGTTAGTTTTCATGTTCTTTGTTCATGTTTAATTTTTGGGTTCATGTTCAAGAACACACAAAAAATGATTGTGTGTGCTCATCAGTGAGTTTGAATGTCAACAAAGCGAAGGATTGAAAGTGTGTGTCGGATCTGAGAGGTGTTCATCTTCATCGTGTCCAACAAAACCCATAAATCAAAATTCTCAAGTTCAATAAATCGATTTGTCTCAGCAATGTTTATGTGTTCTTCATATTCACCTGTTCAGAAACAGTTTGGTTTGCACACAAATCTTCAAAGATCCCAACGATTTCAGATCAAAAAAATGATTTCTAGAAAACACACACTTACATCTAGTTCATCTGAAATCAAGCAAAATATGGCATCTTGTTCGTGTTTTTCAAGAACAAACCCAGAAATCGACGAGTATGTGTGTGTGTGTGTGTGTGTGTGTGTTTATAAGTCTTCGAACTTCAAGAATACCCACCAAAAAGCTACATAGATCGAACGGTTTCTTATTGTTCTTGAAAAACCAGAAATGCAACCCTTGAAATCGAAGGTTTCAGTTCTTTGGGTTTGAGTTCCAGAAATAAAAATAGATGCAGAGCTTCAGGTTTTGGGTTTGAAATCGATTAACACAACACATTTGGAATCATTTTCTGGGTAAGAGCTTCAAGAAATTAAGATCTTCATTTCTTCAGTTCTTGAGTCGTGAGTTCCAGAAATAAATGAAACCTAGATTTTAGGGATTTTGATTTTCAAGTTTTGGGTTTGAATCTAGATTCTTGTGAGTTCTTCAACCCTTGGTTTTGAAATCGATTTTAAGAAGCACACCACAAAAAAAATCTAGATTTTAGATTTGTGTATAAGTGTGTTTGTTCAAATTGCCCAGAAAATTCATAGTGTTCATCGAAAATTTTATGTTTGGCCGGAAAATTCATAGGCTTAACGGAAAATTAATTTTGACCGGCTAAACTTCTGTTAGCCGGTTATAATGGTATATTAAGACGACAACAACGAGTTAAATGGTAAATGGAATACAAAAAAAAAAGAAAAGTGACCAAATGAATACTTGTTGAAGACTTTATTACCTTAAAAGGTCATTTTCCCTAAAAAAAACTGAGTGTTATTTCATTTTTGACATAATAAATCGATATACTTTGACGAATTATAAAAATAATTACCAATTTTGTAAATTGATTAATTAATTATTTTTGGAAATACATTCTCTAATCACAACACAAAATCAATTAAGGGCGTGTTCGGCAAAACTAGCTGGTAGCGGATAGCTTGTAGCATGTAGCGGGTAGCTTGTAGCTTGTAGCGTTTTGTTAAACGCTACATGAAGTAGCATTTGGATTTGGAGCGTTTTGATTAAACTAAACGCTAGAAGCTTGTAGTACAAAACAAGGCTTTTTGTTTTAAACGGAGCGTTTTGTCACCAACAAAGATTCACCATTTCATTAACATAAAAACTGAACTATCGAAAATTAACAATCCACACTGAACCAATTGTCGGATACAAATCAATAAACATAATAAATAAAAGATAGCAGAAGTTGAAGTAGGAAAGATGAAAAATCGAGAAACCTGATTACGCCGTTGATGAGTAAGAACCAACAGATTGAATATCTGATATCAGACTCCAAATTTAGAAACTACCGAGAAGTGGGAATTACAAGAAAGTAATCAAAGATGAAAAACAAATGGAACCTCTCTCCGTTTCTCTTGAATGGATTTTTCAGTACGGATATTAGCGTATCGGGGATAGATTTTGTGCCGTACAGGGACGGCGTCAGGGGTGGTTTTTGTGTCGCCGTTGCCGGTGACGAAGAGAGAGAGGAGCGGGGTGTTGTTTTCCGACGATGAAGATGGTGGGAAGGGTTTTGTGCGAGAGGAAAAGAGAAGAGGGATTATTTTTGAAAAAAAAAGGGTTTTGATTAAGCCTGTTTTTTCATTTAACGTTTGTTTCTTTGAGGATATTGATATTAAAAAAAAAGGGGAAATGACCTTTTAGGGTAATAAAGTCTTCTACAAGTATTCATTTGGTCTTTTTTTTTTACACCATTGATCTTGTTGTAGATGTTCAAAAGATATCATTATTACCGGGTATTGAAGGTTTCTGACGAGTATGTCACTCCGGTTGTCTTCTCCGACGAGTTTCCGACCAAATGCTTTTAGCAACAATTTCCGATCTACAAACGATTTCAAGAACACTCACTTCCATTTGTTCGTTTGTTTCTGTGAACGATTTTAGTTTTCATGTTCTTTGTTCATGTTTAATTTTTGGGTTCATGTTCAAGAACACACAAAAAATGATTGTGTGTGCTCATCAGTGAGTTTGAATGTCAACAAAGCGAAGTATTGAAAGTGTGTGTCGGATCTCAGAGGTGTTCATCTTCATCGTGCCCAACAAAACCCATAAATCAAAATTCTCAAGTTCAATAAATCGATTTGTCTCAGCAATGTTTATGTGTTCTTCATATTCACCTGTTCAGAAACAGTTTGGTTTGCACACAAATCTTCAAAGATCCCAACGATTTCAGATCAAAAAAATGATTTCTAGAAAACACACACTTACATCTAGTTCATCTGAAATCAAGCAAAATATGGCATCTTGTTCGTGTTTTTCAAGAACAAACCCAGAAATCGACGAGTATGTGTGTGTGTGTGTGTGTGTGTTTATAAGTCTTCGAACTTCAAGAATACCCACCAAAAAGCTACATAGATCGAACGGTTTCTTATTGTTCTTGAAAAACCAGAAATGCAACCCTTGAAATCGAAGGTTTCAGTTCTTTGGGTTTGAGTTCCAGAAATAAAAATAGATGCAGAGCTTCAGGTTTTGGGTTTGAAATCGATTAACACAACACATTTGGAATCATTTTCTGGGTAAGAGCTTCAAGAAATTAAGATCTTCATTTCTTCAGTTCTTGAGTCGTGAGTTCCAGAAATAAATGAAACCTAGATTTTAGGGATTTTGATTTTCAAGTTTTGGGTTTGAATCTAGATTCTTGTGAGTTCTTCAACCCTTGGTTTTGAAATCGATTTTAAGAAGCACACCACAAAAAAAATCTAGATTTTAGATTTGTGTATAAGTGTGTTTGTTCAAATTGCCCAGAAAATTCATAGTGTTCATCGAAAATTTTATGTTTGGCCGGAAAATTCATAGGCTTAACGGAAAATTAATTTTGACCGGCTAAACTTCTGTTAGCCGGTTATAATGGTATATTAAGACGACAACAACGAGTTAAATGGTAAATGGAATACAAAAAAAAAAGTGACCAAATGAATACTTGTTGAAGACTTTATTACCTTAAAAGGTCATTTTCCCTAAAAAAACTGAGTGTTATTTCATTTTTGACATAATAAATCGATATACTTTGACGAATTATAAAAATAATTACCAATTTTGTAAATTGATTAATTAATTTTTTTTGGAAATACATTCTCTAATCACAACACAAAATCAACTAAGGGCGTGTTCGACAAAACTAGTTGGTAGCGGATAGCTTGTAGCATGTAGCGGGTAGCTTGTAGCTTGTAGCATTTGGATTTGGAGCGTTTTGATTAAACTAAACGCTAGAAGCTTGTAGTACCAAACAAGGCTTTTTGTTTTAAACGGAGCGTTTTGTCACCAACAAAGATTCACCATTTCATTAACATAAAAACTGAACTATCAAAAATTAACAATCCACACTGAACCTAGATTTTAGGGATTTTGATTTTCAAGTTTTGGGTTTGAATCTAGATTCTTGTGAGTTCTTCAACCCTTGGTTTTGAAATCGATTTTAAGAAGCACACCACAAAAAAAATCTAGATTTTAGATTTGTGTATAAGTGTGTTTGTTCAAATTGCCCAGAAAATTCATAGTGTTCATCGAAAATTTTATGTTTGGCCGGAAAATTCATAGGCTTAACGGAAAATTAATTTTGACCGGCTAAACTTCTGTTAGCCGGTTATAATGGTATATTAAGACGACAACAACGAGTTAAATGGTAAATGGAATACAAAAAAAAAAGTGACCAAATGAATACTTGTTGAAGACTTTATTACCTTAAAAGGTCATTTTCCCTAAAAAAACTGAGTGTTATTTCATTTTTGACATAATAAATCGATATACTTTGACGAATTATAAAAATAATTACCAATTTTGTAAATTGATTAATTAATTTTTTTTGGAAATACATTCTCTAATCACAACACAAAATCAACTAAGGGCGTGTTCGACAAAACTAGTTGGTAGCGGATAGCTTGTAGCATGTAGCGGGTAGCTTGTAGCTTGTAGCATTTGGATTTGGAGCGTTTTGATTAAACTAAACGCTAGAAGCTTGTAGTACCAAACAAGGATTTTTGTTTTAAACGGAGCGTTTTGTCACCAACAAAGATTCACCATTTCATTAACATAAAAACTGAACTATCGAAAATTAACAATCCACACTGAACCAATTGTCGGATACAAATCAATAAACATAATAAATAAAAGATAGCAGAAGTTGAAGTAGGAAAGATGAAAAATCGAGAAACCTGATTACGCCGTTGATGAGTAAGAACCAACAGATTGAATATCTGAGATCATACTCCAAATTTAGAAACTACCGAGAAGTGGGAATTACAAGAAAGTAATCAAAGATGAAAAACAAATGGAACCTCTCTCCGTTTCTCTTGAATGGATTTTTCAGTACGGATATTAGCGTATCGGGGATAGATTTTGTGCCGTACAGGGACGGCGTCGGGGGTGGTTTTTGTGTCGCCGTTGCCGGTGACGAAGAGAGAGAGGAGCGGGGCGTTGTTTTCCGACGATGAAGATGGTGGGAAGGGTTTTGTGCGAGAGGAAAAGAGAAGAGGGATTATTTTTGAAAAAAAAAAGGGTTTTGATTAAGCCTGTTTTTTCATTGAACGTTTGTTTCTTTGAGGATATTAATATTAAAAAAAAAGGGGGGGGGGGAATGACCTTTTAGGGTAATAAAGTCTTCTACAAGTATTCCTTTGGTCTTTTTTTTACACCATTGATCTTGTTGTAGATGTTCAAAAGATATCATTATTACCGGGTATTGAAGGTTTCTGACGAGTATGTCACTCCGGTTGTCTTCTCCGACGAGTTTCCGACCAAATGCTTTTAGCAACAATTTCCGATCTACAAACGATTTCAAGAACACTCACTTCCATTAGTTCGTTTGTTTCTGTGAACGATTTTAGTTTTCATGTTCTTTGTTCATGTTTAATTTTTGGGTTCATGTTCAAGAACACACAAAAAATGATTGTGTGTGCTCATCAGTGAGTTTGAATGTCAACAAAGCGAAGGATTGAAAGTGTGTGTCGGATCTCAGAGGTGTTCATCTTCATCGTGTCCAACAAAACCCATAAATCAAAATTCTCAAGTTCAATAAATCGATTTGTCTCAGCAATGTTTATGTGTTCTTCATATTCACCTGTTCAGAAACAGTTTGGTTTGCACACAAATCTTCAAAGATCCCAACGATTTCAGATCAAAAAAATGATTTCTAGAAAACACACACTTACATCTAGTTCATCTGAAATCAAGCAAAATATGGCATCTTGTTCGTGTTTTTCAAGAACAAACCCAGAAATCGACGAGTATGTGTGTGTGTGTGTGTGTTTATAAGTCTTCGAACTTCAAGAATACCCACCAAAAAGCTACATAGATCGAACGGTTTCTTATTGTTCTTGAAAAACCAGAAATGCAACCCTTGAAATCGAAGGTTTCAGTTCTTTGGGTTTGTGTTCCAGAAATAAAAATAGATGCAGAGCTTCAGGTTTTGGGTTTGAAATCGATTAACACAACACATTTGGAATCATTTTCTGGGTAAGAGCTTCAAGAAATTAAGATCTTCATTTCTTCAGTTCTTGAGTCGTGAGTTCCAGAAATAAATGAAACCTAGATTTTAGGGATTTTGATTTTCAAGTTTTGGGTTTGAATCTAGATTCTTGTGAGTTCTTCAACCCTTGGTTTTGAAATCGATTTTAAGAAGCACACCACAAAAAAATCTAGATTTTAGATTTGTGTATATGTGTGTTTGTTCAAATTGCCCAGAAAATTCATAGTGTTCATCGAAAATTTTATGTTTGGCCGGAAAATTCATAAGCTTAACGGAAAATTAATTTTGACCGGCTAAACTTCTGTTAGCCGGTTATAATGGTATATTAAGACGACAACAACGAGTTAAATGGTAAATGGAATACAAAAAAAAAAAGAAAAGTGACCAAATGAATACTTGTTGAAGACTTTATTACCTTAAAAGGTCATTTTCCCTAAAAAAAACTGAGTGTTATTTCATTTTTGACATAATAAATCGATATACTTTGACGAATTATAAAAATAATTACCAATTTTGTAAATTGATTAATTAATTATTTTTGGAAATACATTCTCTAATCACAACACAAAATCAATTAAGGGCGTGTTCGGCAAAACTAGCTGGTAGCGGATAGCTTGTAGCATGTAGCGGGTAGCTTGTAGCTTGTAGCGTTTTGTTAAACGCTACATGAAGTAGCATTTGGATTTGGAGCGTTTTGATTAAACTAAACGCTAGAAGCTTGTAGTACAAAACAAGGCTTTTTGTTTTAAGCGGAGCGTTTTGTCACCAACAAAGATTCACCATTTCATTAACATAAAAACTGAACTATCGAAAATTAACAATCCACACTGAACCAATTGTCGGATACAAATCAATAAACATAATAAATAAAAGATAGCAGAAGTTGAAGTAGGAAAGATGAAAAATCGAGAAACCTGATTACGCCGTTGATGAGTAAGAACCAACAGATTGAATATCTGATATCAGACTCCAAATTTAGAAACTACCGAGAAGTGGGAATTACAAGAAAGTAATCAAAGATGAAAAACAAATGGAACCTCTCTCCGTTTCTCTTGAATGGATTTTTCAGTACGGATATTAGCGTATCGGGGATAGATTTTGTGCCGTACAGGGACGACGTCAGGGGTGGTTTTTGTGTCGCCGTTGCCGGTGACGAAGAGAGAGAGGAGCGGGGCGTTGTTTTCCGACGATGAAGATGGTGGGAAGGGTTTTGTGCGAGAGGAAAAGAGAAGAGGGATTATTTTTGAAAAAAAAAGGGTTTTGATTAAGCCTGTTTTTTCATTTAACGTTTGTTTCTTTGAGGATATTGATATTAAAAAAAAGGGGAAATGACCTTTTAGGGTAATAAAGTCTTCTACAAGTATTCATTTGGTCTTTTTTTTACACCATTGATCTTGTTGTAGATGTTCAAAAGATATCATTATTACCGGGTATTGAAGGTTTCTGACGAGTATGTCACTCCGGTTGTCTTCTCCGACGAGTTTCCGACCAAATGCTTTTAGCAACAATTTCCGATCTACAAACGATTTCAAGAACACTCACTTCCATTTGTTCGTTTGTTTCTGTGAACGATGTTAGTTTTCATGTTCTTTGTTCATGTTTAATTTTTGGGTTCATGTTCAAGAACACACAAAAAATGATTGTGTGTGCTCATCAGTGAGTTTGAATGTCAAGAAAGCGAAGGATTGAAAGTGTGTGTCGGATCTCAGAGGTGTTCATCTTCATCGTGTCCAACAAAACCCATAAATCAAAATTCTCAAGTTCAATAAATCGATTTGTCTCAGCAATGTTTATGTGTTCTTCATATTCACCTGTTCAGAAACAGTTTGGTTTGCACACAAATCTTCAAAGATCCCAACGATTTCAGATCAAAAAAATGATTTCTAGAAAACACACACTTACATCTAGTTCATCTGAAATCAAGCAAAATATGGCATCTTGTTCGTGTTTTTCAAGAACAAACCCAGAAATCGACGAGTATGTGTGTGTGTGTGTGTGTGTGTGTGTTTATAAGTCTTCGAACTTCAAGAATACCCACCAAAAAGCTACATAGATCGAACGGTTTCTTATTGTTCTTGAAAAACCAGAAATGCAACCTTTGAAATCGAAGGTTTCAGTTCTTTGGGTTTGAGTTCCAGAAATAAAAATAGATGCACAGCTTCAGGTTTTGGGTTTGAAATCAATTAACACAACACATTTGGAATCATTTTCTGGGTAAGAGCTTCAAGAAATTAAGATCTTCATTTCTTCAGTTCTTGAGTCGTGAGTTCCAGAAATAAATGAAACCTAGATTTTAGGGATTTTGATTTTCAAGTTTTGGGTTTGAATCTAGATTCTTGTGAGTTCTTCAACCCTTGGTTTTGAAATCGATTTTAAGAAGCACACCACAAAAAAATCTAGATTTTAGATTTGTGTATATGTGTGTTTGTTCAAATTGCCCAGAAAATTCATAGTGTTCATCGAAAATTTTATGTTTGGCCGGAAAATTCATAGGCTTAACGGAAAATTAATTTTGACCGGCTAAACTTCTGTTAGCCGATTATAATGGTATATTAAGACGACAACAACGAGTTAAATGGTAAATGGAATACAAAAAAAAAAAGAAAAGTGACCAAATGAATACTTGTTGAAGACTTTATTACCTTAAAAGGTCATTTTCCCTTAAAAAAACTGAGTGTTATTTCATTTTTGACATAATAAATCGATATACTTTGACGAATTATAAAAATAATTACCAATTTTGTAAATTGATTAATTAATTATTTTTGGAAATACATTCTCTAATCACAACACAAAATCAATTAAGGGCGTGTTCGGCAAAACTAGCTGGTAGCGGATAGCTTGTAGCATGTAACGGGTAGCTTGTAGCTTGTAGCGTTTTGTTAAACGCTACATGAAGTAGCATTTGGATTTGGAGCGTTTTGATTAAACTAAACGCTAGAAGCTTGTAGTACCAAACAAGGCTTTTTGTTTTAAACGGAGCGTTTTGTCACCAACAAAGATTCACCATTTCATTAACATAAAAACTGAACTATCGAAAATTAACAATCCACACTGAACCAATTGTCGGATACAAATCAATAAACATAATAAATAAAAGATAGCAGAAGTTGAAGTAGGAAAGATGAAAAATCGAGAAACCTGATTACGCCGTTGATGAGTAAGAACCAACAGATTGAATATCTGATATCAGACTCCAAATTTAGAAACTACCGAGAAGTGGGAATTACAAGAAAGTAATCAAAGATGAAAAACAAATGGAACCTCTCTCCGTTTCTCTTGAATGGATTTTTCAGTACGGATATTAGCGTATCGGGGATAGATTTTGTGCCGTACAGGGACGGCGTCAGGGGTGGTTTTTGTGTCGCCGTTGCCGGTGACGAAGAGAGAGAGGAGCGGGGTGTTGTTTTCCGACGATGAAGATGGTGGGAACGGTTTTGTGCGAGAGGAAAAGAGAAGAGGGATTATTTTTGAAAAAAAAAGGGTTTTGATTAAGCCTGTTTTTTCATTTAACGTTTGTTTCTTTGAGGATATTGATATTAAAAAAAAAAAGGGGAAATGACCTTTTAGGGTAATAAAGTCTTCTACAAGTATTCATTTGGTCTTTTTTTTTACACCATTGATCTTGTTGTAGATGTTCAAAAGATATCATTATTACCGGGTATTGAAGGTTTCTGACGAGTATGTCACTCCGGTTGTCTTCTCCGACGAGTTTCCGACCAAATGCTTTTAGCAACAATTTCCGATCTACAAACGATTTCAAGAACACTCACTTCCATTTGTTCGTTTGTTTCTGTGAACGATTTTAGTTTTCATGTTCTTTGTTCATGTTTAATTTTTGGGTTCATGTTCAAGAACACACAAAAAATGATTGTGTGTGCTCATCAGTGAGTTTGAATGTCAACAAAGCGAAGTATTGAAAGTGTGTGTCGGATCTCAGAGGTGTTCATCTTCATCGTGTCCAACAAAACCCATAAATCAAAATTCTCAAGTTCAATAAATCGATTTGTCTCAGCAATGTTTATGTGTTCTTCATATTCACCTGTTCAGAAACAGTTTGGTTTGCACACAAATCTTCAAAGATCCCAACGATTTCAGATCAAAAAAATGATTTCTAGAAAACACACACTTACATCTAGTTCATCTGAAATCAAGCAAAATATGGCATCTTGTTCGTGTTTTTCAAGAACAAACCCAGAAATCGACGAGTATGTGTGTGTGTGTGTGTGTTTATAAGTCTTCGAACTTCAAGAATACCCACCAAAAAGCTACATAGATCGAACGGTTTCTTATTGTTCTTGAAAAACCAGAAATGCAACCCTTGAAATCGAAGGTTTCAGTTCTTTGGGTTTGAGTTCCAGAAATAAAAATAGATGCAGAGCTTCAGGTTTTGGGTTTGAAATCGATTAACACAACACATTTGGAATCATTTTCTGGGTAAGAGCTTCAAGAAATTAAGATCTTCATTTCTTCAGTTCTTGAGTCGTGAGTTCCAGAAATAAATGAAACCTAGATTTTAGGGATTTTGATTTTCAAGTTTTGGGTTTGAATCTAGATTCTTGTGAGTTCTTCAACCCTTGGTTTTGAAATCGATTTTAAGAAGCACACCACAAAAAAAATCTAGATTTTAGATTTGTGTATAAGTGTGTTTGTTCAAATTGCCCAGAAAATTCATAGTGTTCATCGAAAATTTTATGTTTGGCCGGAAAATTCATAGGCTTAACGGAAAATTAATTTTGACCGGCTAAACTTCTGTTAGCCGGTTATAATGGTATATTAAGACGACAACAACGAGTTAAATGGTAAATGGAATACAAAAAAAAAGTGACCAAATGAATACTTGTTGAAGACTTTATTACCTTAAAAGGTCATTTTCCCTAAAAAAACTGAGTGTTATTTCATTTTTGACATAATAAATCGATATACTTTGACGAATTATAAAAATAATTACCAATTTTGTAAATTGATTAATTAATTTTTTTGGAAATACATTCTCTAATCACAACACAAAATCAACTAAGGGCGTGTTCGACAAAACTAGTTGGTAGCGGATAGCTTGTAGCATGTAGCGGGTAGCTTGTAGCTTGTAGCATTTGGATTTGGAGCGTTTTGATTAAACTAAACGCTAGAAGCTTGTAGTACCAAACAAGGCTTTTTGTTTTAAACGGAGCGTTTTGTCACCAACAAAGATTCACCATTTCATTAACATAAAAACTGAACTATCGAAAATTAACAATCCACACTGAACCAATTGTCGGATACAAATCAATAAACATAATAAATAAAAGATAGCAGAAGTTGAAGTAGGAAAGATGAAAAATCGAGAAACCTGATTACGCCGTTGATGAGTAAGAACCAACAGATTGAATATCTGAGATCATACTCCAAATTTAGAAACTACCGAGAAGTGGGAATTACAAGAAAGTAATCAAAGATGAAAAACAAATGGAACCTCTCTCCGTTTCTCTTGAATGGATTTTTCAGTACGGATATTAGCGTATCGGGGATAGATTTTGTGCCGTACAGGGACGGCGTCGGGGGTGGTTTTTGTGTCGCCGTTGCCGGTGACGAAGAGAGAGAGGAGCGGGGCGTTGTTTTCCGACGATGAAGATGGTGGGAAGGGTTTTGTGCGAGAGGAAAAGAGAAGAGGGATTATTTTTGAAAAAAAAAGGGTTTTGATTAAGCCTGTTTTTTCATTGAACGTTTGTTTCTTTGAGGATATTAATATTAAAAAAAGGGGGGGGGGGGAATGACCTTTTAGGGTAATAAAGTCTTCTACAAGTATTCCTTTGGTCTTTTTTTTACACCATTGATCTTGTTGTAGATGTTCAAAAGATATCATTATTACCGGGTATTGAAGGTTTCTGACGAGTATGTCACTCCGGTTGTCTTCTCCGACGAGTTTCCGACCAAATGCTTTTAGCAACAATTTCCGATCTACAAACGATTTCAAGAACACTCACTTCCATTAGTTCGTTTGTTTCTGTGAACGATTTTAGTTTTCATGTTCTTTGTTCATGTTTAATTTTTGGGTTCATGTTCAAGAACACACAAAAAATGATTGTGTGTGCTCATCAGTGAGTTTGAATGTCAACAAAGCGAAGGATTGAAAGTGTGTGTCGGATCTCAGAGGTGTTCATCTTCATCGTGTCCAACAAAACCCATAAATCAAAATTCTCAAGTTCAATAAATCGATTTGTCTCAGCAATGTTTATGTGTTCTTCATATTCACCTGTTCAGAAACAGTTTGGTTTGCACACAAATCTTCAAAGATCCCAACGATTTCAGATCAAAAAAATGATTTCTAGAAAACACACACTTACATCTAGTTCATCTGAAATCAAGCAAAATATGGCATCTTGTTCGTGTTTTTCAAGAACAAACCCAGAAATCGACGAGTATGTGTGTGTGTGTGTGTGTTTATAAGTCTTCGAACTTCAAGAATACCCACCAAAAAGCTACATAGATCGAACGGTTTCTTATTGTTCTTGAAAAACCAGAAATGCAACCCTTGAAATCGAAGGTTTCAGTTCTTTGGGTTTGTGTTCCAGAAATAAAAATAGATGCAGAGCTTCAGGTTTTGGGTTTGAAATCGATTAACACAACACATTTGGAATCATTTTCTGGGTAAGAGCTTCAAGAAATTAAGATCTTCATTTCTTCAGTTCTTGAGTCGTGAGTTCCAGAAATAAATGAAACCTAGATTTTAGGGATTTTGATTTTCAAGTTTTGGGTTTGAATCTAGATTCTTGTGAGTTCTTCAACCCTTGGTTTTGAAATCGATTTTAAGAAGCACACCACAAAAAAAATCTAGATTTTAGATTTGTGTATAAGTGTGTTTGTTCAAATTGCCCAGAAAATTCATAGTGTTCATCGAAAATTTTATGTTTGGCCGGAAAATTCATAGGCTTAACGGAAAATTAATTTTGACCGGCTAAACTTCTGTTAGCCGGTTATAATGGTATATTAAGACGACAACAACGAGTTAAATGGTAAATGGAATACAAAAAAAAAGTGACCAAATGAATACTTGTTGAAGACTTTATTACCTTAAAAGGTCATTTTCCCTAAAAAAACTGAGTGTTATTTCATTTTTGACATAATAAATCGATATACTTTGACGAATTATAAAAATAATTACCAATTTTGTAAATTGATTAATTAATTTTTTTGGAAATACATTCTCTAATCACAACACAAAATCAACTAAGGGCGTGTTCGACAAAACTAGTTGGTAGCGGATAGCTTGTAGCATGTAGCGGGTAGCTTGTAGCTTGTAGCATTTGGATTTGGAGCGTTTTGATTAAACTAAACGCTAGAAGCTTGTAGTACCAAACAAGGCTTTTTGTTTTAAACGGAGCGTTTTGTCACCAACAAAGATTCACCATTTCATTAACATAAAAACTGAACTATCGAAAATTAACAATCCACACTGAACCAATTGTCGGATACAAATCAATAAACATAATAAATAAAAGATAGCAGAAGTTGAAGTAGGAAAGATGAAAAATCGAGAAACCTGATTACGCCGTTGATGAGTAAGAACCAACAGATTGAATATCTGAGATCATACTCCAAATTTAGAAACTACCGAGAAGTGGGAATTACAAGAAAGTAATCAAAGATGAAAAACAAATGGAACCTCTCTCCGTTTCTCTTGAATGGATTTTTCAGTACGGATATTAGCGTATCGGGGATAGATTTTGTGCCGTACAGGGACGGCGTCGGGGGTGGTTTTTGTGTCGCCGTTGCCGGTGACGAAGAGAGAGAGGAGCGGGGCGTTGTTTTCCGACGATGAAGATGGTGGGAAGGGTTTTGTGCGAGAGGAAAAGAGAAGAGGGATTATTTTTGAAAAAAAAAGGGTTTTGATTAAGCCTGTTTTTTCATTGAACGTTTGTTTCTTTGAGGATATTAATATTAAAAAAAGGGGGGGGGGGGAATGACCTTTTAGGGTAATAAAGTCTTCTACAAGTATTCCTTTGGTCTTTTTTTTACACCATTGATCTTGTTGTAGATGTTCAAAAGATATCATTATTACCGGGTATTGAAGGTTTCTGACGAGTATGTCACTCCGGTTGTCTTCTCCGACGAGTTTCCGACCAAATGCTTTTAGCAACAATTTCCGATCTACAAACGATTTCAAGAACACTCACTTCCATTAGTTCGTTTGTTTCTGTGAACGATTTTAGTTTTCATGTTCTTTGTTCATGTTTAATTTTTGGGTTCATGTTCAAGAACACACAAAAAATGATTGTGTGTGCTCATCAGTGAGTTTGAATGTCAACAAAGCGAAGGATTGAAAGTGTGTGTCGGATCTCAGAGGTGTTCATCTTCATCGTGTCCAACAAAACCCATAAATCAAAATTCTCAAGTTCAATAAATCGATTTGTCTCAGCAATGTTTATGTGTTCTTCATATTCACCTGTTCAGAAACAGTTTGGTTTGCACACAAATCTTCAAAGATCCCAACGATTTCAGATCAAAAAAATGATTTCTAGAAAACACACACTTACATCTAGTTCATCTGAAATCAAGCAAAATATGGCATCTTGTTCGTGTTTTTCAAGAACAAACCCAGAAATCGACGAGTATGTGTGTGTGTGTGTGTGTTTATAAGTCTTCGAACTTCAAGAATACCCACCAAAAAGCTACATAGATCGAACGGTTTCTTATTGTTCTTGAAAAACCAGAAATGCAACCCTTGAAATCGAAGGTTTCAGTTCTTTGGGTTTGTGTTCCAGAAATAAAAATAGATGCAGAGCTTCAGGTTTTGGGTTTGAAATCGATTAACACAACACATTTGGAATCATTTTCTGGGTAAGAGCTTCAAGAAATTAAGATCTTCATTTCTTCAGTTCTTGAGTCGTGAGTTCCAGAAATAAATGAAACCTAGATTTTAGTGATTTTGATTTTCAAGTTTTGGGTTTGAATCTAGATTCTTGTGAGTTCTTCAACCCTTGGTTTTGAAATCGATTTTAAGAAGCACACCACAAAAAAAATCTAGATTTTAGATTTGTGTATAAGTGTGTTTGTTCAAATTGCCCAGAAAATTCATAGTGTTCATCGAAAATTTTATGTTTGGCCGGAAAATTCATAGGCTTAACGGAAAATTAATTTTGACCGGCTAAACTTCTGTTAGCCGGTTATAATGGTATATTAAGACGACAACAACGAGTTAAATGGTAAATGGAATACAAAAAAAAAAGTGACCAAATGAATACTTGTTAAAGACTTTATTACCTTAAAAGGTCATTTTCCCTAAAAAAACTGAGTGTTATTTCATTTTTGACATAATAAATCGATATACTTTGACGAATTATAAAAATAATTACCAATTTTGTAAATTGATTAATTAATTTTTTTTTGGAAATACATTCTCTAATCACAACACAAAATCAACTAAGGGCGTGTTCGACAAAACTAGCTGGTAGCGGATAGCTTGTAGCATGTAGCGGGTAGCTTGTAGCTTGTAGCGTTTTGTTAAACGCTACATGAAGTAGCATTTGGATTTGGAGCGTTTTGATTAAACTAAACGCTAGAAGCTTGTAGTACCAAACAAGGCTTTTTGTTTTAAACGGAGCGTTTTGTCACCAACAAAGATTCACCATTTCATTAACATAAAAACTGAACTATCGAAAATTAACAATCCACACTGAACCAATTGTCGGATACAAATCAATAAACATAATAAATAAAAGATAGCAGAAGTTGAAGTAGGAAAGATGAAAAATCGAGAAACCTGATTACGCCGTTGATGAGTAAGAACCAACAGATTGAATATCTGAGATCATACTCCAAATTTAGAAACTACCGAGAAGTGGGAATTACAAGAAAGTAATCAAAGATGAAAAACAAATGGAACCTCTCTCCGTTTCTCTTGAATGGATTTTTCAGTACGGATATTAGCTTATCGGGGATAGATTTTGTGCCGTACAGGGACGGCGTCGGGGGTGGTTTTTGTGTCGCCGTTGCCGGTGACGAAGAGAGAGTGGAGCGGGCCGTTGTTTTCCGACGATGAAGATGATGGGAAGGGTTTTGTGCGAGAGGAAAAGAGAAGAGGGATTATTTTTGAAAAAAAAGGGTTTTGATTAAGCCTGTTTTTTCATTTAACGTTTGTTTCTTTGAGGATATTGATATTAAAAAAAAAGGGGAAATGACCTTTTAGGGTAATAAAGTCTTCTACAAGTATTCATTTGGTCTTTTTTTTTACACCATTGATCTTGTTGTAGATGTTCAAAAGATATCATTATTACCGGGTATTGAAGGTTTCTGACGAGTATGTCACTCCGGTTGTCTTCTCCGACGAGTTTCCGACCAAATGCTTTTAGCAACAATTTCCGATCTACAAACGATTTCAAGAACACTCACTTCCATTTGTTCGTTTGTTTCTGTGAACGATTTTAGTTTTCATGTTCTTTGTTTATGTTTAATTTTTGGGTTCATGTTCAAGAACACACAAAAAATGATTGTGTGTGCTCATCAGTGAGTTTGAATGTCAAGAAAGCGAAGGATTGAAAGTGTGTGTCGGATCTGAGAGGTGTTCATCTTCATCGTGTCCAACAAAACCCATAAATCAAAATTCTCAAGTTCAATAAATCGATTTGTCTCAGCAATGTTTATGTGTTCTTCATATTCACCTGTTCAGAAACAGTTTGGTTTGCACACAAATCTTCAAAGATCCCAACGATTTCAGATCAAAAAAATGATTTCTAGAAAACACACACTTACATCTAGTTCATCTGAAATCAAGCAAAATATGGCATCTTGTTCGTGTTTTTCAAGAACAAACCCAGAAATCGACGAGTATGTGTGTGTGTGTGTTTATAAGTCTTCGAACTTCAAGAATACCCACCAAAAAGCTACATAGATCGAACGGTTTCTTATTGTTCTTGAAAACCCAGAAATGCAACCCTTGAAATCGAAGGTTTCAGTTCTTTGGGTTTGAGTTCCAGAAATAAAAATAGATGCAGAGCTTCAGGTTTTGGGTTTGAAATCGATTAACACAACACATTTGGAATCATTTTCTGGGTAAGAGCTTCAAGAAATTAAGATCTTCATTTCTTCAGTTCTTGAGTCGTGAGTTCCAGAAATAAATGAAACCTAGATTTTAGGGATTTTGATTTTCAAGTTTTGGGTTTGAATCTAGATTCTTGTGAGTTCTTCAACCCTTGGTTTTGAAATCGATTTTAAGAAGCACACCACAAAAAAAATCTAGATTTTAGATTTGTGTATAAGTGTGTTTGTTCAAATTGCCCAGAAAATTCATAGTGTTCATCGAAAATTTTATGTTTGGCCGGAAAATTCATAGGCTTAACGGAAAATTAATTTTGACTGGCTAAACTTCTGTTAGCCGGTTATAATGGTATATTAAGACGACAACAACGAGTTAAATGGTAAATGGAATACAAAAAAAAAAGTGACCAAATGAATACTTGTTGAAGACTTTATTACCTTAAAAGGTCATTTTCCCTAAAAAAAACTGAGTGTTATTTCATTTTTGACATAATAAATCGATATACTTTGACGAATTATAAAAATAATTACCAATTTTGTAAATTGATTAATTAATTTTTTTTTGGAAATACATTCTCTAATCACAACACAAAATCAACTAAGGGCGTGTTCGACAAAACTAGTTGGTAGCGGATAGCTTGTAGCATGTAGCGGGTAGCTTGTAACTTGTAGCGTTTCGTTAAACGCTACATGAAGTAGCATTTGGATTTGGAGCGTTTTGATTAAACTAAACGCTAGAAGCTTGTAGTACCAAACAAGGCTTTTTGTTTTAAACGGAGCGTTTTGTCACCAACAAAGATTCACCATTTCATTAAAATAAAAACTGAACTATCGAAAATTAACAATCCACACTGAACCAATTGTCGGATACAAATCAATAAACATAATAAATAAAAGATAGCAGAAGTTGAAGTAGGAAAGATGAAAAATCGAGAAACCTGATTACGCCGTTGATGAGTAAGAACCAACAGATTGAATATCTGAGATCATACTCCAAATTTAGAAACTACCGAGAAGTGGGAATTACAAGAAAGTAATCAAAGATGAAAAACAAATGGAACCTCTCTCCGTTTCTCTTGAATGGATTTTTTAGTACGGATATTAGCGTATCGGGGATAGATTTTGTGCCGTACAGGGACGGCGTCGGGGGTGGTTTTTGTGTCGCCGTTGCCGGTGACGAAGAGAGAGAGGAGCGGGGCGTTGTTTTCCGACGATGAAGATGGTGGGAAGGGTTTTGTGCGAGAGGAAAAGAGAAGAGGGATTATTTTTGAAAAAAAAAAGGGTTTTGATTAAGCCTGTTTTTTCATTGAACGTTTGTTTCTTTGAGGATATTAATATTAAAAAGGGGGGGGGGGGGAATGACCTTTTAGGGTAATAAAGTCTTCTACAAGTATTCCTTTGGTCTTTTTTTTACACCATTGATCTTGTTGTAGATGTTCAAAAGATATCATTATTACCGGGTATTGAAGGTTTCTGACGAGTATGTCACTCCGGTTGTCTTCTCCGACGAGTTTCCGACCAAATGCTTTTAGCAACAATTTCCGATCTACAAACGATTTCAAGAACACTCACTTCCATTAGTTCGTTTGTTTCTGTGAACGATTTTAGTTTTCATGTTCTTTGTTCATGTTTAATTTTTGGGTTCATGTTCAAGAACACACAAAAAATGATTGTGTGTGCTCATCAGTGAGTTTGAATGTCAACAAAGCGAAGGATTGAAAGTGTGTGTCGGATCTCAGAGGTGTTCATCTTCATCGTGTCCAACAAAACCCATAAATCAAAATTCTCAAGTTCAATAAATCGATTTGTCTCAGCAATGTTTATGTGTTCTTCATATTCACCTGTTCAGAAACAGTTTGGTTTGCACACAAATCTTCAAAGATCCCAACGATTTCAGATCAAAAAAATGATTTCTAGAAAACACACACTTACATCTAGTTCATCTGAAATCAAGCAAAATATGGCATCTTGTTCGTGTTTTTCAAGAACAAACCCAGAAATCGACGAGTATGTGTGTGTGTGTGTGTTTATAAGTCTTCGAACTTCAAGAATACCCACCAAAAAGCTACATAGATCGAACGGTTTCTTATTGTTCTTGAAAAACCAGAAATGCAACCCTTGAAATCGAAGGTTTCAGTTCTTTGGGTTTGTGTTCCAGAAATAAAAATAGATGCAGAGCTTCAGGTTTTGGGTTTGAAATCGATTAACACAACACATTTGGAATCATTTTCTGGGTAAGAGCTTCAAGAAATTAAGATCTTCATTTCTTCAGTTCTTGAGTCGTGAGTTCCAGAAATAAATGAAACCTAGATTTTAGGGATTTTGATTTTCAAGTTTTGGGTTTGAATCTAGATTCTTGTGAGTTCTTCAACCCTTGGTTTTGAAATCGATTTTAAGAAGCACACCACAAAAAAAATCTAGATTTTAGATTTGTGTATAAGTGTGTTTGTTCAAATTGCCCAGAAAATTCATAGTGTTCATCGAAAATTTTATGTTTGGCCGGAAAATTCATAGGCTTAACGGAAAATTAATTTTGACCGGCTAAACTTCTGTTAGCCGGTTATAATGGTATATTAAGACGACAACAACGAGTTAAATGGTAAATGGAATACAAAAAAAAAAAGTGACCAAATGAATACTTGTTAAAGACTTTATTACCTTAAAAGGTCATTTTCCCAAAAAAAACTGAGTGTTATTTCATTTTTGACATAATAAATCGATATACTTTGACGAATTATAAAAATAATTACCAATTTTGTAAATTGATTAATTAATTTTTTTTTGGAAATACATTCTCTAATCACAACACAAAATCAACTAAGGGCGTGTTCGACAAAACTAGCTGGTAGCGGATAGCTTGTAGCATGTAGCGGGTAGCTTGTAGCTTGTAGCGTTTTGTTAAACGCTACATGAAGTAGCATTTGGATTTGGAGCGTTTTGATTAAACTAAACGCTAGAAGCTTGTAGTACCAAACAAGGCTTTTTGTTTTAAACGGAGCGTTTTGTCACCAACAAAGATTCACCATTTCATTAACATAAAAACTGAACTATCGAAAATTAACAATCCACACTGAACCAATTGTCGGATACAAATCAATAAACATAATAAATAAAAGATAGCAGAAGTTGAAGTAGGAAAGATGAAAAATCGAGAAACCTGATTACGCCGTTGATGAGTAAGAACCAACAGATTGAATATCTGAGATCATACTCCAAATTTAGAAACTACCGAGAAGTGGGAATTACAAGAAAGTAATCAAAGATGAAAAACAAATGGAACCTCTCTCCGTTTCTCTTGAATGGATTTTTCAGTACGGATATTAGCTTATCGGGGATAGATTTTGTGCCGTACAGGGACGGCGTCGGGGGTGGTTTTTGTGTCGCCGTTGCCGGTGACGAAGAGAGAGAGGAGCGGGGCGTTGTTTTCCGACGATGAAGATGGTGGGAAGGGTTTTGTGCGAGAGGAAAAGAGAGGAGGGATTATTTTTGAAAAAAAAGGGTTTTGATTAAGCCTGTTTTTTCATTTAACGTTTGTTTCTTTGAGGATATTGATATTAAAAAAAAGGGGAAATGACCTTTTAGGGTAATAAAGTCTTCTACAAGTATTCATTTGGTCTTTTTTTTTACACCATTGATCTTGTTGTAGATGTTCAAAAGATATCATTATTACCGGGTATTGAAGGTTTCTGACGAGTATGTCACTCCGGTTGTCTTCTCCGACGAGTTTCCGACCAAATGCTTTTAGCAACAATTTCCGATCTACAAACGATTTCAAGAACACTCACTTCCATTTGTTCGTTTGTTTCTGTGAACGATTTTAGTTTTCATGTTCTTTGTTTATGTTTAATTTTTGGGTTCATGTTCAAGAACACACAAAAAATGATTGTGTGTGCTCATCAGTGAGTTTGAATGTCAAGAAAGCGAAGGATTGAAAGTGTGTGTCGGATCTGAGAGGTGTTCATCTTCATCGTGTCCAACAAAACCCATAAATCAAAATTCTCAAGTTCAATAAATCGATTTGTCTCAGCAATGTTTATGTGTTCTTCATATTCACCTGTTCAGAAACAGTTTGGTTTGCACACAAATCTTCAAAGATCCCAACGATTTCAGATCAAAAAAATGATTTCTAGAAAACACACACTTACATCTAGTTCATCTGAAATCAAGCAAAATATGGCATCTTGTTCGTGTTTTTCAAGAACAAACCCAGAAATCGACGAGTATGTGTGTGTGTGTGTTTATAAGTCTTCGAACTTCAAGAATACCCACCAAAAAGCTACATAGATCGAACGGTTTCTTATTGTTCTTGAAAACCCAGAAATGCAACCCTTGAAATCGAAGGTTTCAGTTCTTTGGGTTTGAGTTCCAGAAATAAAAATAGATGCAGAGCTTCAGGTTTTGGGTTTGAAATCGATTAACACAACACATTTGGAATCATTTTCTGGGTAAGAGCTTCAAGAAATTAAGCTCTTCATTTCTTCAGTTCTTGAGTCGTGAGTTCCAGAAATAAATGAAACCTAGATTTTAGGGATTTTGATTTTCAAGTTTTGGGTTTGAATCTAGATTCTTGTGAGTTCTTCAACCCTTGGTTTTGAAATCGATTTTAAGAAGCACACCACAAAAAAAATCTAGATTTTAGATTTGTGTATAAGTGTGTTTGTTCAAATTGCCCAGAAAATTCATAGTGTTCATCGAAAATTTTATGTTTGGCCGGAAAATTCATAGGCTTAACGGAAAATTAATTTTGACCGGCTAAACTTCTGTTAGCCGGTTATAATGGTATATTAAGACGACAACAACGAGTTAAATGGTAAATGGAATACAAAAAAAAAAGTGACCAAATGAATACTTGTTGAAGACTTTATTACCTTAAAAGGTCATTTTCCCTAAAAAAACTGAGTGTTATTTCATTTTTGACATAATAAATCGATATACTTTGACGAATTATAAAAATAATTACCAATTTTGTAAATTGATTAATTAATTTTTTTTTGGAAATACATTCTCTAATCACAACACAAAATCAACTAAGGGCGTGTTCGACAAAACTAGTTGGTAGCGGATAGCTTGTAGCATGTAGCGGGTAGCTTGTAACTTGTAGCGTTTCGTTAAACGCTACATGAAGTAGCATTTGGATTTGGAGCGTTTTGATTAAACTAAACGCTAGAAGCTTGTAGTACCAAACAAGGCTTTTTGTTTTAAACGGAGCGTTTTGTCACCAACAAAGATTCACCATTTCATTAAAATAAAAACTGAACTATCGAAAATTAACAATCCACATTGAACCAATTGTCGGATACAAATCAATAAACATAATAAATAAAAGATAGCAGAAGTTGAAGTAGGAAAGATGAAAAATCGAGAAACCTGATTACGCCGTTGATGAGTAAGAACCAACAGATTGAATATCTGAGATCATACTCCAAATTTAGAAACTACCGAGAAGTGGGAATTACAAGAAAGTAATCAAAGATGAAAAACAAATGGAACCTCTCTCCGTTTCTCTTGAATGGATTTTTCAGTACGGATATTAGCGTATCGGGGATAGATTTTGTGCCGTACAGGGACGGCGTCGGGGGTGGTTTTTGTGTCGCCGTTGCCGGTGACGAAGAGAGAGAGGAGCGGGGCGTTGTTTTCCGACGATGAAGATGGTGGGAAGGGTTTTGTGCGAGAGGAAAAGAGAAGAGGGATTATTTTTGAAAAAAAAAGGGTTTTGATTAAGCCTGTTTTTTCATTGAACGTTTGTTTCTTTGAGGATATTAATATTAAAAAAAGGGGGGGGGGGGAATGACCTTTTAGGGTAATAAAGTCTTCTACAAGTATTCCTTTGGTCTTTTTTTTTTACACCATTGATCTTGTTGTAGATGTTCAAAAGATATCATTATTACCGGGTATTGAAGGTTTCTGACGAGTATGTCACTCCGGTTGTCTTCTCCGACGAGTTTCCGACCAAATGCTTTTAGCAACAATTTCCGATCTACAAACGATTTCAAGAACACTCACTTCCATTAGTTCGTTTGTTTCTGTGAACGATTTTAGTTTTCATGTTCTTTGTTCATGTTTAATTTTTGGGTTCATGTTCAAGAACACACAAAAAATGATTGTGTGTGCTCATCAGTGAGTTTGAATGTCAAGAAAGCGAAGGATTGAAAGTGTGTGTCGGATCTGAGAGGTGTTCATCTTCATCGTGTCCAACAAAACCCATAAATCAAAATTCTCAAGTTCAATAAATCGATTTGTCTCAGCAATGTTTATGTGTTCTTCATATTCACCTGTTCAGAAACAGTTTGGTTTGCACACAAATCTTCAAAGATCCCAACAATTTCAGATCAAAAAAATGATTTCTAGAAAACACACACTTACATCTAGTTCATCTGAAATCAAGCAAAATATGGCATCTTGTTCGTGTTTTTCAAGAACAAACCCAGAAATCGACGAGTGTGTGTGTGTTTATAAGTCTTCGAACTTCAAGAATACCCACCAAAAAGCTACATAGATCGAACGGTTTCTTATTGTTCTTGAAAACCCAGAAATGCAACCCTTGAAATCGAAGGTTTCAGTTCTTTGGGTTTGAGTTCCAGAAATAAAAATAGATGCAGAGCTTCAGGTTTTGGGTTTGAAATCGATTAACACAACACATTTGGAATCATTTTCTGGGTAAGAGCTTCAAGAAATTAAGATCTTCATTTCTTCGGTTCTTGAGTCGTGAGTTCCAGAAATAAATGAAACATAGATTTTAGGGATTTTGATTTTCAAGTTTTGGGTTTGAATCTAGATTCTTGTGAGTTCTTCAACCCTTGGTTTTGAAATCGATTTTAAGAAGCACACCACAAAAAAAATCTAGATTTTAGATTTGTGTATAAGTGTGTTTGTTCAAATTGCCCAGAAAATTCATAGTGTTCATCGAAAATTTTATGTTTGGCCGGAAAATTCATAGGCTTAACGGAAAATTAATTTTGACCGGCTAAACTTCTGTTAGCCGGTTATAATGGTATATTAAGACGACAACAACGAGTTAAATGGTAAATGGAATACAAAAAAAAAAGTGACCAAATGAATACTTGTTAAAGACTTTATTACCTTAAAAGGTCATTTTCCCTAAAAAAACTGAGTGTTATTTCATTTTTGACATAATAAATCGATATACTTTGACGAATTATAAAAATAATTACCAATTTTGTAAATTGATTAATTAATTTTTATTTGGAAATACATTCTCTAATCACAACACAAAATCAACTAAGGGCGTGTTCGACAAAACTAGCTGGTAGCGGATAGCTTGTAGCATGTAGCGGGTAGCTTGTAGCTTGTAGCGTTTTGTTAAACGCTACATGAAGTAGCATTTGGATTTGGAGCGTTTTGATTAAACTAAACGCCAGAAGCTTGTAGTACCAAACAAGACTTTTTGTTTTAAACGGAGCGTTTTGTCACCAACAAAGATTCACCATTTCATTAACATAAAAACTGAACTATCGAAAATTAACAATCCACACTGAACCAATTGTCGGATACAAATCAATAAACATAATAAATAAAAGATAGCAGAAGTTGAAGTAGGAAAGATGAAAAATCGAGAAACCTGATTACGCCGTTGATGAGTAAGAACCAACAGATTGAATATCTGAGATCATACTCCAAATTTAGAAACTACCGAGAAGTGGGAATTACAAGAAAGTAATCAAAGATGAAAAACAAATGGAACCTCTCTCCGTTTCTCTTGAATGGATTTTTCAGTACGGATATTAGCTTATCGGGGATAGATTTTGTGCCGTACAGGGACGGCGTCGGGGGTGGTTTTTGTGTCGCCGTTGCCGGTGACGAAGAGAGAGAGGAGCGGGGCGTTGTTTTCCGACGATGAAGATGGTGGGAAGGGTTTTGTGCGAGAGGAAAAGAGAAGAGGGATTATTTTTGAAAAAAAAGGGTTTTGATTAAGCCTGTTTTTTCATTTAACGTTTGTTTCTTTGAGGATATTGATATTAAAAAAAAAGGGGAAATGACCTTTTAGCGTAATAAAGTCTTCTACAAGTATTCATTTGGTCTTTTTTTTTACACCATTGATCTTGTTGTAGATGTTCAAAAGATATCATTATTACCGGGTATTGAAGGTTTCTGACGAGTATGTCACTCCGGTTGTCTTCTCCGACGAGTTTCCGACCAAATGCTTTTAGCAACAATTTCCGATCTACAAACGATTTCAAGAAACACTCACTTCCATTTGTTCGTTTGTTTCTGTGAACGATGTTAGTTTTCATGTTCTTTGTTCATGTTTAATTTTTGGGTTCATGTTCAAGAACACACAAAAAATGATTGTGTGTGCTCATCAGTGAGTTTGAATGTCAAGAAAGCGAAGGATTGAAAGTGTGTGTCGGATCTGAGAGGTGTTCATCTTCATCGTGTCCAACAAAACCCATAAATCAAAATTCTCAAGTTCAATAAATCGATTTGTCTCAGCAATGTTTATGTGTTCTTCATATTCACCTGTTCAGAAACAGTTTGGTTTGCACACAAATCTTCAAAGATCCCAACGATTTCAGATCAAAAAAATGATTTCTAGAAAACACACACTTACATCTAGTTCATCTGAAATCAAGCAAAATATGGCATCTTGTTCGTGTTTTTCAAGAACAAACCCAGAAATCGACGAGTATGTGTGTGTGTGTGTGTTTATAAGTCTTCGAACTTCAAGAATACCCACCAAAAAGCTACATAGATCGAACGGTTTCTTATTGTTCTTGAAAACACAGAAATGCAACCCTTGAAATCGAAGGTTTCAGTTCTTTGGGTTTGAGTTCCAGAAATAAAAATAGATGCAGAGCTTCAGGTTTTGGGTTTGAAATCGATTAACACAACACATTTGGAATCATTTTCTGGGTAAGAGCTTCAAGAAATTAAGATCTTCATTTCTTCGGTTCTTGAGTCGTGAGTTCCAGAAATAAATGAAACCTAGATTTTAGGGATTTTGATTTTCAAGTTTTGGGTTTGAATCTAGATTCTTGTGAGTTCTTCAACCCTTGGTTTTGAAATCGATTTTAAGAAGCACACCACAAAAAAAAACTAGATTTTAGATTTGTGTATAAGTGTGTTTGTTCAAATTGCCCAGAAAATTCATAGTGTTCATCGAAAATTTTATGTTTGGCCGGAAAATTCATAGGCTTAACGGAAAATTAATTTTGACCGGCTAAACTTCTGTTAGCTGGTTATAATGGTATATTAAGACGACAACAACGAGTTAAATGGTAAATGGAATACAAAAAAAAGTGACCAAATGAATACTTGTTGAAGACTTTATTACCTTAAAAGGTCATTTTCCCTAAAAAAAACTTAGTGTTATTTCATTTTTGACATAATAAATCGATATACTTTGACGAATTATAAAAATAATTACCAATTTTGTAAATTGATTAATTAATTATTTTTGGAAATACATTCTCTAATCACAACACAAAATCAGTTAAGGGCGTGTTCGGCAAAACTAGCTGGTAGCGGATAGGTTGTAGCTTGTAGCGTTTTGTTAAACGCTACATGAAGTAGCATTTGGATTTGGAGCGTTTTGATTAAACTAAACGCTAGAAGCTTGTAGTACCAAACAAGGCTTTTTGTTTTAAACGGAGCGTTTTGTCACCAACAAAGATTCACCATTTCATTAACATAAAAACTGAACTATCGAAAATTAACAATCCACACTGAACCAATTGTCGGATACAAATCAATAAACATAATAAATAAAAGATAGCAGAAGTTGAAGTAGGAAAGATGAAAAATCGAGAAACCTGATTACGCCATTGATGAGTAAGAACCAACAGATTGAATATCTGAGACCAGACTCCAAATTTAGAAACTACCGAGAAGTGGGAATTACAAGAAAGTAATCAAAGATGAAAAACAAATGGAACCTCTCTCCGTTTCTCTTGAATGGATTTTTCAGTACGGATATTAGCGTATCGGGGATAGATTTTTTTGCCGTACAGGGACGAACGGGGACTGCGTCAGGGGTGGTTTTTGTGTCGCCGTTGCCGGTGACGAAGAGAGAGAGGAGCGGGGCGTTGTTTTCCGACGATGAAGATGGTGGGAAGGGTTTTGTGCGAGAGGAAAAGAGAAGAGGGATTATTTTTTGAAAAAAAAGGGTTTTGATTAAGCCTGTTTTTTCATTTAACGTTTGTTTCTTTGAGGATATTGATATTAAAAAAAAAGGGGGAAATGACCTTTTAGGGTAATAAAGTCTTCTACAAGTATTCATTTGGTCTTTTTTTTTTACACCATTGATCTTGTTGTAGATGTTCAAAAGATATCATTATTACCGGGTATTGAAGGTTTCTGACGAGTATGTCACTCCGGTTGTCTTCTCCGACGAGTTTCCGACCAAATGCTTTTAGCAACAATTTCCGATCTACAAACGATTTCAAGAACACTCACTTCCATTTGTTCGTTTGTTTCTGTGAACGATTTTAGTTTTCATGTTCTTTGTTCATGTTTAATTTTTGGGTTCATGTTCAAGAACACACAAAAAATGATTGTGTGTGCTCATCAGTGAGTTTGAATGTCAAGAAAGCGAAGGATTGAAAGTGTGTGTCGGATCTGAGAGGTGTTCATCTTCATCGTGTCCAACAAAACCCATAAATCAAAATTCTCAAGTTCAATAAATCGATTTGTCTCAGCAATGTTTATGTGTTCTTCATATTCACCTGTTCAGAAACAGTTTCGTTTGCACACAAATCTTCAAAGATCCCAACGATTTCAGATCAAAAAAATGATTTCTAGAAAACACACACTTACATCTAGTTCATCTGAAATCAAGCAAAATATGGCATCTTGTTCGTGTTTTTCAAGAACAAACCCAGAAATCGACGAGTATGTGTGTGTGTGTGTGTGTTTATAAGTCTTCGAACTTCAAGAATACCCACCAAAAAGCTACATAGATCGAACGGTTTCTTATTGTTCTTGAAAAACCAGAAATGCAACCCTTGAAATCGAAGGTTTCAGTTCTTTGGGTTTGAGTTCCAGAAATAAAAATAGATGCAGAGCTTCAGGTTTTGGGTTTGAAATCGATTAACACAACACATTTGGAATCATTTTCTGGGTAAGAGCTTCAAGAAATTAAGATCTTCATTTCTTCAGTTCTTGAGTCGTGAGTTCCAGAAATAAATGAAACCTGGATTTTAGGGATTTTGATTTTCAAGTTTTGGGTTTGAATCTAGATTCTTGTGAGTTCTTCAACCCTTGGTTTTGAAATCGATTTTAAGAAGCACACCACAAAAAAAATCTAGATTTTAGATTTGTGTATAAGTGTGTTTGTTCAAATTGCCCAGAAAATTCATAGTGTTCATCGAAAATTTTATGTTTGGCCGGAAAGTTCATAGGCTTAACGGAAAATTAATTTTGACCGGCTAAACTTCTGTTAGCCGGTTATAATGGTATATTAAGACGACAACAACGAGTTAAATGGTAAATGGAATACAAAAAAAAGTGACCAAATGAATACTTGTTGAAGACTTTATTACCTTAAAAGGTCATTTTCCCTAAAAAAAACTGAGTGTTATTTCATTTTTGACATAATAAATCGATATACTTTGACGAATTATAAAAATAATTACCAATTTTGTAAATTGATTAATTAATTATTTTTGGAAATACATTCTCTAATCACAACACAAAATCAATTAAGGGCGTGTTCGACAAAACTAGCTGGTAGCGGATAGCTTGTAGCTTGTAGCGTTTTGTTAAACGCTACATGAAGTAGCATTTGGATTTGGAGCGTTTTGATTAAACTAAACGCTAGAAGCTTGTAGTACCAAACAAGGCTTTTTGTTTTAAACGGAGCGTTTTGTCACCAACAAAGATTCACCATTTCATTAACATAAAAACTGAACTATCGAAAATTAACAATCCACACTGAACCAATTGTCGGATACAAATCAATAAACATAATAAATAAAAGATAGCAGAAGTTGAAGTAGGAAAGATGAAAAATCGAGAAACCTGATTACGCCGTTGATGAGTAAGAACCAACAGATTGAATATCTGAGATCAGACTCCAAATTTAGAAACTACCGAGTAGTGGGAATTACAAGAAAGTAATCAAAGATGAAAAACAAATGGAACCTCTCTCCGTTTCTCTTGAATGGATTTTTCAGTACGGATATTAGCGTATCGGGGATAGATTTTATGCCGTACAGGGACAGTGTCGGGGGTGGTTTTTGTGTCGACGTTGCCGGTGACGAAGAGAGAGAGGAGCGGGGCGTTGTTTTCCGACGATGAAGATGGTGGGAAGGGTTTTGTGCGAGAGGAAAAGAGAAGAGGGATTATTTTTGAAAAAAAAGGGTTTTGATTAAGCCTGTTTTTTCATTTAACGTTTGTTTCTTTGAGGATATTGATATTAAAAAAAAAAGGGAAATGACCTTTTAGGGTAATAAAGTCTTCTACAAGTATTCATTTGGTCTTTTTTTTTACACCATTGATCTTGTTGTAGATGTTCAAAAGATATCATTATTACCGGGTATTGAAGGTTTCTGACGAGTATGTCACTCCGGTTGTCTTCTCCGACGAGTTTCCGACCAAATGCTTTTAGCAACAATTTCCGATCTACAAACGATTTCAAGAACACTCACTTCCATTTGTTCGTTTGTTTCTGTGAACGATTTTAGTTTTCATGTTCTTTGTTCATGTTTAATTTTTGGGTTCATGTTCAAGAACACACAAAAAATGATTGTGTGTGCTCATCAGTGAGTTTGAATGTCAAGAAAGCGAAGGATTGAAAGTGTGTGTCGGATCTGAGAGGTGTTCATCTTCATCGTGTCCAACAAAACCCATAAATCAAAATTCTCAAGTTCAATAAATCGATTTGTCTCAGCAATGTTTATGTGTTCTTCATATTCACCTGTTCAGAAACAGTTTGGTTTGCACACAAATCTTCAAAGATCCCAACGATTTCAGATCAAAAAAATGATTTCTAGAAAACACACACTTACATCTAGTTCATCTGAAATCAAGCAAAATATGGCATCTTGTTCGTGTTTTTCAAGAACAAACCCAGAAATCGACGAGTATGTGTGTGTGTGTGTGTTTATAAGTCTTCGAACTTCAAGAATACCCACCAAAAAGCTACATAGATCGAACGGTTTCTTATTGTTCTTGAAAACACAGAAATGCAACCCTTGAAATCGAAGGTTTCAGTTCTTTGGGTTTGAGTTCCAGAAATAAAAATAGATGCAGAGCTTCAGGTTTTGGGTTTGAAATCGATTAACACAACACATTTGGAATCATTTTCTGGGTAAGAGCTTCAAGAAATTAAGATCTTCATTTCTTCGGTTCTTGAGTCGTGAGTTCCAGAAATAAATGAAACATAGATTTTAGGGATTTTGATTTTCAAGTTTTGGGTTTGAATCTAGATTCTTGTGAGTTCTTCAACCCTTGGTTTTGAAATCGATTTTAAGAAGCACACCACAAAAAAAATCTAGATTTTAGATTTGTGTATAAGTGTGTTTGTTCAAATTGCCCAGAAAATTCATAGTGTTCATCGAAAATTTTATGTTTGGCCGGAAAATTCATAGGCTTAACGGAAAATTCATTTTGACCGGCTAAACTTCTGTTAGCCGGTTATAATGGTATATTAAGACGACAACAAGAAGTTAAATGGTAAATGGAATACAAAAAAAAAAAGTGACCAAATGAATACTTGTTGAAGACTTTATTACCTTAAAAGGTCATTTTCCCTAAAAAAACTGAGTGTTATTTCATTTTTGACATAATAAATCGATATACTTTGACGAATTATAAAAATAATTACCAATTTTGTAAATTGATTAATTAATTATTTTTGGAAATACATTCTCTAATCACAACACAAAATCAATTAAGGGCGTGTTCGGCAAAACTAGCTGGTAGCGGATAGCTTGTAGCATGTAGCGGGTAGCTTGTAGCTTGTAGCGTTTTGTTAAACGCTACATGAAGTAGCATTTGGATTTGGAGCGTTTTGATTAAACTAAACGCTAGAAGCTTGTAGTACCAAACAAGGCTTTTTGTTTTAAACGGAGCGTTTTGTCACCAACAAAGATTCACCATTTCATTAACATAAAAACTGAACTATCGAAAATTAACAATCCACACTGAACCAATTGTCGGATACAAATCAATAAACATAATAAATAAAAGATAGCAGAAGTTGAAGTAGGAAAGATGAAAAATCGAGAAACCTGATTGCGCCGTTGATGAGTAAGAACCAACAGATTGAATATCTAGAAACTACCGAGAAGTGGGAATTACAAGAAAGTAATCAAAGATGAAAAACAAATGGAACCTCTCTCCGTTTCTCTTGAATGGATTTTTCAGTACGGATATTAGCGTAT
Organism: Lactuca virosa; assembly: GCF_052849685.1. Lineage (NCBI taxonomy): Eukaryota > Viridiplantae > Streptophyta > Magnoliopsida > Asterales > Asteraceae > Lactuca > Lactuca virosa. The sequence continues at coordinate 204,505,454 of NC_136434.1, forward strand.
CGGGGATAGATTTTTTTGCCGTACAGGGACGAACGGGGACGGCGTCAGGGGTGGTTTTTGTGTCGCCGTTGCCGGTGACGAAGAGAGAGAGGAGCGGGGCGTTGTTTTCCGACGATGAAGATGGTGGGAAGGGTTTTGTGCGAGAGGAAAAGAGAAGAGGGATTATTTTTGAAAAAAAAGGGTTTTGATTAAGCCTGTTTTTTCATTTAACGTTTGTTTCTTTGAGGATATTGATATTAAAAAAAAAAGGGGAAATTACCTTTTAGGGTAATAAAGTCTTCTACAAGTATTCATTTGGTCTTTTTTTTTACACCATTGATCTTGTTGTAGATGTTCAAAAGATATCATTATTACCGGGTATTGAAGGTTTCTGACGAGTATGTCACTCCGGTTGTCTTCTCCGACGAGTTTCCGACCAAATGCTTTTAGCAACAATTTCCGATCTACAAACGATTTCAAGAAACACTCACTTCCATTTGTTCGTTTGTTTCTGTGAACGATGTTAGTTTTCATGTTCTTTGTTCATGTTTAATTTTTGGGTTCATGTTCAAGAACACACAAAAAATGATTGTGTGTGCTCATCAGTGAGTTTGAATGTCAAGAAAGCGAAGGATTGAAAGTGTGTGTCGGATCTGAGAGGTGTTCATCTTCATCGTGTCCAACAAAACCCATAAATCAAAATTCTCAAGTTCAATAAATCGATTTGTCTCAGCAATGTTTATGTGATCTTCATATTCACCTGTTCAAAACACTTTGGTTTGCACACAAATCTTCAAAGATCCCAACGATTTCAGATCAAAAAAATGATTTCAAGAAAACATACACTTACATTTAGTTCATCTGAAATCAAGCAAAATATGGCATATTGTTCGTGTTTTTCAAGAACAAACCCAGAAATCGACGAGTATGTGTGTGTGTGTGTGTTTATAAGTCTTCGAACTTCAAGAATATCCACCAAAAAGCTACATAGATCGAACGGTTTCTTATTGTTCTTGAAAACCCAGAAATGCAACCCTTGAAATCGAAGGTTTCAGTTCTTTGGGTTTGAGTTCCAGAAATAAAAATAGATGCAGAGCTTCAGGTTTTGGGTTTGAAATCGATTAACACAACACATTTGGAATCATTTTCTGGGTAAGAGCTTCAAGAAATTAAGATCTTCATTTCTTCGGTTCTTGAGTCGTAAGTTCCAGAAATAAATGAAACATAGATTTTAGGGATTTTGATTTTCATGTTTTGGGTTTGAATCTAGATTCTTGTGAGTTCTTCAACCCTTGGTTTTGAAATCGATTTTAAGAAGCACACCACAAAAAAAATCTAGATTTTAGATTTGTGTATAAGTGTGTTTGTTCAAATTGCCCAGAAAATTCATAGTGTTCATCGAAAATTTTATGTTTGGCCGGAAAGTTCATAGGCTTAACGGAAAATTAATTTTGACCGGCTAAACTTCTGTTAGCCGGTTATAATGGTATATTAAGACGACAACAACGAGTTAAATGGTAAATGGAATACAAAAAAAAAGTGACCAAATGAATACTTGTTGAAGACTTTATTACCTTAAAAGGTCATTTTCCCTAAAAAAAACTGAGTGTTATTTCATTTTTGACATAATAAATCGATATACTTTGACGAATTATAAAAATAATTACCAATTTTGTAAATTGATTAATTAATTATTTTTGGAAATATATTCTCTAATCACAACACAAAATCAATTAAGGGCGTGTTCGGCAAAACTAGCTGGTAGCGGATAGCTTGTAGCATGTAGCGGGTAGCTTGTAGCTTGTAGCGTTTTGTTAAACGCTACATGAAGTAGCATTTGGATTTGGAGCGTTTTGATTAAACTAAACGCTAGAAGCTTGTAGTACCAAACAAGGCTTTTTGTTTTAAACGGAGCGTTTTGTCACCAACAAAGATTCACCATTTCATTAACATAAAAACTGAACTATCGAAAATTAACAATCCACACTGAACCAATTGTCGGATACAAATCAATAAACATAATAAATAAAAGATAGCAGAAGTTGAAGTAGGAAAGATGAAAAATCGAGAAACCTGATTACGCCGTTGATAAGTAAGAACCAACAGATTGAATATCTGAGATCAGACTCCAAATTTAGAAACTACCGAGAAGTGGGAATTACAAGAAAGTAATCAAAGATGAAAAACAAATGGAACCTCTCTCCGTTTCTCATGAATGGATTTTTCAGTACGGATATTAGCGTATCGGGGATAGATTTTTTTGCCGTACAGGGACGAACGGGGACGGCATGAAGGGTGGTTTTTGTGTCGCCGTTGCCGGTGACGAAGAGAGAGAGGAGCGGGGCGTTGTTTTCCGACGATGAAGATGGTGGGAAGGGTTTTGTGCGAGAGGAAAAGAGAAGAGGGATTATTTTTGAAAAAAAAAGGGTTTTGATTAAGCCTGTTTTTTCATTTAACGTTTGTTTCTTTGAGGATATTGATATTAAAAAAAAAAGGGGAAATGACCTTTTAGGGTAATAAAGTCTTCTACAAGTATTCATTTGGTCTTTTTTTTTTACACCATTGATCTTGTTGTAGATGTTCAAAAGATATCATTATTACCGGGTATTGAAGGTTTCTGACGAGTATGTCACTCCTGTTGTCTTCTCCGACGAGTTTCCGACCAAATGCTTTTAGCAACAATTTCCGATCTACAAACGATTTCAAGAAACACTCACTTCCATTTGTTCGTTTGTTTCTGTGAACGATGTTAGTTTTCATGTTCTTTGTTCATGTTTAATTTTTGGGTTCATGTTCAAGAACACACAAAAAATGATTGTGTGTGCTCATCAGTGAGTTTGAATGTCAAGAAAGCGAAGGATTGAAAGTGTGTGTCGGATCTGAGAGGTGTTCATCTTCATCGTGTCCAACAAAACCCATAAATCAAAATTCTCAAGTTCAATAAATCGATTTGTCTCAGCAATGTTTATGTGTTCTTCATATTCACCTGTTCAGAAACAGTTTCGTTTGCACACAAATCTTCAAAGATCCCAACGATTTCAGATCAAAAAAATGATTTCTAGAAAACACACACTTACATCTAGTTCATCTGAAATCAAGCAAAATATGGCATCTTGTTCGTGTTTTTCAAGAACAAACCCAGAAATCGACGAGTATGTGTGTGTGTGTGTGTTTATAAGTCTTCGAACTTCAAGAATACCCACCAAAAAGCTACATAGATCGAACGGTTTCTTATTGTTCTTGAAAACCCAGAAATGCAACCCTTGAAATCGAAGGTTTCAGTTCTTTGGGTTTGAGTTCCAGAAATAAAAATAGATGCAGAGCTTCAGGTTTTGGGTTTGAAATCGATTAACACAACACATTTGGAATCATTTTCTGGGTAAGAGCTTCAAGAAATTAAGATCTTCATTTCTTCGGTTCTTGAGTCGTGAGTTCCAGAAATAAATGAAACCTAGATTTTAGGGATTTTGATTTTCAAGTTTTGGGTTTGAATCTAGATTCTTGTGAGTTCTTCAACCCTTGGTTTTGAAATCGATTTTAAGAAGCACACCACAAAAAAAATCTAGATTTTAGATTTGTGTATAAGTGTGTTTGTTCAAATTGCCCAGAAAATTCATAGTGTTCATCGAAAATTTTATGTTTGGCCGGAAAATTCATAGGCTTAACGGAAAATTAATTTTGACCGGCTAAACTTCTGTTAGCCGGTTATAATGGTATATTAAGACGACAACAACGAGTTAAATGGTAAATGGAATACAAAAAAAAAGTGACCAAATGAATACTTGTTGAAGACTTTATTACCTTAAAAGGTCATTTTCCCTAAAAAAAACTGAGTGTTATTTCATTTTTGACATAATAAATCGATATACTTTGACGAATTATAAAAATAATTACCAATTTTGTAAATTGATTAATTAATTATTTTTGGAAATACATTCTCTAATCACAACACAAAATCAATTAAGGGCGTGTTCGGCAAAACTAGCTGGTAGCGGATAGCTTGTAGCATGTAGCGGGTAGCTTGTAGCTTGTAGCGTTTTGTTAAACGCTACATGAAGTAGCATTTGGATTTGGAGCGTTTTGATTAAACTAAACGCTAGAAGCTTGTAGTACCAAACAAGGCTTTTTGTTTTAAACGAAGCGTTTTGTCACCAACAAAGATTCACCATTTCATTAACATAAAAACTGAACTATCGAAAATTAACAATCCACACTGAACCAATTGTCGGATACAAATCAATAAACATAATAAATAAAAGATAGCAGAAGTTGAAGTAGGAAAGATGAAAAATCGAGAAACCTGATTACGCCGTTGATGAGTAAGAACCAACAGATTGAATATCTGAGATCAGACTCCAAATTTAGAAACTACCGAGAAGTGGGAATTACAAGAAAGTAATCAAAGATGAAAAACAAATGGAACCTCTCTCCGTTTCTCTTGAATGGATTTTTCAGTACGGATATTAGCGTATCGGGGATAGATTTTTTTGCCGTACAGGGACGAACGGGGACGGCGTGAGGGGTGGTTTTTGTGTCGCCGTTGCCGGTGACGAAGAGAGAGAGGAGCGGGGCGTTGTTTTCCGACGATGAAGATGGTGGGAAGGGTTTTGTGCGAGAGGAAAAGAGAAGAGGGATTATTTTTGAAAAAAAAGGGTTTTGATTAAGCCTGTTTTTTCATTTAACGTTTGTTTCTTTGAGGATATTGATATTAAAAAAAAAGGGGAAATGACCTTTTAGGGTAATAAAGTCTTCTACAAGTATTCATTTGGTTTTTTTTTTTACACCATTGATCTTGTTGTAGATGTTCAAAAGATATCATTATTACCAGGTATTGAAGGTTTCTGACGAGTATGTCACTCCTGTTGTCTTCTCCGACGAGTTTCCGACCAAATGCTTTTAGCAACAATTTCCGATCTACAAACGATTTCAAGAAACACTCACTTCCATTTGTTCGTTTGTTTCTGTGAACGATGTTAGTTTTCATGTTCTTTGTTCATGTTTAATTTTTGGGTTCATGTTCAAGAACACACAAAAAATGATTGTGTGTGCTCATCAGTGAGTTTGAATGTCAAGAAAGCGAAGGATTGAAAGTGTGTGTCGGATCTGAGAGGTGTTCATCTTCATCGTGTCCAACAAAACCCATAAATCAAAATTCTCAAGTTCAATAAATCGATTTGTCTCAGCAATGTTTATGTGAACTTCATATTCACCTGTTCAAAACACTTTGGTTTGCACACAAATCTTCAAAGATCCCAACGATTTCAGATCAAAAAAATGATTTCTAGAAAACACACACTTACATCTAGTTCATCTGAAATCAAGCAAAATATGGCATATTGTTCGTGTTTTTCAAGAACAAACCCAGAAATCGACGAGTATGTGTGTGTGTGTGTGTGTTTATAAGTCTTCAAACTTCAAGAATACCCACCAAAAAGCTACATAGATCGAACGGTTTCTTATTGTTCTTGAACACCCAGAAATGCAACCCTTGAAATCGAAGGTTTCAGTTCTTTGGGTTTGAGTTCCAGAAATAAAAATAGATGCAGAGCTTCAGGTTTTGGGTTTGAAATCGATTAACACAACACATTTGGAATCATTTTCTGGGTAAGAGCTTCAAGAAATTAAGATCTTCATTTCTTCAGTTCTTGAGTCGTGAGTTCCAGAAATAAATGAACCCTAGATTTTAGGGATTTTGATTTTCAAGTTTTGGGTTTGAATCTAGATTCTTGTGAGTTCTTCAACCCTTGGTTTTGAAATCGATTTTAAGAAGCACACCACAAAAAAATCTAGATTTTAGATTTGTGTATATGTGTGTTTGTTCAAATTGCCCAGAAAATTCATAGTGTTCATCGAAAATTTTATGTTTGGCCGGAAAATTCATAGGCTTAACGGAAAATTAATTTTGACCGGCTAACTCCGGTTATAATGGTATATTAAGACGACAACAACGAGTTAAATGGTAAATGGAATACAAAAAGAAAAGAAAAGTGACCAAATGAATACTTGTTGAAGACTTTATTACCTTAAAAGGTCATTTCCCCTAAAAAAACTGAGTGTTATTTCATTTTTGACATAATAAATCGATATACTTTGACGAATTATAAAAATAATTACCAATTTTGTAAATTGATTAATTAATTATTTTTGGAAATACATTCTCTAATCACAACACAAAATCAACTAATGGCGTGTTCGACAAAAATAGCTGGTAGCGGATAGCTTGTAGCATGTAGCGGGTAGCTTGTAGCTTGTAGCGTTTTGTTAAACGCTACATGAAGTGGCATTTGGATTTGGAGCGTTTTGATTAAACTAAACGCTAGAAGCTTGTAGTACCAAACAAGGCTTTTTGTTTTAAACGGAGCGTTTTGTCACCAACAAAGATTCACCATTTCATTAACATAAAAACTGAACTATCGAAAATTAACAATCCACACTGAACCAATTGTCGGATACAAATCAATAAACATAATAAATAAAAGATAGCAGAAGTTGAAGTAGGAAAGATGAAAAATCGAGAAACCTGATTACGCCGTTGATGAGTAAGAACCAACAGATTGAATATCTGAGATCAGACTCCAAATTTAGAAACTACCGAGAAGTGGGAATTACAAGAAAGTAATCAAAGATGAAAAACAAATGGAACCTCTCTCCGTTTCTCTTTAATGGATTTTTCAGTACGGATATTAGCGTATCGGGGATAGATTTTGTGCCGTACAGGGACGGCGTCAGGGGTGGTTTTTGTGTCACCGTTGCCGGTGACGAAGAGAGAGAGAGAGGAGCGGGGCGTTGTTTTCCGACGATGAAGATGGTGGGAAGGGTTTTGTGCGAGAGGAAAAGAGAAGAGGGATTATTTTTGAAAAAAAAGGGTTTTGATTAAGCCTGTTTTTTCATTTAACATTTGTTTCTTTGAGGATATTGATATTAAAAAAAAAAGGGGAAATGACCTTTTAGGGTAATAAAGTCTTCTACAAGTATTCATTTGGTCTTTTTTTTTACACCATTGATCTTGTTGTAGATGTTCAAAAGATATCATTAGTACCGGGTATTGAAGGTTTCTGACGAGTATGTCACTCCGGTTGTCTTCTCCGACGAGTTTCCGACCAAATGCTTTTAGCAACAATTTCCAATCTACAAACGATTTCAAGAACACTCACTTCCATTTGTTCGTTTGTTTCTGTGAACGATTTTAGTTTTCATGTTCTTTGTTCATGTTTAATTTTTGGGTTCATGTTCAAGAACACACAAAAAATGATTGTGTGTGCTCATCAGTGAGTTTGAATGTCAAGAAAGCGAAGGAGTGAAAGTGTGTGTCGGATCTGAGAGGTGTTCATCTTCATCGTGTCCAACAAAACCCATAAATCAAAATTCTCAAGTTCAATAAATCGATTTGTCTCAGCAATGTTTATGTGTTCTTCATATTCACCTGTTCAGAAACACTTTGGTTTGCACACAAATCTTCAAAGATCCCAACGATTTCAGATCAAAAAAATGATTTCAAGAAAACACACACTTACATCTAGTTCATCTGAAATCAAGCAAAATATGGCATCTTGTTCGTGTTTTTCAAGAACAAACCCAGAAATCGACGAGTATGTGTGTGTGTGTGTTTATAAGTCTTCGAACTTCAAGAATACCCACCAAAAAGCTACATAGATCGAACGGTTTCTTATTGTTCTTGAAAACCCAGAAATGCAACCCTTGAAATCGAAGGTTTCAGTTCTTTGGGTTTGAGTTCCAGAAATAAAAATAGATGCAGAGCTTCAAGTTTTTTGTTTGAAATCGATTAACACAACACATTTGGAATCATTTTCTGGGTAAAAGCTTCAAGAAATTATGATCTTCATTTCTTCAGTTCTTGAGTCGTGAGTTCCAAAAATAAATGAACCCTAGATTTTAGGGATTTTGATTTTCAAGTTTTGGGTTTGAATCTAGATTCTTGTGAGTTCTTCAACCCTTGGTTTTGAAATCGATTTTAAGAAGTACACCACAAAAAAATCTAGATTTTAGATTTGTGTATATGTGTGTTTGTTCAAATTGCCCAGAAAATTCATAGTGTTCATAGATAATTTTATGTTTGGCCGGAAAATTCATAGGCTTAACGGAAAATTAATTTTGACCGGCTAAACTTCTGTTAGCCGGTTATAATGGTATATTAAGACGACAACAACGAGTTAAATGGTAAATGGAATACAAAAAAAAAGTGACCAAATGAATACTTGTTGAAGAGTTTATTACCTTAAAAGGTCATTTTCCCTAAAAAAAACTGAGTGTTATTTGATTTTGGACATAATAAATCGATATACTTTGACGAATTATAAAAATAATTACCAATTTTGTAAATTGATTAATTAAATTTTTTTTGGAAATACATTCTCTAATCACAACACAAAATCAACTAAGGGCGTGTTCGGCAAAACTAGCTGGTAGCGGATAGCTTGTAGCATGTAGCGGGTAGCTTGTAGCTTGTAGCGTTTTGTTAAACGCTACATGAAGTAGCATTTGGATTTGAAGCGTTTTGATTAAACTAAACGTTAGAAGCTTGTAGTACCAGACAAGGCTTTTTGTTTTAAACGGAGCGTTTTGTCACCAACAAAGATTCACCATTTCATTAACATAAAAACTGAACTATCGAAAATTAACAATCCACACTGAACCAATTGTTGGATACAAATCAATAAACATAATAAATAAAAGATAGCAGAAGTTGAAGTAGGAAAGATGAAAAATCGAGAAACCTGATTACGCCGTTGATGAGTAAGAACCAACAGATTGAATATCTGAGATCATACTCCAAATTTAGAAACTACCGAGAAGTGGGAATTACAAGAAAGTAATCAAAGATGAAAAACAAATGGAACTTCTCTCCGTTTCTCTTGAATGGATTTTTCAGTACGGATATTAGCGTATCGGGGATAGATTTTGTGCCGTACAGGGACGGCGTCAGGGGTGGTTTTTGTGTCGCCGTTGCCCGTGACGAAGAGAGAGAGAGGAGCGGGGCGTTGTTTTCCGACGATGAAGATGGTGCGAAGGGTTTTGTGCGAGAGGAAAAGAGAAGAGGGATTATTTTTGAAAAAAAAGGGTTTTGATTAAGCCTGTTTTTTCATTTAACGTTTGTTTCTTTGAGGATATTGATATTAAAAAAAAAAAGGGGGAAATGACATTTTAGGGTAATAAAGTCTTCTACAAGTATTCATTTGGTCTTTTTTTTTACACCATTGATCTTGTTGTAGATGTTCAAAAGATATCATTATTACCGGGTATTGAAGGTTTCTGACGAGTATGTCACTCCGGTTGTCTTCTCCGACGAGTTTCCGACCAAATGCTTTTAGCAACAATTTCCGATCTACAAACGATTTCAAGAACACTCACTTCCATTTGTTCGTTTGTTTCTGTGAACGATTTTAGTTTTCATGTTCTTTGTTCATGTTTAATTTTTGGGTTCATGTTCAAGAACACACAAAAAATGATTGTGTGTGCTCATCAGTGAGTTTGAATGTCAAGAAAGCGAAGGATTGAAAGTGTGTGTCGGATCTGAGAGGTGTTCATCTTCATCGTGTCCAACAAAACCCATAAATCAAAATTCTCAAGTTCAATAAATCGATTTGTCTCAGCAATGTTTATGTGTTCTTCATATTCACCTGTTCAGAAACAGTTTGGTTTGCACACAAATCTTCAAAGATCCCAACGATTTCAGATCAAAAAAATGATTTCTAGAAAACACACACTTACATCTAGTTCATCTGAAATCAAGCAAAATATGGCATCTTGTTCGTGTTTTTCAAGAACAAACCCAGAAATCGACGAGTATGTGTGTGTGTGTGTGTGTTTATAAGTCTTCGAACTTCAAGAATACCCACCAAAAAGCTACATAGATCGAACGGTTTCTTATTGTTCTTGAAAACCCAGAAATGCAACCCTTGAAATCGAAGGTTTCAGTTCTTTGGGTTTGTGTTCCAGAAATAAAAATAGATGCAGAGCTTCAGGTTTTGGGTTTGAAATCGATTAACACAACACATTTGGAATCATTTTCTGGGTAAGAGCTTCAAGAAATTAAGATCTTCATTTCTTCGGTTCTTGAGTCGTGAGTTCCAGAAATAAATGAAACCTAGATTTTAGGGATTTTGATTTTCAAGTTTTGGGTTTGAATCTAGATTCTTGTGAGTTCTTCAACCCTTGGTTTTGAAATCGATTTTAAGAAGCACACCACAAAAAAATCAAGATTTTAGATTTGTGTATAAGTGTGTTTGTTCAAATTGCCCAGAAAATTCATAGTGTTCATCGAAAATTTTATGTTTGGCCGGAAAATTCATAGGCTTAACGGAAAATTAATTTTGACCCGCTAAACTTCTGTTAGCCGGTTATAATGGTATATTAAGACGACAACAACGAGTTAAATGGTAAATGGAATACAAAAAAAAAAAAAAAAAAGTGACCAAATGAATACTTGTTGAAGACTTTATTACCTTAAAAGGTCATTTTCCCTAAAAAAAACTGAGTGTTATTTCATTTTTGACATAATAAATCGATATACTTTGACGAATTATAAAAATAATTACCAATTTTGTAAATTGATTAATTAATTTTTTTTTGGAAATACATTCTCTAATCACAACACAAAATCAACTAAGGGCGTGTTCGACAAAACTAGCTGGTAGCGGATAGCTTGTAGCATGTAGCGGGTAGCTTGTAGCTTGTAGCGTTTTGTTAAACGCTACATGAAGTAGCATTTGGATTTGGAGCGTTTTGATTAAACTAAACGCTAGAAGCTTGTAGTACCAAACAAGGCTTTTTGTTTTAAACGGAGCGTTTTGTCACCAACAAAGATTCACCATTTCATTAACATAAAAAATGAACTATCGAAAATTAACAATCCACACTGAACCAATTGTCGGATACAAATCAATAAACATAATAAATAAAAATAGCAGAAGTTGAAGTAGGAAAGATGAAAAATCGAGAAACCTGATTACGCCGTTGATGAGTAAGAACCAACAGATTGAATATCTGAGATCATACTCCAAATTTAGAAACTACCGAGAAGTGGGAATTACAAGAAAGTAATCAAAGATGAAAAACAAATGGAACCTCTCTCCGTTTCTCTTGAATGGATTTTTCAGTACGGATATTAGCGTATCGGGGATAGATTTTGTGCCGTACAGGGACGGCGTCAGGGGTGGTTTTTGTGTCGCCGTTGCCCGTGACGAAGAGAGAGAGGAGCGGGGCGTTGTTTTCCGACGATGAAGATGGTGGGAAGGGTTTTGTGCGAGAGGAAAAGAGAAGAGGGATTATTTTTTGAAAAAAAAGGGTTTTGATTAAGCCTGTTTTTTCATTTAACGTTTGTTTCTTTGAGGATATTGATATTAAAAAAAAAAAAGGGGAAATGACCTTTTAGGGTAATAAAGTCTTCTACAAGTATTCATTTGGTCTTTTTTTTTACACCATTGATCTTGTTGTAGATGTTCAAAAGATATCATTATTACCGGGTATTGAAGGTTTCTGACGAGTATGTCACTCCGGTTGTCTTCTCCGACGAGTTTCCGACCAAATGCTTTTAGCAACAATTTCCAATCTACAAACGATTTCAAGAACACTCACTTCCATTTGTTCGTTTGTTTCTGTGAACGATTTTAGTTTTCATGTTCTTTGTTCATGTTTAATTTTTGGGTTCATGTTCAAGAACACACAAAAAATGATTGTGTGTGCTCATCAGTGAGTTTGAATGTCAAGAAAGCGAAGGAGTGAAAGTGTGTGTCGGATCTGAGAGGTGTTCATCTTCATCGTGTCCAACAAAACCCATAAATCAAAATTCTCAAGTTCAATAAATCGATTTGTCTCAGCAATGTTTATGTGTTCTTCATATTCACCTGTTCAGAAACAGTTTGGTTTGCACACAAATCTTCAAAGATCCCAACGATTTCAGATAAAAAAAATGATTTCTAGAAAACACACACTTACATCTAGTTCATCTGAAATCAAGCAAAATATGGCATCTTGTTCGTGTTTTTCAAGAACAAACCCAGAAATCGACGAGTATGTGTGTGTGTGTGTTTATAAGTCTTCGAACTTCAAGAATACCCACCAAAAAGCTACATAGATCGAACGGTTTCTTATTGTTCTTGAAAACCCAGAAATGCAACCCTTGAAATCGAAGGTTTCAATTCTTTGGGTTTGAGTTCCAGAAATAAAAATAGATGCAGAGATTCAGGTTTTGGGTTTGAAATCGATTAACACAACACATTTGGAATCATTTTCTGGGTAAGAGCTTCAAGAAATTAAGATCTTCATTTCTTCGGTTCTTGAGTCGTGAGTTCCAGAAATAAATGAAACCTAGATTTTAGGGATTTTGATTTTCAAGTTTTGGGTTTGAATCTAGATTCTTGTGAGTTCTTCAACCCTTGGTTTTGAAATCGATTTTAAGAAGCACACCACAAAAAAATCAAGATTTTAGATTTGTGTATAAGTGTGTTTGTTCAAATTGCCCAGAAAATTCATAGTGTTCATCGAAAATTTTATGTTTGGCCGGAAAATTCATAGGCTTAACGGAAAATTAATTTTGACCCGCTAAACTTCTGTTAACCGGTTATAATGGTATATTAAGACGACAACAACGAGTTAAATGGTAAATGGAATACAAAAAAAAAAAAAAAAAAAGTGACCAAATGAATACTTGTTGAAGACTTTATTACCTTAAAAGGTCATTTTCCCTAAAAAAAACTGAGTGTTATTTCATTTTTGACATAATAAATCGATATACTTTGACGAATTATAAAAATAATTACCAATTTTGTAAATTGATTAATTAATTTTTTTTTGGAAATACATTCTCTAATCACAACACAAAATCAACTAAGGGCGTGTTCGACAAAACTAGCTGGTAGCGGATAGCTTGTAGCATGTAGCGGGTAGCTTGTAGCTTGTAGCGTTTTGTTAAACGCTACATGAAGTAGCATTTGGATTTGGAGCGTTTTGATTAAACTAAACGCTAGAAGCTTGTAGTACCAAACAAGGCTTTTTGTTTTAAACGGAGCGTTTTGTCACCAACAAAGATTCACCATTTCATTAACATAAAAAATGAACTATCGAAAATTAACAATCCACACTGAACCAATTGTCGGATACAAATCAATAAACATAATAAATAAAAATAGCAGAAGTTGAAGTAGGAAAGATGAAAAATCGAGAAACCTGATTACGCCGTTGATGAGTAAGAACCAACAGATTGAATATCTGAGATCATACTCCAAATTTAGAAACTACCGAGAAGTGGGAATTACAAGAAAGTAATCAAAGATGAAAAACAAATGGAACCTCTCTCCGTTTCTCTTGAATGGATTTTTCAGTACGGATATTAGCGTATCGGGGATAGATTTTGTGCCGTACAGGGACGGCGTCAGGGGTGGTTTTTGTGTCGCCGTTGCCGGTGACGAAGAGAGAGAGGAGCGGGGCGTTGTTTTCCGACGATGAAGATGGTGGGAAGGGTTTTGTGCGAGAGGAAAAGAGAAGAGGGATTATTTTTTGAAAAAAAAGGGTTTTGATTAAGCCTGTTTTTTCATTTAACGTTTGTTTCTTTGAGGATATTGATATTAAAAAAAAAGGGGGAAATGACCTTTTAGGGTAATAAAGTCTTCTACAAGTATTCATTTGGTCTTTTTTTTTTTACACCATTGATCTTGTTGTAGATGTTCAAAAGATATCATTATTACCGGGTATTGAAGGTTTCTGACGAGTATGTCACTCCGGTTGTCTTCTCCGACGAGTTTCCGACCAAATGCTTTTAGCAACAATTTCCGATCTACAAACGATTTCAAGAACACTCACTTCCATTTGTTCGTTTGTTTCTGTGAACGATTTTAGTTTTCATGTTCTTTGTTCATGTTTAATTTTTGGGTTCATGTTCAAGAACACACAAAAAATGATTGTGTGTGCTCATCAGTGAGTTTGAATGTCAAGAAAGCGAAGGATTGAAAGTGTGTGTCGGATCTGAGAGGTGTTCATCTTCATCGTGTCCAACAAAACCCATAAATCAAAATTCTCAAGTTCAATAAATCGATTTGTCTCAGCAATGTTTATGTGTTCTTCATATTCACCTGTTCAGAAACAGTTTGGTTTGCACACAAATCTTCAAAGATCACAACGATTTCAGATCAAAAAAATGATTTCTAGAAAACACACACTTACATCTAGTTCATCTGAAATCAAGCAAAATATGGCATCTTGTTCGTGTTTTTCAAGAACAAACCCAGAAATCGACGAGTATGTGTGTGTGTGTGTGTGTTTATAAGTCTTCGAACTTCAAGAATACCCACCAAAAAGCTACATAGATCGAACGGTTTCTTATTGTTCTTGAAAACCCAGAAATGCAACCCTTGAAATCGAAGGTTTCAGTTCTTTGGGTTTGAGTTCCAGAAATAAAAATAGATGCAGAGCTTCAGGTTTTGGGTTTGAAATCGATTAACACAACACATTTGGAATCATTTTCTGGGTAAGAGCTTCAAGAAATTAAGATCTTCATTTCTTCGGTTCTTGAGTCGTGAGTTCCAGAAATAAATGAAACCTAGATTTTAGGGATTTTGATTTTCAAGTTTTGGGTTTGAATCTAGATTCTTGTGAGTTCTTCAACCCTTGGTTTTGAAATCGATTTTAAGAAGCACACCACAAAAAAATCAAGATTTTTGATTTGTGTATAAGTGTGTTTGTTCAAATTGCCCAGAAAATTCATAGTGTTCATCGAAAATTTTATGTTTGGCCGGAAAATTCATAGGCTTAACGAAAAATTAATTTTGACCGGCTAAACTTCTGTTAGCCGGTTATAATGGTATATTAAGACGACAACAACGAGTTAAATGGTAAATGGAATACAAAAAAAAAAAAAAAAAGTGACCAAATGAATACTTGTTGAAGACTTTATTACCTTAAAAGGTCATTTTCCCTAAAAAAAACTGAGTGTTATTTCATTTTTGACATAATAAATCGATATACTTTGACGAATTATAAAAATAATTACCAATTTTGTAAATTGATTAATTAATTTTTTTTTGGAAATACATTCTCTAATCACAACACAAAATCAACTAAGGGCATGTTCGACAAAACTAGCTGGTAGCGGATAGCTTGTAGCATGTAGCGGGTAGCTTGTAGCTTGTAGCGTTTTGTTAAACGCTACATGAAGTAGCATTTGGATTTGGAGCGTTTTGATTAAACTAAACGCTAGAAGCTTGTAGTACCAAACAAGGCTTTTTGTTTTAAACGGAGCGTTTTGTCACCAACAAAGATTCACCATTTCATTAACATAAAAAATGAACTATCGAAAATTAACAATCCACACTGAACCAATTGTCGGATACAAATCAATAAACATAATAAATAAAAGATAGCAGAAGTTGAAGTAGGAAAGATGAAAAATCGAGAAACCTGATTACGCCGTTGATGAGTAAGAACCAACAGATTGAATATCTGAGATCAGACTCCAAATTTAGAAACTACCGAGAAGTGGGAATTACAAGAAAGTAATCAAAGATGAAAAACAAATGGAACCTCTCTCCGTTTCTCTTGAATGGATTTTTCAGTACGGATATTAGCGTATCGGGGATAGATTTTGTGCCGTACAGGGACGGCGTCAGGGGTGGTTTTTGTGTCGCCGTTGCCCGTGACGAAGAGAGAGAGGAGCGGGGCGTTGTTTTCCGACGATGAAGATGGTGGGAAGGGTTTTGTGCGAGAGGAAAAGAGAAGAGGGATTATTTTTGAAAAAAAAGGGTTTTGTTTAAGCCTGTTTTTTCATTTAACGTTTGTTTCTTTGAGGATATTGATATTAAAAAAAAAAAAAAAAAAGGGGAAATGACCTTTTAGGGTAATAAAGTCTTCTACAAGTATTCATTTGGTCTTTTTTTTTTACACCATTGATCTTGTTGTAGATGTTCAAAAGATATCATTATTACCGGGTATTGAAGGTTTCTGACGAGTATGTCACTCCGGTTGTCTTCTCCGACGAGTTTCCGACCAAATGCTTTTAGCAACAATTTCCGATCTACAAACGATTTCAAGAACACTCACTTCCATTTGTTCGTTTGTTTCTGTGAACGATTTTAGTTTTCATGTTCTTTGTTCATGTTTAATTTTTGGGTTCATGTTCAAGAACACACAAAAAATGATTGTGTGTGCTCATCAGTGAGTTTGAATGTCAAGAAAGCGAAGGATTGAAAGTGTGTGTCGGATCTGAGAGGTGTTCATCTTCATCGTGTCCAACAAAACCCATAAATCAAAATTCTCAAGTTCAATAAATCGATTTGTCTCAGCAATGTTTAAGTGTTCTTCATATTCACCTGTTCAGAAACAGTTTGGTTTGCACACAAATCTTCAAAGATCCCAACGATTTCAGATCAAAAAAATGATTTCTAGAAAACACACACTTATATCTAGTTCATCTGAAATCAAGCAAAATATGGCATCTTGTTCGTGTTTTTTAAGAACAAACCCAGAAATCGACGAGTATGTGTGTGTGTGTTTATAAGTCTTCGAACTTCAAGAATACCCACCAAAAAGCTACATAGATCGAACGGTTTCTTATTGTTCTTGAAAACCCAGAAATGCAACCCTTGAAATCGAAGGTTTCAGTTCTTTGGGTTTGAGTTCCAGAAATAAAAATAGATGCAGAGCTTCAGGTTTTGGGTTTGAAATCGATTAACACAACACATTTGGAATCATTTTCTGGGTAAGAGCTTCAAGAAATTAAGATCTTCATTTCTTCGGTTCTTGAGTCGTGAGTTCCAGAAATAAATGAACCCTAGATTTTAGGGATTTTGATTTTCAAGTTTTGGGTTTGAATCTAGATTCTTGTGAGTTCTTCAACCATTGGTTTTGAAATCGATTTTAAGAAGCACACCACAAAAAAATCTAGATTTTAGATTTGTGTATATGTGTGTTTGTTCAAATTGCCCAGAAAATTCATAGTGTTCATCGAAAATTTTATGTTTGGCCGGAAAGTTCATAGGCTTAACGGAAAATTAGTTTTGACCGGCTAAACTTCTATTAGCCGGTTATAATGGTATATTAAGACGACAACAACGAGTTAAATGGTAAATGGAATACAAAAAAAAAGTGACCAAATGAATACTTGTTGAAGACTTTATTACCTTAAAAGGTCATTTTCCCTAAAAAAAACTAAGTGTTATTTCATTTTTGACATAATAAATCGATATACTTTGACGAATTATAGAAATAATTACCAATTTTGTAAATTGATTAATTAATTTTTTTTGGAAATACATTCTCTAATCACAACACAAAATCAACTAAGGGCGTGTTCGGCAAAACTAGCTGGTAGCGGATAGCTTGTAGCATGTAGCGGGTAGCTTGTAGCGTTTTGTTAAACGCTACATGAAGTAGCATTTGGATTTGAAGCGTTTTGATTAAACTAAACGCTAGAAGCTTGTAGTACCAAAAAAGGCTTTTTGTTTTAAACGGAGCGTTTTGTCACCAATAAAGATTCACCATTTCATTAACATAAAAACTGAACTATCGAAAATGAACAATCCACACTGAACCAATTGTCGGATACAAATCAATAAACATAATAAATAAAAGATAGCAGAAGTTGAAGTAGGAAAGATGAAAAATCGAGAAACCTGATTACGCCGTTGATGAGTAAGAACCAACAGATGGAATATCTGAGATCAGACTCCAAATTTAGAAACTACCGAGAAGTGGGAATTACAAGAAAGTAATCAAAGATGAAAAACAAATGGAACCTCTCTCCGTTTCTCTTGAATGGATTTTTCAGTACGGATATTAGCGTATCGGGGATAGATTTTGTGTCGTACAGGGACGAACGGGGACGGCGTCAGGGGTGGTTTTTGTGTCGCCGTTGCTGGTGACGAAGAGAGAGAGGAGCGGGGCGTTGTTTTCCGACGATGAAGATGGTGGGAAGGGTTTTGTGCGAGAGGAAAAGAGAAGAGGGATTATTTTTGAAAAAAAGGGTTTTGATTAAGCCTGTTTTTTCATTTAACGTTTGTTTCTTTGAGGATATTGATATTAAAAAAGGGGGGGGGGGGAATGACCTTTTAGGGTAATAAAGTCTTCTACAAGTATTCATTTGGTCTTTTTTTTTACACCATTGATCTTGTTGTAGATGTTCAAAAGATATCATTATTACCGGGTATTGAAGGTTTCTGACGAGTATGTCACTCCGGTTGTCTTCTCCGACGAGTTTCCGACCAAATGCTTTTAGCAACAATTTCCGATCTACAAACGATTTCAAGAACACTCACTTCCATTTGTTCGTTTGTTTCTGTGAACGATTTTAGATTTCATGTTCTTTGTTCATGTTTAATTTTTGGGTTCATGTTCAAGAACACACAAAAAATGATTGTGTGTGCTCATCTGAGTTTGAATGTCAAGAAAGCGAAGGATTGAAAGTGTGTGTCGGATCTGAGAGGTGTTCATCTTCATCGTGTCCAACAAAACCCATAAATCAAAATTCTCAAGTTCAATAAATCGATTTGTCTCAGCAATGTTTATGTGTTCTTCATATTCACCTGTTCAGAAACACTTTGGTTTGCACACAAATCTTCAAAGATCCCAACGATTTCAGATCAAAAAAATGATTTCAAGAAAACACACACTTACATCTAGTTCATCTGAAATCAAGCAAAATATGGCATCTTGTTCGTGTTTTTCAAGAACAAACCAAGAAATCGACGAGTATGTGTGTGTGTGTGTTTATAAGTCTTTGAACTTCAAGAATACCCACCAAAAAGCTACATAGATCGAACGGTTTCTTATTGTTCTTGAAAACCCAGAAATGCAACCCTTGAAATCGAAGGTTTCAGTTCTTTGGGTTTGAGTTCCAGAAATAAAAATAGATGCAGAGCTTCAGGTTTTGGGTTTGAAATCTATTAACACAACACATTTGGAATCATTTTCTGGGTAAGAGCTTCAAGAAATTAAGATCTTCATTTCTTCAGTTCTTGAGTCGTGAGTTCTAGAAATAAATGAACCCTAGATTTTAGGGATTTTGATTTTCAAGTTTTGGGTTTGAATCTAGATTCTTGTGAGTTCTTCAACCCTTGGTTTTGAAATCGATTTTAAGAAGCACACCACAAAAAAATCTAGATTTTAGATTTGTGTATATGTGTGTTTGTTCAAATTGCCCAGAAAATTCATAGTGTTCATCGAAAATTTTATGTTTGGCCGGAAAGTTCATAGGCTTAACGGAAAATTAATTTTGACCGGCTAAACTTCTGTTAGCCGGTTATAATGGTATATTAAGACGACAACAACGAGTTAAATGGTAAATGGAATACAAAAAAAAAAAAAAAAAGTGACCAAATGAATACTTGTTGAAGACTTTATTACCTTAAAAGGTCATTTTCCCTAAAAAAAACTGAGTGTTATTTCATTTTTGACATAATAAATCGATATACTTTGACGAATTATAAAAATAATTACCAATTTTGTAAATTGATTAATTAATTTTTTTTTGGAAATACATTCTCTAATCACAACACAAAATCAACTAAGGGCATGTTCGACAAAACTAGCTGGTAGCGGATAGCTTGTAGCATGTAGCGGGTAGCTTGTAGCTTGTAGCGTTTTGTTAAACGCTACATGAAGTAGCATTTGGATTTGGAGCGTTTTGATTAAACTAAACGCTAGAAGCTTGTAGTACCAAACAAGGCTTTTTGTTTTAAACGGAGCGTTTTGTCACCAACAAAGATTCACCATTTCATTAACATAAAAAATGAACTATCGAAAATTAACAATCCACACTGAACCAATTGTCGGATACAAATCAATAAACATAATAAATAAAAGATAGCAGAAGTTGAAGTAGGAAAGATGAAAAATCGAGAAACCTGATTACGCCGTTGATGAGTAAGAACCAACAGATTGAATATCTGAGATCAGACTCCAAATTTAGAAACTACCGAGAAGTGGGAATTACAAGAAAGTAATCAAAGATGAAAAACAAATGGAACCTCTCTCCGTTTCTCTTGAATGGATTTTTCAGTACGGATATTAGCGTATCGGGGATAGATTTTGTGCCGTACAGGGACGGCGTCAGGGGTGGTTTTTGTGTCGCCGTTGCCCGTGACGAAGAGAGAGAGGAGCGGGGCGTTGTTTTCCGACGATGAAGATGGTGGGAAGGGTTTTGTGCGAGAGGAAAAGAGAAGAGGGATTATTTTTGAAAAAAAAGGGTTTTGTTTAAGCCTGTTTTTTCATTTAACGTTTGTTTCTTTGAGGATATTGATATTAAAAAAAAAAAAAAAGGGGAAATGACCTTTTAGGGTAATAAAGTCTTCTACAAGTATTCATTTGGTCTTTTTTTTTTACACCATTGATCTTGTTGTAGATGTTCAAAAGATATCATTATTACCGGGTATTGAAGGTTTCTGACGAGTATGTCACTCCGGTTGTCTTCTCCGACGAGTTTCCGACCAAATGCTTTTAGCAACAATTTCCGATCTACAAACGATTTCAAGAACACTCACTTCCATTTGTTCGTTTGTTTCTGTGAACGATTTTAGTTTTCATGTTCTTTGTTCATGTTTAATTTTTGGGTTCATGTTCAAGAACACACAAAAAATGATTGTGTGTGCTCATCAGTGAGTTTGAATGTCAAGAAAGCGAAGGATTGAAAGTGTGTGTCGGATCTGAGAGGTGTTCATCTTCATCGTGTCCAACAAAACCCATAAATCAAAATTCTCAAGTTCAATAAATCGATTTGTCTCAGCAATGTTTATGTGTTCTTCATATTCACCTGTTCAGAAACAGTTTGGTTTGCACACAAATCTTCAAAGATCCCAACGATTTCAGATCAAAAAAATGATTTCTAGAAAACACACACTTACATCTAGTTCATCTGAAATCAAGCAAAATATGGCATCTTGTTCGTGTTTTTCAAGAACAAACCCAGAAATCGACGAGTATGTGTGTGTGTGTTTATAAGTCTTCGAACTTCAAGAATACCCACCAAAAAGCTACATAGATCGAACGGTTTCTTATTGTTCTTGAAAACCCAGAAATGCAACCCTTGAAATCGAAGGTTTCAGTTCTTTGGGTTTGAGTTCCAGAAATAAAAATAGATGCAGAGCTTCAGGTTTTGGGTTTGAAATCGATTAACACAACACATTTGGAATCATTTTCTGGGTAAGAGCTTCAAGAAATTAAGA
Source organism: Lactuca virosa (assembly GCF_052849685.1). Lineage (NCBI taxonomy): Eukaryota > Viridiplantae > Streptophyta > Magnoliopsida > Asterales > Asteraceae > Lactuca > Lactuca virosa. Next base: position 204,526,600 of record NC_136434.1, read on the forward strand.
TCTTCATTTCTTCGGTTCTTGAGTCGTGAGTTCCAGAAATAAATGAACCCTAGATTTTAGGGATTTTGATTTTCAAGTTTTGGGTTTGAATCTAGATTCTTGTGAGTTCTTCAACCATTGGTTTTGAAATCGATTTTAAGAAGCACACCACAAAAAAATCTAGATTTTAGATTTGTGTATATGTGTGTTTGTTCAAATTGCCCAGAAAATTCATAGTGTTCATCGAAAATTTTATGTTTGGCCGGAAAGTTCATAGGCTTAACGGAAAATTAGTTTTGACCGGCTAAACTTCTATTAGCCGGTTATAATGGTATATTAAGACGACAACAACGAGTTAAATGGTAAATGGAATACAAAAAAAAAGTGACCAAATGAATACTTGTTGAAGACTTTATTACCTTAAAAGGTCATTTTCCCTAAAAAAAACTAAGTGTTATTTCATTTTTGACATAATAAATCGATATACTTTGACGAATTATAGAAATAATTACCAATTTTGTAAATTGATTAATTAATTTTTTTTGGAAATACATTCTCTAATCACAACACAAAATCAACTAAGGGCGTGTTCGGCAAAACTAGCTGGTAGCGGATAGCTTGTAGCATGTAGCGGGTAGCTTGTAGCGTTTTGTTAAACGCTACATGAAGTAGCATTTGGATTTGAAGCGTTTTGATTAAACTAAACGCTAGAAGCTTGTAGTACCAAAAAAGGCTTTTTGTTTTAAACGGAGCGTTTTGTCACCAATAAAGATTCACCATTTCATTAACATAAAAACTGAACTATCGAAAATGAACAATCCACACTGAACCAATTGTCGGATACAAATCAATAAACATAATAAATAAAAGATAGCAGAAGTTGAAGTAGGAAAGATGAAAAATCGAGAAACCTGATTACGCCGTTGATGAGTAAGAACCAACAGATGGAATATCTGAGATCAGACTCCAAATTTAGAAACTACCGAGAAGTGGGAATTACAAGAAAGTAATCAAAGATGAAAAACAAATGGAACCTCTCTCCGTTTCTCTTGAATGGATTTTTCAGTACGGATATTAGCGTATCGGGGATAGATTTTGTGTCGTACAGGGACGAACGGGGACGGCGTCAGGGGTGGTTTTTGTGTCGCCGTTGCTGGTGACGAAGAGAGAGAGGAGCGGGGCGTTGTTTTCCGACGATGAAGATGGTGGGAAGGGTTTTGTGCGAGAGGAAAAGAGAAGAGGGATTATTTTTGAAAAAAAGGGTTTTGATTAAGCCTGTTTTTTCATTTAACGTTTGTTTCTTTGAGGATATTGATATTAAAAAAGGGGGGGGGGGGGGAATGACCTTTTAGGGTAATAAAGTCTTCTACAAGTATTCATTTGGTCTTTTTTTTTACACCATTGATCTTGTTGTAGATGTTCAAAAGATATCATTATTACCGGGTATTGAAGGTTTCTGACGAGTATGTCACTCCGGTTGTCTTCTCCGACGAGTTTCCGACCAAATGCTTTTAGCAACAATTTCCGATCTACAAACGATTTCAAGAACACTCACTTCCATTTGTTCGTTTGTTTCTGTGAACGATTTTAGATTTCATGTTCTTTGTTCATGTTTAATTTTTGGGTTCATGTTCAAGAACACACAAAAAATGATTGTGTGTGCTCATCTGAGTTTGAATGTCAAGAAAGCGAAGGATTGAAAGTGTGTGTCGGATCTGAGAGGTGTTCATCTTCATCGTGTCCAACAAAACCCATAAATCAAAATTCTCAAGTTCAATAAATCGATTTGTCTCAGCAATGTTTATGTGTTCTTCATATTCACCTGTTCAGAAACACTTTGGTTTGCACACAAATCTTCAAAGATCCCAACGATTTCAGATCAAAAAAATGATTTCAAGAAAACACACACTTACATCTAGTTCATCTGAAATCAAGCAAAATATGGCATCTTGTTCGTGTTTTTCAAGAACAAACCAAGAAATCGACGAGTATGTGTGTGTGTGTGTTTATAAGTCTTTGAACTTCAAGAATACCCACCAAAAAGCTACATAGATCGAACGGTTTCTTATTGTTCTTGAAAACCCAGAAATGCAACCCTTGAAATCGAAGGTTTCAGTTCTTTGGGTTTGAGTTCCAGAAATAAAAATAGATGCAGAGCTTCAGGTTTTGGGTTTGAAATCTATTAACACAACACATTTGGAATCATTTTCTGGGTAAGAGCTTCAAGAAATTAAGATCTTCATTTCTTCAGTTCTTGAGTCGTGAGTTCTAGAAATAAATGAACCCTAGATTTTAGGGATTTTGATTTTCAAGTTTTGGGTTTGAATCTAGATTCTTGTGAGTTCTTCAACCCTTGGTTTTGAAATCGATTTTAAGAAGCACACCACAAAAAAATCTAGATTTTAGATTTGTGTATATGTGTGTTTGTTCAAATTGCCCAGAAAATTCATAGTGTTCATCGAAAATTTTATGTTTGGCCGGAAAGTTCATAGGCTTAACGGAAAATTAATTTTGACCGGCTAAACTTCTGTTAGCCGGTTATAATGGTATATTAAGACGACAACAACGAGTTAAATGGTAAATGGAATACAAAAAAAAAAGTGACCAAATGAATACTTGTTGAAGACTTTATTACCTTAAAGGTCATTTTCCCTAAAAAAAACTAAGTGTTATTTCATTTTTGACATAATAAATCGATATACTTTGACGAATTATAGAAATAATTACCAATTTTGTAAATTGATTAATTAATTTTTTTTTGGAAATACATTCTCTAATCACAACACAAAATCAACTAAGGGCGTGTTCGGCAAAACTAGCTGGTAGCGGATAGCTTGTAGCATGTAGCGGGTAGCTTGTAGCGTTTTGTTAAACGCTACATGAAGTAGCATTTGGATTTGAAGCGTTTTGATTAAACTAAACGCTAGAAGCTTGTAGTACCAAACAAGGCTTTTTGTTTTAAACGGAGCGTTTTGTCACCAACAAAGATTCACCATTTCATTAACATAAAAACTGAACTATCGAAAATGAACAATCCACACTGAACCAATTGTCGGATACAAATCAATAAACATAATAAATAAAAGATAGCAGAAGTTGAAGTAGGAAAGATGAAAAATCGAGAAACCTGATTACGCCGTTGATGAGTAAGAACCAACAGATGGAATATCTGAGATCAGACTCCAAATTTAGAAACTACCGAGAAGTGGGAATTACAAGAAAGTAATCAAAGATGAAAAACAAATGGAACCTCTCTCCGTTTCTCTTGAATGGATTTTTCAGTACGGATATTAGCGTATCGAGGATAGATTTTGTGTCGTACAGGGACGAACGGGGACGGTGTCAGGGGTGGTTTTTGTGTCGCCGTTGCCGGTGACGAAGAGAGAGAGGAGCGGGGCGTTGTTTTCCGACGATGAAGATGGTGGGAAGGGTTTTGTGCGAGAGGAAAAGAGAAGAGGGATTATTTTTGAAAAAAAGGGTTTTGATTAAGCCTGTTTTTTCATTTAACGTTTGTTTCTTTGAGGATATTGATATTAAAAAAGGGGGGGGGGGAATGACCTTTTAGGGTAATAAAGTCTTCTACAAGTATTCATTTGGTCTTTTTTTTTACACCATTGATCTTGTTGTAGATGTTCAAAAGATATCATTATTACCGGGTATTGAAGGTTTCTGACGAGTATGTCACTCCGGTTGTCTTCTCCGACGAGTTTCTGACCAAATGCTTTTAGCAACAATTTCCGATCTACAAACGATTTCAAGAACACTCACTTCCATTTGTTCGTTTGTTTCTGTGAACGATTTTAGTTTTCATGTTCTTTGTTCATGTTTAATTTTTGGGTTCATGTTCAAGAACACACAAAAAATGATTGTGTGTGCTCATCTGAGTTTGAATGTCAAGAAAGCGAAGGATTGAAAGTGTGTGTCGGATCTGAGAGGTGTTCATCTTCATCGTGTCCAACAAAACCCATAAATCAAAATTCTCAAGTTCAATAAATCGATTTGTCTCAGCAATGTTTATGTGTTCTTCATATTCACCTGTTCAGAAACACTTTGGTTTGCACACAAATCTTCAAAGATCCCAACGATTTCAGATCAAAAAAATGATTTCAAGAAAACACACACTTACATCTAGTTCGTCTGAAATCAAGCAAAATATGGCATCTTGTTCGTGTTTTTCAAGAACAAACCAAGAAATCGACGAGTATGTGTGTGTGTGTGTTTATAAGTCTTTGAACTTCAAGAATACCCACCAAAAAGCTACATAGATCGAACGGTTTCTTATTGTTCTTGAAAACCCAGAAATGCAACCCTTGAAATCGAAGGTTTCAGTTCTTTGGGTTTGAGTTCCAGAAATAAAAATAGATGCAGAGCTTCAGGTTTTGGGTTTGAAATCTATTAACACAACACATTTGGAATCATTTTCTGGGTAAGAGCTTCAAGAAATTAAGATCTTCATTTCTTCAGTTCTTGAGTCGTGAGTTCTAGAAATAAATGAACCCTAGATTTTAGGGATTTTGATTTTCAAGTTTTGGGTTTGAATCTAGATTCTTGTGAGTTCTTCAACCCTTGGTTTTGAAATCGATTTTAAGAAGCACACCACAAAAAAATCTAGATTTTAGATTTGTGTATATGTGTGTTTGTTCAAATTGCCCAGAAAATTCATAGTGTTCATCGAAAATTTTATGTTTGGCCGGAAAGTTCATAGGCTTAACGGAAAATTAATTTTGACCGGCTAAACTTCTGTTAGCCGGTTATAATGGTATATTAAGACGACAACAACGAGTTAAATGGTAAATGGAATACAAAAAAAAAAGTGACCAAATGAATACTTGTTGAAGACTTTATTACCTTAAAGGTCATTTTCCCTAAAAAAAACTAAGTGTTATTTCATTTTTGACATAATAAATCGATATACTTTGACGAATTATAGAAATAATTACCAATTTTGTAAATTGATTAATTAATTTTTTTTTGGAAATACATTCTCTAATCACAACACAAAATCAACTAAGGGCGTGTTCGGCAAAACTAGCTGGTAGCGGATAGCTTGTAGCATGTAGCGGGTAGCTTGTAGCGTTTTGTTAAACGCTACATGAAGTAGCATTTGGATTTGAAGCGTTTTGATTAAACTAAACGCTAGAAGCTTGTAGTACCAAACAAGGCTTTTTGTTTTAAACGGAGCGTTTTGTCACCAACAAAGATTCACCATTTCATTAACATAAAAACTGAACTATCGAAAATGAACAATCCACACTGAACCAATTGTCTGATACAAATCAATAAACATAATAAATAAAAGATAGCAAAAGTTGAAGTAGGAAAGATGAAAAATCGAGAAACCTGATTACGCCGTTGATGAGTAAGAACCAACAGATGGAATATCTGAGATCAGACTCCAAATTTAGAAACTACCGAGAAGTGGGAATTACAAGAAAGTAATCAAAGATGAAAAACAAATGGAACCTCTCTCCGTTTCTCTTGAATGGATTTTTCAGTACGGATATTAGCGTATCGGGGATAGATTTTGTGTCGTACAGGGACGAATGGGGACGGTGTCAGGGGTGGTTTTTGTGTCGCCGTTGCCGGTGACGAAGAGAAAGAGGAGCGGGGCGTTGTTTTCCGACGATGAAGATGGTGGGAAGGGTTTTGTGCGAGAGGAAAAGAGAAGAGGGATTATTTTTGAAAAAAAAGGGTTTTGATTAAGCCTGTTTTTTCATTTAACGTTTGTTTCTTTGAGGATATTGATATTAAAAAGGGGGGGGGGGAAATGACCTTTTAGGGTAATAAAGTCTTCTACAAGTATTTATTTGGTCTTTTTTTTTACACCATTGATCTTGTTGTAGATGTTCAAAAGATATCATTATTACCGGGTATTGAAGGTTTCTGACGAGTATGTCACTCCGGTTGTCTTCTCCGACGAGTTTCCGACCAAATGCTTTTAGCAACAATTTCCGATCTACAAACGATTTCAAGAACACTCACTTCCATTTGTTCGTTTGTTTCTGTGAACGATTTTAGTTTTCATGTTCTTTGTTCATGTTTAATTTTTGGGTTCATGTTCAAGAACACACAAAAAATGATTGTGTGTGCTCATCAGTGAGTTTGAATGTCAAGAAAGCGAAGGATTGAAAGTGTGTGGGATTGAAAGTGTGTGTCGAATCTGAGAGGTGTTCATCTTCATCGTGTCCAACAAAACCCATAAATCAAAATTCTCAAGTTCAATAAATCGATTTGTCTCAGCAATGTTTATGTGTTTTTCATATTCACCTGTTCAGAAACACTTTGGTTTGCACACAAATCTTCAAAGATCCCAACGATTTCAGATCAAAAAAATGATTTCAAGAAAACACACACTTACATCTAGTTCATCTGAAATCAAGCAAAATATGGCATCTTGTTCGTGTTTTTCAAGAACAAACCCAGAAATCGACGAGTATGTGTGTGTGTGTGTGTGTGTTTATAAGTCTTCGAACTTCAAGAATACCCACCAAAAAGCTACATAGATCGAACGGTTTCTTATTGTTCTTGAAAACCCAGAAATGCAACCCTTGAAATCGAAGGTTTCAGTTCTTTGGGTTTGAGTTCCAGAAATAAAAATAGATGCAGAGCTTCAGGTTTTGGGTTTGAAATCGATTAACACAACACATTTGGAATCATTTTCTGGGTAAGAGCTTCAAGAAATTAAGATCTTCATTTCTTCAGTTCTTGAGTCGTGAGTTCCATAAATAAATGAACCCTAGATTTTAGGGATTTTGATTTTCAAGTTTTGGGTTTGAATCTAGATTCTTGTGAGTTCTTCAACCCTTGGTTTTGAAATCGATTTTAAGAAGCACACCACAAAAAAATCTAGATTTTAGATTTGTGTATATGTGTGTTTGTTCAAATTGCCCAGAAAATTCATAGTGTTCATCGAAAATTTTATGTTTGGCCGGAAAGTTCATAGGCTTAACGGAAAATTAGTTTTGACCGGCTAAACTTCTGTTAGCCGGTTATAATGGTATATTAAGACGACAACAACGAGTTAAATGGTAAATGGAATACAAAAAAAAAGTGACCAAATGAATACTTGTTGAAGACTTTATTACCTTAAAAGGTCATTTTCCCTAAAAAAAACTAAGTGTTATTTTATTTTTGACATAATAAATCGATATACTTTGACGAATTATAGAAATAATTACCAATTTTGTAAATTGATTAATTAATTTTTTTTTGGAAATACATTCTCTAATCACAACACAAAATCAACTAAGGGCGTGTTCGGCAAAACTAGCTGGTAGCGGATAGCTTGTAGCATGTAGCGGGTAGCTTGTAGCGTTTTGTTAAACGCTACATGAAGTAGCATTTGGATTTGAAGCGTTTTGATTAAACTAAACGCTAGAAGCTTGTAGTACCAAACAAGGCTTTTTGTTTTAAACGGAGCGTTTTGTCACCAACAAAGATTCACCATTTCATTAACATAAAAACTGAACTATCGAAAATGAACAATCCACACTGAACCAATTGTCTGATACAAATCAATAAACATAATAAATAAAAGATAGCAAAAGTTGAAGTAGGAAAGATGAAAAATCGAGAAACCTGATTACGCCGTTGATGAGTAAGAACCAACAGATGGAATATCTGAGATCAGACTCCAAATTTAGAAACTACCGAGAAGTGGGAATTACAAGAAAGTAATCAAAGATGAAAAACAAATGGAACCTCTCTCCGTTTCTCTTGAATGGATTTTTCAGTACGGATATTAGCGTATCGGGGATAGATTTTGTGTCGTACAGGGACGAATGGGGACGGTGTCAGGGGTGGTTTTTGTGTCGCCGTTGCCGGTGACGAAGAGAAAGAGGAGCGGGGCGTTGTTTTCCGACGATGAAGATGGTGGGAAGGGTTTTGTGCGAGAGGAAAAGAGAAGAGGGATTATTTTTGAAAAAAAAGGGTTTTGATTAAGCCTGTTTTTTCATTTAACGTTTGTTTCTTTGAGGATATTGATATTAAAAAAGGGGGGGGGGGGGGAAATGACCTTTTAGGGTAATAAAGTCTTCTACAAGTATTTATTTGGTCTTTTTTTTTACACCATTGATCTTGTTGTAGATGTTCAAAAGATATCATTATTACCGGGTATTGAAGGTTTCTGACGAGTATGTCACTCCGGTTGTCTTCTCCGACGAGTTTCCGACCAAATGCTTTTAGCAACAATTTCCGATCTACAAACGATTTCAAGAACACTCACTTCCATTTGTTCGTTTGTTTCTGTGAACGATTTTAGTTTTCATGTTCTTTGTTCATGTTTAATTTTTGGGTTCATGTTCAAGAACACACAAAAAATGATTGTGTGTGCTCATCAGTGAGTTTGAATGTCAAGAAAGCGAAGGATTGAAAGTGTGTGTCGGATCTGAGAGGTGTTCATCTTCATCGTGTCCAACAAAACCCATAAATCAAAATTCTCAAGTTCAATAAATCGATTTGTCTCAGCAATGTTTATGTGTTCTTCATATTCACCTGTTCAGAAACACTTTGGTTTGCACACAAATCTTCAAAGATCCCAACGATTTCAGATCAAAAAAATGATTTCAAGAAAACACACACTTACATCTAGTTCATCTGAAATCAAGCAAAATATGGCATCTTGTTCGTGTTTTTCAAGAACAAACCCAGAAATCGACGAGTATGTGTGTTTGTGTGTGTGTTTATAAGTCTTCGAACTTCAAGAATACCCACCAAAAAGCTACATAGATCGAACGGTTTCTTATTGTTCTTGAAAACCCAGAAATGCAACCCTTGAAATCGAAGGTTTCAGTTCTTTGGGTTTGAGTTCTAGAAATAAAAATAGATGCAGAGCTTCAGGTTTTCGGTTTGAAATCGATTAACACAACACATTTGGAATCATTTTCTGGGTAAGAGCTTCAAGAAATTAAGATCTTCATTTCTTCGGTTCTTGAGTCGTGAGTTCCAGAAATAAATGAACCCTAGATTTTAGGGATTTTGATTTTCAAGTTTTGGGTTTGAATCTAGATTCTTGTGAGTTCTTCAACCCTTGGTTTTTAAATCGATTTTAAGAAGCACACCACAAAAAAATCTTGATTTTAGATTTGTCTATAAGTGTGTTTGTTCAAATTGCCCAGAAAATTCATAGTGTTCATCGAAAATTTTATGTTTGGCCGGAAAATTCATAGGCTTAACGGAAAATTAATTTTGACCGGCTAAACTTCTGTTAGCCGGTTATAATGGTATATTAAGACGACAACAACGAGTTAAATGGTAAATGGAATACAAAAAAAAAAGTGACCAAATGAATACTTGTTGAAGACTTTATTACCTTAAAAGGTCATTTTCCCTAAAAAAAACTAAGTGTTATTTTATTTTTGACATAATAAATCGATATACTTTGACGAATTATAGAAATAATTACCAATTTTGTAAATTGATTAATTAATTTTTTTTTGGAAATACATTCTCTAATCACAACACAAAATCAACTAAGGGCGTGTTCGGCAAAACTAGCTGGTAGCGGATAGCTTGTAGCATGTAGCGGGTAGCTTGTAGCGTTTTGTTAAACGCTACATGAAGTAGCATTTGGATTTGAAGCGTTTTGATTAAACTAAACGCTAGAAGCTTGTAGTACCAAACAAGGCTTTTTGTTTTAAACGGAGCGTTTTGTCACCAACAAAGATTCACCATTTCATTAACATAAAAACTGAACTATCGAAAATGAACAATCCACACTGAACCAATTGTCGGATACAAATCAATAAACATAATAAATAAAAGATAGCAGAAGTTGAAGTAGGAAAGATGAAAAATCGAGAAACCTGATTACGCCGTTGATGAGTAAGAACCAACAGATGGAATATCTGAGATCAGACTCCAAATTTAGAAACTACCGAGAAGTGGGAATTACAAGAAAGTAATCAAAGATGAAAAACAAATGGAACCTCTCTCCGTTTCTCTTGAATGGATTTTTCAGTACGGATATTAACGTATCGGGGATAGATTTTGTGTCGTACAGGGACGAACGGGGACGGCGACAGGGGTGGTTTTTGTGTCGGCGTTGCCGGTGACGAAGAGAGAGAGGAGCGGGGCATTGTTTTCCGACGATGAAGATGGTGGGAAGGGTTTTGTGCGAGAGGAAAAGAGAAGAGGGATTATTTTTGAAAAAAAGGGTTTTGATTAAGCCTGTTTTTTCATTTAACGTTTGTTTCTTTGAGGATATTGATATTAAAAAAGGGGGGGGGGGGGAATGACCTTTTAGGGTAATAAAGTCTTCTACAAGTATTCATTTGGTCTTTTTTTTTACACCATTGATCTTGTTGTAGATGTTCAAAAGATATCATTATTACCGGGTATTGAAGGTTTCTGACGAGTATGTCACTACGGTTGTCTTCTCCGACGAGTTTCCGACCAAATGCTTTTAGCAACAATTTCCAATCTACAAACGATTTCAAGAACACTCACTTCCATTTGTTCGTTTGTTTCTGTGAACGATTTTAGTTTTCATGTTCTTTGTTCATGTTTAATTTTTGGGTTCATGTTCAAGAACACACAAAAAATGATTGTGTGTGCTCATCAGTGAGTTTGAATGTCAAGAAAGCGAAGGATTGAAAGTGTGTGTCGGATCTGAGAGGTGTTCATCTTCATCGTGTCCAACAAAACCCATAAATCAAAATTCTCAAGTTCAATAAATCGATTTGTCTCAGCAATGTTTATGTGTTCTTCATATTCACCTGTTCAGAAACACTTTGGTTTGCACACAAATCTTCAAAGATCCCAACGATTTCAGATCAAAAAAATGATTTCAAGAAAACACACACTTACATCTAGTTCATCTGAAATCAAGCAAAATATGGCATCTTGTTCGTGTTTTTCAAGAACAAACCCAGAAATCGACGAGTATGTGTGTGTGTGTGTGTGTGTTTATAAGTCTTCGAACTTCAAGAATACCCACCAAAAAGCGACATAGATCGAACGGTTTCTTATTGTTCTTGAAAACCCAGAAATGCAACCCTTGAAATCGAAGGTTTCAGTTCTTTGGGTTTGAGTTCCAGAAATAAAAATAGATGCAGAGCTTCAGGTTTTGGGTTTGAAATCGATTAACACAACACATTTGGAATCATTTTCTGGGTAAGAGCTTCAAGAAATTAAGATCTTCATTTCTTCAGTTCTTGAGTCGTGAGTTCCATAAATAAATGAACCCTAGATTTTAGGGATTTTGATTTTCAAGTTTTGGGTTTGAATCTAGATTCTTGTGAGTTCTTCAACCCTTGGTTTTCAAATCGATTTTAAGAAGCACACCACAAAAAAATCTAGATTTTAGATTTGTGTATATGTGTGTTTGTTCAAATTGCCCAGAAAATTCATAGTGTTCATCGAAAATTTTATGTTTGGCCGGAAAGTTCATAGGCTTAACGGAAAATTAGTTTTGACCGGCTAAACTTCTGTTAGCCGGTTATAATGGTATATTAAGACGACAACAACGAGTTAAATGGTAAATGGAATACAAAAAAAAAGTGACCAAATGAATACTTGTTGAAGACTTTATTACCTTAAAAGGTCATTTTCCCTAAAAAAAACTAAGTGTTATTTTATTTTTGACATAATAAATCGATATACTTTGACGAATTATAGAAATAATTACCAATTTTGTAAATTGATTAATTAATTTTTTTTTGGAAATACATTCTCTAATCACAACACAAAATCAACTAAGGGCGTGTTCGGCAAAACTAGCTGGTAGCGGATAGCTTGTAGCATGTAGCGGGTAGCTTGTAGCGTTTTGTTAAACGCTACATGAAGTAGCATTTGGATTTGAAGCGTTTTGATTAAACTAAACGCTAGAAGCTTGTAGTACCAAACAAGGCTTTTTGTTTTAAACGGAGCGTTTTGTCACCAACAAAGATTCACCATTTCATTAACATAAAAACTGAACTATCGAAAATGAACAATCCACACTGAACCAATTGTCTGATACAAATCAATAAACATAATAAATAAAAGATAGCAAAAGTTGAAGTAGGAAAGATGAAAAATCGAGAAACCTGATTACGCCGTTGATGAGTAAGAACCAACAGATGGAATATCTGAGATCAGACTCCAAATTTAGAAACTACCGAGAAGTGGGAATTACAAGAAAGTAATCAAAGATGAAAAACAAATGGAACCTCTCTCCGTTTCTCTTGAATGGATTTTTCAGTACGGATATTAGCGTATCGGGGATAGATTTTGTGTCGTACAGGGACGAATGGGGACGGTGTCAGGGGTGGTTTTTGTGTCGCCGTTGCCGGTGACGAAGAGAAAGAGGAGCGGGGCGTTGTTTTCCGACGATGAAGATGGTGGGAAGGGTTTTGTGCGAGAGGAAAAGAGAAGAGGGATTATTTTTGAAAAAAAAGGGTTTTGATTAAGCCTGTTTTTTCATTTAACGTTTGTTTCTTTGAGGATATTGATATTAAAAAAGGGGGGGGGGGGGGAAATGACCTTTTAGGGTAATAAAGTCTTCTACAAGTATTTATTTGGTCTTTTTTTTTACACCATTGATCTTGTTGTAGATGTTCAAAAGATATCATTATTACCGGGTATTGAAGGTTTCTGACGAGTATGTCACTCCGGTTGTCTTCTCCGACGAGTTTCCGACCAAATGCTTTTAGCAACAATTTCCGATCTACAAACGATTTCAAGAACACTCACTTCCATTTGTTCGTTTGTTTCTGTGAACGATTTTAGTTTTCATGTTCTTTGTTCATGTTTAATTTTTGGGTTCATGTTCAAGAACACACAAAAAATGATTGTGTGTGCTCATCAGTGAGTTTGAATGTCAAGAAAGCGAAGGATTGAAAGTGTGTGTCGGATCTGAGAGGTGTTCATCTTCATCGTGTCCAACAAAACCCATAAATCAAAATTCTCAAGTTCAATAAATCGATTTGTCTCAGCAATGTTTATGTGTTCTTCATATTCACCTGTTCAGAAACACTTTGGTTTGCACACAAATCTTCAAAGATCCCAACGATTTCAGATCAAAAAAATGATTTCAAGAAAACACACACTTACATCTAGTTCATCTGAAATCAAGCAAAATATGGCATCTTGTTCGTGTTTTTCAAGAACAAACCCAGAAATCGACGAGTATGTGTGTTTGTGTGTGTGTTTATAAGTCTTCGAACTTCAAGAATACCCACCAAAAAGCTACATAGATCGAACGGTTTCTTATTGTTCTTGAAAACCCAGAAATGCAACCCTTGAAATCGAAGGTTTCAGTTCTTTGGGTTTGAGTTCTAGAAATAAAAATAGATGCAGAGCTTCAGGTTTTCGGTTTGAAATCGATTAACACAACACATTTGGAATCATTTTCTGGGTAAGAGCTTCAAGAAATTAAGATCTTCATTTCTTCGGTTCTTGAGTCGTGAGTTCCAGAAATAAATGAACCCTAGATTTTAGGGATTTTGATTTTCAAGTTTTGGGTTTGAATCTAGATTCTTATGAGTTCTTCAACCCTTGGTTTTTAAATCGATTTTAAGAAGCACACCACAAAAAAATCTAGATTTTAGATTTGTCTATAAGTGTGTTTGTTCAAATTGCCCAGAAAATTCATAGTGTTCATCGAAAATTTTATGTTTGGCCGGAAAATTCATAGGCTTAACGGAAAATTAATTTTGACCGACTAAACTTCTGTTAGCCGGTTATAATGGTATATTAAGACGACAACAACGAGTTAAATGGTAAATGGAATACAAAAAAAAAGTGACCAAATGAATACTTGTTGAAGACTTTATTACCTTAAAAGGTCATTTTCCCTAAAAAAAACTAAGTGTTATTTTATTTTTGACATAATAAATCGATATACTTTGACGAATTATAGAAATAATTACCAATTTTGTAAATTGATTAATTAATTTTTTTTTGGAAATACATTCTCTAATCACAACACAAAATCAACTAAGGGCGTGTTCGGCAAAACTAGCTGGTAGCGGATAGCTTGTAGCATGTAGCGGGTAGCTTGTAGCGTTTTGTTAAACGCTACATGAAGTAGCATTTGGATTTGAAGCGTTTTGATTAAACTAAACGCTAGAAGCTTGTAGTACCAAACAAGGCTTTTTGTTTTAAACGGAGCGTTTTGTCACCAACAAAGATTCACCATTTCATTAACATAAAAACTGAACTATCGAAAATGAACAATCCACACTGAACCAATTGTCGGATACAAATCAATAAACATAATAAATAAAAGATAGCAGAAGTTGAAGTAGGAAAGATGAAAAATCGAGAAACCTGATTACGCCGTTGATGAGTAAGAACCAACAGATGGAATATCTGAGATCAGACTCCAAATTTAGAAACTACCGAGAAGTGGGAATTACAAGAAAGTAATCAAAGATGAAAAACAAATGGAACCTCTCTCCGTTTCTCTTGAATGGATTTTTGAGTACGGATATTAGCGTATCGGGGATAGATTTTGTGTCGTATAGGGACGAACGGGGACGGCGTCAGGGGTGGTTTTTGTGTCGCCGTTGCCGGTGACGAAGAGAGAGAGGAGCGGGGCGTTGTTTTCCGACGATGAAGATGGTGGGAAGGGTTTTGTGCGAGAGGAAAAGAGAAGAGGGATTATTTTTGAAAAAAAAGGGTTTTGATTAAGCCTGTTTTTTCATTTAACGTTTGTTTCTTTGAGGATATTGATATTAAAAAAAGGGGGGGGGGAATGACCTTTTAGGGTAATAAAGTCTTCTACAAGTATTCATTTGGTCTTTTTTTTTACACCATTGATCTTGTTGTAGATGTTCAAAAGATATCATTATTACCGGGTATTGAAGGTTTCTGACGAGTATGTCACTCCGGTTGTCTTCTCCGACGAGTTTCCGACCAAATGCTTTTAGCAACAATTTCCGATCTACAAACGATTTCAAGAACACTCACTTCCATTTGTTCGTTTGTTTCTGTGAACGATTTTAGTTTTCATGTTCTTTGTTCATGTTTAATTTTTGGGTTCATGTTCAAGAACACACAAAAAATGATTGTGTGTGCTCATCTGAGTTTGAATGTCAAGAAAGCGAAGGATTGAAAGTGTGTGTCGGATCTGAGAGGTGTTCATCTTCATCGTGTCCAACAAAACCCATAAATCAAAATTCTCAAGTTCAATAAATCGATTTGTCTCAGCAATGTTTATGTGTTCTTCATATTCACCTGTTCAGAAACACTTTGGTTTGCACACAAATCTTCAAAGATCCCAACGATTTCAGATCAAAAAAATGATTTCAAGAAAACACACACTTACATCTAGTTCGTCTGAAATCAAGCAAAATATGGCATCTTGTTCGTGTTTTTCAAGAACAAACCCAGAAATCGACGAGTATGTGTGTGTGTGTGTGTTTATAAGTCTTCGAACTTCAAGAATACCCACCAAAAAGCTACATAGATCGAACGGTTTCTTATTGTTCTTGAAAACCCAGAAATGCAACCCTTGAAATCGAAGGTTTCAGTTCTTTGGGTTTGAGTTCCAGAAATAAAAATAGATGCAGAGCTTTAGGTTTTGGGTTTGAAATCGATTAACACAACACATTTGGAATCATTTTCTGGGTAAGAGCTTCAAGAAATTAAGATCTTCATTTCTTCGGTTCTTGAGTCGTGAGTTCCAGAAATAAATGAACCCTAGATTTTAGGGATTTTGATTTTCAAGTTTTGGGTTTGAATCTAGATTCTTGTGAGTTCTTCAACCCTTGGATTTGAAATCGAATTTAAGAAGCACACCATAAAAAAATCTAGATTTTAGATTTGTGTATATGTGTGTTTGTTCAAATTGCCCAGAAAATTCATAGTGTTCATCGAAAATTTTATGTTTGGCCGGAAAATTCATAGGCTTAACGGAAAATTAATTTTGACCGGCTAAACTTCTGTTAGCCGGTTATAATGGTATATTAAGACGACAACAACGAGTTAAATGGTAAATGGAATACAAAAAAAAAGGTGACCAAATGAATACTTGTTGAAGACTTTATTACCTTAAAAGGTCATTTTCCCTAAAAAAAAACTGAGTGTTATTTCATTTTTGACATAATAAATCGATATACTTTGACGAATTATAAAAATAATTACCAATTTTGTAAATTGATTAATTAATTTTTTTTTGGAAATACATTCTCTAATCACAACACAAAATCAACTAAGGGCGTGTTCGGCAAAACTAGCTGGTAGCGGATAGCTTGTAGCATGTAGCGGGTAGCTTGTAGCTTGTAGCGTTTTGTTAAACGCCACATGAAGTAGCATTTGGATTTGGAGCGTTTTGATTAAACAAAACGCTAGAAGCTTGTAGTACCAAGCAAGGCTTTTTGTTTTAAACGGAGCGTTTTGTCACCAACAAAGATTCACCATTTCATTAACATAAAAACTGAACTATCGAAAATTAACAATCCACACTGAACCAATTGTCGGATACAAATCAATAAACATAATAAATAAAAGATAGCAGAAGTTGAAGTAGGAAAGATGAAAAATCGAGAAACCTGATTACGCCGTTGATGAGTAAGAACCAACAGATTGAATATCTGAGATCAGACTCCAAATTTAGAAACTACCGAGAAGTGGGAATTACAAGAAAGTAATCAAAGATGAAAAACAAATGGAACCTCTCTCCGTTTCTCTTGAATGGATTTTTCAGTACGGATATTAGCGTATCGGGGATAGATTTTGTGCCGTATAGGGACGAACGGGGACGGCGTCAGGGGTGGTTTTTGTGTCGCCGTTGCCGGTGACGAAGAGAGAGAGGAGCGGGGCGTTGTTTTCCGACGATGAAGATGGTGGGAATGGTTTTGTGCGAGAGGAAAAGAGAAGAAGGATTATTTTTGAAAAAAAAAGGGTTTTGATTAAGCCTGTTTTTTCATTGAACGTTTGTTTCTTTGAGGATATTGATATTAAAAAAAGGGGGGGGGGGGAAATGACCTTTTAGGGTAATAAAGTCTTCTACAAGTATTCATTTGGTCTTTTTTTTTACACCATTGATCTTGTTGTAGATGTTCAAAAGATATCATTATTACCGGGTATTGAAGGTTTCTGACGAGTATGTCACTCCGGTTGTCTTCTCTGACGAGTTTCCGACCAATTGCTTTTAGCAACAATTTCCGATCTACAAACGATTTCAAGAACACTCACTTCCATTTGTTCGTTTGTTTCTGTGAACGATTTTAGTTTTCATGTTCTTTGTTCTTGTTTAATTTTTGGGTTCATGTTCAAGAACACACAAAAAATGATTGTGTGTGCTCATCAGTGAGTTTGAATGTCAAGAAAGCGAAGGATTGAAAGTGTGTGTCGGATCTGAGAGGTGTTCATCTTCATCGTGTCCAACAAAACCCATAAATCAAAATTCTCAAGTTCAATAAATCGATTTGTCTCAGCAATGTTTATGTGTTCTTCATATTCACCTGTTCAGAAACACTTTGGTTTGCACACAAATCTTCAAAGATCCCAACGATTTCAGATCAAAAAAATGATTTCAAGAAAACACACACTTACATCTAGTTCATCTGAAATCAAGCAAAATATGGCATCTTGTTCGTGTTTTTCAAGAACAAACCCAGAAATCGACGAGTGTGTGTGTGTGTGTGTGTGTGTGTTTATAAGTCTTCGAACTTCAAGAATACCCACCAAAAAGCTGCATAGATCGAACGGTTTCTTATTGTTCTTGAAAACCCAAAAATGCAACCCTTGAAATCGAAGGTTTCAGTTCTTTGGGTTTGAGTTCCAGAAATAAAAATAGATGCAGAGCTTCAGGTTTTGGGTTTGAAATCGATTAACACAACACATTTGGAATCATTTTCTGGGTAAGAGCTTCAAGAAATTAAGATCTTCATTTCTTCGGTTCTTGAGTCGTGAGTTCCAGAAATAAATGAACCCTAGATTTTAGGGATTTTGATTTTCAAGTTTTGGGTTTGAATCTAGATTCTTGTGAGTTCTTCAACCCTTGGATTTGAAATCGATTTTAAGAAGCACACCACAAAAAAATCTAGATTTTAGATTTGTGTATATGTGTGTTTGTTCAAATTGCCCAGAAAATTCATAGTGTTCATCGAAAATTTTATGTTTGGCCGGAAAATTCATAGGCTTAACGGAAAATTAATTTTGACCGGCTAAACTTCTGTTAGCCGGTTATAATGGTATATTAAGACGACAACAACGAGTTAAATGGTAAATGGAATACAAAAAAAAAAGGTGACCAAATGAATACTTGTTGAAGACTTTATTACCTTAAAAGGTCATTTTCCCTAAAAAAAACTGAGTGTTATTTCATTTTTGACATAATAAATCGATATACTTTGACGAATTATAAAAATAATTACCAATTTTGTAAATTGATTAATTAATTTTTTTTTGGAAATACATTCTCTAATCACAACACAAAATCAACTAAGGGCGTGTTAGGCAAAACTAGGTGGTATCGGATAGCTTGTAGCATGTAGCGGGTAGCTTGTAGCTTGTAGCGTTTTGTTAAACGCTACATGAAGTAGCATTTGGATTTGGAGCGTTTTGATTAAACTAAACGCTAGAAGCTTGTAGTACCAAACAAGGCTTTTTGTTTTAAACGGAGCGTTTTGTCACCAACAAAGATTCACCATTTCATTAACATAAAAACTGAACTATCGAAAATTAACAATCCACACTGAACCAATTGTCGGATACAAATCAATAAACATAATAAATAAAAGATAGCAGAAGTTGAAGTAGGAAAGATGAAAAATCGAGAAACCTGATTACGCCGTTGATGAGTAAGAACGAACAGATTGAATATCTGAGATCAGACTCCAAATTTAGAAACTACCGAGAAGTGGGAATTACAAGAAAGTAATCAAAGATGAAAAACAAATGGAACCTCTCTCCGTTTCTCTTGAATGGATTTTTCAGTACGGATATTAGCGTATCGGGGATAGATTTTGTGTCGTATAGGGACGAACGGGGACGGCGTCAGGGGTGATTTTTGTGTCGCCGTTGCCGGTGACGAAGAGAGAGAGGAGCGGGGCATTGTTTTCCAACGATGAAGATGGTGGGAAGGGTTTTGTGCGAGAGGAAAAGAGAAGAGGGATTATTTTTGAAAAAAAAAGGGTTTTGATTAAGCCTGTTTTTTCATTGAACGTTTGTTTCTTTGAGGATATTGATATTAAAAAAAAAGGGGGGGAAATGACCTTTTAGGGTAATAAAGTCTTCTACAAGTATTCATTTGGTCTTTTTTTTTTACACCATTGATCTTGTTGTAGATGTTCAAAAGATATCATTATTACCGGGTATTGAAGGTTTCTGACGAGTATGTCACTCTGGTTGTCTTCTCCGACGAGTTTCCGACCAAATGCTTTTAGCAACAATTTCCGATCTACAAACGATTTCAAGAACACTCACTTCCATTTGTTCGTTTGTTTCTGTGAACGATTTTAGTTTTCATGTTCTTTGTTCATGTTTAATTTTTGGGTTCATGTTCAAGAACACACAAAAAATGATTGTGTGTGCTCATCAGTGAGTTTGAATGTCAAGAAAGCGAAGGATTGAAAGTGTGTGTCGGATCTGAGAGGTGTTCATCTTCATCGTGTCCAACAAAACCCATAAATCAAAATTCTCAAGTTCAATAAATCGATTTGTCTCAGCAATGTTTATGTGTTCTTCATATTCACCTGTTCAGAAACACTTTGGTTTGCACACAAATCTTCAAAGATCCCAACGATTTCAGATCAAAAAAATGATTTCAAGAAAACACACACTTACATCTAGTTCATCTGAAATCAAGCAAAATATGGCATCTTGTTCGTGTTTTTCAAGAACAAACCCAGAAATCGACGAGTATGTGTGTGTGTGTGTTTATAAGTCTTCAAACTTCAAGAATACCCACCAAAAAGCTACATAGATCGAACGGTTTCTTATTGTTCTTGAAAACCCAGAAATGCAACCCTTCAAAATCGAAGGTTTCAGTTCTTTGGGTTTGAGTTCCAGAAATAAAAATAGATGCAGAGCTTCAGGTTTTGGGTTTGAAATCGATTAACACAACACATTTGGAATCATTTTCTGGGTAAGAGCTTCAAGAAATTAAGATCTTCATTTCTTCGGTTCTTGAGTCGTGAGTTCCAGAAATAAATGAACCCTAGATTTTAGGGATTTTGATTTTCAAGTTTTGGGTTTGAATCTAGATTCTTGTGAGTTCTTCAACCCTTGGTTTTGAAATCGATTTTAAGAAGCACACCACAAAAAAATCTAGATTTTAGATTTGTGTATATGTGTGTTTGTTCAAATTGCCCAGAAAATTCATAGTGTTCATCGAAAATTTTATGTTTGGCCGGAAAATTCATAGGCTTAACGGAAAATTAATTTTGACCGGCTAAACTTCTGTTAGCCGGTTATAATGGTATATTAAGACGACAACAACGAGTTAAATGGTAAATGGAATACAAAAAAAAAGTGACCAAATGAATACGTGTTGAAGACTTTATTACCTTAAAAGGTCATTTTCCTTAATAAAAAAACTGAGTGTTATTTCATTTTTGACATAATAAATCGATATACTTTGACGAATTATAAAAATAATTACCAATTTTGTAAATTGATTAATTAATTTTTTTTTGGAAATACATTCTCTAATCACAACACAAAATCAACTAAGGGCGTGTTCGGCAAAACTAGCTGGTAGCAGATAGCTTGTAGCATGTAGCGGGTAGCTTGTAGCTTGTAGCGTTTTGTTAAACGCCACATGAAGTAGCATTTGGATTTGGAGCGTTTTGATTAAACTAAACGCTAGAAGCTTGTAGTACCAAACAAGGCTTTTTGTTTTAAACGGAGCGTTTTGTCACCAACAAAGATTCACCATTTCATTAACATAAAAACTGAACTATCGAAAATTAACAATCCACACTGAACCAATTGTCGGATACAAATCAATAAACAT
This sequence comes from Lactuca virosa, assembly GCF_052849685.1. Classification (NCBI taxonomy): domain Eukaryota; kingdom Viridiplantae; phylum Streptophyta; class Magnoliopsida; order Asterales; family Asteraceae; genus Lactuca; species Lactuca virosa. The sequence goes on from NC_136434.1 coordinate 204,547,466, forward strand.
AATAAATAAAAGATAGCAGAAGTTGAAGTAGGAAAGATGAAAAATCGAGAAACCTGATTACGCCGTTGATGAGTAAGAACCAACAGATTGAATATCTGAGATCAGACTCCAAATTTAGAAACTACCGAGAAGTGGGAATTACAAGAAAGTAATCAAAGATGAAAAACAAATGGAACCTCTCTCCGTTTCTCTTGAATGGATTTTTCAGTACGGATATTAGCGTATCGGGGATAGATTTTGTGTCGTATAGGGACGAACGGGAACGGCGTCAGGGGTGGTTTTTGTGTCGCCGTTGCCGGTGACGAAGAGAGAGAGGAGCGGGGCGTTGTTTTCCGACGATGAAGATGGTGGGAAGGGTTTTGTGCGAGAGGAAAAGAGAAGAGGGATTATTTTTGAAAAAAAAAAGGGTTTTGATTAAGCCTGTTTTTTCATTGAACGTTTGTTTCTTTGAGGATATTAATATTAAAAAAAAAGGGGGGGGGGGGAAATGACCTTTTAGGGTAATAAAGTCTTCTACAAGTATTCATTTGGTCTTTTTTTTTACACCATTGATCTTGTTGTAGATGTTTAAAAGATATCATTATTACCGGGTATTGAAGGTTTCTGACGAGTATGTCACTCCGGTTGTCTTCTCCGACGAGTTTCCGACCAAATGCTTTTAGCAACAATTTCCGATCTACAAACGATTTCAAGAACACTCACTTCCATTAGTTCGTTTGTTTCTGTGAACGATTTTAGTTTTCATGTTCTTTGTTCATGTTTAATTTTTGGGTTCATGTTCAAGAACACACAAAAAATGATTGTGTGTGCTCATCAGTGAGTTTGAATGTCAAGAAAGCGAAGGATTGAAAGTGTGTGTCGGATCTGAGAGGTGTTCATCTTCATCGTGTCCAACAAAACCCATAAATCAAAATTCTCAAGTTCAATAAATCGATTTGTCTCAGCAATGTTTATGTGTTCTTCATATTCACCTGTTCAGAAACACTTTGGTTTGCACACAAATCTTCAAAGATCCCAACGATTTCAGATCAAAAAAATGATTTCAAGAAAACACACACTTACATCTAGTTCATCTGAAATCAAGCAAAATATGGCATCTTGTTCGTGTTTTTCAAGAACAAACCCAGAAATCGACGAGTATGTGTGTGTGTGTGTTTATAAGTCTTCGAACTTCAAGAATACCCACCAAAAAGCTACATAGATCGAACGGTTTCTTATTGTTCTTGAAAACCCAGAAATGCAACCCTTGAAATCGAAGGTTTCAGTTCTTTGGGTTTGAGTTCCAGAAATAAAAATAGATGCAGAGCTTCAGGTTTTGGGTTTGAAATCGATTAACACAACACATTTGGAATCATTTTTTGGGTAAGAGCTTCAAGAAATTAAGATCTTCATTTCTTCGGTTCTTGAGTCGTGAGTTCCAGAAATATATGAACCCTAGATTTTAGGGATTTTGATTTTCAAGTTTTGGGTTTGAATCTAGATTCTTGTGAGTTCTTCAACCCTTGGTTTTGAAATCGATTTTAAGAAGCACACCACAAAAAAATCTAGATTTTAGATTTGTGTATATGTGTGTTTGTTCAAATTGCCCAGAAAATTCATAGTGTTCATCGAAAATTTTATGTTTGGCCGGAAAATTCATAGGCTTAACGGAGAATTAATTTTGACCGGCTAAACTTCTGTTAGCCGGTTATAATGGTATATTAAGACGACAACAACGAGTTAAATGGTAAATGGAATGCAAAAAAAAAAAGTGACCAAATGAATACTTGTTGAAGACTTTATTACCTTAAAAGGTCATTTTCCCTAAAAAAAAACTGAGTGTTATTTCATTTTTGACATAATAAATCGATATACTTTGACGAATTATAAAAATAATTACCAATTTTGTAAATTGATTAATTAATATTTTTTTGGAAATACATTCTCTAATCACAACACAAAATCAACTAAGGGCGTGTTCGGCAAAACTAGCTGGTAGCGGATAGCTTGTAGTATGTAGCGGGTAGCTTGTAGCTTGTAGCGTTTTGTTAAACGCTACATGAAGTAGCATTTGGATTTGGAGCGTTTTGATTAAACTAAACGCTAGAAGCTTGTAGTACCAAACAAGGCTTTTTGTTTTAAACGGAGCGTTTTGTCACCAACAAAGATTCACCATTTCATTAACATAAAAACTGAACTATCGAAAATTAACAATCCACACTGAACCAATTGTCGGATACAAATCAATAAACATAATAAATAAAAGATAGCAGAAGTTGAAGTAGGAAAGATGAAAAATCGAGAAACCTGATTACGCCGTTGATGAGTAAGAACCAACAGATTGAATATCTGAGATCAGACTCCAAATTTAGAAACTACCGAGAAGTGGGAATTACAAGAAAGTAATCAAAGATGAAAAACAAATGGAACCTCTCTCCGTTTCTCTTGAATGGATTTTTCAGTACGGATATTAGCGTATCGGGGATAGATTTTGTGTCGTATAGGGACGAACGGGGACGGCGTCAGGGGTGGTTTTTGTGTCGCCGTTGCCGGTGACGAAGAGAGAGAGGAGCGGGGCATTGTTTTCCAACGATGAAGATGGTGGGAAGGGTTTTGTGCGAGAGGAAAAGAGAAGAGGGATTATTTTTGAAAAAAAAAGGGTTTTGATTAAGCCTGTTTTTTCATTGAACGTTTGTTTCTTTGAGGATATTGATATTAAAAAAAAAGGGGGGGAAATGACCTTTTAGGGTAATAAAGTCTTCTACAAGTATTCATTTGGTCTTTTTTTTTTACACCATTGATCTTGTTGTAGATGTTCAAAAGATATCATTATTACCGGGTATTGAAGGTTTCTGACGAGTATGTCACTCTGGTTGTCTTCTCCGACGAGTTTCCGACCAAATGCTTTTAGCAACAATTTCCGATCTACAAACGATTTCAAGAACACTCACTTCCATTTGTTCGTTTGTTTCTGTGAACGATTTTAGTTTTCATGTTCTTTGTTCATGTTTAATTTTTGGGTTCATGTTCAAGAACACACAAAAAATGATTGTGTGTGCTCATCAGTGAGTTTGAATGTCAAGAAAGCGAAGGATTGAAAGTGTGTGTCGGATCTGAGAGGTGTTCATCTTCATCGTGTCCAACAAAACCCATAAATCAAAATTCTCAAGTTCAATAAATCGATTTGTCTCAGCAATGTTTATGTGTTCTTCATATTCACCTGTTCAGAAACACTTTGGTTTGCACACAAATCTTCAAAGATCCCAACGATTTCAGATCAAAAAAATGATTTCAAGAAAACACACACTTACATCTAGTTCATCTGAAATCAAGCAAAATATGGCATCTTGTTCGTGTTTTTCAAGAACAAACCCAGAAATCGACGAGTATGTGTGTGTGTGTGTTTATAAGTCTTCAAACTTCAAGAATACCCACCAAAAAGCTACATAGATCGAACGGTTTCTTATTGTTCTTGAAAACCCAGAAATGCAACCCTTCAAAATCGAAGGTTTCAGTTCTTTGGGTTTGAGTTCCAGAAATAAAAATAGATGCAGAGCTTCAGGTTTTGGGTTTGAAATCGATTAACACAACACATTTGGAATCATTTTCTGGGTAAGAGCTTCAAGAAATTAAGATCTTCATTTCTTCGGTTCTTGAGTCGTGAGTTCCAGAAATAAATGAACCCTAGATTTTAGGGATTTTGATTTTCAAGTTTTGGGTTTGAATCTAGATTCTTGTGAGTTCTTCAACCCTTGGTTTTGAAATCGATTTTAAGAAGCACACCACAAAAAAATCTAGATTTTAGATTTGTGTATATGTGTGTTTGTTCAAATTGCCCAGAAAATTCATAGTGTTCATCGAAAATTTTATGTTTGGCCGGAAAATTCATAGGCTTAACGGAAAATTAATTTTGACCGGCTAAACTTCTGTTAGCCGGTTATAATGGTATATTAAGACGACAACAACGAGTTAAATGGTAAATGGAATACAAAAAAAAAGTGACCAAATGAATACGTGTTGAAGACTTTATTACCTTAAAAGGTCATTTTCCTTAATAAAAAAACTGAGTGTTATTTCATTTTTGACATAATAAATCGATATACTTTGACGAATTATAAAAATAATTACCAATTTTGTAAATTGATTAATTAATTTTTTTTTGGAAATACATTCTCTAATCACAACACAAAATCAACTAAGGGCGTGTTCGGCAAAACTAGCTGGTAGCAGATAGCTTGTAGCATGTAGCGGGTAGCTTGTAGCTTGTAGCGTTTTGTTAAACGCCACATGAAGTAGCATTTGGATTTGGAGCGTTTTGATTAAACTAAACGCTAGAAGCTTGTAGTACCAAACAAGGCTTTTTGTTTTAAACGGAGCGTTTTGTCACCAACAAAGATTCACCATTTCATTAACATAAAAACTGAACTATCGAAAATTAACAATCCACACTGAACCAATTGTCGGATACAAATCAATAAACATAATAAATAAAAGATAGCAGAAGTTGAAGTAGGAAAGATGAAAAATCGAGAAACCTGATTACGCCGTTGATGAGTAAGAACCAACAGATTGAATATCTGAGATCAGACTCCAAATTTAGAAACTACCGAGAAGTGGGAATTACAAGAAAGTAATCAAAGATGAAAAACAAATGGAACCTCTCTCCGTTTCTCTTGAATGGATTTTTCAGTACGGATATTAGCGTATCGGGGATAGATTTTGTGCCGTATAGGGACGAACGGGGACGGCGTCAGGGGTGGTTTTTGTGTCGCCGTTGCGGGTGACGAAGAGAGAGAGGAGCGGGGCGTTGTTTTCCGACGATGAAGATGGTGGGAAGAGTTTTGTGCGAGAGGAAAAGAGAAGAGGGATTATTTTTGAAAAAAAAAGGGTTTTGATTAAGCCTGTTTTTTCATTGAATGTTTGTTTCTTCGAGGATATTGATATTAAAAAAAAGGGGGGGGGGGAAATGACCTTTTAGGGTAATAAAGTCTTCTACAAGTATTCATTTGGTCTTTTTTTTTTTACACCATTGATCTTGTTGTAGATGTTCAAAAGATATCATTATTACCGGGTATTGAAGGTTTCTGACGAGTATGTCACTCCGGTTGTCTTCTCCGACGAGTTTCCGACCAAATGCTTTTAGCAACAATTTCCGATCTACAAACGATTTCAAGAACACTCACTTCCATTTGTTCGTTTGTTTCTGTGAACGATTTTAGTTTTCATGTTCTTTGTTCATGTTTAATTTTTGGGTTCATGTTCAAGAACACACAAAAAATGATTGTGTGTGCTCATCAGTGAGTTTGAATGTCAAGAAAGCGAAGGATTGAAAGTGTGTGTCGGATCTGAGAGGTGTTCATCTTCATCGTGTCCAACAAAACCCATAAATCAAAATTCTCAAGTTCAATAAATCGATTTGTCTCAGCAATGTTTATGTGTTCTTCATATTCACCTGTTCAGAAACACTTTGGTTTGCACACAAATCTTCAAAGATCCCAACGATTTCAGATCAAAAAAATGATTTCAAGAAAACACACACTTACATCTAGTTCATCTGAAATCAAGCAAAATATGGCATCTTGTTCGTGTTTTTCAAGAACAAACCCAGAAATCGACGAGTATGTGTGTGTGTGTGTTTATAAGTCTTCAAACTTCAAGAATACCCACCAAAAAGCTACATAGATCGAACGGTTTCTTATTGTTCTTGAAAACCCAGAAATGCAACCCTTCAAAATCGAAGGTTTCAGTTCTTTGGGTTTGAGTTCCAGAAATAAAAATAGATGCAGAGCTTCAGGTTTTGGGTTTGAAATCGATTAACACAACACATTTGAAATCATTTTCTGGGTAAGAGCTTCAAGAAATTAAGATCTTCATTTCTTCGGTTCTTGAGTCGTGAGTTCCAGAAATAAATGAACCCTAGATTTTAGGGATTTTGATTTTCAAGTTTTGGGTTTGAATCTAGATTCTTGTGAGTTCTTCAACCCTTGGTTTTGAAATCGATTTTAAGAAGCACACCACAAAAAAATCTAGATTTTAGATTTGTGTATATGTGTGTTTGTTCAAATTGCCCAGAAAATTCATAGTGTTCATCGAAAATTTTATGTTTGGCCGGAAAATTCATAGGCTTAACGGAAAATTAATTTTGACCGGCTAAACTTCTGTTAGCCGGTTATAATGGTATATTAAGACGACAACAACGAGTTAAATGGTAAATGGAATACAAAAAAAAAAGTGACCAAATGAATACGTGTTGAAGACTTTATTACCTTAAAAGGTCATTTTCCTTAAAAAAAAAAACTGAGTGTTATTTCATTTTTGACATAATAAATCGATATACTTTGACGAATTATAAAAATAATTACCAATTTTGTAAATTGATTAATTAATTTTTTTTTGGAAATACATTCTCTAATCACAACACAAAATCAACTAAGGGCGTGTTCGGCAAAACTAGCTGGTAGCAGATAGCTTGTAGCATGTAGCGGGTAGCTTGTAGCTTGTAGCGTTTTGTTAAACGCCACATGAAGTAGCATTTGGATTTGGAGCGTTTTGATTAAACTAAACGCTAGAAGCTTGTAGTACCAAACAAGGCTTTTTGTTTTAAACGGAGCGTTTTGTCACCAACAAAGATTCACCATTTCATTAACATAAAAACTGAACTATCGAAAATTAACAATCCACACTGAACCAATTGTCGGATACAAATCAATAAACATAATAAATAAAAGATAGCAGAAGTTGAAGTAGGAAAGATGAAAAATCGAGAAACCTGATTACGCCGTTGATGAGTAAGAACCAACAGATTGAATATCTGAGATCAGACTCCAAATTTAGAAACTACCGAGAAGTGGGAATTACAAGAAAGTAATCAAAGATGAAAAACAAATGGAACCTCTCTCCGTTTCTCTTGAATGGATTTTTCAGTACGGATATTAGCGTATCGGGGATAGATTTTGTGCCGTATAGGGACGAACGGGGACGGCGTCAGGGGTGGTTTTTGTGTCGCCGTTGCCGGTGACGAAGAGAGAGAGGAGCGGGGCGTTGTTTTCCGACGATGAAGATGGTGGGAAGGGTTTTGTGCGAGAGGAAAAGAGAAGAGGGATTATTTTTGAAAAAAAAAGGGTTTTGATTAAGCCTGTTTTTTCATTGAACGTTTGTTTCTTTGAGGATATTAATATTAAAAAAAAAAGGGGGGGAAATGACCTTTTAGGGTAATAAAGTCTTCTACAAGTATTCATTTGGTCTTTTTTTTTACACCATTGATCTTGTTGTAGATGTTCAAAAGATATCATTATTACCGGGTATTGAAGGTTTCTGACGAGTATGTCACTCCGGTTGTCTTCTCCGACGAGTTTCCGACCAAATGCTTTTAGCAACAATTTCCGATCTACAAACGATTTCAAGAACACTCACTTCCATTTGTTCGTTTGTTTCTGTGAACGATTTTAGTTTTCATGTTCTTTGTTCATGTTTAATTTTTGGGTTCATGTTCAAGAACACACAAAAAATGACTGTGTGTGCTCATCAGTGAGTTTGAATGTCAAGAAAGCGAAGGATTGAAAGTGTGTGTCGGATCTGAGAGGTGTTCATCTTCATCGTGTCCAACAAAACCCATAAATCAAAATTCTCAATTTCAATAAATCAATTTGTCTCAGCAATGTTTATGTGTTCTTCATATTCACCTGTTCAGAAACACTTTGGTTTGCACACAAATCTTCAAAGATCCCAACGATTTCAGATCAAAAAAATGATTTCAAGAAAACACACACTTACATCTAGTTCATCTGAAATCAAGCAAAATATGGCATCTTGTTCGTGTTTTTCAAGAACAAACCCAGAAATCGACGAGTATGTGTGTGTGTGTGTGTTTATAAGTCTTCGAACTTCAAGAATACCCACCAAAAAGCTACATAGATCGAACGGTTTCTTATTGTTCTTGAAAACCCAGAAATGCAACCCTTGAAATCGAAGGTTTCAGTTCTTTGGGTTTGAGTTCCATAAATAAAAATAGATGCAGAGCTTCGGGTTTTGGGTTTGAAATCGATTAACACAACACATTTGGAATCATTTTCTGGGTAAGAGCTTCAAGAAATTAAGATCTTCATTTCTTCGGTTCTTGAGTCGTGAGTTCCAGAAATAAATGAACCCTAGATTTTAGGGATTTTGATTTTCAAGTTTTGGGTTTGAATCTAGATTCTTGTGAGTTCTTCAACCCTTGGATTTGAAATCGATTTTAAGAAGCACACCACAAAAAAATCTAGATTTTAGATTTGTGTATATGTGTGTTTGTTCAAATTGCCCAGAAAATTCATAGTGTTCATCGAAAATTTTATGTTTGGCCGGAAAATTCATAGGCTTAACGGAAAATTAATTTTGACCGGCTAAACTTCTGTTAGCCGGTTATAATGGTATATTAAGACGACAACAACGAGTTAAATGGTAAATGGAATACAAAAAAAAGGTGACCAAATGAATACTTGTTGAAGACTTTATTACCTTAAAAGGTCATTTTCCCTAAAAAAAAACTGAGTGTTATTTCATTTTTGACATAATAAATCGATATACTTTGACGAATTATAAAAATAATTACCAATTTTGTAAATTGATTAATTAATTTTTTTTTGGAAATACATTCTCTAATCACAACACAAAATCAACTAAGGGCGTGTTCGGCAAAACTAGCTGGTAGCGGATAGCTTGTAGCATGTAGCGGGTAGCTTGTAGCTTGTAGCGTTTTGTTAAACGCCACATGAAGTAGCATTTGGATTTGGAGCGTTTTGATTAAACTAAACGCTAGAAGCTTGTAGTACCAAACAAGGCTTTTTGTTTTAAACGGAGCGTTTTGTCACCAACAAAGATTCACCATTTCATTAACATAAAAATTGAACTATCGAAAATTAACAATCCACACTGAACCAATTGTCGGATACAAATCAATAAACATAATAAATAAAAGATAGCAGAAGTTGAAGTAGGAAAGATGAAAAATCGAGAAACCTGATTACGCCGTTGATGAGTAAGAACCAACAGATTGAATATCTGAGATCAGACTCCAAATTTAGAAACTACCGAGAAGTGGGAATTACAAGAAAGTAATCAAAGATGAAAAACAAATGGAACCTCTCTCCGTTTCTCTTGAATGGATTTTTCAGTATGGATATTAGCGTATCGGGGATAGATTTTGTGCCGTATAGGGACGAACGGGGACGGCGTCAGGGGTGGTTTTTGTGTCGCCGTTGCCGGTGACGAAGAGAGAGAGGAGCGGGGCGTTGTTTTCCGACGATGAAGATGGTGGGAAGGGTTTTGTGCGAGAGGAAAAGAGAAGAGGGATTATTTTTGAAAAAAAAAGGGTTTTGATTAAGCCTGTTTTTTCATTAAACGTTTGTTTCTTTGAGGATATTAATATTAAAAAAAAGGGGGGGGGGAAATGACCTTTTAGGGTAATAAAGTCTTCTACAAGTATTCATTTGGTCTTTTTTTTACACCATTGATCTTGTTGTAGATGTTCAAAAGATATCATTATTACCGGGTATTGAAGGTTTCTGACGAGTATGTCACTCCGGTTGTCTTCTCCGACGAGTTTCCGACCAAATGCTTTTAGCAACAATTTCCGATCTACAAACGATTTCAAGAACACTCACTTCCATTTGTTCGTTTGTTTCTGTGAACGATTTTAGTTTTCATGTTCTTTGTTCATGTTTAATTTTTGGGTTCATGTTCAAGAACACACAAAAAATGACTGTGTGTGCTCATCAGTGAGTTTGAATGTCAAGAAAGCGAAGGATTGAAAGTGTGTGTCGGATCTGAGAGGTGTTCATCTTCATCGTGTCCAACAAAACCCATAAATCAAAATTCTCAATTTCAATAAATCAATTTGTCTCAGCAATGTTTATGTGTTCTTCATATTCACCTGTTCAGAAACACTTTGGTTTGCACACTAATCTTCAAAGATCCCAACGATTTCAGATCAAAAAAATGATTTCAAGAAAACACACACTTACATCTAGTTCATCTGAAATCAAGCAAAATATGGCATCTTGTTCGTGTTTTTCAAGAACAAACCCAGAAATCGACGAGTATGTGTGTGTGTGTGTGTGTGTTTATAAGTCTTCGAACTTCAAGAATACCCACCAAAAAGCTACATAGATCGAACGGTTTCTTATTGTTCTTGAAAACCCAGAAATGCAACCCTTGAAATCGAAGGTTTCAGTTCTTTGGGTTTGAGTTCCAGAAATAAAAATAGATGCAGAGCTTCGGGTTTTGGGTTTGAAATCGATTAACACAACACATTTGGAATCATTTTCTGGGTAAGAGCTTCAAGAAATTAAGATCTTCATTTCTTCGGTTCTTGAGTCGTGAGTTCCAGAAATAAATGAACCCTAGATTTTAGGGATTTTGATTTTCAAGTTTTGGGTTTGAATCTAGATTCTTGTGAGTTCTTCAACCCTTGGATTTGAAATCGATTTTAAGAAGCACACCACAAAAAAATCTAGATTTTAGATTTGTGTATATGTGTGTTTGTTCAAATTGCCCAGAAAATTCATAGTGTTCATCGAAAATTTTATGTTTGGCCGGAAAATTCATAGGCTTAGCGGAAAATTAATTTTGACCGGCTAAACTTCTGTTAGCCGGTTATAATGGTATATTAAGACGACAACAACGAGTTAAATGGTAAATGGAATACAAAAAAAAAAGGTGACCAAATGAATACTTGTTGAAGACTTTATTACCTTAAAAGGTCATTTTCCCTAAAAAAAACTGAGTGTTATTTCATTTTTGACATAATAAATCGATATACTTTGACGAATTATAAAAATAATTACCAATTTTGTAAATTGATTAATTAATTTTTTTTTGGAAATACATTCTCTAATCACAACACAAAATCAACTAAGGGCGTGTTCGGCAAAACTAGGTGGTATCGGATAGCTTGTAGCATGTAGCGGGTAGCTTGTAGCTTGTAGCGTTTTATTAAACGCTACATGAAGTAGCATTTGGATTTGGAGCGTTTTGATTAAACTAAACGCTAGAAGCTTGTAGTACCAAACAAGGCTTTTTGTTTTAAACGGAGCGTTTTGTCACCAACAAAGATTCACCATTTCATTAACATAAAAACTGAACTATCGAAAATTAACAATCCACACTGAACCAATTGTCGGATACAAATCAATAAACATAATAAATAAAAGATAGCAGAAGTTGAAGTAGGAAAGATGAAAAATCGAGAAACCTGATTACGCCGTTGATGAGTAAGAACCAACAGATTGAATATCTGAGATCAGACTCCAAATTTAGAAACTACCGAGAAGTGGGAATTACAAGAAAGTAATCAAAGATGAAAAACAAATGGAACCTCTCTCCGTTTCTCTTGAATGGATTTTTCAGTACGGATATTAGCGTATCGGGGATAGATTTTGTGCCGTATAGGGACGAACGGGGACGGCGTCAGGGGTGGTTTTTGTGTCGCCGTTGCCGGTGACGAAGAGAGAGAGGAGCGGGGCGTTGTTTTCCGACGATGAAGATGGTGGGAAGGGTTTTGTGCGAGAGGAAAAGAGAAGAGGGATTATTTTTGAAAAAAAAAGGGTTTTGATTAAGCCTGTTTTTTCATTGAACGTTTGTTTCTTTGAGGATATTAATATTAAAAAAAAGGGGGGGGGGGGGAGGAAATGACCTTTTAGGGTAATAAAGTCTTCTACAAGTATTCATTTGGTCTTTTTTTTTTACACCATTGATCTTGTTGTAGATGTTCAAAAGATATCATTATTACCGGGTATTGAAGGTTTCTGACGAGTATGTCACTCCGGTTGTCTTCTCCGACGAGTTTCCGACCAAATGCTTTTAGCAACAATTTCCGATCTACAAACGATTTCAAGAACACTCACTTCCATTTGTTCGTTTGTTTCTGTGAACGATTTTAGTTTTCATGTTCTTTGTTCATGTTTAATTTTTGGGTTCATGTTCAAGAACACACAAAAAATGACTGTGTGTGCTCATCAGTGAGTTTGAATGTCAAGAAAGCGAAGGATTGAAAGTGTGTGTCGGATCTGAGAGGTGTTCATCTTCATCGTGTCCAACAAAACCCATAAATCAAAATTCTCAAGTTCAATAAATCAATTTGTCTCAGCAACGTTTATGTGTTCTTCATATTCACCTGTTCAGAAACACTTTGGTTTGCACACAAATCTTCAAAGATCCCAACGATTTCAGATCAAAAAAATGATTTCAAGAAAACACACACTTACATCTAGTTCATCTGAAATCAAGCAAAATATGGCATCTTGTTCGTGTTTTTCAAGAACAAACCCAGAAATCGACGAGTATGTGTGTGTGTGTGTGTGTTTATAAGTCTTCGAACTTCAAGAATACCCACCAAAAAGCTACATAGATCGAACGGTTTCTTATTGTTCTTGAAAACCCAGAAATGCAACCCTTGAAATCGAAGGTTTCAGTTCTTTGGGTTTGAGTTCCAGAAATAAAAATAGATGCAGAGCTTCGGGTTTTGGGTTTGAAATCGATTAACACAACACATTTGGAATCATTTTCTGGGTAAGAGCTTCAAGAAATTAAGATCTTCATTTCTTCGGTTCTTGAGTCGTGAGTTCCAGAAATAAATGAACCCTAGATTTTAGGGATTTTGATTTTCAAGTTTTGGGTTTGAATCTAGATTCTTGTGAGTTCTTCAACCCTTGGATTTGAAATCGATTTTAAGAAGCACACCACAAAAAAATCTAGATTTTAGATTTGTGTATATGTGTGTTTGTTCAAATTGCCCAGAAAATTCATAGTGTTCATCGAAAATTTTATGTTTGGCCGGAAAATTCATAGGCTTAACGGAAAATTAATTTTGACCGGCTAAACTTCTGTTAGCCGGTTATAATGGTATATTAAGACGACAACAACGAGTTAAATGGTAAATGGAATACAAAAAAAAAGGTGACCAAATGAATACTTGTTGAAGACTTTATTACCTTAAAAGGTCATTTTCCCTAAAAAAAAAACTGAGTGTTATTTCATTTTTGACATAATAAATCGATATACTTTGACGAATTATAAAAATAATTACCAATTTTGTAAATTGATTAATTAATTTTTTTTTGGAAATACATTCTCTAATCACAACACAAAATCAACTAAGGGCGTGTTCGGCAAAACTAGCTGGTAGCGGATAGCTTGTAGCATGTAGCGGGTAGCTTGTAGCTTGTAGCGTTTTGTTAAACGCCACATGAAGTAGCATTTGGATTTGGAGCGTTTTGATTAAACTAAACGCTAGAAGCTTGTAGTACCAAACAAGGCTTTTTGTTTTAAACGGAGCGTTTTGTCACCAACAAAGATTCACCATTTCATTAACATAAAAATTGAACTATCGAAAATTAACAATCCACACTGAACCAATTGTCGGATACAAATCAATAAACATAATAAATAAAAGATAGCAGAAGTTGAAGTAGGAAAGATGAAAAATCGAGAAACCTGATTACGCCGTTGATGAGTAAGAACCAACAGATTGAATATCTGAGATCAGACTCCAAATTTAGAAACTACCGAGAAGTGGGAATTACAAGAAAGTAATCAAAGATGAAAAACAAATGGAACCTCTCTCCGTTTCTCTTGAATGGATTTTTCAGTATGGATATTAGCGTATCGGGGATAGATTTTGTGCCGTATAGGGACGAACGGGGACGGCGTCAGGGGTGGTTTTTGTGTCGCCGTTGCCGGTGACGAAGAGAGAGAGGAGCGGGGCGTTGTTTTCCGACGATGAAGATGGTGGGAAGGGTTTTGTGCGAGAGGAAAAGAGAAGAGGGATTATTTTTGAAAAAAAAAGGGTTTTGATTAAGCCTGTTTTTTCATTTAATGTTTGTTTCTTTGAGGATATTGATATTAAAAGGGGGGGGGGGGGGAAATGACCTTTTAGGGTAATAAAGTCTTCTACAAGTATTCATTTGGTCTTTTTTTTTACACCATTGATCTTGTTGTAGATGTTCAAAAGATATCATTATTACCGGGTATTGAAGGTTTCTGACGAGTATGTCACTCCGGTTGTCTTCTCCGACGAGTTTCCGACCAAATGCTTTTAGCAACAATTTCCGATCTACAAACGATTTCAAGAACACTCACTTCCATTTGTTCGTTTGTTTCTGTGAACGATTTTAGTTTTCATGTTCTTTGTTCATGTTTAATTTTTGGGTTCATGTTCAAGAACACACAAAAAATGACTGTGTGTGCTCATCAGTGAGTTTGAATGTCAAGAAAGCGAAGGATTGAAAGTGTCTGTCGGATCTGAGAGGTGTTCATCTTCATCGTGTCCAACAAAACCCATAAATCAAAATTCTCAATTTCAATAAATCAATTTGTCTGAGCAATGTTTATGTGTTCTTCATATTCACCTGTTCAGAAACACTTTGGTTTGCACACAAATCTTCAAAGATCCCAACGATTTCAGATCAAAAAAATGATTTCAAGAAAACACACACTTACATCTAGTTCATCTGAAATCAAGCAAAATATGGCATCTTGTTCGTGTTTTTCAAGAACAAACCCAGAAATCGACGAGTATGTGTGTGTGTGTGTGTGTGTTTATAAGTCTTCGAACTTCAAGAATACCCACCAAAAAGCTACATAGATCGAACGGTTTCTTATTGTTCTTGAAAACCCAGAAATGCAACCCTTGAAATCGAAGGTTTCAGTTCTTTGGGTTTGAGTTCCAGAAATAAAAATAGATGCAGAGCTTCGGGTTTTGGGTTTGAAATCGATTAACACAACACATTTGGAATCATTTTCTGGGTAAGAGCTTCAAGAAATTAAGATCTTCATTTCTTCGGTTCTTGAGTCGTGAGTTCCAGAAATAAATGAACCCTAGATTTTAGGGATTTTGATTTTCAAGTTTTGGGTTTGAATCTAGATTCTTGTGAGTTCTTCAACCCTTGGATTTGAAATCGATTTTAAGAAGCACACCACAAAAAAATCTAGATTTTAGATTTGTGTATATGTGTGTTTGTTCAAATTGCCCAGAAAATTCATAGTGTTCATCGAAAATTTTATGTTTGGCCGGAAAATTCATAGGCTTAGCGGAAAATTATTTTTGACCGGCTAAACTTCTGTTAGCCGGTTATAATGGTATATTAAGACGACAACAACGAGTTAAATGGTAAATGGAATACAAAAAAAAGGTGACCAAATGAATACTTGTTGAAGACTTTATTACCTTAAAAGGTCATTTTCCCTAAAAAAAAAACTGAGTGTTATTTCATTTTTGACATAATAAATCGATATACTTTGACGAATTATAAAAATAATTACCAATTTTGTAAATTGATTAATTATTTTTTTTTTTGGAAATACATTCTCTAATCACAACACAAAATCAACTAAGGGCGTGTTCGGCAAAACTAGCTGGTAGCGGATAGCTTGTAGCATGTAGCGGGTAGCTTGTAGCTTGTAGCGTTTTGTTAAACGCCACATGAAGTAGCATTTGGATTTGGAGCGTTTTGATTAAACTAAACGCTAGAAGCTTGTAGTACCAAACAAGGCTTTTTGTTTTAAACGGAGCGTTTTGTCACCAACAAAGATTCACCATTTCATTAACATAAAAATTGAACTATCGAAAATTAACAATCCACACTGAACCAATTGTCGGATACAAATCAATAAACATAATAAATAAAAGATAGCAGAAGTTGAAGTAGGAAAGATGAAAAATCGAGAAACCTAATTACGCCGTTGATGAGTAAGAACCAACAGATTGAATATCTGAGATCAGACTCCAAATTTAGAAACTACCGAGAAGTGGGAATTACAAGAAAGTAATCAAAGATGAAAAACAAATGGAACCTCTCTCCGTTTCTCTTGAATGGATTTTTCAGTACGGATATTAGCGTATCGGGGATAGATTTTGTGCCGTATAGGGACGAACGGGGACGGCGTCAGGGGTGGTTTTTGTGTCGCCGTTGCCGGTGACGAAGAGAGAGAGGACCGGGGCGTTGTTTTCCGACGATGAAGATGGTGGGAAGGGTTTTGTGCGAGAGGAAAAGAGAAGAGGGATTATTTTTGAAAAAAAAAAAGGTTTTGATTAAGCCTGTTTTTTCATTGAACGTTTGTTTCTTTGAGGATATTGATATTAAAAAAAAAAGGGGGGGGGGGGGGAAATGACCTTTTAGGGTAATAAAGTCTTCTACAAGTATTCATTTGGTCTTTTTTTTTTACACCATTGATCTTGTTGTAGATGTTCAAAATATATCATTATTACCGGGTATTGAAGGTTTCTGACGAGTATGTCACTCTGGTTGTCTTCTCCGACGAGTTTCCGACCAAATGCTTTTAGCAACAATTTCCGATCTACAAACGATTTCAAGAACACTCACTTCCATTTGTTCGTTTGTTTCTGTGAACGATTTTAGTTTTCATGTTCTTTGTTCATGTTTAATTTTTGGGTTCATGTTCAAGAACACACAAAAAATGATTGTGTGTGCTCATCAGTGAGTTTGAATGTCAAGAAAGCGAAGGATTGAAAGTGTGTGTCGGATCTGAGAGGTGTTCATTTTCATCGTGTCCAACAAAACCCATAAATAAAAATTCTCAAGTTCAATAAATCGATTTGTCTCAGCAATGTTTATGTGTTCTTCATATTCACCTGTTCAGAAACACTTTGGTTTGCACACAAATCTTCAAAGATCCCAACGATTTCAGATCAAAAAAATGATTTCAAGAAAACACACACTTACATCTAGTTCATCTGAAATCAAGCAAAATATGGCATCTTGTTCGTGTTTTTCAAGAACAAACCCAGAAATCGACGAGTATGTGTGTGTGTGTGTGTTTATAAGTCTTCAAACTTCAAGAATACCCACCAAAAAGCTACATAGATCGAACGGTTTCTTATTGTTCTTGAAAACCCAGAAATGCAACCCTTGAAATTGAAGGTTTCAGTTCTTTGGGTTTGAGTTCCAGAAATAAAAATAGATGCAGAGCTTCAGGTTTTGGGTTTGAAATCGATTAACACAACACATTTGGAATCATTTTCTCGGTAAGAGCTTCAAGAAATTAAGATCTTCATTTCTTCGGTTCTTGAGTCGTGAGTTCCAGAAATAAATGAACCCTAGATTTTAGGGATTTTGATTTTCAAGTTTTGGGTTTGAATCTAGATTCTTGTGAGTTCTTCAACCCTTGGTTTTGAAATCGATTTTAAGAAGCACACCACAAAAAAATCTAGATTTTAGATTTGTGTATATGTGTGTTTGTTCAAATTGCCCAGAAAATTCATAGTGTTCATCGAAAATTTTATGTTTGGCCGGAAAATTCATAGGCTTAACGGAAAATTAATTTTGACCGGCTAAACTTCTGTTAGCCGGTTATAATGGTATATTAAGACGACAACAACGAGTTAAATGGTAAATGGAATACAAAAAAAAAGTGACCAAATGAATACTTGTTGAAGACTTTATTACCTTAAAAGGTCATTTTCCCTAAAAAAAAAAACTGAGTGTTATTTCATTTTTGACATAATAAATCGATATACTTTGACGAATTATAAAAATAATTACCAATTTTGTAAATTGATTAATTAATTTTTTTTTGGAAATACATTCTCTAATCACAACACAAAATCAACTAAGGGCGTGTTCGGCAAAACTAGCTGGTAGCGGATAGCTTGTAGCATGTAGCGGGTAGCTTGTAGCTTGTAGCGTTTTGTTAAACGCCACATGAAGTAGCATTTGGATTTGGAGCGTTTTGATTAAACTAAACGCTAGAAGCTTGTAGTACCAAACAAGGCTTTTTGTTTTAAACGGAGCGTTTTGTCACCAACAAAGATTCACCATTTCATTAACATAAAAACTGAACTATCGAAAATTAACAATCCACACTGAACCAATTGTCGGATACAAATCAATAAACATAATAAATAAAAGATAGTAGAAGTTGAAGTAGGAAAGATGAAAAATCGAGAAACCTGATTACGCCGTTGATGAGTAAGAACCAACAGATTGAATATCTGAGATCAGACTCCAAATTTAGAAACTACCGAGAAGTGGGAATTACAAGAAAGTAATCAAAGATGAAAAACAAATGGAACCTCTCTCCGTTTCTCTTGAATGGATTTTTCAGTACGGATATTAGCGTATCGGGGATAGATTTTGTGCCGTATAGGGACGAACGGGGACGGCGTCAGGGGTGGTTTTTGTGTCGCCGTTGCCGGTGACGAAGAGTGAGAGGACCGGGGCGTTGTTTTCCGACGATGAAGATGGTGGGAAGGGTTTTGTGCGAGAGGAAAAGAGAAGAGGGATTATTTTTGAAAAAAAAAAAGGTTTTGATTAAGCCTGTTTTTTCATTGAAGTTTGTTTCTTTGAGGATATTAATATTAAAAAAAAAAGGGGGGGGGGGGGAAATGACCTTTTAGTGTAATAAAGTCTTCTACAAGTATTCATTTGGTCTTTTTTTTTTACACCATTGATCTTGTTGTAGATGTTCAAAATATATCATTATTACCGGGTATTGAAGGTTTCTGACGAGTATGTCACTCCGGTTGTCTTCTCCGACGAGTTTCCGACCAAATGCTTTTAGCAACAATTTCCGATCTACAAACGATTTCAAGAACACTCACTTCCATTAGTTCGTTTGTTTCTGTGAACGATTTTAGTTTTCATGTTCTTTGTTCATGTTTAATTTTTGGGTTCATGTTCAAGAACACACAAAAAATGATTGTGTGTGCTCATCAGTGAGTTTGAATGTCAAGAAAGCGAAGGATTGAAAGTGTGTGTCGGATCTGAGAGGTGTTCATCTTCATCGTGTCCAACAAAACCCATAAATCAAAATTCTCAAGTTCAATAAATCGATTTGTCTCGGCAATGTTTATGTGTTCTTCATATTCACCTGTTCAGAAACACTTTGGTTTGCACACAAATCTTCAAAGATCCCAATGATTTCAGATCAAAAAAATGATTTCAAGAAAACACACACTTACATCTAGTTCATCTGAAATCAAGCAAAATATGGCATCTTGTTCGTGTTTTTCAAGAACAAACCCAGAAATCGACGAGTATGTGTGTGTGTGTGTTTATAAGTCTTCGAACTTCAAGAATACCCACCAAAAAGCTACATAGATCGAACGGTGTCTTATTGTTCTTGAAAACCCAGAAATGCAACCCTTGAAATCGAAGGTTTCAGTTCTTTGGGTTTGAGTTCCAGAAATAAAAATTGATGCAGAGCTTCAGGTTTTGGGTTTAAAATCGATTAACACAACACATTTGGAATCATTTTCTGGGTAAGAGCTTCAAGAAATTAAGATCTTCATTTCTTCGGTTCTTGAGTCGTGAGTTCCAGAAATAAATGAACCCTAGATTTTAGGGATTTTGATTTTCAAGTTTTGGGTTTGAATCTAGATTCTTGTGAGTTCTTCAACCCTCGGTTTTGAAATCGATTTTAAGAAGCACACCACAAAAAAGTCTAGATTTTAGATTTGTGTATATGTGTGTTTGTTCAAATTGCCCAGAAAATTCATAGTGTTCATCGAAAATTTTATGTTTGGCCGGAAAATTCATAGGGTTAACGGAAAATTAATTTTGACCGGCTAAACTTCTGTTAGCCGGTTATAATGGTATATTAAGACGACAACAACGAGTTAAATGGTAAATGGAATGCAAAAAAAAAAAAGTGACCAAATGAATACTTGTTGAAGACTTTATTACCTTAAAAGGTCATTTTCCCTAAAAAAAAAACTGAGTGTTATTTCATTTTTGACATAATAAATCTATATACTTTGACGAATTATAAAAATAATTACCAATTTTGTAAATTGATTAATTAATTTTTTTTTTGGAAATACATTCTATAATCACAACACAAAATCAACTAAGGGCGTGTTCGGCAAAACTAGCTGGTAGCGGATAGCTTGTAGCATGTAGCGGGTAGCTTGTAGCTTGTAGCGTTTTGTTAAACGCTACATGAAGTAGCATTTGGATTTGGAGCGTTTTGATTAAACTAAACCCTAGAAGCTTGTAGTACCAAACAAGGCTTTTTGTTTTTAAACGGAGCGTTTTGTCACCAACAAAGATTCACCATTTCATTAACATAAAAACTGAACTATCGAAAATTAACAATCCACACTGAACCAATTGTCGGATACAAATCAATAAACATAATAAATAAAAGATAGCAGAAGTTGAAGTAGGAAAGATGAAAAATCGAGAAACCTGATTACGCCGTTGATGAGTAAGAACCAACAGATTGAATATCTGAGATCAGACTCCAAATTTAGAAACTACCAAGAAGTGGGAATTACAAGAAAGTAATCAAAGATGAAAAACAAATGGAACCTCTCTCCGTTTCTCTTGAATGGATTTTTCAGTACGGATATTAGCGTATCGGGGATAGATTTTGTGCCGTATAGGGACGAACGGGGACGGCGTCAGGGGTGGTTTTTGTGTCGCCGTTGCGGGTGACGAAGAGAGAGAGGAGCGGGGCGTTGTTTTCCGACGATGAAGATGGTGGGAAGAGTTTTGTGCGAGAGGAAAAGAGAAGAGGGATTATTTTTGAAAAAAAAAGGGTTTTGATTAAGCCTGTTTTTTCATTGAATGTTTGTTTCTTTGAGGATATTGATATTAAAAAAAAGGGGGGGGGGGGAAATGACCTTTTAGGGTAATAAAGTCTTCTACAAGTATTCATTTGGTCTTTTTTTTTACACCATTGATCTTGTTGTAGATGTTCAAAAGATATCATTATTACCGGGTATTGAAGGTTTCTGACGAGTATGTCACTCCGGTTGTCTTCTCCGACGAGTTTCCGACCAAATGCTTTTAACAACAATTTCCGATCTACAAACGATTTCAAGAACACTCACTTCCATTTGTTCGTTTGTTTCTGTGAACGATTTTAGTTTTCATGTTCTTTGTTCATGTTTAATTTTTGGGTTCATGTTCAAGAACACACAAAAAATGATTGTGTGTGCTCATCAGTGAGTTTGAATGTCAAGAAAGCGAAGGATTGAAAGTGTGTGTCGGATCTGAGAGGTGTTCATCTTCATCGTGTCCAACAAAACCCATAAATCAAAATTCTCAAGTTCAATAAATCGATTTGTCTCAGCAATGTTTATGTGTTCTTCATATTCACCTGTTCAGAAACACTTTGGTTTGCACACAAATCTTCAAAGATCCCAACGATTTCAAATCAAAAAAATGATTTCAAGAAAACACACACTTACATCTAGTTCATCTGAAATCAAGCAAAATATGGCATCTTGTTCGTGTTTTTCAAGAACAAACCCAGAAATCGACGAGTATGTGTGTGTGTGTGTGTTTATAAGTCTTCGAACTTCAAGAATACCCACCAAAAAGCTACATAGATCGAACGGTTTCTTATTGTTCTTGAAAACCCAGAAATGCAACCCTTGAAATCGAAGGTTTCAGTTCTTTGGGTTTGAGTTCCAGAAATAAAAATAGATGCAGAGCTTCAGGTTTTGGGTTTAAAATCGATTAACACAACACATTTGGAATCATTTTCTGGGTAAGAGCTTCAAGAAATTAAGATCTTCATTTCTTCGGTTCTTGAGTCGTGAGTTCCAGAAATAAATGAACCCTAGATTTTAGGGATTTTGATTTTCAAGTTTTGGGTTTGGATCTAGATTCTTGTGAGTTCTTCAACCCTTGGTTTTGAAATCGATTTTAAGAAGCACACCACAAAAAAATCTAGATTTTAGATTTGTGTATATGTGTGTTTGTTCAAATTGCCCAGAAAATTCATAGTGTTCATCGAAAATTTTATGTTTGGCCGGAAAATTCATAGGCTTAACGGAAAATTAATTTTGACCGGCTAAACTTCTGTTAGCCGGTTATAATGGTATATTAAGACGACAACAACGAGTTAAATGGTAAATGGAATACAAAAAAAAAGTGACCAAATGAATACTTGTTGAAGACTTTATTACCTTAAAAGGTCATTTTCCCTAAAAAACCGAGTGTTATTTCATTTTTGACATAATAAATCGATATACTTTGACGAATTATAAAAATAATTACCAATTTTGTAAATTGATTAATTAATTCTTTTTTGGAAATACATTCTCTAATCACAACACGAAATCAACTAAGGGCGTGTTCAGCAAAACTAGCTGGTAGCGGATAGCTTGTAGCATGTAGCGGGTAGCTTGTAGCTTGTAGCGTTTTGTTAAACGCTACATGAACTAGCATTTGGATTTGGAGCGTTTTGATTAAACTAAATGCTAGAAGCTTGTAGTACCAAACAAGGCTTTTTGTTTTAAACGGAGCGTTTTGTCACCAACAAAGATTCACCATTTCATTAACATAAAAACTGAACTATCGAAAATTAACAATCCACACTGAACCAATTGTCGGATACAAATCAATAAACATAATAAATAAAAGATAGCAGAAGTTGAAGTAGGAAAGATGAAAAATCGAGAAACCTGATTACGCCGTTGATGAGTAAGAACCAACAGATTGAATATCTGAGATCAGACTCCAAATTTAGAAACTACCGAGAAGTGGGAATTACAAGAAAGTAATCAAAGATGAAAAACAAATGGAACCTCTCTCCGTTTCTCTTGAATGGATTTTTCAGTACGTATATTAGCGTATCGGGGATAGATTTTGTGCCGTATAGGGACGAACGGGGACGGCGTCAGGGGTGGTTTTTGTGTCGCTGTTGCCGGTGACGAAGAGAGAGAGGAGCGGGGCGTTGTTTTCCGACGATGAAGATGGTGGGAAGGGTTTTGTGCGAGAGGAAAAGAGAAGAGGGATTATTTTTGAAAAAAAAGGGTTTTAATTAAGCCTGTTTTTTCATTGAACGTTTGTTTCTTTGAGGATATTGATATTAAAAAAAAGGGGGGGGGGGGGGGGGGAAATGACCTTTTAGGGTAATAAAGTCTTCTACAAGTATTCATTTGGTCTTTTTTTTTACACCATTGATATTGTTGTAGATGTTCAAAAGATATCATTATTACCGGGTATTGAAGGTTTCTGACGAGTATGTCACTCCGGTTGTCTTCTCCGACGAGTTTCCGACCAAATGCTTTTAGCAACAATTTCCGATCTACAAACGATTTCAAGAACACTCACTTCCATTTGTTCGTTTGTTTCTGTGAACGATTTTAGTTTTCATGTTCTTTGTTCATGTTTAATTTTTGGGTTCATGTTCAAGAACACACAAAAAATGATTGTGTGTGCTCATCAGTGAGTTTGAATGTCAAGAAAGCGAAGGATTGAAAGTGTGTGTCGGATCTGAGAGGTGTTCATCTTCATCGTGTCCAACAAAACCCATAAATCAAAATTCTCAAGTTCAATAAATCGATTTGTCTCAACAATGTTTATGTGTTCTTCATATTCACCTGTTCAGAAACACTTTGGTTTGCACACAAATCTTCAAAGATCCCAACGATTTCAGATCAAAAAAATGATTTCAAGAAAACACACACTTACATCTAGTTCATCTGAAATCAAGCAAAATATGGCATCTTGTTCGTGTTTTTCAAGAACAAACCCAGAAATCGACGAGTATGTGTGTGTGTGTGTGTTTATAAGTCTTCGAACTTCAAGAATACCCACCAAAAAGCTACATAGATCGAACGGTTTCTTATTGTTCTTGAAAACCCAGAAATGCAACCCTTGAAATCGAAGGTTTCAGTTCTTTGGGTTTGAGTTCCAGAAATAAAAATAGATGCAGAGCTTCAGGTTTTGGGTTTGAAATCGATTAACACAACACATTTGGAATCATTTTCTGGGTAAGAGCTTCAAGAAATTAAGATCTTCATTTCTTCAGTTCTTGAGTCGTGAGTTCCAGAAATAAATGAACCCTAGATTTTAGGGATTTTGATTTTCAAGTTTTGGGTTTGAATCTAGATTCTTGTGAGTTCTTCAACCCTTGGTTTTGAAATCGATTTTAAGAAGCACACCACAAAAAAATCTAGATTTTAGATTTGTGTATATGTGTGTTTCTTCAAATTGCCCAGAAAATTCATAGTGTTCATCGAAAATTTTATGTTTGGCCGGAAAATTCATAGGCTTAACGGAAAATTAATTTTGACCGGCTAAACTTCTGTTAGCCGGTTATAATGGTATATTAAGACGACAACAACGAGTTAAATGGTAAATGGAATGCAAAAAAAAAAAAAAGTGACCAAATGAATACTTGTTGAAGACTTTATTACCTTAAAAGGTCATTTTCCCTAAAAAAAACTGAGTGTTATTTCATTTTTGACATAATAAATCGATATACTTTGACGAATTATAAAAATAATTACCAATTTTGTAAATTGATTAATTAATTCTTTTTTGGAAATACATTCTCTAATCACAACACGAAATCAACTAAGGGCGTGTTCAGCAAAACTAGCTGGTAGCGGATAGCTTGTAGCATGTAGCGGGTAGCTTGTAGCTTGTAGCGTTTTGTTAAACGCTACATGAACTAGCATTTGGATTTGGAGCGTTTTGATTAAACTAAACGCTAGAAGCTTGTAGTACCAAACAAGGCTTTTTGTTTTAAACGGAGCGTTTTGTCACCAACAAAGATTCACCATTTCATTAACATAAAAAATGAACTATCGAAAATTAACAATCCACACTGAACCAATTGTCGGATACAAATCAATAAACATAATAAATAAAAGATAGCAGAAGTTGAAGTAGGAAAGATGAAAAATCGAGAAACCTGATTACGCCGTTGATGAGTAAGAACCAACAGATTGAATATCTGAGATCAGACTCCAAATTTAGAAACTACCGAGAAGTGGGAATTACAAGAAAGTAATCAAAGATGAAAAACAAATGGAACCTCTCTCCGTTTCTCTTGAATGGATTTTTCAGTACGGATATTAGCGTATCGAGGATAGATTTTGTGCCGTATAGGGACGAACGGGGACGGCGTCAGGGGTGGTTTTTGTGTCGCCGTTGCCGGTGACGAAGAGAG
Source organism: Lactuca virosa (assembly GCF_052849685.1). Classification (NCBI taxonomy): domain Eukaryota; kingdom Viridiplantae; phylum Streptophyta; class Magnoliopsida; order Asterales; family Asteraceae; genus Lactuca; species Lactuca virosa. Next base: position 204,572,354 of record NC_136434.1, read on the forward strand.
AGAGGAGCGGGGCGTTGTTTTCCGACGATGAAGATGGTGGGAAGGGTTTTGTGCGAGAGGAAAAGAGAAGAGGGATTATTTTTGAAAAAAAAGGGTTTTGATTAAGCCTGTTTTTTCATTGAAGTTTGTTTCTTTGAGGATATTAATATTAAAAAAAGGGGGGGGGGAATGACCTTTTAGGGTAATAAAGTCTTCTACAAGTATTCATTTGGTCTTTTTTTACACCATTGATCTTGTTGTAGATGTTCAAAATATATCATTATTACCGGGTATTGAAGGTTTCTGACGAGTATGTCACTCCGGTTGTCTTCTCCGACGAGTTTCCGACCAAATGCTTTTAGCAACAATTTCCGATCTACAAACGATTTCAAGAACACTCACTTCCATTAGTTCGTTTGTTTCTGTGAACGATTTTAGTTTTCATGTTCTTTGTTCATGTTTAATTTTTGGGTTCATGTTCAAGAACACACAAAAAATGATTGTGTGTGCTCATCAGTGAGTTTGAATGTCAAGAAAGCGAAGGATTGAAAGTGTGTGTCGGATCTGAGAGGTGTTCATCTTCATCGTGTCCAACAAAACCCATAAATCAAAATTCTCAAGTTCAATAAATCGATTTGTCTCAGCAATGTTTATGTGTTCTTCATATTCACATGTTCAGAAACACTTTGGTTTGCACACAAATCTTCAAAGATCCCAACGATTTCAGATCAAAAAAATGATTTCAAGAAAACACACACTTACATCTAGTTCATCTGAAATCAAGCAAAATATGGCATCTTGTTCGTGTTTTTCAAGAACAAACCCAGAAATCGACGAGTATGCGTGTGTGTGTGTGTGTTTATAAGTCTTCGAACTTCAAGAATACCCACCAAAAAGCTACATAGATCGAACGGTTTCTTATTGTTCTTGAAAACCCAGAAATGCAACCCTTGAAATCGAAGGTTTCAGTTCTTTGGGTTTGAGTTCCAGAAATAAAAATAGATGCAGAGCTTCAGGTTTTGGGTTTGAAATCGATTAACACAACACATTTGGAATCATTTTTTGGGTAAGAGCTTCAAGAAATTAAGATCTTCATTTCTTCGGTTCTTGAGTCGTGAGTTCCAGAAATAAATGAACCCTAGATTTTAGGGATTTTGATTTTCAAGTTTTGGGTTTGAATCTAGATTCTTGTGAGTTCTTCAACCCTTGGTTTTGAAATCGATTTTAAGAAGCACACCACAAAAAAATCTAGATTTTAGATTTGTGTATATGTGTGTTTGTTCAAATTGCCCAGAAAATTCATAGTGTTCATCGAAAATTTTATGTTTGGCCGGAAAATTCATAGGCTTAACGGAAAATTAATTTTGACCGGCTAAACTTCTGTTAGCCGGTTATAATGGTATATTAAGACGACAACAACGAGTTAAATGGTAAATGGAATACAAAAAAAAAGTGACCAAATGAATACTTGTTGAAGACTTTATTACCTTAAAAGGTCATTTTCCCTAAAAAACCGAGTGTTATTTCATTTTTGACATAATAAATCGATATACTTTGACGAATTATAAAAATAATTACCAATTTTGTAAATTGATTAATTAATTCTTTTTTGGAAATACATTCTCTAATCACAACACGAAATCAACTAAGGGCGTGTTCAGCAAAACTAGCTGGTAGCGGATAGCTTGTAGCATGTAGCGGGTAGCTTGTAGCTTGTAGCGTTTTGTTAAACGCTACATGAACTAGCATTTGGATTTGGAGCGTTTTGATTAAACTAAATGCTAGAAGCTTGTAGTACCAAACAAGGCTTTTTGTTTTAAACGGAGCGTTTTGTCACCAACAAAGATTCACCATTTCATTAACATAAAAACTGAACTATCGAAAATTAACAATCCACACTGAACCAATTGTCGGATACAAATCAATAAACATAATAAATAAAAGATAGCAGAAGTTGAAGTAGGAAAGATGAAAAATCGAGAAACCTGATTACGCCGTTGATGAGTAAGAACCAACAGATTGAATATCTGAGATCAGACTCCAAATTTAGAAACTACCGAGAAGTGGGAATTACAAGAAAGTAATCAAAGATGAAAAACAAATGGAACCTCTCTCCGTTTCTCTTGAATGGATTTTTCAGTACGGATATTAGCGTATCGGGGATAGATTTTGTGCCGTATAGGGACGAACGGGGACGGCGTCAGGGGTGGTTTTTGTGTCGCTGTTGCCGGTGACGAAGAGAGAGAGGAGCGGGGCGTTGTTTTCCGACGATGAAGATGGTGGGAAGGGTTTTGTGCGAGAGGAAAAGAGAAGAGGGATTATTTTTGAAAAAAAAGGGTTTTGATTAAGCCTGTTTTTTCATTGAAGTTTGTTTCTTTGAGGATATTAATATTAAAAAAAGGGGGGGGGGGGGGAAATGACCTTTTAGGGTAATAAAGTCTTCTACAAGTATTCATTTGGTCTTTTTTTTTACACCATTGATCTTGTTGTAGATGTTCAAAATATATCATTATTACCGGGTATTGAAGGTTTCTGACGAGTATGTCACTCCGGTTGTCTTCTCCGACGAGTTTCCGACCAAATGCTTTTAGCAACAATTTCCGATCTACAAACGATTTCAAGAACACTCACTTCCATTAGTTTGTTTGTTTCTGTGAACGATTTTAGTTTTCATGTTCTTTGTTCATGTTTAATTTTTGGGTTCATGTTCAAGAACACACAAAAAATGATTGTGTGTGCTCATCAGTGAGTTTGAATGTCAAGAAAGCGAAGGATTGAAAGTGTGTGTCGGATCTGAGAGGTGTTCATCTTCATCGTGTCCAACAAAACCCATAAATCAAAATTCTCAAGTTCAATAAATCGATTTGTCTCAGCAATGTTTATGTGTTCTTCATATTCACATGTTCAGAAACACTTTGGTTTGCACACAAATCTTCAAAGATCCCAACGATTTCAGATCAAAAAAATGATTTCAAGAAAACACACACTTACATCTAGTTCATCTGAAATCAAGCAAAATATGGCATCTTGTTCGTGTTTTTCAAGAACAAACCCAGAAATCGACGAGTATGCGTGTGTGTGTGTGTGTTTATAAGTCTTCGAACTTCAAGAATACCCACCAAAAAGCTACATAGATCGAACGGTTTCTTATTGTTCTTGAAAACCCAGAAATGCAACCCTTGAAATCGAAGGTTTCAGTTCTTTGGGTTTGAGTTCCAGAAATAAAAATAGATGCAGAGCTTCAGGTTTTGGGTTTGAAATCGATTAACACAACACATTTGGAATCATTTTCTGGGTAAGAGCTTCAAGAAATTAAGATCTTCATTTCTTCGGTTCTTGAGTCGTGAGTTCCAGAAATAAATGAACCCTAGATTTTAGGGATTTTGATTTTCAAGTTTTGGGTTTGAATCTAGATTCTTGTGAGTTCTTCAACCCTTGGTTTTGAAATCGATTTTAAGAAGCACACCACAAAAAAATCTAGATTTTAGATTTGTGTATATGTGTGTTTGTTCAAATTGCCCAGAAAATTCATAGTGTTCATCGAAAATTTTATGTTTGGCCGGAAAATTCATAGGCTTAACGGAAAATTAATTTTGACCGGCTAAACTTCTGTTAGCCGGTTATAATGGTATATTAAGACGACAACAACGAGTTAAATGGTAAATGGAATACAAAAAAAAAGTGACCAAATGAATACTTGTTGAAGACTTTATTACCTTAAAAGGTCATTTTCCCTAAAAAAACCGAGTGTTATTTCATTTTTGACATAATAAATCGATATACTTTGACGAATTATAAAAATAATTACCAATTTTGTAAATTGATTAATTAATTTTTTTTTGGAAATACATTCTCTAATCACAACACAAAATCAACTAAGGGCGTGTTCGGCAAAACTAGCTGGTAGCGGATAACTTGTAGCATGTAGCGGGTAGGTTGTAGCTTGTAGCGTTTTGTTAAACGCTACATGAAGTAGCATTTGGATTTGGAGCGTTTTGATTAAACTAAACGCTAGAAGCTTGTAGTACCAAACAAGGCTTTTTGTTTTAAACGGAGCGTTTTGTCAAACGCTAAAATCTAGAAGCTCTCAAACGCTCCAAAACGCTCCGTGCCGAACACGCCCTAACACCTTCGAACTCATTACAACACAAAATCAAAACCTTAAATTACTTCAACTCAAAATTCAAATGAAGAGTTGTTGCTTCTCCAAATGAACTCAAAGAAAGCTTCAAACAGTTGTGAAATTGTGTTGTTGGAATGAACAAGCAAGACTAGGGTCTATGTAATATTATGTTAATCGGAATCCAACCAATTCCCAAATTCATTGAACGACAATAAAGTTTGCTGAACTTATACAATGGAATCCAATCAGTAAGTGCATATCAAACTTCTTATTCAATAATACGTACTTATCATATTAGTATTATCAAGAAAATAGATAAATGTAATTCTCAGGATTCCATATGGCATGTTCTTATTGGATGAGTATATTTCCTTTTAGAAAAACTTTAGTTAGTCCGATCTTTGTAGAAAAAAAAAGCAAGCGAACCTTTCTCTATGATTTATTGGCTGAATAGTAATATGTCAAAAGATTCTCTCGTTTTGGTATGAAAATGAAATCACCCACTATTCCTCTCTGCTTCTTCTTTCTCTTTTCTGTTTCTGCTCCACTTTTTGAAGCCTTTAACAATGGCGATGGAGAATTCATATCCGAAGAAAAAGAAGAACCCCACATCAAAAGATCCGATTTCCCACCCGGGTTTCTTTTTGGAGTTGCCACTTCTGCTTACCAAGTCGATAATCTCCTCATTCTACCCCTTTCTTGCTCATTATCATACCCACATTTAATTCATGAATTTTTTTTAGGTTGAAGGAGCTTATCTCGAAGATGCTAAGTCCTTAAGCAACTGGGATGTATATTGTCATTCCATAGGTTAATACCATAGAATCCCTGATTTATATTGTTTATATGATGAACTCATTTTTGAATTTGTAGTGATGAATCCATTATTGATTATCCATCCTCGTTTTTATTAGGATGTGGAGAAAATTCAGAGAATGGAGATATTGCAGATGATCATTATCATCTGTTCATGGTATATTTCCAGCTTCAATTGACTTTTCGTATCAAAAACAAAAAACAGTTTCTATACTTCCAACTTTTTTTGTTTGAATTTTTTGAATACAGAAAGACATAGAGATGGTGCATTCCCTTGGTCTAAAAGCATACAAATTTTCGATTTCATGGGCTAGAATTCTTCCAAGAGGAAGATTTGGTGAAGTTAATCCTGCAGGAATCATGTTCTACAACAAGATTATAGACAACCTGATTCTCAAAGGTGCTATATATGCATGAGTTCCAAATTTCATCAATGACTTGTGATGTTAGTTGTAAAAAGATTAAAACTTGATTAAAATCATACAGGAATCGAGCCATTTGTGACACTTTTCCATAACGATTATCCACATGAACTTGAAGAGATATATGGGTCCGGGTCTTGGCTAAACCCCGAAATGCAGTATGACTAAAAATGTCATTTTCATCTTTACACAAATTTTCATTTTGCTTATTGGATGCATTATGGTGTCAGGAAAGACTTTGTACATTTGGCAGAAATTTGTTTCAAGTTTTTTGGAGATCGAGTGAAGTATTGGATCACGATTAATGAACCTAACGTGTTCATAGAATTGTCTTATGAATTTGGGTTATTTCCACCTTCTCGTTGTTCAAAGCCTTTTGGAAATTGCAATGTTGTAAATTCTGATGTGGAACCTCTTATTGCTATGCATAATATGTTGTTGGCTCATGGAAAGGTAGCCAAGCTATATCATGAAACTTTCAAGGTAATCGAACTAATTTTAAGACTTTGTGAAATTACATAAAAATCATTACATTATCAATGTTTTACCTAAAAAGTTGTTTTTTTAATCATTTCGGCCATTATTGAATTACAAAAAGTGGTTACCAAGTTTAATTTGCTTATATGACAATCTTTAATGAGCTTACATATAATGTGAATGTGACATAAGAAATATCTTGATAAAGTATGTGCTAAACCGATGGACATTTTTCTGACACTTCAACACCTTTACAGGGACATTTATTTGCCTTGCAACATATTTAAAAGGGTCCCCATTTAAAATGGCCACCCATTTAAAATCTTTCCATGTAATCAAATCTAATACGGTTACTGGTTTTTGTAGGTTAATATACACCGGAATGGACAATTTGTTTTATATCATTCTCTTTTATTGGAAAAAAACATAATACTTTGGAAATAATCAAATGAGAACACCTAAAAGGTTGAGAACGCAAGAACAAGTATATTCATTTGTGATTCCATGTATTCATTTGTGGAGAAATGATAAAATTTTACGCACAATCAACATGAATATGTTTTTTCTCTTCAATTGAAATTAAATGCGTAAAAATTTATCATTCCTCCACAAATGAATACATGGAAACACAAATGAATATACTTTGTTCTCGCGTTCTCAACCTTTTTAGTGTTCTCATTTGATCCTACTCCATACTTTGTTAGGTAAAATGATGATAATGTAATGGCAATCGTGTAATTCTCCTTTAATGTTTAAATGATTGCATGAAGTTATCCAACATTCATGTGGATCTTTAAGGAAATGACATTTGTTCGTTTGACCTTAATTGTCAACTTCACCTCTTGGATTTTTATTGCAGCCTAAACAAGGTGGATTGATAGGTCTCGTTGTGCACTGTTACATGTACAAACCACTAACGGACAGTGAGCTCGATCATGAAGCCGCCAAAAGGGTGTTTGCTTTCAATGTTGGCTGGTAATGTTCTTAAAAGTACATTGGTGACAAAAAAACAAAAAACATGATTCAACTTCAAATGGTTAAACAGGACACTTGATCCTTCAATATATGGAGACTACCCCGAAGAAATGCACAAATACCTTGGAAGTATATTACCAAGTTTCTCCCTTGAGGAAAAGAAGTTTATGAAGAATAGTATTGATTTTATTGGCATCAACCATTACTCCACTATATATGCTAAGGATTGTATCAACGCTAGTTGCACTCCATTTGCAAATCGTGCAATCCGGGGTTTTGTGGACATTGTTGGAGAGCGTGATGGCATGTTGATTGGTGAACCTGTAGGATAACACGATTTTTGGCTTAATTTTATGCAACCCTATTTCTTCCTTTTAGTTAATAATTATGGTGTCTACTTTGTTGCACAAATAGACCGGTGTAGAAGGGATATTTGTTGTTCCTAGAGGCATGGAGGAGATTGTTAACCATATGAAGATTCGGTACAATAATAAACCCATGTTTATTACTGAAAATGGTAAGGGTTGCATTTTTTGTTTGAATATATTACAAATATGTTATTTGACGTGTTCATAAATTTGTATTTTTTGGCAGGATATTCTTCACCCAATGTGCATGAGGAACGAATTAATGAGATTCTCAGTGACGTGAAAAGAATTGAATTTCACTCAAAATACCTTGCTTCATTAGCCAAGTCCATAAGGTTTGCTTCTTTAACCGAGTCCGTAGTTGAGGGGCATAAATGGAACTTTGTTATGCTTAAAGGGCCATTTCTTTTATCTACAAAACTCGCTAGGCCCTAGTAAAGTCGGTCCACTAGGGACTAATGAGTAGTGAGTTAGATGGAGACTAGTGATGACCAGATTTGACACGTATTTTTAAAACAAATTTTTTTTCAACAAAAGATATATCATGAATATGGTAAACACATTTTTAGTTACAAAATTATAAAATATAATAATGGAAAAAAACATAAAGTGAGATAACTATAAAAAATAATGTGATATATATATATATATATATATATATATATATATATATATATATATATATATATATATATATATATATATATATATATATATATATATAATCACATGGGATGTTTTAACAGTATAGTTTAAGACTTTAGGTTTCCGCCACCATTCTTTAGGGACTTTGATAGTTTTCGTCCCTACAATCTGCTTTTACAAATTTACCCCTACATTTCTTGAATCCCACCGCTTTTTTTTTTTTGTTCTAGATCCCTTCACCGCCATTCTTCCGATCTAACCCATCTCGCTGTTCACTCTATACACTGCACCTTCTCTCCACCGTTTCTCGACCTTGCTGGTCCGGCGAAGCAACTACTGACAACGGTTGATTCACTGTCTTCACAAAATCGACCAGAAAATCGATCCCAAAGTTCCTCTTCACAAAACCGACCAGAAAATCGATCCCAAAGTTCCTCAGTACGTGTTTCCCTGTGTTTCATCCATCATTCCGTCATCTTTCTCCTCCTCTCGATTTTATTTGTTGCCACTTTCAGATCGAAGCGAGCGTCGGAAGAAGACCGACTCAAAGAAACCCACTTCAATCGCGATTTCCCTCACTGACGCCTTTGCTTGCACCCGCCACTTCAATCGCCGAATTCCAGGTCTGTGTCACTTAATCGGATTAACTTATGCTCGCTGATTGAACCCTGAGATTTTAAAGGTTTCAAAGATTTTTCCCTATTTTTTTATTTGTTTCATTCACAGGTTTCAAAGATTTTGAAGGGGCTTGACAGCCGACTTCCATCGGTAAGTGCTTCTTCCCTATCTTCTATTCCACACTTCTCTATCGATTTACCAAAGGTCGATCATCAATTTTGGACTTTCATTATCTGCCCTATAATTTGTTTTCTGTTTTTTAATGATTTAGTTTTGGAAGAAGCCTTTTTTTTGGAATTCTGACTTATTGAGTTGTGGCTAGGTTTACTGGGTGGGTTTCATTTTTTGTTATTTAGGTAACGATTTCTGTAAAAGTTTGTTATGGAGGGTTACATATTCTTACAATTATCAATTTTTGGTTCTAGATTTTGAAACTGAAATTCCACGACTTATGCAGAGGGCATAAGGTATGTAGTGAAAATGTTATATATTTGCATTTTTGCTTGATTTTTTGTCATCATGTACAAACAATTTGTATGTTAGAATTCTTGCCGTTAGAATTGTTTATAGCTTTTTTCCTTTTCCTAATTCATCCAGGAATGAAGACCTTCCTGGAGATTTAAACTCTGTATGAAGCTTTTATGAAAACTTATTTTTGTACTTTTTTATTAATGCAAAGAATCTTATATTAATTAATTTTTCTTCAAAGCCCATGTTATATGGTTGTTACATTGATGCCTAACTTCATTTGCAAACAACTTCACATGTACGACGCGAAGGTGACCTACTGTTGAGGGTTAGAGTGTATAGGTGGAGTGGTGGTTGATGAGGAGTGACAGGGTGACAAAGATGCTCCAGTTTATAGGATTTTACCAGGTTCAGGGATTATAGACCTCACTTAGAAGGTAAAGTTACTCTTTTTGTGTATTTTTTTTGGATGGGGTGTTTGTTCTTTCGTTTCTAATGTTTTTGGTCCTTGATGTTGCAGGAAAAACAAGTGATAAGAACCATTCAGAATGTGATAGGGATAATTAAAGGAGTGGAGGAACCTAATAGGTAAACTCTAATAGTTATTTACTTTAACTACTTCACTGCATAAAGTGTGTTAATTCATAATATGATGTCCAAATAAGAAAACAAAATCCAAAGTAGAAAGAAACCAAAGTGATAAGTTTAACTGTGCGTAAAGCTTGTCATTAGATTTGCAATGAGTAATCATCGAGATGCTTGGACATTTGGGCCAATTGATCCCAACAGTCGCACTGTTGTTCTACTCGAGGTAAATAATTATTATATGACTACAGATGTCATATGATATTATTATAATAATATATGGTAAACAGGACGTGGCATATTGATACAAGTCGCACAAAGGTTCCAAAAGCTATAGAAAGAAGGTTCCAGAGGCAATCTTGGGTATTCCAGCCTTTTTCAGTGATAAAGGGTAATTTTGGAATACAAGATTCATTGACGGATTCCATTCTGGATTCCAAACGGAAAATTACTTCAGTCTACCAAATACGGTACATTAAACAAATACCCGTTAACTATTTCTTTTAAACCTTCAGGCTTATGATAAAATTTATATCTTTTTACTTCATTAGATAGAAAACCAGATTGAGTCTGCTATTTTCATATTCACTTCATGGAACACCTGTAGATCTAAAGGTGTCACCTTTCATCTTCTATCATAATCTTTATGTTATTCCACTATGAAAAAAAATTTCTTTCGGCCTTAATTTTATATATATATTTCACAGGACAAATGGCGAAATCTTAGTTAAATAAGAATGACCTTTTTTTTTTACACTTTCTTCTTCTGGATTTTGTTACTTCTCAGGCAACTTCAAGTGGAACAAGCTGATGGTATGCTTGCATGCTTCCGGGGAACAGTGGAGATAGTTAGCATGCTTACTGGGGGCAGAGGGGTAGTCGTGTTACGTTCAGGTAATATTTTTCTTCAATATATACAAAAACCAAAATGTTATTATATAATCAGATTGTAATTATACAATTATTTAGCATTCAAATAACCAATTTTGGATGATAAATTTCACACAAGCTACAACACAAATGATAAATTTTCACCCATCATTTTAGCATTAATAATCATATTATATTTATAATTGATAGAAAATAAATTTTAATATTAATACTCCAACAATATATGAAAATATTTTTTTTGGTTATTTTATTTTTTCTTTGTTTATAATCAAACTTTGTGAAACAGTGAAACAAGTAATTATCTGATTATTACAAGTTCAACCAGTGGAAGCACATCGAAACACTATCTCCTGCAATAAATAAATGTTTATTATGATTATTTAATATCGAACCAAAACCACCACTATCTTAACATGTTATTGGGTTGTGACGAGAAGATGATCCGGGTATGAAATGTTGTTATATGGTAATTGACTTTCTATTGCATGAGTTGTTTCTTATTAAGGTATTGTACTTTAAAACATTTTTGTAAAAGTTGACAAAAATGAAACGTCCTTAAAACGTTTTTGTAAAATTTGATAAGAATGAAACATTATTGTATTGTGGCTTGAATCATACAGATTTTGATGCTTGGTCGAGAAAACGAGGGTATCCCCGTGTATGTGTTGCCTATGAAGGTCGACCCTTGTTTCTGATAAAAAATTGCAAGTACAAGCCTATGATTATCTATATTTTGAGCCTATTTAGATTAAAAAAGTTTGGAGGCCTTTTTCTTCGGCTTAGAGATCTGTGTAATGCTTAAATGATGCTCTTATGTTCTTCGGCATAAAAAAGAGCTTTGTAGATTCATTTCAAAAAGCTTTTATAGCAACATAACTGTTCGGTCTAAATTAACAGTAATGCCCTTTATTTTTTTCTAAGAAGAATGACCCGTGCAACGCGCACGGGCCTTTTCCTAGTTATTATTATATTTTGGACAAATATCTTAGAAGTTTATAGGTCTTAGCTAGTTGGGTGGTCAATTGGGAACTAGCGTCTAGTTCAACGTCTAGGCTGATTTTTACAAGGTTATATATGGGTCAACATTGTTTGGTACAATTTTTGGATATAACCCAAATCAAACCAAAAATTCCAGTTTTTGATTTTGGAAAACTGAAACCCTGTTTCTTTCTCCTATTTGTTAGTTTTATTTATTTATTTATTTTTTAATTCTTGAACCATGTTGCTAATTTTTTTTCTTTAACAAAAACAAGTAATTTATTTAAAAAATAATAACATACAACAAAAAACATTTTTTATTATTTTAATTTTCAAAACTAACCGTAAATGAATTGTAGTGATTTTAATATTTAACATACTTAATCCAATTAAACATATACATAACATGATACCATTTTGGCTATTTCAGTTTGGTTTTTAGGTTTCTACATATAAAAACGCCAAACATAACAAAAAAAATCGGTTTCATTTTGGTACTTGGACTTTGTATGTTCATATATTTTGAATGTAGCCATTTCATGTATAAATTCTAAGTGTAACGTTCTTAAAATAAGCCCATTTTTTTGTTTTGAATGATAGAAGGGGAGCTGACGTACGTGGATATTTCTTATGGTCATTAATGGATAGTTTTGAATGGATGCAAGGTTACAATTTGAGGTTTGGGTTGTATTATGTGGATCGTCAAACGCTAACACGAATACCAAAACTTTCTACAAGATGGTATAAAAATTTCTTAACAAACAATAGTGACCTTATCGATATGGAAGCATCAAGATACAAAATATCAGTTCAAAAAGATGTCATGATTGTATCAAAAGCAAATACATAAAAATAATTTGAGAAACTTGTATGTAACTATTCCAACAATGTATTATTGGTGCATTGTCCAATGACTAAGCAATAAGTATAAAAAATGTACTTAAAACTAATTGTAACCTTCTTATCACTTGCTTGATGTATTATTGTAAAAGAAAAAAGGAATTTAAATGGGATCATTACTATTACATAGTTATATTTGGTTAGACAAATGTGTCATGTCGGGTTTGTGTTGAGTTGGAACATTAAATGGATTGAGAGTGTGTGATCCTAACCTGAATCGTTTAATTATTGTGTTGTGTCATGTCAACTTGTTTATTTTTTTGTCAGATTTATGTCAGGGTTAGAGTTTAGATCTTGTAAATGCATTCAGGTTGAAACATCTTACATATTGAAAGAGAATGCGTTAGGTAGGTGAAAAAAAAAACTAAAAAGAATAGGAGTAGGGAGATGGAATGACGAAATGATGAAATCATAGTAAATTTATAGGACAAAGTGGAAAGAGTTGGACATTGAGAGGTAAAGGTCACGAGGATTGAGGACGGAATGGCCGAATAGGAGTGTGGAGTATGGGAGAGAAAGAAAAACTTGAAAATAAAGTCTTAACCTAGGCTAAGTCGTTTTCACATCACAAAGCGACTCAACCAAAAGTTTTCTCTTGTATATTTGGTTTTGGTTTTGGGTATATACAATTTATCTAAACAATTAAAAATATTGTATTTAAACAAATGAGTCATTTTCGAGTTAAAATCTTTACCCAAGCCTAACCCATTCAAACTTTCGATTGTGTTGTTTACACGAGTTGGAATCCCATACCTAAATCCAATTACTTCATATCGAATTTGTGTTGGGTTAACGTGTAGTGTCAGTTTTTGTCATCTTTGTTTGATAGACCGTAAATGATATATGAATAGAATCAAATTAGTTGATACTAGATAGTACTAACAATACTTTGTGTGCATATTAGATAATGAATTTTAATTTCTATAAATAAAAACTAAATATAATAAAAAATCATCAAAATCAAATAATATTCTTCTTTAATCTTGTTTTGTAACCGTCATCGTTACTTTTATTGTTAAAGGTTTCGAGGTTGCAACAAGAGAGCCACATGATTAGACTTAACAATGAAGCGGGTTTTGACCCTGATCCACTCCCGTAGCAGAGCTTATATATATATATATATATATATATATATATATATATATATATATATATATATATATATATATATATATATATATATATATATATATATATATATATATATAGAGAGAGAGAGAGAGGGCTTGGTTATATTGTGGACAACAAATATTGTGTGGTTATAGGAACGATTTTGGATCCTTGGATGAAAATTATGAATGGAAGTGATTTAGGGTGCATGCTGTTAAAATATGAGAGCATGTATAGTATAATAACACTAAAATCATTGTAAATGGTATTTAAGTCGGTAGGGTTGTAAATGAACTGAACGTTCAGCGAACTGTTTATGAACCGTTCAGTGGGAAGTTCGTTTATTTAATAAATGAACGAACACGAACATAAATTCTTGTTCGTTTAGTTAACGAACGAACATGAAAAATGGTCTCGTTCGTTCAATTATGTTCGTAAACGTTCGTTTATGTTGTTCGTTTACGTTCATTTATGTTGTTCATTTACGTTTGTTTATATTCGTTTATATAAGTTTATTTTATGTTCATATATGTTTAATTGTGTTTGATTACATTACTATATTATATGTTCAGTTATGTTTTTTTTTTTTTTTATCTTTGTTCATTTATGTTCATTCATTTAACTTGTTCACGAACATAAACGAACGAACATGAACAATGTAATTTGTCAAACGAACGAGCATGAACAAGAAACTCGTTTGTTTATTCGTTCGTGTTCGTTCATTTGTTCGGCTAACTTAAACGAACGAACATGATGTTCATGTTTGTTCGGTTCGTTTACAGCCCTAATTTAAAGTACATTTAATTATAGAAAATTCTGAATTTTAAGGGATAATTAATTCTTTTAATTTAAAAAACATGGTTTTTAAAAACTAATTCATTTTTTAAATGTTCGTATATATTAATTCCAGAATTTTCCTTTTTTTTAATTCGCATTCATTGAATTCTTTTAGAATATTATTAATTTATTCTTTAAGAATTTGAGAATTTCCCAGATTTTTGCTATTTTTTTAATTTTAATTTATTGATTCATATGGATTTTAGTATTTCATTGGTTTTTTAATTTTTTTTTTGTATAATTCCAATTTCATAATTATAATCCCTTATGCATATAATTCTTTAAGAATAAGTGAATATAATCTAATATGTTACATTCTTTCAGAATCGGTAAACATTTTAACTAATATATAAATGATAAGCTCATACTTACGTCATTATAAGAATCATATAATCAAAATGAAAAAAAAAAATGATATATTCTTTAGAATATAAACCACCTACATTTTTTGAGAAAAAAAATATTATTGAAATATATTCTTTCAGAATACATGGAGATAAAGAATGGATCAACAGAATAGACCGATATTCTTCTAGAATAGGGCATTATTCTTTAAGAATGGATCAACATTTTTATTCTTGAAAGAATATTGTGATGAATGGATGCGATTTTTTCATTTGTTCTTGCTTCTTTAATTTTGACATTGTTGATCTTTCACCTCGTGAACTTGTCGATCTCGCAATCAAAAAATTGAAGAAAAAACATCAAATTAATAATTGTGAATTGGAACTAAAAAGCGTTTAATTTCATAAGAGAAAAAAAAGTTGAAGAATGACAACTTAAACTAAGAATGGATCAACATTTTTATTCTTGAAAGAATATTGTGATGAATGGATGCGATTTTTTCATTTGTTCTTGCTTCTTTAATTTTGACATTGTTGATCTTTCACCTCGTGAACTTGTCGATCTCGCAATCAAAAAATTGAAGAAAAAACATCAAATTAATAATTGTGAATTGGAACTAAAAAGCGTTTAATTTCATAAGAGAAAAAAAAAGTTGAAGAATGACAACTTAAACTAAAACAATCAACCTTGTTATGGAAAATCTAAAAGTCTGTGTAAACCTTTCCTAGCATTGCATGATATTAGTAGCTTGATGTAATGACAACTAGAACTAAAACATGTAAACAATCAATATTAATTCAAGATTAACGATAATCTTGATGTGATTGTGTAATTCTAATTGACAATTAAAGAGGAAACAATCCATATTAATTCAAGATGAACGATAATCTTGATGTGATTGTGTAATTCTAATTTACAATTAAAGAGGAATTGCTTCCATCTACCATGAAATATGATAATTACATTTCAGCAAAATATAATTACCTTCATGAACTTAGATTTAACAGCATCAAATGTGTATGAACGGAAACAACATAATATTTATTTTTGAAGCAACATCACCAACAAAAACAGTAAAAAACTCACAAAAAAATTTTAGTTGCGAAGGCTGAGAAAATCTTCAAGATAATAAACCAATCGGGATCGTTCCCTTGAAATAATCAGTTAGATCTTCAAGGTCTCGCTCTGATATCACTTGTAGGTTCCCATTTTCTCAATTGGATTGGTGCAGAAAGATAATATCAAGAAGATAATCGTATCAACAATGATTAACATAAACATGTAAGTAAACTATAATGGATAGATAGAGAGAATCAACATGTTACAAGAACAACTCTCATGGCTAGGGAGAATCCCCAGCTAAACACTCTCTCTCTCTTTCTAAAGTCTACGTAATGCACTTTTAAAATAAAATGACAATTCATCTCCACTTTATATACTATCGGAGGGAATATACTCTCATACAAAAGAATATTCTACTACAATAAATCACTCATCATTATAGAGCATTTTCATGCTCCAACAAAATTCCTTTTTTTAGCAGGTAATTTTCTACTTTAATGGGGTTAGAGATACGAAATTTACTTGAAGAACCTTTTAAAACCAAACACAAAACGTTATTGTGCTTCGATGTCAATAACCCTTCACTTAAACGATAACATGAATTCCTTTTTTTTATGATCACTTACAAACAAACAATAAACTTTATCAATAAGTCAAGATTAACAATTACTTCCAGGGGTCTAACTATCCACACTCCATACCATAAAAGTTGTCTTGTTTTTAGTGCATACTCCATCTATTCAACATATTATCATTATATGTAATAAATTGATTTTTTTACCATTCTAGTTTACATGAATTTTTTTTTGTGATAGTGATGTAACATTGTAAAAGAGTTGGCTTATTCATTTGTTGTATTTTAGTTATGAGTGCAACGGGGAAAAGGGGCACCATGGTCCAATGATAGACATCGGCCTAGGAACAACTTTCTCATGTGTCGTCGTTTGGAAGTATGATCGCCCAGAAATCATCCCAAATGATCGAAGCAACAATACTACATTGGCGGAGTTGCCAAGAACATAAAGATCATAAACCTTGATAACCACATATATGCTAAAAAAATTTGTAGTTTTTATTGGATGAATTAGCATAGAAGTCTTTAAATCTAGGGGTTTCAAGCGAATTTTTATTCAATTTAACTGGTAACCAGAGTTACCGAATAAACCGAAAACGGTTTAAAAGAAATTTATTTTGTTTGGTTATGATAAATTTAAATATGTTAAAAAATCGATAAAACCGACCGCATAACACCCTTATTTTAAATCTGTTGCATACTACTTTATTTTTTAAAATAACAATGAAGGAATGTACTTCCAAAACTTCTTTATGGAATCAAAATGTGTAGTTATATAGATGGGTTTCTCTTGACTATATTCGCTTAATTAGCATTAGATATTTAACAGATGTTAAACGGTTTATGGGAAGAAATTTCAGTGATTCCCAAGTACATGATAACATGAAGTTGTGGCCTTTTAAGGTCATAAAAAGGGGCTAAGGGCAAACCAAAGATGGTTTGTCACCTACAAAGATGAAGCAAAGTAGTTTTTTGTTGAAGATATTTTCGTTTTCAGTCTTGGTAAGATGAAACGAATTACTGATGTTAAACTTAGTAAATATGTGAAAAATGTAGTGATAACAGTACCAACTTACCTTATTCGCATGATCAACGAACCTACAACAGCAGCCATTGCTTATGTTCAACATAATAAGTGTGATGTTACTAAAAACATCAATGTGGTTGTCTTTGATCTTGGCGGGGGCACTTTTAATGTCTTTGTTGCGAGCATTACTGAAAGGGGTGAGACTTTTGATGTCAAAACAGTTGCTGGTGACCCTTATTAAGGAGGTGAAGACTTCAATAACAGGATGGTAACCCACTTTGTTGATGAATACCAAAATATGCATAATAAAGACTTATCACGGAACATAAAAGCATTGGGGAAATTGAGACGTGCGTATGAGAAAGTGAAAAAGATTCTTTCAAGAAATGATTATATTGAAATCTTCATAGAGAGCTTTCATGACGAGGGAAAAATTATATTGTGCATTAGTCGGGAGACATTTGAAATGTAGAACGAAAATTTATTCGAGATGTGCATTACTACTATGTAAGAGTGTTTAAATGGGGCAAAAATCGACAAATCGGCTATAGACGATGTCATTCTAGTTGGTGGGTCAACTCGGATCTCGAAGATTCGGTCAATGCTAGAGGATTTTTCGATGGAAAAAAGTGATACATGAGTGTGGATGTTGATGAGGTTGTTGCATACGGTGCAACCGTTATGGCTCAAAAGTTGAGGATTAGAACTGATAGTCATTTCAAGTTACTGGATGTCATACCTCTCTCCTTAGGTATTAGAAATGAAAGAGATATTTCTAATGTTGTCATACCACGGAACACTCAGATTCTCATAATAGTATCAAAGAGGTATGAAACTATAGAAGACAACCTGTTAAGTGTGGATACAGTTGTGCACCAAGGAGAAAGGACAGAGCAAGCAACAATCATTTTCTAGGGATGTTTACTCACTCGAGATTACCGACAGCTCCTAAAGGGGAGATAGAGTTCCAAGACACCTTTGTGGTCGACAGAAATAAGATCTTGACAGTTAGTTCAGAGGTGATATTAACTCGAAAAATGAAGAAACTCAAGATTAGTGACAAGAATGGAAGACTATCGATGATGATATCCATAATAAGATCAAGGATTCCCAAGAGTAGAAAGTGGCAGATGAACATTTTAAAGAACAAGAGCCCTAAATGAGTTACAAAGTAGCATCTACATCATAAAGAAAAGGATCTCCAATGGTGATGGGTTAGAGGAAATGCTAAAAAAAAAGGATTGATGAAATGAACAAGTGGATCAAAGACAGCCCCAAATGCATTTGTTTGTGACCTTAAGGTCATGAACAATAATATAGAGCATTCTTGTAGAATTTAAACTCAGGTTTCTGTTTTGGCAAAAAATCATCAACATCAAAGGTATTTTTTTTAATATCAATATCATTTACAATGTTAAATCCTTGATGAAATCACAAGGATTACCAAGAGTAAACACATTTCGGATTTGTATGTCGTAGATTGTTAAGAAACTCCTAATAGATTAAATTTGATTGAGAAATTTGAATTGAAGTTGTCATCAACTCAAAAGTAGGTTGCCTAAAAAACATGTTTTTTAAGCACGTTATTAGAAGATGATGATTCTTTGTGTTTGACTTCGGTTGACTTTTATCTCAACTTAAACAAATGATTAAATTGGTTTGAGAAGTGTTCATAGTTGATGATTATACATTAAAAATGTCATCAACTCGAAAGTACATTGTCTAAAATGAAAATTGTCAACTAAGATTCTGGCAATGGTTTACAAGTTGAGGATAGCTAAGGATAACTATAGGAGATAAAGCGATTTATCATATTAACATGTATTGTACGAATTTAGAAGATGAGTATATATATATATATATATATATATATATATATATATATATTATTAAACAAGTCAAATAACTATAATGTGAAGGAACTTTGAAAAAATTTCAAAATTTTTCAAGGTATTGGCTTGGCATAAAGGTTAAGAATATATGATTTTACATCATTTTGTTTCTTGAAAGGCTTATTGACATAAAAGTCTTACATTTGTCAACTTTTGTTGATTTTGTCCATGTGATGATTTTTTGTTCGTTCATGTCCTTAAAACCATAGATTGATGGATTAAATAGTTTTGAGTTATTGTAAATTGTAAGATTAACTAAATGACTGAGTATGTTGAGGAATTATGGGCTGGAACGAACCAGAACTAAACCTATAAAGAGTTTGTGTTTATTAGAAGCCTTTTAAGAAACTTAAGGACATAACCGAACAAAAAATCATCAAATGGACAAAACCAACAAAATTTGACAAACTTAATGACTTTTATATCAATAAGCCTTTCAAGAAATATAATGATGTAAAATCATATATTCTTAAACCTTATGCCAAGCCAATTCCTCTACAAATCTTAGACATTTTTTCACATTATAATTATTTGACTTGTTTATCAATAAACTATACATACATATATATATATATATATATATATATATATATATATATATATATATATATATATATATATATATATAAGATTCATCTTCTAAATTCATACAACACATGTTAATATGATAGATCACGTCATCTCCTATAGTTATCCTCAACTTGTAAATCCTTAGTTGCCAGAATCTTAGTTGACAACTTTCATTTTAGACAATGTACTTTCGAGTTGATGACATTTTTAATGTAGAATCATCAACTATGAACATTTTGCAAACCAATTTAATCATTTCTTTAAGTCGAGACAAAAGTCAACTGAAGTCAAATACCAAAAATCATCATCTTCTAACAACATGTATAAAAAACATGTTTTTAGGAAACCTACTTTTGAGTTGATGTCATTTTCTATTCAAATTTGTCAAACAAATTTAATCTTTTAGGAGTTTCTTAACAATCTACAACATATAAATCCAAAATGCATGTACACTTGGTAATCCTCATGATTTCATTAAGGATTCAACATTATAACTGATATTGATATCTTTTTAAAAAAAAATACCTTTGATTTTATCATTTCTTTCCAAAAAAGAAACTTGAGTTTAAATTCTACAAGAATACTCCAGATTATTCTTAATGATATTAAGGTCACGAGCATATGCATATGAGTTGTCCTTGTTTCACTTGTTCATTTCATCAATCTTTTTTTGCATTTCGTTTGTCCCATCACCGTTGGAGATACTTTTATTTATGTTGTAGACGCAACCTTATAACTTATTTAGGGCCCTTGTTTGTTCTTTAAAATTTTCATCTGCCACTTTGTACTCTCGGGAATCCTTGATCCTATTTTGGATATCATCATTAATGAGTCTTCCATTCTTGTCACTGATCTTGAGTTTCTTCATTTCACTAGTTAAAATCACCTTCGAACTAACCGTCAAGATCCTGTTTATGTCGAACACAAAGGTGTCTTGGAACACTATCTCTGCTTTAGCAGCCATTGGTAATCTCGAGTGAGTAAGCATCCCAAGAAAATGATTGCCACTTGCTTTAGTCCTTTCTCACTGGTAGACAACTGTGTCCACACTTAACTTAACTGGTTACTGTAGTTTCATACCTATGTGATACTGTTATGGGTGCTATGGGTGTTATGGGAATCTGAGTGTTTCGTGGTATTAGACAAAGTATTTAGACTAAATTAGATTACTTGATAGTTAGAGGAGGCTAACTGTAATTGTGTATTCTATTTATATATATCCCATGTATCTTTTACCCTAATGTGAATACAATACACATTTTACCAAAGTTAACTTGGTATCAAAGCCAACCGACCCTACCCTCTACGACAGTAGACCACCTTCTTCTTCTTTTCTCGTGCCTAGCTTATCAGCTTACAATGGCAATTCAATCCTTCATAACAGCAAAAAAAGACTCGCACAACTCACACAAATTAGCCTTCATCCTTTCTCCAACGAATTACGGTTTTTGGAAAACAATGATCTAACCGTTTCTTATCACAAACAACCTTTACCAATATGTTGACGGCTCTCTTCCATGTACATCCCAAACCCTACCAGACGTGTCCACTGATGCACAACCCAAAACTCAACCGAATCCAGACTATGTTATATGAATCTTGAACAATGCACACGTTCGAATGTTGATTATCGCAATAATCTCTGAAGACTCCTTCCCACATGTTCAAGGCGATACCTCTAGAGATATATGGCTCTCCCTCGCACGCATGTATGCTCTTCCATCTATCTCTCGACAATACACCCTCAAGACGCAATTACTCAAGATAGAGATGCAATCTGAAGAATCTATCTCTACCTATCTTTCCAGAGCGAAAGAATACGCTAAAGCTCTTGCAAACATCGGAAGGATCTTGTCCCGTTTGTTGTTTCCGGTCTTCACGAAGAATACAATGGTCCGAAGTCTAACCTTCTCGCCCGAGAACATCCCATCGCCTTCGTAGAGCTTTCGGGTCTCTTATTCGATCATGACTATATGATTTAGAAATCTACTCTCCTGTTCAGGACTTTACTGCTACAACCAATCGACTATCCTCCACTACATCCGCTCCTCAAGCCGATACAATCCAAGCCATACAACAAATGGTGTATCAACTTGGCTTACAACTACAACTGGCCAACTAAACCGCTCAAGAATTTTACTCATCTCGTTCCTAAAATTTATGCGGACATGGTCGCAGTCGTGGACAAGGCTCAAACAATCAGCAGCAAACTGGGGGAAACAGAAACCAACAGTTCAACTACGTAACAACTCAGAACACTGTTTACGGAACCTGCAATAGATGTGGCATTGGTCATGTACCCTCTCAATGCCATAACTGTGATCCCGCAACCATCAAAAGACCGCCTCAGCAACCATCTGCCAATTTCGTAGACTTTAGATCCCAACAAATGCATACATGGGTTCCCGACACCGATTCAATCAACCTTGTCACACAAGACACATCGACCTTTGAATGCCATGAACCTTACTATGGTGATGATTTTTCTCCATGTTGGCAATGGTAAGAGCTTACCTATCCTTCATGTCGGTTCCACTCGTTTTCATTCGCCCTCTAAAACCTTTTCTCTCCCAAATATTCTTCATGTTCCAGAAATTTAAGAAAAAAATCTTATTTGAATTCAACGTTTTTGTCAAGATAATCATTTTTTCTTTGAATTTCACTCTTCTTTTTTGTTGTTAAGGACAGTTCACACACAACCCTCCTCACGGGTCCAAGTAACAACAGACTCTATTCCATGCGTCTCCCGCAATTTTGCAGTCTTCCGAAAGTCGCTTTTACAACTTCGTGTTTCTCCAGACATTTGTCAACCAAAGACTTGGACATTCGCATTCCTAGTTTTTAAAAACTATGCTTTCTAGATTTAATCTTCCAATTTGCAATAAAATTTGTTTCTTTTTGTAATTGATGCTTTTTAGACTACACTTATCTTCCTCAAATTTTAAGAGTAATCATTTCTTGGATTTAATTGTTTGTGATGTCTGGGGCCCCACTTCTATTCCTTCCATTGACGGTCATCATTATTTTTTATTATGTGTTGATGATTACTCTAGATATATATGTGGTTTTTTTCGTTGAAACACAAGTCGGATGTGTTAGGTGTCTTTAATTAGTTTACTATCATGATCGAACGTCAATTTAGCACCAAGATTAAATCCAAAATGATTAGGGTAGGGAATTCCGAAATCTATCACAAATTTTCACCTCTCTTGGGATTCTTCACCGTCTCTCATGCCCTCACACAAGTGAACAGAACGGCCTTGTTGAACGTCGTCACCGACATGTTGTCGAAACCGGTCTCACTCTCCTTTCCCAATCTGGTATTCCGTTGAAGTATTGGCACTTTGCTTATGGCACCGCTATTCATCTCATTAAACATATAACCTCACGGATCTTGCCAACAAATCACCATTCGAATATCTCTTTACACGAAAACCTGACTACTAATTCTTACGAGTCTTCAGTGTACAATGCTTTCCTCACATTCGACCGTACAATAAGCACAAGATGTATTTTCAGTCCATAACAAGTGTTTTCCTCGGATACAATCCCCTCACATCATGGTTATCGATATCTACATACCACCACCAGACGGATTTACATTGGCCGACATGTTCGTTTCAACAAACAACACTTTCCCTTTCTGTCTAACGCATCTGGTCATCAACCTTGTAAACCATCACCACCAGATGCATACGTATCTAGCTACCCAAATGATCAAGCCCCCATCGATACGCCATTAGCAACCGTACCACTTCGTACCTACGTTCGCCAACGTTGAAAACCCACCATCCCACCTACCACACACGGTTTTGTCACAGAACTTGTCACCGAACCTGCTGCTACCACTACAGAACCAATCACAGTTAGACCGGTCATTGCTAAATCGACCACAACAGCCATGTCAACACGTGCTCGTCCAACGAATCTGTGTCAGAATCCGAAACCACGGGTTCCTTATGATCCAACAGCGTATCACACTTTTGCACACGACGAAACTGAGCCTTCGTCGTTTTCAGTTGCAAATTAGTCTCCCCAATGGCGGAAAGCCATGGATGAAGAATATGACGTGCTTATGTGCAATTGCACTTAGTCCTTAATCTCTTCAGTTAAGCATGCCAATATTGTTGATTGTAAGTGGGTCTACAAAATTAAGATAGATCAATCAGGTATTATCAAGCGTTACAAAGCCAAACTCGTCCCAAAGGTTTTCATCAACAACTTGGTATTGATTACCATTAAATGTTTAGCTCGGTTATCAAATTTACAACCGTTAGAGTTGTTCTTTCTCTTGCAATCTCACAACTTTGGCCCCTTCGTCAGTTGGATGTTCAAAATGCATTTCGTCACGGTGATCTAACATAGATCGTTTATGTTCAACAACCACCTGGCTTTACGGATCCACAACGTCCAAACCATGTATATCATCTTTATAAATCCATCTACAGGCTCAAACAAACACCACGGTCCTGGTTTGATCGTCTCTCACGAGCACTGGTCTCTCTTGGTTTTCGAGGAACCAAAACCGATTCCTCCTTGTTCATACTCCTCTAGCGGCACCATTTTGTACATGCTTGTTTATGTGGATGGCATCATCCTTACGGGTAACAATCTTGCTACTATTGACAGCATTGTCAAGCGATTGAGCAAAACCTTTGCAGCTCAGGACATGGGTCCTCTCTTTTATTTCCTTGGGACTGAGGTTGCTAAACAAGGGTATGAGATACGTTTTTGGAGATAAAACCTGTGCATATATGCATATTTGTAAGAGATTCGATGAAGCTTCTTCGTGGAGTAGCTATTTGCTCGGTGTCCCACGGATGTCGCACTTAATATAACCCGGATCTTCGTCACGAGGTTTATCGAGTCGTTTCTTCTACTGTACATATGCTTCGATGCTACTAGCAAGCCTCGATTTGATATCTGTTACATTCATAAGCGAGATCGTTAGAGTCGCCCCAGGACTTGCGTCGAGGGAGCGGCCTCCGACGGTCAAGTAAAGAGAGAGAAGTAGAACTTATTTTCTTATGTGGGTTGAGAGGTCTATTTATACTTAGTTGGATGTACATTTTCTTGGAGAAAAAGCTCAATAGTTGGCCTTAAGCTGGTCATGAGAAGGTTGATGTGATTGGTGTGCTTTTCGCCTTGGGAAGGAGCAAACCGAAAATAGCCGAACCATAGGAAAAATGGTCGAACCGTCAAGAAATGACTGAACCGTCCGGAAATGGCCGAACCGTCAAGAAACGACCGTACAGTCCAGAAATGAAATGGCCGAACCGTCAAAAAATGGTCGAACCATCCTGAAATGGCCGAACCGTCGAGAAATGGCCGAACCATTTCTAAAAGGTCGATAAGATATACATATCAACACTATATATCTTGGTGCTAATCTTGTCTCGTGTTCAGCCAAAAAGCAGAAGACTGTCTCTAGATCCTCCACATAATTTGAATACAAAGCCTTGGCCGATACCGTTGCTGAAGTTACATGGTTATAATCTCTCCTATGTGAACTTCGTTCTCCCACTGCGACAACTCCCGTTCTGTGGTGCAATAATCTTGGAGCCACTTACTTATCCACCAATCCAATCTGCCAAGCACAAACCAAACATGCTGAAGTTAACTTTCACTTTGTTCAAGAAAAGGTTGCTGACAAGAAGCTATCCATTCAACATATCTCTATAGAAGATCAGATAGCGGATGTCTTAACTACACCGCTACCTACTCAACGGCTTGTGAATCTTAGGTCTATACAAGTCGGTACCCGACATTAGCTTGAGGGGGAATATGAGACAAAGTATTTAGACTAAATTAGATTACTTGATAGTTAGAGGAGGCTAACTGTAATTGTGTATTCTATTTATATATCACGTGTATCGTTTACCCTTATGTAAATACAATACACGTTTTACAAAAGTTAACTCATGGTATGACAACATCAAAAATATATATTTCAATGGAGAGAGGTATGACATCCAATAACGTGAAATCTTGAAATAATCTATGAGTTCTAATGCTCAACCTTTGAGCCATGACGGCTGCACCGTATGCAACTGCCTCGTCAACATCCAAACTCATGTAATACATTTTTTTCCATCGAAATAATCCTCCAACACCGACTCGATCTTTGGGATCCGAGTTAAGCCACCGACTAGAATGACCTCGTCTATAGCTGATTTGTCGATTTTTGCCCCCTTTAAACACTCCTCCATAGTAGTAATGTACATCTTGACTAAATTGTCGTTTAACATTTCAAATGTCTCCCAACTAATGTGCAATGTAAATTCTGTCTCGTCATGAAAGCTCCCTATGACGATTTCAGCATACTCAATGCTTGAAAGATTCTTTTTCGCTTTCTCACAAGCAACGGTTGCTATTGTAGACACGTTAATCATGCGAATGACATTTAGTCTAGCAAGAGCGCCAACATCCTTTGTTGTTTTGCATTGTGAATTGTTAAAGTAAGTTGAAACTGTTATCACTGCATTTTTCACATCTTTGCCAAGTTTAACTTCAACAATTCGTTTCATCTTACCAAGAATAAAAGCATTATTATATTCAGCAAAAAAACTCCTTTATTTCATATTTGTAGGTGAAAACGATCTTTGGTTTGTCCTCAGTCCCTTTTATGGCCTTAAAAGGCCACAACTTCATGTTATCCTATACTTGGGAATCGCTGAAGTTTCTTCCCATCAACCATTTAACATTTGTTAAATATCCAAGGTTAATTAAGCCAATTAATCAAGTGAAAACCATCTATATATCTACACATTTTAATTCTATAAAGAATCTCTGGAAGTATATTTCTCCGTCGTTATTTTAAAAAATAAAGTAATATGTAGAAGATTTAAATAGGGTTGTTATTACATATTTAAATTTACTGTAACCGAACCAAACAAATTTCGGTTCAACCGCTTTCGGTTTATTCGGTAACCTTGGTTACCGGTTAAACCGAATAAAAATTCTCTTGACACTCCTAGATTCAAAGACTTCTATGCTAATTCATGAAATAAAAACTACAATTACCGTATATGTGGTTAGCAAGGCCTGTGATTTTTATGTTCTTGACAACTTTAGGAATGTAATATCCTGAGCTATCGAACGAAACACAGGATGGTGTAGTTTTGTTGCCTCGATCATTTGGGATGATTTTGAGGCGATAATACTTCCAAACGGCGACACATGAGAAAGTTGTCCCGAGGTCGATCGTTGGACTGTGGTCCCCTTTTTACCAGTTGCCCTCGTAACTAAAAAAAACAACAAATGAATAAGCCAACTCTTCTACAATGTTACATCATTGTCACAAAAAAATTCATGTAAACCGAAAAAGATGAAAAAAAAAAATCAATTTATTACATATGATGATGAGAATTGAGATGTTGAAAAGATGGAGTATGCACTAAAAACAAGACAACTTTTTATGGTGTGGAGTGTAGATAGATAGATCCTTGTTGGAATCCTGGAAGTATTTGTCAAACTTGACTTATTGATGAAGTTTATGTGTTTGTTTGTACCAGATCATCAAAAAAAGGGAATTCAGGTTATGGTTTAAGTGAATAAAGAAATAAACAAAACACAAAAAGTGTCGGTCAAATCAAAGACCGGATCTAACTTGTGGAAATTTAAAACAAAGCTACAAGAAAAGTAATTAAAAATAAGTCTCATTAACTTAAGCAACAAGATACGTAAGATGAGCGCGTTTTATGGGTTCTTCTTGAAGATCGTTGCTGCATTTGATCATTCTCTAAAGATTTCTTAATCATTTTATTCCTCCACATCAGATGATAGGATCCAATTACAGAGTCAAACTGTTATTTGTGAGTACAGGAATCAAAGGTTGTGTGGTAAGTGTATATGAATTTTAAGATTGCAACAAACATCAGTGCAATATGTGATCCTAAAGCACTACAACCAACAACTTTCAGTGAATTGGATACAAAAGGTCACAATTCCCAAGTGTCAATGATAGTTAACCTAAGAACATGGAAATGGAAGGATGAAATTGTACCTGAATTAATTTTGATGCCCAAAAAAATTTGTTGTAATCCAATGTGATGCTCCAGTGAGACTCAAACCTGCAAGAATTGAAAAGAAATGTAGGATTAAAACATTAATCTAGCAAGGGACATATGGGCTCAAATGTAAACTGGGGATTTGTTTTTTAGGGTTTCTTAAGCACAGAACTTCACCCATTAGAGTTCAAAATCATTCAGAATTTCAGGCAAATGACAACTGTAATTCACAGAGCCTTGCATACATAACCCAAAAGAAGCCATACAAGTCCACTTATTAGCTTTGTAAATCTTTGTAAGTCACACTCATTTGTGCCCTATCTTAGGGGCCAAGGGAGGCCATGGCCCCCCTGGTTTTCAGATTCTTAATGCCAGTATATATATTACTTTTGAAATAATCACCAATATGACTGAACAGTTCCCCCGATTTCAAAATTCTGGTATGTATAGATGTTATATAATTTACAAAATTTAGGTATTGACTAAAAGATTAAACAATAATTAATGCCAAATTCCGAAAATCACTGAGAAAAATCAAAACTAACTTTAAAACTAAACAAACAAGAAAACTCTTCTTAAAATCTATAAAAAAAAAAAAAAAAAAAACAGAAATCTAACCCAATTTCAAGTTTTTAACTAAAGTAATCTAAACCTCAGAATAACGCCACAGTTGGACTGCACCTTCTCAGTGCGTTCTCTCTCTCCCCTCCGCCAGTCGCCGCCTCTCCGGCTTACTCAGATCGGACCACCGCCGTGCACTCTGCCGTCTGCCGCTACCTCTCGGGGCTGTCGCTCCTCTCCGGCGTCCTCTCTGCCGGATTAAACTAGAAAACTCAGGTTCTCTCTCGTTCTTTCTTTCTGTAAAAAGTAGAAATTGATTAAGACAGTGAACAGGTAAAAGTGATGATGAGTAATAGTTGTCAATTCAATCAATTAGCTATTTTTCTATTGAACAAAAAATATACTTCTTATTTATTTACATACTCTCGGCTATTAGGGAGGAGAGAGTCGGTCGCTCCAAACCCATCCAACCCACTGTCACATCACTTTTTCTCTTTTATTTTCCTTCATCTTTCCGAACCTACAACACACAGAAATCCTATCTTTTTGAACTCACTCAATTAAAAAAAATACAAAACAACTAAAAAGTTTTAAAACACATGGTACAAGAGAAAATAAGAAAGAAAAAGTAGAAAGAGATGATGAAGTGGGTTAGTGAAATCAATCAACCCACTCGTTGAAGCGGGAGTGGTACCGCCGATAACTCTATTGCTAATTAAGATTTTACATTTGATTGTTTTGTATTTTTTTTTTAATTGAGTGGGTTGAGTGGCTTCAAAAATATATGATTTTCGTGTATTGTGGGTTCGGAAAGATGAAAAAAAACAAAAAAGAAAAAGTGATGTGTCAGTGGATTCAGTGGGTTGGGAGGGAATGACTCCCTCCTCCCTTAGGAATTGGTAAAAGAATTTTAAAAATACGAAAAGGTAAAAGAATTTTAAAAACACTATAAAACATTAAAATAAATATTAGTAATAAAAGTATAAAAAAGCAAAATAAAACTTGATATATGACTTTGTTCTGATATTGTAATTCCGGCCCCCTAGTTTATAATACTTGTGTTCCGCCCTGCCTCAACGTGTACACCAGACTCTTCTCCGGCCACGCCAAAAAAGTCGAGAACTGCCGACTCCATCTCCGGCCACCGGCTGTCCGGCCTCCATCTCTGGCCAATCGATTTCTCATATTGTTCGATTTCCAACTTTTATTTTCTTTCTTTTTCATAATTTCTTCCTGAACTAATCGACTCCCACTTAGGTTTTCAATGATTGATGTTGTGTTTCAATTCGTTTTTTGTTGATTTGTTTACCTTTTCAGCATTGTGTGTTTGATTTTGTGTTTCAATTTGCTTTTTGTTTTTGTTGCTCTGTTTACCTTTTTAACATTTTCACGTGTTTGTTGTATATTTTGTTTGATTTCTATTACAGTTAAATGTTTTTAGCCTTGCTAATCATGGAATCTGGTTCATTTTTCTAAGCTTAATTGTTGTGGCTTCAAGTCTAAAGCGAGAAGTTTATATATTGTTTTTAAGGAGACTAATGTATGGTTGTTCGTATAAGAATGTATATTTTGAAAATGCTAAGGGGCTATTTATAGCTGCTGACTGAGTTAGATTTGACTGAGTTAGAGTTCTGATTGGGTCTGAAGCTCTGACTAAATCTGAAACATGTTGTTTGATTACGTCTCTGACCGAATTTGTTAAATGTTGAATATGACTATTTTATCCTTATGTTTTGTGTTGTGTTGAATAAAATGTTTTAGTTGATAATTACATTGCAATCTACCAAACTAAAATAAAAAGCAATTAAAATTTAACATAAACCGAAGAAACATATGATCTTGACTCATAAAATGAATAAGAAAAAAAATTGTTTGAGAAACTTCATCAATGCCATTTGTTCCTTAGTTCAGACAACAACTAGAAATTCCAATAACACTTGCAAAGTTTTATTACATATACAATTACACAAAAGTGACGTTAATTTAATTACAAATATAATGCATCTTGGACAGTAGGTAAGTCAGCAGCAACACTTCATTCTTCTAATACTTAATTTAGAAACTTGAAGACATAGCTACCCATGAGTTCACATGTGTCCCGTAAAAATATTACATAAAGTATTTTAGCCACAAACCTAATATATATATATATATATATATATATATATATATATATATATATATATATATATATATATATATATATATATAGGTTATTCTATTCAAAGTAATTATTGTGTTATTGTATGCATAAATGTGGGCCAATCAAATTTACTTATTTTAAGAAAGTGATTAATATATATTATTGAATTAAATATAATTGAAAATATCATCTTAATTAATTACAAGGGTAATTTAGTCAATTAATATAGATTTAATAAAGGAAAATTACATTTTTTTAGGAGTCATAGATTCTATTAATTTTAAAAATTCGATTTTAAGAATTATAATTCTTTTAATTCGGACATTCTAACAGAATATGTTTATGAGTATATTCAAAAATAAAAATATTCTTGAACCTATTTCTTGATAATGAATTTAAAAACTTCTTGTAGAATAACAAATTCTTGAACAATCAATTGAAGAATAAAAACAAAAAATACATTATTTCTTATAGAATACGGGTAACAATTGTTAAGAATTACATTTGTTGTTAAAGAATAAAACTAAAAAACAATCAAAACGGGAAAGAAAACATCAAAATCTAACAACGACTAATACATTCTAAAAGAATAATGTGGTCCGTTTCAATTTTGTGGTCTGTTCTTCAAGCATCAACTTCTGTGATTCCAACAGAATTGGAATTCGTCTTTCCATTCCAACAGAATTGGAATTCGTGATTCCATTCCAATAGAATTGGAATCTCAACAATATCATCCATTGAATCATCTACATAAACATACTTGATACTTTTTCAGAATTCAACCTTGTCAAGATCCTGCACTGTCCACATAAATGAAGTGTTAAATCAGGAAAAAAATTCGAATGAAAAGCAAATTAATCATTTCCTGTCAAAAGAATCAGAAATTAAACAAAAAAACAACAAATGAAAAACTAAAATCAAGAACCCTAATTTGAACAAAGAAGATGGAGATGGTCGATGAAGTGATTAGTAGTGTTCGCAAGGGATATATGGAACATATAATTGGAGCAATACCAGAAAAAAAAATCTTTCAATTTCTTCCTTGGAATCAAAATCGTCATTACAATCGGAACGAGAAGGATTGTGATGAAAAACGAAGACTGTCAAAATCGAAAGAATGATGAGTTACCTGCGAACGAATGAAACCTGATTGATTTAAGGAAGTTCTTGGTGGCCAACAGAAAAGTCAAAATTGTGTATCTCATGGTATGAACGATCTCACCTGCGAACGCTCGCTTTTGGATGTGTAATGCGATCAAATGAAATCTGAATCGAAAATTAATCAGGGTGAACAACTGAGAACGTCTTCCTGCGAACGTTTGTTGATGGTTGATTCGGAACGAACGGCTCGGAATCGGCACTGTGAATTGATCGATTCAAAAGGAACGGGCTCGCAGTTGAAATGTGATAGGTCTCGGATTCGTAACTCCCACGAACATCAAAAATCGAACCTGTGCTCGGAAAGAAGGTTTGATCGGAGTTGTTTTGTTATTTGGATTCGGGGTTCATGTTATGTTTAACGATTGGTAATTGTCGTTTGCGTTTGTCTGATTAATTGGGGAAAGAAGGGTAGGGCGGCGGCCGGTGGTGGGAGGCATAAGGATGGAGGTGACGGCTGGAGATGGTTTGATTAGGGTTACGGTGGTTTTAAAAAGCCTAGTAGCTGAAGTCAATGGTTACCATAATTATAGGATATTATTTGTGGAAACTAATTATCAAATTACCGATTTACCCTTATTTATTTATTTACTTATTTATTTTTATTTTAAATTTTGATTGGCCCATATTCATGCATACAATAACACAATAATTAGTTTAAACAAATGAACCTAGCTCTATATATATATATATATATATATATATATATATATATATATATATAACAAAACAATTAAGAAAATGAACCTGTCAGTAAGAGTTTTTTTCCTAGTCATTGGGGATTTTTATCAAACAGTTGGTGCTCAACAAAAAACAATACAAAAAGTGGATACCAAAACAAATATACTAAAACGAAAACAACTGGGTGTTCATCTTCACTACCAGCGGAGATGCAACAAGCACATAAGAAACACGTAAAACACAAAAAGAAGAATCAGTATTAAAGGGATGCCATAGAAAACGCATTACCAACGGAGAGAAGAAATCACTGATTATGGAGAGGAATTGAAGGTGGTTCGAAGAGAATAACAATTTCTTGACTAGTTGACCCCAATTGCTCATTTGCTTCTCTAATGCGTTTCTTGAATACTCACGTTCGATGATGTCGTGATCGATGGGATTGAAATTACCATTTTAAACAGAAGATAGGTCTCATAGGTTTGTCATCGTCATCATCCAAAGGAGAAGGAACTCAGACAACAAGAAGGAGAAGACGAAAAGGGTAAATAAGGGCAACTAAGGTTTTTCCTTTCGGTCAGCGACTTTTATTAGGCTACCGAGTCAGCGACTTCAGGACCGAGTAAGAGCTCAATTGAAGTGTATTAGACAGACATACTGATTTGGGACTCGGTCAGAGTTAACCTCTTACTGGACTCGGTAAGAGGTGTATCAAACACGTCCTAAATTTGCATACTTTGTTTCCTAGCCTTGTTTGATTATTTTGGTTTTTGCATTTTATTTTTTTAGCATTTTGGGTTTATGTTTTGGATTTCACTTTTATGAGCTGCTCATCTTAGGATTAATAGAGCTGCTCATCTCAGGTTTATATTTGTATATGGTCCATTGATATCTTTGGGCCTTTGGGGTAAACATAATGAGAATTTAAAGTTTGTTAAAGTATTTGTTATTCTGTCGAAAAAATATGACAACCTCTTTTTTTAGAGGAAAGTTTTTTATCACATAGTAATTATGAGCTTATGCTACTTTGTTGTTATACTAGGATGTATTCAAGTGAGAAGAGTAGAGGTATCACTTTTGATCAATTTTATTAGATAGTTAATTTGTAGTTATATTTTCCCTTAACAGGTTTATATAAAAAGCATTGTACAAAATTTGTTATATTTCTGAAATTTGTAGTGAAAATGAATTATATATATAATTTAGGAAATTTATTCGCATTAAAAAAAATAGTTGTGATAATGAAATAACAAAAGGTAAATATGGTGTTTGTGAAAAATTTGATAAAAAATATATAGCAAAAGGTTTCAAAAGAGTAAAAAAAATTATTAAAGAAAAATAGTGAAAATAGGATAAAAGCTTAAGGTTTTATTTTTTTATTTTATTATTATTATTACTATTTTTAACTATACCTATTTGGAAAATATTTTTAAAACTACACCTATTTGATAAATAAAAATTTTAAAATACACCTACTTAGTCAAAAACACTTCCCGAGTGCACATCGAAACCTACTGTAATCAAAACAAAAGAATGCAATTCGAAGTGCTAAGTAACCTCAAAATGTAAATAAATCATTCCCCAAAAATCCATATATCTAAGCATCGACGAGTAGCACCCCTTATAAAAAAAAGGAGGAGCCTGAATTGTGAAGTCGACGGGGGAGAAGAACAGAGGAACCCGTTGCGATCTACAGCTGCGGAAGTGATCGGAGATGGTGACAGTGCACTGCGGTGTGCGGTAGTGTCATGTTGAGAGAGAGAGAAAGAGGTAAATTTTGGAAATCAAACGGGTCGGATAGTGGTGAAGCTACCTCAGTGTTTGCTTCCTTCAAAGGAAAAAAATGCAAAGTTTCAAAGAATAAAACACGGGTTGGGGAATTTGAACCCAGTTGTCATGGGATGACTCTTACTACTAGTCTTTCTCGTGTGTCACTTAGTTTTTCTTCAACTAAGTCAGGCTACTTCGACGATCTTAGATGTATTAACGAAATTGGAAAGCAAGAGACTAACACTT
Organism: Lactuca virosa; assembly: GCF_052849685.1. Classification (NCBI taxonomy): domain Eukaryota; kingdom Viridiplantae; phylum Streptophyta; class Magnoliopsida; order Asterales; family Asteraceae; genus Lactuca; species Lactuca virosa. The sequence continues at coordinate 204,606,581 of NC_136434.1, forward strand.
CAAGAATAGAAAGAGTGCTTGTATTATAAGAACTCAATAGATTACAACAACTTCTCGATGGTCTCTACAAATGAGACTTTCTTCCTATTTATAGGGACATTACACCTCCTCATGGGAAGTTTCTAGGTCTCGTATATTCTCGACTATTCTAGAGTGTTCTATCAATATCTACATTATCTTCAAAAGACTCCATATTATGCTACACTATTCTATGATGTTCTAGATGTCTTCAGGATGTTATGATATTATCCAAGCTATTCTTGCATGATCTAGCATGTTCTAGATTATTCTCGAGTCATTCTAGTTTCGTCTAGTGTCGTCTTGAATATTCTGGAGACTCCTCATGTATTCTTTATTGTTCTAACATTTTTTACACATTCCTGGAGACTTCTAGAAACTTTGTCCGTGACACCCTCCCCCACTTAAACCCTTGATGTCCTCGTCAAGTCTTTTGTACATATTGTTGGGTTTTTGTATACTACAACATCCTATGGTGCACATATGTCACACCCCCGAACCAGACGGCAGAAACGTCTGGGGGCTTGTGCGTGACTTCATCTTGAAATATCATTACAGTGAATATAAATGAAACATAACATCATCATTACCATGCATAATATAATACAACTGCCATTGTTTACATCAAGTACAATCTTTTAAATAACATGACCAAAACATTCAATGTATGATGTTTAACAGTACACAAAACAAAATCCCCTATTCTTGTTGATTCTTCTGCTTAACGAGTCCCTGAGAATACAAGTTATTTTGAAAACGTCAACATATATAATGTTGGTGAGTTCATAAGTATATTTGAGAAAATGATTTGTATAACTTTGTAATCACAAGAAAATCTTGTATTTTCTTAAAATAGTTTGGTATGTTTATGTCTGATCTTGTATTAATGCAAGTGTGTTATTGTTTAATAGAATGTCAAAAGTGATTGAAGAGAATGTATATAGAATGTCCCCGGACAACCCGATGTTGCCCGTAAAAGTAGAATAGTTAATGTTGTCGTACCAACACCGAGGTGGGGTACCAGTGTGAGTAAGTTACCGAGTAATCCAATCATAAAAGAAAATAGATAATGCTGCCGTACCAACACCGATGTGGGGTACCAGTGTGAGTAAGTTTCCTAGTAATCCAACATAAAAGAAAATAGTCTTCCGCAAACTTCATAACATTAATTTCTCTAAGTGAGTCGTTATAACCATACTAAATAATGACAATTTCACCTGTCTTGGCGTTTTTGAACACCGACTGAAAAATAGAATAAGGTTATAGTCACCCTAGACTGATGTAGTCTAACTGTAGCGAACAGCTCAGACGTGGGGTGTCATCCCCGTATAGATCTATACACAAAACCCCGCTCTCCTTCCAAGAGACTCTGATTATAACTACAGGCTACGATCGAACACTTAATAGGTGTCAACCGACAAAAACTCACTAGATCCTTAATCGAATTTACGCGAAGATAAACGTATAAAACTCATTCCAGGCCCAACGAACCATGTAAGTGAGCCACTAGGGCATCGCTAAACATGTGAGTCATTTCAAACCTAATACAAATGAGATTATATAACATGGACCCAAAATATATGTAAAATGACAACTAAAGCCCATTTCACATGTAAGGTATTTATAGGCCCAACTAGCACCCAAATAGTATACAAAACCTATCAAACATATAAATGGGCCACTAAGACCCAATAACCTATAAAATGATCAAAATTAATCCGTTTGTTAGTTTATTGTTGGTTTTGGTACAAGTATTCACTAAAATAGCATAAAATGCCCACTTTTTGTAAAAATGACGTTCTTGGCCCAATAAGCCAAAAATTTACAATTAAGGCCCAATTTCTGTAAAAATAACACTTTAGTCCCCATTTTGTTCAAAACTTGTGTTTATGACTAGTTTGTGGTAAAAATAACATTTTAAACCCATTTTTGTCAAAAATATCATTTTTGGCTTATTTTTGTGAAAACACACATTTTTCTGGTTTTTGGCTTTTCTGACCTAGTTGTTGGAAAATTTGTAGAAAAATCATCGTAAGTCGAAATTTGGATCCGTAAATTCTGGAAGTTTGGAAATTTTGTCTACTTTGTTCAAAAATTTTCTCATAATTTTTAATTGCCTCTAACAAGTGTGAAATTGCTCACATCCACAGGCTGGTCCGAAATTATTTCAAATCTGATAGGCAGTTTTGTAAAATTCGCCAAAAATTGTAGAAAAATCGTATGAAAACGTGAGAGTAGTCATTTTAAAGGTATAAACCTGAACTTTTTGCATGTAAAACAGTTTTAAAAAATATTATCATTTAGGTGGTCAAAACAGTTCGAGATTGGACCAAAACGTTTCTGTCAAGGGCTGAATTTTGAGTTTAGTTTATAGATCTTTGAATACAACACTTATTTTTGCTATTTTAAGTGTATAAATCCCAGATCTACTAGTTTACATGTATTATATGTGATAACACATACTTTTCTCAAGGTTTTCATGTAGATCCAAGTGATAAACTTAATATTCTTAACATATTTTTGATTTATGAAGTATATAGCACATAATCAACAAATAAGTCATGGAAAACACACATATTCATGCATATACACATAGATCTACATAAAGCAACTTGTATTCTCCCCCAAAAACCAAGTAAAAATCGAAAATAGGGGGTATGAACTCACCTTTGCTTTGATGTTTCGGTTTTGAAGAAGAAGTGGAAGAAGATGGTGTTGTTTTTGGCCTAGCTTGTTTCTTTGATAGGATTCTCGAATTCTAAGAAGTTTTAAGAGTATGATTCAAGAAAATAAGGTGGTAAGAGGAGTGATTTAAGAGTAAAGATGTGAGAATCCAACTTAGGTTTGTAAAGATCTTACCTAATATGATGATCTTGAAGAAAAACTCTCTTGAAGACACCCACAACTTGCGAAATTATGAAGGAGAGGGAGAAATTCTTGGAGAGTTGTTTGAAGTAATTTGAAGATGGTGGTGTAGGTGTGTGGTCTCGGCCGAGAGAAAGAAATAGGGAGGGAAGAGAGAGAAGTGACCTTTGCATGGAAGTATGAGAGTGTGTTGATACATGAGAGGTAATTAGTGTGGAAGTCCTACATGTAAAAATGAGGTGTCAACCTCTTCCCCATGCAAGATTTTTTTTTGTTAAGTGATGTTGTTGGGCCGAGAACTTGGGCTAGGAGAAAAGGGGTTGAGTAGTTTGGGCCTTTACTTGTTTTTACTCGAAATTATGAGGCCCAATAATTACTTTTCGGCCCATTAGGCCCTCATAGATGTCCAAGGCCCAATGAGTCTAATTAAAGAGGTTTAGGGTCCATTAAGGCTATTGGAATTACTTATTGCCCAACAAGGCCCATTAGCGGTAACCCTATTCATCTTAGGCCCATTATGGCCTAAAATGTTAAGTTTCATGAAAGTGGGTCCAATTAGAGCCCATATAAGGGTTTCCAAGCCCAAAGTAGTTGAATTTGAATGCTTATTGGTCCATTAGGCCCAATAAGGAAATTCTAGTCCAATATGGATTCAAACCGGGATTCTTAGGGTTTTCAGACTCTTAGTTGAACACATGAGGTGTATTTGAATGAGCATAGAGTATGATTTTCTCTTAGAGTACAAGTTATTACACTAGGTGAATGATTACATAAGAGTAGAATTTCCTAGCAAAAGTGCCAGTTGTGACAACATACAACCCTAATAGCTTTGGATCTATGTTTTCTCTAATTATACATGCAATATTGTTTCCAAAGCTTTATGTAACGCCCGTGTTTCGAGGCTAAGCATTGATGCGATGATGTAATAGTCTAGGTCAACCATTGTACCTCATTTTAAAGTAATAAAGATGAATTACTTGAATATTATGTGAATTATGTGCTTTTGTGTGCTTATTACTTGTTTATAATAATATAATAAATAAAGGATAAAAATAAGCGTACAAAAATAAAATGTTAGATAAACCCAATATCTATGAAGAAAGTTGTAGTGGTCGTGACAAGGATTCCGGAGATATAAAGAACGCCGAAATCCGAGTTATAACGAAGAAGTTATGACCCGTCGAAGTTTCGCGACGGAACCGGCACGGCACCGGGAAGACGTAAATAGTGAATTTACGATAGAGGAATTTTTAGCCTTAGTGATCTAAACAAAAGTTGTAGTATACGTTAAACCGAGAACATACAAAAAAAAAGAACGCCCAAATCTGACTTCGTATGAGGAAGTTATGATTTTTCTAAGATTCGGCTTAGCAGTGCACGGCCCGAAACTCGAATTTTAGTTCGAGCGGTTTTTGGCTTACGCGACCTAAATGAGAGTTGAAGATCTCATTAATAGGAACTCAACGGTAAAAAGACAGACGAAAACGGAGTCCGTATGAAGGAGTTACGAATTCTTCGCGGTCATTTAACAATATAATCTCCTCCTACTGTTAAATTTAAGATTGGTCGAGAATTAGCCGACGGAGTCAAAAGGAAAGTTGTAGATCTTGTTTTTACCTACGCTTGGATATAAAGAACGTAAAAAACGAAGCTCGTATGTGAAAGTTACGGGGTTTAGAAGTTGGCAGGGTGCTGCTGCAAAAGGGGTGACGTGGCACAATGTGGGCCACCCACGTTCTGCCACCAGAATGGTGACACCTAGCCTAGACTCGACGAGTAGAAGTACCAACTCGTCGAGTAGAGCTGTTTCACAGCCTATAAATAGAGGTGACGGGTTCAACACTTCTCTCACACCTTCAACCTTCACTTTCTCTCTCTAAACTCTCTCTCTAACTCCCCAAACCCCCTAAAAGCCTAGGAAACTTCCCTAGCACTTGAAGAAAGCCTCGGAGAGCCTGGAGTCTCCGATAAAAAGAGTTTTTTTCGGTTTGAAACTCTGCCCGCGCGGAGCCCGGTTTTCAAGCAAACTTCCCGGTTTCGTCAAAGCAGATTATTTTTAGAAGCAAGGTGCTGTCCAAATCACTCCGTATCAGGTGAGTTTATAGTCACTTTCATCTTACACATAGATATGAAGTATTTTATATAAATTATGTGCTATGTGGATATATATGTTATCTGTTTACCTGAGATGTTTGCTGGATGAAAGATCTATACTTCTTTCTTTTAGATCTGAAACTTTTTCCTTCAGATCTACACTTTTTCATCTCAGATCTAAACTTTTTCTTCATATCTAAACTGTATACTTTGAGATCTATGTTGTATGAAAGATCTGAACTTATTTCTTTCAGATCTGAAACTTTTACCTTCAGATCTACACTTTATCTTTCAGATCTAACACTTTTCTTTCAGATCTGAGACTTTTTCTTTCAAATCTACACTTTCTCACCTCAGATCTAAACTTTTTCTTCAGATCTAAACTGTGTACTTTGAGATCTATGTTAAATGAAAGATCTGAACTTCTTTCCTTCGGATCTGAACTTTTTCTTCAGATCTAGACCGTATATATATATTTTATGCTTTGAAAGTATGTTGGATGAAATATGTAAGCTTCGTTTTACAGATCTGGACCATGTATGTATTTTGTATCTACAAATATGTTAGGTAGAACAATGGGTAGATGAAATAGATGATGTGTGTTAAAATGATGAGAGGCCTCGATGTTTACGATGTTTAAGATGATCCAGTCGTCTAGCGGAGTATAGATGACGACCACAGACTTTTCTAGGCAGTCCAGTGGAACGCTAGCAGGCTCGCAACCTGTAGGTGTTTTTGAAGATGTACTCCATCCCCCCCATGGTTTCCTTACGGACACATATGGCAGAGGAATCCCCTTAGCAGTAGTGTCCATCCCGATGAAATTCCTTAGGATAGGGCCCTTATAATAGATGGTTTAGGGACGTAAACTGAGGATAACGGGAACGGGTAATCGGGTTAGCAATTTGATGAAAATAAATAATGAACTTATTATTGTGGGTTGAAAACCCTATATGCTCACCAGGCTCCCCAGCCTGACCCACTCAGTTTCTTGTATTACAGGTAGTGGAAAAAGCATAGTTGGATGATTTGACGAGAGATTACGGATTTGAGGCCAGATAGTGTTTTGTGGCCTAAGGTGTTTATTTCTTTTTAGTTTATGCTTAAGGTCTGTATCGATGATTGACATCCCGAGTTTTTGCAATGTAATGGAAATACATTTCTTTAAGAAATGCTTGATACAATTTATATCATATTTTGTTTTGGGAACAAATTCTGCAATACTTTTCTTAAGAAGTTACTCTGGTTTTTATTTAAAAAGCATAAACAAAATCGGTCTTTTCTGGCCGTAAAAATGGGGATTTCACACTTTAAGCCTACAACTAGCATACAATGGAGTATAAACAACATGAAATACAAGTTAGATGACATACCTTTTGTTGTAGCTTGTTATCCTTGATGTATTTGGCCTTTAAGAACTTAGCACCAATAGTGTGAATGCCTCAAATGGAATCACAACACATCTAGGACAAAGGATGACATTTTGAGACAGTATTCCTTTCACACAAAATCGGCTCATAGTTCTCTAAGACTAGATGCACCCGGTTTTGGTCATGGAGCAACATATTTATATGTAGGATTCCAAGGGTCATGGGTTAACCCTAATACATACCCATGAGTTTATGATCCATGGTTCATGTGGCCCAACTCTTTATGTATCCATACATAAACTTAGTCCAACATGGATCACAAGCCCAACATATAAATATAACTAATTTACACAATTAGTCTCCATTGATTTAATTAGTCTCTTTTGATCACTAAATTAATTCCAAACTAATTCTTGATCAATACTAATTAAATCATATGATTTCATATTAATATATTAGAACTTATAATATATTAATAAACCATAAATAACCTCTTCTCAAAAGTCCATCCTAACAAATTGTCCTGATGATATGCAACCCAAATGGACCATGCTACTCTCGGGTCAAGTACATACCAATTATAGTTATGGGCTTAGACACCTAATCCAAAAGTTTCCCACTTGGATAAGTCTAATAACTATTATTGCAAGTACGACTCCAAAATCCCGACTAGCAATCGTAGCTCTTAAAATCCGCTGACGAACTCTGACCTAGTCAATGACGCGTCCATTAGATAAGGGATCATATATTCCTCCATTCTAGATATCATATGGACTAAGACATGGATTATAATCATTCTCTCTGTCCAGTTTTTTGTTTCCCAATTTCCGATTTATGATGACCGACTAATTGAACAAATCAAATCAGTCCAGGCCCGACCGAGCACTTAGGGTTGTCATCACTAAATCATCGAGGGGCCCACAAATATCGCTTTTATCCCTCTAAGGGTAAAAGGAATGGATAATCTTCGACTCAAATGCTTGCTTGTACTTACTCATCAAATCACACACAACGATATGTTTTATAACACCAAGTTACTGGTGCGTTTACATATGTCAATGTGCAACCGACTTGTAAAATACAACTCACATGTCTTGGTTTCAAGAATATAAGATATTATCGTCTCATGATCACTCGTGATAAAATGCATGAAGTGATTCAAATGAACGTGGGTTTAATCCAATACTCGAATCTTATTCCAGGAGCACTCATGAATATTGTAGCTATGTCTAAAACACCTAGACAAACTACAGACCTATTCATGACAGTCTTGCCTCAATACCTACTTCCAAAGTATAATTGACTGTGGATGGTTTGAATAACCTAGTTATTCGGGAAGTCAAAACATGCAAAGTGAAACACAAGAATAATACTAATCCTATACTATATGGTCCCAAAACTTTGAGTGTCATTTTGATTACTCATTATTCATTGTATAATGTTTCGAATAATCAACTTAATACTTGAATTAAAACAATAGTTGTCCCATGCTCCAAGCATGTACACTATGTTTGTCTATGGTCCTTACTTTGTGAAATAGATCAATTGACGACGCTTTAATGATGCTCATTTCACAATCCCAAATCCTTACCGTAAACATAAGAATATCAAATTCTTGCCATTTACTATAATCTGTTAGATTCTAAACTTATATGCAATGATCCTTTTGTAATGACTATGCACAAAAGTCACAGAGACTTGGCAACAGACATTACTAAGTATTCCAATGGAGAGCAATTCAATGGAAACAAAGTCTCACATTCAAAGTACATTCCTTTGAACATCCTTCTTGCATTAAGTTTTCTAATCTTACACAGATTCAAAGAATGACTTCCACTTATGGAAACATTTCCATATTCCCATTTTGACTATCACTTCTAAACAAGAGTTGCCTCTTTTCAGAATATGTCAATATGGCCCTTTCCAAAATTTACACCATAGTTCCAAGTGTCCATTAGCAACCAATCTTTGGTAAACCTCAGATTGTCCTCTACAATTGCTTAATCATTATAGTCATATCCGTGTAGTCCTTTCCCCTCTTAATGCCCTAGGCATTTGGTAAATTTAGAACGGATGAATATTACAACACATATAATCGATCCTATATCTGAAGCATATGAGACACGATTCATGATGTCTCACATAAAGACATGATACTAGACCAGTCTTTTGCTATAATATTTCTATTTCTATTTGCCATGTTCTCATAATTCGAATTATGAAAAGGGATGCCGTAATCATAATCGAATTTTAGAACGCAAATAATATTTCCATATATAAATTTCCTTATGTTAAACCATTCCAACATAACATTCATATATATACTTGACTAAATTTGATTAAAATCTCAATCTAAGCTTTTAGAATTGAAATGAAGTATGAATTCCTCTCCCTTAATTATAGCAAAACAACTTTTCAAACCCTGCAACTTGGCGAATTGAAACCTTTGTTTTCTATAATTAACATTGCTAACTTGCAACACTTACCATAATTGATTATGCTCCCACTAGCATAATAATTACTTTACTAGCATAACACTTATGCTCCCACTAGCTTTGACATGTACCCAGAAATCATCTGGACTTCTAGAAATCAATACTTTATTGACTTTCTTACCAAAGTTCAGATTTCTGATACGAGATTCTTGGATAAGTGTAATATCCGGACTTCCAGGTATATTGTTTATTTTATTATTTTTGAGGGCTATTGAGCAACTCGACGAGTTGGTGCTGCAACTCGTCGAGTAGAGTCGCGTTGTGCCACGTGGGATTAATGATCTACTCGACAAGTCAGAGAATCGACTCGCCGAGTAGACGTTGTGAAGTGAAACCCTAAATCCCCAGGTTTGGGGCCTATTTAAGGGCACTTATAGCCTCATTTGCGGCTCATCAGCTGCTTACCTTCACTGAGAGAAACCCTAATCGTCCCTTTGAGCAAATAGAGAGAGTGTGAGCTAATATTGAGTATCTTGGTACATTTTTTGAAGAGAAGAGAAGGATTTCAAGCAAGGATCGAGAGGAGACTGTTAGATCTGTTGCTATTCATCCAAGAGATTATGTAAAAGGTATAAAGTTTATACCTTTCTCATTAGTTTGGGTAGATCTCATATTATTGGAGATTAGGGCTTCTTTTCTATCTATTTTGGGCTTTGAGGGTATTGAATTCATATGAAGGTTGGGACTTCAGATCTGGACCTTGTGAGGTCCCTAGAGCCCAAAGGTCCCTGCTTTATTCAGCCCTAATAGAGCTCTTGAGTGAAAAAACCTTATTAGAGCATGTTCTTGGCATATCAAGCCCAAAGTGCCATGCATGGACGTAAAGCTCGTGGCTTTACGTGATAAACGAGCCTTTAGAGTCTAGATCTAGAGTTTGGGAAGGTTCTCTGCCTTGAAATCATCTGAATGAGAAATGAGTCTGAATGGACTCGCCGAGTCGATGAGCCGACTCGACGAGTCGGTTAAGGTTTGTCCCGATGAGCTGGCCATGCTATAGCTCAGCGAGTTAGGGGTTAACTCGATGAGTTGGACCTTCACGAGACTTCTAAGAAACGAGTGGACTCGATGAGTCACCCGAGTGCACTCGGCGAGTTAGGTCAAACCTGGACTGTTGACTCGAGTTTGACTTCTGTTGACTTTAGGGTTTGGTTAGCATGAGTAATGGAGACCATGGAGGGGTAAAATGGTCTTTTACCCATTCCAAGAGTTAGAGAGAAAGACAGAACAACCTTTGGTGTATTTGGGTATGAGTAGAGTATTAATTAGAGATAATTATCCTATGTGTTAGGCGGAGGCTAGTTCGAGATTTCCGAGTACGATACTTTTACTTGCTAGCTTACAAGGTGAGTGTTCTCACTATACTTACCATGAGTGGTACCTTTGTGTGATTGAGATGTTTATTGTGCTTACCTGTGTATCTTAATACTCTGCATTATGTCTTTGTGATTTATGTTGAGTATTGTTATTATGAGCTTACTGAGTTGGGACCGGAGGGTCCCACTGAGACACATTGACAGAAGGGTCTTATTGAGTTATAGCCTAGAGTGGCTAATGAGCTGTGTGTGGTATTTTGGGGAACTCACTAAGCTTCGTGCTTACTGTGTTATGTGTTATGTGTTTCAGGTACTTCTCAGGATCACGGAAAGGCGCCGGCTTGATTGTACACACATCAGAGATTGAGTTATGATTGAGAGGAACTTGGAGTTTTGATATATACAGTTTTTGGATATGAGATTTGATGATTTGACATTGTGACATTTTGCGATTTTATTATTGAGATAAATGTTTTTTTAAATTAAAAAATTTGGTTTGAAAACTTACGTTGTTACAAGTTGGTATCAGAGCCTTGGTTTGAGGGATTCGGATGCACCTCCAGGTGTCGACTACTTCACTTTCTTCTTCAATCGTAATGGTCTCTTGCTTGCTCGAACTTGGCTCTGATACCACTTGTCACGGGATGACTCTTAGGACTAGTCTATCTCGTGTGCCACTTAGTTTTTCTTCAACTAAGTCAGGCTACTTCGACGATCTTAGATGTATTAACGAAATTGGAAAGCAAGAGATTAACACTTCAAGAATACAAAGAGTGCTTGTATTATAAGAACTCAAGAGATTACAACAACTTCCCGATGGTCTTTACAAATAAGACCTTCTTCCTATTTATAGGGACATTACACCTCCTCATGGGAAGTTTCTAGGTCCCGTATATTATCGACTATTCTAGAGTGTTCTATCAATATATAAATTATCTTTAAAAGACTCCATATTATGCTACACTATTCTATAATGTTCTAGATGTCTCTAGGATGTTATGATATTATCCAAGCTATTCTTGCATGATCTAGCATGTTCTAGTTCGTTCTCGAGTCTTCCGAGTCATTCTAGTTTTGTCTAGTGTCGTCTTGAATATTCCGGAGACTCCTCGTGTATTCTTTATTGTTCCAACATTTTCTACATAGTCCCGGAGACTTCCAGAAACTTTGTTCGTGACACAGGTCTCCCAATATCCCACTAAGACCTTTAATCACTAGAAAGATTTATTCGTTATGTTTTCTAACTTATTATATTATGCTAGAAGAATTAAATATTATATATTATAATTATTAAGTGTATAGTGTGATTTTTAAAATACAATAAACATATATAAAATTGTTTTTACACGTATTTATATATACAAATGATGTCAAAGGACGTATTCAACAAGTAAATATTTATAAAACATTTTATATGTGTTTATATGTATAGTTTGTTTTATATATTTAAATAAGTATAAAAAAATTTATTCATATGTATAAAATGTTTAAAGTTTGTTTTTTCAAATATGTATTACATATGGAATAAATACATATTATATATGTTTTTCTACGAAAAAGTACATATTGTAATAGATATTTTCATTTAAAAATATATAAAATTCGTTTTTGAAGGTATACATGCGTTTTCAAATGTATAAATACATTAAATGTATAAATATTTTTTTAAGTATATAAATACGCTATTTAAATATATAAATACCTTTAAAAATACATCCATACATTTAAAACGTATTTTTACCTTTAAAATATATATTTGTACATTTAAAAATATATATATATATATATATATATATATATATATATATATATATATATATATATAAGTCCTTAATAATAATAATAATAATAATAATAATAATAACCATCGATTTATTATTTATATATAAACACTCAACAAAAAAAACATATATATTATTTAGCCTTGTGGTTGAGGTTTTGGCCTTCTGTAGAGGAGGTCGGGAGTTCAAATCTTGCAAACGTCATTTATAAAACATTTTATATGTGTTTATATGTATAGTTTGTTTTATATATTTAAATAAGTATAAAAAAATTTATTCATATGTATAAAATGTTTAAAGTTTGTTTTTTCAAATATGTATTACATATGGAATAAATACATCTTATATATGTTTTTCTACGAAAAAGTACATATTGTAATAGGTATTTTCATTTAAAAATATATAAAATTCGTTTTTGAAGGTATACATGCGTTTTCAAATGTATAAATACATTAAATGTATAAATATTTTTTTAAATATATAAATACACTATTTAAATATATAAATACCTTTAAAAATACATCCATACATTTAAAACGTATTTTTACCTTTAAAATATATATTTGTACATTTAAATATATATATATATATATACATATATATATATATATATAAGTCCTTAATAATAATAATAATAATAATAATAATAATAATAACCATCGATTTATTATTTATATATAAACACTTAACAAAAAAAAACATATATATTATCTAGCCTTGTGGTTGAGGTTTTGGCCTTCTGTAGAGGTCGGGAGTTCAAATCTTGCAAACTTCATTTTGTCCTCTAATAAACTAATTTTATCATGATATATATTCAGTGGCGGAACTAGCTTGGGGTCAAGAATAGCATGTACTACCTAACGACAAAAATTATGTTGGATGCTGTCGATTTCTATATAAGGTTCTATACCTAGATGACATAAGAAACTTATTGCTCTCAGTTACTGATTACCTGAAATTTTTTCACCACCTCATGGTATTCACACCATTTCATCTAAGTGAATATTAGATGATGTTAATGCATAAAGAAAGTCATATCTCATCATTTGAATTTTTCTTAAACTCAAAATTAGTGATGATTGTGCTTAAAGCTATAAATAATGCCCATTTATGAAAGACATCAGTTTAAATGACCCATAACATCTTATTTTTCTCTGTGTTCTAGTGTGTTCTATTTCACTATACTCTTTACTTTTTTATAAACACCAAGTGTTCAATAAAATTCCTTAATTGAAAAAACTCCACGAATTTTTGGCTCATCTTGTAAGATGAATGTATTAACGTTTGTCTCAACTTGTATTACTATAGTCAGTATATTTAGTTAGAGGATTGCTCCTTTGACACAAAAAAGAGTAATCCATCCTTTTAATATTCCAAATTTGTCTACAACAACAAAAAAGGTAAGAAAAGTTTGGTCTTGATATAGTTCTTTTATATTAGTGTTAAGGTTCCTTAATTAAGCTATCCACCATTTTACCGATACAAGATATTGATCACAACATAATAGTTTCACAATTTGTATTTAGGTGAAGCAAGTGAAGACTTCTATTTTAATCTAGATATTGAACCTTTGACAATATCACCAAGATAAGTTTTGCTTATAGATGTTGCACCTTTAACTAGAACCAACAAACTCTTTTCCTTTAGAGCTATGAAGGTTGTTGAAGAAAATTTGAAAGTACCTTGCTATAATATTAAAAAAGTGAAAGTACATTGCTGTAAGATTAAAAAAAACAACTGAAAGTGCATTGCCATAAAATTCAAAAAGTAAAAAAAAAATAACATTGTATTTTGGTGCTACCACTAACAAAAATTGTTGGTTTCGCCACCACATATATATATATATATATATATATATATATATATATATATATATATATATATATATATATATATATATATATATATATATATATAGAGAGAGAGAGAGAGAGAATTAAGTTCAAATAAAAACAGTAAATAGTGTAAGAACGTAAAAACACTATGTTTATGTTATTATTCTGTAATGAATTTTGTATATGTGTATTGTTGAAGTAATTCTAATATAAATATTAACTTTCAATTAGTCGTATATTCATTACAATGTTATTATTCTATTATAAACTTATATATGTGCATTTTTGTAGTAAATTCTAATTTTAATTAACCTTTGACTATTCATTTATTCTTTGCTGAATAATGACATAAAGTTGTCGATACATATATATATATATATATATATATATATATATATATATATATATATATATATATATATATATCATAGCTTAACAGAAAATGCACGAAGATATACCTAGGTGGTAAGGCATTATATATATATATATATATATATATATATATATATATATATATATATATATATGTGTGTGTGTGTGTGTGTGTGTAACATACACGTTCAATTATCGTGTTATGTAATTTTAAAAGTGAATAATGTGACATCCTCATTTTCACGGCCAGAAAAGACCGATTTTTGTTTATGCTTTATAAAAATCAGAGTACTTCTTTTAATAAAAATGTTGCGGAATTTGTTCCCAGAAAAACATGATAAATACGTTATCAAAGCATTTCCGAAGAAATGTATTTTTATTCATTTAAAACATTTGGGATGTCATCGTCAATACAGAAACATAAGCATAAATAGAACTTACATTCATTTACACTAGTGATCTACATCTCTTTTAAATCTCTCAGTGCAAAGTAGCTTCGTATCGACACCTGTGATACAAATAAGCTGGAGTGGTTCAGGTTGGGAAACCTGGTGAGTAAATAGGGTTTTCAACCCACAATAATATAATTATTATATTTAAACATCAAACAATCAACCCGATTACCCATCCCCGTTATCTTCTTTAATATTCCTTAAAGAATTATCTTAAGGGTCATCTCCTATATCATATTTACCTCTCATCTTTCTACCTCACATTTCCTTATATGCTCGTTCCTAAGGCATGAATACGTAGTTACAACGTCGCCTGAACTCGTAATTCATAGTAAGGGTTAGAGTATCATCGCATGAATATACAGTCACCACATCACCTGGACTCGTAATTCATCACCTACAGGTTATAAGTCTGCTGGTGTTTCCACGGGTTGTCTAGAATATTCCGTGGTCGCCATCTATACTCTAGTAGATGACTACATCTCCAAATTGTCGGACAAGGTTATAGTATCTTTCATCCTACATCACCGATTCATCATCACCTATCCATCATCACCTATCCATCACCTAATTATCATCACCTTCCTATCATCACCTATCTCTCATCATTTTATTTCATCACACACCAACTATTTCATCTACCCATGTTTTATCCCAACGTATTTGTAGATATAAAATAAATATATATTTAAATCATTTAAAACATGTATAAAATCATTCATCCATCATAGACAGCAAGTATTCAGATAATATGCACACATAGCACGTAATTTATATAAAATACTTCATATCTATGTGTAAGATGAAAGAGACCATGCACTCACCTGTTAAAGTGATGATTCCAAACTCAGACAGCGCTTCGTTACTCTTAAAACAATTTCCTTCGACAAAACCTAGTATCAATACCACTAGGGTTTAGTCTAACGTTAACCGCGACTAATTAATAGTCTAGCTATTATTATTATTATTATTATTATTATTATATAAGCGTTAAACAACACTCTTATATAACTCATAATAATATCCCAAATAATTGTTTTAAGGTCCTAATAATGTTACTATAATTAATTAGAAGTTATATTAAAAATAGCGTAGGCGTAGCTCACTTACAGCGAGTTTTTATTAAAAACCGGGCTTCGCTGGAGCAGCGTTTCCGAGCCGAAAGCTTTTCTTCTCGGAGCCGTCGGGCGCTCCGGGGATTTCTTCTCGTGCTAGGGAGGTTCCCTAGACTTGGGAGGGGTTTAGGGAGGTTAGAGAGAAGTTAGAGAGAGAAAGAAAGGTTTGAAGGTGTGAGGAAATTATGAAGAGTTCATCTCTTATTTATAGGAATTGTATAGTAAAGTAGTCTCCAAGCTTCGTCCGTAACTTTCGCATACGAGCTCTGTTTTTGTCTGTCTTTTTACCTTTGAGTTCCTATTAATGAGATCTTCAACTCTCATTTAGACCTCGTTGGCTAATTCTCATTCTATCTCGGATTTACAAAACTATATCGAATTCGCCGCGCTCGAAAAGTAGAGACTAAGCTTCGTCCATAACTTTCGCCTACGAGCTCCGTTTTTGTCTGTCTTTTTACTGTTGAGTTCCTATTAATGAGATCTTCAACTCTCATTTAGACCTCGTTGGCTAATTCTCATTCTATCTCAGATTTACAAAACTGTATCGAATTCGCCGCGCTTGAAAAGTAGAGACTAAGCTTCGTCCATAACTTTCGCATACGAGCTCCGTTTTTGTCTGTCTTTTTACCGTTGAGTTCCTATTAATGAGATCTTCAACTCTCATTTAGACCTCGTAAGCCAAAAACCGCTCGAACTAAAATTGGAGTTTCGGGCTGTACACTGCTAAGCCGAAACTTCGAAAAATCATAACTTCCTCATACGAAGTCAGATTTGGGCGTTCTTCTTATGGACGCTCTTGGTTTAACGTCTTCTACGACTTTTGTTTAGATCACTAAGGCTAAAAGTCGCTCCATCGTAAATTCACTATTTACGCTTCCCGGTGTCGTGCCGGTTTTGCCGTAAAACTTCGACGGGCCATAAATTCTTCGTTATAACTCGGATTTCGGAGTTCTTTATATGTACGGAAACCTTGAGAAATATTCTACAACTTGGTTAAGATTATTTATTATAAATAATCTTTTGCCGGAAATTCGTTTTCGACACTCATTGCCTCTAAATTGACTAGCCCGGATCTACGGGCGTTACAATTATCTCCCCCTTAGGATGATTACGTCCCGGAATCATCAACGAAACAGGGTTGTATAATGACTCCATACGTTATCTCTTCATCCTAGGTATTAATCGTAACTTATATGTTCCTTCAAATGTGTATCTAACTCTTGGTCTTCTTGACTGCAAGCGGTGCTCGAACTTGCACCTGCTCGTTAGACTCCAAACTATGACATTCGAGTCACAATCTCAATCCTTGATGGAGACTCCTTCTTCTTCTTAGAAAGCTTAAGATAATCTCCTCTGTTACTACAACGTACCGATGTGTCATATTCTAATGACCTCTCATCGTGTGCTTAAACTTAAATCTCTTATAGTTAAATTCCAGAACAGACTATACCTTCCTTCATGTTCTAATGTGACATAATCACATCTTAAAACTTAGTATCTCTAGCTACAAGCCTTTTTAGCGACAATCGCGATACTTCTATTGATCGCTTTGATTTCAATCTTTTGGTTTAAGTCGGATGCTACATCAAACTTGGTTCTCTGAACCACGTAACCTACTTATCGTAGTCGAACTCAATTTGATATGACCACTAGGGTCGGAATAACAATCATCTTCGATGGTAACGACATACTCGAATAAAACGAAATCAATTACTAGCTTCTTGGTAACCTTGTGACTTTCCCTGATCCAAGCGTGAGTCCTGTGCTTCCGGTAGTATAGGCCTCTACTACCATTCACACCTACTCATACTCGTCCCAAGTATTGTCTCGCAGCTTTCCAAGTTACTATCACAAAAACAATTTAACACATAAAAATGTGTCCAAACAATCATAAAATTTCCCATAGACTCTACTATGACTTCTTCCATGCGTATCTTCAATCATCAATTCTGCTTAAACTCGGTTGGTGATGGAAATGTCAGACGATGGGATAACTTCATGGATTATACAAAAAATCTTTCTTTCTGCTAATCGAAAGTGTACTTCTCCCGTACTAGACGTATTATTTCTTAGACGCGTTCTAAAGGCAAGCTATCTTTCTTACGATATCTTCTGATAGGTACCACTCAGTATCGTAAGCCTTCTCATTTCCTCCATTTACTCAATTCACTACCAGTCTTCACCATGATGTTTTGCACACCAAAGCAGTCGTTTGGTGTATCGAGACGAGAATATAGATAGAGGAAGGTTTATACGCGTATTCCTCCTTATTACTTCAAAAAAAATTATATGCCAGTTCTAATATCGTAATTAAACGTTTAGAAATCTGAACACATAAAATTTCCAGATCCGGTCGGCAACAGACCATAGATCCGATTAAACGATAGCATAAAGCATCACAAATTATTAAGCACATAAAAGCAATTTAGACATCTTCCCTAAATGAGCTAATGCCCGTGTCTATTCAGGTGTACTTCCTAAAATATATTAGACACACTCCTCACGATCATCGTTTAGCATTCTAAGTTTAAGTCTAGAAATAAATCCTTATTCCTAGTTCGCTTAAACTAATGCTCTGATACCAACTGTGACATCCCCATTTTCACGGCCAGAAAAGACCGATTTTTGTTTATGCTTTATAAAAATCAGAGTACTTCTTTTAATAAAAATGTTGCGGAATTTGTTCCCAGAAAAACATGATAAATACGTTATCAAAGCATTTCCGAAGAAATGTATTTTTATTCATTTAAAACATTTGGGATGTCATCGTCAATACAGAAACATAAGCATAAATAGAACTTACATTCATTTACACTAGTGATCTACATCTCTTTTAAATCTCTCAGTGCAAAGTAGCTTCGTATCGACACCTGTGATACAAATAAGCTGGAGTGGTTCAGGTTGGGAAACCTGGTGAGTAAATAGGGTTTTCAACCCACAATAATATAATTATTATATTTAAACATCAAACAATCAACCCGATTACCCATCCCCGTTATCTTCTTTAATATTCCTTAAAGAATTATCTTAAGGGTCATCTCCTATATCATATTTACCTCTCATCTTTCTACCTCACATTTCCTTATATGCTCGTTCCTAAGGCATGAATACGTAGTTACAACGTCGCCTGAACTCGTAATTCATAGTAAGGGTTAGAGTATCATCGCATGAATATACAGTCACCACATCACCTGGACTCGTAATTCATCACCTACAGGTTATAAGTCTGCTGGTGTTTCCACGGGTTGTCTAGAATATTCCGTGGTCGCCATCTATACTCTAGTAGATGACTACATCTCCAAATTGTCGGACAAGGTTATAGTATCTTTCATCCTACATCACCGATTCATCATCACCTATCCATCATCACCTATCCATCACCTAATTATCATCACCTTCCTATCATCACCTATCTCTCATCATTTTATTTCATCACACACCAACTATTTCATCTACCCATGTTTTATCCCAACGTATTTGTAGATATAAAATAAATATATATTTAAATCATTTAAAACATGTATAAAATCATTCATCCATCATAGACAGCAAGTATTCAGATAATATGCACACATAGCACGTAATTTATATAAAATACTTCATATCTATGTGTAAGATGAAAGAGACCATGCACTCACCTGTTAAAGTGATGATTCCAAACTCAGACAGCGCTTCGTTACTCTTAAAACAATTTCCTTCGACAAAACCTAGTATCAATACCACTAGGGTTTAGTCTAACGTTAACCGCGACTAATTAATAGTCTAGCTATTATTATTATTATTATTATTATTATTATTATTATATAAGCGTTAAACAACACTCTTATATAACTCATAATAATATCCCAAATAATTGTTTTAAGGTCCTAATAATGTTACTATAATTAATTAGAAGTTATATTAAAAATAGCGTAGGCGTAGCTCACTTACAGCGAGTTTTTATTAAAAACCGGGCTTCGCTGGAGCAGCGTTTCCGAGCCGAAAGCTTTTCTTCTCGGAGCCGTCGGGCGCTCCGGGGATTTCTTCTCGTGCTAGGGAGGTTCCCTAGACTTGGGAGGGGTTTAGGGAGGTTAGAGAGAAGTTAGAGAGAGAAAGAAAGGTTTGAAGGTGTGAGGAAATTATGAAGAGTTCATCTCTTATTTATAGGAATTGTATAGTAAAGTAGTCTCCAAGCTTCGTCCGTAACTTTCGCATACGAGCTCTGTTTTTGTCTGTCTTTTTACCTTTGAGTTCCTATTAATGAGATCTTCAACTCTCATTTAGACCTCGTTGGCTAATTCTCATTCTATCTCGGATTTACAAAACTATATCGAATTCGCCGCGCTCGAAAAGTAGAGACTAAGCTTCGTCCATAACTTTCGCCTACGAGCTCCGTTTTTGTCTGTCTTTTTACTGTTGAGTTCCTATTAATGAGATCTTCAACTCTCATTTAGACCTCGTTGGCTAATTCTCATTCTATCTCAGATTTACAAAACTGTATCGAATTCGCCGCGCTTGAAAAGTAGAGACTAAGCTTCGTCCATAACTTTCGCATACGAGCTCCGTTTTTGTCTGTCTTTTTACCGTTGAGTTCCTATTAATGAGATCTTCAACTCTCATTTAGACCTCGTAAGCCAAAAACCGCTCGAACTAAAATTGGAGTTTCGGGCTGTACACTGCTAAGCCGAAACTTCGAAAAATCATAACTTCCTCATACGAAGTCAGATTTGGGCGTTCTTCTTATGGACGCTCTTGGTTTAACGTCTTCTACGACTTTTGTTTAGATCACTAAGGCTAAAAGTCGCTCCATCGTAAATTCACTATTTACGCTTCCCGGTGTCGTGCCGGTTTTGCCGTAAAACTTCGACGGGCCATAAATTCTTCGTTATAACTCGGATTTCGGAGTTCTTTATATGTACGGAAACCTTGAGAAATATTCTACAACTTGGTTAAGATTATTTATTATAAATAATCTTTTGCCGGAAATTCGTTTTCGACACTCATTGCCTCTAAATTGACTAGCCCGGATCTACGGGCGTTACAATTATCTCCCCCTTAGGATGATTACGTCCCGGAATCATCAACGAAACAGGGTTGTATAATGACTCCATACGTTATCTCTTCATCCTAGGTATTAATCGTAACTTATATGTTCCTTCAAATGTGTATCTAACTCTTGGTCTTCTTGACTGCAAGCGGTGCTCGAACTTGCACCTGCTCGTTAGACTCCAAACTATGACATTCGAGTCACAATCTCAATCCTTGATGGAGACTCCTTCTTCTTCTTAGAAAGCTTAAGATAATCTCCTCTGTTACTACAACGTACCGATGTGTCATATTCTAATGACCTCTCATCGTGTGCTTAAACTCAAATCTCTTAGAGTTAAATTCCAGAACAGACTATACCTTCCTTCATGTTCTAATGTGACATAATCACATCTTAAAACTTAGTATCTCTAGCTACAAGCCTTTTTAGCGACAATCGCGATACTTCTATTGATCGCTTTGATTTCAATCTTTTGGTTTAAGTCGGATGCTACATCAAACTTGGTTCTTTGAACCACGTAACCTACTTATCGTAGTCGAACTCAATTTGATATGACCACTAGGGTCGGAATAACAATCATCTTCGATGGTAACGACATACTCGAATAAAACGAAATCAATTACTAGCTTCTTGGTAACCTTGTGACTTTCCCTGATCCAAGCGTGAGTCCTGTGCTTCCGGTAGTATAGGCCTCTACTACCATTCACACCTACTCATACTCGTCCCAAGTATTGTCTCGCAGCTTTCCAAGTTACTATCACAAAAACAATTTAACACATAAAAATGTGTCCAAACAATCATAAAATTTCCCATAGACTCTACTATGACTTCTTCCATGCGTATCTTCAATCATCAATTCTGCTTCAACTCGGTTGGTGATGGAAATGTCAGACGATGGGATAACTTCATGGATTATACAAAAAATCTTTCTTTCTGCTAATCGAAAGTGTACTTCTCCCGTACTAGACGTATTATTTCTTAGACGCGTTCTAAAGGCAAGCTATCTTTCTTACGATATCTTCTGATAGGTACCACTCAGTATCGTAAGCCTTCTCATTTCCTCCATTTACTCAATTCACTACCAGTCTTCACCATGATGTTTTGCACACCAAAGCAGTCGTTTGGTGTATCGAGACGAGAATATAGATAGAGGAAGGTTTATACGCGTATTCCTCCTTATTACTTCAAAAAAAATTATATGCCAGTTCTAATATCGTAATTAAACGTTTAGAAATCTGAACACATAAAATTTCCAGATCCGGTCGGCAACAGACCATAGATCCGATTAAACGATAGCATAAAGCATCACAAATTATTAAGCACATAAAAGCAATTTAGACATCTTCCCTAAATGAGCTAATGCCCGTGTCTATTCAGGTGTACTTCCTAAAATATATTAGACACACTCCTCACGATCATCGTTTAGCATTCTAAGTTTAAGTCTAGAAATAAATCCTTATTCCTAGTTCGCTTAAACTAATGCTCTGATACCAACTGTGACATCCCCATTTTCACGGCCAGAAAAGACCGATTTTTGTTTATGCTTTATAAAAATCAGAGTACTTCTTTTAATAAAAATGTTGCGGAATTTGTTCCCAGAAAAACATGATAAATACGTTATCAAAGCATTTCCGAAGAAATGTATTTTTATTCATTTAAAACATTTGGGATGTCATCGTCAATACAGAAACATAAGCATAAATAGAACTTACATTCATTTACACTAGTGATCTACATCTCTTTTAAATCTCTCAGTGCAAAGTAGCTTCGTATCGACACCTGTGATACAAATAAGCTGGAGTGGTTCAGGTTGGGAAACCTGGTGAGTAAATAGGGTTTTCAACCCACAATAATATAATTATTATATTTAAACATCAAACAATCAACCCGATTACCCATCCCCGTTATCTTCTTTAATATTCCTTAAAGAATTATCTTAAGGGTCATCTCCTATATCATATTTACCTCTCATCTTTCTACCTCACATTTCCTTATATGCTCGTTCCTAAGGCATGAATACGTAGTTACAACGTCGCCTGAACTCGTACTTCATAGTAAGGGTTAGAGTATCATCGCATGAATATACAGTCACCACATCACCTGGACTCGTAATTCATCACCTACAGGTTATAAGTCTGCTGGTGTTTCCACGGGTTGTCTAGAATATTCCGTGGTCGCCATCTATACTCTAGTAGATGACTACATCTCCAAATTGTCGGACAAGGTTATAGTATCTTTCATCCTACATCACCGATTCATCATCACCTATCCATCATCACCTATCCATCACCTAATTATCATCACCTTCCTATCATCACCTATCTCTCATCATTTTATTTCATCACACACCAACTATTTCATCTACCCATGTTTTATCCCAACGTATTTGTAGATATAAAATAAATATATATTTAAATCATTTAAAACATGTATAAAATCATTCATCCATCATAGACAGCAAGTATTCAGATAATATGCACACATAGCACGTAATTTATATAAAATACTTCATATCTATGTGTAAGATGAAAGAGACCATGCACTCACCTGTTAAAGTGATGATTCCAAACTCAGACAGCGCTTCGTTACTCTTAAAACAATTTCCTTCGACAAAACCTAGTATCAATACCACTAGGGTTTAGTCTAACGTTAACCGCGACTAATTAATAGTCTAGCTATTATTATTATTATTATTATTATTATTATTATATAAGCGTTAAACAACACTCTTATATAACTCATAATAATATCCCAAATAATTGTTTTAAGGTCCTAATAATGTTACTATAATTAATTAGAAGTTATATTAAAAATAGCGTAGGCGTAGCTCACTTACAGCGAGTTTTTATTAAAAACCGGGCTTCGCTGGAGCAGCGTTTCCGAGCCGAAAGCTTTTCTTCTCGGAGCCGTCGGGCGCTCCGGGGATTTCTTCTCGTGCTAGGGAGGTTCCCTAGACTTGGGAGGGGTTTAGGGAGGTTAGAGAGAATTTAGAGAGAGAAAGAAAGGTTTGAAGGTGTGAGGAAATTATGAAGAGTTCATCTCTTATTTATAGGAATTGTATAGTAAAGTAGTCTCCAAGCTTCGTCCGTAACTTTTGCATACGAGCTCTGTTTTTGTCTGTCTTTTTACCTTTGAGTTCCTATTAATGAGATCTTCAACTCTCATTTAGACCTCGTTGGCTAATTCTCATTCTATCTCGGATTTACAAAACTGTATCGAATTCGCCGCGCTCGAAAAGTAGAGACTAAGCTTCGTCCATAACTTTCGCATACAAGCTCCATTTTTGTCTGTCTTTTTACCGTTGAGTTCCTATTAATGAGATCTTCAACTCTCATTTAGACCTCGTTGGCTAATTCTCATTCTATCTCGGATTTACAAAACTGTATCGAATTCGCCGCGCTTGAAAAGTAGAGACTAAGCTTCGTCCATAACTTTCGCATACGAGCTCCGTTTTTGTCTGTCTTTTTACCGTTGAGTTCCTATTAATGAGATCTTCAACTCTCATTTAGACCTCGTAAGCCAAAAACTGCTCGAACTAAAATTGGAGTTTCGGGCTGTACACTGCTAAGCCGAAACTTCGAAAAATCATAACTTCCTCATACGAAGTCAGATTTGGGCGTTCTTCTTATGGACGCTCTTGGTTTAACGTCTTCTACGACTTTTGTTTAGATCACTAAGGCTAAAAGTCGCTCCATCGTAAATTCACTATTTACGCTTCCCGGTGTCGTGCCGGTTTTGCCGTAAAACTTCGACGGGCCATAAATTCTTCGTTATAACTCGGATTTCGGAGTTCTTTATATGTACGGAAACCTTGAGAAATATTCTACAACTTGGTTAAGATTATTTATTATAAATAATCTTTTGCCGGAAATTCGTTTTCGACACTCATTGCCTCTAAATTGACTAGCCCGGATCTACGGGCGTTACAATTATCTCCCCCTTAGGATGATTACGTCCCGGAATCATCAACGAAACAGGGTTGTATAATGACTCCATACGTTATCTCTTCATCCTAGGTATTAATCGTAACTTATATGTTCCTTCAAATGTGTATCTAACTCTTGGTCTTCTTGACTGCAAGCGGTGCTCGAACTTGCACCTGCTCGTTAGACTCCAAACTATGACATTCGAGTCACAATCTCAATCCTTGATGGAGACTCCTTCTTCTTCTTAGAAAGCTTAAGATAATCTCCTCTGTTACTACAACGTACCGATGTGTCATATTCTAATGACCTCTCATCGTGTGCTTAAACTCAAATCTCTTAGAGTTAAATTCCAGAACAGACTATACCTTCCTTCATGTTCTAATGTGACATAATCACATCTTAAAACTTAGTATCTCTAGCTACAAGCCTTTTTAGCGACAATCGCGATACTTCTATTGATCGCTTTGATTTCAATCTTTTGGTTTAAGTCGGATGCTACATCAAACTTGGTTCTTTGAACCACGTAACCTACTTATCGTAGTCGAACTCAATTTGATATGACCACTAGGGTCGGAATAACAATCATCTTCGATGGTAACGACATACTCGAATAAAACGAAATCAATTACTAGCTTCTTGGTAACCTTGTGACTTTCCCTGATCCAAGCGTGAGTCCTGTGCTTCCGGTAGTATAGGCCTCTACTACCATTCACACCTACTCATACTCGTCCCAAGTATTGTCTCGCAGCTTTCCAAGTTACTATCACAAAAACAATTTAACACATAAAAATGTGTCCAAACAATCATAAAATTTCCCATAGACTCTACTATGACTTCTTCCATGCGTATCTTCAATCATCAATTCTGCTTAAACTCGGTTGGTGATGGAAATGTCAGACGATGGGATAACTTCATGGATTATACAAAAAATCTTTCTTTCTGCTAATCGAAAGTGTACTTCTCCCGTACTAGACGTATTATTTCTTAGACGCGTTCTAAAGGCAAGCTATCTTTCTTACGATATCTTCTGATAGGTACCACTCAGTATCGTAAGCCTTCTCATTTCCTCCATTTACTCAATTCACTACCAGTCTTCACCATGATGTTTTGCACACCAAAGCAGTCGTTTGGTGTATCGAGACGAGAATATAGATAGAGGAAGGTTTATACGCGTATTCCTCCTTATTACTTCAAAAAAAATTATATGCCAGTTCTAATATCGTAATTAAACGTTTAGAAATCTGAACACATAAAATTTCCAGATCCGGTCGGCAACAGACCATAGATCCGATTAAACGATAGCATAAAGCATCACAAATTATTAAGCACATAAAAGCAATTTAGACATCTTCCCTAAATGAGCTAATGCCCGTGTCTATTCAGGTGTACTTCCTAAAATATATTAGACACACTCCTCACGATCATCGTTTAGCATTCTAAGTTTAAGTCTAGAAATAAATCCTTATTCCTAGTTCGCTTAAACTAATGCTCTGATACCAACTGTGACATCCCCATTT
Organism: Lactuca virosa; assembly: GCF_052849685.1. NCBI lineage: Eukaryota > Viridiplantae > Streptophyta > Magnoliopsida > Asterales > Asteraceae > Lactuca > Lactuca virosa. Next base: position 204,632,760 of record NC_136434.1, read on the forward strand.
TCACGGCCAGAAAAGACCGATTTTTGTTTATGCTTTATAAAAATCAGAGTACTTCTTTTAATAAAAATGTTGCGGAATTTGTTCCCAGAAAAACATGATAAATACGTTATCAAAGCATTTCCGAAGAAATGTATTTTTATTCATTTAAAACATTTGGGATGTCATCGTCAATACAGAAACATAAGCATAAATAGAACTTACATTCATTTACACTAGTGATCTACATCTCTTTTAAATCTCTCAGTGCAAAGTAGCTTCGTATCGACACCTGTGATACAAATAAGCTGGAGTGGTTCAGGTTGGGAAACCTGGTGAGTAAATAGGGTTTTCAACCCACAATAATATAATTATTATATTTAAACATCAAACAATCAACCCGATTACCCATCCCCGTTATCTTCTTTAATATTCCTTAAAGAATTATCTTAAGGGTCATCTCCTATATCATATTTACCTCTCATCTTTCTACCTCACATTTCCTTATATGCTCGTTCCTAAGGCATGAATACGTAGTTACAACGTCGCCTGAACTCGTAATTCATAGTAAGGGTTAGAGTATCATCGCATGAATATACAGTCACCACATCACCTGGACTCGTAATTCATCACCTACAGGTTATAAGTCTGCTGGTGTTTCCACGGGTTGTCTAGAATATTCCGTGGTCGCCATCTATACTCTAGTAGATGACTACATCTCCAAATTGTCGGACAAGGTTATAGTATCTTTCATCCTACATCACCGATTCATCATCACCTATCCATCATCACCTATCCATCACCTAATTATCATCACCTTCCTATCATCACCTATCTCTCATCATTTTATTTCATCACACACCAACTATTTCATCTACCCATGTTTTATCCCAACGTATTTGTAGATATAAAATAAATATATATTTAAATCATTTAAAACATGTATAAAATCATTCATCCATCATAGACAGCAAGTATTCAGATAATATGCACACATAGCACGTAATTTATATAAAATACTTCATATCTATGTGTAAGATGAAAGAGACCATGCACTCACCTGTTAAAGTGATGATTCCAAACTCAGACAGCGCTTCGTTACTCTTAAAACAATTTCCTTCGACAAAACCTAGTATCAATACCACTAGGGTTTAGTCTAACGTTAACCGCGACTAATTAATAGTCTAGCTATTATTATTATTATTATTATTATTATTATTATTATATAAGCGTTAAACAACACTCTTATATAACTCATAATAATATCCCAAATAATTGTTTTAAGGTCCTAATAATGTTACTATAATTAATTAGAAGTTATATTAAAAATAGCGTAGGCGTAGCTCACTTACAGCGAGTTTTTATTAAAAACCGGGCTTCGCTGGAGCAGCGTTTCCGAGCCGAAAGCTTTTCTTCTCGGAGCCGTCGGGCGCTCCGGGGATTTCTTCTCGTGCTAGGGAGGTTCCCTAGACTTGGGAGGGGTTTAGGGAGGTTAGAGAGAATTTAGAGAGAGAAAGAAAGGTTTGAAGGTGTGAGGAAATTATGAAGAGTTCATCTCTTATTTATAGGAATTGTATAGTAAAGTAGTCTCCAAGCTTCGTCCGTAACTTTCGCATACGAGCTCTGTTTTTGTCTGTCTTTTTACCTTTGAGTTCCTATTAATGAGATCTTCAACTCTCATTTAGACCTCGTTGGCTAATTCTCATTCTATCTCGGATTTACAAAACTGTATCGAATTCGCCGCGCTCGAAAAGTAGAGACTAAGCTTCGTCCATAACTTTCGCATACAAGCTCCATTTTTGTCTGTCTTTTTACCGTTGAGTTCCTATTAATGAGATCTTCAACTCTCATTTAGACCTCGTTGGCTAATTCTCATTCTATCTCGGATTTACAAAACTGTATCGAATTCGCCGCGCTTGAAAAGTAGAGACTAAGCTTCGTCCATAACTTTCGCATACGAGCTCCGTTTTTGTCTGTCTTTTTACCGTTGAGTTCCTATTAATGAGATCTTCAACTCTCATTTAGACCTCGTAAGCCAAAAACCGCTCGAACTAAAATTGGAGTTTCGGGCTGTACACTGCTAAGCCGAAACTTCGAAAAATCATAACTTCCTCATACGAAGTCAGATTTGGGCGTTCTTCTTATGGACGCTCTTGGTTTAACGTCTTCTACGACTTTTGTTTAGATCACTAAGGCTAAAAGTCGCTCCATCGTAAATTCACTATTTACGCTTCCCGGTGTCGTGCCGGTTTTGCCGTAAAACTTCGACGGGCCATAAATTCTTCGTTATAACTCGGATTTCGGAGTTCTTTATATGTACGGAAACCTTGAGAAATATTCTACAACTTGGTTAAGATTATTTATTATAAATAATCTTTTGCCAGAAATTCGTTTTCGACACTCATTGCCTCTAAATTGACTAGCCCGGATCTACGGGCGTTACAAATAATATTAGGAAATATTATATAATTATGTGTATTGAGTTCTAACGGATAGTTTTTACTATAAATGAAGTAAAACTATGTTTAGAATCATCCAGAATGTTTTGGAAGTCTTATGAGATTCCGAACATTAGGCAAATATTGAAATTTAACGAAAATATAAAATTTGAAATAAGTAAAATTTTATTATTGAAAGTTGTAAAGAATCTCGTTAGAAACATTTAGGCGAAAACCTCATCGAAATCCGAGTTATAACGAAGAAGTTATGATCAATCGAAGGTCCGTGACAAAACCGGCACGGCGCCGAATGACGTAAAAAGTGAATTTTTGATAAACTACTTTTTAGCCTTGGTGATCTAAACGAAAGTCGTAGTATTTGTTAAACCGAGAATTTTCATAAAAAGAACGCCCAAATCTGACTTCGTATGAGAAAGTTATGATTTTCTAAGTTTCAGCTTAGCAGTAGACAGCTAAAAACTCGAATTTTAGATCGAGTGACTTTTAGCCGACACAACCTAAACGAGAATCGAAGGTCTGGTCAATAGTAGTACAACAGTAAAAAGGCAGACGAAAACGAACATCGGATGAAGAAGTTATGAATTTTTAACGGATTTTTCTGTCCCGGTCTGTTAAAAATAATAATATTAAAAATAAACTCAAAATTAGCCGACGAAGTCTAAATGAAAGTTGTAGAGCATAATTTTACCTACGCGTGCATATAAAGAACGTCAAAAACGGAGGCCGCATGCGAAAATTATGGATTTTAGAAGTTTGAGGCTCAATTTCCGAGGAATATCGCATGGATAAGGTCGGATCTCACATACGTCACCCGCCCCGTGTCCGATCTCAGTGAGTCAGCAGACGCGTGTCCGATCAGGAGAGCCGTCCGAAGCGCGGTCCAATTGGCGTCCGACGCGTGCCCTCCTCGCGTGTCCGAGCCTCGCACCCGCCACCTACCTCCCTCGCATGCGCGCCATCTGGAGCCCCTCGCTGCTGCTGCGTGTACCCCTTCGGCCGAAGACATCCGAATCCTTCCCGATAAATAGTGCTTGCGAGACTTGCCGAGTAATTTTGGAAAATTGCCATTTTTTACCCCTAATTTCATATTTTAGCTATTTCCACTTCCCCCGAAGCCCCGAGATCATTTCCAACATCCGAAACACGCCCCGAAGTGCCCGAGAAGCCCGAGAAATTTATCTTTTCGGTTTGAAGCTCAACCCTCGCAGGGCCCGGTTTTCAAGAAAACTCCCGGTTTTTCAACGAAGAAAGCTAATTATAGTAACGAAGTGCTGCCCAAATTACTATTTTAACCCCCGGTTATTTCATGGTGAGTTCAATATATAGGGACAATTGTATGTTATGTGTTATATGTGCTATGTGCTTTTCTGTTGTTATTATTTCCGATATTTATGATAGCAAAGCTATACCTTTGACCATGTGATCAGTGAAAGGACTTAGATTCACGGTGGTACTGGTATGTAGCCTCTGGCCATGTAGAGCATGTCTCGTAAGAGAATGACTTCTATTCTATGGTATTGACAGAAGGTTAGACAGGGCTTTCAGCCTGAAATCTACCAAAATGTTTAAATCAGAAAGTGTATGTCTTCTGTGCCATTTGGGCCGAAGCTTTATTGATGTATATCAAGTATAGAAATTGTCATGTCTCATTGATCGTATATCTTTGAATCAAATCATTGATTGATATGGAAAGTTTGTCACATGATTCACATATGCCTTTGTTGTTTCTTGTTCCTCTTTGCTTCTGCCATATTGAAGTATATATATGGCATAACGTTATATTGTATCTATTATTGAACTCACTAAGCGTCACCGCTTATGTGACATCCCCTAATTTCTCGGCCAGAAAAGACCGATTTAATTTATGCTTTTTAAAAAAAAATCAGAGAAATCTTTTTAAAAGATGTTGCGGAATCGGTCCCCAATACAAAATATAATAAAAGTTTGTCAAAACCTTTCTTTAAGAAATATATAATTTCATTTCATATCAAAACCTCGGGATGTCATGTTCCGATACAGATCAAAAGCATAAACAAGACATTATAAGCCTTTCAACAGTTATTTACAACTAGTGGCCTATAATCCAAAAATCTCACGTCATCCTCCGACTATGCTCGGGGTCCACTACCTGTAACATAAAAAGCTGAGTGGGTCAGGCTTGGGAGCCTGGTGAGCATATAGGGTTTTCAACCCACAGTAATAATAAACTTATTAAGTTCACCAATCAACAATAACCCTGATTACCCGTTCCTGTTATCCTCACTTTACGTCCCTAAACACTTTTCACAAGGGACCTAGCCTAAAGAATATCATCGGGATGGACACTACTGCTAAGGGGTTTCCTCAGCCATACATGTCTTAAAGGCAACCATGAGGGGGATGGAGTACAGCGAATGAACACTCTAGTTCATTACACCCACAGGTTGTGGGCCTGCCAGTGTTCCACTGGACTGTCTAGAAAGTCCGTGGTCGTCATCCAAAATCCGCTAGATAACTGGATCTCAAATCACATCGAGGCCTCTCATCACTTTTATTTTATCACACATCACTATCTACCCATGTTCTACCCAACATATTTGTAGATAAAAATACTTATACAGTTTAAAACTTGTATAAAACATCAACTCAACAGTCACCTCAAATAAACAATTAATATATTTGCACATAGCACGTATTATAAAGTAAATACTTCATATCTATGTGTAAAATGAAAGTGACTATACACTCACATGATTTGATGATAATCGGGCAGCAATTCGTTTCCTAAAACGTTCGTTCCTAATAAAACCGAGAGTTTTATTCAGAAACCGGGCTCTACGAGGGTCGGGCTTCGAAACCGAAAAGATAAATTTTCCGGGCTTCTCGGGCTCTTCGTGGCGTATTCCGGGGGTTATAATCGATACCGGGGCTTTGGGGGATGTTAAGATGAAGAAAATATGGAAAAGGGGGCTTAAAATGGCAAAACTCCAAAAGTAACCGAGAAGGCTCGCATGACCCTTCTATTTATAGGGTCCGAAGTCGGTCTTAGAAGGGGGGGAGTCATCAGGCGAGGACACGCGGCAGCAGGGCGAGGGTGCGCAGCACATGGCTCGCATGTGCGAAGGTCTCGGTGGCAGCCGCTGATTGGACCGAGGTCTAGTCCGAGACTTCGGACTTGGCCTCCTTCTGCGAGACTCGGACACGAGGAATAGGACATGCGTCGGACTCCTAGTGGACCCCTTCGGATGACTCAGCAGCTCGGATGACTCAGCCATTTTTCGGACACGTGGCACGATCTAAGCGAGGGTGACGTGGCAAAAACGTGACTATGCGAATTTTCTCGATTTTTGTGCAAAAACTTCTAAAATCCATAACTTTCGCATACGAACTCCGTTTTTGACGTTCTTTATATGCACGCGTAGGTAAAATTACGCTCTACAACTTTCCTTTAGACTTTGTCGGCTAATTTTGACTTTAATTTTTATATTATTATATTTAACAGACCGGGACAGGAAATCCGTTAAAAATTCATAACTTCTTCATCTGACGTCCGTTTTCGTCAGACTTTTTACCATTGAGCTACTAATGATGAGACCTTCGATTCTCGTTTAGGTTGTGTTGGCTAAAAATCACTCGATCTAAAATTCGAGTTTTTAGCTGTCTACTACTAAGCTGAAACTTCGAAAAATCATAACTTCGTCATACGAAGTCAGATTTGGGCGTTCTTTTTATACATACTCTCGGTTTAACGAGCACTACGAGTTTCGTTTAGATCACTAAGGCCAAAAAGTAGTTTATCAAAAACTCACTTTTTACGACATTCGGCACCGTGCCCGTTTTGTCGTGAAACTTCGACAGGTCATAACTTCTTCGTTATAACTCGGATTTTGGTATTCTTTATATATCCGTAATCATTGTCACGACCACTACAACTTTCTTAATAGATATCGGCTTTATCTAATATTTATTTTCGACGTTCATTTTTATTCTTAATTAATTAACTCCTAGTAATTAAGCATAAAACACATAATATTCACATAATTCCTTTTCATTTCTTCAAAATGAGTTACAAAGGTTAACCTAGACTATCACATCAATATTAATGTCTAGCCTAGAAACACGGGCATTACAATTCTCTCCCCCTTAGGATGATTCCGTCCCTGGAATCACATATCACCAAACAACTGCGGGTAGCGACTCATCATGTCACTCTCCGTTTCCCAGGTGAGATTTGGCCCATTCGTATGTTTCCAGCGCACAAGCACTAAATCGACCATCTTGCGTCGCAACTTCTTAGTCTTACGGTCAACGATTGCCTCAGGTTCTTCAATCAACCTCTTGTTTTCATCCAACCTTAATTTAGAAATGGGAATTATGTCGGGCACATCTCCCGTGAACTTTCTCAAATAACACACATGAAAGGTGTTATGAATACTGCATCCTTCAGAAATGGGAACGAATCCTGTTCCCATCCCGAATCTATTCCCTTTTCACAATGACAGGATACTGCATCCTTCAGCTTCTAGCAACTCCCATGAATCAACCAGCCATATCACATAACCATTTGTACCTAGCCCAATCAGCCTCGGGCTGGAATACCAGGTACGCCTATAACGGGTCTAGTCATCCCAAGGATGGTATACCCTCGCATTCTCACACATGTTTGGTCCAATCAACCCTCAGGTTGGAATACCAAACACACCAGGTCCAATCAATCATAGGGTCCGGTCATCCTCATGATGGAATACCCTAGATTGGAATACCACTACTCACATACCCCATGCCTACAACCATACTTGAAGCCCAAGGATCCAACCTTGCAGCCCCCTCAATCTACTCTGATTCGACACAACCGAGTGTAACTCGCCCAAATCTCGACATCACGTCTACTCCAAACGTACCATGACATGGGACATTACTCTCGCGATCTCTAGGTCCACGACCTACGACTGGGATATCCTCACGCGGTTCTCAGCACCGGTCTAGACTGCTCCCGAGTCTATCAACTCCGCTATCTCTAGCTCCTCTGTCCAAATCTCCAATCTGGAGCTACTCACCTTCTCCTCTTCCAAGGAAACCTGAACCATGACTTCGCATCATCAGTCGGTGCCGCAATGTCGGAACCTCACTCTACATCATACACTTGTGGAGCACGTCGCTATCCCATAACACATACATATATACTCAGAAACTGATTGCATAACCTACAATCCATGAAGAGTCTTTCGCATGCCCCTCAACATTTCCGACACTTGGGAACAACCCCACTGATCGATATAACATAGCAGTATCCTCACTGCTCGCTCAAAGATCTACCATACAGACAGGGTTCTTACCATAACTGGCACGCCTCATCGCACCACTTCCCGTAACCGACATCCAAACTGCGTCAGGCGACATTCTTCCAAACCATGCCCCATCCGAGAATTTCTAATTCTCCCCCACTTAGAGCACTAACTACTGCCTACTGGCGGCGAAGCTGGTACGCGACTCATTCGTCCCAATCCGAGACGACGAACTTCAAGTGATCCGAGTTCCCGCTGATGATTCTGAATCTCTTGATCATGACCTTCCTCTCTCTTGAATGCATCAACAGATACTACCCCTCTATAATTTCTCAATAATAACTTCTCACTATCATCTACCATGCCCTAATAACTGATGGGTTTTGAGCATTGTAACACTCCTATGGTGTACATGCAACCCTAGAAACCTTGGATCTATGTTTGACTAAGATACATGCAAATAATTATTTTTCCAAGGTTCTTATCCTAACTAGCATGGCATGGGGTACTTGAATCAAATAGAACTAGTAGAATTACTTACCTTGTAGTAGTAGTTGATTGCTTGGAGTTTGAGAGCCTAGCACCAATAATGTGGATCCCTCAAATGGAAGTCACAAATCACCACAAACTTGGAAACTTGAGAGAATAGTCACAAACTTCTTGAAATTGGCCCTCTTAGTTTACACACATCAACTAGTGTTATTTCAAGAACCAAAGCCTCTTTTATATAGTGTGGTGGATTAGGGTTACATCCATGTAAACCCTAATACCCATGTCTTTTCATTTCCATGAGATCCATGGGTTAAAGCTCCATGGAGTATCCATGGACTTTCCATGCAAGCCTAGCCCATTCCAAATAAGCATTAGCCCACACTATATAAATACAAGAGCCCATATTTAATTAGTCATACTTTTGATCTCTAAATTAATTCTAAATTAATTATAGATCAACACTAATTAAATAATATGATTTTATATTAATATATTAGAACTTATAATATATTAAGAAATCATAACTTATACTATTCTCAAAAGATTATCCGTAAATTGTTCGGGTGAAGTGCAACCCAAATGGACCATGCCGGGTCGGGTCAAGTACACACCAAATATAGTTATGGACTTAGACACTATCTCCAACAGTCTCCCACTTGGATAAGTCTAATAACTATAGTTGCAAGTATGACTTCAGGAACCGATCAGCAATCGTAGCTCTTAAAACTCTGTTGAACTATGAAGCGCCATTTTAGATAAGTGATCATATAATCCTCTGTTCTAGATATCAGCCGGACAAATACATGGAACATGGTCTTGCTTATTGTCCAGCATTTGTTTCCCGATTTCCGATTTGTTTGACATAGAACTTAACTGAACACATCAATTTAGTTCTGACCGGGCCCGGTACATAGGTCAAAACAAAATCATCGAGGGGCCCAGATATCGCTTCTAATTCTAGAAGGAACAGATAAACTTCGACTCATATGTTTGCTCTACTACTTGTTGAATTACACACAAAAGCACGGTTTATAACATCGAGTTACCAATGCGTTTTCGTGCAATCAATGCATAACCAACTCATAGGCAACAAATCATATCTCTAGGTTTGAAGACTTATATGATATTACCGTCTCACGATCACTCGAGATAAATTCCATGAAGTGATACAAGTGAGCGTGGGTTGAATCCAATACTCAGAACTTATGAGCACTCATGAGTGTTGTAGCCCCGCTTTGTCTAACATCTTAGACCTCTACAAGCCAACCTATGACAGTCTTGATTCATATCTATTTCCAACATATGACCGACTGTGGAGAGTTTGAATAATATGATATAAACCATAACATAATTATTCTGGAAGTCAAAACATGCAAAAAGAAATAATAGTAAACGATTGACAAGAGATAGCAACACTTTACTCATAAATAATAGCTTTTATTTATCATCAAATGTCAATTACATTTTACAAATTTCAAGATTATCTAACTACTAAAACTAATATCATCCTTCCGCCCTATGCTCCGAGCATGCTGGAGATGCTTAGCCCGAGTCAGTCCCTTCGTGAGGGGATCTGTTGGGCTCTCATCCGATGATACCCTCTTTGCCACGAGGATTCCTTCTTCTATTCGATGTCTGATGAAGTGATATTTTCTGTCAATGTGTCTGGATCTCCCATGATCTCTTGGTTCCTTGGCTAAGGCAACCGCACTATTGCTGTCACAGAAAATCTCCATTGGCTCCTTTATAGCTGGTACAACTCCAAGGTCTCCGATGAAGTTCTTTAGCCATATAGCCTCCTTTGCTGCCTCGCTTGCTGCTATATACTCTGATTCACAAGTGGAATCAGCCACTGTCTCCTGCTTGGAACTTTTCCAAGTAATTGCCTCTCCGTTTAGAGTAAAGACCCAGCCCGACTGAGAGCGGAAATTATCCCTGTCAGTCTGAAAGCTAGCATCACTGTACCCTACAACTCTCAAGTCCTCACTGCCACCGAGGGTAAGGACCCAGTCCTTAGTCCTCCGTAGGTACTTGAGGATATTCTTTACCGCAGTCCAGTGTGCCTTGCCAGGGTTCCCCTGATACCTGCTAACCATGCTCAAAGCAAAGGCTACATCAGGTCGAGTACACGTCATAGCATACATGATCGATCCTACAGCTGAAGCATAAGGAATTCGACTCATTTCTGCTATCTCAGCCTCAGTACTAGGGCTTTGTGTCTTACTCAATCTGGCGTTACTCTGGATGAGTAACTCTCCTTTCTTGGAGTTATGCATGTTGAACCTTTTCAACACTTTGTCCACATAGGTGCTTTGACTAAGTCCAATTAGTCTTTTACTCATGTTTCTCAAAATCCTTATCCCTAGGATATAGGCAGCTTCTCCAAGGTCCTTCATAGCGAAACACTTCCCAAGCCAGGACTTTACTCCCTGCAGGGTTGGGATGTCATTTCCTATGAGTAGTATGTCATCCACATACAGTACCAAAAAGCTGACTATACTCCCACTAGCCTTGATATAGACACAAGATTCATCTTCACTCCTTGAAAAGCCAAATTCTTTGACTTTCTCATCAAAGCAAAGATTCCATCTGCGAGGTGCCTGTTTTAATCCATAAATGGATTTCTCGAGCTTACACACTCTACTAGGGTACTCTGTACTGACAAAACCCTCTCGCTGAACCATGTAAACATCTTCAGCCAACTTTCCATTAAGGAAAGCGGTTTTGACATCCATCTGCCATATTTCATAATCATGAAATGCAGCAATGGCTAACAGAACCCTAATAGACTTAATCTTGGCCACTGGTGAAAAGGTCTCATCATAATCAACTCCCGGAGTTTGAGAATAACCCTTTGCAACCAGTCGTGCCTTATAAGTGTGTACATTACCATCCATGTCGGTCTTCTTCTTGAAAATCCATTTGCACCCAACTATCTTACGATCAGGTATATTGTCAACCAATTTCCAAACTTGATTGTCATACATGGACTGTATCTCGCTATCCATAGCCTCTTTCCATTTAGCAGCCTCAGGGCCTGCCATGGCTTCCGTGTAGCTGTTAGGCTCATCCAGATTTACCAGTGTATTATCACTGATAAGTGTCTCACCTTCTGCAGTAATATGAAAACCATAATAATGCTCAGGTGCATTCCTAACTCTGGTGGAACGCCTCAGAGGTATAGATTCTTCAGTCGGCTCAACAGGAGTTTCCTCCTCAGGTTGAGGGCTAGGGTTTGAGGTTCCTTCACCACTTGACTCTTGAATTTCCTCATGGTCAATTTGCCTCCCACTGTCTCCTTGGCTCATGAATTCTCTCTCTCGAAAGAATCCTCTTCTTGCTACAAAGACCACATTATCACTGGGTCTGTAGAAGATGTAACCAAAGGACTTCTGTGGGTAGCCGATGAAAATACACCTTTCGCTTCGGGGTTCGAGCTTATCGTGAGTCTCGCGTCTCACGAAAGCATCGCAACCCCAAATCTTGATGTGGTCTAGATTGGGAACTTTTCCAGTCCACACCTCGTGAGGTGTTTTGGCAACCTTCTTTGTAGGGACTAGATTAAGGATATGGGCGGCAGTCTCTAAGGCATACCCCCAAAATGAGATTGGTAGCGAAGCTCGACTCATCATGGAACGAACCATGTCCAACAAGGTCCGATTGCACCTCTCAGCTACACCATTCAACTGTGGTGTCCTAGGAGGTGTCAATTGTGAGACAATCCCACATTCCTTAAGATAGTCAAGGAACTCAGTACTAAGATACTCACCACCACGATCGGATCGAAGCATATTAATGTTCCTGCCCAACTGATTCTCCACTTCTTGCTTAAAATCTTTGAATTTCTCAAAGGTTTCTGACTTATGCTTGATTAGGTAGACATATCCATATCTACTAAAATCATCAGTAAAAGTCACATAGAACCGATTAGCATCTCTTGTGGCGGTTCTGAAGGGTCCACACACATCCGTGTGTATGAGGTCCAACAAACCTTCACCCCTAGCACAAGTGCCAGTAAAAGGTGACTTTGTTATTTTACCAAGCAAACAAGATTCACAACTATCATCTGACTTTAGGTCAAATGACTCCAAGACTCCATCCTTTTGGAGTTGGCCTATGCGTTTCTTGCTTACATGTCCAAGACGACAATGTCATAAGGATGCTTTATCTAAGCTAGTGGAAGAGTTAATACACAATACATTATTTCCTAGATTATCTACAACAAATACAGTTTCATACACGCCATCACAAGGTAATGCTTTAAAATAAAGAACATTATTAAAGAAAGCATCAATACTACCATTATTATTATCAAAATAAAAGGTAAAACCTTGTTTATACAATGCATGAAAGGAAATAACATTTCTTGCCATTTCTGGCGAATAATAACATTTATTCAAATCTAATGTAAACCCACTATTTAGCACTAAGGAATAAAGTCCTATCTTGGTGACAGGTGAAGCTTTCCTGTTTCCCATGATCAAGTTTATCTTTCCCTGCTCCACATTCTCACTTCTTTTTAGTCCCTGCAAATCAAAACATATGTGAATACCACAACCTGTATCAAGGACCCAAGACTTAGAATGAGGTGAGTTATTAGACAATATAGTGTATATACCTGCATGGTTGGGTTTTACTTTCCCATCCTTCAAATCTTGCTGGTACTTTGGGCAGTTTCGCTTCCAGTGCAACTTTTCATGGCAATAGAAGCATTCAGCCTCATTAGGGTTAGCAGAAGGAGTGACAAAACCTTTCTTGGTTTTGCTTGAAGAGGAGCCTTCAAGGGTCTTACCCTTGGTACCCTTAGAAGGGTTCTTTCTCTTCTTCCCTTTGCCATGCCCGATTGCCAAGACATTGGCCGCAGTTGGAGTAGGAGTAGGAGTAGTAACAACCGACTTACCCTTTAGACCACTTTCGGCGGTCTTCAAGAGTCCTTGAAGTTTGCTGAGGGTGACTTCTTCCTTGTTCATGTGATATGTCATGCGGAATTGATCATAACACGATGGCAAGGAGTGCAAAATGATGTCTATTGCTAACTCCTCAGGGAAGTTCACATTCAGCTTCAGTAAACGGTCCACATACCTTTGCATTTTCTGCATGTGGCCCGTGATGGGTTCACCATCCTTCATTCGGGTTGTTATCATGGAGGAGATTATTTCATATCGCTCTTGACGAGCACTTTGATGGTAGCGGTCCATCAAGTCCTGGTGCATCTCAAAAGGATAATAATCCTCATAGGACTTTTGGAGCTCGGCTGTCATGGTGGCCATCATGATGCATGCTATTTTTGTAGCATCTCTTTCATGTACCTCATATTCAGCAAGCTCTTCAGGAGTAGCAGTTGGCTCGGGTACCTTCAGCTCCTTGTCGAGAACATATTCTTTGTTCTCATACCGAGTGACCATCCTGATGTTTCTAATCCAATCTGTAAAGTTGGACCCATCTAAGATGACTCTCCCACAAAGATTCATGAGAGAGAAGGAGCTAGTAGGGTTTGAGCCAGAAGCATTGTTATTAGAAGACATCTGAAAAGAAGAGGGAATAGATTAGATTAGATATAGAGATAGTCCTTAACAAAACACCCAAATGTAATATTAAGGCTAGGACCCAACACAATATTCACCAATTTCCACCATGAAAAACGAAATATTTAATTAGGTTTTAATTGGTTTAGAAACTCCTAGATTCATTGAGATTCATTGAACTTTCTTCAATGGCATGTTTCAATCTCGAGTGTGCCCTTCAAGTTTTGTGACTGGGATGCCGAGGATCACAAAACAAGGTGTGAAGTAACCATGCAAATTACTTGGTACCCTTAATGTATTACCCCTCAATCGATGTGTCGGTTAACCACACACGCTCCATCGATACTATGATAAACATTAAGTCACCCTTTACCTACCTTGTTAAGTTCAAGTTAGTGTGTCGGTTAACCACACACGCTCCACTAACGACTTAAACAAAGTGTAAAGTGTAATTTCATGGATTAGCACCTTATTCACATTTTCCTAAAATAACTAAGATTGGGAATTCAATAAAGTTTAGTTACTTTAGTATTATCATTATACTTTTAATGAGAATTTATAAGTCCTTGTCCTACCCATTCGGCTAACGACCCTCCACCGATCAAGGAAACGGTGGGTGAGAGTGGACACCCATTAAGTTACCATTTTATAGGCAACAACCTTATACCCCCCTTATAGACCGACTTCGTGAATGAGGCGTACTAGCGGTAAGACGACTTGATCTTATACATATATAAATATTATTAAACTTATAATATTATAAAGTATAAGGGTTGAATTTTAACTTTTAAAATTCTAGGGGTTGGAACTAAAGTTTTTAATATGACTTTACATGTTCCAAAACTTGAGGGCAAGTTTTGTAAACTTTCAAAACTTTTCATTTCTCATAACTTATGAGTTAATGGTTATTAAAAATGAAGACTCTTCATTTTTTGTAACCTATGTGTTCCTTTAGTGGTTATTTATAAATGTGACTTTTGGTTATCCATAACTTAAGAACTAGTTATGGACTCCATTAAAACACATAAAGATCAAGAATTAATCTAATCAATTATTAGCACATAAATTCTATGATCTTCTAAACTCATATGTTTATGAATGTTCATATCAAAAATTTCAAGAATCGTAAGTACATATACAAAACTTGAAATTTTGATACGAGCTTTTGAACAAAACTTTGATTTTCAAGTTTTTTTTTTTTTTTTTTTGCATCAAGTATCAAATAAACAAACCAGGCTCTGATACCACTGATGGGTTTTGAGCATTCTAACACTCCTATGGTGTACATGCAACCCTAGAAACCTTGGATCTATGTTTGATTAAGATACATGCAAATAATTATTTTTCCAAGGTTCTTATCCTAACTAGCATGGCATGGGGTACTTGAATCAAATAAAACTAGTAGAATTACTTACCTTGTAGTAGTAGTTGATTGCTTGAAGTTTGAGAGCCTAGCACCAATAATGTGGATGCCTCAAATGGAAGTCACAAATCACCACAAACTTGGAAACTTGAGAGAATAGTCACAAACTTCTTGAAATCGGCCCTCTTAGTTTACACACATCAACTAGTGTTATTTCAAGAACCAAAGCCTCCTTTATATAGTGTGGTGGATTAGGGTTACATCCATGTAAACCCTAATACCCATGTCTTTTCATTTCCATAAGATCCATGGGTTAAAGCTCCATGGAGTATCCATGGACTTTCCATGCAAGCCTAGCCCATTCCAAATAAGCATTAGCCCACACTATATAAATACAAGAGCCCATATTTAATTAGTCATACTTTTGATCTCTAAATTAATTCTAAATTAATTATAGATCAACACTAATTAAATAATATGATTTTATATTAATATATTAGAACTTATAATATATTAATAAATCATAACTTATACTATTCTCAAAAGATTATCCGTAAATTGTTCGGGTGAAGTGCAACCCAAATGGACCATGCCGGGTCGGGTCAAGTACATACCAAATATAGTTATAGACTTAGACACTATCTCCAACAATAACTTATGCAGGAAACAAACAACTCATAATAACATGAATGAGATATAGAAGGAAAAGACATACCGGCTGTCACCTCTGGCGCTGTCCCGATCTCCTCGGCCACAAGCTGATAAGCACGCCCTGGAGCCTTCGGAGGCTCTGCTCAAACCTGACCCCCGTCAGTAAGTCTCAATGTGGCTGGTGCTGGGACCTGCACTGGCCTGGCAGCCAAGAGAGGACACTGGGCCTTCATATGGCCCACCTGATCACAATGATAACAAAGTCGGACTCCGGCAGCTGGAGCCTGCTGCCTGCAATCCCTGGCTATGTGGCCCTCCTTGCCACACTTGTGGCACCCATAAGAAAATCGAAAAACTCCATCATGTACCTTACCGCACTTCCCACAAGTGCGACTCCTCTGACTTTCCTGACGATAATCAGCAGCCCTCATCCGTTTCGGCGCAGGCTGCGACTGCACCGGGGCCTGCCTCTGCTCCCTCAGCTGGAGCTCAATCTCTTACTCGCGCCGCCTGGCGGCCTCCTGCAACTCCAACAAAGTATCACATCTCTGCGTGGACACAAACTGTCTGATGTCCCTCTTGAGCATGCTCAGATAGCGGGTCATCTGAGCCTGCTCCGAAGCAAACTCAGGGCAGAACATCGCCCTCTCCGTAAACATCCTGGTGATCTCCGTCACTGACTCTGAATCCTGTCTAAGCTCCAAAAACTCCTGAGCCAATCTCTCCCGCTCTACCCGCGGAACATAACGAGTACTAAACATATCCCGAAACTGATCCCAAGTCACCGCAGCTCGCTGCGCGTCAGAGTATGATCCCGTAGTCAACCTCCACCAATCCTTTGCCCCGAGCCTCAAAAGGTTCAGAGCACACCTCACCCTCTGATCAGCAGGGCACAAACACGTGAAGAAACATCCCTCCACGTCCGACAACCATCTCATCGCAACAATCGGATCCTGAACTCCGTCAAAGGTAGGGGGCTTCGTATTATCGAAGTCCCGATACTGGAATCCCCGACCGACTCCTCCCCTGCCGCTGTTACAGCCGCTGTAGCTGCCGCGGCAGCCATCTCAGTAAGAGCTGCATAACGATCATCGAAGTACTCCCTTATAGCGGACTTAATAGTCCCGAACAACTCCGGAATCTGACCCCGGGCAATCTCGACCACCTCATCGCGGATGATCTCCCTGACCCGATCCTCTGTCAACATTGGCCCCTCCTGACCGATAATCTCAGGTGCCGCTGGGGCCCCCAGATCACCCTGACCTGATCCCGATCCGGATCCAGTCACAACACGCCTCGTAACCACCATACTGAAAATAGAAGAGGAAAAAAATATCAGACAATCTGCCTAGATAACCGAGGACCAACTCCCTTCTAAACCCTAGGGGTTGTGACTTCCTTGTTACGCGTATGGGTCCTGTGCTTTCAGTAGTACGGGCCCATACTACCTTCCACACCTACCCATATTTGTCTCAAGTATCACCACAACACCCTAATAATATACATAACACAACGAATGCTCTACCCTCACTCCTAGAGTAATGCTAATTATCTCATAACTGGCCTCCCGGGCTCTCACTACCCACCCATCCATGAAACTTTCACCAACCCTGCAGCACTAGTGTATGCTAGTCATACATAACGCTGGACCCTATAGACTTTCGAATATCCAATCCTACCCTAAGCTCCCAATCAGACAAGAACAGAAGATAAGGCCAAATCAAACATTCTCAGGCTATAAGATCTTAGTTATGTATAACCGTGATGCCTACACTAAATAACTACAGTAATGATGTCAATTTCATATAAGGAAAACCCTAGGCTAACAGGCATCATGTAATCAGGCAATTCTAGCATGCAATTCCTGAAGATCCCTAGCCTAGTACTAGCATGTTGTTCAAATCATATCACATAAACAAATAACTTGTATGGTATTTTGGGGTCTACTTACTGTCTCCAGCTGATCGTACCCTCTGCATCCTCCTTTACTTATTTTGAAACCATTTGAAAACCATTTGAAAATCGTTTTAAAATCCTTTCCTTGATTTGAGACTAGATTCACACGAGTGTTCCTCCAATTCACTCAAACCAAGGCTCTGATACCAACTTGTAACACCCATAAAATTCAAGCCAATTTAAAACATTTTAACCCATTCAAAAACCATTAAGTTATTACAACTTGTTTTCAAAATAGTTTAAACAGCAGAGTATCCCCATAACCAAATCACAAAATCATGAAATATGAGGAGCGGTTCGATCACGCCTTTGCCTTGCCAAGATCACCTGATGTACTTGAAACAATAAACTGAAAACCGTAAGCTTGAAAGCTTAGTGAGTTCCCCCAAAATACCCGTACACACATAACCATACACATACAACAATAAACATCATACTATGGGTCCAGTCAACCGTCAGGTTGGAATACCCCAGGCCCTCAACCATCGGGTTGGAATGCCAACATACTACGAGTCCAATCATCCTCGGGATGGAATACTCTCGGCCCACAACCATCGGGTTGGAATGCCCACCCACCTATACATACAAAACTACTATGGGTCCAATCATCCCTCAGGATGGAATACCCCAGGCCCTCAACCATCGGGTTGGAATGCCCACCTACTATGAGTCCAATCATCCTACCGGGATGGAATACTCCTGGCCCACAACCATCGGGTTGGAATGCCCACCTACTATGAGTCCAATCATCCTACCGGGATGGAATACTCCTGGCCCACAACCATCGGGTTGGAATGCCCACCTACTGTACATACAATAACTACTATGGGTCCAATCATCCCTCAGGATGGAATACCCCAGGCCCTCAACCATCGGGTTGGAATGCCCACCTACTATGAGTCCAATCATCCTACTGGGATGGAATACTCCTGGCCCACAACCATCGGTTTGGAATGCCCACCTACTATGAAACATGTGCACCTATCAAATAATCACATAACAGTCTACAGAACGACATACTAGGGCCCTATCATCCTACCAGGATGGAATACCCTCTACTACTGCTCAACACGTGCACATATAACAGGTAATCTCCTACCAACATACAGACAGTCAGACCAACTACCGGTCACTAAGCATAGCCACATCCAATCTACCAGAATACCGATCTAACAGAGCATACCATCATATAGCTATCCTATCTACCAGGATGCCAACTAACATAACACAGCAGTAACTAACTCAAATAACAAATCAAAGGGTCGGCCTTGGTGCCTTAGACCCTTGGGTATAGTGAGGATAACTCACCTTGCAACTGCCGAGCCGAACCACGAAAGCACAATCCCGAAGCACTGCCTCAAACTCCAACACCTATAGCCATCAATGATCCATTGACGTAAATATCCAAATTACCATAATACCCTTGAAGGTCAAACTCGTCAAAGTCAAAGTCCTGGCCAAAGTCAATTTTCCTGATTGACCCTACTCGCCGAGTCAACCTGCTGACTCGCCGAGTTCCCAAACTCTTATATCACGACTCGACTCGCCGAGTCACCCCATGACTCGTCGAGTTCAACAATCTCTGAGTCCTATCATGTCCAACTCACTGAGTCACCACTCAACTCGCTGATCTGAGTCTCAACCAGAAGAGGTTGGGGTTTTGTGTTCTGACTCGCCGAGTCCAAGAACAGACTCACCAAGCCCACGACAATCTTCAACAGACTCGCCGAGTTGTTCCTCCAACTCGTCGAGTTCATGCCTATCTTCAACAGACTCGCCGAGTCCAAGAACAGACTCGCCGAGTCCCTTCAGTCCTTTATTCATACAGAGGCTTTTCGAGCCATGCAGGGGCTCCAAACTGTAGATCCACTCTTCTAGGGCATAACTCCCAAGTAAAGTTGAAAACTTTACGTGAAACCAAGGAGCTATAAGCCCAAATCACTCTAGGGATAAGGTTTAAGACAAGGATGCTTCACCAACAAGCCAAAGGCTGATACTTTGTGAGTTTCTGGACCAAGACAAGTCTAGATCTGAAGTAGCAACCTCAGATCTAGACCCCTAACCCGAAATAGATTCTTAACATGCAAAAAGGGCCCCAAATCTCATTCTTGAATAGATATAAATGCAATAGAGTCAAGGTAACAGCTTGTTACCTCCAAAATGTGCCCAAACTGCTGTAGATTCTAGATCCACACCACCCTCTTGATGCAAGCCCTTTTGCTCTTCAAGTTTCTTCCACTAGAAACAACTTCCAAAGCTTCAATCTCCCTCCAAAGGCCTCACACACGAGCTTAAGGTTTTCTGGTTCTCAAGGGCAATAAGGAGGCTGAGAGAAGGACATAAAGTCCTTTAAATGGGGTGCAACCCCTGAGATTAGGGTTTTTCTCATTCCAGCACCAACTCGTCGAGTCCAGCTTCCGACTCGGCGAGTTGGTCACTTAATTCGCGACCCAAGACCAGCTCCGACTCGGCGAGTAAGCATACCTACTCGTCGAGTCCCTTCTTCCAAATTACACTTTAAACCCTTTAATCATACCTCTGAAATTTTGGGATGTTACAACTCTCCCCCACTTAAATTAGGCTTCGTCCTCGAAGCCTACTACAGAATACGATTCTGAATATACCTCTTGCACTGCAGACTCCGATTTCCCAATCACTCAAGTCCTTCCAGCCAAAATAACTTCCTCTCGTGTGGTATCCTTGCCAATACTCCCGGCCGACCACCGACCTTTTCTACTTAATGTCAGAACACATCAATCCAGTATCACCCGTTGATACTGTCACCTTCCTAACGTGAACACACCTTTGTGACTTGCGAACGTTAGACACCACAATAATCCACTGAGCTCTTCTATAACACTAGTCCACCTTTCCTCCGCCCAAAATTGGCGATAACCCGGATAACCTACAATAGGGAACGAATCTTGTTCCCATCTCGAATCTATTCCCTTTTCACTCGAATCTATTCCCTTTTCACAATTACAGGATACTGCATCCTTCAACTTCTAGCAACTCCCATGAATCAACCAGCCATATCACATAACCATTTGTACCTAGCCCAATCAGCCTCGGGCTGGAATACCAGGTACGCCTATAACGGGTCTAGTCATCCCAAGGATGGTATACCCTCGCATTCTCACGCATGTTTGTCCCAATCAACCCTCGGGTTGGAATACTAAACACACCAGGTCCAATCAATCACAGGGTCCGGTCATCCTCATGATGGAATACCCTAGATTGGAATACCACTACTCACATACCCCATGCCTACAACCATACTTGAAGCCCAAGGATCCAACTTTGCAGCCCCCTCAATCTACTCTGATTCGACACAACCGAGTGTAACTCGCCCAAATCTCGACATCACGTCTACTCCAAATGTACCATGACAGGGGACATTACTCTCGCGATCTCTAGGTCCACGACCTACGATTGGGATATCCTCACGCGGTTCTCAGCGTCGGTCTAGACTGCTCCCGAGTCTATCAACTCCGCTATCTCTAGCTCCTCTATCCAAATCTCCAATCTGGAGCTACTCACCTTCTCCTCTTCCAAGGAAACCTGAACCATGACCTCGCATCATCAGTCGGTGCCGCAATGTCAGAACCTCACTCTACATCGTACACTTGTGGAGCACGTCGCTATCCCATATCACATACATATATACTCAGAAACTGATTGCATAACCTACAATCCATGAAGAGTCTTTCGCATGCCCCTCAACATTTCCGACACTTGGGAACAACCCCACTGATCGATATAACATAGCAGTATCCTCACTGCTCGCTCAAAGATCTACCATACAGACAGGGTTCTTACCATAACTGGAACGCCTCATCGCACCACTTCCCGTGACCGACATCCAAACTGCGTCAGGCGACATTCTTCCAAACCACGCCCCATCCTAGAATTTCCAATTCTCCCCCACTTAGAGCACTAACTACTGCCTACCGACGGCGAAGCTGGTACGCGACTCATGTTGGGTTTTAGTATACTACAACACCCTATGGTGCACATACACCCCTAAATACCTTGGATCTATGTTTTCTCTATTATACATGCAAATGGTTTCCAAGGCATTAAACCTATAACTAGCATGCATTTGACAAAACCATATAATATACTAGTTAGGGAAACATACCTTTTATGTGGCTTGAAGTCTTGATGTATTTGGCCTTAAGAGCTTAGCACCAATAGTATGAAATGCCTCAAATGGAATCACAACACACCTAGGACAAAGGTGGCTCTTGAGAGAGAATTCCATGCACCAAAACACCTCCATATTTCTCTAAGAAAAGAAGTGGTGATTTTGGCTATGGAGTAACCTATTTATATGTAGGATTCCAAGGGTCATGGGTATAACCCATAATCCATACCCATGGGTTTTATGATCCATGGTTCATGTGGCCCAACTCTTTATGTATCCATACATAAACTTGGTCCAACATGGATCATAAGCCCAACACATATAAATATAACTAATTATCATAATTAGTCCCCATATATTTAATTAGTCTCTTTTGATCACTAAATTAATTCCAAATTAATTCTTGATCGATACTAATTAAAACATATGATTTCATATTAATATATTATAACTTATAATATATTAATAAACCATAAATAACCTTCTCTCAAAAGTCCATCCTAACAAATTGTCCTGATGATATGCAACCCAAATGGACCATGCTACTCTCGGGTCAAGTACATACCAATAATAGTTATGGGCTTAGACATCTAATCCAACAGTCTCCCACTTGGATAAGTCTAAAACTATTATTGCAAGTACGACTTCATAACCCGACTAGCAATCGTAGCTCTTAAAGCCGCTGTCGAACTCTGAACAAATCAATGACGCGTCCATTAGATAAGGGATCGTATATTCCTCCATTCTAGATATCATATGGACTGAGACATGGATTATAATCATTCTCTCTGTCCATTTGTTGTTTCCTGATTTTCGATTTATGATGACTGACTGATTGAACAAATCAAATCAGTCCTGGCCTGGCCAAGCACTCACATGTGTCATCGCTAAATCATCGAGGGGCCCACAGATATCGCTTTTATCCCGAAGGTAAAAGGAATGGATAAACTTCGACTCATATGGCTTGTTCTACTACTTGTTGAATCATACACAAAGGCACGTTTTATAACATCGAGTTACCAAATGCGTTTTCGTGCAATCAATGTATAACCAACTCATAGTAACAACTCATATCTCTAGGTTTGAAGAATATAAGATATTATCGTCTCATGATCACTCGTGATAAAATCCATGAAGTGATTCAAATGAGCGCGGGTTGAATCCAATACTCAGAACTTATGAGTACTCATGAGTGTTGTAGCACCACTTTGTCCACCAACTTGGACCTCTACAAACCAACCCATGACAGTCTTGATTCATATCTACTTCCAACATATGACCAACTGTGGATGGTTTGAATAACTTAATCATTCAGGAAGAGCGACTTAGTTATTCTGGAAGTCAAAACATGCAAAGTGAAACACAAGAATAAATGAATCAAATATGGTATCAAACCCTATGAATATAAATAAACACTTTTATTTATCACCATACTGATTACTCATTATTCATTGTTTTGGTTTTATCAACTTTATACTTGAATTAAAAAACACTAGTTGTCCCATGCTCCAAGCATGTACACTATGTTTTTCTTAAACAATAGCTTTGCCATACACCAAGTATGCACTCTATGTTTGTCTATGATCCTTACTTTGTGAAATAAACCAATTGAACATAATTTCAATGATTCTAATTTCACACTCCCAAATCCTTATCGAAAAATGTGAGAATTTCAAATTCCTATCATTTATCGAAATCTGTTTAGTTTTTAAACTTATATGCACTGACCCTCCTGTAATGAATATGTACAAAGTCACAAAGACTTGTCAACAGTCATTATAAGGTATTCCAATGGAGATCAACTCCATGGAAACTAAGTCTCATATTCAAAGTACATTGCTTTGGACATGCTTCTTGCATTAAGTTTTCTAATCTTACACAGATAACTTCTACCTATGGAGACAACTCCATATTCTCATTTTGACTATCACTTCTGAATAAGAGATGCCTCTTTTCAGAATATGTCAATATGGTCCTTCCAAAATTAGCACTATACTTCCAACTGTCCCTGAGCAACCAATCTTTGGTAAACCTCAGATTGTCCTCGACAATTGCTTAATCATTTTAGTCATATCCAATTCTAGACCTTTTCCCTTCTTAATGCCCCAGACATTTGGAAAATTTTAGAAAGGATGAATATACCACTTGTAATCGATGAGAACTTGGAAAATTGAAATGGAAATATTATATAGGAAAATTTTCCAAGTTCTCACATAAAGACTAAACCAGGCTTTTGCTATAATATTTCCATTTCAATTGGCCAAGTTCTCATAATTCAGATTATGAAAAGGGATGCCGTAATCATAATCGAATTTTAGAACGCAAATAATGGACCCATATATAGAATTTCCTTATGTTGAGCCATTCCAACATGAAATTCATATATATATATATATATATATATATATATATATATATATATATATATATATATATATATATATATATATATATATATATATATCGTTGACTAAATACGATTTAAAACCTCAATCTAAACTTTTAGATTTGAGATGAAGTATAATTTCCTCTCCCTTAATTATAGCAAAACAACTTTTTCCCAATTGAAACCTTTTGTTTTCTATAATTAACATTGCTAACTTGCAACCTTTATCATAATTATCATGCTCCCACTAACACGATGATTATTAGCATAACACTTATGCTCCCACTAGCTTTGACATGTACTCAGAAATAAGCTAAACTTATAGAAAAACAATACTTTATTGACTTTCTTACCAAAGTTCAGATTTCTGATACTAGATTGCTTTGATAAAACTTTATCAATATCATACACCTTATCTTAGATAGCTCACAGGTGTGTCTAAACAATTTTGAGAACTATGAAAAGGGATGCCGTAATCATAGTCTCGATTGTTTAGACCTTTGCCACTGCTTCAAATCTACTTGGTGTAAGTGTTTCCTCACCATCATTTTCATGAATCGGAGAGAAACCTTATGACCCTTAGATTTTATGGTGTATGTGTTCTTATCCATGTGAATTGTCAAATCCATAGTCACAAGACAAAGATAATGACAAATCCAAACTCATATGGACTGAACTCAATCTTAATTTCTTGCCATCTGGCAGCTCAAGGGCCTACCATTGCTTCCAAGTTCTTATGCAACCAATTGAGAACTCTAAGAACTCATATGCGAAGCCAACTTTAACTGGAATGGGCACAGAAATAAAGTATGTCAATACGATAGGTTATAAACCTCACGTCGTGTGCTAGTGTTAAACTACAGGTTTTTATTCTTGATTAGATCTTGAAATTCTTGTCAGGATCTTTAAGACTCCCACTGTCCTCTTGACATATAAGACTATCTTGTCAAATATTCAAGATATAGTGCGGATTCTTTATCAAGACAAATATTTCACACAATTGGCCTTAGTTGGTCTTTGTTTTATCCAAAACATCACAACTTACCAATTTCAAATGTACAAGAGTAGAAAACTTTTACTCTTACATTTGACAAGTGTTTTAAACCTTCTTTAAGACATGTCACTCAAGTTACAATCTTAGAGTATAACTCTAAGAATTGTTTTTGGAACGAAGTATGAATCATCTTCTTGATATAACCACTTCAACAATTCATAACTCCTCTTCTTAACTATCAGAATGCACTTAGAGGATGAATTGTGATAAGGTCTCAAAATCATTAAGATGGTCTTAAAACATGATACTAAAGTACTCTCCCATCTTTTCAGATTTGAGAAACTTTTATCTTTCTGCCTAAGTTGATTCTTCTTATTCGCTCTGCCATACATTGGAACCTTTTCCAATGTCTCAGAATTACACTTAAGCTTGTAAGTATAACCATATTTACTGAGCTATAGTAAATTATGACGAATAGTCTTATCGATCTTTTGTGGTGGACTTAACTAGTGCACAAGAATGTGTACTCGATCCCTTAGTCCTTTACTTGACTCACACATCCATGAGAACCAGTAGTTAGTCTTAATTTTTCCAATGCTTGAAAGTTCTCATTCATCATGCTATACAAGTTGCATGATTCCAAGTTTCTATCCAACTGAAACTTGGGTGATGAGAATCTTTCCTTACATTACCACAAATGAAAGAATCAAATTCACTTTCCAATTTTGCTAGCAATGGAATCATACAAACAACAATTTTCACAAATGCCATTGTAAGGATACTTAAAATAAATAAAATCAAAAATTTCCTTTTATTTTAAAACTTTGCGAAAAAACTTATCATTACCATCCATATGAAAGCCTTATTGTTATCTATTCCTAAGCAATGTGTCATAACTCCTAAGTAACAGCTTCAAAATTCTGATGCGATCGAAATCCATCTTCGCGATCAGAAGTAGCATATACTTCCTTTAAGCTTTCTCTCTTTTCTTTAATTCTTATAACATCACCATGTGACCCAGTCACATTATGTAATAGAATCTCCAAATAGGAGCTTAACAGAGTTAGACAATGGACTTTACCTAAAGTAGAGTCAAACTTATTGACTTTAACATCCTTAGGTAAATTTGGCAGCTTCGCAACCAATGCCCCTTCCTTTGGCAATAGATACCTATGGGCTCTTGATAATAGGACTATCTCAGACTTAGCCTTTCTCTTTACCATTTGGTCAACCGAGTTGACTATGGCCGATCCCTTTCCACTGGGAAGAGAGAGCTTTACTGGATATCCAATGTCATCATTGTCAATGTCCATAAAGTTTTAGGAAGTTGATCTTAGCAAATAGATAAGATCATTAAGGGTCTTGTCATAGTCTATTTCATAGGAGTCCCAAAGGAACTCACTATGTGACTTAGAAAGTGATTGATCATCAGCTTCCTCTAGACTTTGACACCCAACTCTCCCGGCTTGTCAATATGTGACTACATCTCCAAGATGTGATCACACATAGACCTTTGCTTGCCAATAGGGCTTGAGTGACCTTGAACTTGTGGGTTAGGGAGAATAATTGGAGGAGGTGGAGGAAGAGAAGTATGAATTCCATGAGCCAAACTCGGAAACTCATATTCATTAGGAAAGCTTGGTTTGGGAAGATCATTGTTGTCTAAACCAGACATCAACAATGGGAGATATTCAAGATAGTTGATTTAAAGTCCTTAATATAACACCCAATATGAAATATTAAGGCTAGGACCCAACACAATACTTTTATAACTTGGAAGAGGGATGCCGTAATCCAAGCTATAAAATATTTGAAGGTAGGTGAATGACGATTCACCAATTTCCACCAAGATAAACGAAATGTATTATTAGGTTTTAATTGGTTTTGAAACTCCTAGATTCTTTTGAGATTCATTGAACTGTTCAATGGCATGTTTCAATCTCGAGTGTGCCCTTCAGATTTTGTGACTGGGATGCCGAGGATCACAAAACAAGGTGTGAATAACCATGCAAATATACTTGGTACCCTTAAGTGTTTACCCGTCAATCGATGTGCCGGTTAACCACACACGCTCCATCGATACTATGATAAACATTAAGTTACCCTTTGCCTACCTTGTTAAATATGAGTTAGTGTTCCGGTTAACCACACACGCTCCACTAACCGACTTAAACAAAGTGCAAAGTGTAATTTCATAGGTTAGCACCAAATTCACATTTTCCTAAATAACTAAGATTGGGAATTTATAAGTGTTTAGTTACTTAGTATTTATCATTAATACTTTTAATGAAGGGAGAATTATAGTCCTTGTTCTACCCGTTCGGCTAACGACCCTCCACCAGTCAAGGAAGCGGTGGGTGAGAGTGGACACCCATTAAGCTGCCATTTTATAGGCAACAACCTTATACCCCCTTATAGACCGGCTTCGTGAATGAGGCCTACTAACGGTAAGATTGACTTTATCTTATACATATCTATATAATTAAAATTATAATAATAGTATAAGGGTGTATTTTAAACATTTAAAATACTTGGTGGTTTAATCTATTAATTAAACTATACTCTTAATTTAATTAAACTTAAACCATGTCTTTATGGAATTATTAACTCTTTTAATTAAACACTTTAACTAATTTAATGAAGTCCATAAAGTTTGAATTTTAACTTTTAAAATTGTAGAGTTTGGAATTAAAGCATTAATGTGTGTGAGACTTTACAAATTCCAAAACTTGAGGGCAAGTTTTGAAACTATTCAAAACCTTTCATTTCATAACTTATGAGTTTAATGGTTCATTAAAATGAAGACTCTTCATTTTTATGTAACCTCTTATTCTTTAATAACACTTTTAAAGAAGTGACTCTTAAACATCCATAACTTGAGGACAAGTTATGGAGTCATAAAATAGTTTAATGGAAAAAAAAACTCTTCATTTTTGTGTAACCTATGTCACTTTTATGAGTTTTAAGATTCATAAATGTGACCTTTTATGTGACTTGAAGAAAAGTTACAAAAACACCTTTTATGAACTTCTTTTAGATTAATATGGATTGAAAGCAACTTAACAAATAATATTTTTCATCAATCTAAATTAACTCATAAAACAAGGTAACACAAAAAAACTTTTCATGTTCCATAACTTATGGAGGTTTCAAAAAACTCTTTAGATCAAACTTTTAAAACTAATAAAATAATCATATCATTTTATTTTTTTACTAAATTTGACCTAATTCAACTCATATAGTAAAGTGACTCAAATTTTAAAAATAGTTAGTTTTTCATAAAATCAAGTAATTATCTTAAAATATGACAAACTTCATGTTTTTTTTCCTTTTTTTCTTCAACTTGAAAAAAAAAATACATTTGCATCAAATATAATAGAAAACAACCCATGGCTCTGATACCACTGTTGGGTTTTAGTATACTACAACATCCTATGGTGCACATACAACCCTAAATACCTTGGATCTATGTTTTCTATATTATACATGCAAATGGTTTCCAAGGCATTAAAACTATAACTAGCATGCATTTGACATAAACCATATAATATACTAGTTAGGGAAACATACCTTTTCTGTGGCTTGAAGTCTTGATGTATTTGGCCTTAAGAGCTTAGCACCAATAGTATGAAATGCCTCAAATGG
This sequence comes from Lactuca virosa, assembly GCF_052849685.1. NCBI lineage: Eukaryota > Viridiplantae > Streptophyta > Magnoliopsida > Asterales > Asteraceae > Lactuca > Lactuca virosa. The sequence goes on from NC_136434.1 coordinate 204,661,618, forward strand.
AATCACAACACACCTAGGACAAAGGTGGCTCTTGAGAGAGAATTCCATGCACCAAAACACCTCCATATTTCTCTAAGAAAAGAAGTGGTGATTTTGGCTATGGAGTAACCTATTTATATGTAGGATTCCAAGGGTCATGGGTATAACCCATAATCCATACCCATGGGTTTTATGATCCATGGTTCATGTGGCCCAACTCTTTATGTATCCATACATAAACTTGGTCCAACATGGATCATAAACCCAACACATATAAATATAACTAATTATCATAATTAGTCCCCATAGATTTAATTAGTCTCTTTAGATCACTAAATTAATTCCAAATTAATTCTTGATCGATACTAATTAAAACATATGATTTCATATTAATATATTATAACTTATAATATATTAATAAACCATAAATAACCTTCTCTCAAAAGTCCATCCTAACAAATTGTCCTGATGATATGCAACCCAAATGGACCATGCTACTCTCGGGTCAAGTACATACCAATAATAGTTATGGGCTTAGACATCTAATCCAACAACTCATTCGTCCCAATCCGAGACGACGAACTTCAAGTGATCCGAGTTCCCACTGATGATTCCGAATCTCTGGATCATGACCTTCCTCTCTCTTGAATGCATCAACATATACTACCCTCTATAATTTCTCAATAATAACTTCTCACTATCATCTACCATGCCTTAATAACTTATGCAGGAAACAAACAACTCATAATAACATGAACAAGATATAGAAGGAAAAGACATACCGGCTGTCACCTCTGGCGCTGTCCCGATCTCCTCGGCCACAAGCTGATAAGCACGCCCTGAAAGCCTTCGGAGGCTCTGCTCGACCCTGACCCCCGTCAATAAGTCTCAAAGTGGCTGGTGTTGGGACCTGCACTGGCCTGGCAGCCAAGAGAGGACACTGGGCCTTCATATGGCCCACCTGATCACAATAATAACAAAGTCGGAATCCAACAGTTGGAGCCTGCTGCCTGCAATCCCTGGCTATGTGGCCCTCCTTGCCACACTTGTGGCACCCAGAAGAAAATTGACAAACTCCATCATGTACCTTACCGCACTTCCCACAAGTGCGACTCCGCTGACTTTCCTGACGATAATCAGCAGCCCTCATCCGTTTCGGCGCAAGCTGCGACTGCACCGGGGCCTGCCTCTGCTCCCTCAGCTGGAGCTCAATCTTTAACTCGCGCCGCCTGGCGGCCTCCTGCAACTCCAATAAAGTATCACATCTCTGCGTGGACACAAACTGTATGATGTCCCTCTTGAGCATGCTCAGATACCGGGTCATCTGAGCCTGCTCCGAAGCAAACTCAGGGCATAACATCGCCCTCTCCGTAAACATCCTGGTGATCTCCGTCACTGACTCTGAATCCTGTCTAAGCTCCAAAAACTCCTGAGCCAATCTCTCCCGCTCTACCCGCGGAACATAACGAGTACTAAACATATCCCGAAACTGATCCCAAGTCACCGCAGCTCGCTGCGCGTCAGAGTATGATCCCGTAGTCAACCTCCACCAATCCTTCGCCCCGAGCCTCAAAAGGTTCAGAGCACACCTCACCCTCCGATCAGCAGGGCACAAACACGTGAAGAAACATCCCTCCACGTCCGACAACCATCTCATCGCAACAATCGGATCCTGAACTCCGTCAAAGGTAGGGGGCTTCGTATTATCGAAGTCCCGATACTGGAAGCCCCGACCGGCTCCTCCCCTGCCGCTGTTACAGCCGTTGTAGCTGCCGCGGCAGCCGTCTCAGTAAGAGCTGCATAACGATCATCGAAGTACTCCCTTATAGCGGACTTAATAGTCCCGAACAACTCCGGAATCTGACCCCGGACAATCTCGACCACCTCCTCGCGGATGATCTCCCTGACCCGATCCTCTGTCAACATTGGCCCCTCCTGACCGATAATCTCAGGTGCCGCTGGGGCCCCCAGATCACCCTGACCTGATCCCGATCCGGATCCAGTCACAACACGCCTCGTAACCACCATACTGAAAATAGAAGAGGAAAAAAATATCAGACAATCTGCCTAGATAACCGAGGACCAACTCCCTTCTAAACCCTAGGGGTTGTGACTTCCTTGTTACGCGTATGGGTCCTGTGCTTTCAGTAGTACGGGCCCATACTACCTTCCACACCTACCCATATTTGTCTCAAGTATCACCATAACACCCTAATAATATACATAACACAACGAATGCTCTACCCTCACTCCTAGAGTAATGCTAATTATCTCATAACTGGCCTCCCGACCTCTCACTACCCACCCATCCATGAAACTTTCACCAACCCTACAACACTAGTGTATGCTAGTCATACATAACGTTGGACCCTATAGACTTTCGAATATCCAATCCTACCCTAAGCTTCCAATCAGACAAGAACAGAACATAAGGCCAAATCAAACATTCTCAGGCTATAAGATCTTAGTTATGTATAACCGTTATGCCTACACTAAATAACTACAGTAATGATGTCAATTTCATATAAGGAAAACCCTAGGCTAATCGGCATCATGTAATCAGGCAATTCTAGCATGCAATTCCTGAAGATCCATAGCCTAGTACTAGCATGCTGTTCTAATCATATCACATAAACAAATAACTTGTATGGTATTTTGGGGTCTACTTACTGGCTCCAGCTGATCGTACCCTCTGCATCCTCCTTTACTTATTTTGAAACCATTTGAAAATCGTTTTAAAATCCTTTCCTTGATTTGAGACTGGATTCACAGAGTGTTCCTCCAATTCACTCAAACCAAGGCTCTGATACCAACTTGTAACACCCATAAAATTCAAGCCAATTTAAAACATTTTAACCCATTCAAAACCATTAAGTTATTACAACTTGTTTTCAAAATAGTTTAAACATCAGAGTATCTCCAGAACCAAATCACAAAATCATGAAATATGAGGAGCGGTACGATCACGCCTTTGCCTTGCCACGATCACTTGATGTACCTGAAACAATAAACTGAAAACTGTAAGCTCGAAAGCTTAGTGAGTTCCCCCAAAATACCCGTACACACATAACCATACACATACAACAATGAACATCATACTATGGGTACAGTCAACCGTCAGGTTGGAATACCCCAGGCCCTCAACCATCGGGTTGGAATGCCAACATACTACGAGTCCAATCATCCTCGGGGTGGAATACTCTCGGCCCACAACCATCGGGTTGGAATGCCCACCCACTATACATACAAAAACTACTATGGGTCCAATCATCCCTCAGGATGGAATACCCCAGGCCCTCAACCATCGGGTTGGAATGCCCACCTACTATGAGTCCAATCATCCTACCGGGATGGAATACTACTGACCCACAACCATTGGGTTGGAATGCCCACCTACTATGAGTCCAATCATCCTATCGGGATGGAATACTCCTGGCCCACAACCATCGGGTTGGAATGCCCACCTACTGTACATACAATAACTACTATGGGTCCAATCATCCCTCAGGATGGAATACCCCAGGCCCTCAACCATCGGGTTGGAATGCCCACCTACTATGAGTCCAATCATCCTACCGGGATGGAATACTCCTGGCTCACAACCATCGGGTTGGAATGCCCACCTACTATGAAACATGTGCACTTATCAAATAATCACATAACAGTCTACAGAACGACATACTAGGGCCCTATCATCCTACCAGGATGGAATACCCTCTACTACTGCTCAACACGTGCACATATAACAGGTAATCTCCTACCAGCATACAGACAGTCAGACCAACTACCGGTCACTAAGCATAGCCACATCCAATCTACCAGAATACCGATCTAACAGAGCATACCATCATATAGCCATCCTATCTACCAGGATGCCAACTAACATAACACAGTAGTAACTAACTCAAATAACAAATCAAAGGGCCGGCCTTGGTGCCTTAGACCCTTGGGTATAGTGAGGATAACTCACCTTGTAACTGCCGAGCCGAACCACGAAAGCACAATCCCGAAGCACTGCCTCAAACTCCAACACCTATAGCCATTAATGATCCATTGACGTAAATATCCAAATTACCATAATACCCTTGAAGGTCAAACTTGTCAAATTCAAAGTCCTGGACAAAGTCAATCTTCTTGATTGACCCTACTCGCCGAGTCAACCTGCTGACTCGCCGAGTCCCAAACTTCAGAAACTCTTATATCACGACTCGACTCGCCAAGTTACCCCATGACTCGTCGAGTTCAACAATCTCTGAGTCCTATCATGTCCAACTCACTGAGTCACCACTCAACTCGCTGATCTGAGTCTCAACCAGAAGAGGTTGGGGTTTTGTGTTCTGACTCGCCGAGTCCAAGAACAGACTCGTCGAGCCCACGACAATCTTCAACAGACTCGCCGAGTTGTTCCTCCAACTCGTCGAGTTCATGCCTATCTTCAACAGACTCGCCGAGTCCCTTCAGTCCTTTATTCATACAGAGGCTTTTCGAGCCATGCAGGGGCTCCAAACTGTAGATCCACTCTTCTAGGGCATAACTCCCAAGTAAAGTTGAAAACTTTACGTGAAACCAAGGAGCTATAAGCCCAAATCACTCTAGGGATAAGGTTTAAGACAAGGATGCTTCACCAACAAGCCAAAGGCTGATACTTTGTGAGTTTCTGGACCAAGACAAGTCTAGATCTGAAGTAGCAACCTCAGATCTAGACCCCTAACCCGAAATAGATTCTTAACATGCAAAAAGGGCCCCAAATCTCATTCTTGAATAGATATAAATGCAATAGAGTCAAGGTAACAGATTGTTACCTCCAAAATGTGCCCAAACTGCTGTAGATTCTGGATCTACACCACCCTCTTGATGCAAGTCATTTTGATCTTCAAGTTTCTTCCACTAGAAACAACTTCCAAAGCTTCAATCTCCCTCCAAAGGCCTCACACACAGGAGCTTAGGGTTTTCTGGTTCTCAAGGGCAATAAGGAGGCTGAGAGAAGGACATAAAGTCCTTTAAATAGGGTGCAACCCCCGAGATTAGGGTTTTTCTCATTCCAGCACCAACTCGTCGAGTCCAGCTTCCGACTCGGCGAGTTGGTCACTTAATTCGCGACCCAAGACCCGCTCCGACTCGGCGAGTAAGCATACCTACTCGTCGAGTCCCTTCTTCCAAATTACACTTTAAACCCTTTAATCATACCTCTGAAATTTTGGGATGTTACAAGGTAAGTGTTCATCCCAGTTACCTTGGAATTCTAGGGTACATGCTCTCAGTATATCCTCCAATGTTTGAATCGTTCGTTCGCTTTGACCATCGGTGTGAGGATGGTAAGCTGTACTCAAACACAACTTGGTACCGAATTCCTCTTGTAGACTTCTCCAAAACCTTGAGGTAAAACGGCTGTCACGATCGGATACAATCGTTAACGGAACACCGTGAAGCCTCACAATTTCCTTCACGTAAGAATTCGCAAGTTTATCCATAGACCATTTCTCGTTGGCTGCTATGAAATGCACACTCTTAGTGAAGCGATCAACGACCACCCAAATCATGTCGTGAACGTTCCTTGTTCTGGGTAGTTTAGTCACAAAATCCATGGTGATGTCTTCCCATTTACCCATGGGTACAGGTAAAGGTTCTAAACTCCCATACAGTTTCTGATGTTGTGCCTTAACCCTAGCACAAGTTACACACTCGGCCACATACTTAGCAACACCGAGCTTCATCGTCGGCCACCAGTAATAGGGTTTTAGATCCCTATACATTTTCGTACTGCCGGGATGAATCGAGTACATGGTCTTGTGAGCTTCTTCCATCAGAAGATCTCTTACTCCTCCCGTCTTAGGTACCCAAATCCTATCTTTGAATACCTTCAGTCCTTGACCGTTTGTATCAAACACGAACGTTTTACCCAAACGTTCCTCCTTCCGGTCAATTTTCTCTAAAGGTTCCTCCTGAGCTTTCTTTATACTTTCCACAATTGTAGAGACAACTTCAATTCTCAACGCTCTTGGCCTTTTCTTTTCAAGATTTACCTTCCGACTGAGAGCATCAGTAACAACATTTGCTTTACCAGGGTGGTAAAGTATCTCACAGTCGTAGTCCTTGAGTAATTCTACCCAGTGCCGTTGCCTCTTGTTCAATTCCTTCTGATTAAAGAGATATTGAAGACTCTTACGATCAGTGAAAAGTTTACATTTAGTACCATAAAGATAATGCCTCCATATCTTTTAGGTGAATACTACCGCTGCCAACTCCAGATCATGAGTGGGGTAGTTCTTTTCATGCTCTTTCAATTGCCTCGATGCATATGCTATCACTTTATCCCTTTGGGTCAGAACACATCCTAACCCAACTCCAGAGGCATCACTATAGACTACGAAGTCATCAACTCCTTCAGGTAACGAAAGAATCGGTGCTTCACACAATCTCTTCTTTAACTTCTCAAAGGCTTCCTTATGCTTTTTATTTCAAGCATAAGTAGCTCCTTTGTGGGTCAAAGCTGTTAATGGAGTAGCAATCGAAGAAAAGCCTTGGATAAATGGGCGATAATATCCGGCTAATCCTAAAAAGCTTCGAATCTCCGTAGGACTTTTTGGTTGTTCCCACTTCATCACAGCTTCAATCTTTGTTGGGTCAACCATTATTCCTTCTTGGTTAACCACATGACCTAAAAATTGGACTTCTTGAATCCAAAATTCACATTTAGAGAACTTTGCATACAACTTCTCCTTTTTCAGAACTTCTAGCACTTCACGCAAATGCTTTTCATGCTCCTGCTTGCTTTTCGAATAAATCAAGATATCGTCTATGAATACTATCACGGATTTATCAAGGTATGGTTTACAAACCCTGTTCATCAAATCCATGAAAGCTGTTGGGGCATTGGTTAGTCCGAACGACATAACCAAAAATTCATAGTGTCCATATCTTGTTCTAAACGCAGTCTTTTCGATATCCTGCTCTCTCACCTTCAGTTGATGGTATCCCGACCTAAGATCGATCTTCGAGAAATAGCTCGAACCTTGCAACTGATCGAACAGGTCATCGATCCTCGGCAACGGGTACTTGTTCTTTATTGTCGCTTTATTCAGCTCTCTGTAATCGATGCACATTCTCATGCTCCCGTGTAACGCCCGTGTTTCTGGGCTAGGCATTAATGTTGTTGTAATAGTCTAGGTTAACCTTTGTAACTCATTTTGAAATAATAAGAATGTATTATTTGAGTATTATGTGATTTATGTGTTTATTTTCTTAATTATTATAATTTAATGAATTAAGGATAAAAATAAGCGTCAAAATTAAAGTGTGAGATAAGCCCGATATCTTTGCATGAATATGTAGTGGTTGAAACAAGGATTCCAGAGAGATAAAGAATGCCGAAATCCGAGTTATAACTAAGAAGTTATGACTTGTCGAAGTTTCGCGACAGAACCGACAACGCTGAAGGACGTAAAATACGAATTTAAGATAGAGCGATATCTAGCCTTAGTAATCTAAACGAATGTTGTAGAGTTTGTTAAACCGAGAGCGTGCATAAAAAGAATGCCCAAATCTGACTTCGTATGAGGAAGTTATGATTTTTCTAAGTTTTAGCTTAGCAGTATGCAGCCCAAAACTCGAATTCGAGATCGAGTGATTGTTGGTTGAAACAATCTAAACAAGAATCGAAGATCTCGTTGATAGTAGTGCATTGGTGAAAAGACAGACGAAAACGGACGTCAGATGAAGAAGTTATGAATTTATAACGGAGTTTTCCTATCCCGACCAACTAAAAATAAATAATAAAAATAAAATCAAAATTAGCCGACGGAGTCTAAACGAAAGTTGTAGAGCGTAGTCTCACCTACGCGTGGATATAAAGAACGTCAAAAACGGAGTTCGTATGAGGAAGATATGAATTTCGGAAGTTTTATAAATAATTAAAATATATATTTAATTAAGAATTCTGGATAATATCCGAGGGAGTCATTGATCTGATCCGAACTACGCCCAGCGTAGTTGAGTACGCCCAGCGTACACCGAAGCGTGACCCGCCTCGCACTCGAGTGCTCCGATGACGCATGCAGTGACGAATCCGAAGTGTACGCCCCACGTACTGAGCATTACGCCCAGCGTAATGCGAGGCTTCAGCCTCTATAAAAGGGCATGCGAGGGCATCCGACTTCTTTTGCCAAAATCTCTTCTCTCTCTCCAGTTTGCATCGTTTTGCATGAAACTTTTACCCCGAAGCCCCGGTATCATTCCCGAGCCCCGAAGCAAGTTCCGAAGCCCCGAAGATCCCTAGAAGTAAAGTTTCCGAGCCGAAACTCTGCCCGCGAGAGGCCCGGTTTTCAAGAAAAACATTCCCGGTTTTATCGGAAACGTTTATTTTAAGAGACGAGGTGTTGTCCGATCATTGTCTTATCAAGTGAGTGTATATTCGTTTTCTTCTAACACATAGATATGAAGTATTCTTTATAAAAATACGTGCTATGTGTTTACATATTATTTGTTTATTTGAACTAGTTGTTGAATGGATGTTTTGTACAGGTTTTAAGCCGTATATAAATGTATATATTTTATCTACTAATATGTTGGGTAGAACATGGGTAGACAGTTGGTGTGTGAAGAAATAAAATGATGAGAGGCCTCGATGTCGTTGTTGATCTAGTCATCTAGCGGAGTATGGATGACGACCACGGACTCATTCTAGACAGTCCAGTGGAACACTAGCAGGCTCATAACCTGTAGGTGTTGTGAACGATGTGTTCACCGGTGTACTCTATCCCCCTCATGGTTGCCTTTAGGACATCTATTGCTAAGGAAGCTCCTTTGCAGTAATGTCCATCCCGATGAAAATCATAGATTAGGTCCCTTGTAATAGTTGTTGTTTTAGGGACATAAAGTGAGGATAACGGGAATGGGTAATCGGGTTATTGTTGGTTGGTGAAATTAAATATAATTATTTATTGTGGATTGAAAACCCTATATGCTCACCAGGCTCCCAAGTCTGACCCACTCAGTTTCTTTGTATTACAGGTAGTGGCGCAAGGGCATAAGTTGGATGACTTTGTCAATATATTTTTGGATTATAGACCTGTTGTTATATGTAATCGTTGCAAGGTCTATTTTGTATTGTTTATGCTTTTGGTCTGTATCGGAACATGACATCCCGAGATTTTGTTATATAATGAAAAACACATTTCTTTATGAAATGCTTTGATAAATTCTTATCATATTTTGTTTTGGGAACAAATTCCGCAACACTTTTATTTAAAATGTTACTATGATTTTTCAAACAAGCATAAACAAAATCGGTTTTTTCTGGCCGTGATTTTGGGGATGTCACACCCCGTCTTTCTTCTTTACAAACAACACAGGGGCTCCCCAGGGTGATGAACTAGGTCGAATGAAACCTTTGTCCAATAACTCCTGAAGTTGTGTCATAAGTTCTTTCATCTCTGTTGGTGCTAATCGATATGGTGCTTTTGCTATCGGCGTCGTTCCTGGTAACAAGTCGATACGAAATTCTACTTGTCGATCAGGGGGCAATCCGGGAAGATCTTCGGGAAAGACTTCCGGATAATCGCACACCACCGGAATATTCTGCACCTCCTTCTTTTCCTTCTTAGCATCGATCAAGAACGCTAGGTATGATGTACATCCCTTGGCCAAACACTTTCTGGCTTTCATTAGGGAAATGATTCCAGAGTTTACTCTGCGTTTGTCTTCATACACCATAAACGACTCTTTCCCTGGCGGGTTTACTTTTACTATCTTCTTCCTACACAATATTTCGGCATCATTGGCGCTAAGCCAATCCATTCCTAAAACTATGTTGAATCCATTTAACTCGATAGGCAATAATTCCTCGTGGAACTTATTCCCATCCAAGTCAATGATGATGTTTTTCATACGATGGCTAACAGGTACATACTTGCCACTAGCAATCTCGACTATTATAGCATTAACTAGTCTATCTACAGGCAAAGCTAGTTTTCTACCAAAATTCATGCGAAATAAAGGAGTAATTGGCTCCAGAATCAAACAAAATTTGGGCAGGCAATTCGTTTACGAGAAAGGTACCTGAAGCGACATCGGTTTCTTCTTTCGCAGCTTCAAGTGTCATCTGAAAGGCTCTCGCCTTCGGCTTTGGTGGAAGATTGGGCTTTGCTGCATCCTTCTTCTTCGGGCAATCCCTCAAAATATGCCCTTCTTCATGGCACCCATGACAGACGTTATTAGTGAATGTGCAATTATTGGCATAATGCCCTGGATTTCCACACTTGTAACAAGTGAGTTCCACGCTGCACTTCCCAACATGTTTCTTCTTGCACTTTTCATACCACTTGGCTTCGGCTCCTCCTCCGAATATTCTCGAACCAGTCTTCGAGAACTTGTTCTTTTTATTGGAACCTGAAGTTCCTTCAAACTTTCTCTTTTCGCCAACTTCAACTTTGATGGCGGCTCTCCCCTTTATCATATCTTCAACAGACTTGGCAGCCCAGATAGCTGCCTCCAAAGTAAGTGCTTGACGTACTGGCACCGCATACTCCCATGGAAGTCCCTTTGCGTACCTGTCAATTTTTGCCAGCTCATCTGGGACAATACGCAAAGCAAACTCCATTTTGTCTGTGAAGTTATTCGTATATTCGTCAACGGTCATACTCCCCTTCTTCAACGTTAGAAATTGGTTTTCTAACTCAAGTACGTTTTGGGCCGAGCAGTACTTGCGCTTGAAGTGCACCAAGAACTCTGCCCAAGTCAGTTGCAGTGGCTCATTAGGGCTTAGGGTTTTCCCCAAAGTGTTCCACCAACGAGCAACACTACCCCTGAACTGACACACTGCAAATGTGGTTTGTAACTTGCCTTGGCATTCACAAGTCATGAAAGCCAGCTCCATTTCCGAGATCCAATCCATTACTCCGACATGATCTTCTTTTCCAGTGAAGGTCGATGGCTTGCAAGTCATAAAGTCCTTATACTTGCACCCATTTCTCTCCACTCTATCCTCGTGGTTATTTCTCCCAACCACAAGCGGTTCACTATGACCAACTGATCTACTGTTGTTTCCTTCTTCAGATCGATCGTCATTCAATTCACGTTGTTCAACAGGAATTGAAGGTTCATCCCTGTTGTTCAGCTACATTTGCCTCAACTCCTCCCTCTGTTCAGCCATCATGGTCTGAATCATAGTTCATACTCCAGCTATGGTGATGGGTTCGGGTGCAGCTCCTACTATAGGCACCTATTCCACCACTTGAGGTTGAGGTTGTTGGTTTCTGTTTGCATTTCCCGCTCCACTTCGAGTTCTTGCCATTACAATATATATACCGAATAAGGCGAATTTAGGTCTTTATCCTTGTTAGATATTTCAATTCCCTTATCACTCTGAAACGTTTACATGTTAGTTCTAATCTCGTAATCATACGCTTAGAATCCTACACACATAAGGTTTCCAGATCCGGTCGGCAACAGACCATAGATCCGAACAAATAATGGCATATATGGCAAACATATAGCATTTAGCACATAAAAGCATTTTAGGCACCTTTCCTAAAATAAACTAGTGCTCGTGTCTAAAATATGGTAGACACTCATCTCACAATCATCACTTAGCATTCTAAGTTTAAGTCTAGAAATCCTACAATTTCTTAGTTCGCTTAAACTAATGCTCTGATACCAACTGTGACATCCCCTAATTTCTCGGCCAGAAAAGACCGATTTAATTTTTGCTTTTTAAAATAAAATCAGAGAAATCTTTTTAAAAGATATTTCGAAATTGGTCCCCAAAACAAAACATGATAAAAGTTTATCAAAACCTTTCTTTAAGAAATGTATAGTTTCATTTCATATCAAAACCTCGGGATGTCATGTTCCGATAGAGATCAAAAGCATAAACAAGACATTATAAGCCTTACAACAATTATTTACAACTACTGGCCTATAATCCAAAAATCTCTCATCGTCATCCGACTATGCTCGGGGTCCACTACCTGTAACATAAAAAGCTGAGTGGGTCAGGCTTGGGAGCCTGGTGAGCATATAGGGTTTTCAACCCACAATAATAATAACTTATTAAGTTCACCAATCAACAATAACCCTGATTACCCATTTGTTGTCCTCATTTACGTCCCTAAACACCTATCACAAGGGACCTAGCCTAAGGAATGTCATCGGGATGGACACTACTGCTAAGAGGACTCCTCAGCCATACATGTCCTAAAGGCAACCATGAGGGGGATGGAGTACGCCGATGAACATTTAGTTCATCAACACCTACAAGTTGCGAACCTGCTAGTGTGCCACTGGACTGTCTAGAAAGGTCCGTGGTCGTCATCTATACTCCGCTAGACGACTTCAACAACAACAACAACAACACCGACAACATCAAGGCCTCTCACCATTTTAACACACATAAACTATTTCATCTACCCGTGTTCTACCCAACATATTTGTAGATAAAATACATATACAGTTTAAAACTTGTATAAAACATCTGTTCAACAGTCACCTCAAATAAACACTTAATATACTTACACATAGCACATATTTTATAGAAAATACTTCATATCTAGGTGTAAGATGAAAGTGACTACACACTCACTTGATTTGATGATAATCGGGCAGCAATTCGTTTCCTAAAACGATCGTTTCTAATAAAACCGGGAGTTTTATTGAGAAACCGGGCTCTCCAAGGGTCGGGCTTCAAAACCGAAAAGATAAATTTTCTGGGCTTCTCGGGCACTTCGTGGCGTATTCCGGGGGTTATAATTGATACCGGGGCTTTGGGGAATGTTAAAATGAAAGAAATATGAAGAAAGGGGTGAAAATGGGCAATTTCTTAAAAATATCCGAGAAGGCTTGCAGCCTTCTATTTATAGGGGGAGGCTGTTGATCGGACTTTGGGAAAGAGGCCACGCGGCAGCAGATCCGAAGGGGGCAGCACCTGCTCGCACGTGGGCTGCGCATGCGAGGGGCTCGGTGGCATCTTCTAAGTGGACCGAAGTCCGGGTCCAAGGAGGGGGGTCCGTGGCACCCTGCGAAGCTCGGATGCACGAGGAAAGGGGCACGCGTCGCATTTCTACTGGACCACTTCGGATGGCTTCTCCGGTTCGGATGACTCAGCAGAATTTCGGACACGTGGCACGATTTAAGCGAGGGTGAGGTGGCCGAAGTCCACCTATGCGAAATTCCTCGGTTTTGGTAATTTTTCTCGATTTTCGCGCCAAAACTTCTCAAATTCATAACTTTCGCATACGAACTCCGTTTTTGACGTTCTTTATATGCACGCGTAGGTAAAATTACGCTCTACAACTTTCGTTTGGACTTCGTCGGCTAATTTTGACTTTAATTTTTATATTATTATTTTTAACAAACCGGGACAGGAAATCCGTTAAAAATTCATAACTTCTTCATCCGACGTCCGTTTTTGTCTGTCTTTTTACCGTTGTGATACTATTTACGACACCTTCGATTCTCGTTTAGGTTGTGTCGGCTAAAAAGCACTCGATCTAAAATTCGAGTTTTTAGCTGTCTACTACTAAGCTGAAACTTCGAAAAATCATAACTTCCTCATACAAAGTCAGATTTGGGCGTTCTTTTTATACATACTCTCGGTTTAACGAGCACTACGACTTTCGTTTAGATCACTAAGGCCAAAAAGTAGTTTATCAAAAACTCACTTTTTACGACATTCGGCACCGTGCTCGTTTTGTCGTGTAACTTCGACAGGTCATAACTTCTTCGTTATAACTTGGATTTTGGTATTCTTTATATATCCATAATCCTTGTCACGACCATTACAACTTTCTTAATAGATATTGGCTTTATCTAATATTTATTTTCGACGCTTATTTTTATTCTTAATTAATTAACTCCTAGTAATTAAGCATAAAACACATAAAACACATAATATTCACATAATTCATTTTCATTTCTTCAAAATGAGTTACAAAGGTTAACCTAGACTATTACATCAATATTAATGTCTAGCCTAGAAACACGGGCATTACAATATATATATATATATATATATATATATATATATATATATATATATATATATATATATATATATATATATATATATATATATATATATATATATATATATATATATATATATATATATATATATATATAACGCCTGGTTCCTGATATGTATTTAAAATCATAATTTATTTACTTTTGTAGAGAAACTCGACGAGTTGGGAGCCCCAGACTTGTCGAGTAGAGATGATTTGGGACGCGGGTTAAGAAACCTACTCGACGAGTTGGGAGGCCTCAACTCGACGAGTAGGCTGGCAGAAATGAAACCCTAATTTTCAGGGTTTTGTACCCTATTTAAAGACCTTAATGTTTCATTGTGTCCTCCCTCATCGTTCCCTCAGTCCAGTAAAACCCTAATTCATGCTTTTCTATCATTTGGAGTGTGGGTGAGTGTAAAGAGTGTTTCTTTGGTGCTTTCTTGAAGGAGTTTGAATTTGATGGTGCTTAGTTGAAAGGAGAATCTTTGGATCCGGGGATTTCTCTGTTGTGGCAGCCATATTAAGGTATAAAGTCGACACATTGACCATTTATTTGCTAGATCTCTTCATTGAGAAGTTTATGGCCTTTAGTAGCTTATTTTGGAGTCATTCTTGGATTTGAGCATGTCATGAAGTTATGACTTCAGATCTAGACATTTCATGGCCTATTGAGACTTAAAGTTGCCAGCTTTATCAAGTCTTGGCCCTCCTCCATGCCATGGGCCCCTTATGAAGCTTAGTTTTAGTGTTTTTAGCTTCTTGATACCATGCATGGACGTAAAGTTAGCAACTTTACGTGGTATCTCAACCCTAGGGGGCTAGATCTATAGTTTGGAGGCATTAGACTCGCTTGGAAGTGACTGAATGGGTTAAGACTAGGAAAACTCGACGAGTTGCTTATCTAACTCGGCGAGTTGGATCGGGGTCTCTCGACCTTTTTGAATACTGAGCAAACTCGGCGAGTTGTTGAGATGACTCGGCGAGTTGGCTAGGGTTTTCCCGGTTTTCTGAAGAATGAAGGAACTCGACGAGTTGATAGATGCACTCGACGAGTTGGGTCAACATGGACTGTTGACCTTGACTTTGACCATGGTTGACCAAGTTTGACTTCTGAGGGCATTTAGGGTATTTCGGGATTTTGATGGATTGATCACTTGGTGAATGTATGCTTTGAGTAGAGAGATGAGATTCGGAGTCGGACCTTATCAAGTTCTGTTAAGCTTTTGAGGTGAGTTACCTTCCCGGTAGTAGTGGGTCTACGACACCAAGGCCGACCCACTAGTAGGTGTTTATAGTTAGATGATTGTCTTTGTGATAATTTTCTGGTGTGCCACTATCTGTTATGATTTATGTGCTAGTATGCTATGATATTATGTGGTAGTGGTAGGGGTGAAATAGACCCCGTATCCGGTTGATAAGACCGAAGGGGACGCCAACACCCAGATATGCTAGGCAGTATCCGGTCGGACAAACCGAAGGGGTAGGCCAGCACCCAGATATTCTCGACAGTATCTAGTCGGATAGACCGAAGGGGAAGGTCGAGCACCCATATATGCTCGGCAGTATCTGTTCGGACAAACCGAAGGGGTAGGTCGAGCACCCAGATATGCTCGGCAATATCCGGTCGGATGAGACCGAATGGGTAGGTTGGGCACCCAGATATGCCTGACATTATGTGGTTATGTGGTATGATGAGGGAACTCATTAAGCTTCGTGCTTACGGTTTTCAGTTTTGGTTTCAGGTACTTTTTCTTCAAGAGGAAAGGAGCCGGCATGATCGCAACGCATCACACTATGATTTTCCGCATGACTAGATCTTTGGAGTTGTACTCTGATATTATCTTTTATAACATGGTTTGATGTTTTACATACTGATTGGTTTATGATATGAGATGGCACTATGGATGTTTTTTCAGACTACTGGTTTCATAATTACTTAAT
This sequence comes from Lactuca virosa, assembly GCF_052849685.1. NCBI lineage: Eukaryota > Viridiplantae > Streptophyta > Magnoliopsida > Asterales > Asteraceae > Lactuca > Lactuca virosa. The sequence goes on from NC_136434.1 coordinate 204,677,538, forward strand.
TAAAAATAAAATTTTTGGTTCTAAATTTTGGGATGTTACAATATATATATATATATATATATATATATATATATATATATATATATATATATATATATATATATATATATATATATATATATACATATAATTATATATATAGAGCTAGGTTCAGGTATGCATAAATGTGGGCTAATCAAAATTTAAAATAAAAATAAATAATTAAATAAATAAATAAGGGTAAATAGATAATTTTATAATTATTTTCCACAAATAATATCCTATAATTATGGTAACCATTGACTTCAGCTACCTAGGTTTTCTCCATCCATCGTCGGCTTTTTAAATTTGATTTGAAGACCCCATGAGAAATCGATCCTAACACCATTACTGCCGAGGTTGAAGGGGAACATCCGACAACCCCCAGCCATCGAAGCATCACTATCACATCTCCGAGAAACCCCATCGCACAATCGAGTTAGCACCGTTGCCGCCTTCACGCATCTGTTCATCGCCAAGAGCCGCTCCAATCATAGCAGCGACGCCACCACATTGTTGGCCCTGTAGTTATTCTTCTTCCAATCGTTTCTCTCATATACTAAATCATTTTTTCTTCTTCTGTTGAAAAGTAATCGATGACGGATGAAGGATCGGTAGACCTAGACTCAACAAGGCCATCGAATGAGGCGTCGATTAAGGGGAATCGGAAATAGTAAATAAGAACTCCAATACACGTTGTCGTGGATTTATTCTCTCCCCAAATGATAGCTGACCAAAAATGTCGTGCAAATTCTCCAAGAGGTGAATCAATTTGTTGTTCTGTCAATATTTTTCTGATATATTATGATCTGCAAACCTTTATTTGATCCGAATCTTTGGCCTTTTACTTGGTTGCTTTCGGGGTAATTTTAATTGCTTGTTGGATATAAATTCACGATAAGAGTTTTCTGATTTCTCTGCTAATGTGCATTTTCAAAATAAGTATATTTTGAGATCGAAATTATGCTCTTTGATGAAAAGAAGCCAAAATTTGAGAATTAATTGTTGATATTTCAATAGGTTGTAGTTTCATAACTATTTACATCTAGAACTGTTGGCAGTAGACCAAATGTGGCCATGGATATTCCTTTGATTTTGTTTTTCTTTCCTTTGTTTTGACAAAAATTCAGTGGAGTGTTGATGTGTTTTGGGTTTGATTGTTCTTGATAGAAATGGATAAATGGAATAGATTTCTGCAGTTAATGTTTTACAGGGAATTGTTTGTTTTGCTTGGCAGAATTCAATGTGATGTTTATTGCTTGAAATTGCCATGGAAAGAAGATTAAGCAATAACAATGAGTGGTTGTATTTCTCATTTGCAGGTATACATGAAATCAAGAACAAGAATGTTCTTGTTTTCTTGGCTGGGAACGAAACGAGAGATATCAAAGCAAAACAGGGTACATATGAAACTTACAACATTCTACTGGAATGGAATCTTGAATTCCGATTATGTGAGAATAGAATCTTGAAGATGAACATTGTAAGGGATGAAGATGAACAGTGACCACCAATCTTCCAAAAAGAATGAATTATTCCAGCAGAATAATATACAATATTATGAAAAAAATATATGTAATAGTATAATCTGGTAGAATGATTTATATATTGTATTTCTTTGTTATTAATAAGTGTAACATTCTTATAGAATAGTATATAAATTTTTTTCTTTTCTAAGAATGTAATGAATTTTTTTTAACTTGTATCCAAAATTTTGTTATTCTTCAAGAAGTTCATTAAATCAAAATATATATTATGTCATAATGTGTATTCTTGTATGGTTCAATCATATTTGTTATTTTTCAATATATTGATAAACATATTCCGTCGGAATGTTACGAATTAGGAGAATTATCATCCATACAATCAGAATTTTTAAATTAATAGAATCTATTTTCCCTTAAAATATGCAATTTTCCTTAAAATATGCAATTTTCCGTTATTAAATCTATATTAATTGACTAAAATACCCTTCTAGTTAGAATAGATGGTATTTTTGAATTATATTTAATTCAATATTATGTAATAATCACTTACTTAAAATAAGTAAAATTGATTGATCCACATTTATGCATACAATAACACAATAATTACTTTGAATAGAATAACCTAAGCCTATATATATATATATATATATATATATATATATATATATATATATATATATATATATATATATATATATATATATATATATATATATGCTCAAGTATTCTAACTAATTATTGTGTGGATGTAAGAATGATTGTGGACCAATCAAAATTAAATAAATAATTAAATAATTAAATATAAATAATGGTAATTTATTAATTTGATTAATAACTTCCACAAACACTCTCTATAATCATGGTATCGGTAGATTGACTTTTAACCTAATTTCTCCCCATTTATATCTACAGCCGTTCCCCTCTTTATCTAAAACACCTTATATAACCGTATTCCATTTATGTATACGGCTTCGTCAGCAGCCGACTTCTTAATCATCATAGCCTAAATTTTTTGATTTTTGTCATCTTTAGAAGCCATCGGAGAAAGAAATCAATGACAACTCTCATGAATAGTTGGAAATCCAGGTTCGTATCCTTAAGTTCATGTCTGTTTTATGATGTCTGCCGTCAATTTTGAGTAAACAAGAATAGTTATAATTTACACGTTTTTAAAACCTTTGAAAATCAATGAATTTTATCAAATGAAAAATAACCATGTGAATTAAATCCTTCCATTCGATGCCATCAAGGACGTGAACAATATTTAATCCATGATAATGCTATTGCAATTGTAGATAAAATCTCAATTTAGGGTTTATAGAGTGTTGTAATTGATTTTATTTCTCTAATTGAATGCGCATGTAGCCGTTTGATTTTATGAATCCAAAAACATTATGATATTATAAGAGATTTTTTACTATATCAGTTTTTGTCATTTTCTAGAACAATAACCAACAATGGTCGATGCCATTATTTAATGACTAGAAAATCTTCTTTATATTTACCACACAAGTTGCATGAATGATTTACACAAACTTGTTATGAAACTGTTTACGTGGGAATTAAAATTTGTATTGCTTTCTAGTGATGGGAATTAAATTTTGTATTACTTTCTTAAGATGATTGTTGGACAAATTTAATTATAAGGACTTGATGATTATCGTATGATGTTAATGTGGGTGAAAAATCATTTTATTCTATGACTACTAAAGAGATTAAAAATCAATTCTCTTTTAATTTTAATTTATTAGTGGTTGAAAAACCTCAACCAAAAGATGATAAATAATAACAAGTCAGGTGATCTGAAATTGCATAAAAATGTGTTTCAGCATGTCATTTTTGTGAAAATTAATGGCTAAAAAATTTGTTACTTTTACGTTTTTAACAAATATGTTAGTTGCACATTCTATTAGAATATAAATAACATCAATCTCTAATTGGAACAATGATTATTAAAATTGAACATTACATTGTTTTATTTTGGTTTACATATTAAATGTTTCAACAAAATTCTTATGTTTCCGGCTAGAAGTTCTCATGCTTAAGCAAATTGTATTGTTTTTTTTGTGTGTGTACAGTAATGAAGCAAGGTTTAAAAAGGATATAAATTCTTATGAAGCTATAAATTCTGAAAGAAATAACATCAAGTAAAGAAAAAGAAGCTTGGTAAAGAATGGAAACTCGGTTTGAAGCTTAGTGAAGAATGGAAAGTAAGACAACAATATTCGTTCAAAATGGATTGACATTTTTTTATGTCAGAATGATTAGCAACAATATTCTATCTGAATGTATTAGTGTTTTACGTAGATTTCAATGTTTTTATTTGATTTTTAACCATTCTCAGTTTTATTCTTAAAGAACAAATGTAATTGTTAACCGTTATTACTTGTATTCTTTCAGAATGAATGTCATTTATGTATGTTCATAGTTGTATTTGTCAGTGGTGTAAAACTCGTCGAGTTGACTGATTACTCCCCGAGTACTCGCTACTCAGCCCCTTACCGAGGCGAGTTACAAAATCCCGAGTACTTCCCGATCGACCCCTTACTGAACTGAGCAATGTTGTAAAAGTCGGTCAACTCGGTGATTAATATGTATAATATATTTAATGATTTATTATTTAACACACACACATGTGATTATTACTACATATATATCTTAAATTTTTTGTAATTATTCACAAAGTGAGACCATTATGTGTTTTTCAGTATTTGTCTATTCACATGTATCGAATTTTGTTATATATTTCAATCAACTTATGATTTTAACTTATGATTTTGACATATATAATTTCCCTAAGAATATTTCTACATGAATTATCAAATCCGAGTACTCCCTCCTAGGTAGTCGGCCGAACAGGTACCGAGTAACGAGTTTTACAACCTTGGTATTTGTTAAGAATGAATGTAATTACCGATTTTAAGATATTAAAATTCTTTTCATATAAAATTTGTATTCATTAAAAAGTATTAATCTTGATAATATATGTTTATAGTATTCTATCAAAATTTAATGTTTTTTCAAGATATACATAAACACATTCTTTTAGAATGTCCGAATTAATATATTTATTATCCAAAAAATCAGATTTTTAAAGTTTAGAGAATTAATTATTCCTTAAATCTGCAATTTTCCTTTTTTAAATTTATGTTAATTGATTAAAATACCCCTAGAATGAAATTAGATGATATTTTTTAATTATCTTTAATTTAATAATATGTATTAATCACATTCTTAAAATAAGTAAAATGATTGGCCCACAATCATTTCTACATCCACACAATAATTAGTTAGAATACAATAACTAAGCATATATATATATATATATATATATATATATATATATATATATATATATATATATAGAGAGAGAGAGAGAGAGAGAGAGAGCTAGGTTGAAGTATTCTAACTAATTATTGTGTGAAGGTAGGAATAAATGTAGACCAATCAAATTTTAAAATAAAAATAAATAATTTATCCCCTTTTAATTACCACCGACAAGAAAGAGGGGTGAACAAAGTCAGTAACAAGTGGTGTGTTTGGCTTGTTGGGAAATCGATGAGAAGTAAGGAAAATGAGAGAGATTCGTTACCCTCTTGATTGCCGAAAACCTCCACCTCCGCTGGAGGTTTTCTCGACTAAACTTGATGAACAAGGAGGTAAAGTAAAAGTTAAAATCATAACAGTTCTATCAGAGGTGTTTTGTTGCTTTAATTGATAGAAAAAGAAGAAGGGATGAAAGGATGATGCCTCCTACTGTTCCCCGGAAAACTTCCTCCTGTGGTGTTTGTGTTTGGCTGAACACAGAAGAGAAATGGAGAGATGAGAGAGATTGAGCGAAAGAGGAATGCAAGGGAAGGTAAGAAGATTGATTGGATCTATTTGTGATCTTATTCCAGATCAGCTCGCGTAGTTTTTCAGGTTCAATTCCTCCAAATCTTATAAACATCGTTTTGCTTGCAGTTTCTTATCTAAAGTGTGATTTTTGGTTTATGCTAACTTGATAATCATGTATTTGCTTCTGGGTTAGGTTATTTTTAGTTGATGCTAACTTGATAATCATGTATTTGCTTCTAGGTTAGGTTTTTTAATGATCAAATTTTGTTGTTGCTAGTATGAAACCCGATTATTCAACTTAGATAAAGCACTAGAAACTAGTTATTACCACTTAGATAATCATACTGGATAAACACTGAATGACAGAAAATTTGAAGATGGATTTCCAAACTTATCAATACCTAATGCACTAGAAACTAGTTATTTTTGGTTTATTTTTTGTTTCTTTTTCATTGTTGATTGTTATTGTTTTATGTGGCAGATTATTTTGTCAGTTGGTATGTTGTGTATTCTATCAGAATGTCCATTATAAATGTATTCCATCAGTATGTGTTTATATGTATATAAATAGTTCGTTAGTTCTAATATTCTAATTACAAACAAATTGGTTCACTTATTCAGAATTCTTAAAGAAGATCAAGTCATGTGAATTTTTTCTATTATGGTTGGAATCAAATGAGCTTGCAAAAATAATTTTTCTAAAGTGTATTTTGGATTCGAAAAGAAGATCAAACGTATTTTGGATTCTGAAAGAAGATCAAGTGTATTCTCGATTCCGGTAGAAGATGAAGTCCTTACGAGAAGGAGATGATGATTCTTACTATAATTTCAAGAATATTCTAGTAATAATCAACAATTTCAGAATAAATGTAATTTATATTCATAGTTGTATTCTTTAAGAATGAAAGTAATAAATGATTTTAGTAGTATTGATAACATTAGAATAAAATGTTTTTTTTTCAAGATAACCATAATTACATTTTGTTTGAATGTTCGAACTAATACAATTATTATCCAAAAAAAATCAGGTTTTTAAGTTAAAAGAATTAGTTATTCCATAAAATCTGTATTTTTCATTTTTTAAATTTATGTTAGTTAACTAAAATACTTTTATTATGAAATTATATGTTATTTTTCAATTATCTTTAATTCAATCTTATGTATTAATCACTTTCTTAAAATAACTAAAATGATTGGTCCACAATCAATCCTACATCCACACAATAATTAGTTAGAATAGAATAACCTAAGCCTATATATATATATATATATATATATATATATATATATATATATATATATATATATATATATATATATATATATAATTAATCATAGCCATTTATATTTTAAAATCAAAGGTCTAAATTTATCTTTCATTTTGTTATCATTTTTCGAATACTCAACCTAACCTATTTGTTGTTCTTGAAAAAAATTAAAATAAAATTAAAATATATATATATATTGTGATAAAAAAACGGTTGGCTAAAAAGATATCTATTTTATCATCTATTTAGGGGGTGTTTTTGCAAAAAAAAACGTATTGCTTATTAGCTTATTAGCTAATAAATAAATAATAGGTAATTTATGAAAAAATGACTTATTAGAGGTTTCCCATCGAAATAAATTATTTTTCATCCAATCATTTTTTTAACTTATAGCGGTGTGAGTCTCTAATAACTTAATAAGCTAATAATTTGTTTTTATCGATTGAAATTACAAGATTAAGAGGGTGTTTGGATAGATTAACTTATTGCTTATTAGCTTATTGCGGTGAGTATAAACAGTTTTTGCAAAAGTGTTTGTGGTGGGAATAAACAATAAATACGGGGGATGCTTATTAAAATCAGTTTATTTAGTTTATTCCTACCACAATAAACTGATTTTTAAGAATTGATATCCAAACACTTAAACTTAGCTTAGTGATGAAAATAAACAATAAAAAAACACCCTCTCAATACCATTACAAGACTAATAAGTTAAATTAGTACACTTCAAACTTCCAAGTCAAACCAACTTCCATGAGTCCTTTGAACGGGGATTTCATCACATGACCAACCCCCAGCCTACCCCACCCAACCCCCACCATTCTTTCAGGCTTCAGTACCTCCGACCCCATAAAAACCACCCACAAAGCCACCCCAAACCACCACCAAAATAATCAAACACACCCAAAAATGGTGATTGCAACAAACACAAGAGTCGAAAGCTTATCAAAAAGTGGGATTCATCAAATCCCAAAAGAATACATCCGACCACAAGATGAACTACCAACCATCACCAACATCTTACACGAAAATAACAACGACGACAAAGGGCCACAGCTCCCCACCATCGACTTAAACGACATAAACTCCGGCGACCCAAAAACCCTAGAAAACTGTAGCAACGAGCTGAGAAAAGCAGCAACCGAGTGGGGCGTCATGCATCTCGTCAACCATGGAATCTCCGACGACCTCATCGCTCGTGTCAAGGCTGCCGGCGAGAGTTTCTTCTCTCAGCCTGTAGAGGAGAAAGAAAAACATTGTAACGATATTGCTTCAGGGAAGATTCAAGGGTATGGAAGTAAATTGGCGAACAATGCATCGGGGCAACTCGAATGGGAAGACTACTTCTTTCACACTGTGTTTCCCGAGGATAAACGTGATTTGACCGTTTGGCCCTCCACGCCCACTGATTATATGTAAGTTAATTGGTATTAAAAGCTTTCATACCGTCTGAACAACATGCATCTCTAAAATATCAAAAGACAAAATGATATAACGTTTAGTTATTTCACAAAATTGCTGAATTTGACATGGTATTTTACGATAGAAAAAAGTATTAAAACGGCGAATTAGTTTTGCAAAAATAATAATAATAATAATAATAATAATAATAATAAAAACTTGATAAAAGTTCGTGCAATTGCTTTCTACACTCATGATTGGTTAAACTTTTGCGAAGATAGCATCGTTTTCATGAAATAATATTAACTTTTAGGAACAAATTAATTTCATTTTCATGAATGAGAAGGAATTGGTGCAGTTTTTGTCCTAAATTGTTTAGTAGTATATCTACACAGTATATTATATCGAATCGAATGTGGAAGTTAATATCAAGGGAAACATTCGATAAAAGTTTGTAAAAATATATAATAATAGGAAAACCTGATTTAGGATCGAGACATATCTTTAGAACTGATTTTAAGGTGTGTTTGGGAGTTAATCTTAGAAGTACTTTTGGGAAAAAATTTATTGGTTTGTCTTTTTTTTTTTAAATGAGTTTTTAAAAAGAGTTTGAATTTGTTTTTATGGTAAGAAAATGAGTTTTTTTTGGTAAGAAAATGAGTTTTTAAAAAGTGTGTGTGAGTTTTTAAAAAATGTTTTTTTAGGGGTAAAAATGGTGGGAAAAAACTAAAAAGGCAAAAAGCTATCAAAATACGAGGATTTTATGACTTTTTGAAACTCATTTATTTTGTCTACCTAAAAAGTTGCTTGAAAAACTTTTTTGAACAACTCAAACAATTTTTTTCAAGGTTTTGAAAACCGGACCGGAGACCGAACCGATCGTCTTACTGGTTCGATGGTTCAAGTGGTCCAACCGGTCTTAAAAACCGGAAAAACTGGATGATGTCATAATTATATTTAATTATATAAAAAATAAAAAAATAAAGATTTTTTAAAATTTCCGGTTTTACCGGTTCAACCGGACCGGTTTTTACCGGTTCACACGAATACCGGTTTTTTGGCCTTTAAAAACCAGATCTGGGACCGGTTCCCGGTCGAACCGGTCGGTCCGGTCCGGTTTTCAAAACATGGATTTTTTAGCTTGAAAAGCCAATAAACTAATAAACGAATTTGAAAAGCACTCCCAAACACACACTCCGTCTACTTTTAAACTTGTCATTAACTTGTTGGTATAAAGACTCGTGGACTGGTCTATGACTAGGACCGGTCCTAACTACTCTAGTCCTTTTAAGAATATTTATAGCTTGTTGCTTTTCATTTTTGGACTGTTTTTCCATCCATGCTACATTCTATGCATTAGTCTACATTAAAAAAGTTCATATTTGACTTTTGACAAGAGAAATGGTTTACTTTTTTATTGAACAGACCCGCTACCACCGAGTATGCTAAGCAAATACGAGCACTCACCACCAAGATCCTCTCAGTGTTATCTCTCGGGTTAGGACTAGAGGCAGGGCGTCTAAAGGAGGAAGTCGGAGGGGCGGATGAGCTACTCCTTCAACTAAAAATCAACTATTACCCAAAATGCCCTCAACCCGAGCTAGCCCTCGGTGTCGAAGCTCACACTGACGTAAGTGCACTCACGTTCATACTCCACAACATGGTCCCCGGGCTTCAACTCTTTTATGGTGGTCAATGGGTCACTGCAAAATGCGTCCCCTATTCCATTATATTGCACATTGGTGACACCATTGAGATACTTAGTAATGGAAAGTACAAGAGTATTTTGCATAGAGCTCTTGTGAATAAGGAGAAAGTTAGGGTTTCTTGGGCGGTTTTCTGTGAACCGCCCAAGGATACGATTATACTGAAACCACTCCCGGAGACGGTTTCAGAGGCTGAGCCGCCACTCTTTCCGCCACGGACGTTTCAACAACATATGGAACATAAGTTGTTTAAGAAGAATAGTTGTGTAATCGATCCAAAATGATATTTTATGATTTGTATTTTTTTCGTCTATATTAATAAATTGTGCACTTATTTTCTATATAGACAAATGCATTGTATTACCCTATTTAAAGTCATTAGACTTAATTAAGTGGTTGTAAAACTTATATATGTTATCAATAACAATAATACATTATATAGTACAAGCAAATCTTCAAACCGAAGAGAAATGCAATAAATAATCGTTACAATATATCATGCACGCAATAACCGAAAATTTCAAGCTTCAAACATTGTATTTTTAAATTATCTTTTTTTTAAAAAAAAAAATTTATTATCTTCGTCTGCCAAAAGATAGAAGCTTTTTGAAACCACTAAGAGCTTTACTTGAAGTTTCGAAACTGCTCCATTTCTTCCTTGAATTGTTTCTTTCCGTGGTTTCTACCATAGAAATTTCATGATTCAATTTGAAATTAGGGTTTTCTTTAACACCATGATCCTCATCGATTTTGAAAGTAACAGTGTTTAAAGCTTTCTTGGATAATCCACCATTGTTGAGAGGAATAGCTTTATCTTCTTGAACAACTGAAGATGATGTTTTGATTGTTTTCTCCGATTGTGTAGATTCATGGTTTGGAGGTGTTATTGGCAATTGCTTGACATTGTTCACAATAGCAACCTTCTTTGGATCTTTTGAACTTTTTGAATCAATGGTTTTCGTTAACATTTTTGCAGGTTTTGATTCAACAAGTTTTTGTTCACTCGTCTTATTCATTGCCATTTTTGTAGGTTTTGATTCAAAATTCTTTTTGGTGACAACTTTTGCAGGTTTTGATTCAGAAATCTTTTTGGTGGCAGCTTTTGCAGGTTTTGATTCAGAAATCTTTTTGATGACAGCTTTTGCAGGTTTTGATTCAGGAATCTTTTTTCTGGGAAGTTTTGTAGGTTTTGATTCAGTAATCTTTTTGGTGGGAATTTTTGTAGGTTTTGATTCAGTAATCTTTTTGGTGGAAACTTTTATAGGTTTATAAACAGGTTTTGATTCAGTAGGTAATACTTTGGGATTAATTACACGTGCAGTTGAAAGGCGATTGATAGTGGAACTTTTAATGACCGGTTTATTTGACTTTTTCATATCTTGGGATGCAAGTTGACTTTTTGACTTATTAGTTGCAGAAGCACTTCTTGCAGATATTCTTTTTTGACGTTGAATTAGCAGTTCCTCCATTCTCTTTCTTTTCTCTTCTTCCTATGTTCAATAATATTAAAATTACAATTTTATGGGATCTAAAGAGAGAAAAAAAATAAATAAATAAAAGATTGAAACTTTTGAGTACCTTGTCTGATTTACCCTTTGCTATAGGTTTCTTGCTTCTTGAAATGACATCAGATTTGCTTTTTCTTTCAGATAAAGCTTTAGATTTGGTTTCAATGGTTGACCCTTTACCAGGCGTTGACTTTGTTGACTTCTTGTTCCCAACAGAATCTTGTTTTATGATCTTAACATCATTATTTCCCAATTCCATTTCTGGAGTCCAGGTTGGCATGGTTTGCTTGCCAGCTGTCTCTCTTTCAAGAACCATGTACAGATCATTAGGCTCATTGACATTTTTATTTCTCGAATATGAAGTTTTATGTGTCAAATTATCTGAAACCATTAGAATTTCTTGTGTTCTCAAATGGGTTTCTGATGATTTGTGTAAAGAATGATCTTGAATTGCTAAAGAATCATCAACAAGAACATCTTTTCTACTTTCTGTAGACTGGAAATTGTCTTCAAAGATGTCCTTGCTTTTTTCATGAACTGTTTTATCTGACAAACTTCCTGAAAACCAATCTCCTTCTTTATGTCTTCCAGATTGATTAATATTCTGTTCTTCAAATTTATTTGAAACAAATTCCTCAGACTCTTTGTCATCTGTATCCTTCATCAAAAGGTTCTGGAAGATATCCCATTGCTGAGTCACCTTTTCACCTTCACGTTTATCTTCAAATTCTAAATTCTCATCAGATTTATGTTCTGTTTCTAAACCTCTTTCAGAATTGATGTAATTAATATTTCTGATTACAATCTTTCTTGATGAACTCCTTGTTTCACTTTCAGAACTAGAGTCACTTGAGTGTGATTCTTTCTTTTGTGAAAGTTTCCCTCTACTTTTGAAATCTTGAAATGGTAGATTCTGTTGATAATATGGAGGGATGAGCATGGGTGGAAAAGGGTACCCTTGATATGGAAGATGAAACATGGGGTTGCCATGATAAGTATGGATATCAACAGCACTGTTCTGTTTCTTGGTGGAAAAATTACCATTTTGGACATTAACCCTAAGTTCTTGACTAGGATCATCTTCCTCAGGGAATAGGATTGCACCAGATGTTTCTATATAAGAGCTTTGTGAACAAGAGTATGCCTGCATTGCTGCCACCTCATCCATCCAGACTCTATCATTACTCTTTGTATTGCACAATTCCATGAAATTTAAGCATGCTTCCCTGATGAAATCAACATGATATTCAAACATACCTTATAAGAGACATATCTTAATGGATTCTTGAGTTGCTTAATGTGTGATGAAAACAGGTTTATACCTTAAACGAGGAGATCCAAAAGCATCAGAAAAAGAGATGAGATCTTCAAGGTTATTTGTCTCAAAACCTGCAACTAAAGCACGTGCATAAACCATTGCTTGCTCTTTTTGAAGTATTGCCTTTCTATTTTCAAGAACACGTTGAAGATGAACCCTAATAATTACAAGTAGATAAAAATATCAAACAAGGGTTGTTTTTGTACATTCCCTCCATCCAAAAAAAACTCCACCTTGAACATTAAAAATGAAAACTACAATGTTTGAACATAAAAAAGGAAAAGTTGGATTTTTTTTTGGATGAAGAGTGTGCATTCATGAATTAGGCTAAACACAAGTATACTTTACTTGGAATCTTCTTCATGGACAGCATCATCTGTGTTGCTTTCATGCTAAAAAGTGTTGAAAGTGGGAATCTATGAGTAATCTTCCATGGAAGTTTAGAAGAAAGATTGAATTGGTAGTAAAAGATGTAGAATGATAATACACCTTGTAGACAAGATTAGATGACTTGTTCAAGTGTTCCTCCAACCCATAGAGACCTGATAGACACATAATAAATGAGAAGAGTATGAGAATATACAATGCTTATGAGATAAAAACTTAAAACATCAATTTAGGTTGTGAATCTAAGGGGTTGTGTGGATACGTAGCAAAAATGCTATAGATTCTAATTTTCTAATACTTGAGGGCCAAAGTTATTGCAAAAAATATGATCTCTGAGAAAAAAAAAAGTATTTAAAGAATACGCACTTTGCGAGTCAGATGGTGTGTTGGTGTTTAGTGATAATTCGATGTTTGCAATCTCTCTCTCAATGGTGATAGATCTTTCAAGAACCTCTGGTGTACTTACAAACCTCACAAATCTAAGCAAATGAACACAAGAAAGACAGATGTTGAGTTAAAAAAACAAGCACTACAAAGAGATTAACTACTAAAAAGTGCTAAAATCCAAATATTGCAACAAGAGACCTTTCAAGAGTGGATTTGGTGAACCAAGGAGCAGAAGCAGAAAGGGTAATGGAGTAACCTCCTTTTGAAATCTGATCTTTGGCGAACTGGAGATGAGCAATAAAAGGTGACAATAGTCCAGATGCAAGTTTCTCTTTGCAATCACCAACACATATAACGAGATCACATCTAATCGCAAATCCAAATGTGGAAATAGAAAGAGAAAACTTAGCATTGGAAGAAATCAAAGTAGCAATTCACATTGGACAAGAAACATAACACAAAGCACGAACTGAAATCAGAATTAGAGTTAGGGTTAGGGTTAGGGTTTCGATACCTGGTCCTGGTAGGAGTTAGCTGGAACAGAGCATAGTCTAGCTGGCTCTTTGAATGAATTGAATCCATCCTCGTTCTATCAACCACTGGGTGATGATTCTGGAAGCTTTACGTGTGATTCAAAACCACACACATTATCTCTGTTCGTGTAAGAACCATGATCATATCAGAATTCGATGGAATGTCGATATCTACTTCTTCTTATCTTATGCACTGATTCCGATGATGACAGATTACTTACCGTATTTCTGTGTCGAGTATGAGAGAGATCACTTGATATTTACTCTTGGGCCATTGTTGGTGCTTTGAAGCATTGTGATTGGGAGCAATGAATGTAGCACCACCAACCACCTCAACCGCCATTGTTACACGTGGAATCTAAAATCAACTTAAATAGAACTCTTTTATCAATGGAAGATAGACAATTTAGACCTATTCTGTCGAGCTCTCAAATTAGGCTTGAATTTCTCGTTAGAAAGTACTTTGTGTCGTGGTACTTAAATTATACTTCAATTACACAGGCTTTTGAAAATTAGTTACTACTTAAAAAACCTTTGTGATTGAAATTGAAAAATACCAAAGTAATTTTTATATTAATTAAAAAGAGCAATAACTATAAATCACATTAAATAAAAACTACATAAAATTTTATTCACATGCAATTCATTAATAGATTTCATATATATCATATAGTTCCAATAATAGTATATTTAATTTGTAACACTAAATCGGAAATTACGTTTTATTCACATTCAATTCACGAATATAAATAACAGTGATTATGTAATTAGTTCCAATATATTTGTATTTGTTGAATATAAATGACAATATGACAGTGATTTAACAGTGATTATATAGTTAGTCCCAATATATTTGTATTTGTTAATTGTATTTTTTTTATAGTTATAACTATTATAATTCTTTAACTTTTAAATTTTTAATAAATATCCTTCTTATGTATAATATTAAATTTGTAATTTGATATAAAACTCTTATTTAAAAAATAATAACAACTACTTAGTTAATTTTTAACAACATAGTTATAAATATAATTCTAATATCATTTTATTTTATTATTTAATATAAGGTTTAAACATTCATCTAGTTATATATAAAAGACTAAATTGCAAAAATGGTCATTGTATTTAGTCCAAAATATTTTTGTCACACCCCCGAACCAGACGACAGAAACGTCCGGGGGTTTGGGTGACTTCATTTTGTAATATCATCACAATATATATAATTGAATCAAAGACAACATCATCATCATCACACATGAAATACAACAACCATCATAGTTTACATAAGTGTGTGTTGGGTTACAAATTTCATTCCAAATGTTAAATGTATGTTGATAACAAAAATACAATAAAAATCAACGTGTTCTTGATGACCAACCTGCTTAACGAGTCCCTGAGAATATAAATTATTTTGAAAACGTCAACATATATAATGTTGGTGAGTTCATAAGCATGTTTGTATGAAAAGTTTTGTATCTTTTGTACACACCAGACAATCCGACATTTTCCGTAAAAATGGTTTGAGTGTTCTGTTTCAAATCTTGTATTATAGCATGTGTGTTCATATTTTGAAAATGTATAAAGAGAGAGTTCCAGAAAATCCTATATTTTCTGTTGTAAGTAAAATGTAAGGTATAGTGTTTGTTTCCCAGCAAATCCGATATTTTCTGTCTGTAAAAGAGTTGTAGTCTTTAAACCATAAGACCCGAGTGTCATAGAAATGAATAGCTCGTACGTGTATCAAAAGAATAGTATATGTATTCCGTAAATTTATTGTGTTGTTAAACTCTATGTGAGTCGTTATAACCATACTTGATGTGACTGTTATGCCTGTCATGACGTTTTTCAGGCGTCGCTTGTTTAAGGTAAGACATTTGTCACCCTAGACTGGCCTACTCTAGCTGTAGCGAATAGCTCAGGTGTGGGGCTGTCAACCCCGTATAGATCTATACAAAAACTCTCGCTCTCCCTACAGGAGACTCTAGTTATAACTACAGGACTTAAGGTTGTACACTAGGTAGGTACGGGTGGAAATGTGTCTCACAGGAGCCTTAACTAAATTTACGCGAACAGTGTATCACATTATTTACCGCTTTAAAATAATGTTTCGAGTATGCACTTGATTACAAAACATTGGTGATGAAAATACCATTTGTTTTTTTGTATTTATCAAAGAGTCAAGTATTGTTTATTATTAGCCCGATTAACATAAAATGTGTCGTGAGGCCTAATAAGAAAATCAATGGGCCTATAAGGCCCAATAAACATGAAATGAGTATGTGAAGCCCAATAAACATGTATTTGAGTATAACAGGCCCAATAAGCATGTAATGAGTATAACAAGCCCAATAAGCATGTTATGGGTGTGTCAAGCCCAATTCGAGTAAAAATGTCGTAAAGAGCCCATTTATTATGAAAATGATCGTTTTAGTCCGATTTGTGCTAAAAATGACATAAACGACCCACTTTTCTTAGAAATGACCTTTTTGGCCCAAGTAATCGAAAATTTTTCAATAAAGGCCCATTTTTGTCAAAATTTAATAAATTGGCCCACTAAAGCCAAAAATTTACAATAAAGACCCATTTTCATTTCAAATGAGATTCTAGGCCCAATAAAACCGAAAGTTTGTAAATAAGACCCATTTTGATAAAAAATGACATTTTAAGTCCATTAAGGCCAAAAATTTACATTTTAAGCCCATGAAACCGTGAATTTCCAAATAAGGCCCATTTTATGAAAAATGACCATTTTAGCCCATTAAAACCGTGAAGGCCCAAAAGAAGCCCATTTTGTCAAAAATCACACTTTTGACCCCTACAAAACCGTGAATGTCATAAAAACTCATTTTTATCCAAAAATGACTCTTTTGTTCCTCTCAAAACCGTGAGTTATCATAAAAGGCCCACTTTTTGTTTTTTTTTTTGTCAAAAATGGCCCTTTTGCATTATTTCTTTGTTTTTCTAGTAACTTTTGCATGTTAAGACTTTTCAATCATTATGTAGAGTCACTTCAAATATCTTAGTTTACTAAAATCAACATGATTTGGTAGGTATTTCGAGTTTTTTGAAAGTTTGACAAGCATTCATGACATATTCACACCATATAACATGAAAATACACACATACATGCATAAATACTTAGATCTATCACAAAACCAACTTGTATTCTCCCCCAAAACATAGCAAAACCGAAAACAAGGGGGTATGAAGCTCACCTTGATGTTGGTTGAGTTTTGAAGAGAAGATTGAAGGTGTTTTCGGCCTAGCAAGCTCCTTTAGGAAGAGTTTCAAAATTGGGAGGGTTCTAAGAAGTATATACACAAAGGAGGTGATTATGAGAGATAAATCTTAAGTTAAAGAGAAAGTGAAACTTGGATGATGATGTTAACTTACCAACCTTAATGATTCTTGATGTAGAAGCCTTGAACTCACACAAACCACACGATTTTTGGAGAAAAAGAAAAGATGTTCTTTGTGTTCTAGAGAGAAATTGAGGTTGAAATTTAGATGAAGTGAGGGTGGTGGGTGCTCTCGGCCGAGAATAAGAATAAGAGAGGGAAAGGCTTTACCTTGATATATGGGGGGTAATCTTGTATGCCTAGATACATGGAAGACAATGCATGGATGTTCCATGTAATTATGAGGTGTCACTTACTCCTTAATCCTACATTAATCCTTTCTTTTTTTTTTTGAAACCGAGAATAAGAGGTGAGGGAAGGAAAGAAAGAATAAACGTTGGGCTTACATTGGATAGCACCCGAAAGTATGTGGCCCAACAAGAAAATTTTCGGCCCATTAGGCCCACATATGTGTTTACGGCCCAAAATGATAAAAGGAATGGTTTTTCGGCCCATATCATTAAAGGATGAGTCTTATGGCCCAAAATCCTATTGCTTATTGAATGTGGGTCCAACTAGGGCCCAAATGAGGTTTCTTAGCCCAAAAGAATCAAGTTGAGGGTTTATTGGTCCATTAGGCCCAATAAGAGGATCCTGGTCCAATAAAAGTTTGAACCGGGAAGTTAGGGTTTCAAACCCAAAGTTGAGTGAATGTAGTGCATTGAATTAGGTTTAGGGCTTGCATAAATGAGTTTTGATTCGAATTGTTGTTTTTGAATGAGTAACATGTATAACATAATACTTAGGGTTACAAGATACATCAGAAGTAATTACACATGGACATAATTTCGTAGCCCAAAATGTTAGTTGTGAAAGTTTTTGGCCTAGCCTCATTAATCCAAAATAGATTTGGTTCTAAAAACTTTGAAATGATTTAAAATGACAGATTTGTCTTTTTTATTTTTATTATTTTTTGCAGATATTAAAAAAACAAAAATAAAATTTTCTCTCTCTCTCTCTCTCTCTCTCTCTCTCTCTCTCTATATATATATATATATATATATATATATATATATATATATATATATATATATATATATCAAGTTTGCCCTTTTTATTTGTACATATACCTTAACATGCATATTTATAAAAACATATTTTTGAAAAAGCTATAGAAAACTCCTATTAGGCTCCCTATACCGTTTTTGGTTGTATCCTGATAAACCGGCTAGGGAGTTGTGTCATGTTTTTCATGACCACTGTTCCACAAAAGCTCTACATAGCTCCACATAAGCTTTACCATGACAAGAAAAAGAGAGGAAGTGGTGCCATGACATTGAAAAAGAGATAGAAGAGAAAGATAAAAAAAATGGATTTAATACATATATACATGCCCATGGCATTTAAATATCCTCAAATGTCAGAGATGAGCCAGAAGAGACCTTTATCGATATTATAAGTTATTTATTTATATATATAATAAAAAAATTGGGTTCTAAAAAAAATTAAATCCTGTACAGCTGCCCACTTTTCCTTCCTCCCCTCCCCCACCCCCACCAACCCCCATGTACATGCCTCTCTCTCTCACACACACACCGTTTGACCTCCATATATACTCGGACACCATGGTGGGACGATGAGCGCCTACCATGTTATTGTGCATGCTAAACCCGCTACCTATAGTCTTATTTATATTATTGGGCCTGAGGGAATGATGTCATGCTTGTCATACTCACCTGAGCTCCACATAAGATATCTTGAATTACCATGGCAAGGAAAAGAGAGGATTGATGATATGTCAATTTAGAAAGAAATGAAGAAGAGAGAGCAGAATAATAGGATTAATACACGCGCATACATTTTTCTCTCTTTTCAATAATGCCGAGAACGCATGATTTACAGAACATGTCACGGGACAATATAACCACAACATGTTCAGCTCCATGTAAACCTTGCCTATTAATTTTCCCACCCACTCCCCATAGTCTTAACATTACTCTTTCTATCCAGTGGCGGATGCTAAGAGGAGCTAGGGGGCCATGACCCCCCTGGTTTTAAGGTTTCTTGTACCTTGTATATATCGTTTTTCATAAAATAAATCCAATAATTTTCATATTTGCTACTTTGGCCTCCCTGATTTGATTACATTTAATAAAATTTATTAATCAACGGATAAAACCATTCACTGATAAATAGAAGGATAAAATCATTCACCGATAAATAGGAAAAAATCATTGATAAAATAAACTAATTGATAGAATCAAAATAAGCAGTATAACATTAGGAAAGTAATTAAATTAAGAAATTATCTCTAAAATCTATAAAACAAAATTAAAGTTCTAATCAAAGGTACAAATTCTACAACTCAAATTTTGAGTTTAAGAAAACAATAAACACCTAGAAATTTCGAAGCCCAAATCGTCTAAATCTCACCGGGAATAACGTTGTCGCTCCTCACCCAACTACATGTCCACAACCGCTCTCTATCGCTGCTCACCCTACCACCGCTTTTCTGTCGTCGCCAGACTGCTGCTTTTGTGCCTCGATTTCTTTTCTCTTACTTGCGCTGTGCACGCTGCCGACAACAACCCTTCCTCTCCGATCTGCTCTCATCTAGAGTAATTTACCGGTACTTTTCTCTCTTTCTCTCTCTAACTCACCAAGACACTTTCTTTTTCTTTTTGTGCGTCAGTTTAGACTTGATAATGAAAGGGGACGGTGGAGTAAGAAAAAAATAAAGGATATAGTACAATACTTTACCTAACAAAATATTTACCTTATCAATGATCAATTTTTAATTTAATAATGTTATTTTTTGTTTGTGTACTATGTAAATACAATATATAAACAATAGAATACTTATTAATAGAATGAATATATTTATGGGTTAGTATGTAATGAGATTAAATAAAATGACAATATATAATTATTTAGTTTTGATATAATCATGAAAACATCAATAATTTTTATTTTTATAAAATGTATGTAAACGTTAGCCATAATATATTTACATTTTGAAAGGGAACTTACCAAAAAAAATTAATCTAATGATGTAAAAATATTTGTTAATAGTTTTCTTGTTTCGTATTTGATGTCATAGTTTTAAACCTTTTTTTTTTCCATATGATTTTGTTTTGAAATTTTAATCTCGGCCCCTCTAGTTGTAATTCTTGTGTTACGCCCCTGTTTCTATCGTAACATATGACATCCGTTGTTAAACATGCGATACGTGCCTGGTTTAAGTTAGCTGCAACCGGTTTAACTTATAAAGGATGCATTGGTTTGGGTTTGGTGGGTTACGTATCCCTTTTCACTGGGTGCTTCATTTATTTACTTTTATTTTTGCAATTAATTTGTTCATAGAAAAAATGGAAGTTCTTTCGAATCATTTTTAAAATTAATTTTATGAACTTTATATTTTAAAAGAACATATGTGCACTTATTACTGGTTCACTCAATACTAATATTATGCATTTTATTATTATACTCTTATATTAATTTTAAAAATATTTACTCAAAATGAAGCTCGAATAAAAAGTACATTTACTTGCAGACAATTAACACTAACGATGATGATAATAATAATAATAATAATAATAATAATAATAATAATAATAATAATAATAAATCATTATTAATAATGAGCAAATTAATTTTAATTATTATTTGCTCTTGTTTTAAAGTAAAAAATATTTGATGTTTCTTACTTTTATACAAATGAATTGGGCTAGGAGGGAGAATGATAGTGACCGAAGTAAACATGTCACTGGAATTGAATGATAGCGACCGAAGCAAACATGGAATTGGCCTTGAAATTGAATGGGTTGAACATTAGTCCATTAGATATAACTACATGGTAAAAAACCATGTGAAGGCACTTCTATCTTGTGAAAAAAACCACTTCCTTGTGACTCACTTTATTCTTCAAATTTCCTTTTATACCCCCATATTTCACCAATTTACACACACAATTAGCAAAAATGAACCATTTATTCTCTTCTGTACTCCTGGCATCCTGTCTTCTTCTCATGGGTAACCTTTCATTCCTTTCAATTCTTTATGTCATCATTCCCATCTTTGTTTATGACATGTCGCTCTCTTTTTCATCTTAAAGGGTTCAAAGTCACAATTGTACTATAAAAGTAGCATAAGGAAGTAAGCAAGTGAAATATTTTGGTTCACCAAATGCGTATTTTGTGAATAAAAATTTCAGCACCTTACATTCTTTAGTATCTTTTTTTTTTTTTTTTTTTTTTTTAACCCGATGATGTTTTTTTTTTGAACATCTCAAATAGTTTATTACCATTTATGATATTAGCCCTTTATCTTATGTTACTTATCTTTATAGGTCATGGTGATGCGATATACATAGTCAAACATAGAGCAGATACACTACAAATCGCGGGTTCAAGATTGCCAGACTGTCTACATGCATGCGGTTCATGTTCGCCCTGCCATTTGGTTAGGGTGCGGTTCATTTGTTCCGTGGGACCCGCCGAGGCCGAGACTTGTCCAATTGCTTACAAGTGCATGTGTAGCAACAAAACCTATCATGTTCCATAGTCAACAAGACACACTACTCATATGATACAACAAACCAATCAAATATCTTGTAATACGTATGCAAATTATAAAAAAGTTTGAATATTTTATGAATCTTGGATTTCTAGTGCCCGGGTATTGTTTTTCAAGAAATCTTGGTACCACTTTGCAGACAATTTTGGGATACGATTGAGTGTTTGATGATCAACGTAGTATAATCCGAATCTTGGAGTGTACCCAAGTCTCCATTCAAAATCATCCATTAATGTCCACACAAAATAGCCTCTTACATCCGCTCCATCCCTGTCAAAACACCATTTTTTCTTTTAATTATTCGACCATGCAAAACAATTTATGTATGGGTGTTCGTTTTTGACTTAATTAATGCAGAAAGAACAACTTAATAGAGAAAGTCGAATACATGAGATTGTAAGATATACCCCACACAATCCTAGGAATTAATTTTTTTAAAAAATTTTGTGTGTCATCATTTTCTCAAATATTTTTTTAAACATCATTTATCTAGGTATCAATTTATCTATATAGAAAATGCTAAGACCTAAATATATAATCACCTTATCGCTTGGGCCAAAGACGACATGTACATTTTATGAAATTCTATTCGATCGAAGTCTTGAAGTATATTTTGAACTTGATCATTAACTTTCGGATCAGAATACCCTGCATAAATTTAACTTCAAAATTGAACGTATTCTTGCTGTGTAATTTAGCAACAAAATCCATATCTATACTGAAGTATATTTTGTAACAATTAGGATTGACCAAATCCAAAAAGTCAAAATTCCTAAATTTGCATACCGTTTTCAGTAACAAACATGGGTTTGTTGTGATATCTCTTCTTTAGATAGTCTATCACTTCCCCAATGCCTCTTGGAACTACACGCAATGATCCCAATCCTGTCTGCCAAACACAACTAATTAAACAATGAAACAAACAAAAAAAAACAATAGTAAACGAGGGGCAAAACGGGTATTTCACACATATCATACATACCGGCGCACCAATCGGAATACCATCTCTCTCTTTACTTGCATCCACAAAACCTTGGATTGCTCGACTTCCGGTTAAACTACAAATAGAATGAATACAATCTTTTGCATATAGAGTAGCGTAGTGGTTGACTCCTATAAAGTCAATTCCATCTTTCATAAACTTCCTTTCGTCACTAGAAAATCTTGGAAGTTGATCTCCAAGATACTTGCGCATTTCAGATGGATAATCACCTAAAAATAGTGGATCCAATGCCCTAATAATAACAAGTTAAAGAAAAAAAGAATCTTGATTTGATCTTCAAAGTTAAGTGCGTATACGGATATATATACCAGCCGATATTGAAAGCCAAGATCCTGTTAGCGGCTTCTTGATCAAAATCATTATCTGTTAGAGGCTCATACATGAAACAATCTACAACAATCCCGATTGATCCACCTTGTTCATGCTGCATGTATGTTAATCTAGTCAAAGGATGTTCGTCATGCAAGAAAAAAGTCAACTTTAAGTTAACAAAAATTACAAATATTCATAACAATAGAATGAAAAAGATACAAACTTTCACAACAATGGAAAAAAAAATTGAAAGTTTAGTGGTTAAACAAACCTGTGTGAAAAAAAAAATTAGGTAACTAGGTGGAACAAATTTGAAACATGGTCGCTATTGATATATAGAATTTACCTGATAATCTCTTCGGTATAGCTTCACTGTTTTTCCATGTGCCAATAACATGTTATGCATTACAATTAAAGGCTCAATATCGGAATTTCCAGATGAACAATTGCCAAAAGGTGGTGAACAACGAGAGGGTGGATACGTTCCTTTCTCATACCCCATTTGTGTAAACAAATTTGGCTCATTCATAGTGAACCAATCCTTCACTCGATCACCAAAGTTCTTGAAACATGTTTCTGCAAAGTGCACATAATCTTTCCTACAATAGATTATATATTTTATGAAAGTAATTTAGCGTTTATTTTAATCGAATAGAAGATCGGATTCTTTTTCACATACTGCATTAACGGGCTGAGCCAAGACCCGTATCGATCTTCAAGTACTTGGGGGAAGTCGTAATGGTAAATTATTACAAATGGTCTAATTCCTGTTTTAGTTGAAAATTTATGTGTTAAAGTATGTAATTTTCATGAAGAATTGAAATAAAAGGAGTTAAAAGTTTAGCGTTTTACCTCTGAGTAAGAGATTGTCCAAGATTTTGTTATAGAACATAATCCCATTTGGATTAACATCCCCAAATCTTCCTCCTGATATAACTCAACAAGATCTTCTATCAAGAAATGGAAGTTCTTAATCCTTTTTTATGAGAAATGTTGAATTTTAATCATACTTGGAAGAACTCTTGACCATGATATAGAGAAGCGGTAAGCATCTACACCAAGTGACTGTATTATGTTAATATCTTCCTGCAACAATCGATTGATTAGAAATAAGATTAGAAGAGATGTGAAAGTTATATGTTGTTATCCATCGTCAAAAGTTTAAGATACCAGATATCGATGGTAATGATCATCAGCTATGAATCCATTGTCGCCATTTTCAATGTTGCCTAAACATTGCAACGTCATAGTTAACCTAATGTGATAATGTAAAGATGAATCAATTGAACACCCAATTGATTGATTTTGTTACCTGGGGAAAGAGCGAACACATCCCAATTGTTGAGACTTTTACCATCTTCAAGATATGCCCCTTCAATCTAGATGAAGTAATAGAAATTCATTGTTGAGTTTAGCTCACTCAGCTATCAGAAAACTGAAAGAGAAGAAACAGAGTAGAGAATACTTGGTAGGCTGAAGTAGCGACTCCAAACAGAAACCCATCTGGGAAATCTGATCTTTTTATGACTTCTTCATGAAATGATGTGTGAGTTTTTGAATCAACAAGGAAAAGACCCAAGAAGAAGCAGCAAGAACAGACCCATCTGGGAAATCCGATTCTCATATCGGTTTCTTTAATTGGAGCGAAGTCAGACCAGAGCACCCATAATGAAGATGTGCTCCAAGCGGTCCACAAATATGCGGTCCAAGTTTATGCATCGTTTGACATTAAAAAATTGAAAGTGATCCTAAGGTTAAGTGTTAACTCATGTTGAATTTTTGATGTTGAATTCATTTTAGTGTATTATTTTTGTTTAACTTCTCTGTTTTATGGATTTTTCTTTCGATTTTTTTTAATAAAGGGCACAAAAGATATATTTAATTTTATTTATTTATTATTATTTTTTAACACTTTTATTATTTTTTTTTCTAAACTGGAAATTGCATTATTTAGTTATGTTCAATGTTGACCATAGGATTACCCAATAACATTCGAGTTGACGTGTCAAGTGGGTGTCATGGTAGCCGTGTGGGCTCCTACATGGCATTAGTTGGATGTTTAAGAGACATCTCCTAAGTTTTCAAAATTCATCATCTTATTTTATTCTTTGATATCAACTCCCACGAATGTACGACTTCTTTAGGTCGATCAATTGGTTTAATGTCATAGACAAGTCATTAAAGAGTGAGTATTCATCCATATAGGAGGTGTTATTATGGATTATCACCTTGATTTTCAATCTCTTCGAGTGACAAAACTCTGCAGAAGATACTCCGCTTATAGGTATTACCCAAATGAGAAAGAAGATTGTGGATTATTTGAATGTTATGATAAATCACTTCCCAGTTCATGATACAAGGAAAAGTTTAACCAAATAAAGTCACAGATGAATCCATCAACGAATATTATTATTTATGTAGCTTCAAATGGAAATTCCTACTCAAGGTATGTTGTTTCTCAACAGGGCTATGATTTCCTTGTTTCCCTTTTTGATAATCCTCGTAAGGGTGCTAATTTTGTTGTTGTATAAGGGTTAAATAATTAGGTTAGTTGTGTATGTAGGCCATATATGGTCCAATTTTGACCTATTTTTGTTTGTAAGGTCCAATAATACCTATTTTGAGTGATAAAAAAATGGACGAATTTCATGGTGTTAATATTCCTTAATTTGTTTACTTATGAGAAATATGTCATGGTGTTATGATGTTAATGTGATAAGCGTGTTCGAATGTATTCAACTTTGACATGGTATGTAGAAAAGGATATTATAACATGTTATGCACATAATGGTAATACACTCTAAGACATTAAACACAAAAGGGTAATATACTTTGACAGGTTAAACAGAAAGGATAATCAACTTTGACATGGTATTCATAAAAGGTTAATCATCTTTCACACTTTAACATGGTATGTGAACTACGGTAATTATTGTGAGTAATTAAACTCTATTAAATGCGGTGACAAGGTTTGCAAATACAAACCTTGAATTAACCTTTAATGTCAATGGTTGCTAGTAATTAAAGTTCCAGTCAAGTCTGGTCAAACCAGTCAAGACTTGAAGTAAATAACTCAACAAAGTATTTAAGAAGATTAAAGTAAATAAAAGTATGAACAAAGTAAAATAATTAAGAACAGGAAGAATATATGAGAGAAGATTGACATAAATGAGAGAAGTGAAGGATTCTATTTGATGCTTAATAGATGTGTATTTCGGTACAAGGTTGACACTCATTTTATAGCCAAAGGATGCACAACAAGACAAATACATTGAACAAAGAGTCCGTGCAACAGTAATAAAATCCTGATAAAGTGGATTTTCTACCGACGGTAGGCTAAAACGGAGTACAACCAAAAGAACTTTCTTCTTGTCAGGGTAAGTTGACTTAGTTATGAATCTAAGGCATCTCAGAAATAGTCATCTCAGAGTCTTCATCTCTAAATCTTCACTATCTTTGAAACAATATGTCACAACTAGTAAATTAGGGTTAAGATTTTGGTCTTTGTGCGAAACAATTTTCCCCATGTAAACTAATAATAACCCATTTAGTGAGATTCAAACTTCAATGCTATTAAGATTCTATTTTCATACATTATCACTTAAGTCGAAACAACCTTAGATAAGCCCAAAACTCGATCAAATAAGCCTAATCCAATCATTTTTGGGCCTGAGCCCAAGAATTTTTAATCCAAATCCCTTGTTGGCCCAAGACATCTATATTGGGCCTATTGGGCCGATAATACTCCCTTTTGATCTTGTGGGCCGAAAACTCTTTTGGGCCATACCAAAAATCGGATTTGATCTTTTGGGCCAACCTTGGGCCAAATGCATCTCCAAACTAGGTTACCCCATTATAAAAAAAAGGGGGAAAGGATTGGATAATAAGCAATGCCACCTCATTTTTGTCTAGCATACCTCCAAGCCTTTAACCTCCATGTATCAAGGCATATATCCCATCAAACTCTAGCAAGGTCAAGCCTCTTCCCTCATCTCTCTTATAATCTCGGCCTACCCCCCCCCCCTCCATACACCTCACAACTTCATTTATTCCATCACTTAGCTTCAAGAAAACTCTCCTCCTTCATTTCTCTCAAAAATTCGTGGGTGGTGGTGCCATCCTCAAGATTTTCTTCAAGTATCATAACTTGGTAAGTCCATATTCATCTCTAGATGTTATATTTCAAGTCTATGCTAAGATCCTTCCTCTTACAACTTCATTTTCATGATTTTGGACCTTAGAACACCCATATTTTCAAGATCTCTCCAAGTTGTTCAAGCTAGACTTAAAGTTTCTTCTTCATCTCCTTCTACACTTAGAAAATCCCCAAGGTGAGCTTCATACCCCCTTGTTTTCGGTTTTATAATGTTTTTGGGGGAGGATACAAGTGCTTTTGTGTTAGATCTATGTATGCATGTTTATGTGTTTAACTTTTAGATCTTTACTTGAAATGAAGTTTATCACTTGGATCTTCATATAAAACTTGAGAAAAGTATGTGTCCTCACATATAATACTTGTAAACTTGTAGATCTGGGATTTATCCACTTAAAATAGCAAAAACAAGTGTTGTGAACAAACTTAAATAACTTAAACTCAAAAATCAGCCCTTGACAGAAAAGTTTTAGTCCAATCTCGAACTGTTTTGACTTCCTTAATGGTAATATTTTTCAAAACTGTTTTACATGCAAAAATTTCAGGTTATTACCTTTAAAATGACTACTCTCACGTTTTCATACGATTTTTCAACTATTTTTGGCGAATTTTACAAAACTGCCTATCATATTTGAAATAATTTCGGACCAACCTGTGAAGGTGAGCAATTTCACACTTGTTAGAGGTGAATAAAAATTATGAGAAAAATTGTGAACAAAGTAGACAAAATTTCCAAACTTCCAGAATTTACGGATCCAAATTTCGACTTACGATGACTTTTCTACAAAATTTCCAAAAACTAGGTCGGAAAAGCCCAAAACCAGAAAAATGTGTATTTTCACAAAAATCAAGCCAAAAATGATATTTTTGACAAAAATGAGTTTAAAATGTTATTTTTACCACAAACTAGTCAAAAACACAAGTTTTGAACAAAATGGGGGCTAAAGTGTTATTTTTACTATAACTGGGCCTTAATTGAAAACTTTATGGCTTATTGGGCCAAGAACGTCATTTTTACAAAAAGTGGGCTTTTTATATCAATTTTGTAAATAAGCGAGCTAAAATAAACAAAACAATAACAAACGGGTTAAAAACGATTTTCTTATCCTTACTGGCCTGGAAATGGTATACATGTTTAGTGGGCCTTAGTGTCATTTTACATGTTTATTGGGCTCAGGGTAGACATTCACATTCTTTTTGTGCCTGGAAATAATAGATACGTATAGTGGGCCTTAGTTGTCCACTTACATGTTTATTGGGCCTGAGAATGAGTTTTATATGTGTTCTTTTTTCTTTTCCGTGTAAATTTTTGATTAAGGATCTAGTGAGACCTGTCGGTTGGCACTTTTGAGTGTACAATCGTAGCCTGTAGTTATAACCAGAGTTTCCTGAAGGGAAAGCGGGAGTTTGTGTATAGATCTATACGGGGGTGACACCCCACACCTAAGTTGTTCGCTACAGTTAGACTAGGCCAGTCTAGGGTGACAGAAACCTTATTCTATTCCGGCGGCGTCCCAAAGACGCAAAGACAGGCGAAATTGTCATTATTATGTATGGTTATAGCGACTCACTTAGAGGAATTAACGTTATAAGATTTACGGGAAACTATTCTATTTTCTTTTTTGGGATAAAACAGGAAACCATTCTATTTTCTTTTTGGGATAAAACAGGAAATCATTCTATTTTCTTTTTGGGATAAAACGGGAAACCTTCTTTTTGATAAAACGACAATCTATAAGCATCGGTACTCAACCACCGGGGTTGAGATTTCAGCATTATCTATTGCAGACAACATCGGGTTGTCTGGAAATCATTCTCTTTCTATTTTTGTAACCATTAACACACATGCATTAATATAAGATCGGACACAAATATTTCAAACCATTTCTTTTTAGAAAGTATCAGATATTTTTGAAAGCACTTTGAAAACGATTCTAAACAAGTACAAAAACCATTTTTATTCAAAACTGCTTATGAACTCACCAACTTTTTAGTTGACGCTTTTCAAAACGACTTGTATTCTCAGGAATTCCAGTAGCAGGTAATAAGTTCGACTATAAGATCAAGTGGTGCGACTTCAAGAAATTTTACTTTCTTACTTTTGTGTAACTGATGAACAAGATTCAATATGTAAACTATGTAAGTGTGTATTTCCAATGTATGATGTTTGGTTTGATATGTTTCATTCATATTCAATTGTTATGATACTGTACACGAGTCGTCCACCCCCGGACGTTTCCGCCGTCCAGGTTCGGGGGTGTGACAGGTTGGTATCAGAGCATTGTTTTTAGTGAACTAATATATCTAACCATACAATATATACAACTATAAATACAATGGGACTAAAAACACTCTGACTAAAAGTACACCTTAAAAATATAAGTATCTTCTAAAAGTATACATACTTGCTAGAACTGTATCATAATAAGAACAAAACAAAAGTATTTAAATGTTGAACACTACAGCCAAACCTAGGCAGTTATGTAATCATATTTGGAATAAATAGAGCCTGATCAACTGTATTTATTCGAGATATGACCAACATGTGTTTGGGAGTGATGGTGGTGTTGCAACAAGTCTAAAACTTACAAACCCTACATGCAAAGCAGCATTAGAACCAAACCTAAGGTTTAAAATACTATATGAGTATTTTATGATACTAAACAATAACAACAAGTCTAAAAACGTATCGATTTCGTACATCAGGAAGCCCTAGGATCAAACATGTAATACTATAGTAGCATTTTAGAATACCATATGACCTCCACTTAAATCTTCTACATGTACCTCATACCTCCACTCTCGTGAAGACAACATGACTGAGCTTCACCCCGAAGACCCGTATTACCCTATGGTAATAACCAACGAATGGATCGAGGGAGAACCAGAGGAAGTGCAAAGGGAGAACCCATAAATGGGTCTTAAAGAATACCAAGAGATGGACCACGAGGGAGAGTATTCTGATGAAGAGTCAGACATGGATGAAGGTGCCGGAGAGATCCTTAGCGAGCCTTACCCCTAGGAAGCAATACCAAACCAACACGCAGAACAAGAAGACCTTACCAACCATCTCCGCCCCTTAGAAGAAGAGGTGACCACCCTAAGGCAATAACTCATGGAAGCTGAGGCTAGGGCAGCCTTAGCAGAACAGAGAGCGGAAGAAGCCACTCATGAGATGAGCGAAATGGTTGGACACCTTTACGCTATTTAGGCATATGAGAGTCATCACACTAAGTCCTAGGTCTACCATGTAACTCGTCACAACTAGTAGTAGTAAATCAAGAGAGGTACGCCTACGAGGAACTCATGTAACCTGAGCCAACTTAAGGATCTGATATCTATAATCTATTAGGATAACTTAACATTTGTACAATACTAATTTCTACATACTACCATTAATACATCATAGGGTTGTAGGTCGAAACCACGAGAATCGTATAACAAAACATGTGATTTATATGCGTACATGCATAAGTTCATATCTATAATCATAGATGAGATACAGCTAGATATAACCGTAGTTACTCACGAACCAGTTTCTCATCATGCAACATAATCATGTCTTCCCATGGAAACAACCAGCTAGCCGGCGAAACACCAGTTCTGTAGATGGACCCCGCAACCTTCCTGTAACGCCCCGATTCTCAGCTTTGGAGAGGAGATCTTGTGAGGAAAGGAGCTTGGGGAAAACAAAAGGGCTAGGAGCAAGGAAGTGTGGGAGATCAGAAATCTACCTCAAATAGCATCATTTGGAGGTATCAAGTCGTCATCTTTTCTCCTTTTTCTTTCTAGACCTCTTTTGGTTGAGATCTAGGGTTTTTATGGTTTGGTTGAGATGGTAATGTGGGATATGAGCTAGATCTGAAGTTGTAACTTCAGATCTGTAACCTTCTTGGGTTCTAGAGTCATAAAGCTCTGATTTTGGTCGAGAATGAGGCCCTCCTTGTGCATAAAGCCCCATTAAGAACTTAGTTTTGGCATTAAGAGCCTTATTAGTCATGCATGCACATAAAGTTTGCAACTTTACGTGAAAAGCATGCCCTAGAAGCTTGGATCTGTGATTTGGAGCCGCTGCATGGCTCAAAACAAGTCTGTATGGAAAAAGGACTGAATGGACTCGGCGAGTCGCAAGGTTGACTCGGCGAGTCACATGAAGATGGCCGTGAACTCGACGAGTTGGATGAACAACTCGGCGAGTCTGATGAAGATCACCATAAGACTCGACGAGTTGAAGAACAACTCGACGAGTCGGATGAGTTTTCCCTAGGATATGTATGCGTGTGTGCCCGTCGGGTGGCAAGGAGGGAACTCGACGGGTGGCCTTAGAGTTTGAACGGGAATCGAAGGAACTCGACGAGTCACCCCGATGACTCGGCGAGTGGAATGTGCTTCGAGGAACTCGGCGAGTAGCCAAGGGTACTCGGCGAGTTGGGGGTCAACATGGACTGTTGACCTTGACTGAGGACTTTGACTTTGTCCAGGGGTTGACTGGTGGGTTATGGAGTACCTTATAGATTTAAGGACTTATGAGTATATTGTAATATGGTCATAGGTGGTGGAGCCTGTGTCAAGTGATCCGAGAATTGGAGTTTACCTTTCGAGTCGGCATCTGCGAGGTGAGTTATCCTCACTATATCGATAGGGTCTACAACACCAAGGCCGACCCTTTTAGTTGTTATTGTTATGGTATGCTACATGGTTTGGTCTGCTAGATCGGAATCAGGGTAGACAGTATGTTATGCTTTATGATCCGTAAGGATTGGTATGTTAGTGACCTGCTAGGTCGGTACTCTAGTTACGAGAGGATTCTATGGTTGATGATCAGTATGATATATATGTTTGATGTTTGTATATGCCAGTATATGATAGTTATGCGAAATTGGTTATTTGCTTATTGGTTGGGTTGAGGCGGTCCTGCTTTGTGCTGAAGGCCAACATACCCTATGAGCGGTCCGGGGAGACTGCAGGCCCACGAGGCGGACCAGTCATGCCGAAGGCTCGGGATAGATTCTGATAGACTGTAGGCCCGGTAGGGCGGTCCAGTCAGGCCGATGGCCCAGTATGCATGAATAGATTCAGATAGACTGTAGGCCCGATAGGGCGAACCAGTCAAGCCGATGGCCCAGTATGCATGATTGATTGATTGATTGTTACTGATATGGTATTGTCAGTGTGGTATTGGTATTTTGGGGGTAGCTCACTAAGCCCTCGGGCTTACAGTTTTCAGTTTATTGTTTCAGGTACTTCAGGAGATCGTGGCAAGGCGAAGGCGTGACCGTACCGCTCCTCATCCTTATGTTATGATTTTGGGACACTCTGATGGATATTGATTTGAAAACATTTTGTAAACAATACTATTTGACTTTTATTTGTGATTTAAAAAGTTTGAATTTGGCGTGAAATTTTTGGACGTTACACTTCCAAGCCGCCGTAACAGCTGCCGTGACAGCCGTCATGGAGCAACTCAACGCCAACAATCCAAATGGAAATGGAAATGGTGTCGATAACTCCAACCGTAGTAACAACCAAGGAAACCAACGAGGGACAACTTACCCAGACACCCCAAACTCCAAACCTAAGGTCATGAAGTGAAAGCAAGGGAAAAAGAAAGGAAGCGGATCGACTCAAGGGCCTCCCAAAAGGCAACAAGTTGTAGCAACCCCTAACCCCACTAGCCCCCCAGCACCGAGAAAACCGTATCATGGATACCTCCCACTCTGCAGCAAGTGCCGCTACCATCATCATGGAGTCTGCCGGGAATTGCATTGCAATAGGTGCAACAGGAAGGGGCACATCTCTCGCATCTGTAGGGCCCCGACCCCATGCGTCACTCCAACCCTCAACCCAGAAGTAAGTCCAGTATGCCACGCATGCGGTGATACGGGACACTTCAAGAGGAATTGTCCAACAGAGAAGAATGACGAAGGACCATGAGGAGTTTAACAACAGGGCATGATGAAGCAACAAGGAACCCTACTGGGATTACCGGTACGTTTCAAAACAACAAAAATTAAGCATCGCATTTTCACAAAATTTTTGCCAATTAAAATTCATAATCATAAAGTACTCCCTCATCCGAACTAATCATATCCTTCGTAGGAAAACTAAAGATCCTTGTGAAAGTTATGATGACTTAGTGTAAACGTAAGGCCGTGAGTAATTAAGATTCTACAAACTTAGAGTGCGTGGACCCGCCTTAATTCTTATTCCTTGTTTGACCGTGGATTTAGGGCATAACCACTCAGTTTACAACCTTTTCAATCTTGAATTACGTACAACTAGGCTACATCAAACCATCATAGAGAGGTCTAATAGAAACCAGACTACGAAATCACATCGTTTATATCAAGGCACTCGTATTGCTCGAACACCCAAAAATTTAGACCGAGACAACCAAAGTAGTAATACTGAGGACGAAATTGGTAACATTACAAACATGTACATAGAACACACTATCATTTCAAACAACTACCCCTTTTTAGATCTATCTAACGTCTATTACAATAAGGAGCCCAACGGTGTCAATTGACATTGGCTGACTTGATCCTCACCATACGAAATTCTTGTACCAATAAGACTCTTCACCTTAACCAATCGATTAACGAAACCCCTACAACTTGTAACGACAATCCCCGAACTATCTCGGACATCTAGACCCTTAGGTACCCGTGCAAGTAATACCACACTCTTTCCTAGCCCTTAATAGGGATAAGGAAACAAGGAGCAAAGGACACCGAGGGTAACCTAGAGATGTATAACCCCCCTAAGATGTCTCCAAAATCCTTCTGGAAATATCACCTACATGACAAACTGAGTTCGGAGATCGACTCAACTCATGAAGCCATTCTCATAGCCAGACCACCAAGACCACTTAGCACCAACATAGACACCGAAGGTATCCAATCGATGGAACGACCCAGTAAATATGAAGTTATCAAACCAAGACTTGAACACCCAGAGAACGCCTATCCAACTCATAAATAGGAAAGGCTAAGTGTCCATAGGACCACTGACTACTAAAGATCAAATGAACCCATCCTCAAGGATCGATATCCCCTATCCCAAATCAAGGATTTACTAGACCTACTTGTAGAAACAAGCAAAGATCAACCTCCCACTAGTTCAAAACCTCGTAGTAAGAAACTCCCATG
Organism: Lactuca virosa; assembly: GCF_052849685.1. Lineage (NCBI taxonomy): Eukaryota > Viridiplantae > Streptophyta > Magnoliopsida > Asterales > Asteraceae > Lactuca > Lactuca virosa. The sequence goes on from NC_136434.1 coordinate 204,711,920, forward strand.
GCAACCTAAGAAGTATGAGTCCAACTATACCACACGCAACCTTAACTTTAGTGACAATAGTGTTCGCCCTATGGGTTAGAGGCACTACTGTTGGGACGTCAAGTACACGATCCTCATTAACAATGACCATCCATTCACTTCACCATATAGGACGCGAAAGCAGAATACCTCTGTGTTGGGCTGAGATGACCAACACCCAACTAACCAAAGGAGCAAAGTCAAAGGCCGGTAGTAAAGGTACACTAGATCACTAAGCAAGGACTTAAATTCTCCTAGGAACGAAGAAAGTAGACAAAACCAAGACACCTACACCTTTTCCTTAGTACATGGAATGCTGCTTTTGAAGCGAATTTCGGGACGAAATTCCCTCTAACGGGGGGATGATGTCACAACTAGTAAATTAGGGTTAAGATTTTGGTCTTTGTGCGAGACAATTTTCCCCATGTAAACTAATAATAACCCATTTAGTGAGATTCAAACTTCAATGCTATTAAGATTCTATTTTCATACATTATCACTTAAGTCGAAACAACCTTAGATAAGCCCAAAACTCGATCAAATAAGCCTAATCCAATCATTTTTGGGCCTGAGCCCAAGAATTTTTAATCCAAATCCCTTGTTGGCCCAAGACATCTATATTGGGCCTATTGGGCCGATAATACTCCCTTTTGATCTTGTGGGCCGAAAACTCTTTTGGGCCATACCAAAAATCGGATTTGATCTTTTGGGCCAACCTTGGGCCAAATGCCTCTCCAAACTAGGTTAGCCCATTATAAAAAAAAGGGGGAAAGGATTGGATAATAAGCAATGCCACCTCATTTTTGTCTAGCATACCTCCAAGCCTTTAACCTCCCTGTATCAAGGCATATATCCCATCAAACTCTAGCAAGGTCAAGCCTCTTCCCTCATCTCTCTTATACTCTCGGCCTACCCCCCCCACCATACACCTCACAACTTCATTTATTCCATCACTTAGCTTCAAGAAAACTCTCCTCCTTCATTTCTCTCAAAAATTCGTGGGTGGTGGTGCCATCCTCAAGATTTTCTTCAAGTATCATAACTTGGTAAGTCCATATTCATCTCTAGATGTTATATTTCAAGTCTATGCTAAGATCCTTCCTCTTACAACTTCATTTTCATGATTTTGGACCTTAGAACACCCATATTTTCAAGATCTCTCCAAGTTGTTCAAGCTAGACTTAAAGTTTCTTCTTCATCTCCTTCTACACTTAGAAAATACCCAAGGTGAGCTTCATACCCCCTTGTTTTCGGTTTTATAATGTTTTTGGGGGAGGATACAAGTGCTTTTGTGTTAGATCTATGTATATATGCATGTTTATGTGTTTAACTTTTAGATCTTTACTTGAAAATGAAGTTTATCACTTGGATCTTCATATAAAACTTGAGAAAAGTATGTGTCCTCACATATAATACTTGTAAACTTGTAGATCTGGGATTTATCCACTTAAAATAGCAAAAACAAGTGTTGTGAACAAACTTAAATAACTTAAACTCAAAAATCAGCCCTTGACAGAAAAGTTTTAGTCCAATCTCGAACTGTTTTGACTTCCTTAATGGTAATATTTTTCAAAACTGTTTTACATGCAAAAATTTCAGGTTATTACCTTTAAAATGACTACTCTCACGTTTTCATACGATTTTTCAACTATTTTTGGCGAATTTTACAAAACGGCCTATCATATTTGAAATAATTTCGGACCAACCTGTGAAGGTGAGCAATTTCACACTTGTTAGAGGAGAATAAAAAGTATGAGAAAAATTGTGAACAAAGTAGACAAAATTTCCAAACTTCCAAAATTTACGGATCCAAATTTCGACTTACGATGACTTTTCTACAAAATTTCCAAAAACTAGGTCGGAAAAGCCCAAAACCAGAAAAATGTGTATTTTCACAAAAATCAAGCCAAAAATGATATTTTTGACAAAAATGAGTTTAAAATGTTATTTTTACCACAAACTAGTCAAAAACACAAGTTTTGAACAAAATGGGGGCTAAAGTGTTATTTTTACTATAATTGGGCCTTAATTGAAAACTTTATGGCTTATTGGGCCAAGAACGTTATTTTTACAAAAAGTGGGCTTTTTATATCAATTTTGTAAATAAGCGAGCTAAAATAAACAAAACAATAACAAACGGGTTAAAAACGATTTTCTTATCCTTACTGGCCTGGAAATGGTATACATGTTTAGTGGGCCTTAGTGTCCTTTTACATGTATATTGGGCTCAGGGTAGACATTCACATTCTTTTTGTGCCTGGAAATAATAGATACGTATAGTGGGCCTTAGTTGTCCACTTACATGTTTATTGGGCCTGAGAATGAGTTTTATATGTGTTCTTTTTTCTTTTCCGTGTAAATTTTTGATTAAGGATATAGTGAGACCTGTCGGCTGACACTTTTGAGTGTACAATCGTAGCATGTAGTTATAAACAGAGTTTCCTGAAGGGAAAGCGGGAGTTTGTGTATAGATCTATACGGGGGTGACACCCCACACCTAAGTTGTTTGCTACAGTTAGACTAGGCCAGTCTAGGGTGACAAAAACCTTATTCTATTCCGGCGGCATCCCAAAGATGCAAAGACAAGCGAAATTGTCATTATTATGTATGGTTATAGCGACTCACTTAGAGGAATTAACGTTATAAGATTTACGGGAAACTATTCTATTTTCTTTTTGGGATAAAACAGGAAACCATTCTATTTTCTTTTTGGGATAAAACATGAAATCATTCTATTTTCTTTTTGGGATAAAACGAGAAACCTTCTTTTTGATAAAACGACAATCTATAAGCATCGGTACTCAACCACCGGGGTTGAGATTTCAGCATTATCTATTGCAGACAACATCGGGTTGTCTGGAAATCATTCTCTTTCTATTTTTGTAACCATTAACACACATGCATTAATATAAGATCGGACACAAATATTTCAAACCATTTCTTTTTAGAAAGTATCAGATATTTTTGAAAGCACTTTGAAAACGATTCTAAACAAGTACAAAAACCATTTTAGAAAGTATCAATATGTAAACTATGTAAGTGTGTATTTCCAATGTATGATGTTTGGTTGCTATGTTTCATTCATATTCAGTTGTTATGATACTGTACACGAGTCGTCCACCCCCGGACGTTTCCGCCGTCCAGGTTCGGGGGTGTGACACAATATTCCATCTCAAAATAAGGATGATCTCGGACTCTTCATCTCGGTTGAGCAACGATCTCAGAATCTCTTCTTCATCTCGGAGTCTTCACTTCTAAATAATTCATATCGGACAAAAGACTATCTCAGAATCTCTATATTTCGGAACCATGACCATCTCGGAATGGCTGGACATCTCGGGTTGTCTAAGGGTAACTTTCATGTACTAACAATCTCCCCGTCCTTACCAATCTTACTTCGATTCTTCTAAAGCAAAGCAATTCCTTTGCCTTTGTCTTTGGCAGGAGGATTTGGAGTGATGGTAGATGAGATGACTTGTTGACCGATTGGAGTGGTGAATAATTTCGAGGGAGGAGGGATCAAAGGTTCCTCAGGTAGATCGTCTGGTTTTGTGATTGAAGGACCATCATCAACATGAGCAATTTTCAGAGCATGAATGAGAGGAGGAATTGGCTAAGAAGCTCGGAGTGCATCAGTAGCCATCTTCATTTATAGTTCAGCCTTTTCTCTGCTTCGATTGAACGATTCATTAAGGTTTGACGACCAACAAAAAGAGGACCATTTTTTCGTTTTATCTTCCGAGAGGGTTTTAACAACAGGTTTTTGTTCATTGAGTGCTTGGAGTCCAAGAATCGCATCAACCACTTGATTATTTTCATCCCATGCATGGGGTTGCGTGGTGTTGTCGAGCACCGTTTAAAAAAAAAAAACAAGGCGTAAGGGTGAAAATGACATAACTGACCTCACGTGACTTGCACAGAGGGGATGTTAACAGAAATGGTAAACGATTCTCAGAGGGAGCCTTGAACCCTGCTCATTTAATTTGGTCGAACGACCACCTTTGCAAGAATATAAACTTTTGTACTAAATGTGCTATAGTTGGCTAACGCCCAGGGCCAACCATATAATTTACTAAAGATATTAGGATATTATTCATGTTTTGTTGTCTGGTGATTCGCTGGCAAGCGATTCGTCATTAATAGATATAGGGAAAAAAAGGATTGTCTCCATGTTCAATTATGAAACTCGAATTATCCGCCGCTTTTTTCTTCTTTTTCATTTCTGCAAGTGCTCCACTTCTTCAACTATCCAACAATGGCGTTGGAGGATTCAAATTGAAAGAAAATGAATCACATGTCAAAAGATCGGACTTTCCACCCGGGTTTCTGTTCGGAGCAGCCACTTCTGCTTACCAAGTCTATATCCCCAACTTTCTCTCATTTTCTGGCGCAAATCATACGAATCTATCACTTAATGGATTGATTTTGCAGGTCGAAGGAGCCTATCTTTCAGATGGTAAATCATTAAGCAACTGGGATGTATTTTGTCATTCCGTAGGTTAGTATCATGGATTCTGTAATTGTTATTGTTTATACTCCGAATAAGTGTTGATTTTTAAATGATGAATTCTTTTAGGTTGTGGAGAAAATGAAGAGAACGGAGATATTGCAGATGATCATTATCATCTATTCTTGGTACGACTACTTTTCATCATCTACACGATCCATAGACTTTTAGTATCAAAAACAGTTTCTTAATTTTAACTCAAACTTCAATTATTATATATTTTTCTATAATACAGAAAGACATCGAGATGATGCATTCCCTTGGTCTAAAAGCATACAGATTTTCAATTTCATGGGCTAGAATTCTTCCAAGAGGAAAGTTTGGTGAAGTTAATCCAGTTGGCATCATGTTCTACAACAAAATCATAGACAACCTGATCCTCAAAGGTATGATCAAGTCTCAATTTCAAGATTCATTTATTAATTCATAAATCTTTATTAGAATAGTACAGGAATCGAGCCATTTGTGACGCTTTTTCATGAAGATTTTCCTCAAGAACTCGAAGAAAGATACGGCTCTTGGCTCAACCCTCAAATGCAGTACGTCTAAAATTTCATTTTAATCAAAACACGAGTTTCATTAGATTTTTAGTGTTCTTATAATTATGATGTCAGGGAAGATTTTGTACATTTAGCAGAAATATGTTTCAATAATTTTGGAGATCGAGTGAAGTATTGGATCACAATCAATGAACCAAGATTGTTCACAGATTTTGCTTATGAAACCGGAATTTTTCCACCATCTCGTTGTTCAGAACCTTTTGGCAAATGTCTTGATGGAAATTCTGACATGGAGCCTCTCATTGTAATGCACAATTTGTTATTGGCCCATGGCAAGGCAGCCAAGTTATATCATGAAAATTTCCAGGCAATTTACTAACTTTCAAGTTTATTTTCATTTTTAAACTTTAACCACTCTTAAATTACCTAAATTTATTTTTATGTGCAGCCTAAACAAAATGGATTAATTGGTCTCGTTGCACATTGTGACATGTTCGAACCACTAACTGATAGCGAGTTAGATCGTGAAGCTGTGAAAAGAGCTTTTGCTTTCAATGCTGGCTGGTAATGTTCAATATTGTTGAACATATATTAATAAAAAACATGAGAAAAAAAGATATGATTGTGGTTTAAACTTTAAACTGTTATTGTTAAATAGGGTACTTGATCCTTCGATATTTGGAGACTACCCCAAAGAAATGTGTGAGTACATTGGAAGTCAATTACCAGTTTTCTCCCTTGAAGAAAAGAATTTCATGAAGAATAGTATTGATTTTATTGGCATCAACCATTACACGACTGTATATACTAAGGATTGTATGGATTCTAGTTGCTCTGCAACCGGAGTCCGTGCAATCCGAGGTTTTCTAGACACTGTTGGAGAGCGTAAAGGCGTGTTAATCGGTGAACTTGTAGGAAATTATGTTCTTATTATGATTATTTTTTTGTTTTAGTTGATAATAATGATGGTTTTTTTTTTTTGTTTCACAAAAAGACAGGATTAGAAGGAATATATGTTGTGCCTAGAGGCATGGAGGAAATTGTTGACCATATCAAGATTCGGTATAATAATAAACCAATGTTTATTACTGAAAATGGTAAGTGTGATGTTTTTTGAATAGATTATAATAATATGTTATTAGATTTGTCAATACTTTTTCAGTTGTTTTTTACAGGGTATTCTTCACCCGATGTGCATGAAGAACAAGTTAATGAAATTTTAAATGATGTGAAACGAGTTGATTTTCACTCAAGATACATTGCTTCCTTAATCAAGTCCATAAGGTTTGTTCTACAAACTTTGTATATTTCGAAAGTAGCCCATTTGAGTTTAATATTGAAATTTGTTGTTTTGATTGATAGAAAGGGAGCAGATGTACGTGGATATTTTGTGTGGTCATTGATGGATAGCTATGAATGGTTGGTAGGTTATAATTTGAGGTATGGATTATACTACGTTGACCGTCAAACGTTCAAACGGATACCAAAACTTTCGGCAAGATGGTACAAGAGTTTCTTAACAAATAATAGTAATATTTTGATAAGGAATCCTCAAGATAGAAAAGATTATTTCAAAAGGATGTCATGAACGATCTTATGCATGGAATTTGTATGTTGGTCAGTAGTTCTTAACCCACCTAATCTTTCAAATAATATATTTGAAAGATGATTCTCAATATATTTCATAATTATATATGTAATAATTATTTATTCCATTGATTCATTTTTTCATAAACAAACATTTATACTTTATGTAGTTGATTAAAATAATATATATATATATATATATATATATATATATATATATATATATATATATATATATATATATATATATATATATATATATGAGAAATTAAATTGCCTCCTACCTCTTTTATATATATATATATATATATATATATATATATATATATATATACAAACGTTATAAAAATCACAACTAGGTCCTAATTAATTTCTTATTAGTTTCTATGCGCTACCCAACCAACTAAAAAACACCTACCAATTAGTCCATGTTTACACAATGAGCGAATTAGTATCAAACGATAAAATTTTAACATTTTTGAAAAAAATTCTATCAAATAAAAACTATTTTAACACTTTTGAAAAAAGTTCTACCAATTAATCCATGCCCACGGGTCCCACCCAACTAAACCACGGAGCAACCTTGCCTACGGGTCCCACCCAGTTTAACTGTTGAAGCCAAATACATTGCAGCCGCTTCATACACATCTCAAATTCACTATTCATCTCGGATTCAATTTGTTAATTTTGAATTGTTTCGAACATCGGATTTTACTGTTCATTTCAAATTTTTATCTTTAATTCCGAATTGTTCCGATCATCAGAAGCTATCAAAATTTAGTATTTACTTTTGAATTTCTTTTTTTGTAATTACTTCTTAGTTGCAAGAAGGTACAATCTCTTCTACGTCAGTGCACTAAGGTAACTTTATTTTCTTTATTTTTGTTTTTAAATGTCAAAAATTTCGGAAATCCAAAGCGATTTTCTTTATTTTTGTTTTTAAATGTTAAAAATTTCAAAAATCCAAAACGATTTTCTTTATTTTTGTTTCTAAATGTCAAAAATTTCAAAAATCAAAAAAAAATTTCTTTATTTTTGTTTTTAAATTTCAAAAATTTCAAAAATCCAAAAGATTTTCCTTAATTTTTGTTTTTAAATTTCAAAATTTTTCAAAAATACAAAAATATTTTCTCTATTTTTGTAATTGACACTTGCTACATTGATATGACACATCTACACTCTTGGGGATCTGGTATTCTTCTGTTTCAAATTATATTAGTTAGGAGTCCCTTGAAGCATGCTGCAGCATGGTGTCCGAAGTCTCAAATATTCTTTATTTTCGAATAGCCTTATTGAAAATTTTTATTCTAAGAATTTCTTCCTAATAGGCTATTTTAATAAAAATCAAAGAGCTACCTATCTCTACTCATTTCGGAGTATAGAGAATTTTGCTTGGTCAATCTTTTGTAGCATAGGTATTATATTTCTTTTAACCAATCTCGGAAACCCATGATGTCTTGGGTATATACAAGTCCAAACATAGGGTTCCTTTTTCTATGCCTTAAGGAATTGACAATTTATACAACAATGATTATTGATTAACCCTTGATCTTTCGAGTAGATACCAACTTGGAGTTATGGTTTTTCAATAACTTTTTATGATCATTCTCATTTTCACCATGATAGTGTGAAAAACTCGTTTTTCTTTTCCAAACCTTATACTTCTTACACTATGCACGAAAAATGACGCATATCTCGAGACATCTCTAGTAAATAATAACTAGGATGTAGGTTTGCAAAAAGTGTGTGTTTATGATCTTCTCATTTTTATTACCATGATGAAGAGTGAAACCCAAAAAACAATGCCTTTATCACTCTATGTATTTCTTTTGTCCATATCTCTATCACTTTTCACGTATCACCCCTAGGTTTCGAATAAAAAACAAATTCGGAACATATAGTGTTACAAAATTATGTGTAATGATCGCCTACTATCATCGTAGGATAACGTGATGCACCAACAAAATTTCCTATTTCCAAACACCTAATTTCTCTAGCACTTTCACACACATTACTGGAAATCCTTGAGGTCTCAGATAAAACCAATACGAACCAATATTTCACAAATTCTAGTTAATGGTTTAAGGCATTCTTCCCGTGACTAGATGAATCTCTTCTTAACCTTGGATACTTCAAATGGTGGCACAATAATCCTCATCCTAATTCCAATGGATACTATTTTGACTTATGCAAAGCTAAAGGGAGAATTAGTGATTATGAAACTTCTGGAAAAACAAATGGAATGTTTAAATATTGAAAGATCAAATCATGACACGTATCTTGGAGCTCAACGATGAAGTTTTATAATTTTAATCAATGTCTAAAGCGGTTACACTTTTTCATGAGTTGGCAATTATCTATTAGGCCTTTATTAGATACATGATAGGCATGGGAATTCTTGGCTGACGTGGGCTGACAAGCATTAAATGTGTGAACGGTGGTTATCTCTCCAACTATCTCAAATCGATTCAAATTCAAATTAAAACTGTTTGGGTATCCAAGCCCATATAAAGCTAAAGACTTTTACATTTTATTCTTTATGCGCACACAACTTCTCCAAGCCTTCTTCAATTCTCTCAAATATCCTATGATTCTCTGCAAGTTTTCTTCCTCTACAAAAGGATTATTCTGAGAACATTTCTTTTATGCATCAAACAGTCTCTACTACCATGATGAAGATCAAAGTGAATTAGAATTTGGTGGCCGATTTAAAAGCACTCAAGTATAACCCTAGCATCCGCCCCTTGATTGAATGTCTGAGATATTCTCTATTGATGAAATCTTTACGATGTTTGATAAGGTTCGTCTATCTAAATTATCTCATGCGTATTCTACTGCCATCTACCAAAACAATCTTGATGTGGTGAATTTTGAAGTTCATGGGCACAAAACCTTGATTTCCAAGGAGAAATTTTGCAAAGTGCTTGGGTTTTCTACCTCATCTGAAGTTATTCGTCCATATTCCATCTTAATTTCTCATTTCATTCTCATGTTTCATCAAATGGGGTACAACTCTAATCTTTCTCTATTATCAAAGTTCAAGAAATCTGCATTACCACCTGTTTGGAATGCAATTTTCACCATTTTGTTCTAATGCTTATCGGAAAGGATTATTGGTTCCGATAGTGTAAGAAGGGTTTTTTATACTTTGATTTATAGGTTATTTTCTTGAGAAAATGTTGATTATGGAACAATTATTTGGTCACAATTTATTCAAAGTGTGAGTTCTAACACCAAAGATTTAGAAATTTTGTATGCTAGATTTTGGTCGATTGTGGTTCGTTGAGCCCTAAACCACTACAATGTTCCTGAAATGAAAGATGCAGTGGTTGTCGATATTTCGAAAATGCAGACAACTAATTTTTTCACCTAAGATCCTAAGAACTTTACTTTCATTAGTTCTATTTCAGAAATCATGTTAACTAGGGTTCCTATTGATAATGATATTATCAAGGCTTATCGAGAAATTCCAAACTCTAGAATTAGAGAAATTCCTAAATCTCATCAAAAGGATCTTGAAATAGTTGATTTTTCAAAGAGTGGAGGAAAGGGAAAATTACAATCTATTGGTGGTATGTCTAAAAAAAGAAGCAACAAAAGCTAAATTATGCGGACTATCAATGATGAAGATTTTGATGACCAAACTCAAAGCAAACCTTTAGGAGGAAATTATTTTGTTCATAAAGATGATACGACACAAACTTTTGAAGTCCCCTCTACGACTTCTGTACCTATTACCTCTACCAAAATTCCGAAAGTTTCTACACCATTATCAACTCCTCCTGAGTCTAATGTTTATGAAAAGATTTAAAAAAAACCATCATTAATCTTTCTCAAACTCCACAACCACCACCACTTCCGAAATCAACACCCGTTACGATTGAATCTTCCATTCCACCTATTTCGAAATTAGTTTCGGAATCAACATTCACTATTCATACTTCTTTTCCATTTTCGATTCCAATCTTTACAGACTCAACCATAATCCATCTGTATCAACTGCATCACCTATCATTGATACTCCACCATAAGCCCCTACATTTGAATCCGATAAGGAAGAGAATAAGACTTCAAACATCCCTGAGAACACATCTAATATGGACTCAAATGTTAATTTTAGTGTGACTTTGGAACCTCCATCAACATAAGTTCCTCCTTTGTCTCTTATTTTATATGCTGATTTTATTCTTGGTGATAAACCATAATCATTGGAAGATTTTTCTATTCCAAATTTTAATTCTTAAGTTGAAAGTGACGATGAAGTTGGTTTGTCAGTTCCAATATCCCGTGGAGAATTTCATGACATAATTAAGAAGCTTGATAAGATTCTTCTTCATATGATTTCTTTCTCTACCAGAAATTAGCAGAATATGGTTACTTCTCAACAAGCAGCCATCGAAATGCTTACTAATTCCAATGCCACTATTTTGAAAATCAAAAGAATTTAGCTACTGACTCAACTAAAAAGATTGCAGATGCTGAAACAAAAATTGATAAAGTTGTTTATAATGTTAATGAAATAACTTTTGATATGAAAAAGTTCATGGCAGATTTTCAAACCTCTTCTGATAAGAATGTTATGGCAGTTGACAAAGTCATTGAAGGATTTCTTTCATCACTTCAAACTGAGAAATAAGCTCTTTCTAGTCTTCGTTATGGACTTCAACGTGATAATGCATATCATCACACGTCTATTTCAAACTCGATTTTGAGAATACAAACTGATATTGCTCATGAAAATATGATTATGGATGCTCCTGCAGAATCAACTCAGAAAGTGAAAGTTCAAAAGGAGCAACTGAAGCATGTTATGATTGAACTCCACAAGGTGAATGATGAATTGTTTTTGTTAAGGGTCAGAATTTCGAAATCAATCAAAGGTTGGTTAAAATTGTTGAGAATAAAGATGCTCCTTATGTCGATTGTACTTCTCAAATTATTGATGCGAAAATGAATCCAATTCTTTCCAAGTTGAATGAGGTCTTGGATGTTACGCGTAGCCTAGCTACCACGCAACAAGAAGGAGATAAAAGAAAAAAGAACAAGAAACTAATGAAAATGATGTTCCTGTTAATTATAAAATTCCGGAAGTTAATTTGAGAAATCCTTATGAGACTAGTAAAATGGAGAAAACAGAAGCAACAAAAGTTTTTCTTGAAAAGTAAACTTTAAAGCAGAAATTAAAGAATCTCACTGAAGTGAAAACTGGTCGGAAGGGTAATATATCTTCCAGATCAGGAAAAGGAAAAGTAAACATCATTTCCGAACATGGAGATGATTTATATCCGAAATTGTCTGAAAGTAAATTGAAAGGAAGGAAGAAACATGATAAACAACTTGATGAATTGATTGCGTTAAAGGAAATGATTAAAGCTGAAGAAGTAGCAGAAAAGGATGTTAAGGAGGCACTTGATGCAAAGAAGGCTATGTTCCCTGAATGAACCATAGATCGGATTTAAAAAGAAGCCATTGATAATCCGAATCTATATTGGTTAGAGCCTTAGACTTCCATTGAAGTTAAGAACGAAATGGGATGTTTGTTTGATTTTCTTATAACTGCTAAGGCATTCGTATTTTGGTGTTTTGATTCAATTCATAAATCCCCTCTATCAAACAAAGTCATAAACATAAAGCTATTCAATTTTTATGTGAAGAATTCTGTCATACCCCCTACCCAACCTTTAGTGGAAACACCGAGAAGTCTGACGGTATAACGAGCGCCAATCTTACTAACTTGATAATACATGCAATTTGAAAGTCAACATAATGTTGGTGAGTGCACAAGTTTTTATTTTTGAATCTTTTTAAGAATCCTTTTCATTGAGAAAACCTTTCTTAATTATTGACTTAGTTTTCTATCTTTTAAGGATATCTAACGATCCTAACATATTTTAATTAGGATATCTTTTATTAATCCTAACCTACTATCTTTTTAGGATATCTAACGATCCTAACGTATTTTAATTAGGATATCTTTTATTAATCCTAATTTACTATCTTTTTGGGGATATATGACGATCCTAACGTATTTTAATTAGGATATCTTTTAATTAATCCTAATTTACTATTTTTTTAAGATATCTAACGATCGTAACATATTTTAATTAGGATATTTTTTTTATTAATCCTAATTTACTATATCTTTAAGATATCTAACGATCCTAACATATTTTAATTAGGATATCTTTTATTTATCCTAATTTACTATCTTTTTAGGATATCTAATGATCCTAACGTATTTTAATTACCACTACAGGCGTCCATAATGGTAATTTAAACTCTAAGACAATTTTTAATGTATTATCGTGAGCACCTATAATCGACGCTATGACTGTAAATATACCACAAATCACGACGCTTCATCGGACGTCAAATAGTAACTTTTATGGAAGGTATCCTGCCGGGATTGTTGCTAGCAATCGCAGGTGGGGTTGTCATGACCCCTTATAGATCTATATATAAATTCCTAGCTCTCGCAAGACTAATGATTATAGGATATTGGGGATATGCCGAATTTAATCAAGGCTTTTGGATGAATAACCAACTCACAAACACATTAACCCTAGGTTTTTATCTTTTATCTCTTAGTCTTTTATCAAACCATAATTACCCCTATATATATATATATATATATATATATATATATATATATATATATATATATATATATATATATATATATATATATATATATGTGACTACACTGCACAAATGGTCCCTATGGTTAGCTGAAAATTGCCATTTTGGTCTAAAAATGTTTAGACTAGCACCAAAGGTCCAAACTTTTCATTTTGTTGCGAGTTTGGTCCAATTTGCTTTGTATAATGACTATTTTGCCCTTACTTTTTTTCTTTTTCAGTTTTTTTATTTATTTAAACACTTCTATAATTAAAAGAAAGATAAAAAAGAAAATTTCTCTCTTTCTCTCTCTCTCTCTCTCTCTCTCTTACGGGAAAAAATATCTCCACCACCCCTATCTTCTTCCCCAAACACACGCCCATCATCTTCCTAAAAAAACACACATACACACTGGAAAAAAGGTAGCCCCTCCCTTTTGCTACTCCTCCATTCTCATACCTCAAAACAAAGATCAAAATCGATTTGTGTTCTCTGATCGAAAACAAAATCAGAGGATTTAGGGAGGAAGATCTTGGCTCTCGGGTGAACTAGCCCTAAACCCATAAATGAAATCCTTTTGTGTGTTCTCTAAGATTCTCGTTGATGGAAAATTAACGAATAAAACCTGAGATGTTGGAAAAACGAGAGGGAGAATTTCACAGTGAAGATTTCAGGTGAGTTGTAGTTGACTTTCAGGTGGGTGTTTTTTTTCCTTCGTCTTCTCGTCTTGACCGCCCTTTTCTCGTCTTTCCTTGGATCTAGCTGTTGTTCGTTTTCATGGAGGGTATCCTCCATATCCGAATCTCGATGTTTTTACATCGGAAGGGGAAATAAGTGCAAAATCGATTGTTGGCTCAAAATTGGTTCCTGTTGACGCCTCTAATCATCATTTTGAACCCTTGCAACCTAAATCGGTTTCATTACTTGTCAAAAAGTTTGATATAGAATTGATGTTTTTATAGCTGAGCTTCCTGACCCTTCTTATAACATTATTAAGCTGGAGGATTGTTCTAATATGGAATCAGGTACCCCTATGCTCGAATTTGAGAAGGATATTGCCCTAATTTGCAATCCTAGTGAGAAGGAAGCTATGATGATATTCTGGAACAATCTCACTGTAAAGGATCAGTGGTACCGTTCGGTGGTGTTGGTGGCGTTCATATCTCCGGCCAAAGGTCGCAGTGGTAATATTTTTCTCTATGTGAAAAACCAGGTAGAAGATATCAAATGTACAGAAGAAAGAAAGAAAGAAAGAAAGAGAGAGAGAGAGAGAGAGAAAAAGATTTTCATTTTTATTTTTCTTTTAATTATAAAAGTATTTAAATAAATAAAAAAAACTAAAAAAAAAAGCAAAAGCTAAGGGAAAAATCGACATTATAAAAAAGTTTAAAGCAAATTGGACCTAACTCGCAACAAAATGAAAAGTTTGGACCTCTGCTCCTAGTCCAAACCTTTTTGGACAAAAGTGACAATTTTCAGCTAACCATAAGGACCATTTGTGCAGTTTAGTCTATATATATATATATATATATATATATATATATAATTTTATATATATGTATTAGATAATTATATTTATGATCTCATAATTATCTTATATATATATATATATATATATATATATATATATAAATCGTCATATATACACCCTAATTATGGTTATTTTAACAGGATATTCTGGCAGAGTAACAACTAAGTATTGTGCATATCCTAAATATTGTCTAGCATAATTCATATGTACTAAGGTTTCCTAGGGATTTGGACATTATAACATCTAGGTAACACCTACTCCTAGATTATTGGGCATTATAACCTCTAGACGTAAGATCGTAACTTAAAACTAGGCATAGTATTTACAGTTATACTATCCTAAGGCATCTAGCTTATTATAAAATGATTTAACATTTATAAAAGAAATATTTTTATAAAACCATTTGATAAGAGCGTATTCCCCCTGAAAACATTTAAAATAGTAAAATAGGGGTCGTGAACTCACTCTAGTAGCGTATCGAGAAGCACCCGAACTGTCGCAACCAGAGTCTCTTGCTATCGATAGGGTATCAAAGTATCGAGAGAGAGAGAGAGAGAGAGATAGAGAGAGAGAGATTGGAGATTGGTTTGAGATGAAAAACCAGGAAGCAATCACCTCTATGTATAGTGGTGGTGCGCGTCCGGCACCATCTAGGCATGACGCGCACGTTGACGTGCACCCTTAATTAATTTTTTAAAAATTCATATTTTCTTCATATGAACTTTGTTTCTTACCCTCTTTATATATTTGTGTAGCTCTTTTCTACTTCTGAGCATCCTTGAACAATCTTGAGCATCATTGAGGACTTCATAGCATACTTGGCTCATCAAGGACCAAGATGGCCCATCTTGCGCCATCATGGCGCAACAGGAATATGGATGGCGCAAGTGGCATCAAGTGTGGCACAAGAGCAATTAGGTTGGAGCAACACCACCACCTTGGTGCAACAAGAGCATGCTTGGCGCAACAATATACTCTATGGCTCAAGAGGAAACCCCATGGCGCAAGAGGGATACCTGATGGCGCAAGAGGGATACCTCATTGTGCAAGAGGGAGTAGCATGGTGCAAGAAGGAATGGTTATGGCGTACCAACATCCTTCTTGGCCCATCCCTTTATTAGATGGGGCAACAAGGTCCCCTTGTTGCTCCATATAACTCCCAAGTGCTGCAAACCTCTTCCAGGTTCTCCATAACCCCCTTGTATATGATCCGTTCCTTTGGAACTTAATCCGTTCCATTGTTAGACGATCCATTCCCTTCTCAGATGATCCATTCCTTTGTTACATGCTCCATGAACCTCAAGTTCCCCATTGAGTTCTAAGTGCTCAAAATTAACTCAAAATGCATCATCCAAGTGCTCCACTTGATTCTAAGTGCTCCATGTTGGACAAGACTTCATACCTCAACATCTAGAGTGAGAGAGGGTGTGAAATGACCCTAAAAGTATTGAAATAGATCATCAATAAAAACTGCAAAAAGTTAGTTTTTGGGATTCATAGGCCCCGTTTTGATTTGCATTGATTCTACACGGCCCACGTGGATGGAAAAGTAGGGTTCCATACTCAGAAAGTCTTCTAAAGTGTAATGTTGAATTTAGCCTATTTTGAATTCCACACGCCCTGTGTGGATTTGTACAGAATCCACACACCCCGTTGCAACTTGCCCATGACCCGTGTAGATTTTTGTGTCGATTTTCACACACTCGTGTGAAACCTCCTATTTAGGCCCGCCTCGATTTTTCCAACTTCTTCATTTTCATTCCGTTTGCTTCCAAATTTGCTCCGGAACTTCCTTAATTATCTTCTCCAAAGTGCATCCCAATCTTCAAATATACTTGAAAACCACCATGAAATGTACAAATAAAAGTGTTCCATTGATAAACTAGAAATAACCAAAAAGATGTTAAAAATGCATGACTTTAACTTCTAAATGCAATGCTAGAAATGAGATAAATATGCAAAATAGGTGGATAAAATGCACCTAAAAACAAATCAAGTTTAACAATTGAATAAACGTTTGAAAAAAAGGCTTGTAAGTATAGAAATGGACCAACACAAAAATAATAAGTAAAAACGAGTGCAAGAACACAATAATATATGAGGAAATCTGTTAATCCTTTAGGACCTCTGACATAAAACCTCAAGAAGGGACTAATGTCACTCTGCCTTTAGAATTTTATTTATAAATAAATAGAAATGTTACAAGTGCAAGTTGATCAAGAGTAGTATGGTTGATCAAGAGTAATATGATTGATAGGTAATTACAGTGACCAAGTGTATGTGTTATCAGTAGTGAACATGTATGAAATGATCTCATCCCCTCTATTCATACACTTGATATCTAACTAACTTCCCTAAAAATCCAGGATCTTCCCCCATTCTTGCTTGACCACGTATTTTAGGGAGAGTCGACTTCTTTTCTTGTTGACCACTTGCTTTGTTGAGTTATTCCACGCCTTGTGAGATAAGCTATTAGTAATGCACAAGAAATATGATTACAATCCCTAGATGTTGGCTTGTTCAAGATCTTGGGTAAATCAAGATGTTAATATAGGTTCAAGATGTCAGAAATAATAAAATAAGGTTATGAAAATATCATCCCATCACAGGTGTGAGTAAGTTACTGTTTTAGAACTCGTTCAAATTGTTCAATCGGTTAAATTGTTCAGTTATTAATTAACAAATAAGAACATACTAGTTCATGTAAAATTGGTTTAAACTGAAGCAGATTAACCTATAAGGAAAATTGTTCACCAAATAAAAAACATTTTGGGCTTTGGAGAAAAAAAAACATGGAAGAGCCTATTTTTATTTGAAGTCTCATACCCCTGTTCCTCAAAGGAGTCGATGTAGGAATCCAAAGTGATTTTGGGGAAAGTTGTTGATTGTCTTATGTTGGTGTTGAAAATCCAATAAGTTAATTCGTTAAAAACTGATTGGCTTAAAATCTCATTTTTGAAGCATTGGGGTTAAAAAAATTAAAAAGAGTGTCAAAAAGTCAAATTTTACACACTTTTTAAAATCTCTTTTTTAAAGCTAATAAAAAAATATTTTGAAAAATGATTTTGAGTTACCATATAGTGTTTTGGTAAAAAAAAAATATACATGCAAGAGTCAACCAAATCATTAGGGGTTGTGGTATTATATTTGGAATCCTATTTAAGATTATGAGGTGCAAGACATAAGTATTACGAGGAAAACCCATGATCTTGGATGAGAACACCGACATAAAACCTTGGGAGCATGAGATATCTGGGATGCGTTTGATAATTTTATTAAGTAAAATAATCGAGTGCAAAGTGTAAAAATTTTTCTTAAAAGAATACAAGTAAAGAAATTGTGTTCTTTATGTGTTTTTGTGACTTTAGCCATCTGTTTATACATATGAATGCGAATGATTATAAACAAAATCACAAGAATCTAGGCATAATCATCTTATCTAAAATCCTTGTTGATCATGTCTCCATTATCTCGTAAATCTTGGAGACTTATTCTGTTCCTCATGTTTTCCAAAATAAATTCGATTTAACCGGGTCTCCCTTGATATATTGAAGACCTGGAACAAAGAAATAGATCAATCAAGAGCAAACATGAGGGTTAGTTGCCTTTGGAATCCTAATCAAGATATTGGTTAAGATCCTAGCTAACATGTTACTCTAGATCCTACGTAAGATTTCAGTCAAAATTTTCACCCATAACAAATGCACCTTAAAATTTGGGTTTTAGAGGTAAAATTAGATTTTAAATGAAATTCAAAATTCAAATAACATGGCCGGTGGGATATTGATATGATGCAATTCTTTTTTCTATGTCCAAAATTTTTTCGTTTTTACCTTTTCCTTCCCGAGATTTGTCATCAATACCTGCTATAAATTGGGCCTATGATTTTTAAATAAGAACCCTTACAAGTTTCCAAACGAAGATACACATTTTCCCTTGCGTACGTTTTCCAGTTTTTCTTTCTTTTACATATTTTGCAAAAAATGGGGAAGAAAAACACTCGCCCCAAGTCCTGGATAGTTGATGACTTCGTTGATCAAATGTTTTTAGCTAAACCCGAATAGGAAGTCTCAAATTTTTATGGTCACGATATCACCCAAATCATTATGCATAAAGCCTTTCCATCCACACCAATTTTTAGGGTTTTTGATTCTCATCTGAGGTCCGATTCCATTTCTTTTTCTTAGGTCTGTTTTCCTGAATAACCTTTCGCTATTGGGCTGGGATTTCCTTTCCTACCCTTGGTTTTTGATATCTTTCAAATATCCAAAATTAGTTATATCCAGGCTATGCTTGTGGTCTGGAGAGTCAAACCTTTTGAATCGATCAAAGCGTCTTGAATTGGGTTTGCCAGAAATCGCCTCCGTTTACGACCGACAAACTTTTTATTCTAAAAGAGCTTTGTTTAGGATCAAACCTGGCCAAGATTACCTTATTCTTAAAGCTAGTCTTCATGATTTTGAGTGGATGAGTAGATTTTTCTTTGTAAAGAAAGACTCTTTACCAAATAATGATAAGATTTTCCTACCATTAATTTTTTTTTTACGTTTACAATTCTGAAGATGGAGGCGTTTTTTTCCTACTAAAGAGGATTCCAAGAGTAAGATTCGAATTTTCTTGAGATCCTAGTCTTTGAGAGGACTTTCAAGAATCTGGTTGGTGTACGGCATAGCAAAAGAGCAAACTGTGTCAAGAATTTCTAGCTCAAATAGAATCTCGACTCGTAGGATTTAATTTTCATATTTATATACTATATTAATTTACATGGTCGTTAGCTACAATATAGTTAATGGTTTTTATAGATTGGCCACAGTTTTTTAATGTTTTTCATTTTAAGTCCCTTTATTCCTGTTGTTCACTACGTATTGTCCACAGGTTTCTAATGTTTGTCATTTTACCTTCTGACCATTTTGACATTTCTTTTCTTTCTTTTCCTTAATCTTTAGTGTTTCCCAGTTTTACGAACCGGTATGAATAAGTTACACAAATGGTCCCTGAATTTTATTTAGCTTGACACTTTTATTATTATATGAGTTTTGCTATTATGCAACACTATTTATTAAGTTTGCTATCTTGCACATTTACCATAAATTATAAATAATCTCTCCTTTTTGCTGACTAATCATCAATTTTTTTTTAGTATTTGTTGTTTTAAATATACCGATTTTAGGTTTTTTTTCCACTTAATTTTTTTTTTTTAGTTTTTATTGTTTTAAATGTACAGATTTTTTTTTTTTTTCTTTTTATAAAAAACATCTCGGAGATCACCTACTAGTATATATTGATCTTGGCAATTTAAATCATTTTATTTTATAGTCTCTAGGTCCACTAGGTCTACTAAGCACTTTGGTTTGTCCGACATGGCTTATCTTCTTGTCATCAAAAAGGAAATCAAATGTGTTATATTGAAGATAGAGGCTCCGAGCAAGGCTGTTTCGAGAGAAATAATAGAAAGATAGGTATAAAAGTTCTTGATATTCATATTTTTTATGGGATGGAACCAAATGAGATCAACAGCACGGTGGATGTCCATGATGTAGTCATTAAGTTCTTAGTAAATGTTTAACGTTTTATCAGTTAGATTCTTAATTATAATTTTGGTTTTTTCTATTTGGTTGGACAGTTGACTTCCTATTCTGTGATTGCGATAATGGACGTCAGAAATATTTGTTAGAAGGTAAAGGAGGAGGTAAAAGTGCTCAAAGTTAGGATCAAGGATCTTTCATATAGAGAATCAATGGTTGGTAAAAGAGCAGGAGGTGCGGGAAGTGGAGTTTGACGAAGAGATTGTTGAAGTGATGAAGGGAGCCAATTAAGGTATCATCTGTCATGACAGTCTTGCAGGATCATATCTAGATGGTGGAGGATATTGAAGGCGACAAGCTTTATTTTTCTTTTGATCATGGTTTGAGGTTTCCCCTAGTGGATTTGGAAAAATTAAACTTTTTTATTTTTATATGTTCTTGGTGATGCTCTTGAAGGGCTTTAAGACAATTTTTTGTTTCATGTTTAAAATTTAGGTGTCCGGTTTGAGCTTTATTATAATAATGCTTTAGAATTATATGTTCTTCTTACTATATTCTTCTATGTTTCTTTATGCTTAGATAAAAATGTTGAAATTTTCCATTGCGAAACTTGCCAAAGATTTTGAAAACTATTCTCAAGATTTTAAGAATCCTAACAAGGGTTTTAACGAAACAAGGTATTTGAGGAAATCTAGTGTCTAAATAATCTTTTAAGGGTTTTAATAGTTACTAAATCTAAGAATTCTAAAAATCTTAAAAGGAAGCTCAAACAAAACAATTTTATAAATCATGAACTGTATTATCAAGAATCCACCATTTTTTTTTTTTTTGGAAAAAAGAGTTTTTTAGGAAGGCTCAAGGAAAATAAACCGATTTAAATATTAGGGATCCTACAATATGTTGGTTTCGTATTGCTTAAAATACTTGGAATTTTCGTAATGGTGTAAGAATATTTCCTTTTAATACGTATTAACCTAGACTAAATCTGTAGATGGATTGTGCTCCATGATTTTGGCAAGATGCTTTCTTTTATGGTGGAAAGCCAGTATGCCTCTTTGATCATTTGCTAACATCGGAATCTGCATCTACTTGTATAATCTTGGTAATATCCAAGATTTTATTTGTGATGCTAAGAGTTTCTATTAAGATTTAGCTCTATTTTTTGTTGTATGGTATTCCCAATTCAATGTTTTTGCATATTGATAAATTGTTTTGGTGTACTATGCCCCTTTGTGGGAATTTTGAGCACAAGGATCTTATTTATGCTGAAATTTGCCATTAGATATCTTCACCAATCGTCATATTACTTCTATTCGTGTGATTCAGACATAATCTTCCTTGAAATCTTGGGGACAATTTATCCTAATAGCATCTTGATTTCTTGGTCGAGGGGCCTATAGGTACTTTTTTTCGTTGTTTTCCCCTTTGCCTACATGAGTTCTAGTGCTTCTTGTAACGACCCAAAAATCAAGGGTAAAAATTTCATTTTTCATTATAATCAAACACCGATATCTTTTAAATCCAAGTTTTCCAAAAACATTGCCAATTAAAAACATTTATCAGAGCTCGTCCCAAAATCACATATTGCAGAAAACACGGGTGTGTGCGCTGCGATCAAGCCGAGCCCTTCCTTTCCAAACCGATGATACCTGAAACCATAAACAAAACTGTAAGCACGAAGCTTAGTGAGTTCCCCATAGCATACCCCACATAATCCACATAACTGTATAAACCATATCAATCACATAAGTCATGCATATAAACATATAAGAATGCCATGGAAACCCTCCAAGGTCTTACTCCAGGATGTCGTGGGCTCCCCCCAGGGTCTTATACCTACATGTCATGGGATCCCCCCATGCTCTTTACCTGGAATGCCATGGGCTTCCCCCATGGTCTGATATCCAACTGCCTCGGGCTCCCCCCGGGGTCTTCCATGCAAATAACACAGAGTCAACTAGCATACCATATATCACAGAAATAACTATCGTACTACATAACACAAATATAAACATATAGGGATGCCGTGGACTCCCTCCAGGGTCTTACTCCAGGATGTTGTGGGCTCCCCCCAGGGTCTTATACCTACATGCCATGGGCTCCCCCCATGGTATTTATCTGGAATATCGTGGGCTCCCCCTCCCCCATGGTCTTATATCCAACTGCCACGGGCTCCCCCCGGGGTCTTCCAAGTCTAACCAATAAGGTACTCGCACTTTCACATCCATACATACTAGACATATCAATAATTATTCCACAGTAATCATCACAACTAACTGAATGGGCTTCCCTTGGTGCCTTCGACCCACTGGTACGGTGAGGAAACTCACCTCGCACTGTTGAAGTCCTGCGAATAGATCTCTGGTTGCTGGCTGACCGATCCCCGAACTGTCAATTATCAAGACCAAATCCAATTAACCATTTGGGTTTCAATGCATAACCATAAATCCACACTTAAGGTAAATGGACCATTTTACCCCTAACCTAGCTTGGTTAAAAACCAAGGCCCAACTCACACTCTGAAGGCCCAAAAGCCAAATAATCAACCAAGGCCCAACATATGGCCTAATTTTCTAAATTGGGCCCAAACCTCTACATGGTCTTACCTTCAGGCCCAAACATTTATTCTAGTCCAAACACTTGGCATTCCGGTGGTCCAATATCTCATAATCATCAAGGCCCGATTATGGCCCAATTTTCCAAATTGGGCCCAAGCCTTTCCAATGGGCCTTATCTTAAATTTCAATAATTACCTTAGTCCATAAACCTGTTCCCAATTGGCCCACAGCAAACCAAACCCAAATCTTGATCCTAAAGCTCAAAATACTTCAAGGTCCAAACTTGGCCCAATTATCCAAATTGGGCCTTATCCAAAGGTCTAGTCCTCTACTTAGCCCAAGACACACTCATCCAGATAGACTATTAGGGCCCAAGTATCAAGGTCCAATAGATGGCCCAATACCCGAAGCCCAAAGTCCGAAGCCCAACAGAAGGGGTACGCGGGGCGTACCCCTTTGTTACGCTGGGCGTACCTCGCTTCACATTAACCAATTACGCGGGGGGGGGGGGGGGGGTTGACTCCGAATGCGGGGCGTATGCAGCCTTACGCGGGGTGTACCATCTCAGGTCTTAAAATTCCAATAAGTGCTTAATGGATCAAGCACCTAAGCTCAAACTTCAGATCCACTACTCAAATGTGCTCTAGAACCATAAAGTCTCAAACTTTAAGACTTTGGTAAACCAAAAAGGGCTTAATGCATGGTCTTAATCCATTAAGACCTCCTACAAAGAACAAGGGACCAAACTAGCTCAAGGGACCTCATTTGTATGCCTTAGGACCCATCCTAGGGTCTGAAAGGACAACCCATATCGACCAAAACAAGGCATGCACCAAATGACATTCTTGGGACAAGAAAGATACCAAAAAGCAACCCAAATAAGATCTAAACCATCTAGGCATAAAGGTAGAAGCTTTATACCTTTTGAAGCTTCCCAGAAGATGAAAACCCCAGATCTACAAGCTTGGTTCCTTCCTTCACTCCAATGATGCTCTTTCTTCTCATTCAACCACACCAACAACACACTTCAGGCTCCAAAACTCTCTCTCATGGACTAGGGTTTTCTAAGAAAGGTTCAAAGACTTGGAGGCTGAAAGAGTGAAGCAAAAAGATCCATAGTGGTGCTTAAATACCCTCCAAACCCTAAAGTTTAGGGTTTCTCCTGGACATTAGTATGCCCAGCAAACACATGTGTACGCCCAGCGTACTAGGGCATGCCCTAGTTGTGACAACCCAAACCATTTTCAGTTAACGAAAGTCAAATCCCGATAAATAAAAATTTCGAATTTTATTTATTTTGTCTAACTTGTAAGGGTTGAAAACAACTTAGATTATATAGATTAAATTTATGTAGGTGTCGGGACTAAAATCGTGCGAAAAATCAAGTTTTTCATCAAAAATCAGCCGAGTCTCGTCATCCCAGTGTTTACGGCCGCAAACGGTTCACGACTGTAAACCGTTCACGGCCGGGTGGGCCCCACCACCGGCCATGAACCCAGCCTATATATATGTGTTCCTACCCTCATTTATACTTTTCTGGCCGAAAACCTACTTTCTCTCTCTAAAACCATCAACCGAAAACTCAAGTTTTCTCTTCATTTATCACCCAATTCACCTTGGAACTAGTTTTGGAGCATGAAACATTAATCCTTTCATCAAATCAAGCATTCTTTGTTCTTGAGTTCACGGCTGTAAACCCATCAAATCTTCAAATCTTCAAGGGACGAAATCAGCTCACGACCGTAAACCCTTCAAATCTTCATATATCACCAAGAACAGGCCGTAAACCATTTAAAGACCGTAAACCCTTCAAAGGCACAGAACCGTTCACGGCCGAGAACCGTTCACGGTCGAGAACAGTTCACAGCCGTAATCCTTTCACGGCTGCAATCAGCCCCAAGGAATCTTGGATGCAAACCCACTTTTCCACCTCGATCGAGCCTCGGTAACGTTCCTTAACCAAAAAACAAGGCTTTTATAACACTTTAACTAATGGATTTGCTAATATAATTACGAATATGTGTTTAAATTATTATTAGGGTTCCGTTAACTTTGCATACAACAAACTCGAGGGTCCTCATTTCCAGTCTCGTTGTCTGGTACATACACGCAACCAACTGTGAGTTCATACCCCTACGCTTTTACTATTTTAACGTTTTCAAGGGGGGGGGGGGGGGGGGGAATACAAGCCAAACGCAAATAGTTTTTGTGAACGTTATACACAGAATTTCATCAGGATTAAACTTATGAAATTGATACAACCAGAAGATCACCACATTTTATAAAGTATTTAGATATTTTATCCCTTTTGTAATATGCTGAGCATAAGGGAAGTTTTTAACTCACAACTATAATTGCACAGTTTTCAGAACAATACACAAACCGAGTACTTAAAATACATGCAAACTATAATAGGTATAGTTTGGGATTTCAATACACAGTTTTACCATCTCAAGATTATAGATTAACAATCATTTAAACTATAACAGATATAGTTTATGGTATACATTACTACTTTCTGAATACAAGAGTACCATACTAAATAATTATTTAAGTATAATTATTATTACTCTGTAAAGTATACATACGATTTCAAGTACAAGAGAACGATACAAAAATACACGTAAACTAGTTAATACAGGGTTGTGAGACATCACTTCAATTGTACCCTTCGGGGTGCGGGCTAAATCCTATCATAGTATAACCAGAGTCTCCTGGAGGGAGAGCGTGAGATTTGTGAATAGATCTATTCGGGATTGACTACCCCACACCTAAACTGCTAGTTACAGTTAGGCAGGCATGCCTGGTGTGACAAATGTCATAACGTCCGATGCCTGAAGAACGTCGTAGGGGTCACTAGGTCATATCAAGCATGGTTATACTAACTCACGACAGTATAAACTAACCTTTTTGTTTACAGGATTTCATTCTTCAATAGTTTTATTTTAAGTAATAAAACTACTATACTTATTGGTGTTAGCCAGGGTTTTCATACAATGCATTACTTACATTACTGGTGGTAGCCAGGGATTTCACACAAGTACTTTCATACATAAAAACAGAATTCATTAAAGAACTTACAACTGGTCTTAGGGTTTAAGACTACCTTTTTACTAAAGAAAATATTAGATTTTCTTGGAAACATAAAAACATTTTCACTGATTCATTAACAGGTTTTCATTACAAAAACATGCTTATGAACTCACCAGCTTTAATGCTGATACTCTTTGCAAAACCGCTTGTATTCTCATGAAATCAGTAGACAGGTACTCCCGCAGGCTTTTGAGAAGACGGAGCATATAGAGTCACGTCTTTTATACTTTTGTTATACTTTTGCTGTATACAACTATGTATCAAACAGATGTAAATATTTTACTTATTCAATGTAATGTTTGTGTTTACTTTGATTACTATGATGCAATTGTTGTGATACTATACATGACGTCCTCCACTCCCGAACGTTTCCGCCGTTTCGGTTTGGGGGTGTGACAGATTGGTATCAGAGCCATTGTTTATAGTGAACTAAGTATACCGAACCTTACATGGTATACAACTATAAACACTAAAGGGGCCGAAGCGCTCTGAAACTAAAAGTATACTTTTAAAATTTAAGTATTTTACAAGAAGTATACAAGTATACATACATACTAGAAGCTGTATCATAATAAGAACTACATAAAATTATTTAGGACGAGTTGGGCACTACGGTTAAATTTGAATAGTTATGTAATCATATCTGGGGCCAATATAGCCTGATCAACTATATTTGTCTGAGATATGACCAACATGTGTTTGCGAGTGATTGCGGTGTTGCGACAAGTCTAAAACTCACCAAATCCGATACTAATGAAGCACATAGTTAAAATACTATAGGAGTATTTTATAACTCTGAAACACTACACAAAATTGTTACAAGTAGTACTAATCCTCATAAATGAAAGAACTGGAATTCCTTATTTATGTTAGTAAACCTCTATTGTAGATCATTGTTAATGCTGTAGGATCAAGATATTATGCATTTAGGATTATGATATATCTTGTTCGAAAGTATCTGACTCATAATCAATATAGAAGGCTTATCGTCATTTTCCCCTTGTATCTTTTAGAGGAAGATGCCTCCTAAGAAGAGACCCAACAGAAAGAACAACAACCCTCCGAAGGATCCGCCGCAATCACCTCCTCAGTTCGATCCTGTTATGTCTAGGAAACAGTTACAGCCGCTGTGGCTGCCTCAATGTCGCAGATAAATTCTGGCGGCACTGGCGGATCGGGAAGTGGACCGCACCCCCTTAATCTTGATGGTGGCTAGGGACACCCGAAGGAGTGTTCCTAAAAAGACTTTATGAACGCGAAACCCAAATCCTTTGACGGCAATGGAGGTGTCATTGCCCTAACTCGTTGGTTCGAGAAGATCGAATCAATTTTTAAGATCTGTGCATGCCCCGAGGCAAGCAAGGTGAAGTTTGCCGCCTGCACCTTTACTGATAGAGCACTGACTTGGTGGAATAGCCGAGTCAAATCCCTAACTCTGCCGGTAGCCAATGCCATGGGTTGGGAGAATTAAAAGAGCTCATGCTTGCGGAGTATTGCCCAAGGGGCGAGATGCAAAAGCTGGAGCACGAGCTCTGGAACCTGAAGATGAAGGGTTCCGAAATTGCTGCGTACACTGCTAGGTTCAGCGACCTGGCTCTTCTATGTCCCGGGATGGTCACCCCGGAAAGCAAGAAAACTGAGAGGTACATATGGGGATTGACACCCCCAACTCAAGGGAACGTCTTAGCTGCTAAACCTCTCACTTTTGACAGCGCCAAGTGTCTAGCGCAGACTCTGATAGATCACAGGGTTGATCATGAAACTATAGTAGTCATTACCGAACCACCAAAGGAAAGTGGTGAGAAGAAAAAGTTCTGGAACAAGCGCAAGGGCAAGTCTTCGCACGAGCCCTCGAAGAAACAATAAGTAGTGGCAGTTCATGCTGCTACCACTCCTGCTGCTGTTCCTGCAACTTAAGCACCTACCAGTAGGTATTCTGGAACCCTTCCAATGTGAGATAAGTGTAACTTCCATCATCACGCACCCTGCCGTGACATGCAATGCAACAACTGTGGCAAAAAGGGACACACAACTCGTTTCTGCAAAACACAAGTCCAACCAACCAATCAGGCTCCTGGAGCTGGAGTTGGCCAAGCCGGCTATGGCTGTGGTGAAACCAGGCATTACAATAGGAATTGCCGAAAAGCAACAACTGCAGGAAATATAGGGAAGGTTTTAGCCGTGGGCCAGGAGGAGGCAGTCGCTAATCCCACTGTAGTTACAGGTACGTTCATCCTCGACAACTCTTATGCATGCATTATTTTCGATAGTGGTGCGGAGAGGAGTTTTGTTAGTCATACATTTAAACATCTACTCAAGCATAAATCCCAACCTTTAATCGAAAAATTCACCGTCGAGATGGCTAACGGAAAGAAAGAGAGCACTAACGACGTATTCATAGGCTGTAACCTTACCCTGAACGACCATTCTTTTCCAATCGATCTCATGCCAGTTTCCATAAAAAGTTTCGATGTCATCATCGGCATGGATTGGTTGAGCCCCAATCGTGCTGATATCCTTTGTTATGAAAAGGCCATTCGCCTCAATCTGCCATCTGGCGAAACCCTTATTATCTATGGTGATAAACTCAGCTCAAGCCTTCGTATCATTTCGTGCATCAAAGCCCAAAAATATTTGCGAAAAGAGTGTCATGCATTCCTAGCCCATGTTGTTAACGAAAAACAGGAAGTTAAAGACCTCGAGAGCATCCCCGAAGTCTGCAACTTTCCTGATGTTTTTCCTGAAGATCTTCTCGGAATTCCTCCCGAGCGCCAAGTCAAGTTCCGAATCGACTTAATTCCCAGAGCTACCCCCGTAGCTAAATCCCCTTACCGTCTAGCGCCGACAAAAATGAAAGAGTTATCCAACCAACTCAATGAACTACTCAACAATGGATTCATCAGACCAAGTTCCTCACCTTGGGGAGCTCCGATCCTATTCGTGAAAAAGAAGGATGGGTCCTTTCAGATGTGCATAGATTATCGCGAACTCAACAAGCTTACCATCAAAAACTGTTACCCCCTACCCATAATCGACGACCTCTTCGATCAACTCCAAGGAGCCAGCTATTTCTCAAAGATAGACCTAAGATCAGGGTACCATCAATTACGAGTCCATGAGAGCGACGTTCCTAAGACAACATTTCAGACTCGATATGGTCACTACGAGTTTGTAGTAATGTCCTTTGGTCTAACCAACGCACCCGCGGTATTCATGGATCTGATGAATCGGGTGTGCCGCCCCTTCCTGGATAAGTTTGTGATAGTATTCATAGATGATATACTTGTCTATTCTCGGAGTGAGGAAGATCATAGACAACATTTGAGGTAAGTGCTGAGAACTCTAAGGGCGGAGAAACTATATGCAAAATTCTCAAAGTGCGAGTTCTGGATCAGAAAAGTAACTTTCCTCGGTCACGTGGTTAGCGAAGAAGGCATACACGTGGAACCTTCCAAACTTAAAGTGATAGAGAGTTGGTCAGCACCAAAGACACCCACAGAAATCCTTCAATTCTTGGGTCTTGCTGGTTACTATCGCAGGTTTATCTAGAATTTCTCCAGGATTGCTAAGCCTCTTACCGCCCTGAATCAGAAAGGTGTAACCTTTAGTTGGGGAGAAAATCAAGACATTGCATTCCAAACATTGAAGCATGCCCTATGCAGCGCACCTATCTTGTCTCTTCCAGAAGGGATGGAGGACTTTGTGGTCTATTGCGATGCATCCAATCAGGGGCTAGGCTGTGTGCTCATGCATCGAGGAAAAGTCATTGCATATGCCTCAAGACAACTTAAAGCACACAAAGTCAATTATACAACTCACGATCTGGAGTTGGGAGTAGTGGTCTTCACATTAAAGATTTGGAGACATTATCTCTACTGAACTAAGTGCACCATCTTCACCGACCATAAAAGCCTTCAACACATTTTTGACCAGAAGGAGCTGAACATGAGGCAACGGAGATGGGTAGAGTTACTCAATGATTACGAGTGTGAAATTCGCTATCATCCCGGCAAGGCCAATGTGGTAGCAGATTCCCTCAGCCGGAAAGAGTATTCAGGTCGCAGAGTGAAGGCACTTAAAATGACTATCCATTCCCATCTGTCCGCACAAATTAGAGAGGCTCAGGTGGACGCCTTGAAACCAGAGAACATGTTGATTGAAGCCTTGAAGGGAATGGAAAAGAACTTAGAAGTAAAGGGAGACGGAGTTTATTATTTCATGAACCGGATCTGGACCTCAAAGTTTTACGGTTACAGGGAGGTTGTCATGAACGAAGCTCATCGGATCAGATACTCCGTTCACCCAGGTTCGGATAAGATGTATATGGATCTCAAAAAGCTCTATTGGTGGCCAAACATGAAAGCAGAAATTGCTACCTTCGTGGGCAAGTGCCTGACTTGCGCCAAGGTGAAGGTGGAATATCAAAAGCCCTCAGGTCTACTTCATCAGCCTGAAATACCTGAGTGGAAGTGGGAACGAATTACTATGGACTTCATTACCAAATTGCCCAAGACCCCGAGTGGCCATGACACTATCTGTGTAATCGTCGACAGATTAACCAAGTCTGCCCACTTCCTATCAATCAAAGAAGCATATAAGATGGAGAGACTGACCTGAATCTACATCCAAGGGATAGTTCGATTGCATGGTGTGCCTGTGTCCATTATCTCTGATTGAGATAGCAGATTCACCTCGAGGTTTTGGAAGTCTTTGCAGAAGGCTCTTGGAACTAATTTGGATATGAGCACAACTTACCATCCACAGACCGACGGGCAGAGTGAGAGAACCATTCAAACCCTAGAAGACATGCTGAGAGCGTGCGTTATCGACTTTGGTAAGTCGTGGGATACCCATTTGCCATTGGTCAAGTTCTCTTACTACAACAGCTATCACACTAGCATCAAGGTTGCTCCTTTCGAAGCCCTCTATGGTCGTAAGTGCAGATCCCCTCTGTGCTGGGCTGAGGTGGGTGACACGCAGCTAATCAAAGTTCAAGTCCCTGATAGCATTCTCACTGGCCCAGAAATCATCCGAGAAACCACCGAAAAGATCGTACAAATCCGAGAACGACTAAAAGCTTCAAGAGATAGACAAAAGAGCTACGCTGATAAAAGACAAAAACCTTTAGAGTTCCAGGTTGGTGACCGTGTTCTGTTAAAGGTCTCACCCTGGAAAGGCATGATACGCTTCAGAAAGCGTGGAAAGCTAAATCCGAGATACATTGGGCCATTCGAGATCCTCGCTAGGATCGGCCCCGTAGCTTACAAACTCCGGTTACCCCAAGAGCTTAACAACGTACATACCGTCTTCCATGTGTCAAACCTCGAAAAGTGTCTATCCGACGAGACTCTTGTAATTCCACTCGATGAAATCTAGGTTAATGAGAGTCTTAACTTCGTGGAGGAGCTAGTCGAAATCATGGATAGGGAAATCAAACGAACGAAACAAAGTCGCATCCCGATAGTGAAGGTTCGCTGGAATATTAAGCGGGGACCTGAATTCACTTGGGAGCGCGAAGACCAGATGAAACAGAATTATCCACATCTCTTTACCTAGTCCATAATCGTATTCGTTTTAGAAGTTCGGGACGAAATTCCCTCTATCGGGGGATGATGTGACAACCCGAACCATTTTCAGTCAACGAAAGTCAAATCCCGATAAATAAAAATTTCGAATTTTATTTATTTTGTCTAACTTGTAAGGGTTGAAAACAACTTAGATTATATAGATTAAATTTATATAGGTGTCGGGATTAAAATCGTGCGAAAAATCAAGTTTTTCATCAAAAATCAGCCGAGTCTCGTCATCCCAGTGTTTACGGCCGCAAACGGTTCACGGCTGTAAACGGTTCATGACCGGGTGGGCCCCACCACCGGCCATGAACCCGACCTATATATATGTGTTCCTACCCTCATTTATACTTTTCTGGCCGAAAACCTACTTTCTCTCTCTAAAACCATCAACCGAAAACTCAATTTTTCTCTTCATTTATCACCCAATTCACCTTGGAACTAGTTTTGGAGCATCAAACATTAATCCTTTCATCAAATCAATCATTCTTTGTTCTTGAGTTCACGACCGTAAACCCTTCAAATCTTTAAATTTTCAAGGGACGAAATCAGCTCACGGCCGTAAACCCATCAAATTTTCATATATCACCAAGAACACCAAGAACTGGCTGTAAACCATTTAAAGACCGTAAACCCTTCAAAGGCAGAGAACCATTCACGGTCGAGAACAGTTCACAGCCGTAATCCTTCAAAGGCAGAGAACCATTCTTGGTTGCAAACCCACTTTTGCACCTCGATTGAGCCTCGGTAACGTTCCGTAACCAAAAGACAAGGGTTTTATAACACTTTAACTAATGGATTTGCTAATTTAATTACGAATATATGTTTAAACTATTATTAGGATTCCGTTAACTTCGCATACAACAAACTCGAGGGTCCTCATTTCCAGTCTCGTTGTCCGGCACATACACGCAACCAACTGTGAGTTCATACTCCTACGCTTTTACTATTTTAACGTTTTCAAGGGGGGGGGGGGGGAATACAAGCCAAACACAAATAGTTTTTGTTAACGTTATAC
Organism: Lactuca virosa; assembly: GCF_052849685.1. Classification (NCBI taxonomy): domain Eukaryota; kingdom Viridiplantae; phylum Streptophyta; class Magnoliopsida; order Asterales; family Asteraceae; genus Lactuca; species Lactuca virosa. Next base: position 204,744,445 of record NC_136434.1, read on the forward strand.
ACAGAATTTCATCAGGATTAAAATTTATGAAATTGATACAACCAGAAGATCACCACATTTTATAAAGTATTTAGATATTTTATCCCTTTTGTAATATGCTGAGCATAAGGGAAGTTTTCAACTCACAACTATAATTGCAAAGTTTTCAGAACAATACACGAACCGAGTACTTAAAATACATGCAAACTATAATAGGTATAGTTTGGGATTTCAATACACAGTTTTACCATCTCAGGATTATACATTAACAATCATTTAAACTATGACATATATAGTTTATGGTATACATCACTACTTTCTGAATACAAGAGTACCATACTAAATAATTATTTAAGTATAATTATTATTACTCTGTAAAGTATACATACGATTTCAAGTACAAGAGAACGATACAAAAATACACGTAAACTAGTTAATACAGGATTGTGCGACATCACTTCAACTGTACCCTTTGGGGTACGGGCTAAATCCTATCATAGTATAACTAGAGTCTCTTGGAGGAAGAGCGTGAGATTTGTTGTCACACCCCAAAACCGGAACGGCGGAATCGTTCGGGGGTAGAGGACGTCATGTACAGTATCACAACAATGCCAAGTAGTAAACAAGCAACAACATCATCCATTGCATTAATAATATAATTTAATACAAGTGTGTTCTGTCAAGTTTAATAGACACCAAAAATATAAATCAAAATAAAAGATGAGTCTTGAACGAGCTCCATCTTCTCAAAACCTGGCATCGGTACCTGACTACTGGTGACCTGAGAATAGAAGTTATTTTGAAAGAGTTGATCAGCTTTAAATCTGGTGAGATCATAAGTATTTTAGTGTCATTGTTTGTAAGAAAGTGTTTGTAAGTATGCGATGTGTAAGTTTGTAAAAGTTTGTGAATGTTTGCAAAATGGTTGAATCTCCTAGAAAACCCTATGTTTTTCTACTAAAAGTAGCCTTGTACCAAGGCATCAAGTGTTTGTATGTGTGTCTCTTGTAAGAGTATTTATTTTCCTAAATCTGACTATCATTAACCAAAAATATAGTTTTACATTACTGTTCATTGTGTGAAGATTCACAAAGTGAATGCAATGGGAAATAAAATAGTACTGTAGTGTTGTATTAAGTAACTACTGCTGTACTAACTACCTTAAACCAATTGTTATTTAAAGTACCATGTGATATGCCTGTACCATACTACCGACTAGAAACACGACGATGTAAGACGTCGGAAGGAATAACGTTTGGCACCCGTAGACTTGCAAGTCCCACTGTAGCTAGCAGCAAGGTGTAGGATAGTCAATCCAGTATAGATCTATACATAAACTCAACGCTCTCCACTTAAGGAGATTCTGGATACAAAACGAGCCATGACAGGTGATGCCATGCCCCGTTACGTGGCTCACATAACTGTAGTAGTGTTCTTGTATATGTATTGTGTGTACTAGCTGTATTGTATGTTCTCTCTCTGTCTAGTATGTATGTATGTTATCTCTGTTTCTCATAATAGTATGTATTGACTCATGTATGAACTGACTCCTTGTATGTTTCATTGTTCTAGTAATAGTATTAGTAACTTCCTAAACTACACCTATTATAGTTTACTAGTAATATTGTTTGTATGTATGAACATGTTTGTATAACTTTGCTACCCAAAGGTATTGAATAGCAAGAAGGAACTTTTATATCTATATACATATACATAATATATAACTAGGATTCAAACGACCTTCGGACAAACAACCGATACCCTAAGTCCACAACCAAACGAGGAACATGAGGTAAGGTGAGCTATCAGTCCTAAGTCCTTTCAATCCTACTTATATAACTATATCTATATAGATACACATTTAACAGGATATAAGTTTAAAAGAGTTTAATAAAAGTATTTAACACGTAAAAGAGTTTGTAAAACAGTTTGAAGTAGTTTGTTTGATAACACAGTTTGACAAGTAAGAAATCCACTTGTTTGGTAGTTATTAATCACATGTGATTGATATAATAACTATAATAGTTCAACTTGTATTCCCCCCCCCCCTAAAAGCATTTAAAATCATTTAAAAGGTTTATTAAGGGGTATGAACTCACCTGTAGTGAGTGGTTTGGATGAACGGATGTTATAGGATGCTAAGTGTCAAGTGAAGACTTGAACACACACACAGATCCTAATTAACATATAATAACACATATATGTATCCAATTAGTCTTTAAACAACTAATTAACCAAGTTAAGACACCCTAGGACATGGAAAACACTTTGATTCAAGTGCTATAAGTACCAAGGATTGTATCTAAGGGTTGTAGGGCCTTGCTTTTGAGTTTAAGGTCCAAGGGTAAACTCTTTTGGAGTTTACGGTTTTGGGTTTACGGTCCCAATGGGTTTACGGCCGTAAACCCATGGTAACTTCTACCATTTTGTGTTTTGAGGTCTTATAAGTCATAAAGAAGTATCCTAACTTCAAGTCTAAGCCTTAGGAAGTGATTGTGGCACCATTGCACCACATTATAGAGTTTACGGACCATGGACCATTTCTCCATGAGTTGACGGCCGTAAACTCTAATGGTTCTTGGTATTTTTGATGTTTAAGGTACTAAACACTTCAAGGATGTGATCTAGACTAGTATCCAAGGCTTGGTAAGGGACTAGGGCTCACAATGGCCCTTTCATTAGGATTTACGGTTCAAGAACATGTCTTGACCGTAAACACCTTTGATCTTGTGTTTCTTTGTGTTTTCTAGTTGATTAAGATGTGAAACAAGCCTTATAACACACTAGGGTAAGAATACTTACAATAAAGGAGCTTGAAAGGGTGTTAAAAGTCCAAGAACACTAGTGTGTGTTCTTGGTGAAGTGAAGAACACTTGAAGATCTATGAAAATGGAATGATTTCATGGATGGAATCATGTAAGATCACTAGATAATGAAGGATATCAACTAATTAAGGCAAGAAACACTTACAAAGTTGAAGATCAAGAAGGAAAATCGGATGATACTTGAGAGGATTTCGAGTTCTAGTCTTGAAATGGTAAAAAAAGTGAGTAAAATGACTAAGTGTCATATTTATACTCCTTAGAGTTTACGGCCGTAAACACCATGTTTAGGCCGTAAACTCCAAACTCTTGGAGTTTTGGAACTTTATTGATGCACAATAAACCCTAGAGTATACTCTCTTTAGTTATCTCTTGAAGTACTAAGCTTTAAAACACTCAAACTGACTCTAAAAAGCTTAAAAGTTATCAGAAACAGTTCTGACTTCTATTGAAGTGAATGGTTTGTACAGAATAGAAATTTCGGGTTGTCACATCATCCCCCCGTTAGAAGGAATTTCGTCCCGAAATTAGAGTTTAAGCAATTAAGTAGTTACAAATAACTAAGTAAAAAGACGAGGATTTTTCAGTTTCATCTGATCCTCTCGCTCCCAAGTGAATTCAGGTCCTCGCTTGGCGTTCCAGCGAACCTTCACTATCGGGATACGGCTTTGTTTCATTTGCTTGACCTCCCGGTCCATGATCTCCACAGGTTCTTCCACGTAGTTGAGGCTCTCGTTGATCTTGATCTCGTCGAGTGGGATTACAAGAGTCTCGTCGGACAGACACTTTTTCAAGTTCGAGACATGGAAAGTAGAATGTACGTTACTGAGTTCGCGAGGTAAGTTAAGTTTGTAAGCTATAGCGCCGATTCTAGCAAGAATTTCGAAAGGCCCTATGTATCTTGGATTTAGCTTTCCACGCTTTCCAAAGCATATTAAGCCCTTCCAGGGTGAGACCTTCAATAGAACACGGTCTCCCACCTGGAATTCCAACGGTTTCCTTCGTTTATCTGCGTAGCTTTTCTGTCGGTCTCTAGAGGCTTTCAATCGTTCACGAATCTGAACGATCTTCTCTGTCGTCCGGACCCGTGAGAGTGCTTTCAGAAACTCGTCCTTTAGCTAACTGGGTATCACCCACCTCAGCCCAACACAGAGGGGATCTGCACTTTCGGCCATAGAGGGCCTCGAATGGAGCAGCCTTTATGCTCGTGTGATAACTGTTGTTGTAGGAAAATTCGACAAGGGGTAAATGAGTATCCCATGCTTCCCCAAAGTCGATCATACAAGCTCGCAACATATCTTCCAAGGTTTGTATCGTCCTCTCGCTTTGTCCGTCGGTCTGTGGATGGTTGGCTGTACTCATGTCCAGCCTAGTTCCTAGGGACCTTTGTAGCGACTGCCAGAACCTCGAAGTGAATCTACTATCTCTGTCCGAGATAATGGATATGGGAACACCGTGCAGTCGTACAATCTCCCGAATGTAGGTTCTTGTAAGCTTCTACATCTTGTCTGTTTCTTTGATAGGCAGGAAGTGTGCGGACTTGGTCAATCTGTCGACGATGACCCATATGGTATCAAGTCCACCCGTTGTCTTGTGCAACTTAGTTATGAAGTCCATAGTGATCCGCTCCCACTTCCATTATGGTATCTCAGGCTGTTGTAGAAGACCTGAGGGTTTCTGGTATTCGACCTTGACCTTTGCGCAAGTAAGGCATTTACTCACGAAGGTAGCAATCTCTGCTTTCATGTTAGGTCACCAGTATAGCTTTTTAAGATCCATATACATCTTATCTGAACCTGGGTGGACGGAATAACGAGTGTTGTGTGCCTCGGTCATGACCAAGTCTCTGAAACCACCGTGTTTCGGTGTCCAGATCCGATCCATGAGATAATAAGCTCCGCCACCCTTGACTTTCAAGTTCTTATCCATCCCTCTCAGGCATTCACCCGCCACATTTTCAGGTTTCAAAGCGTCGAGCTGAGCCTCATTAATTTGTGTGGACAAGTGTGAATGGATAGTCATAGTCAATGATTTGACTCTACGACCAGAGTATTCTTTCCGACTTAGGGCGTCAGCTACTACGTTGGCTTTACTCGGATGATAACGAATTTCGCATTCGTAGTCACTGAGTAGCTCGACCCACCGTCATTGTCTCATGTTGAGCTCCTTCTGGTCGAATATGTGTTGTAGGCTTTTGTGGTCTGTAAAGATAGTGCTTTTTGTACCATACAGGTAGTGTCTCCAGATCTTCAGAGCAAACACAACTGCCTCTAGCTCAAGATCGTGTGTGGTGTAGTTGACTTCGTGTGTATTCAGCTGTCTCGAGGCATAGGCGATGACCTTACCTCGTTGCATCAGAACACAGCCGAGCCCTTGATTGGAAGCATCACAATAGACAACGAAGTCCTCTATCCCTTCGGGGAGGGATAGTATTGGTGCGGTGCACAAGGATCGCTTGAGCGTTTGGAACGCTCTCTCCTGCTTCTCTTCCCAGTCAAAGGCCACGCCCTTCTGGGTCAAAGTCGTGAGAGGTTTTGCAATTCGGGAGAAGTTATGAATGAACCTGCGATAGTAGCCAGCGAGGCCTAGAAATTGACGAATTTCAGTAGGCGTCTTCAATGCTGACCAGCTCTCAATGGCTTTGATTTTGGAAGGGTCCACGTGTATTCCCTCTTTGCTAACCACGTGTCCTAAGAATTCGACTCTTCGGATCCAAAATTCGCATTTCGAGAACTTCGCATAGAGCTTCTCCGAACGCAACGTTTCTAAGACTAGTCGCAGATGTTGACTATGCTCTTCCTTACTACGAGAGTAGATAAGTATGTCATCGATGAAGACAATGATGAACTGATCCAAGTAAGGGCGACACACCCTATTCATTAAATCCATGAATATTGCGGGCGCGTTTGTTAATCCGAACGACATCACTACGAATTCGTAGTGCCCATAACGAGTTCGGAAGGCTGTCTTCGGGACATCCTCCCCTAGCACTCGTAGCTGGTGATATCCGGATCTTAAGTCGATTTTTGAAAAGAAGTTCGCCCCTTGAAGTTGATCAAATAAATCGTCTATGCGAGGCAGAGGATAACGATTTTTGATGGTTAGTTTGTTGAGTTCCCTGTAGTCGATGCACATACGAAACGATCCGTCTTTCTTCTTGACGAACAAGACTGGAGCTCCCCAAGGTGAGAAGCTTGGTCTTATAAAGCCCTTGCTGAGCAGTTCGTTAAGTTGACCGGACAGTTCGTGCATCTCTGCAGGTGCTAAACGATAGGGCGATTTGGCTACGGGGGTAGCCCCTGGAACTAAGTCGATTCTGAACTCGACTTGACGTTGCGGAGGTAATCCTGGGAGTTCTTCCGGAAAGATATCGGGAAAGTCGCGTACTACTGGAATGTTCTTAATAGATTTTGTTTCTTGGCTCACATCGACCACATGAGCAAGGAATGCGCGACATTCCTTTCGCAAGAATTTCTGGGCTTGAATGCACGAGATGATACGAAGGTTCGTGCCGGGTTTGTCGCCATAAACTACCAGAGTTTCGTCAGACGGCAGATTAAGGCGAACCGCCTTTTCATAACACATGATGTCGGCACGAGGAAGACTCAACCAATCCATGCCGATAATGATGTCAAAACTTTTAATCGAGACCGACATGAGGTCGATCGAAAATGAATGGCTATCTAGTGTTAGGGTACATCCTATGAATATACTGCTAGTGCTCTCCGTCTTTCCATTAGCCATTTCTACAGTGAACGGTTCTTTAAGTGCTTGTGATTTTTGCTTAAGTAATTGAGCAAATTTTTGGTTCACGAAACTCCTCTCTGCTCCACTATCAAACAGTATGCATGCATAAGAGTTATCGAGGAGAAACGTACCAGTGACCACTGTGCGGTTGGCAACCGCTTCCTCATGGCCTATAGCCAGAACTCTTCCTACTCCACCGACGATCCCTGCCTTTGGGCAGTTCCTTTTGTAGTGGCCTACTTCACCACAATTGTAGCAAGCTTGGCCCACTGCAGCGTCGGGGACTTGGTTGACTGGCCTTGCCGGAGCTTTGCAGAAACGGGCAGTGTGCCCCTTCCTGTTGCAGTTAGAGCACTGCATTTCCCGGCAGGCTCCTGTGTGGTGGAAGTTGCATCTGTTGCACTTTGGCAAACTTCCAGCATACTGCTTTACCGGAGCAGCAGTGGCAGGTGCTATCGCAGCATGTACTGCCACGACCTGCTGCTTTTTGGCAACCTTCTTCTTCTTTTTGTCATCCCAGAACTTCCGCTTGGAATCAGCGGATTTGGCGGGTTCTAAGATGGCCAGGGTTGTTGTTGCGGCCGGGATACGAACCTCATGGTCAATGAGCCGCTTTGCCAACCGCTTGGCACTATCGAATGTAGTGGGGTTTGAAGCTAGCAAATTCCCCTGAAATGGAGGCACCAGCCCCCATATGTATCTCTCTATCTTCTTTCCCTCTGTATGAACCATGTTGGGACAGAGGGCCACCAGCTCGCAGAACTTGGCGGTGTAGGAGACTATGTCGGTGCCTTTCATGGTTAGGCTCCACAGTTCCTGCTCCAGTTTCTGGATTTCGCCCCTCGGGCAGTACTCTTCAATCATTAGCTCTTTCAGAGCTTCCCAGCCCATAGCATTTGCCACTATTAGAGATAGTGACTTGACATGGCTATTCCACCATGTCAGGTCTTTTGCATCGAAGGTGCAAGCAGCAAATTTAACTTTGCTTCCTTCTGGGCATGAGCAGATCTCGAAGATCGACTCCGTCTTTTCGAACCATTGCGAGAGGGCAATGTCTCCGCCAGTCCCTTTAAAGGACAATGGCTTGCAGTTGGTGAAGTCCTTATAGGAGCACTCTCTCAAGCGCACAGGAGCTTCACCATGTGTCGAATGAACAGACGTTTCCGTACCACTAGCGTTGGTGGAATGATATTGAGCCATGGTTGTAGCCACAGCCGCAGCTACAGCAGCATTCAGAGCTGCCGTATCGATTTGGGGAGCAGGTGGTGTTGCAGTTATCTGAGGATCGCGTCTCGTCGATCGACGTGGAGGCATCTTTCAACTATAAGTTTACAAAGATGAAGATATTGATAAGAATTTAATAGGGAGAATTTGATGAGAATGACTCATGGACTAACTCTCCATAGCCCAACAGCACAATTGAGTAGCACGATTGAATGTAGATCTAGTACTAAAAGATGACAGCATTTGGATAATAATTTCAGTGAGATTAGATATCTGTCAATAATACTAGTATTACAGATGTACAAGTTCGGGAAAAATGACCTAGAAGTAGGTCTTACATCACCCAAGATAGGAAAATTTTGACAGAACTACGACCTAATCAAGACCTAACAGGTCCAAGTTTTAACAAAGATAGGAAATTAGACTAGAGTTTTTACATAAACTAGGTTATATCCAAAAGAGAATTCGAGGAGACTCTAGCGGCGACGAGAACTAGTAGAGTGAGTTCTTGATTCAGGCAGACGGCGTTCTATGTCTCGCATGCGCCTTTCATACATTGACTGCCTAGCCCGTAGTTCCCTAACTTCAGCTTGGGATGCAGTTAGCTGTTGCTGCAGAGTCCCATTGGTTATCCTAGCCCTTTCCATAGCTACCTCGAGTTGGCGAATGCGGACCATGTTAACGCCAGAGTTGGCGTTAATCTCCAACACTCGGTCGATAGTTGCTCGACCTTGCTCGGTGTTCCGAGAAATCCTACGGACCATGATGGGCAGGACATGATCAGTCGAACCTCCCTCGGTGAGGTTGTAAAAGCTTCTGTCCCCATTGTAGGGAATGGGTTGACCATGTTCCTGACTCCATCTGTTCAAGTTTGTGGCCCACAGAGGCGTGGGTCCTTGAAATGCTGGGCGAGGGTTTGGGTTTGGAGCTACTGCGGGTAGGTTGTTGACTTCCGGCTCTGAGTCAGAACCATCAGAAAAGCCTTCAGCTTGGTGATCATCCAAAGGGATTGGGTGATCATCTTCTGGTTCTTCTCCCAGCCATCCTGCATTGCCGTGGTTGGGATAGTACGGGTCTCCGGGGATATGGAATCCAGCCATGATATCTACGCGAGAAAATGGGTATAAGAAATAAGCACATAAGTAATTTATAGTAACACAAAATACTCCTATAGTATTTTAGGTTTATGTTCTGGTCTAATGTTTTCATTGTAGTAGTGTTGGTAAGTTTTTAGACTTGTTGCAACCTCACAACCACACTTAGGCACATGCTAGTCACTCCTCGGATAATATAGTTGATCAGGCTATATCTTCCCATATTTGACTATATGTCTCTAAGTCTACTTGTGTTGCTCAACAATCGTAATACTTTTGTTCTGTCCTAGTGACACTGATTTTAGTATGAATGCAGGTAGGTATACTTGGTTAAATATTTTATTATTTAAAAGTATAAACTCTTTATCAGAGTATTTTAATCCCGCTGTGTTTATAGTTTGTATATCTTTTATGGGTTGATATACTCGATTCACTATAAACAATGCTCTCATACCAATCTGTCACACCCCAAAACTGGAACGGCAGAATCGTTCGGGGGTGGAGGACGTCATGTACAGTATCACAACAATGCATAGTACTAAACAAGCAACAACATCATCCATTACATTAATAATATAATTTAATACAAGTGTGTTCTGTTAAGTTTAATAGACACCAAAAATATAAATCAAAATAAAAGATGAGTCTTGAACGAGCTCCATCTTCTCAAAACCTGGCATCGGTACCTGACTACTGGTGACCTGAGAATACAAGTTATTTTGAAAGAGTTGGTCAGCTTTAAATCTGGTGAGATCATAAGTATTTTAGTGTCATTGTTTGTAAGAAAGTGTTTGTAAGTATGCGATGTGTAAGTTTGTAAAAGTTTGTGAATGTTTGCAAAATGGTTGAATCTCCTAGAAAACCCTATGTTTTTCTACTAAAAGTAGCCTTGTACCAAGGCATCAAGTGTTTGTATGTGTGTCTCTTGTAAGAGTATTTATTTTCCTAAATCTGACTATCATTAACCAAAAATATAGTTTTACATTACTGTTCATTGTGTGAAGATTCACAAAGTGAATGCAATGGGAAATAAAATAGTACTGTAGTGTTGTATTAAGTAACTACTGCTGTACTAACTACCTTAAACCAATTGTTATTTAAAGTACCATGTGATATGCCTGTACCATACTACCGACTAGAAACACGACGATGTAAGACGTCGGAAGGAATAACGTTTGGCACCCGTAGACTTGCAAGTCCCACTGTAGCTAGCAGCAAGGTGTAGGATAGTCAATCCAGTATAGATCTATACATAAACTCAACGCTCTCCACTTAAGGAGATTCTGGATACAAAACGAGCCATGACAGGTGATGCCATGCCCCGTTACGTGGCTCACATAACTGTAGTAGTGTTCTTGTATATGTATTGTGTGTACTAGCTGTATTGTATGTTCTCTCTCTGTCTAGTATGTATGTATGTTATCTCTGTTTCTCATAATAGTATGTATTGACTCATGTATGAACTGACTCCTTGTATGTTTCATTGTTCTAGTAATAGTATTAGTAACTTCCTAAACTACACCTATTATAGTTTACTAGTAATATTGTTTGTATGTATGAACATGTTTGTATAACTTTGCTACCCAAAGGTATTGAATAGCAAGAAGGAACTTTTATATCTATATACATATACATAATATATAACTAGGATTCAAACGACCTTCGGACAAACAACCGATACCCTAAGTCCACAACCAAACGAGGAACATGAGGTAAGGTGAGCTATCAGTCCTAAGTCCTTTCAATCCTACTTATATAACTATATCTATATAGATACACATTTAACAGGATATAAGTTTAAAAGAGTTTAATAAAAGTATTTAACACGTAAAAGAGTTTGTAAAACAGTTTGAAGTAGTTTGTTTGATAACACAGTTTGACAAGTAAGAAATCCACTTGTTTGGTAGTTATTAATCACATGTGATTGATATAATAACTATAATAGTTCAACTTGTATCCCCCCCCCTAAAAGCATTTAAAATCATTTAAAAGGTTTATTAAGGGGTATGAACTCACCTGTAGTGAGTGGTTTGGATGAACGGATGTTATAGGATGCTAAGTGTCAAGTGAAGACTTGAACACACACACAGATCCTAATTAACATATAATAACACATATATGTATCCAATTAGTCTTTAAACAACTAATTAACCAAGTTAAGACACCCTAGGACATGGAAAACACTTTGATTCAAGTGCTATAAGTACCAAGGATTGTATCTAAGGGTTGTAGGGCCTTGCTTTTGAGTTTAAGGTCCAAGGGTAAACTCTTTTGGAGTTTACGGTTTTGGGTTTACGGTCCCAATGGGTTTACGGCCGTAAACCCATGGTAACTTCTACCATTTTGTGTTTTGAGGTCTTATAAGTCATAAAGAAGTATCCTAACTTCAAGTCTAAGCCTTAGGAAGTGATTGTGGCACCATTGCACCACATTATAGAGTTTACGGCCCATGGACCATTTCTCCATGAGTTTACGGCCGTAAACTCTAATGGTTCTTGGTATTTTTGATGTTTAAGGTCCTAAACACTTCAAGGATGTGATCTAGACTAGTATCCAAGGCTTGGTAAGGGACTAGGGTTCACAATGGCCCTTTCATTAGGGTTTACGGTTCAAGAACATGTCTTGACCGTAAACACCTTTGATCTTGTGTTTCTTTGTGTTTTCTAGTTGATTAAGATGTGAAACAAGCCTTATAACACACTAGGGTAAGAATACTTACAATAAAGGAGCTTGAAAGGGTGTTAAATGTCCAAGAACACTAGTGTGTGTTCTTGGTGAAGTGAAGAACACTTGAAGATCTATGAAAATGGAATGATTTCATGGATGGAATCATGTAAGATCACTAGATAATGAAGGATATCAACTAATTAAGGCAAGAAACACTTACAAAGTTGAAGATCAAGAAGGAAAATCGGATGATACTTGAGAGGATTTCGAGTTCTAGTCTAGAAATGGTAAAAAAAGTGTGTAAAATGACTAAGTGTCATATTTATACTCCTTAGAGTTTACGGTTGTAAACACCATGTTTAGGCCGTAAACTCCAAACTCTTGGAGTTTTGGAACTTTATTGATGCACAATAAACCCTAGAGTATCCTCTCTCCAGTTATTTCTTGAAGTACTAAGCTTTAAAACACTCAAACTGACTCCAAAAAGCTTAAAAGTTATCAGAAACAGTTCTGACTTCTATTGAAGTGAATGGTTTGTACATAATAGAAATTTCGGGTTGTCACATTTGTGAATAGATCTATTCGGGATTGACTATCCCACACCTAAACTGCTAGCTACAGTTAGGTAGGCATGCTGGGGTGACAAATGTCATAACGTCCGACGCTTGAAGAACGTCGTAGGGGTGACTAGTTCATATCAAGCATGGTTATACGAACTCACGACAGTATAAAATAAACTTTTTGTTTACATGATTTCATTCTTCAATAGTTTTATTTTAAGTAATAAAACTACTATATTTATTGGTGTTAGCCAGGGTTTTCATACAATGCATTACTTACATTACTGGTGGTAGTCAGGGATTTCACACAAGTACTTTCATACATAAAAACAAAATTCATTAACGAACTTGCAACTGGTCTTGGGGTTTAAGACTACCTTTTTACTAAACAAAATATTGGATTTTCTTGGAAACATAAAAACATTTTCACTGATTCATTAACAGGTTTTCATTACAAAAACATGCTTATGAACTCACCAGCTTTAATGCTGATACTCTTTTCAAAGCCGCTTGTATTCTCAGGAAATCAGTAGACAGGTACTCCCGCAGGCTTTTGAGAAGACGGAGCGTATAGAGTCACGTCTTTTATACTTTTGTTATACTTTTGCTGTATACAACTATGTATCAAACAGATGTAAATATTTTACTTATTCAATGTAATGGTTGTGTTTACTTTGATTACTATGATGCAATTTTTGTGATACTATACATGACGTCCTCAACTCTCGAACGTTTCCGCCGTTTCGGTTTGGGGATGTGACACTAGTACACTTAGCATACTCACATGTACACCCAACATACTACTCAAGCTTGCATAATTATGATTTTTCCACTAGGGTTTCCCATGGTCACTTAATTTCATTCCAAGGACCAAAAGTGACATACTTAAAACCCAAGGGATGAATTTGAAGTTACTTGAAAGATGGGGTGTTACACTTCTTGCTTTTGATTGCTCTGCTTGTTTAGGTGTTCTTGAATATTTCATTAAAGATGTGTATCAATTCTTTGCTTATTGATGATCTTAAAGGATCTTGATCACTCCCCATGATGCTGGTACCTTGACACATTGATTATACGTTAAGGGGGAATGTCTTCATTTCGTGGATCTAAGGTCGGCCCAAGATGAGACTATAGCAAGATAGAGAATCCATGATACATAATATTTGCATTGAGGTTATTCCTCATACGTAGATTAGCAACTTAATTTCACCCAGGGTGTTCTTGTTCTCACCGATGAACCCTACTAGTACCGATGATTTGGGAAAGATTTCTGATTCTGGTATGTTCATCTTCTACAAGGTTTATCTAAGGACTATGTTGATAGAACTACCTCCATCTATCATAATTCTTATAACTTACTGGCCTGTGATGTATTGGGTCAGCACCAATCCGTGATGGTGAGGATCCAAAATGTTTTTTCTCTCATCTTCGGAAAATGTGACCTAATTTTTGTCTGTGATGGCTACGTTGTATCTTGGGCCCTTTTCTTTATCCATCTTCGACTCTTTTGCATGTCTCTTTTCTAAGGAGTAGGTTGTGCCACAGATGTTCAATCCTTCTAGATGAAATTTATGACCTTTGCGTCTCTGGGAGGTGAGGCTTCTTTTTGTGGATTCTTATAGGATCCTGGTCCTAATCCTTGGGTCTGGAATTCTTCCTTCCTAGGATTCCTTCAGATTCCCCTTCTTTAGTAAGTAGCTGATCTCTTTCCTCAAAGTGATGTAGGATTTGGTCTTGTAGCAACAATCTTCGTGGAATACACACCATTTGGATTGATCTTTCCAAGTGATGTCCTTCTCATTCTTCTTTTTCAATCTTGCTTTGTCTCCAAAAATCCTAAAAATCAAAGATTACTCATGTAGCGTCAACAGAAAATAAAATAATCAGAATTTTTAGGTGACATCTTAGAATTTAGGTCATAGACTGTGAATGGTTGAATTACAGTAAATCTCTTTGTAATTTGACTCATTGAGTTTTGGTGCATCTAATGTAAAATATAGGAGTTCATTTCCAATATTATAAGATACCAGATGTTATCTAACTTCCGAATATATAAACTGTCAAACGAATCAAACAACTCAAACTGCAAACCCTAGTTAATGCATCTGAAAAAACGGAAATGTGAATTAAATTAATCCGTTTGGGTTTCTGGAATCCTTGAACTAAATTCTATCATTCACCATCTTCGAAAAAAATATTATGTGTCGGGATTGTTAGCACACAAATCTAGGTGTGTTTTGAGCATTTATGAGAAATGTGACATCATTTAAATATTGCAAGACCCAATTGATCAGCCACATTTCTTCTTTCCTTGACTAAACCCACGTCCACCTTACCTCTTCTTTTCTTCTTCCTCTTGAGTGCAAGCCTTCCCTGATTGTACAAGCATGGATGCATTGTGTGTTTGAATAATTTCCAAAGTATGGCTTGCATGGGCATGTGAGGAGAGAGTATTACACTATAAATAAAAGCTTTAGACACTTCAATATTCATTCCAATCGCAACTCACTCTTTTCTCTAGTCCTTCTTCTTCAGTTTTCTTCTTTTTCTTGGCTAGAAAAACCACCACCTGCTGCCTTCGTTCTTCCTTGCTACCGAGAGCCACCACCACCATCACCGATTCTTCTTTATTTTTTTTTTCTTTCGTGATCAGCCAAAAAAGTCAAGAGACCCAGTTCTTTTCTTCCTACGATCGGCGATCAAACAGAAGGTAACATCTCAAACTCAAAAAGACTCCAAACTTTTATTTGAAAGTAATTATTAGGCACCTCTCTTGGATTTTCTCTTAGAAAACTAGTCCTAATCTTGAAACCTTAATTCAAAACAAATCAAAAGGCCCCTCCCTTGTGATTTGATTGCAAATATAGTCCCATCTCATTTTTTTGTTCCATTCATTCGATCTTCTTCTAAAGGCATTCTCCAACTCCAAACTTCCATTCTAAATTAATTCTTTAAACCTTCCTTTGAGATTTATTGACAAATTAAGTCCCCTCTCAGAACTTTGAGTTATTTTGTATAAAAAACAACCCCTCCTTTGATATTGCCTTACAAAATCGGTCCCCTTTCCATTTATTTAATTTAGTAAATCAGTTGTATAGTTTAGTTAAGTGACCAAACAACCCCACACTTGTTAAATAATGCAAAAAATTTACTTTTGGTTAATTAGGTAACAAAAATAGTCCCGATGGTTTATTTTAAAGATGTCAAGTCGCGGTTACTCTCGTCATGCTTCTCGAAATAAACCGACAATCACACATTAAGAGGAGTGTTACAGCCCCTCTGTTATATATTTTCGGGGGTGAATACATGTACTACTTGTGTTACATAATACAAAAACACACATGAAATATAATTATTTTATGTAAAGACTATAACTAGTTTATAAATTATTGGTTTAACTGTTATATGTTATGAAAGCATAAACTAGTTTTAAGCTTCAATATTTTCATATGTTATGTTGTTAACATAATACAACTTTTAAAAATAACATATGCCTTTTTATTACAAAACCCTATGATTTTGACGTGACATTGTGTGTCATAAAATGCATGTCATAAAACTTTGTAGTATTTCTAAGGATTTGAGCTATACATGCATATGTACCAAGTTTATACAAGAAACACACTTAGTTTATAAAAGCTAGTGCCTTATACTATACACGCATACCAATTATGCTCGACTTTTATAAACTCTATATGATTCATTATGCCTAGAACTTACCCACTTTTAATTTAGGGCTGAGAGCTATTCATACTTTAGTTAATGGATTTATAGTGAGACATTATTCATTAGCTAAAGTCTAAACACTTAGCATACCCACACTACTATAACTGTTAATCTTCAGAGCGAGATACATATGTATAGATCTATACGAGGTTGACATTCCCACCTACGATTGCCAGCTACCATCTCAGGCAATCAATCGAAGTGGGTGATAAGTGTCTACAATCGTTACTATGATGTTCAATGAAGCGTTGTAGCAGGGTACATTCAGTCACATAGCTCGGTTATAGAACTCAATATAAACATTAACTTGAATCTCTCTCTCTCTCTCTCACACACACACACACACACACACACTCTCTCTCTCTCTCTCTCTTACTACAACTCATAAACTTGATTCTTTCAAAACCATTTTAACCATGGATTCACTTATACCGAAACACCTTTTGGTTTTTCAAAGTTTATTTAAATATGGTTTACTTATAAAGAAAATACTCTTTGAACGCTCTTAAAAGTATCATTATTGTTGTCGATAGAAAACCTGTAACTCTTACCAACCCTGTGTTGACCCTCAAAACTGTTGGATTAGTGTCTAAGTCCATAACTATAATTGGTATGTACTTGACCCGAGAGTAGCATGGTCCATTTGGGTTGCATATCACCAGGACAATTTGATAGGATGGACTTTTGAGAAGAAGTTATTTATGGTTTATTAATATATTATAAGTTCTAATATATTAATATGAAATCATATTATTTAATTAGTATTGATCAAGAATTAATTTGGAATTAATTTTGTGATCAAAAGAAACTAATTAAATATATAAGGATTGATTATGTAAACCATTCATTCTTATAATGTGGGCTTATGATCCATAGTTCTTATTGTGCTAAACCCATGTGGTGACCCATGGATGATCCATGGAGGTTTAAACCCATGGAGCATGAGGAATATGGAAGGTCATGCACATTAGGGTTTGCATGGTGTAACCCTAATGAAGCCACACTATATAAGAAACCTCTAGCTCATGAAATCGGTTACACATGTGTTCTTTGGAAGAGCTAGCCGATTTTTAGTGCAAAACACCTTCTCTCAAGTTATCCTTTGTCCTAGGTGTGTTGTGATTCCATTTGAGGCATTCACATTATTGGTGCTAAGTTCTTAAAGGTCCAAGGGTTCCAGCTACAACAAAAGGTATGTCATCTAACTAGAATTTTGTAGTAAAGATACTCCATTGTATGCTAGTTAGGATGATGCTTTGGAAAATCAAAGTTTGCATGTATATTAGAGAAAACATAGATCCAAAGCATCTAGGGTTGCATGTATACCATAGGAGTGTTAGAATGCTCAAAACCCTTCAGTGGTATCAGAGCCTAGGGTTGTTTTCCAATATACTTGATGCTACTAGCTTTCAAAAGCTATAAAAAATCGATTTTATGCTGTCTGGACAGTGGACTCACCGAGGCCACTAGGGAACTCGACGAGTCCACCCTATAATCTGACCAACTCGCCGAGTCAGTTCATGCACTCGATGATTTGGTGCTCCTGGATGCAGATTTTCGAGTTCTAAGGCTGGAATTGGACTAGGATCTTTACCCTAAACTGTTTTTGAACTTATAAAGTGTTTTTGATGTGGTACTGATCATGCTTATCCTATTTAAAAGATAATTTTCAAAGTTTCATGTTTTGTATTAATTTATCTGGTTAGGCTAATTACATGAAATTTGTTTGATATGAATTGTCTTGCTCTTATGAGTTTAATTTAGATCATAGATTTTTTTTTTATTTTCTTATTAGAATTTTTGATCTAAATGGTTTTGATGAATTCCATAACTTGTCCTCAAGTTATGGAAAATGAAAAGTTTTTCTTTTAAAGAGGTCATTAAAATCATAGGTTATGAACCTGAAGAGTCTTTTTCCCATAAATGGTTTTATGAACTCCATAACGTGTCCTCAAGTTATGGAATTTCAAGAGTCTTTTCATGAAAACCTATATTAAACTCATAAGTTATGAATTTGAAAAGTTTTGACAAGTTTTAAAACTTTCCCTCAAGTTTTGGAATTTGTAAAGTTTCACCTTTTGAATACTTTAGTTCCAAACCCTAGAGTTTTAAAAGTTTAAAATTCAACCCTTATACTATTATAATATTGTAGGTTTAATATTTATATATAAGTATAAGAGTAAAGTCAGTCTTACCATCAGTAGACCTCATTCACGAAGTCGGTCTATAAGGGGGGTATAAGGTTACTGCCTATAAAATGGCAGTTAAATGGGTGTCCACTCTCACCCACCGCTTCCTTGACTGGTGGAGGGTCGTTCGCCGAACGGGTTTGACAGGACATTTAAATTCTCATTAAAGGTATAATGAAATACTAAGTAACTAAATACTTATAAGTTCCCAATCTTAGTTACTTAGGAAAATGTGAATTTGGTGCTAACCCATGAAATTGCACTTTGCACCTTGTTAAGTCATTAGTGGAGCGTGTGTGGTTAACCGACACACTAATCTGTGACTGACAGTGTGTGACAAAGGGTAACTTGATGTTAATCATAGGTCAATGGAGCGTGTGTGGTTAATCGAAACATTGATTAGCTGGTTGTAACATTGGGTGTACCAAGCTAATTTGCATGGTTATTCACACCTTGTTTGTGATCCTCGGCATCCCGATCACAAACTTGAAGGGCACAATCAAGATTTAAACATGCCATTGAAAAGTTCAATGAATCTCAAAGGATCTAGAAATTTCAATCCATTTAAAACTTAAAAATCAATTTCGTTTTTCATGGTGGAAATTGGTAAATCGTCATTTACCTACCTTCAAATATTTTGCATTCGGATTACGGCATCCCTCTTCCGAATTGTAAAATAATGTGTTGGGTCCTAGCCTTAATATTTCATTTGGGTGTTATATTAAGGACTTAAATCAACTAACTTGAATTTCTCCCTTGTAGATGTGTAGTTCAGACAACTATGGTCTTCCCAAATCTTTTGGAATAAGCTTTCCTCTTGAAGATGATGTTCCACGGTTGGATCATGGAACTGGAAATCATACTTCACTTCCTCCACCTCCTCCAATCATTCTCCCTAACCCACAAGTTCTAGGTCACTCAAAGCCCTATTGGCAAGAAGGAAAGTATGTATGTACTCACGTCTTGGAGATGAAGATACATATTGACAGTAGAGAGAGTTGGGTGTCGAAGTCTCAAGGAAGTTGGCAGTTGACTGGGTTCTTCAATCACTTCCTAAGTCATATAGCGGGTTCCCTTAAGGACTACTATATGGGAGACAACGACATGACCCTTATTGATCTAACATATTTGCTTGTTGCTGCCGAATCAGCAATGATTTGGCGCACTGGTAAAGCAAATTTGATTGGAAGATATACTCCCGAAACTTCCACGGACATCGATAATGGAAACAATGGAAGTCCAGAAAAGCTTTCTATTCTCAATGGAAAGGGATCGGCCATGGTCAAGTCATTTGACCGAATGGTAAAGAGAAATGCTAAGTCTAAGATAGTCTCGTGTACCATTTCCAAAGAGTCCATATGTTTCAATTGCCAAGAGAAGGGGCATTGGTTGCGAAGCTGCCATATTTACCTGAAAGATCGTAGGGATGGTAAAGTCAAAACTTTTGACTCTACTTCAGGTAAAATCCATTGTCTAACTCTATTAAGTTCTATTTGGAGATTCTTAATACATGATGTAATGTAATTTACATTTTGATGTTTTGAAGAATCGAAGAAATGAAAGGAAGCTGAAAGGAAGGGTATGCTGAGTCTGATCGCGAAGAGATGGATTTCAATCGCATGGTTCGATGATCATATTTGTGAGCTGCTGCTTAAGAGTTATGATAGATTGCTTAGGAATAGATAATAACATATTTTCACTTGTATTTGCATTGTAAGGATAAGTTTTCCGCAATTTTATAAATAAAGGAAATTTTTGAAATTTATCTTATTTTTAAAATTTCCTTACAATGGCATTTGTGAAAATTTGTTGCTTATATGTTTCCATTGATAACAATATTGGAATACGAATTTGATTCCTTCGCTTGTGGTAGTGTCGAGAATTTGCCAAATAAGGAAAGATTCTCATCACCCAAGTTTCAGTTGCATAGAAAATTGGAATATGCAACTTGTAGTGTGTGATGAATGATAACCTTCATCTTTGGTAAATTAAGACTAATTCTTTGTTCACATGTATATGTGAGTCAAGTGAAGGACAAGGGGATTGGGTATACTGGGTGTGTACTGGTTAGGTCCACCACAAAGAACGATAAGACTATTCGTCATGATTTACTAAAGTTTAGTAAATATGGTTATGCTTACAAGTTTAAGTATAATTCTGAAACATTGGAAAAATTTCAATGTATGGCAGAACGAATAAGAAGAATCAAATTGGGCAGAAAGATAAAAGTTTCTCCAATTTGAAAAGATGGGAGAGTACTTGAGTATCGTGTTTTATGATCATCTTAATAATTATGAAAACCATGTCACAATTGATCCTCTAAGGATATCTTAGGGCATTTGTATGGCTAAGAAGAGGAATCGTGAATTGTTGAAATGGTTAAATCAAGAAGATGAGTCATACTTCGTTCCAAAACAAGTTTTAGAGTCATACTCCAAGATTGTGCCTTGAGTGACATAATCTTAGGAAAGGTTTATAACACTCATCAAATGTAGAGTTAAATGTTTTTACTCTTGTACATTTGAAATTGGTAAGTTGTGATGTCTTGGTGAGGATAAAGACCAACTAAGAACAAATTGTGTGAAGTGTTTATCTTGATAAGAATCCGCACTAACTCTTGAATATTTGTTTTGTCAAGGAATGGTTCTTGACAGAGAATCTTATATGTCAAGAGGTCAGTGGGAGTCTTAAAGATCTTGACAAGTTTCAAGAACTAATCGAGAAGAAAATCTATTGTTTATCACTAGCACACGACTTGAGGTTTGTAACCTATCGTGTTGACATGTTCTTATTTATGTGCCCATTCCAGTTAAAGTTGACTATGCATGTGAGTTCTATGAGTTCCCAATTGTTTGCATAACAACCTGGAAGCAATGGTAGGCCCTTGTGCTGCCAAGTGGCAATAAATTAAGATTGAACTAGTTCAATCCATATGAGTTTGGGTTTGTCACTAACCTTGTCTTTTGATTATGGTTTGACAAATTCACATGGATAGTAACACATACACCATAAAATCTAAGTGTCGTAAGGTTTCTCTCCGATTCATGAAAATGATGGTGAGGAAACGCTTTCACTAAGTAGATTTTAAGGAGATAGCAGTTATGATATTTGCATTCTCAAATTTGATTATGATTACGACATTCCTTTTCATAATTCGAATTATGAGGAATGACAAAAAGTCTAAACATTTGAGACTTATTGCTGTAAGTTCTTAAATTGTTTAGACACACATGTGAGCTATCTAAGGAAAGGTGTATGAGTTTGAGAAGCCTAGATAAGGTCTTATCAAAGCATCTCGTATCAGAAATCTAAACTTTGGTAATGAAAGTCAATAAGTATTGATTTCTAGAAGTCCAACTGATTTCTGGGTACATGTCAAAGCTAGTGGGAGCATAAATGTTATGCTAGTAAAAGTAATGATTATTATGCTAGTGGGAGCATAATCAATTATGATGAATGTTGGAAGTTAGCAATGTTAATTATAGAAAACAAAAGTTTCAATTCGCAAGTTGCAGAAGTTTTTTTGCTATAATTAAGGGAGAGGAATTCATACTTCATTTCAAATCTAAAAGCTTAGATTGAGATTTTAATCAGATTTAGTCAAATACATATATGAATGTTATGTTGGAATGGTTCAACATAAGGAAATTCTATATATGGATGTGTTAATTACTTTCTCATAATTCGACTATGATTACGACATCCCTTTTCATAATTTGAATGATGAGAACATGACAAATAGAAATATTATAGAAAAAGACTGGTCAAGTATCATGTCTTTATGTAAGACATCATGAATCGTGTCCTATATGCTTCGGGTATAGGATCGATTACATGTGCTATAATATTCATCAGTTCTAATTATTTTCCAAATGTCTAGGGCATTAAGAGGAAAAAAAAGAGATAGAACTGGATATGACTAAAGTGGTTAAACAACTGTTAAATGAGAATCTAAGGTTCACCGAGGATTGGTCACTTGAGGGCAGTTGGAAGTATAGTAATGGATGGACTATATCAAAATTATTATAAATAGAAAGTATTCTATTAATAATGAGTTGTCATATATATGGAATGTTTTCATATTGGGTGTTGGATATTAAGAATCTGTGGTTAGAAACTTTTATGCAAGAAGGATGTTCAAAGGAATGTACTTTGAATTTGAGACTTCGCTTCCATACAATTGTCTTGTAACAATCTCCAAAGGAATACTTTGTAATATCGTTGGTCAAGTCTCCGTGACTTTTGGTACCTAGACATAACAAAGGAATCATTGCATGATAGTTTAGAATCTAACACATTCTGGCAGTGACAAGAATTTGGAATTTTTACACTGGTGATAAAGATTTGGAATTATGAAATGAGTTTCATTGAAGATGTGTTCAATTGATCTATTTCACAAAGTAAGGACCATAGACAAACATAGTGTGCATGGTTGGAGCATGGCATAACTATTGTTTAGACAAACGTAGTGTGCATGCTTGGAGCATGGCATAGCTATTGTTTTAATTCAAGTATTAAGTTGATTATTCGAAACATTATACAATGAATACTGAGTAATCAATACGACTCAAAAGTTTTTGGGCCATATAGGATTAGTGTTATTATTGTGTTTCACTTTGCATGTTTTGAATTCCTGAATAACTAGGTTATTCAAACCATCCACAGTCGATCATACTTTGGAAGTAGGTATTGAGGCAAGACTGTCATGAATGAGTCTGTAGTTTGTCTAGGACATAGCTGCAGTGTTCATGAATGCTCCTGGAATAAGATTCGAGTATTGGATTAAACCCACGCTCATCTGAATCACTTCATGGATTTTATCACGAGTGATTAGTGACACGATAATATCTTATATTCTTGAAACCGAGACATGTGAGTTGTAGTTGTGAGTCGGTTGCACATTAACGTATGTAAACGCACCAATAACTTGGTGTTATAAAACATATTGTTGTATGTAATTTGGTGACTAAATACAAGCAAGCATTTGAGTCGAAGTTTATCCATTCCTTTTACCCTTAGAGGGATAAAATCGATATGTGTGGGCCCCTCGATGATTTAGTGATGACACCCCTAAGCGCTTGGCCAAGCATGGACTGATTTGATTTGTTCAATTAGTCAGTCATCATAAATTGGAAATTGGGAAACAACAAATGGACAGAGATAATGATTTTAAATCCGTGTCTCAGTCCATACGATATCTAGAATGGAGGAATATATGATCCCTGATCTAATGGACGCGTCATTGACTAGGTCAGAGTTCGACGACGACTTTTAAGAGCTACGATTGCTAGTCGGGTTGTGGAGTCGTACTTGCAATAATAGTTATTAGACTTATCCAAGTGGGAGACTGTTGGATTAGTGTCTAAGTCCATAACTATAATTGGTATGTACTTGACCCGAGAGTAGCATGGTCCATTTGGGTTGCATATCACCAGGACAATTTGATAGGATGGACTTTTGAGAAGAAGTTATTTATGGTTTATTAATATATTATAAGTTCTAATATATTAATATGAAATCATATTATTTAATTAGTATTGATCAAGAATTAATTTGGAATTGATTTTGTGATCAAAAGAGACCAATTAAATATATGGGGATTGATTATGTAAATCATTCATTCTTATAATGTGGGCTTATGATCCATAGTTCTTTATGTTGGGCTAAACCCATGTGGTGACCCATGGATGATCCATGGAGGTTTAAACCCATGGAGCATGAGGAATATGGAAGGTCATGCACATTAGGGTTTGCATGGTGTAACCCTAATTAAGCCACACTATATAAGAAGCCCCTAGCTCATGAAATCGTTTACACATGTGTTCTTTGGAAGAGCTAGCCGAATTTTAGTGCAATACACCTTCTCTCAAGTTATCCTTTGTCATACCCCAAAACCGGAACGGCGGTAACGTTCGGGGGTGGAGGATGTCATGTAAAGTATCATAACAGTGCAAAGTAGTAAACAAGCAACAACATCATCCATTGCATTAAAAGTAAAGTTTTAATACATGAGTGTTCTTTCATAGTAATAAGACACCAAAATATGTAATCAAAATAAAAGACGAGTCTTGTCTGTGCTCTGTCTTCTCAAAACCTGGTCATCGTACCTGTCTACTGGTGATCTGAGAATACAAGTTATTTTGAAAGTGTAGATCAGTATAAAGCTGGTGAATTCATAAGTATTATGGTGTCATTGATTCGAAAAGCTGTTATGAAAGACTTGTAAATGTTTAATAAAACATTTAGTATAAGTGTGAAAACCCTATAAAATCCCATATTTCCTACTAGTATAAAAAGTAGTCTTCTACCAAGACCCGAATGCTTTGAAGGTTTGCATTTTTGTATCAATGAAGATTTTTCCCTGTACAACTATTATTATAAAAATATAGTCTACCTCATCGTTTATGTGAATGTGTCACAAAATAAAAGTAATAGGGAAAATTATATAATCATTGAAATCGTATCCTTTTGCCTGAGGATAAACACGGCGTGGAAACTCGCCGAACAGTACAACCGAGAACATCCGTCGATGAACAGGTCCCGCTGTAGCTAGCAGCCAGGTGTAGGATGGTCAGTCCCGTATAGTATATATATAGTATTTCTCTCTGTATAGATATAGTATTTCTCTCTAGATAACATGTAATAGTATCTCTTCATATAGTAGTATAGACCCATGAATGAACTGACTCTTGTGTAATTCCTTGTAATAGGAATAGTAATTTGTATCCCCTAAACTATACCTATAATAGTTTACTGGAATGTAAATTGAATGTCCAAGTAGGTTTATACACCCTTGCTACTCAAGAGTGTTGGAACTGAAGAAAGAATGAAAGCTCTCATATCAATACATATATACATGAAACATAAGTGTATAGATATGGTTTTTAACAGTAAATTGAAAGAGGTTTTGTAAAACATTTAGGAATTTTGAACAATAAATAATAATGACTTGATGTCAGTTTATAAAATAATTCAAAAGTAATTTGTTGATAACAAAGTAAAAATAACTGAAAAGCATTGTATTTATCACATTTTGAAGTATGTGAAATCAGTTGTTTGAAAACACAGTTATAAATCACATGTGATTGATTCTATAACTTCCTGTTTTCCTACTTGTATTCCCCCCATGAAAGCATTTAAAATCATTTAAAAGATTGATTAAGGGGGTATGAACTCACCTGTAGTGAGTAACTCGAATGAAAGATCGATATAAGATTGTTGGGTGTCAATTGGAGTCTTGAGCACAAACGAATCCTATTTAACATATAAATACACATATATGAATACATTCAATGTATATAACCACCCAAAAGTGATAGGGACACGCCTTAGGGACATAAAAACACTTAGAATTAAGTGTTACCAACACCTATGGTTGTATATAAGGGGTATATGGCTATACAAGGGAGTGTATGGTCAAAATGCACAACATTTGAGTGTGTGCGGCCAGGGTGTGTGTGCGGCCGCACACTCCCTATGGAATGTGCCAAAACGTATTTTAAGGCTTTAGGACTCATCTAGGAAGGTTTCTTACTTCATGCTTCAGCCTTATAAGAAGTTTATTGCCATTTTTGGACCTAAAAAAGGTGTGTGCGGCCGCACACCCTTTATGAAGATGATAAAATCGATTTTTTCTAGTATATCATCAAGTGTTCTTAGCATATAACAAGTTATGATAAGTGTATACACGTTATAGAGGCTTGAAAGGGTGATTAAGGTCCAAAACTAGTGTGTGTTCTTGGTGTTCTTGGCTAAAAATGGATGTTTTCATGGATCAAACCAAAGAGTTTTGCTAGTTAGGGTCGTGTATCAACAAATAAAAGGAAGGATTACTACCTTTTATGAAGATCAAGATGAAGATTTGGATGATACTTGAGAGGATTTCGAGTTCTAGCTTTGAAGAAGTGGAAAAGTGTTCAAAAATGGCTAAGTGTTCTATATATAGGTGGGAGTGTGCGGTTGGGATGGGTGTGCGACCGCACACACCTGTGTGTGGCCGTACACTCAAGTGTGCGGCCGCACACTCCATGTGTTGGAGTGTTTGGCCCGATTTTGCTTGATATGCATCGTGTTATCCCATTTCTAGGCTCCTACCTTAATTGTATTGGGTTTAGAACACTCAAATAGACCCCAAATAGTGCTCAAAGCTTGCGAAATGAGTCTATCTTTGATTAAATTGATCCAATGATCGAGATAGAAATTTTGGGTTGTCACATCATCCCCCTGTTAGAAGCAATTTCGTCCCGAAATTAGAGTTTAAGCAAATAAGTAGTTACAAATAACTAAGTAAAAAGACGAGGATATTTCAGTTTCATCTGATCCTCCCTCTCCCAAGTGAATTCAGATCCTCGCTTGGCGTTCCAACGAACCTTCACTATCGGGATACGACTTTGCTTTGTTTGCTTGACCTCTCGGTCCATGATATCTACAGGTTCTTCCACGAAGTTGAGGCTCTCGTTGATCTCGATCTCGTTGAGTGGGATTACAAGAGTCTCGTCGGACTGACACTTTTTCAAGTTCGAGACGTGGAAAGTAGAATGTACGTTACTGAGTTCACGAGGTAAGTTAAGTTTGTAAGCTACAGGGCCGATTCTAGCGAGAATCTCAAAGGGCCCTATGCTTGGATTTAGCTTTCCACGCTTTCCGAAGTGTATCAAGCCTTTCCAGGGTGAGACCTTCAATAGAACACGGTCGCCCACCTGGAATTCCAACGGTTTCCTTCGCTTATCAGCGTAGCTTTTCTGTCGGTCTCTAGAGGCTTTCAATCGTTCACGAATCTGAACGATCTTCTCTGTCGTTTCCCGAATGATCTCCGGACCTGTGAGAGTGCTTTCAGGAACTCTGCTTTTAGCTAACTGGGTATCTCCCACCTCAGCCCAGCACAGAGGGGATCTGCACTTTCGGCCATAGAGGGCTTCGAATGGAGCAGCCTTTATGCTCGTGTGATAACTGTTGTTGTAGGAAAATTCGACAAGGGGTAAATGAGTATCCCATGCTTCCCCAAAGTCGATCATACAGGCTCGCAACATATCTTCCAAGGTTTGTATCGTTCTCTCACTTTGTCCGCCGGTCTGTGGGTGGTAGGCTGTACTCATGTCCAGCCTAGTTCCTAGGGAACTTTGTAGCGATTGCCAGAACCTCGAAGTGAATCTACTATCTCTGTCCGAGATAATGGATATGGGAACACCGTGCAGTCGTACAATCTCCCGAATGTAGGTTCTTGTAAGCTTCTCCATCTTGTCTGTTTCTTTGATAGGCAGGAAGTGTGCGGACTTGGTCAATCTGTCGACGATGACCCATATGGTATCAAGTCCACCCGTTGTCTTGGGCAACTTGGTTATGAAGTCCATAGTGATCCGCTCCGACTTCCATTATGGTATCTCAGACTGTTGTAGAAGACCTGAGGGTTTCTGGTATTCGACCTTGACCTTTGCGCAAGTAAGGCATTTACCTACGAAGGTAGCAATCTCTGTTTTCATGTTAGGCCACCAGTATAGCTTTTTAAGATCTAGATACATCTTATCTGAACCTGGGTGGACGGAATAACGAGTGCTGTGTGCCTCGGTCATGACCAAGTCTCTGAAGCCACCGTGTTTCGGTGTCCAGATCCGATCCATGAGGTATAAGGCTCCGACACCCTTGACTTCCAAGTTCTTATCCATCCCTCTCAGGGATTCACTCGCCACATTTTCAGGTTTCAAAGCGTCGAGCCGAGCCTCCTTAATTTGCGTGGACAAGTGTGAATGGATAGTTAGAGTCAAAGATTTGACTCTACGACCAGAGTATTCTTTCCGACTTAGGGCGTCGGCTACTACGTTGGCTTTACCTGGATGATAACGAATTTCACATTCGTAATCACTGAGTAGCTCGACCCACCGTTGTTGTCTCATGTTGAGCTCCTTCTGGTCGAATATATGTTGTAGGCTTTTGTGGTCTGTAAAGATAGTACTTTTTGTACCATACAGGTAGTGTCTCCAGATCTTCAGAGCAAACACAACTGCTCCTAGCTCAAGATCGTGGGTGGTGTAGTTGACCTTGTGTGTCTTCAGCTTTCTCGAGGCATAGGCGATGACCTTACCTCGTTGCATCAGAACACAGCCGAGCCCTTGATTTGAAGCATCACAATAGACAATGAAGTCTTCTATCCCTTCGGGGAGCGATAGTATTGGTGCGGTGCACAAGGCTCGCTTGAGCGTTTGGAACGCTCTCTCTTGCTTCTCTTCCCAGTCAAAGGCCACGCCCTTCTAGGTCAGTGTTGTAAGAGGTTTCGCAATGCGGGAGAAGTTCTGAATGAACCTGCGATAGTAGCCAGCGAGACCTAGAAATTGACGAATTTCTGTAGGTGTCTTCGGTGCTGACCAGTTCTCAATGGCCTTGATTTTGGAAGGGTCCACGTGAATTCCCTCTTCACTAATTACGTGGCCCAAGAATTCGACTCTTCGAATCCAAAATTCGCACTTGGAGAACTTCGCATAGAGCTTCTCCGATCGTAATGTTTCTAAGACTTGACGAAGATGTTGACTATGTTCCTCCTTACTACGAGAGTAGATGAGTATGTCATCGATGAAGACAATGACGAACTGATCCAAGTAAGGACGACACACCCTATTCATTAAATCCATGAATACTGCGGGCACGTTAGTTAATCCGAATGGCATCACTACGAATTCGTAGTGCCCATAACGAGTTCGGAAGGCTGTCTTGGGAACATCCTCCTCTAACACTCGTAGGTGGTGGTACACGGATCAAAGATCTATCTTCGAGAAGTAGTTGGCTCCTTGAAGTTGATCAAATAAATCGTCAATGCGGGGTAAGGGATAACGATTCTTAATGGTAAGCTTGTTGAGTTCCCTGTAGTCGATGCACATACGAAACGATCCATCTTTCTTCTTGACGAACAAGACCGGTGCTCCCCATGGTGAGAAGCTTGGCCTAATGAATCCCTTCTGAAGAAGTTCGTTAAGCTGACTGGAAAGTTCCTGCATCTCCGCTGGTGCCAGACGATATGGAGATTTGGCTACTGGAGTAGCCCCTGGCACTAAGTCGATTCGAAACTCGACTTGGCGTTGTGGTGGTAATCCTGGAAGTTCTTCTGGAAAGATGTCAAGAAAGTCGCATACTACTGGAATGTTCTGAATGTCTTTCGTTTCTTGGCTCACATCGACGATGTGTGCGAGGAATGCATGATATTCCTTTCGCAAGCACTTTTGAGCTTGGATACACGAAATGATGCAAAGGTTCGTACTAGGTTTGTCGCCGTAGATAACTAGGGTTTCGCTGTTAAGAAGGTTAAGACGAACTGCTTTTTCAAAGCATAAGATGTCGGAGCGATGAAGACTCAACCAATCCATGCCGATAATGACGTCGAAACTTTTAATTGGGACCGGCATGAGGTCTATCTTGAAAGTATGGCCATCTAAAGTTAGAGTACAACCTACGTATGTGCAGTTAGTACTTTTCGTTTTCCCGTTTGTCATTTCTAAAGTGAAAGATTTATCTAGTGCACGTGGTTTTTGTTTAAGCAAGTGTGCAAATTTCTGGTTTACGAAACTTTTCTCCGCTCTACTGTCGAAAAGTATGCAAGCATATGAGTTATCGAGGAGAAACGTACCAGTAACTATTGTAGGATCAGCTACGGCTTCCTCGTGGCCTATGGCCAGAACTCTTCCTACTCCGCCCACTATCCCTGCCTTAGGGCAGTTCCTCTTGTAGTGGCCCAATTCGCCACAACCGTAGCAAGCTTGGCCCACACCGGCGTTAGGAACTTGAGCGGTCGGCCTTGCTGGAGTCTTGCAGAAACAGGCAGTATGCCCCCTTCTGTTGCAGTTAGTGCACTGCAATTTCCCGGCAACGTCCGTTGTGATGGAAGGTGCATTTGTTGCACTTCGGAAGATTACCGGCATAAGGCTTAGCTGGTAAGGGATTGGCAAGGACAACCGGATTTACCGTGGTAGCATTGATTGTAACTAGTTGTTGTCTCTTTGAGGATTCTTGTGAAGTCCCGCTTTTCCTCTTGTTCCACCCCTTTTTCTTGTTGTTGTTGTTGTTGTTGTTTCCCTTTTGTTGCTCGGGTGTAGAAATCATTGGGTTCTGGTAGTTTCCATGATCTATAACAGATTGTGCCAGCTCTTTAGTGCTGTCAAAAGTAACAGGCCTTGATGCTAACACACTTGACTGGATCTGGGGTGATAGTCCCCAAATATATCTCTCTATTTTCTTGCTCTCTAGAGCAACCATATCAGGGCAAAGAATTGCCAGATCACAGAATCTATTAGTATAGGTGTATATGTCAGAACCAACCATTACAAGACCCCATAGTTCCTGCTCGAGTTTTTGAATTTCCCCTCGTGGGCAGTACTCTCTCATCAGCATGGCTTTCAAGTTCTCCCAGCTTATCGAATTTGCCACTATCAGAGTTAGTGACTTAACGTGGCCATTCCACCAAGTTAAAGCCCTGTCAGAAAAGGTACATGTAGCAAACTTGACCTTATTGTTCTCTGGGCAGGCGCAGATTTCAAAGATTGCTTCTGTCTTTTCGATCCACTGCCTTAAGATCATAACCCCTCCAGTTCCATTGAAATTTCTGGGTTTGGCATTCGTAAAATCCTTGTAGGTGCATTCCCGGGGGTGCCCATGACTCTCGCCATGGTTAGAAATAGGTGCACCAGTTCCTGATCCACTAGGGACATGAGTATTGATGTGGGACATGGCAGCCGCTACGGCCGCCATGACAGCTGCTTGGAACATAGCAGTGTCGAACTGAGGAGGTGGTGGGGGTGGTGGTATCGGTGTTTCGTTATTATTGTTACGCCTCGGATTTCTGCGAGGAGGCATCTTGTAACTATAAGTTTAGAAAGATGAAGATATTGGTAAGAATTTAATAGGAAAGTTGATGAAAATGACTCATGGACTAACTCTTCATAGCCCAACAGCGCGATTGAATGTAGATCTAGAACTAACAGATAATAGCATTCGGATAATAATACCCATGAGATTAGGTACCTGTCAATATTACTGGATTTACAGATGTAACAAGTTCGGAAAAAATAGCCTAGTAGGAGGCCTTACATCAACCAAGATGGAAAATTTTGACAGGACTACGACCTAATCAAGACCTAACAGGTCTAAGATTTACAAAGATAGGAAATTAGACCAGAGTTTTACATAACTAGGTTATATCCAAAAGAGAAGTCGATGAGATTCTATCGGCGACGAGAACTACTAGAGTGAGTTCTTGATCCCGACAGAAGGCGTTCTATGTCCCTCACACGCCTGTTAGATCTTACTTGCTGAGCTCGAAGTTCCCTGACTTCAGCTTGGGTTCCAGCAAGTTCTCTCTGCAGAGCTGCATTGTGGACCAGAGTCCTTTCATGAGCAGACTCTAGTTGGCGAATGCGGACTGTGTTAACACCAGAGTTGGCGTCAATCTCCATGACTCGGTCGATAGCGGCTCGATCCTGTTCGGTGTTCCGGGAAATCCTACGAACCATGATGGGTAGGACCCTGTCAGCTGAACCTCCCTCAGTGAGGTTGTAGAACCTTCTGTGTAACATCCCAAGTTCCAGAGCAAGAGATTGGGGGTGTAAAGTGCAAATGGAGGTTTGGACTCGGCGAGTTGGAGGGGTAACTCGGCGAGTCGAGTCGCGTGTGGACCGCGTGAATAAGTGACCCGACTCGGAGAGTCGGGGATGGACTCGGCGAGTCCGTGCTGAAATATGAAACCCTATTTTCAGGGTTTGCACCCTATTTAAAGAACAATATGCCTTCATCTCAGCCTCTATCTTCCCTGAGTGCTCCAGAGAAACCCTAAATCGTGAGAGACTCCATTGTTGAGAAGAGTGAAGCTTGGAAGAAGAAATTGGTGAAGAAAAGTTGGAGGAAGTTGAGGATAGCATCAAGAGAGCTTGTGGATCTGAATTCTACATCAGTTTAGACTCATCTTTGGGGTAAGAAGTCACCTCCTTAAGCCTTTTCCTTATTGTCATCCATGGTGGTTGTTTTGGGGATTCTTTAGCATGATTGAGATCCATTTTGGGTATAGAGACTAGATCTGAGGTTGCAACTTTAGATCTAGGTTGTATTGGAGCAATGAGGGCAGAAAGCATCAGCCATGGGACTTGATTGAGAGTGCCTTTGTCCAAAAACCTTCTTGTAGCTTGGTTGGAGCTTGTTGAGCCTTGCATGCACGTAAAGTTGGAAACTTTACGTGTGAATCTGGCCCTAGGGGTCCAGATCCATGTATTGGAAGCAATGAAATGGCCTGAAATCGTCTGAATGAAGATGTCACGTTTGGACTCGGCGAGTCACATGGGTGCACTCGACGAGTTGTATGAATTTGTGCAAAGACTCGACGAGTTGGAAGAACAACTCGGTGAGTCTGTTGAAGATTGCCTGGGACTCGGCGAGTCTATGCTTGGACTCGGCGAGTCTGGTCGTGGAACCCTAACCTTTTCTGGTTGAGCTGTGAATCGGTGAGTCAAGGGATGACTCGGTGGGTTGAGCAAGAAGGAACTCGGAACTTGTTGGACTCGGCGAGTCTTGGGGCGACTCGGCGAGTTGAGTCGTGGCATTAGAGTTTCTGAGCATAGGAACTCGACGAGTCAACGGGTTGACTCGGCGAGTAGGGTTAACCAGGAAGGTTGACTTTGACTGAGGACTTTGACTTGGACCAAGGGTTGACCAGTTTGGCTTCCAAGGGTATTTTGGTAATTATTGGTATTTATGGATTTGGTTCTTTGGTAGTGTTCGGTGGTGGAGTTCGTGTCGGTGATCGGAGCAGCTGATCTTAACCTTTCAGTCGGCATTTGCGAAGTGAGTTATCCTCATTATATCGACAGGGTCTACGGCACCAAGGCCGGCCCTTTATCGGATGGAAATCCGGGTATTGTTTGTTATGTTATTGCCTTGCTATGTTTGCATCCTGGTAGTTAGGATGGTATGCGTTAGAGACCTGGTTAAGGTCGGTATCCTGGTATATAGGATGATGATATGTTAGTGACCGGTTAGGTCGGTATCCTGGTTAGGATGTTGCTATGTTTTGTGATATACTGGATCGGTTTGATTAGTTGTGAGACGTTTTATGATTATATGTTTATGTGCACATGGTTGTTGGACTGGGGTTGGGTTGAGGCGGGTCCTGCTTTGTGCTGTAGGCCAACATACCCAGGGCGGACCGGTTAGGCCGAAGGCCCGACGAGCGGTCCGGATAGACTGAAGGCCCCAAGAGGGCGGGCCAGACGTGCCGAGGCTTGGAGAGTGGACCAGACAGACTGAAGGCCCGATGCGGGCGGACCAGTCATACTGTAGACTCAGAGAGTGGACCAGGTGGACTGAAGGCCCGATGCGGGCGGACCAGTCATACTGTAGACTCAGAGAGAGAGTGGACCGGGTGGACTGAAGGCCTGGTGCAGGCGGACCAGTCACACTGTAGACTCGATATGCATGGCTGTTCTGTTTATGAAATGATATGATATGTGTATGGTATTGTGGTTGGTATTTTGGGGGTAACTCACTAAGCTTTCGGGCTTACAGTTTCAGTGCATTGTTTCAGGTACTTTAGGAAATCGTGGCAAGGCGAAGGCGTGACCGTACCGCTCCTCATGTTTTATGATTTATGTGATATGGTTCTGGGGGATACTCTGATGTTTAAACTATTTTGAAAACGAGATGTATGAACTTAATGGTTTTTGAATGAAGTAAACTGTTTTAAATTTGCTCAATTTTTATGGGTGTTACATTCTGTCTCCATTGTAGGGGATGGGTTCACTTTGTTCTTGACTCCATCTATTCAAGTTTGTGGCCCACAGAGGTGTGGGTCCTTGAAATGCTGGACGAGGGTTTGGGTCATGAGCAGCTGGGGGTAGATTGTTGACTTCTGGTTCTGAGTCACAACTATCAGAAAAGCCTTCAGCTTCGTGATCATCCAAAGGAATTGGGTGATCATTCTCTGGCTCTTCTCCGAGCCATCCATCATTGTCATGGTTAGGGTAGTACGGGTCGTTGTGGGGATGGAATCCAGCCATGATATCTACACGAGAAAAGGGATATAAGAAGAAATTAATAGACGTACTAACTAAGATGATTATAAGATGATCTTTATCAGTTACTTCAATACTTGTTTAGTGCATACCAGTTATATGTACTCAGGACAGGATAGACCTTCGAATAAGTGACCCTAACTCTAAGCCCACAACCAAACAAGGAACAAGAAGTAAAGTAAAGATTCACAGATTCTAAGTCTATGACGTCCTAGGTGCATATAACCTTAGTGTATCCACTCAGCAACTATTGACCTACTGATAAAGACCTTTTTAGTTCTCAGATAAGTAATTATAGTAACACCAAATACCCCTATGGTATTTTATTGTGGTAATGTTGGTAAGTTTTTAGACTTGTTGCCATATCACAACCATTCTTGGGCATATGCTAATCACTCCTCGGACCAGCATAGTTGATCAGGCTATGCCACTCCCAGGACTGACCATATATCCCCGAGCTTACTTGTGATATTCAACAATCGTAATACTTTTGTTTTTGTCGTTGTGACACTGGTTTTAGTATGAATGTAGACATGTATACTTAATTAAATATTTTATTATTTAAAAGTATAAACTCTTGGTCAGAGTATTTTATCCCATTGTATTTATAGTTAGTATATCTTTTATGGGTTGATATACTCAATTCACTATAAACAAAGCTCTGATACCAATCTGTCACACCCCAAAACCGGAATGGCGGAAACGTTCGGGGGTGGAGGACGTCATGTAAAGTATCATAACAGTGCAAAGTAGTAAACAAGCAACAACATCATCCATTGCATTAAAAGTAAAGTTTTAATACATGAGTGTTCTTTCATAGTAATAAGACACCAAAATATGTAATCAAAATAAAAGACGAGTCTTGTCTGTGCTCTGTCTTGTCAAAACCTGGTCATCGTACCTGTCTACTGGTGATCTGAGAATACAAGTTATTTTGAAAGTGTAGATCAGTATAAAGCTGGTGAATTCATAAGTATTATGGTGTCATTGATTCGAAAAGCTGTTATGAAAGACTTGTAAATGTTTAATAAAACATTTAGTATAAGTGTGAAAACCCTATAAAATCCCATATTTCCTACTAGTATAAAAAGTAGTCTTCTACCAAGACCCGAATGCTTTGAAGGTTTGCATTTTTGTATCAATGAAGATTTTTCCCTGTACAACTATTATTATAAAAATATAGTCTACCTCATCGTTTATGTGAATGTGTCACAAAATAAAAGTAATAGGGAAAATTATATAATCATTGAAATCGTATCCTTTTGCCTGAGGATAAACACGGCGTGGAAACTCGCCGAACAGTACAACCGAGAACATCCGTCGATGAACAGGTCCCGCTGTAGCTAGCAGCCAGGTGTAGGATGGTCAGTCCCGTATAGTATATATATAGTATTTCTCTCTGTATAGATATAGTATTTCTCTATGGATAACATGTAATAGTATCTCTTCATATAGTAGTATAGACCCATGAATGAACTGACTCTTGTGTAATTCCTTGTAATAGGAATAGTAATTTGTATCCCCTAAACTATACCTATAATAGTTTACTGGAATGTAAATTGAATGTCCAAGTAGGTTTATACACCCTTGCTACTCAAGAGTGTTGGAACTGAAGAAAGAATGAAAGCTCTCATATCAATACATATATACATGAAACATAAGTGTATATATATGGTTTTTAACAGTAAATTGAAAGAGGTTTTGTAAAACATTTAGGAATTTTGAACAATAAATAATAATGACTTGATGTCAGTTTATAAAATAATTCAAAAGTAATTTGTTGATAACAAAGTAAAAATAACTGAAAAGCATTGTATTTATCACATTTTGAAGTATGTGAAATCAGTTGTTTGAAAACACAGTTATAAATCACATGTGATTGATTCTATAACTTCCTGTTTTCCTACTTGTATTCCCCCCATGAAAGCATTTAAAATCATTTAAAAGATTGATTAAGGGGGTATGAACTCACCTGTAGTGAGTAACTCGAATGAAAGATCGATATAAGATTGTTGGGTGTCAATTGGAGTCTTGAGCACAAACGAATCCTATTTAACATATAAATACACATATATGAATACATTCAATGTATATAACCACCCAAAAGTGATAGGGACACGCCTTAGGGACATAAAAACACTTAGAATTAAGTGTTACCAACACCTATGGTTGTATATAAGGGGTATATGGCTATACAAGGGAGTGTATGGTCAAAATGCACAACATTTGAGTGTGTGCGGCCAGGGTGTGTGTGCGGCCGCACACTCCCTATGGAATGTGCCAAAACGTATTTTAAGGCTTTAGGACTCATCTAGGAAGGTTTCTTACTTCATGCTTCAGCCTTATAAAAAGTTTATTGGCATTTTTGGACCTAAAAAGGGTGTGTGCGGCTACACATGGTGTGTGCGGCCGCACACCTTTTATGAAGATGATAAAATCGAGTTTTTCTAGTATATCATCAAGTGTTCTTAGCATATAACAAGTTATGATAAGTGTATACGCGTTATAGAGGCTTGAAAGGGTGATTAAGGTCCAAAACTAGTGTGTGTTCTTGGTGTTCTTGGCTAAAAATGGATGTTTTCATGGATCAAACCAAAGGGTTTTGCTAGTTAGGGTTGTGCATCAACAAATAAAAGGAAGGATTACTACCTTTTATGAAGATCAAGATGAAGATTTGGATGATACTTGAGAGGATTTCGAGTTCTAGCTTTAAAGAAGTGGAAAAGTGTTCAAAAATGGCTTAAGTGTTTTATATATAGGTGGGAGTGTGCGGTTGGGATGGGTGTGCGGCCGCACACACGTGTGTGTGGCCGTACACTCAAGTGTGCGGCCGCACACTCCATGTGTTGGAGTGTTTGGCCCGATTTTGCTTGATATGCATCGTGTTATCCCATTTCTAGGCTCCTACCTTAATTGTACTGGGTTTAGAACACTCAAATAGACCCCAAATAGTGCTAAAAGCTTGCGAAATGAGTCTATCTTTGATTAAATTGATCCAATGATCGAGATAGAAATTTTAGGTTGTCACATCCTTTGTCCTAGGTGTGTTGTGATTCCATTTGAGGCATTCACGTTATTGGTTCTAAGTTCTTAAAGGTCCAAGGGTTCCATCTACAACAAAAGGTATGTCATCTAACTAGAAGTTTGTAGTAAAGATACTCCATTGTATGCTACTTAGGATGATGCTTTAGAAAATCAAAGTTTGCATGTATATTAGAGAAAACATAGATCCAAAGCATCTAGGGTTGCATGTACACCATAGGAGTGTTAGAATGCTCAAAAACCTTCAAAAACTACATGTATTCTCAGGGAATCAGTAATAGCACAAATTTAGATGACGGATAGTCATGGATTTCAGGAAATCTAGTTTACTACTTTTTGTTATGTCCGCCTACCTGTTTAAGGCAATTGATATATTATACTATTATCCATAAGAACCATGTATTCAAACATCAATATGGAATACAAATATTTTTTTTATTGTTGTACTTGTGTTATATATTCATTTTACCCGTGATCCATGAACTTAGTCGCACAACCCGACATATTCCGTCCCCTTGGTCGTGGGTGTGACAGATTGACATCAGAGCTAAATTTGCTATAGAGAACTCGTATCCTCGAAAGATGAAATACATCTATAGCAAAAAGCTCCTAATAAAAGAATTATTATTAATTACACTACTTATTGGCTACGTGTGGTACATGGAATCTGGTTTGAAGGGCCGCATAAGGTTGCTGCATTCAGAACAACTTAATTGCCAAAGTGAGCCTGCCCTCCTGTGTTTCCTGTCTGGCCCTCGTCTATGCATATTAGTCTTGGAGTACAAAACAAAAATTTAATAATGCCACAAACCTCACCAAAACTAATATATAATAATTATATATATACTCTAACCCGCGATGAGAACACTTAATAAAATTCTAAACATCCCTTCAACTAAAACTACCAACTCAACCTGTTATGCTAGACGCCTCAATTAAGGTTAGTACCATACATAATCAATATCACAAATAAACCTTGAACACGCGCCTATGTTATTTATTGTCGGGACAGTACACAACCAACCTTGAGCAAGGAGTTTGACAGACTACAACGGTTGAAAGTTTTAGAGATTGAAGAATGTTCTCAAGAGTCGCTGTAGATACCTAGTAACTTAGAAACCTTATAGCAATCCAAAAACAACGCATACATTCTAAATCATAAAAATACTTAAAAATATAGGATAACTGTAACAACGTAAATTTTCAAACAATTTTTCATTTTTAAAACATAATTCATTCATAACAAAACCCATTGTATCACATAATATCTCAATGAACAACCCCAGAATCTCAAGTACATAAATCTTCATCAGTGTGTACAGACCATGCCGGCGCCTTCCCGCGATCCTTGCTAGTACCTGAAACACATAACACAACAACTGTAAGCATAAATGCTTAGTGAGTTCCCCAAATATACCACATACAACACATACGCCTTTCCAGGCCATAACTCTATAGGATCTTCCAATCCAAGTGTCTCAGGGGACTTCTGTCCCGAATCCCGGTAGACCTTCCGGTCCTACCCGTATCGACCTTCCGGTCCGTAACCTCCTGACCTTCCGGTCCATGTCATCTTGACCTTCCGGTCCATATCATCTTGACCTTCCGATCCATACCATACATAACATACATAGCACACACATATCGCATAACCGCATATAGCACATACATCTCATAACATACAAGACCTTCCGGTCACACATAGGTACCCTTCCAGGTACAGTATAGTGAGAAGACTCACCTCCATGAAGTCGGATAACTCTCGTGCTCATCGTCCTGACCTAGCCTCCTCTTATCATTCAAATAACATCCCCGATCAATACTCTCTCATAGTCTCATCTCTAAAGATTGGGTAGAAGGCCATTCTACCCCTCCCTGAACTTTCTTGAATCAGGCTTGACCAGAACCCTAAGGTCAACGAAAGTCAACGATCAAACTTTGACCCGACTCGTCGAGTGCACACGGGCGACTCGGCGAGTCCATGCGGGTTCTCTGAATCCTTCTGGCCTCTCTTGGCTCGTCGAGTCATCCTTCCACTCGACGGGTTCCTCCTGTCACGAATCGCGGGGCAACCCCGACTCGACTCGTCGAGTCCACTTATGAACTCGGCGAGTTGCTTCCATGATCATACTCAAATGACCTTCTAAGGTCAGATCTGCTTCTCTAGTCTATAGATCTGACCTTCCCAAGCATGATAATCACGTAAAGGTCGAATCTTGGTACACATGCAACACACCCAAAGCTTCTTTTGGTGAAATAACCACTAAAATGGCCTCCTAGGCTCATAACTCAAAAGGTATGGCATAAAGCAGAGTGGTAAGGACTCTCTGGACCTCTTAAGGTCCAGATCTATGAACCATCTCGTCTTGGGACCTCACATACTCCAGATTCAACTAAAAGTGGCATAAAGAAAACCCTAAAATTCACTAGAATCATTATAAACACGAGAATGGCACAGATTGTTACTTCCAACAGCTTCCTCTGATAAAATAGAAGTGGATCCAAGCTCCTCAACCCGCTTAGCTTGTTCTACCTCCTTCCTTATTGCTAAAACACACAAGAAATGGTGAATTAGCCTTCCTCTTGCACCACAAACGATCTCTCTTCTCTCTAGGGTTTCTCAGGGGTGAAGTGGCCGCAAATGGAGGCCATAAAGGCCTTTAAATAGGGCACAGACCCCGAGAATTAGGGTTTCAATCCACAGCGCGGACTCGTCGAGTCCATCCTTTCCGACTCGTCGAGTCCATCCTTTCCGACTCGTCGAGTCCGTTCATTAATCCAGTCAGCACACGCGATCCTACTCGACGAGTCTACGCCTCAACTCGTCGAGTCCCTCCTCATAACTCAAAAAGAAATACTCAAATTGTCATGCCTGGAAATCCGGATGTTACAATTCTCCCCCACTTGAAATAGATTTCGCCCTCGAAATCGCTCCTCAACCACATAGATAGAAACCAAACACTCGAAAAGCACCACTGAGAGGTTCTCACACCAAAATGATATCTTTTCCCATGAATACCTGGATCCGACCAGGAACTCCAAATTTGGAAGAAAACCGGTCCCTCTGACGCTAAAATACCCCTTTCTCACCTTCCCAGAATCGGGGAAACTCTAGTGGCCTGGCCTGCCGCCATACCGCTCATTCATGCTATCACCATGATATTCGCTTTACCACATCAAACCCTGATAACTCACTGCTCCTCTGGTTCTCACAAGACAAAATCCTACAATCGGCTACCGAGCACTCATACCAACGTACCAAAACAGTCCGAATCACGCCCCAAGGAACGAAAGGGTTTACATCCCACCAGGGCTCATCCACTGAACTACTATCAGAATCCATCTGAACAATAAACTTTCAACATCCTGTTCTCTGACATAAGAGAATCATGCTCTTACGGAAGTCCTCAGACATCTAAAATCATAAGCCGCAGCTACATCCCTCGTACCCCTTTTTAACACTGAGTACCAGGTCTGATCTCGTCCCAACAGTTGAACCCCCAGGGTCATCCGTTACATTATCCCAACCGTCTCCATGGTTTCCTTCTTACTATAACCACATCGGCCCAATGTGACACGCAAGTAACGAAGTTCGCTTAACCCTAAGCGAATGCTACCTTCCCAACTGAAGATCGACTCAACCCGACCTCCGTCATCTGTTACTCATCGTTCCACGCAACTTGTGGTACCTCCCGTACCCGAGTACTGAGCCACACAGGTCTAAGACATCAGATGACAAACAATACCCCTCAACATGGATCCACCTCAGAATCCAGAATCTCATCTCACCTATCCAACGCACCACCAGAGCCAAACTAAAACTCGGGAGCTTGGTCCGACCTAGAGTTGGAACCACTCGTCCCAACGAAGCACTCAACTCATAACTCATTTCCCGCAACTCATGCGTACCTCACTTATCCCATTCTTTCGGATTGCAATGACCACACCTTACTCAGAACATAATGATCCCCTAACATTGAGGAGACCCCGATCTCTCCCTTGGCCTGATCACCAGGTTCCCAAAAACTCATAAATTAGGGACACCTCATGCCTAAAACTCTTCTGAGCCATGCTCTGATCAAAGAGTACTTTATCATAACAACTTCTCGCTAGCTAGTGTGTACTACGTCTTCCCTTAGCACCACATTAACCTCTCACTGACTGGTGAGTACTACGGCTTCCCGTAGCATCACAACAACCTCTGACTAGTGAGTACTACGGCTTCCCGTAGCATCACCACAACCTATGACTAGTGAGTACTACGACTTCCCGTAGCATCACAACAACCTCTGACTAGTGAGTACTACGGCTTCCCGTAGCATCACAACAACCTCTGACTAGTGAGTACTACGGCTTCCCGTAGCATCACCACAACCTCTGACCAGTGAGTACTATGGCTTCCTGTAGCATCACAACAACCTCTGACTAGTGAGTACTACGGCTTCCCGTAGCATCACCACAACCTCTGACTAGTGATTACTACGACTTGCCGTAGCATCACAACAACCTCTGACTAGTGAGTACTACGGCTTCCCGTAGCATCACAACAACCTCTGACTAGTGAGTACTACGGCTTCCCGTAGCATCACCACAACCTCTGACTAGCATCACCACAACCTCTGACTAGTGAGTACTACGGCTTCCCGTAGCATCACAACAACCTCTGACTAGTGAGTACTAGGGCTTCCCGTAGCATCACCACAACCTCTGACTAGTGAGTACTACGGCTTCCCGTAGCATCACAACAACCTCTGACTAGTGAGTACTACGGCTTCCCGTAGCATCACAACAACCTCTGACTAGTGAGTACTACGACTTCCCGTAGCATCACCACAACCTCTGACTAGTGAGTACTACGGCTTCCCGTAGCATCACAACAACCTCTGACTAGTGAGTACTATGGCTTCCCGTAGCATCACCACAACCTCTGACTAGTGAGTACTACGGCTTCCCGTAGAATCACAACAACCTCTTTTGCTGTCATTAACCGAAGGGCTCCCACTGGAATCATCGATGCTTGACCCACCACTTGCCCTCTCCACTCAAGACTCAAAATTATCCGAAATCCAATGCATTAAATTCGGATACCTCGATACACCACCTAGAACCTCACGACGTCTCGTCTCATCCACTGATCTTCCTGTTCCACAACCTGAAATTGGTTGTCTAATCAACTTCTGTTCTTCCCGTGCTGAATAACAGCCCCATCATTGAACCAAAATTTCTCAATCGCTGAACTCACCCTACGAGTCAACCATCTCGAATTCACCATTATAACCTCGAAGAATTCCTGTGCACCCCAAGGTCTCCGACCAACGGCCACTTGCCGTGGAGGCACTCAAACATAACATATGCATTATTTTGCTCCGCTCCTCGTCTTAATCACCAATAACCCTGGCTCATGAATTTGCACCGCCGGTCTCTATATCCATATCTCTAACCATTCTCGACTGAATCTCTGATCCCCTCAATAAAATACCCGGTTCTCCCCCACTTAGGGTGCGAACCATCCCCAATTGGCGTACCAGCAATCTATCACACCGACTGTTTCCACCAGTAATCATCGCACCAACTCTTGGAAGGTGCTACGCATTGCTCGATGATCTCCCGACAGAGATCGAGCAACTCCAAATGCCCTGAAACTCAGATGTAATCCTCAGAACTTCCCACCATGACTGCCTCTAGTCATTCAGAATCTCACACCATTCCATCACCGGACCTCCCAACTGTCCAGTATTAACCCTGACTCTTAGTCTGGAAGTAATGTTCTACCGTACTCCTCATCATCGACTCCTCAACCAACGTTCCATCACGCCACTTATCATAAGAGCAGAGACCATATTTCCACTCTTAATACCCATCAAAGACAATAAGGGCCACCACCCTGATATACTCCTCTTGATCGTCCGACGTTGCAGCTAACATATGCCCTACTATACTCAATTAGGGTGTATCCTGGTCCTTTACCATCTCAGTCCCCACTGACGACCTGTTCGAGCTATATCTTTACCTCGCGGCAGACCTACTGCCATATTCTCTAGTTGGAGATCACCATCCGTGAAATCCCATAGGGCTCACCCCTAAACTCAAAAACCGAAATCTCATCACCTCTTACGTCTCCCAAAGGAAACGGAAATAGCACCACTCGGGTCATAGAAAGTGACTTCTCCACTATCGGCCGGTCGCCCAGCCCAGACCGTATTCTCCCATAATGCACCATCCCTACTTATCCCTGAGTCTTGCGACTCCAACTGGCATATCACCCATAATCCTTCGGAGCTCACTCGATTTCCCTTTTCAAGGGATGCTCCACTAAAACTTGTTCATCAAGGCCTTCTGGCCCCATACTCATTCACCTCTGATCTCAGTGTAGACAATCCCCACGGAATAACCGGTAAAAACCAGAAATACTAACCGCCACATGTCATGGTACTCAAACCGCGTGGCCACCTCTCGATCTGCTATGAATCATGGTACCTGCACCATGTTATCTCCTCTTAATCTTCTACGAATCATGGTACTCGAACCATGTTCCCTCTTCTTATTCCACCTCACATCATGGCACTCGAACCATGACATCACTTCTCAATCTGCTACTTAT
The DNA here is from genome assembly GCF_052849685.1 of Lactuca virosa. Lineage (NCBI taxonomy): Eukaryota > Viridiplantae > Streptophyta > Magnoliopsida > Asterales > Asteraceae > Lactuca > Lactuca virosa. Next base: position 204,788,133 of record NC_136434.1, read on the forward strand.
CATGGTACTCGAACCATGTCATCACTTCTCAATCCGCTACTTATAATCCTCCGGATTAGCCTTCCGGATCGTTACGGTCATCTCGTCGTGAATCATACGGCGAATCTCATCATCGCTAACACCGCTACTCTCCGATGTGTGTGGTGTACCAACCATGATGTCTCTGAAACACAACACAAAGATACCAAAGACTCGATCGAGTATACTCGCACTCGATCACCCAACCCTACTTGTCCCTTGGTACCCTAAGGATTCTTACTTGGACTGCTCACTGATCCGGTGTTTCCAGTAGTACGGACCCTATACTACCGTCCACACCGCATCAGTATTCACCCCAAGTCCTCCTCCTAGGATCCCAGATCACAAGTACTCTACATCTTGCTGGCATAGGCTACCCTTCGGTAGACCTCTCAAAAGCTCCTCACTGCTACCTACTCACTCTCAAGCATCACATAGCAGCATAAATCTTCCAAGGCTAAGGCATCACAAATCAGGCCACTCTAGTCCTAATATGAATACCTAGCCTACTCTAGCATGCATATCATATCATATCATATCTCATAATACATAATGTAAGGGTATTTTGGGAAATCACCGTTCGGGCGCTGGCTGGTCGTACACACTGCTCCTTTCTGCTTTTCTTACAGTCCTTTACTCCTTTATAAAAATTGTTCCTTTTTATGAAAAACTTTCTCAATTCCTCAGTTTGAGTTCAGATACGCCCGAAGGTGTGTCCGAATCCCTCAAACCAAAGCTCTGATACCAACTTGTAACAACGTAAATTTTCAAACAATTTTTCATTTTTAAAACATAATTCGTTCATAACAAAACCCATTGTATTACATAATATCTCAATGAACAACCCCAGAATCTCAAGTACATAAATTTTCATTTTGAAATTGGAAGGATTTCAGTTCCCTCTCTATTAACTGGAAATCTGGAGGATTTCCGAATCAATCACCTTTCCCCAATCGTTTGGAAATCGGTAGGATTTCAGGAATCAATCTCACTCTATAATTGTAACCTATGGGATTCTAGGAACAAATTATACTAATACACTATCGTACAATACAACTCATACATACTTGTTTATGATTAAGTAGTATAAACAACTTAAGTGTGCCTTTTCTAAACGTTTAGGATAAAGCCCCTCGAAGGAATCCGCGAGTTCACTCACCACCATCATTTCGAATGGACTCAACACTAATGTAAACCATGATTGCACAAGGGATTGCAACAGCCTTAGCTACGTATAAGGCTGCCTGGAACGAATATTCTGTGAACAGTGGAATTGGTGGTGGTATTCCAGTCTTTAAAAAAACAACCTGAAATCCTATTCATGCAAGGATTTCTTAGCCTACCAACCCTAATGCTTCTTCGGTATGGAAGGAGCCATCGGTCTATCCCATTGGATAGAGTTGATGGAGGCAGTGTTCTGCATCAGATCTTGTGATAATGACTGCCGATTTAAGTATGCTACTTGTACACTAATGGATTCCGCCCTGACATGGTGGAAGTCAGGTGGAATAACCATACCAAGTCTATAGGAATCGATGCAGCCTGTTCCATTACTTGGGAAGCCCTGAAACAGATGTTGGTCAAGGAGTATTGTCCTCGACAAGAAATTCAGGCCCTAGAACAAGAATTGTTGAACCTAATTATGAAAGTGTCGGAGGTGACTACTTACACCTCCCAATTTAACTACCTCGCCAACCTCTACCCGTGTATAGTAAACTCGGAATACAAAAAGATTGAAAGGTATATTTGGGGGCTAACTCCCCCAGTTCAAGGTCTGGTTTCTTCATTCAGACCCACTAGCTTTGATAGTGCTAAACAATTGGCCTATCATTTTACTAAACAATATCTCTGTCTGAGTTCCACAACCCAACAGACAGAATAGAACCGGACGGAGTGTACGAAACGGAAGTTCCACGAGGAGTCTAAAGGGAACTTCAAACTTCTCAAGCCCAAATCACAACCTATAAATGTCTACAACACAACCACAAACACTCCCACTCCATCCAAGTCTTACTCTGGGACTTTACCCCATTGTTCCAAGTGTAATTTCCACCATGTCAGAAATTGCATGGTCTGCAACAACTGTAACATATGAGGTCACACCTGTAAGTGTGCAAAAAGACCCCAAGCACTACAACCTTAACCACTGTTGCAAGAGAAATACACAACTGCTTCAAATTCAACCAACCGGGACACTTCAAGAAGGATTGACCTAAGCTGAAGACAGTGGCGAACCTTAGTGGTGCCCGGGGGGTCCCGGGCCACTGCTCCGATTCCGGCACGTAGTGTAAATTTTTTTTTTATGTTTTTTCTATTAGGTGCACCGGCTTAAAATACAAATGTCACTACTAATTTATATTTTTTCGGAAATTTTTTTTAGTGTCACCCCTAGTAAAACCTTCTGCGTCTGCCACTGGCTGAAGAGTCAAGGTGGCAAAAGAAGAACATAGTGACTGATGCAGGATATGCTCCCCAGGACCCAACGGTGGTTACTGGTACGTTTCTTATCAACAATATTTATGTTTTCGTATGATTTGATATTGATACCGATATAAGCTTTATTGACCATAGTTTTAGAAATGCGATAAAACATATATTCTGCAAACTTAATAAAACATACACAATAGAAATGGCAATCAGCAAAATAGAAACACACTTTATAAATACTCACCAATTGCCTTCTCACCCTGAATAACCATGTCTTTCACGTTGACCTAATGCGTATGACCATTGGAAGTTCGATGTGATCATCAAAATGAATTGGTCATCATCAAATCGAGCGGAGGCTAAATGATATGAAAAAGTCGTCCAACTACCTGTACCTAACAATGAGGCTCTCGTCATTGATGGAGATAAATTAGGGAAGAACCTAAGAGTCATCACTTGCATGAAGGCAAGGAAGTATTTGCAGAAGAGATGATTTGCTTTCTTGGACCACGTGGTGGATATGCAAGACAAGGGTAAGGAAATAAAAGACATACCGCAAGTGTGCAACTACCCGGATGTATCTCTAGAGGATCCACTTCGAATACCTCCAGTCAGGCAGGTCGAATTCCGAATCAACCTAATCTCATGTGCAACACCAGTGGCACGATCTCTTTATCGTCTGGCTCCAACATAAATGAAAGAACTATCCAGTCAACTTCAAGAACTTCTTGACAAAGGCTTTATCCGGCCAAGATTCTCTCCATGGGGAGCCCCAATATTATTTGTTAAAAAGAAGGATGGATTTTTTTAGGATGTGTATCGACTAACGAGAGTTGAACAAGCTCACCATCAAAAACCGGTATCCACTCCCGAGGATCGATGACCTGTTCGACTAGCTACAAGAATCCTACTACTACTCGAAGATCGACCTAAGATCCAGCTACCATCAACTCAGAGTTCAAGAAGCATATTTTCCAAAGATGAGATTCCGGATTCGATATGGTCACTACAAGTTTCTAGTTATGCCATTTAGAGTGACCTACACACCAGCCGTATTCATGGACCTTATGAATCGGGTGTGTAAACTTTACTTGCATAAATTCATGATCCTCTTCATCGACGACATATTGATATATTCATGAACCAAGGAAGAACATGGCCAACACTTGCGTTTAATTCTGGAACTGTTAATAAAAGAAAAAATTTATGCAAAGTTTTCTAAATGTGAGTTCTAGAGTAACGAAGTGCATTTCCTCAGCCATGTGGTCAGCAGTAAAGGGATTCATGTCGATCCCTCGAAGATTGATGCGGTTAAGAATTGGAAAGCAACAACGACACCAACCGAAGTACGCCAATTCTTATGGCTTGCAGGCTACTGTCAGAGATTCATCAAGAACTTCTCCAAGATACCCAAGCCTCTAACCGTACTAACCAAAAAAGACAAAAAGTTCGATTGGGGAAACAACCAAGAGTATGCCTTCCGGAAATTGAAGCAATTGTTGTGCAAGTGCACCAATTTTGTCTCTCCCGGAGGGAACATAAGACTTTATAGTATTCTGCGACACCTCTCACCAAAGGATAGGATGCATATTGATGCAACCAAATAAATTCATTGCATATGCATCCAGACAACCTAAGGGAAATTGGACAAACTACACCACCTTAGGAACCAAACTAGCATAAGTATTTCATATAACCCTCATACGGATAAACAAAGTAAAAGGACGATACAACCCCTAGAAAGCATGCTTCGCGCCTGTGTGATAAACTTTGGTAATGCATGGGATACTCACTTTCCGTTAGTCAAATTTACATATACCAATAACCATCACACTAGCATAAAGGCCGCTCCATTCGAGGCCTTGTACATGCGTAAATGTCATTCTCCGATATGCTGGACAGAAGTTGGAGATACTCAATTAACTAAAAAGCATGCTGGAGACACTCTACTCACTGGTCCCGAGATCATTCATGAAACGACGAAAAAGGTTGTTAAAATAAAGGAACGATTAAAAGTTGCATGTAGTCGACAGAAGAGTTATGCTGACATCAGACGCAAACCATTGGAATTCAAAGTATAAGACCGTGTCCTGCTAAAGGTTGCTCCATGGAAGGGTGTCATCACATCTGGAAAAATAGGTAAATTAAACCCCTGTTACATCGTACCTTTCAAAATCCTAGCAAGGGTTGGTCCGGTAGCTTACAAGCTCAAATTACCTCAAGAGCTCAGCAAAGTTCCTGATACCGTCCATGTGTGTAATCTCAAAAGTGTCTATCTTGATGAGAACCTCGTCATTCCAGTCGATGAGATCTAGGTCAACACTAAGCTTCATTTCGTGGAGGAATCGGTGGAGATCACGGATCGAGAAATCAAAAGCCTTAAGCACATCCACAATTGTTCAGTGGTGCTCCTTCCACTAGTGGAATGACATAATAATAACACAAAGTAGCCCAGAATTTAATAATTTCGGGACGAAATTCCCTTAACGGGGAGGTAATAGGACATCTTGGAATTTAGGTCATAGACTATGAATGGTTAAATTACAGTAAATCTCTTTGTAATTTGAATCATTGAGTTTTAGTGCATATAATGTAAAATATATGAGTTCATTTCAAATATTTTAAGATACCAGATGATATCTTACTTCCAAATGTGTAAACTGTCAAACGAATCAAACAGCTCAAACTGCAACTCTAGTTAATGTGTCTGAAAAACTGAAAAATCATATTAAGCATCTATGAGCAAAGCAAACATTAAAACCTTATAGTACATGTTCCCCTGTTTTCGGAACTATAAAGAACATCCAAAACGGATTTCGTATGCAAAAGATACGACGGTTTTAAGAAAACAAACAGTAAAATACTGATTTTCTTGAATCGTATAAAACCGAATCGATCCGTTGAGACACTTGCACACCTCCGATGGAAATTTTGAGAACATTTTTGGACTCAAACTATGGTCCAGTATTTGATTTCATACTTACAATATTTTTAGCGAAATTTTTTGCAAAAGTCAAAAAATCAAGCGTTACGGGACCATTTAGATGCGAAACTTTAAACGCGATTTCCCAGAGTTCCGTAACTCGAAAAATTAATCCGTTGTGGTTTCTAGAATGCTTGAATTAAATTCTATCATTCACCTTCTTCGAAAAAATATGACATGTCAAGTTGTTAGCACACAGTGTGTTTTGGGCATTTATGAGAAATGTGACGTCATTTAATTATTGGAAGACCCAGTTGATCAGCCACATTTCTTCTTTCCTTGATCAAACTCGCGTCCACCTTACCTATTCTTTTCTTTTTCCTCTTAAGTGAAAGCCTTCCCTAATAGTACAAATATGGATGCATTGTGTTTTTGACTAATTTCCAAAGTATGGCTTGCGTGGGCATGTGAGGAGAGAGTATTACACTATAAATAAAAGCTTTGGACACTTCAATATTCATCACAATCGCAACTCACTCTCTTCTCTACTCCTTCTTCAATTTTCTTCTTTTTCTTGGCTAGAAAAACCACCAAAAACCACCACCTGTTGCCTTCGTTCTTCCTTAACACCGAGAGCCACCACCACCACCACCACCGATTCTTCTTTATTTTTTTCTTTAGTGATCAACCAAAAAGTCAAGAGACTCAGTTATTATTATTATTTTTGTTTCCTACGATCGGTGATCAAACAGAAGGTAATTTCTCAAACTCAAAAGACTCCAAACCTTCATTTGAAATTAATTATTAGGCACCTCTCTTGGATTTTGTCTTACAAAACTAGTCCTAATCTTCAAACCATGATTCAAAACAAATTAGAAGGCCCCTCCCTTGTGATTTGATTGCAAAGATAGTCCCATCTCATTTTTCGTTCAAGTCATTCGATCTTCTTCCAGAAGGTATTCTTTAACTCCAAACTTTCATTCTAAATTAATTCTTTTAACCCTCCTTTCAGATATATTGACAAATTAAGGCGCCCTCAAAACTTTAAATTATTTTGTATAAAAAACAACCCCTCCTTTGATATTACCTTAAAAAATCAGTGCCCATTCCATATATTTAATTTAGTAAATCAGTTGTATAGTTTAGTTAAGTTACAAAACAACCCCACACTTGTTAAATAATACAAAAACTTTCCTTTTGGTTAATTAGGTAACAAAAATAGTCCCGATGATTTATTTTAAAGACGTCAAGCCGCGGTTACTCTCGTCAAGCTTCTTGAAATAAACCGAAAATCACACATTAAGGTGAGTTTTACGACCCTTCTTTTATATATTTTCGGGGGAAAATACATGTACTACTTATGTGAGATAATACAAAAATACACATAAAGTATCATTATTTTATGTAAAAACTATAACTAGTTTATAAATTATTGGTTTAACTATTATATGTTACGAAAGCATAAACTAGTTTTATACTTCAATATTTTCATATGTTATGTTGTTAAAAGAATACAATTTTTTTAAATAACATATGTCTTTTTACTACAAAACTCTATGATTTTTACGTGACATTGTGTGTCGTAAAATGCATGCCATAAAACTTTGTACTATTTCTAAGGATTTGAACTATACATGCATATGTACCAAGTTTATACATAACACATACTTAGTTTATAAAAGCTAGTGCCTTATACTATACATGCATACCAATTATGCTCGACTTTTATAAACTCTATATGATTCATTATTCCTAGAACTTACCCACTTTTAAGTTAGGGCTGACAGGTATTCTTACTTTAGTTGAGGGATTCATTATTCCTAGAACTTACCCACTTTTAAGTTATGGTGAGACACTATTTATTAGCTAAAGTCTAAACACTTAGCATACCCACACTACTATAACCATTAATCTTTGGAGCAAGATACATATGTATAGATCTATACGGGGTTGACAACCCCACCTGCGGTTGCTACCTACAACCTCGGCCGATCAATCGAAGCGGGTGATAAGTGTCTAAAATCGTTACTACGACGTCCATTGAAGCGTTGTAGCGTGGTAAATTCAGTCATATAGCTTGGTTATAGAACTCACCATAAACATTAACTTGAATCTGTCTCTCTCTCTCTCTCTCTCTCTCTTACTACAACTCATAAACTTGATTCTTTCAAAACCATTTTAAGCATGGATTCACTTATACCAAGACACATTTTGGTTTTTCAAAGTTTATTTAAATATGGTTTACTTATAAAGAAAATATTTTTTGAACGTTTTTAAAAGTTTCATTACTGTTAACTCTCACCAACCTTGTGTTGACCCTCAAAACAACATGTATTTTCAGGGAATCAGTAATCAAGCAAATTCAGAGGGCAGATAGTCATGGATTTCAGGAAATCTAGTTTACTACTTTTTGTTATGTCCGCCTACCTTTTTAAGGCAATTCATATATTATACTATTATCTGTAAGAACCATGTATTCAAACACCAAGATATAATACAAATGTTGTTTTGTGTATTGTTGTACTTGTGTTGTATATTCATTTTACCTGTGATCTATGAACTTAGTCGCACAGCCTGGCATGTTCTACAGCCTCGGTCGGGGGTGTGACATTTTAGGATATTCTTCATCATTTTCTTCATCTCATAGCGCCTTGACTCTATGGTTCTCTGGTTTTCTATAAAGTCTTGGTCTTTTAGATCATTTGGAAGATGTATTAGAAATTATGTTAGGATTATCATAGGTATCTTGAGGACTGATCTTGTTTTGCGTCAATTTATCCCATTCTAGCCTTATGAATCTTAAGGCCCTATTTCTAACTTCATCAAGTTTCTTACATGGGGGCATCACAGGATCCCCGTAGAACGGGGAGTCCTTCTTCACTCCCATCTTGAAGGCCTCCATAACAGTTGCCACCTCCATATGGGGAATGTTTAGCGCTTCCCTGCCTAGCTTGCTAAGAAAATATCTCAAGGATTCGTCAGATTTTTGTGAAATCCTCTAAAGATCATTGGTAACTTTTTCGAAGGATCTGCTACATCAAAACTGATTGTTAAAGGAGGCTTCCTTGAGCTCCATCAAAATGATAATGATCTCTACTATTTCTCGTTAGTGGACGACATGTTCCTCGAGATCCGTACACTCATCATACAACTACATATTTGGCGTGTAAAATCTCTTAGGGATTTCTACATCGTTGATGTTAGGTGCAAATCTCGACATCCGGTAGCTCATTGGGCACACTTCAGGAATCATGGGAACTACTCCAAGAACGGTGAAAATCATTTGTCCTAGTTTCTGGATTTCTCGTTCAACTAGATGGATTATACCTAAAGTTTGGTTAGTATTAGAAGAAATATCATTATTATTAAAGATACCACCATTTGAAATAAGAGTCGTAAAGGTCCCATCTAAGTGTTTTTGAGTTTGGAATAAAGTGGCAGGAGTGACATTGTCCGTTGTTAGAACAATTTCCATGGGTATCAATCTTCATTATGATTGAGTGAAGATTTGCCTATGTCAAAATTTAAGTTTCTTTGGATAAAAGGAGTAACCCTAAGAGCATAGCGTGATAGGACATTCCTTTTAGGATTCCTAACTTTGGCCTTTGCCTATCTATCTCTCTTGGCAGATTCTGATTGCCCTCGTTTTGTCTCGCTGTGTGCTCTGTTAGTTCGCCTAGAGTGTTGAAGAGTTTATTATTGGATATCAGAGAAAGATTTCATTGAGGAGATCCTCTGTCAGGACGTTGAGCAGCATTCCCAGCAAAGGAGAATGAGGATCTTGGGATAGACTTTGAAATCTTGGTTTAAAGATTTGTAGCCAGCGGTATAGATGTAGGGTGGAGTTATGCAAAACTGTGATTTCAGAGAGACTAGGGATGTGAAAGGAACACCAAAAATGGCTTCTAGAAATGATCCAATGAATTAGGATTTGAAGAAAATGTAACACCACGGCCCTTCGGTGAGCATCAAATTGTTTTGGTCAAAATTTTGCAAGGCAAGAAACAACCAAATCAATAAAGGATATGGTATTGTATTCAGAATCCAATTTAAGATTTTGAGGTGCAAGACACAATGAATACGAAGAAAACCCTTGATCTCGGATGATATCGCCAACATAAAACCTCAGGATCTAGAAATATTCAGGTGTCCATTGATAATTTTATTAAGTAAAATAATCAAGTACAAAGTGTAGAAGTTTTTCGTAGTAAAATACAAGTAAAGAGAGTGTGGTCATGTGTGTTTTTCTGACTTTGACCATCTATTTATAAATATGAATGCTAACGGCTATAAACAAAATTCCAAGAATCTCGGTATAATCATTTCATCCGAAATCCATATTGATCATGTCTTCTTTGCCCATAAAATCTTGGAGACTTATTCTTTTCCTCACGTTTTCTACAATAACTCCGGTTTGATTGGGTTTCACTTGACATATTCATGATCTGGAACAAAGCAGTAGAAAATCAACAGCAGACATAACAATTAGTTATCTTCGGAATCCTGATCAAGATGTTGGTTAAGATCCTAGCTAACACCGTTTGGTTTGGTTTCTCTTTGTATAAAATCTGAGAAAAAAATTGAACATTACTAAAATACCCAAATGACCTCCTCTGACACTTGATAATTGAAAATTTAAGAAACTCGTACATAAATCTGGAGAAAATACTTTTTGAAACCCTAGTCTATTGATTGAAAGAATGTTCTTTACCATACAAGCTAAAGTTAATTTGTGTCGTTTAACAAAACAAGTTGTATATAAAACAACTAAACATAAGTATTGTGGGGCCGTCAAATGTCACGAAGCTAATTCCGATCGTCCAACTTGTCCCTATTGAGACGAGACTATAAATAGTTATAACTTGTAGAGATGATCTTATTATCAAAATATATTAGTATATTTCAATAAAAAATTAAAGATCAAATTTTGAGTTAATTAGTATTATCATGTTTTACCGTACATAAAAATAAAATATTATAACAACTCTTTAACTTGATACTATAACATTTCAATGATTAGCTCGATTATCACTTAAAAAGTCTTGTCAGATGTCAAATTTTTTTTTGGAATTTTTTATTTGATTAATTATTCTCATGATTGTTAATATAGAAATATTGATTTAACATCTTACAATATTAAGATTATACAAGACAAAAGTGATATCAACCACAATATGCTTCATTCTATTGCAAGATCTATAATGAGATCTTAGAATTCCGACAAGGATAGAAAGATCGTATCTTCGACCCAATTTTACTTCTTTAGTCTCTATTCTATAATAAACTCATTTCTATATGTAGCAAGATCTATAATGAGATCTTAGAACGCCAACTAGGATAGGAAGATCTTATCTTCGACCCCATATCACATCTTTAGTCTCTATTCTATAATAAAAAAAATTACTCTTTTAAATCATAATTAGGGGATTCAAATATTTCAAAATTTCATACAAAGCCTAAATTTTGTTTATTTAATTTGAATTGAGCTTCAAATATTCGTTCATTTTACTCGAACTCAAGCATTGAAGATCGTATGAGTCCTTGTAGAGCACTGAAACTTCACCCAATAATATTCAATTAAGTGCATAAGTTAGTCATTTTATGATCTTGTTCGCCCTCACGATGGGAGCTTGGCATTTAAGGTGCAGAATTACACATATGAGGTTGATGGTTCAAATTCTCATACACCCAAAAATGTAACACCTCGTTTCTAATATGTTATTCACGATATGATCTTCTTAAAGTTAAGTTTGATTTAGAGATTTTAAGTGGATCTTCACGCTAGCCACGTTGATAAATAGTGACACGACCATGTATTGGTTGCGGCGAGAAGCTGCCTCAACCCAAAACCCTAGGTCTCGGTCGTTGGTTCCAGTTAAGGAACTAAACGCCTAGGGTTTTCTATTTTCTCTAGCCTCCTTCTCCATAGAAAACCATTGAGTGAACCCTACCCTCCATTTCCTTATTCCTTGTGTTCCTGGTAGCTTTTGATGGTCTTTAAAGAAGAAGCTAACTCCTGGGTGTCTAGTAAAGCAAAATCCAGAGAGTTTCTACCTTTCAACTCCCTCTTCCAGCTCTATAAGTGATCAAGTCTTAAGCTTCATAGTTATTTATGGACAGATCTAGTATTTTAGATGTTTTTTGTACCTTTTTTGTGATATAATTTACTTTGGGAAACTCCATGTCTAAAGGTAGTATTGGTTGTTTTTCTGGACCTTTTATGGTGATTTATGTGCATATCCACCTTTCCTTTTAAACCATGCAACAAGAATTTTTTTTAGTCCTGTTTAGATATAGGTTTTTATGGAAATCTTGTTCGAGGTGTGCAAATGGATAAAGTTGGAAACTTTATCCATTAAATCCATGTTTTAAAGTATTGTGGAAGTTTTGAGCTTTGGTCTCAAGGGATTAAGTACTTAACAAGGAATGGAAATCGACCCGAATAACACGACGTGGGGACTGAGATGAGTTCATGATTATTTTTTCACCTAGTAATCACAATACGACAAAGAGCTGGGTCACAACTCATTGAACATTAATAGTTGAGTTTGGTATATACACCATTTACTTTTGAGCGATTTGACTTTTTGTTAAACTTTGTTGGATTTGAGTAATTGACTAAGTTTGGTCTCATATTGATATTAGGTGGTGTGTGTTAGCGATTTCGTTGTAGATACTGCTATTGAAATTTTGTTGTTAGACTCAGGTGAGTTTCTCACTATATTATATAGGACACTAGGTGTCAATATATGATAGATTGTCCTTGTGCCTTTCGTTATGCAAGACTATGGGGGACCATATCACTTGTATGAAAGACTATGGAGGGACTGTGGAAGGACCATAGTATTTTCATGAAAGACTATATGGGACCATAACACTTATAAGAAAGACTATGGGGAGATCATATCACTTACATGAAAGACTATGGGGGACCATAGCAGGAAATATATATGGAAGTTGCATCAACATATGTGAGTGTAAGACTATGGGGGACCATAGCATCCACATGGGTATGTGGTATCTTGGGGAACCCACTAAGCTTTTTGCTTACTCATTTAACATTAAATGTTTTGAGTTTATTCTGGCGGCAAAGGCAAGGGCATGATTTTATTGCATCCATCCATGGATCTGTTTTGGAGACTTCCACTTATGTGATTTTACTATCTTTATTTTAATCTGCTTTTTATCATGATTTGGAATATTTGAACAAATGAATGTTTTATAAAACTTTTCTGAATGAGATTAGAGCGGTTATCTTAATATAAAAAGGAAATTTTTGTTATGAAATTTGTTACTTACCACAAATATCACTATTTTTTAATGATATCATAAATATTTTATTCATAACTAATGGGTGTGTCGACGCTTTGCGAGGGGCTGAAATTGTTTCTTATTTATTATAGTAACCTACTTTTATTTCTTTCTACATAACATTGTACTTGTAAAAAATCTACCTAATCATATTAATGTTATCCAAATGGAAAACAATCTTTAATGTTATATAATATTTTTTTCTGAGTACAATGTTATAGTTGAAAAGAAAAAAAATTAATTTATGATGGTATGATAGGAAGGTTTTGTAGAGTTTAAAGATGTTATGAAAGAGTGGACTTTCACTTGGAAAACACATGCGATAAAACACATGTGATAATGTCAGGTTTGTCTTAGGCTTCCATAAAGAGTGTTGTCTCCATGTAACAACTAATTATAGGGGTACAGATGAGAACATAAATGGAAAAGATTATTATTGGTAACAGTTTGGAGCATACTCGAATATGATGTTTCAATTTTAAGTTTGTAATATGAATTACAATAGAGAATAGAAAAAAGGAAGCAAAGGTGTATCTAAATCCTTTTTTCTCAAATAAACCCTTTGCATGTTATCATTTATGTTGTTATTTTTTGCATACAAACCAATCAAAATGAAAATTAGATGCTATAAGTTGACAAATAAATAAAATTACATTGATGTTTCTTATATTCAGCCTAACCAGGAGAAAATGCAAGATTTAACAAAGTACTTCCGTCTGTTTTTCTAATATCACATTACACTATCTAATTCTAATTGTTTTTGTTATTTATATATGACTTTCAATGTGTATTGGCTAATTAGGAAAGTTAGGGGAAATGAAATTAAAGTTAATAAGTTGAGAAAATGAAGCAAAAGTATGTTAGCATTTCTTGCATTCAATCTACCACCAGTTGTAGGTAAATAATTCCATTGATTTTATGGCAATCAAAGACTTAAATTGTGGATTTTTTGGTGCCCACGAAGTGGGGAAGGATGCACCATGATGTGGTCATAGCTAGAGGAATAGCGCATCATTCATGCGCACCATGACATTGCAAGAGTCTAGCCACGACGTGGTTGCCGCTAAAGCGCAAAACCCTAATTTTGTAGTTTGGGCCTTATTTAAGGGATGTGATGGCTAGGGATTGCACATCCTCAACCTCAGTCGCCTCCCTTTCGACCTAGAAGCACCCATTTTGAAGTTTTGTGGTGATTTTTGGTGAGAAGAAGAAGAAGAAGAAGAAGAAGAAGAAGAATGCATCCATTGTGTGAAAATCCAACAAGCAGGCCCCTCATCTACTTTCTAACTCATCTTCTGGACCCTTGTGAGTCTTTAAGTTCTAACCATTATGTTCTATCCTTCTAGATCTAGGATTCTTTTCATTATTCTTCAAGATTGGTATAATTTGAGTGGTTGGACTCCATAAAGTTGGCAACTTTATGGATCCTTTGGGTCACCTTTTGCACATATGTTCTAGATCTTAAGTTTTATATATTCTTGATGTTATGCATGGCGTTTTGGGTCTCACTTCCTGATGACCATGAAGCAATTTAAAATTCTGAATCAGAAGTTGAATTCGATAATTCAATCTCAAGCTGATCTGGGGGGTGGTTCATCTATTTCAAGTTTGGAGGTTGATACTATGTTGAAGATGTTCGAAGCCAGAGTTGTGAGCAAAGTATCTGGAATGCTTACTGACTCTGAATCAAGAATTTTGGAGAAGATTGATCTCTGTGATCAAAACAATGAACTTCGAATCAATTCTCAAAATTCGAAGTTTGCTGGAGATCTGAAAGAGTTGAAGAATGTCACAAAGGAAAGGCATGTTCTTTTTGTTCAAGAAGTGAAGAAAGTCAGGGAGGATGTAAATTTGCAGATTCACGAACTTCGTGAAGACATGCAAAAAGAAGTTGCTAATGTTCAACAAGATTATGCATCCTTGAATCAAAAGGTTGATATAATTTGTGACGCTGTCACCAAATTTGTCAAATTGTATGAACGATTGAGTCCTCAACTTACTCAACTTTCAACAATTGAAAGTGCAAACTTTGAGGAAGTGATTACTTTGCTCAAGGAGTTAAAAGAAATTTCTGACAGGCCGGTTTCTTCTTCCCCGATTACTCCTGAATTTTTATCACAAAAGTTTATCCAATTCGAAGCCATTCTCAACAAACAACTTGCTCATCTCTTTCGCATATCAAGCCTTCTTCCAACAACATATGCCCACCTGTTTTCACAGGGGTGCAAGGGGGAGAAAGAAAAACTGGTGAATCGAAGGCGAGTGATGAAGATGCGAAAGTTGTAGGAAAAGTTTTTTCTTCAAAGATCCCAACAACAAAGCCAGTTATAGTTTCTGTTGGGATGGTTACTTCAACAGTCGTTACAACGTTACCTATTACAAGACCTATTTCGAAAGGAATTGTAATTGGTAAATCTACAGAGACTGGTGAGAGTGGTTCGAAACCAAAAGAGGCAATTGACAATCCAGCTTTGAAAGATAAAGGGAAATCGATTGTTGTGGAAAAGTCAAAAGAAGAAAAGAAGGCTGAAGCAGAAGCTGAAATTGAAAAACTAAGGTTGATTCAAAGAATTATGGCTCAGCGTGCTGGTGATCCGAAGGGAATAGACAAAGGTGATCCATCCAAACACTACAATTACGAAACAATTGAGGCCAAGGTAGCGTATAATCACATGTATTCGTTTGAGAAGAAACCAAAACAAAGTTATTTGGTCACGAATACTGATGCAAGCCTGCTGGATTTTCCAATAAACGAAATGATGTTCATCATGCCTCAGTTCAAAGCTGAAGGAAATTTTAAAGAAAAGGATGAAGGTACACACATGAAAATTCGTTTTCATGCTGTTCTTGTAAAAGCCCCTGAGGAAGTCTGGTCTTTAGTAAAAATCAAGAAAGTCATAAGTATGAAAAAGGATGTGGTATTCGAAAACACAGTCCAAAGTTTCAAGTATGTGGTTGCCAGGGCAAATGGAAATATTTGTGAGTTTACTGTTGCAGATTTTCCATTAATGAACTTGTATGATCTTATACAAGTTGCATTAATTTTAAAAGACAAATCATTTTCATACCTTCAAAACACAGAACCGGATGAATTCAAACTTGGGGTTGCTCACATCAAGATTTTTATCGAAAACTATTATGAGTGCTTGGCACTAACAGATGTGGAATTAGCAACTGCCAAAGGAATGGAAATAAAAGCACCAATGGCACCAACGAAGACTCAAGCAGAATTGAAAAAGTATGCTGATGGTGAAATCTGCTTGAAGCCTTTTGGAATGGTATTCGCAGGAAAAGACAAAGCTGGAAAAGCTAAACGGTTCTTATTCCAGGCATGCGAAGTGGAGAGATATCCAACGTCTCAATATACGAACTTAATTGTTCGTATGAATCATTGCAAGAAGAACAATGAAGGAGATAAGAAAGAGCCGAAGAAGATTATCTCCTGGTACACGGAGATTCGAAGAGTGATGCTGTATTCCATCCAGCTTCTTACAAATTAAGTAGTTCGACTTTGATTACAAAGGGGGATATTGTAAGGGTCGAATTATTGTAATAAGTCGAATTGTATTCTGAACTCTTCGAATGTTTTGTAATGTATTGTACTAAGGCGCTTTTGTTCGAAGCGTTAGTGTCTATGCCTTAGTATATTTTTTGTACGCTTTCGTTCCCTATAAATAGGGATATTTACTAGAGTTAGATAAGAGTTTTCACAGACCTGTCTTCATTCTCTGTAAACATTCGAAAGCGTAATAGAGCTGAAACAAGATCATATTTACATCTGGTGTTCAATCTAGCATTCTTAATAGATTTCATACTCTGATTCGTTTTAAACTTGATTCATTGATTCATCAATTGGTATCAGAGCAGGAATCACATCTGTGATCTGATTTTCATCCATTCAAAAAGTTTTTGAATCAAATTTTTGGTTCGAAAGTTTCCGCACTTTTTGATCGTGAAAAATTGTCTAGATCTTAGTCTGTGATTTGATTCTGCATTTGAATTGTTGAAACGAGTGTTCTTCTAGCAGTTCCGATTTGATTCAACTAGTTTGTTTTCAAATTTTCAAATATTCTTAAGAATTTTCAAATTCAACTTCCGTACAACAATGGCGAGTTTCAATCTCAATTCGATGACCTCGTTTTCTCATCTGTTAGGATCATCAACCAAAATTCCAATGCTAATCCTGAATATTATGATCAGTTGGCTAATCATATGCAGGATTATCTGAATGGTCTTGATGAAGAATTATGGTCATGTATCACTGGAAATGTCAATGTTCCAGTGAATGTTCAACCAATTGGATCATCTTCTACAAGTTCTGAAGTTGATAATCAAACTGATCGTCTGAAGAAACTGGAGAAGAGGTGTATGAGAGAATTACGAGGAGCTTTACCTCCAGTTGTGTACAATTATATAAGGAGTTGTACAACTACAAAGGAGATCTGAAACAGTCTGAAAGATAAGTTTCAAGGAAGTGAGAAGACAAAAATCAATTCAGTCAAACAGTGTTTGGTTGAGCTGAAAGATTTCAGACAAAAAGAAGGTGAAACAATCGAAGTCTACTATGATCGACTGAATGAGTTAATCTATCGTTGTAATCGCTATGGAATTACCAGGACTTCAATGGAATTCAATCTCATCTTTGTGATGGGTCTTCGAAAAGAATGGAGAAGCGTAAGTATGATGGTGAAGAATCAGCAAAGTTTTGATACATCAACTCTCAATGATTTGTACAATCAGTTGAAAACACATGAAAATGAGGTAAATGAAATTGCTGAAGAGACGAAGCTAAATTTGGGAGGTCCATTGGCACTTGTGTCAAAGATATCTGAGAAAGAAGCAGAAAATGGTGATTCTGAGGAAGAAGAAGGATTCATCATGAATTCGGATGATGAGGCAATAGCTTTTTACTCGAATAATCGTGTTAAGAAGTTTTTCAAAAAGCTGTTCAATCCGAAAACTAAGCTTGCTGAGGTAAAAGGAAGTGCTGTGAGTAAAACTGCTGATGAGGAGAAAAAGAAAGTTGAGAAGAAAGATTCGAAAATGTCTGAAGGAAAGATTGAGAAAAAGCTGAAAGGTGATGCTGGAATAGATTGTCGTTATTGCAACAGTGCTAATCATCTTGCGAATGACTGTATGCTTCGGAAGAAGGATGAGAGGAAGAATAAAGTCAAGGATGAGGCGTATTATGCAGAGAGGCTTGAGGAGGTTCGTGCGAAAGCCAAGAATTTGTCATTGGTTGGAAAGGGTGAACATGAGGATGAAGATGGAACTTATCAAATCTGGTCATCCGGATCAGACGATGAAGAAATGAGAAATCCAACACATGGAGCGATGTATGCGAAAATGGAGGAGGACTCAGATGATGAGGAATTCGAAGTGAAAGGACGATGCTTCGTATCCAAAACGGCAGACAAATCTGCAATGACAACAAAGGTACGTAAAATTCTCGAATCTTTTAATATTCCTACACATGCTTATGATTCTGAACTAATATCTTTTGATGAGACGGTTACTTATTTTGATTCAATTGTTGTGTCTGCTAGCAATGAGGCCAACAAGTTGTCAATGGAGTTGTTAGAGACCAAAAAGCGATTAGATATGAAAATAAGCAAAATTGAATGTTTGGAATTACAAATAACAAATATTATGTGTGATAGGGATACTTTAACGAGTGAAGTGAAACTTTTGCTAGCACAAAGAAACATTTATTGTAATTCTGCTAAAAGACTTTATGGCAAATTAACTGATTTACATCATTCATGTGACATAAGTAAAGAGCAACATAGAAAATTACTACATTTTCTAGCATTCGAAAGAGCTAAGGTACATAATATTTCGTATGATTGTGAGCAAATAATAGCTGATTTTGATAAAGTTCCTGATGATAGATATACATATGGAATTGTTAAAATTGATGAATGTCTTGATGCAAATGAATTAGTTAACATCGTGAATGTTACTTTGACTAAATCTGAACAAATTCAAATTTTGAAAAAGACTGAGAATTCAACATCTGGTTCTCAATCTAATTTTGCTGATATTGAAGATAATTCTGACAATATTAGTGAAATTAGTGAACTTGAGGATGTTGATTGTTCCCAGTTGTCTGTTGTTAATGTTGCATCTACATTTACAGGAAAAGAAAAAGTTAAGGATTTGATGGTTGAGAAAGAAATTGATATACCTTCAACTTCGAAAGTTTGTGATATGAACTTCGTGGATCTCAAAGACAGTCAAACTGATGATAGCGATGAAGAGAAAATTTCGAAGGAAAAGAAATCTTCAAAGGAAGAAGAAACTCATCGAATAGTGGTTGATCACGTGTATGGTGATGACTTTTCCATATTACGATAGATTCGAAAATTGTTGCACCTTTGGAGCTCTTACATATTGAAAGCAACATAAACAAGGTCATCCAATTACGATAGATTCGAAAATTGTTGCACCTTTGGAGCTCATCGAATTGTGAAGTTGGAAAGCAACATAAACAAGGTCATCCAATTACGATAGATTCGAAAATTGTTGAACCTTTGGAGCTCTTACATATTGATTTGTGTGGTCCTTCAACCGTTTCAACTCTCAACAAAAAAAGGTACATTTTTGTTATTGTTGATGACTTTTCCAGATTTACGTGGGTTTATTTTCTCAGACTTAAATCCGAAGTTGCACAAATCATGATTGACTTTATCAAAAAGATGGAAACAACATTGAAGAAGATTGTTCGAAAAATTAAGAGTGATCATGGAACTGAATTTAAGAACAAGGTCCTTGATTCATTTTTGGTGGACAAAGGAATTTCGCATAACTTTTCATCTCCATACACACCACAACAAAATGGTGTTGTTGAACGAAGAAATAGGTCTCTATGCGAAGCGGCAAGGACTATGTTGGCATATGCGAATCTTCCACAATATCTTTGGGCTGAAGCAATATCCACTGCATGTTTCACTCAAAACAGATCTTTCATTCATCGTCGTTTTAACATTACTCCATATAAAATTCTCAACAATCGAAAAGCTAACGTTAAATTTTTTCATGTTTTCGGATGCAGGTGCTTCATTATGAATCTCAAGGATAATCTTACGAAATTTCAAGCTAAAGCAGATGAATGGATTTTCTTGGGATATTCGCATAATTCAGTCGCATATCGTATGTTGAACAAAAGAACACGAAAAGTTAAAGAAACTTTTAATCTTACATTTGATGATTACTACATTAAACAAACTACATTGCAGTTTGAAAATTATCCTATTCTGAAAAACATACAAGACGAATCTGAATCCTCACAAACCTTAGATATTGATTATGATTTAATTTTTGGAATTTCAGATCATGCTGTTGATGCTGAAACAAATGCAAATGATAATCATCTCTCTGAACTAACAAAGCTTACTGATGAATCAACATCAAATTCTCCAGAGAAAGGCGAAAGTATGCAATACAATCCAGTGGAGGGGGAGCAATTGGATTCGAATACTATAGTTGAGGAAGAGCATTCTTTCGAGGGGGACAATGGAAAAGTGAATGCTAATGTTGAGGGGGAGCATGATGTTGAGAGGGAGCATGATGTTGAGAGGGAGCATAATGTTGAGGGGGAGCATTTAGAAAACATTGAGAATAATAATGATTTTGATGATGTTTGTTCGATTGCAGGTTCAGAAAATGATGATATATATGAAGATGCACCTTTGGAATTTGATCCAGCATATCCGCCAATGGAAAAATGGACAAGAGATCATCCGAAGGATCAAGTAATTGGGAATCCACAAGAGGGTGTTTTAAGAAGAGCTGAAGTTCGCCCAAAGAATGAGGTATTGAATACTCGTCAAGAACTTTGCATGTTCAATGTTTTCATCTCTAAAATTGAACCAAAAACAATTAAGGTTGCAATGGAACACTCAGATTGGGTTGTTGCAATGCAATCTGAATTGTCTGAATTTGAACGAAACAAGGTTTGGAGATTAATTCCTAAACCTGAAAATGTTTCGATTGTCGGGTTAAAATGGATTTTTAAAAATAAAACCGACAAAGATGGAACTATTGTTCGAAACAAAGCCATACTTGTTGTTAAAGGATATTCACAACAAGAAGGAATCGACTATGAAGAAACTTTTTCCCCTGTCGCAAGACTCGAGGCGGTTCGTATATTTCTGGCTTATGCAGCTCACAAAGACTTTTATGTTTATCAAATGGACGTGAAATGTGCATTTTTAAATGGAGAGCTTGAAGAAACAGTTTACGTGGAACAACCCCCAGGTTTTATTAACGAGGAATTTCCAAATCATGTTTATATTTTAGATAAGGCAGTTTATGGTTTGAAACAAGCACCACGAGCATGGTATGCAACTCTTACTTCATTTTTGAAACAATCTAAATTTAAACAAGGATCTGTTGACCCCACATTATTTCGAAAGAAAGTTGGGAATCATCTAATGCTTGTTCAAATTTATGTTGATGATATTATTTTTGGCTCAACTGACCCTGCTTTATCTAGAGAATTCGAAGATTTGATGAAAAGACATTACAAAACATTCGAAGAGTTCAGAATACAATTCGACTTATTACAATAATTCGACCCTTACACTTCCTCCATTTTTGACCTACCTAGGGCTCAAGTCATGCATTGGACATCCATGCCTAAAAATCATTGATTTTTATGATGTTTGGAGTGTGATAAGGACTTATGGAGAGTATGAGTTAGTTGCTTGAAGGATTAAGAGTTGAATGCATCAAGCTAATCAAGATAGTTGCCACGACGTGGAGATTTTGCCCCCACAACATGGAGTCAAGTGGTCTTCGCGACTGTTTTGTCATGAAGTCACCATGACGTGGAAAATTCTTAGCCACGACGTGGTGACCAACTAATGGACTTTTGATCATTGTCTTTGACCTTCGACCTTTTACTTTTGACAATGTTTGACTTTTGCTCAATTTGTGAGTATTGGCCTGTAGTTCAAGAACTGGTCCCTGATTGTTGTATAGGGAACTGTAGTACCAGTTCTTGGACTATGTGACCTATGTTATTATCTACTAGACTGCAAGGTCAGTTTCTCACTATACTTTGTAATGCAACATGTATCATTGTGTGTAGGATGATTGGTATGCTGTAGTGATTTGTTATATTTGTATATCTATATCATTACATGTGTTTTCTAGATATTGTTTATTTATTTTCATATTTCGACATATTATGGTTGTGTTAAGGCAATCATGCTTTGTGTTGTAGGCCAAGATACTTGAGTGGTCCAGTCTACTATAGGCCCTATGAGGTGGTCCATTCAGACTGTAGGCATGGTGATGCGATCCAGTAGACTATAGGCTCAATAGAGCGGTCCAGACATCCTGTAGGATTTGAAATGCGGTCTAGGCAAACTAAAGGCTCATGTGTGCATGCATTGTCTGTGTATTTTTGTATGGGGTATTTTGTGGAACTCGCTAAGCTCTAGCTTACAGTTGTCGATTACATGTTTTTTCAGGTACGTATGGGATGGTGAAGGCGGGACTTTACACATGCACACCAACCGTTTTATGATTCGAGGTTATGCAATGCTTTCCTTATACTCTGATTTTGAATTATAATTTATTAATAAATGGTTTACTTGAAAGTAGCTTCATCAAAATGGGTGTTTATTCCCTGTTAAAATGAAAAATTTTACTACGGTTTTTGGGATATTACAAATTTGTTTCGGAGCCCTTAGTTTGAGGGATTTTGATGAACACTTGTGTGATTTGAAAACTCAAAATAAGGTTTTAATAAATTTTTATAAAGTTTTTGAAAAAAATAATGAACTTAAAGGAAGAATGGAAGATGCGTTGTGTACAGTCAGTCGGAGCTCAAGGAAGTGGTCTGCCAAGATATCCATATTAGTTATATATCTGATGATTTGAGAATTGTTAAAAATGCATGGTAGTGGATAGGCTACGGATCTTAAAGAAATTGCATGTTAGAGTTCCCTGATATTTGAGATGCCTTATCACCTATGTATTTCTTGGTAGAATGATTGTTCAACTGTTGATTGCTTTGTGATATTTGAATCATATGTTGATATTAGTTAACTATTATAAGAGTACGTTAGGATTGCATGCACCTAGAGTAAATAGTGTCAGATTGTCTGGTCTGGCCTATTTTGCAGCTCCTGTTTGAGTCTAACTATTGTAGTGTTATATCTGGTTTAAAGGACTGCCTAATTCTAGTTGCATGTGTTTAGTATTTGTATGGTGTTTTGTTGATAATGATAAAAGTTTCTTTCTACCATGATATAATGGTATGGTGGAGTTCCTAGTTACCTATGTAAGGTGTTATGGTATGCCAGTGAATACATATATGTGAGAAGAGACCTAGGGTGAAATTCTAGGAAGTATAGCTTGTTGCTATTTTAAGCGTATAATTGTGTGTTACTACACCTAGTTGTGATCGAGTGTAGTGATCTAGAACTTTGGGATAATTATTGAAACAAATACATATATGTTTCCAAAGTAGTATGGGCCCATACTACTAGAAGCACAGGATTCATTCGAGTATCAGGAAAAGTCACAAGGATGCTAGGGAACTGGTTATTGGTAGACAATATGGTATAGCACTAGGGTTAGTTACAGCCTGTCCTCAGATTGACGTTCTTTTGGTTATATTGCTCTAGGTGAAGGTGAAGTTGGTGTTGGTTCGGGGCTAATTGGAAAGACATCTTAGACCTGAAGGGTATATATCTATACGAGCTACACGATCTTAAGGTGTCAAAGACCTTGTTAGAAGTAGTGCCTGTTTGAGTCGTAGGACTCATTTAGGAACCAAATGTGATGATTGATTTGAGGATGGGTGGTCAGGTGATAACTTGGGATGTTGTTATCTGTGACAGGATTATGTTATTCCAGCCTCCCATGTTTGAGGAAGAATGGATCAGATGTGGTTCAGTGAATAGATAGAATAAAATGAGAGTTTCTATGCATCCGATTCTGCCGCAAGGAGGAATCGTTCGATTCATGATGAATCATTTCCATATTACAGCAAAGAAATATTCGAGGCTCGACGTTGCTTTGAGTTCGGTGGCTGAGATGAAGACTAAGTCGCAGGCTGGAGGCACGATCTAGATAGAGAAGATCAAGTGGCTCTGTTGTTGATAGATAAATTGGTTCCAAAGGTCGGTCTAGAAGTCTGACGGCGGAAGGAATACTGGTGCACGGTTGAGCACCGATGATAGATTGGGAATTCGGGGTTATGTTATTCGATCAGAGGGCGTAGAAAGAAGAAATTAGAGTGACAAGTGGAAGGAGGATGTAAAAAGGGGTAATGATTATAAGGTAGTAGAGATATTTTCTATTTCGGGTAAGAGATCTATTACTATTTTGTTATTATCGGGGGTGTTGTTTGAGCGTCTATAAGTGATTCTTGAAGCTTTAGAGGAGGATTATGTTGTGGATAACTCTTCAAATGTTATTTTTGGTTGCGTGAAGTTCATTTCATAAGGTTCCTCATCAATCTAATAGTATTCTGATCGATTTCGCTAAGATTGAGGTGGCGATGTCGGGGAAAGTTTCCAATGTCTCCATCTGAGATTTAGAGTTTCATTATAATTGACTGATTATTATTTGAAGGAACA
Source organism: Lactuca virosa (assembly GCF_052849685.1). NCBI lineage: Eukaryota > Viridiplantae > Streptophyta > Magnoliopsida > Asterales > Asteraceae > Lactuca > Lactuca virosa. The sequence goes on from NC_136434.1 coordinate 204,812,409, forward strand.
TCTCGTGTTGTGTTATGCTTTCCGAATGTCAATGTTGGATTTTATGTAGTTGAGCTGGTGTGAAGCTTTGATGTTGTAGATATCAATCGATGGTGGTTTGAACCCTAATTGGGGGAGAATTAAGTATTCTTCCTGGAAGATTATCGGTTTTCTTGATTTTATGTGGGTTTAGTGTAATGGGTTAAGGGAATCTACTGTTCGAGTGTGCAAGGTTTTTGGTGCAAGGTAATTGTTGCGTGAGACAATGAAGGTGAGCTACCATTGAAGTACCCGTGGTTATGCTGTTTTGTAATTGCTTATCAAGGATCCGTCGGAATCCTCCATGCTCGTGGAAAATTTAAAGACTGGTCAGATCATGGATGCAAAACAAGTTACCATAGGTTTACATCTTCAAGGATGCATGATTTTTCCTCGTTTCAGGAAGCTGATGGGTATTGAACTTGTGACGGTAAGTACTACCTTTCAGACGTGTTAGGGTTCTTGATAGAGGAATGTTGAGCCGATTCAGTTGTGCATCGGATATAGAGAAAACGATTAGTTCACAGTATGGGTTTTTTTATCTTCAGTTGAGATAGGAAATTGTTGGTCTGTCGATCGCCCTCAGATTTCGGTAAGTGTATTTTGAGTGGATTTTTTTTAGTATGTGTGAGATCATTGGGATTAGTTTCGATCCATTTTAGATCGATTTATCATTTCTTTCCTCATCAGCATTTGGGAGTCATTTGAGGGCCTTCAAGCGGTACTAGTTGAAGGTGCAATTGATGCGTCAACCCTTTGTTAAGTTTTATAAGACGTATGTCTTAGCCTATATGTATGTGTAATATCGACTGCTTAGTTGTGGAATTGTTGTCCCTATTAAGCTTGAGTTCCCAACTGTCCTTGGTTATTAGGGATTTCGAATGTCAGAGCGACGTCATTCAGTCTTTCAGGTATAACCGTAGCCTATGAAGAGTGTAGTTTTTGCATGTTGTGTTGACTAGATTGGTATTATGATTGTTTCAACCAAGGTATTGGCAAAATTTTTGGGAAAATTTTGAATTCTTCTCTGAATTTGGAAATTCTATTGATCTAATGGTGCATTGGAGATATCTATGTAGCTCCATCTAAGGTATGGAATCTATTTTAGTGGTTAGGGAAATGTTTCCTTTAATGGTTGACGTTCGTTGTTTCGTTCGATTTGTTGGTACTTCACCCTTTGGGTAAGGGTATGATGAAGAAGGAACACAATAAACCTAAGTAGTGATTTGTTTCCTCATGGGAAGTGTAAAATGTTGGTAGTTCAAAAAATATTATTGTGAGGAATGGATGTGGACTGAGTAGGATAGCGTGAGCACACTCGGTCTAGCCTTGTGGATGGTTTATATTTGATTTATTGCTTTCGACTCGGTCTGGCCTTATGTGGTTTTTCTTAAGTGCTAAGTTGGAGGCTGACTGGGTTCCTGCAAGTCGGTGGGATGATGGTCGTATGTTTATAGGCCCATCGGGTGCTGGTCGGGGTTCTTCATGTATGTGGTTAGGTAATGACAAGAACGGTGAGGAACCATGAGCTTATGATTCCAATGGTTGGATGATGTCATGGCGTATTGTAAACCATCATAGTTTTCATTTATGTGTGTTGAATGAACAGCTACATCGTGGAGATCCGTGAGTTTGGTTCATTGGTCTTTCTCATAGTTGGGTATTTTGAGCAGTATGGAAATACTACTGATGACTCAGTAACTGGTAGGTTTGGTTCAGGATTTCGTAGGATTTTGACTTGTGGGAAAAGCCACCGTTGTTTATCGTTAGTTCTTCATGGAGTTTTCTTAGTGGATCTTTATTTGTTGTTGCCATAACAGTTTTAAGTGAGTAGAATTGTTAGTGATGGAGTTCGTTGTAGAAATATTGGATGATTTGTTAGAGGGTTGTACCCCTGAGCGTATGGGAGTGTGGATGATGCCCGAGATTTTCTTTCGGATTGACCATTGTTATGATCGTTGGAGCAGTGGGATAGTGATGACTTCTCAGGAAGTCAAGTGGGTATTTGAGAACTTTTAGGCGTTTTCTAAATTAGGATGGGTTGAAATTCTTGATCAAAATGTTTTGTGTGTTGTTATACATGATTTAGTGGTTTTCCTATTCAGGGACATGGGGTAAGTATGACGAGTGAATGGTCTTCAGCCATTATGTATGTCCCTAGAGTTCTAGGTTGATGCATTCCCAATTTTGTGAGGTATGGATCAATTTATTCGCAGCTTCGAAGTTTTTCTCGGTTTAAATAGTTTCGATATGAGTGAGGTCGCACCGTTGGGGAAGATAGAGGTTGTAGTTGCGGTTGAATGTTTTCAAGTGTTTTGATTGTTTGTTGGCATCTGTTGGGTTCTGCATGTACTCTCGACTTTTCAATTTGGATGCTTTGATTTTTATGAAGTGGTTGGAGAGAGCATAGGGATTATGTTAGTATAGTTTATTCTAACCAAGATGGATTTCGAGGACGAAATCTAGTTTAAGTGGGTGAGAAATGTAATGCCAGTTCTAGGTAAATAATTCCCTCGATTTTATGGCAATCAAAGTCTTTAATTGTTGTTTTTATGGTAGCCATTATGTGGAAAGAGTCTGGCCACGGCATGGTGCCCGCCATAGTGCAAAACCCTATTTTTGTGGTTTTGGGCCTTATTTAAGGGATGTGATGGCTAGGGTTAGCACACCCTTAGCATCCATCACTTCCCTTTCGACATAGAAGAACCCATAGCCACAAATGTAGACTTTTTTGAAGTTTTTTGGTGAGAATAAGAAGAAGGATGCATCTAGTGTGGGAAGATCCAACATGCAAGCCCCTCCTCCACTTTCTAGCTCATCTTTTAGACCCTTATGAGTCTTCAAGTTCCAACCTTTATTTTTCATGCTTCTAGATCTAGGTTTTTTTGAATTGTTCTTCAAGATTGGTATAGTTTGAGTGGTTGGACTCCATAAATTTGCCAACTTTATGGATCCTTAGGGTACCCTTGTGGATATATGGTCCAAATTTGAAGTTTAATAAAGTCTTGATGTTATGCATGGAGTTTTGGGTCTTATTTGCTCCATTTTTGACCTAGTTTGGACTCAATGCATGAAATGGACATGGATGCCTAAAAATCAATGATTTTTATGATGTTTGGAGTGTAATAAGGCCTTCTGGAGAGTATGAGTGAGATGCTTGAAGGATTAAGAGCTTAATGAATTAGGCTAGTCAGGATAGTTCCCATGACGTGGAGATTTAGCCTCCACGACGTGGTGTTAACTGGTCTTCGCGACTTTTTTTTATAAAATCACCACAGCATGGAAAATTCTTAGCCATGATGTGGTGACCAACTGATGGACTTTTGATCGTTTACTTTGACCATCGACTTTTTACTTATGACGAAGTTTGACTTTAGGTCACTTTGAGGGTTTTGAGTTGTAGTTTAAGAGTTGGTCCCTGATTGTTGTATAGGTAATTTATAGTCCTAGTTCTTGAGTTATGTGAGTTGTTTTGTTATCGACTAGACTGTGAGGTGAGTTTTCTCACTATACTTTTTTACTGTAGTATGTATCCTTATGTGTAAGATGATTTCTATGGTGTAGTGATCTGTTATGTTGGTATATCTATATGATTACCTGTGTTTATTGGTTATTGTTTATTTGTTTGCATAATTCGACCTATTATGGTTGGGTTGAGGCGGTCCTACTTTGTGTTGTAGGCCAAGATGACAGGGCAGTCCATTGTAATGTAGGCATTGCAAGGCGGTCAAGTGAGAGTATAGGCTTAAGGGAGCGGTCCAGCTACTATAGGCCTTAGGAGGGGGTCCAGTGGACTGTAGGCTTAGTAGAGCAGTTCAAGCATCCTACAGGCCTTGCAAGGTGGTCCAAGTAGACTGAAGGCTTATGTGTGTATGCATTATATGTGTATTGTTGTATCGGGTATTTGGGTAAACTCACTAAGTTTTGGTTTACAGTTGTGGATTAAATGTTTTTAGGTACTTATCAGATGGTGTAGGCGGGGCTGTACACACACACACATCAACAATTTTATGATTCGAGATTCCACAATGTTTTACGTATACTCTGATTTTGAATTATGATTTATGAACAAATGGTTTGACTCGAAAGTAACTTCATCAAAATGGGTGTTTATTCTCTTTTAAAATGAAAAAGTTTAGTATGGTTTTTGGGACGTTCCATGAGGTAAATGTGAGATATAGTAATGAAAACCACTTGTTTGTCTGAGAAGTTTTAAAACATTGTTTTAATGTTTTTTTCATATTAAACCATCATAATTTCAAACTTAACTAAGAAAAGAAAAGAACGGGTTTCCCCATTACGTCCTAACTTTTCACATATTGCCATCGCTGTTATTTCTTTAAATACTTTTAAAATATTTTTTTGTTTAGAAAACACTTTACTACAATAACATTTAATAATAAAACAAAAAAATGAACAACTTTTCGGCTAATGTGGCATTCAAATAAACTTGGTTTTCAGCGAAGAATCTTGTAACACCCGTTTTCAGGTATATTTCTTTCCAGTCTCTTATGTTTTGAAATTTTTTCAAAAGAGGTCCTAACGGTAGGCGTACAAGGTTGTACATCGGGCGTAAGTCAACAAACTTGTGGTGGTTCAAAAAGAGAGTACATTGGGTGTACATGTGAGTACATTGGGCGTATTCGTTCATTCCTTAAACCCTAATCTTTTGGGTTATGACTCCTATTTAGGCATCATAATCCCTCTTGGACCTTCTTATGACCAGCCTCCATGTCCTCCAAACCCTAAAGTCGAAACCCTATCCTTTGTAAGTTATATTGAAGCTTGAGTGCGATCCTTAAGTGTCCTTGATAGAGAAGGAAGATCATTCAAGAAGTGGTGGTGCATTCAAGCCTTTGGATCCAAAATATACATCTCCTTGTTCTTCTTTTGAAGGTATAAAGTTCAAACCTTGGAGCTTATTTTGATAGATCTTGTTTAGACTTGGATTTAAGTTCTTTTGTCCCAAAACCTTGATCATTAGGAGTTTGGAACACTCGAGAGCATATGAATTGTCCTTTTAGACATTTTGGGGGTGTTTAGAGTCATAAAAATGTTAGCTTAGTCCATTCCTTTCTCCCATGCATAAGTTATGGAGTTTTTAGTGAAGCGAAATGTTAGGATTTTGGGATTTAGCTCTTTGTAGCCATGTAAAGGCTTAAAGTAAGAGGCTTTATGGATTAGGACATCCTTTAAGGGTCAGATCTGAGGTTGGACTAAATGTCTTAATGATTAAAAATTTAAAAATTTGATTTTGCGACAAGGTCGCGTACACCGAGCTTAATCCTGGCTACGCTCAACGTAGCCAGTTGTGAACTTGACCCGTCCTGCCTTACACTCTACGCCCAACGTATAGTTATGTGCGCCGTGCGTACGACCGCAATTGACTTTTGTTGACTTTTGACCAATTGTACCTTAAGAGGATTTGTGAGGGATTTTGAAGGGGAAAAACTTTCTATTGCTCTAATTATGGATTAGAATTTTCTTGGGATTAGTGGAGTATGGAAAACTATGTTAATTATTAATTAGGGTTAATTGGTGTAATTATTAGGCGGAGTCTAGTTCCGGCAGTTCGAGTGTGAGTTATATCAGTCATCTGTACAAGGTGAGTCTCCTAACCTACTCTTAACTATTTGGTAGAATAGGTTTATATATGTGATGACCAACTAGGTCTATGTGCTATTACTGTGATATGTGTTACTATGCACGTACTGAAAATTCGGGTGGTCTCCAAGGTTGTTGATTACCCACAAGGTGTGTTGTTTGCCTATTAAGACTTTAGGTAGTCTCCAGGGTTGCTGATATCCCATAGTTGTTTATTTTTTGATGTATTGTATGCGGTATTTTGGGGAACTAACTAAGCTTTGTGCTTACAGTTGTTGATTAAATGTGTTTCAGGTACTTCTGAGGATCGCGGGAAAGCGAAGGCTTGATTGTACACATTCGCCTATAGTTTATGATACCAGATATTTTGGGGCACTCTGATATTTTGATGATGATTTGTATTTGACACTGTGATTTTCTTGGGATGGTTTTTATATGAATTTAAAAATGAAAAATTTGGTTTGCAAATTTGGGAGTTACAAATTGGTATCAGAGCCCTAGTTTGAGGGATTTTGATGAAAACTCGTGGGGCTCCAAACTCAAACTAAGAATTTGAGGAATTTCATAAAAATTTTCAAAAAGAAACTGAATTTTCAAAGGAGAAAGACGGATGAAGAAGTGTGTATAATCAGCCAGAGCTTGAGTGGTAGTTTCCCAAAATATCTCTACTTATTCTATGTGTAGTGTTGAGGTGTTATCTTATGAGTTGATAGAACTGCATGCTAGGTGATAGGATAAGGATCCTTCAGGAAGAGTGTGTTAGGGTTGCCTGATTTTTTATGCCTTTAGCCTAGGAGATTGGTTTTATAAGATTGAACATATCATTGATATTTTCTTAGTGTATGCTGCATAATTATACATAGTTAGGATTATACACACTGCTTTCTTATATTAGGAGATTTGAACATATCATTGATATTTTCTGTTAGTTTTCTTGTGTGTTTCAGTATGGTGGATACCTGTGGGTCAGGCTCCAGCGACCCCAAGATGATGAGTGCCGGTGATGATGAGATATGTAGGATCGTTGCCGCCCAGGAAGCCATGGAGACCAGAGGGTCTATACCAGAGATGTTTGAGTCTACTAAGACCATGCTGATCGAGACTTTCGGCAAGCGCTATGCCACCGACATTGAGGCTACTGCTGCCACAACCACCGCAATGGTTGCTACTGTGAGTTTGCAAAGGGGGTGATTTGTTGTGGTACCGGGAGTTCAACAACATGAAGCCACAGGAGTTTGACGGGACCCAGGACCCGATTGCCGCAATGAGATGTATTTCTGATGTTAAGTTTTTTTTTACAATTGCTCCTATCCAGAGAATTTGAGGGTTCGCTTTGCACTGAACCTACTTCGCTTGGGAGTGAAGGATTGGTGGAAGTTTGTGACGGATGACGGTTCTCTTCTGGAGCATTCTGTAGTGACATGGAAGAGATTTAATGAGATGTTCAGAGATGAGTTTGTGCCAGTAGTTGAGAGAGAGAGAGAGAGATTTTGGCCCATATGTTCCTATCTCTCAAGTAGAAGACCAAGAAAGCTTATGTTAGGCATTAGGAGAGTTGAAAATATCATTGATATTTTATGATAGTTTTCTTGTGTGTTTCAGTATGGTGGATACCTGTGGTTCAGGCTCCAGCGACCCCAAGAGGACGAGTGCCGGTGATGATGAGATATGTAGGATCGTTGCCGCCCAGGAAGCCATGGAGACCAGAGGGTCTATACCAGATATGTTTGAGTCTATTAAGACCATGCTAATCGAGACTTTCGACGAGCGCTATGCCACCGACATTGAGGCTACTGCTGCCACAACCACCGCAATGGTTGCTACTGTGAGTTTGCAAAGGGGGTGATTTGTTGTGGTACCGGGAGTTCAACAACATGAAGCCATAGGAGTTTGACGGGACCCAGGACCCGATTTCCGCAATGAGATGTATTTCTGATGTTATGTTTTTTTTACAATTGCTCCTATCCAGAGAATTTGAGGGTTCGCTTTGCGCTAAACCTACTTCGCTTGGGAGTGAAGGATTGATGGAAATTTGTGACGGATGACGGTTCTATTGTGGAGCATTCTCTACTGACATGGAAGAGATTTAATGAGATGTTCAGAGATGAGTTTGTACCAGTGGTTGAGAGAGAGAGAGAGAGAGAGAGAGAGAGAGAGTTTGGCCCATATGTTCCTATCTCTCAAGCAGAAGACCAAGACGGTGACTTAGATCACCAGGATGTTTGACGAGAGGGCCCTGTTTTCCCCTAAGCATGTGTCTTCGGAGCAAGCACATGTGATTCGATATGTGAGTATATTGAGGAGGGATATCCATGAGTTCGTGGAGAACACTTAATATCGGACTTTGGATGAGCTACAGACCGATGCCAGGATGAGGGAGATTGACCAGGAGACTCAGGTGAGAAAGGAGAGGGAGAATTAGGGGAGAAATAGGAGGCCAGTGCAGTCACAGTAGGCGACTAAGCGGTTCAAACCCGTTGAGTCGAGAGCTGGAGGTCAGAAGGGCCGCACTTGCAGCAAGTGCAGCAATGAGGATGATGGACCATGTCGGCTAGGGACTATTTGCTACATGTGTGGCAAGAAGGGGCATATGGCAAAGGATTGCCCCAAGAGATTTTTGGTGTGCTTGAATTGTAACCGGACATGTCATTTGAGGTCCGAGTGTCCTCAACTTGCATCAAGGGAGTTCAGGCTCCTGCTCCTACTACCTTGTGTATTACGGATGGCCGGTAGGGGAAGGTCGAGGCTCTGAGGGCTCAAGGAATAACATTTCAGTTGACAGCAGAGGATGCCCGATCAGCACTGTACGTTGTGGCTGGTATGTGTTTCTTTATTATTTATGTTGATTTGTTTTATGTTTGCTTAAGATATTTCTCTTGTTAGGTACTTTCCTAATGAATTATGTACATGCTCTGTAACATCCTGTTTCGAGAAGTTTCTTATTTTGGGATCATAGGCAATAAATGGATCAATTAAAGGCCTTGGGCTTCAATGGATTATGTTTTAGACCCTATTGGATGTTGATAATAATGGTTATGTAATTCGAGCCCTTGGTTTGTGTTTTGGAGTCAAAGGGTAAAATGGGAAAAGTGATGTTTCAGACTTCTTTCTTGGAATAAGGATTCTAGTTCGACATGTTTTAATTTAAAAGTAATTAGATAAGATTGTGGGGCTCTTCAATACCTTTCCGTTCATGTAAAGATCATTGAAAACGGAGTTGAAACGAAGAAGTTATGGTTGTTTGAAGTTAAGCTAGAAATAGGGAGTCTGGCAGTACGCTGGGCGTACACTAGCTAGTACATTGGGCGTACTAGGCTGAAGAACGCGTTTTAGGGTATTATGTTGGGCATAAATTTAGGTACGTTGGGCGTACCTCCGCAGAGTAAAAACCCTATTTTCATGGTTTTGAGCCCTATTTAAGGTCTCTAACCCCTTAGGGGTCGTTCTTATCATGAGACCCGACCCAGTTGAGCTTCTAACTCGAAACCATTGCCTCCTGTCACTTATTTTGAGCCTTGGCATCATTTATGAGCTTATTTCTCCATTAGAAGGTGGACTCTTGAAGAACAAGGTAGTGGAAAAGTGTATGGAAGAAGGATTGAAGCATAGATCCAACAAGATTACATCATTTCTCGGCTATTGTTCGTAAAAAGCTTCAAACTTGCTCATTAGTTTTATAGATCTTGTTAATTTTCATATTTGTCACTTCTTGGTCACTTTAGTGCATAAATTTTAGATCTTGAAAGTTTGTGATCTTGTTATGGATAGAGTTGGAAACTTTATCCATCTAAACATCATATTGATTCAGATCTGAAGGTTGGAGACTTGGACTAAATGGATTAAGTTGAGAAAGATGCATTTTTGGTCCCTTTGAGACTTAAAGACTAGATCTTGGTTGTTTGGACCATACTAATGGATAGAGCTGGAAATTTTATCCATTATGGAGCTATTAAGAACCATAAAAATTAGATTTTGGTCCTTATATCCCTTCCATGCAAGATTCATGATGTGTTAATGGATAATTATGTTAGGATTTTAGCTTTTGGGCCTTTTCTAGCCATGAGAAGTCATAAATGTGGAAACTTTATGACTTAGAATGATGTTAAGGGTCTAGATCTGAGTTTCGACAAGAGGTCTTTAAGGAATAAGTTCTTAATATGAAGTTTTGGATTCAGACGGAGTATGTTGGGCGTACTAATGGGTACGTTGTGCGTACTAGGTTAGATTCACGTGGTTTTGGATGAGATGTGACTATGTTGGGTGTAGTAGCTGAGTATGCAGGGCGCACTCAGCCATCTTGACCTTCCATTGACTTTTTATGTTTCTGCTTTAACCTTTGACCAGGATTTTGAACAAATGTAATCTAGGGGCATTATAGGTATTTTGAGTAGTAGTTTGAGTTTAAGGCCCTGGTTTTTGTGTAACAGATCAATAGAGGTAGTAATCGGAGCAATTTTTGGTCCACATATCTTTTCAGACTGTGATGAGAGATTTCCTTACTGTACTTGTGGACCGAAGGCACCAATGCTGGCCCACTGGGTAATGTATCTTGGTATAGAGGATGTTGCTATGTTGTATTGATCTGTTGAATGTGTGTCCTGGTATATAGGATGTTGTTATGCGGTAGTGATCTATAGATCGTCATGTTTGTATGTTGACTGCTTATATGATAATCTATCTACTGGATATATATGTTATTGAATATATATATATATATATATATATATATATATATATATATATATATATATATATATATATATATATATGTCGACATAATGCTGTTTGGTTGAGGTAATACTGCTCTGTGTGTAAGCAAACCAACTCGGGAGAAAGCTATACATAAGCTAAGGGTCGGAAAGGCAAGCTAGACATATGCTGAGGTTCGGAGAGGCAATGTATACTTATATTATGGACTTGGGAACAAGCCAAACATAAGCTAAGGGCCGGTAAGGCAAGCCAAACTTTTGTTATTGTCACACCCCGCTAAAGCGGAAACACGAGGCGTGGAATTGTAAAGGGTTTCATAGCAAAAGTTAAAAGACAACACCAACCATAGTATTAAAAATCATTACAAATTTACAATGGGTTTGAACAACTTTTAAAAGAAATTACACTGTAAATTGAAATACAACACATGTGAATGCTCCTAAAAGTGATGTGTCCCTAAGTGCCACTTACTCGATGATTCCTGAAAAGGCATGTAAAACGAGTGTCAACTATAAAAATAGTTGGTGAGTACTCACAAGTTTATAACATAATATAGTTTGAAATTCATGATAATTTGAATATTGATAACAGTTTCCATAAACAAATGTTCATTGCTAAAATAAGTAAATAAGTTTTCATGAATAGAAGTTCGTTGCTAAAGCGAGTAAGAAAGTTTCCATAAATAGAAATATATTGCAAAAATGAGTATTAAGTTTGCATAAACTAAGTTCGTTGTCATCATGAGAGATAAAGTATGTTGCCCAAATGAGATGCAACGTTCATATTCTCATGGGAAATAAAGTTTGTTACTAAAATGAGTAAACAAGTTTCATTGCTATAATGAGCCATCAAGTTCATTGCTACAAGTAGCAAACAAGTTTGTCACTATAAGAAGCAACCAAGTTTGTTGCTAAAACAAATAAATAAGTATTTAGTAACAAAAGTTCGTTGTTATAATGAGATACAAAGTTTATTGCTATAATGAGAAACAAAGTTCATTGCTATAATTAATAAACAAGTTTATTGCCATAATAAATAACAAGTTTGTATGTGTATGAGCAAACAATGAGTTCCCAACCAAGCCTATGACTGATGCCCTATCAAGATCTATGCTTATCGTTCCATAGATTATATGGTATCATGTACTCCAGCAATCGGGCGAGTGAGGAGTTGTCAATTCCTAATAGCGCTATCCACAATGACCATTGGCTCAAAGAGTTAATGGTTGGAGTAAAGTATAATGGAAGGGACTTAAGATGATAAGTTCTCATGTTCCGTGTTGCATAGACATACATAGCAGAATATAGCAAATTATAGCAAAATATAGCAATCAAGTTTGATACGAATCAATTTAAATACAACGAATAATAAATAGTTTTTCGGACATGCTTTTCCACCCCAAAACATAAAAACCGAAAATAGGGGAGTGCGTGAATACTCACCATGCATTGAGATGATGCAAATGGTGCCTTGAACTACGTTCCACGTGTACCACTACCGATTCCTACAATAATGGTATTCGCTAATGAGTCTCTAATCGAAATCTAACACTAGTATACTTACAACTACAATAGAATTATGCCAATATTGTGTCAAAATTTAATATTGATAAGTTACAAACATTTTTCTGTGACAATTAAATTTCAATGAATCAATTGTTATATAACAATTTAAGTGGAAAATTCTCATTATTGAAATGTTAATATTTAACATTTTAAGAGGTGTTCTAATGATTAAATATTTAAAAACTAAATCAATTTAGTTCTAAATTTCCCAAACTTTGTATTTCAGTTTTAATTAAAGATAAAGACCTTAAGATAAATTTTCTTGAATTTTTGATTTGTCTAACTATTTTTCACCATTTAATTCCTTGAATAATCATAAAATCATGGAAAAATAGTAAATTATCATTAAATATTCTTATAATTTTTGTGTAATTGTTTTACAGTGTACATAATCTGGAAAAAATATTAATATGTGTTTTCAAAAAGTTTAACACAATTTTTCTGATTTTTGTGTATTTATTCTATAAAAATAGAAATAAATAGATAACAGTTTCAAAAATTCACAAAACCTTGTTTTACAAGTGTTATTACACATACTTAAGCTGGGAAAAATATAAAAATGGATTTCTAAACTGTTTAACCCAATTTTATGATTTTTGTACATTTAAGTGTATTAAATCTTGGGAAAATAGAAGAAAAATAGCATACAGAAGATACAAATCATCAAAATTTTTATGTGTTAGAGTTTATAAATTTGAGTTTTTAGGGTTTTTAGGGTCTTGAGATTTAATAAATATTTGGATATCAAAATAAATTGAATTATTTGAGATTTCAATTTATGTTAGAGTTTCATAACTCTTTTCTAGTTAAAAATAATGTTTGTAATTTATTTTTATCGATATTGGCATTCTATGTAGTGGTTTCGAGATTTAAGCGAAATTGGGGAATCGAATATACTAGTCTTAGTTTTCAACTTTGACTTAAGTTTCTATGAGACTTTGACCTAATTTCTACTACTAGGTTAAGTTCAAGATGGGTGTATATGATTCATGAAATGGTGTTCGAGTCAAAGAGTGACCCAAATATGGATAGTCACTACAGCTTAGTAGATGTAGAATTCACATATCAATGTGAGATCTAAGTACACTATCCATTGATTCTAATTGTTTCCAAGTTTCTAGTAGGTTATAACTTAGCTTCTAGTTACTAAGTCTAGTATGTGTAGTGCCTATATGTGCAACTAAGTTTAGTCAAATCTAAAACTAACTCGAATTTTGACGGTTGTCACAGTCTTCCCCAGTTGAAAGAATTTCGTCCCGAAATTCAATTCGTGGCATATTCTATGAGGACTAAGCCGAATACAATTGTATAAATGGAGAGATGGTGACCTGAAGAGCTCTTTGATTATTTTGGGTTAATTTCTCAAGGGAAGAGCCCAATTCTTTAGTTATAATCAAATTAGTGTTTCCTTATTTCGAGTTCTACAATCTAGATTGTGGGAAATTAGGATCATGGAAATCATGATCCAACCATGGCGACCTAGTTGAAAAGATTATTTAGTTAGATATTATCTAACTTAAAAGAACGTTATAAGTTTTGCTGAAGCACCAACTGCATTGAGCGTTAAATCCGCATTGATCCTCAAGTCGCATTCTAAATTAGCACTAAGTGTAAATTCACCGCCTAATAAAGAAGAGATTAGGAACAATTTGTTCACTTCCGAGTCGGCTACTATATCTGGAAAATATATATTCCGAAATAAGAAGGGGTAACACGAATGAAAGGGAAGCGATCGAGGGTATGTTCCAAAAAAAACGTACTAAGGGTAGGCAACAAAGTTTTGGTACATCTCCAATGTAAAGGCTATTTAAGTGTCGTTTACAAAATAAATTACAAAATGATTGAGGATCTCCGAGGCTATAATTACTACTACGGTTACTCTTACAATAATAGAACTATATTCGAAGAATATATATATTTAGAGAGTCAATGTTGCAAATGGAGGCGATTAAATCACATTGTGTAGATAGCATTTTAAGTGTTTAGAAGTGATAAAAATCTCACTGTTATCAAAATGTGTGTTTAGAAATGATAATTAATCTCACTATTATCAAAATATGTAATAATTCCAATATAATGAAAATACATGTGTGGCGATCGAATGAAGTAGTAAAATAATATAAAGATTAATTAAGGTTACAGGTTTAAGTCATCAATAAGGGAATTTATACAAAAATATTTTGATTACTCTTTTGAAAAATTGTCTAATTGTCTAAGTCAGGACAAATTCAAGCTTACGAGTCAGAATATTTATGAAAACAAAGTTGAGAGTTTAGGAACTCACTGAAAATTACAAAGTAGAATGCTATTTTAAGAAAGGTGTAAAAATATCGATCATTGAAAATAGTGGATTCTTAATTTAGTGTTTCTACAAAAACAATCATTTAGAGAATATATAATAGTAAAATTCAAGACTTTTGATGTATTTAAAGAAAAGAAGAAGCATAAGAAAATGTATTCTTTCACATATATTTCATGGATTTAGAAAAATGATAAGAACAATGGTATTCATCGTGTGTATTAATTGTAAGAACAATATAATGAAAATTACATTTTAAATCAAGTTTCCGAATTTAGATCGAAAGAGAAAATGTAAATAAGGATCACTTACTTACTATAGATTTTATAATAGAAATAAAATGTATGTGATAAAAGGCGTAATTGAATATATCAAAGTTGACTAAATCAAAATTATGTCTCACGACTATACACGTATTAATTGCTCAAAACGAAAGGGTAGACTTCTAGTCTGCATGTGTAAGAACATGGTACCAAGAGAAGCAAAATATACAAAAACAAAGTTAGACAATATATTATGTTATTATCATGGGCGTGCGAGATCTAAAATCAGAAGGAGAGCGAGAAATCAAGTTCGGGGGAAAGAAAAAGGAAGATAGCGGCGGCAATGATTGCTATTGTTAAAATTATAAGAACAATACCTATAGGTAGATTTAAAACCAGGTTGAGATATATTTCAAACTTAAATATTTGATGTATGTTGATGATTAAATAGACATGTGGGAGTTTTAAAGTGTTTCCTAAAAATTTATGAATTATCTATTAATTTAAACTCCATTTGTGAAAAAGAAGAAACACTAAAACTTGTAATTGAAAAATCTGACAGCTTTGACCTTTTAGACTGAAGTTCAACCGTGGTTAAAACGGATAAGGTAAAGACTTAACATATTTAGATGAATAATTGTTCATTGTCAAAAGTGCGTCGCTGGAAGTTTAAAAGTGAACACTAAGTTTTGCAATACTGTAAATTTTAGAAAACTTGTAGATTATAAAACTAATTTGAAATTAAAATAAACAAATGAGGTGTGTTGGAAATTTAGGAATTAAAGATATCTTAGAAACATGTGTGAAGTAGAAAGTTGTGAAAATATCATGTAGTGTTTCAAGAAAATACATTTAAGTAAAGTACAATGCTTAAATGAGAAAGTGGTCAACCAAAACAAAAGTGGTTTGAAAGATCCGATGAAACTTTTTCATATAATATAAACTTCAATGTCATATGTTTAAGTTTTATAGCATAGAGTTTAAACACTTTTATAAAAGAAAATGTTTCTAAGTTTTTCGAAAACGTGTCAAAATGGTAAGCAAGGATTAAAATGGTTTACATGCCCTTAAAAGCACATCTATCCATTCAAATGGATTTGAAATGAAATTAAAATAGAAAGGTTAAAACAAATATTGGTTAAACCTCCGTGTCTCCTTGTGAGTCAAATCCGGAATGCCCGCCAATGGTATCCAAGTGATTACTTAGTGGCGACTCATCTACCTCCTTACGCGATGCTCCAATTATCATTCGTGTCGGTATCGAAACGCTTTTTCCTAGTTGTAACTCTAATACGAAGACGATGAAGAGGTATTAAGGAATAATTGGTATAGGTTTCGACTTAAGATTATTACTAGTGTATATCTAGCTACTAACCTTACATCTAAAGTCAATAGCTACCGAGAAATACCCATTCTTAGTACTATGTGCATTGCTCTTAGAGTGGCTAGTGATATAACCTAAGTGGTTAACCTAGCACTTGATAAGGGACAAGAATATTTCTAAATAAAGGCATTGTTATAAAAGTGCAATTAGTTTGTAAGTGTATCTAGATGAATGCCTATAATATGCAATGACCGTACACACACCGAAAAATTTTGTTTTTCAAAAGTTTAAGTTGAAAATTGTTTTGAACATAATTCTACTATAATTGTTTCCAGCCTCACATTAACTTTCCTTAATTAAGCATAGTTGGCCAGGCTATACTTAATTAAAGTCCAATAATGCGTACTCGAATTAGTTATACCATTAGTATGTTCAGTATTTTAAAAACGTTTAGAAAATTTTTGGCTATAGTTGTGGTTCTCCAAAGGAAAACTGGTATTCTCTATAACCTTCGGCTCTGATACCATTTCATGAATCATATACACCCATCTTGCACTTGACCTAGTAGTAGAAATTAGGTCAAAGTCTCATAGAAACTTAAGTCAAAGTTGAAAACTAAGACTAGTATATTCGATTCCTCAATTTTTATGTGTTAGAGTTTATAAATTTGAGTTTTTAGGGTTTTTAGGGTCTTGAGATTTAATAAATATTTGGATATCAAAATAAATTGAATTATTTGAGATTTCAATTTATGTTAGAGTTTCATAACTCTTTTCTAGTTAAAAATAATGTTTGTAATTTATTTTTATCGATTTATTGGCATTCTATGTAGTGGTTTCGAGATTTAAGCGAAATTAGGGAATCGAATATACTAGTCTTAGTTTTCAACTTTGACTTAAGTTTCTATGAGACTTTGACCTAATTTCTACTACTAGGTCAAGTTCAAGATGGGTGTATATGATTCATGAAATGGTGTTCGAGTCAAAGAGTGACCCAAATATGGATAGTCACTACAGCTCAGTAGATGTAGAATTCACATATCAATGTGAGATCTAAGTACACTATCCATTGATTCTAATTGTTTCCAAGTTTCTAGTAGGTTATAACTTAGCTTCTAGTTACTAAGTCTAGTATGTGTAGTGCCTATATGTGCAACTAAGTTTAGTCAAATCTAAAACTAACTCGAATTTTGACGGTTGTCACAGTCATCCCCAGTTGAAAGAATTTCGTCCCGAAATTCAATTCGTGGCATATTCTATGAGGACTAAGCCGAATACAATTGTATAAATGGAGAGATGGTGACCTAAAGAGCTCTTTGATTATTTTGGGTTAATTTCTCAAGGGAAGAGCCCAATTCTTTAGTTATAATCAAATTAGTGTTTCCTTATTTCGAGTTCTACAATCTAGATTGTGGGAAATTAGGATCATGGAAATCTTGATCCAACCATGACAACCTAGTTGAAAAGATTATTTAGTTAGATATTATCTAACTTAAAAGAACGTTATAAGTTTTGCTGAAGCACCAACTGCATTGAGCGTTAAATCCACATTGATCCTCAAGTCGCATTCTAAATTAGCACTAAGTGTAAATTCACCGCCTAATAAAGAAGAGATTAGGAACAATTTGTTCACTTCCGAGTTGGCTACTATATCTGGAAAATATATATTCCGAAATAAGAAGGGGTAACACGAATGAAAGGGAAGCGATCGAGGGTATGTTCCAAAAAAACGTACTAAGGGTAGGCAACAAAGTTTTGGTACATCTCCAATGTAAAGGCTATTTAAGTGTCGTTTACAAAATAAATTACAAAGTGATTGAGGATCTCCGAGGCTATAATTACTACTACGGTTACTCTTACAATAATAGAAGTATATTCGAAGAATATATATATTTAGAGAGTCAATGTTGCAAATGGAGGCGCTTAAATCTCATTGTGTAGATAGCATTTTAAGTGTTTAGAAGTGATAAAAATCTCACTGTTATCAAAATGTGTGTTTAGAAATGATAATTAATCTCACTATTATCAAAATATGTAATAATTCCAATATAATGAAAATACATGTGTGGCGATCGAACGAAGTAGTAAAATAATATAAAGATTAATTAAGGTTACAGGTTTAAGTCATCAATAAGGGAATTTATACAAAAATATTTTGATTACTCTTTTGAAAAATTGTCTAATTGTCTAAGTCAGGACACATTCAAGCTTACGAGTCAGAATATTTATGAAAACAAAGTTGAGAGTTTAGGAACTCACTGAAAATTACAAAGTAGAATGCTATTTTAAGAAAGGTGTAAAAATATCGATCATTGAAAATAATGGATTCTTAATTTAGTGTTTCTACAAAAACAATCATTTAGAGAATATATAATAATAAAATTCAAGACTTTTGATGTATTTAAAGAAAAGAAGAAGCATAAGAAAATGTATTCTTTCACATATATTTCATGGATTTAGAAAAATGATAAGAACAATGGTATTCATCGTGTGTATTAATTGTAAGAACAATATAATGAAAATTACATTTTAAATCAAGTTTCCGAATTTAGATCGAAAGAGAAAATGTAAATAAGGATCACTTACTTACTATAGATTTTATAATAGAAATAAAATGTATGTGATAAAAGGCGTAATTGAATATATCAAAGTTGACTAAATCAAAATTATGTCTCACGACTATACACGTATTAATTGCTCAAAACGAAAGGGTAGACTTCTAGTCTGCATGTGTAAGAACATGGTACCAAGAGAAGCAAAATATACAAAAACAAAGTTAGACAATATATTATGTTATTATCATGGGCGTGCGAGATCTAAAATCAGAAGGAGAGCGAGAAATCAAGTTCGGGGGAAAGAAAAAGGAAGATAGCGGCGGCAATGATTGCTATTGTTAAAATTATAAGAACAATACCTATAGGTAGATTTAAAACCAGGTTGAGATATATTTCAAACTTAAATATTTGATGTATGTTGATGATTAAATAGACATGTGGGAGTTTTAAAGTGTTTCCTAAAAATTTATGAATTATCTATTAATTTAAACTCCATTTGTGAAAAAGAAGAAACACTAAAACTTGTAATTGAAAAATCTGACAGCTTTGACCTTTTAGACTGAAGTTCAACCGTGGTTAAAACGGATAAGGTAAAGACTTAACATATTTAGATGAATAATTGTTCATTGTCAAAAGTGCGTCGCTGGAAGTTTAAAAGTGAACACTAAGTTTTGCAATACTGTAAATTTTAGAAAACTTGTAGATTATAAAACTAATTTGAAATTAAAATAAACAAATGAGGTGTGTTGGAAATTTAGGAATTAAAGATATCTTAGAAACATGTGTGAAGTAGAAAGTTGTGAAAATATCATGTAGTGTTTCAAGAAAATACATTTAAGTAAAGTACAATGCTTAAATGAGAAAGTGGTCAACCAAAACAAAAGTGGTTTGAAAGATCCGATGAAACTTTTTCATATAATATAAACTTCAATGTCATATGTTTAAGTTTTATAGCATAGAGTTTAAACACTTTTATAAAAGAAAATGTTTCTAAGTTTTTCGAAAACGTGTCAAAATGGTAAGCAAGGATTAAAATGGTTTACATGCCCTTAAAAGCACATCTATCCATTCAAATGGATTTGAAATGAAATTAAAATAGAAAGGTTAAAACAAATATTGGTTAAACCTCCGTGTCTCCTTGTGAGTCAAATCCGGAATGCCCGCCAATGGTATCCAAGTGATTACTTAGTGGCGACTCATCTACCTCCTTACGCGATGCTCCAATTATCATTCGTGTCGGTATCGAAACGCTTTTTCCTAGTTGTAACTCTAATACGAAGACGATGAAGAGGTATTAAGGAATAATTGGTATAGGTTTCGACTTAAGATTATTACTAGTGTATATCTAGCTACTAACCTTACATCTAAAGTCAATAGCTACCGAGAAATACCCATTCTTAGTACTATGTGCATTGCTCTTAGAGTGGCTAGTGATATAACCTAAGTGGTTAACCTAGCACTTGATAAGGGACAAGAATATTTCTAAATAAAGGCATTGTTATAAAAGTGCAATTAGTTTGTAAGTGTATCTAGATGAATGCCTATAATATGCAATGACCGTACACACACCGAAAAATTTTGTTTTTCAAAAGTTTAAGTTGAAAATTGTTTTGAACATAATTCTACTATAATTGTTTCCAGCCTCACATTAACTTTCCTTAATTAAGCATAGTTGGCCAGGCTATACTTAATTAAAGTCCAATAATGCGTACTCGAATTAGTTATACCATTAGTATGTTCAGTATTTTAAAAACGTTTAGAAAATTTTTGGCTATAGTTGTGGTTCTCCAAAGGAAAACTGGTATTCTCTATAACCTTCGGCTCTGATACCATTTCATGAATCATATACACCCATCTTGCACTTGACCTAGTAGTAGAAATTAGGTCAAAGTCTCATAGAAACTTAAGTCAAAGTTGAAAACTAAGACTAGTATATTCGATTCCTCAATTTTTATGTGTTAGAGTTTATAAATTTGAGTTTTTAGGGTTTTTAGGGTCTTGAGATTTAATAAATATTTGGATATCAAAATAAATTGAATTATTTGAGATTTCAATTTATGTTAGAGTTTCATAACTCTTTTCTAGTTAAAAATAATGTTTGTAATTTATTTTTATCGATTTATTGGCATTCTATGTAGTGGTTTCGAGATTTAAGCGAAATTGGGGAATCGAATATACTAGTCTTAGTTTTCAACTTTGACTTAAGTTTCTATGAGACTTTGACCTAATTTCTACTACTAGGTCAAGTTCAAGATGGGTGTATATGATTCATGAAATGGTGTTCGAGTCAAAGAGTGACCCAAATATGGATAGTCACTACAGCTCAGTAGATGTAGAATTCACATATCAATGTGAGATCTAAGTACACTATCCATTGATTCTAATTGTTTCCAAGTTTCTAGTAGGTTATAACTTAGCTTCTAGTTACTAAGTCTAGTATGTGTAGTGCCTATATGTGCAACTAAGTTTAGTCAAATCTAAAACTAACTCGAATTTTGACGGTTGTCACAGTCATCCCCAGTTGAAAGAATTTCGTCCCGAAATTCAATTCGTGGCATATTCTATGAGGACTAAGCCGAATACAATTGTATAAATGGAGAGATGGTGACCTAAAGAGCTCTTTGATTATTTTGGGTTAATTTCTCAAGGGAAGAGCCCAATTCTTTAGTTATAATCAAATTAGTGTTTCCTTATTTCGAGTTCTACAATCTAGATTGTGGGAAATTAGGATCATGGAAATCTTGATCCAACCATGACAACCTAGTTGAAAAGATTATTTAGTTAGATATTATCTAACTTAAAAGAACGTTATAAGTTTTGCTGAAGCACCAACTGCATTGAGCGTTAAATCCGCATTGATCCTCAAGTCGCATTCTAAATTAGCACTAAGTGTAAATTCACCGCCTAATAAAGAAGAGATTAGGAACAATTTGTTCACTTCCGAGTTGGCTACTATATCTGGAAAATATATATTCCGAAATAAGAAGGGGTAACACGAATGAAAGGGAAGCGATCGAGGGTATGTTCCAAAAAAACGTACTAAGGGTAGGCAACAAAGTTTTGGTACATCTCCAATGTAAAGGCTATTTAAGTGTCGTTTACAAAATAAATTACAAAGTGATTGAGGATCTCCGAGGCTATAATTACTACTACGGTTACTCTTACAATAATAGAAGTATATTCGAAGAATATATATATTTAGAGAGTCAATGTTGCAAATGGAGGCGCTTAAATCACATTGTGTAGATAGCATTTTAAGTGTTTAGAAGTGATAAAAATCTCACTGTTATCAAAATGTGTGTTTAGAAATGATAATTAATCTCACTATTATCAAAATATGTAATAATTCCAATATAATGAAAATACATGTGTGGCGATCGAACGAAGTAGTAAAATAATATAAAGATTAATTAAGGTTACAGGTTTAAGTCATCAATAAGGGAATTTATACAAAAATATTTTGATTACTCTTTTGAAAAATTGTCTAATTGTCTAAGTCAGGACACATTCAAGCTTACGAGTCAGAATATTTATGAAAACAAAGTTGAGAGTTTAGGAACTCACTGAAAATTACAAAGTAGAATGCTATTTTAAGAAAGGTGTAAAAATATCGATCATTGAAAATAATGGATTCTTAATTTAGTGTTTCTACAAAAACAATCATTTAGAGAATATATAATAATAAAATTCAAGACTTTTGATGTATTTAAAGAAAAGAAGAAGCATAAGAAAATGTATTCTTTCACATATATTTCATGGATTTAGAAAAATGATAAGAACAATGGTATTCATCGTGTGTATTAATTGTAAGAACAATATAATGAAAATTACATTTTAAATCAAGTTTCCGAATTTAGATCGAAAGAGAAAATGTAAATAAGGATCACTTACTTACTATAGATTTTATAATAGAAATAAAATGTATGTGATAAAAGGCGTAATTGAATATATCAAAGTTGACTAAATCAAAATTATGTCTCACGACTATACACGTATTAATTGCTCAAAACGAAAGGGTAGACTTCTAGTCTGCATGTGTAAGAACATGGTACCAAGAGAAGCAAAATATACAAAAACAAAGTTAGACAATATATTATGTTATTATCATGGGCGTGCGAGATCTAAAATCAGAAGGAGAGCGAGAAATCAAGTTCGGGGGAAAGAAAAAGGAAGATAGCGGCGGCAATGAT
Organism: Lactuca virosa; assembly: GCF_052849685.1. Lineage (NCBI taxonomy): Eukaryota > Viridiplantae > Streptophyta > Magnoliopsida > Asterales > Asteraceae > Lactuca > Lactuca virosa. The sequence continues at coordinate 204,834,936 of NC_136434.1, forward strand.
TGCTATTGTTAAAATTATAAGAACAATACCTATAGGTAGATTTAAAACCAGGTTGAGATATATTTCAAACTTAAATATTTGATGTATGTTGATGATTAAATAGACATGTGGGAGTTTTAAAGTGTTTCCTAAAAATTTATGAATTATCTATTAATTTAAACTCCATTTGTGAAAAAGAAGAAACACTAAAACTTGTAATTGAAAAATCTGACAGCTTTGACCTTTTAGACTGAAGTTCAACCGTGGTTAAAACGGATAAGGTAAAGACTTAACATATTTAGATGAATAATTGTTCATTGTCAAAAGTGCGTCGCTGGAAGTTTAAAAGTGAACACTAAGTTTTGCAATACTGTAAATTTTAGAAAACTTGTAGATTATAAAACTAATTTGAAATTAAAATAAACAAATGAGGTGTGTTGGAAATTTAGGAATTAAAGATATCTTAGAAACATGTGTGAAGTAGAAAGTTATGAAAATATCATGTAGTGTTTCAAGAAAATACATTTAAGTAAAGTACAATGCTTAAATGAGAAAGTGGTCAACCAAAACAAAAGTGGTTTGAAAGATCCGATGAAACTTTTTCATATAATATAAACTTCAATGTCATATGTTTAAGTTTTATAGCATAGAGTTTAAACACTTTTATAAAAGAAAATGTTTCTAAGTTTTTCGAAAACGTGTCAAAATGGTAAGCAAGGATTAAAATGGTTTACATGCCCTTAAAAGCACATCTATCCATTCAAATGGATTTGAAATGAAATTAAAATAGAAAGGTTAAAACAAATATTGGTTAAACCTCCGTGTCTCCTTGTGAGTCAAATCCGGAATGCCCGCCAATGGTATCCAAGTGATTACTTAGTGGCGACTCATCTACCTCCTTACGCGATGCTCCAATTATCATTCGTGTCGGTATCGAAACGCTTTTTCCTAGTTGTAACTCTAATACGAAGACGATGAAGAGGTATTAAGGAATAATTGGTATAGGTTTCGACTTAAGATTATTACTAGTGTATATCTAGCTACTAACCTTACATCTAAAGTCAATAGCTACCGAGAAATACCCATTCTTAGTACTATGTGCATTGCTCTTAGAGTGGCTAGTGATATAACCTAAGTGGTTAACCTAGCACTTGATAAGGGACAAGAATATTTCTAAATAAAGGCATTGTTATAAAAGTGCAATTAGTTTGTAAGTGTATCTAGATGAATGCCTATAATATGCAATGACCGTACACACACCGAAAAATTTTGTTTTTCAAAAGTTTAAGTTGAAAATTGTTTTGAACATAATTCTACTATAATTGTTTCCAGCCTCACATTAACTTTCCTTAATTAAGCATAGTTGGCCAGGCTATACTTAATTAAAGTCCAATAATGCGTACTCGAATTAGTTATACCATTAGTATGTTCAGTATTTTAAAAACGTTTAGAAAATTTTTGGCTATAGTTGTGGTTCTCCAAAGGAAAACTGGTATTCTCTATAACCTTCGGCTCTGATACCATTTCATGAATCATATACACCCATCTTGCACTTGACCTAGTAGTAGAAATTAGGTCAAAGTCTCATAGAAACTTAAGTCAAAGTTGAAAACTAAGACTAGTATATTCGATTCCTCAATTTTTATGTGTTAGAGTTTATAAATTTGAGTTTTTAGGGTTTTTAGGGTCTTGAGATTTAATAAATATTTGGATATCAAAATAAATTGAATTATTTGAGATTTCAATTTATGTTAGAGTTTCATAACTCTTTTCTAGTTAAAAATAATGTTTGTAATTTATTTTTATCGATTTATTGGCATTCTATGTAGTGGTTTCGAGATTTAAGCGAAATTGGGGAATCGAATATACTAGTCTTAGTTTTCAACTTTGACTTAAGTTTCTATGAGACTTTGACCTAATTTCTACTACTAGGTCAAGTTCAAGATGGGTGTATATGATTCATGAAATGGTGTTCGAGTCAAAGAGTGACCCAAATATGGATAGTCACTACAGCTCAGTAGATGTAGAATTCACATATCAATGTGAGATCTAAGTACACTATCCATTGATTCTAATTGTTTCCAAGTTTCTAGTAGGTTATAACTTAGCTTCTAGTTACTAAGTCTAGTATGTGTAGTGCCTATATGTGCAACTAAGTTTAGTCAAATCTAAAACTAACTCGAATTTTGACGGTTGTCACAGTCTTCCCCAGTTGAAAGAATTTCGTCCCGAAATTCAATTCGTGGCATATTCTATGAGGACTAAGCCGAATACAATTGTATAAATGGAGAGATGGTGACCTGAAGAGCTCTTTGATTATTTTGGGTTAATTTCTCAAGGGAAGAGCCCAATTCTTTAGTTATAATCAAATTAGTGTTTCCTTATTTCGAGTTCTACAATCTAGATTGTGGGAAATTAGGATCATGGAAATCATGATCCAACCATGGCGACCTAGTTGAAAAGATTATTTAGTTAGATATTATCTAACTTAAAAGAACGTTATAAGTTTTGCTGAAGCACCAACTGCATTGAGCGTTAAATCCGCATTGATCCTCAAGTCGCATTCTAAATTAGCACTAAGTGTAAATTCACCGCCTAATAAAGAAGAGATTAGGAACAATTTGTTCACTTCCGAGTCGGCTACTATATCTGGAAAATATATATTCCGAAATAAGAAGGGGTAACACGAATGAAAGGGAAGCGATCGAGGGTATGTTCCAAAAAAAACGTACTAAGGGTAGGCAACAAAGTTTTGGTACATCTCCAATGTAAAGGCTATTTAAGTGTCGTTTACAAAATAAATTACAAAATGATTGAGGATCTCCGAGGCTATAATTACTACTACGGTTACTCTTACAATAATAGAACTATATTCGAAGAATATATATATTTAGAGAGTCAATGTTGCAAATGGAGGCGATTAAATCACATTGTGTAGATAGCATTTTAAGTGTTTAGAAGTGATAAAAATCTCACTGTTATCAAAATGTGTGTTTAGAAATGATAATTAATCTCACTATTATCAAAATATGTAATAATTCCAATATAATGAAAATACATGTGTGGCGATCGAATGAAGTAGTAAAATAATATAAAGATTAATTAAGGTTACAGGTTTAAGTCATCAATAAGGGAATTTATACAAAAATATTTTGATTACTCTTTTGAAAAATTGTCTAATTGTCTAAGTCAGGACAAATTCAAGCTTACGAGTCAGAATATTTATGAAAACAAAGTTGAGAGTTTAGGAACTCACTGAAAATTACAAAGTAGAATGCTATTTTAAGAAAGGTGTAAAAATATCGATCATTGAAAATAGTGGATTCTTAATTTAGTGTTTCTACAAAAACAATCATTTAGAGAATATATAATAGTAAAATTCAAGACTTTTGATGTATTTAAAGAAAAGAAGAAGCATAAGAAAATGTATTCTTTCACATATATTTCATGGATTTAGAAAAATGATAAGAACAATGGTATTCATCGTGTGTATTAATTATAAGAACAATATAATGAAAATTACATTTTAAATCAAGTTTCCGAATTTAGATCGAAAGAGAAAATGTAAATAAGGATCACTTACTTACTATAGATTTTATAATAGAAATAAAATGTATGTGATAAAAGGCGTAATTGAATATATCAAAGTTGACTAAATCAAAATTATGTCTCACGACTATACACGTATTAATTGCTCAAAACGAAAGGGTAGACTTCTAGTCTGCATGTGTAAGAACATGGTACCAAGAGAAGCAAAATATACAAAAACAAAGTTAGACAATATATTATGTTATTATCATGGGCGTGCGAGATCTAAAATCAGAAGGAGAGCGAGAAATCAAGTTCGGGGGAAAGAAAAAGGAAGATAGCGGCGGCAATGATTGCTATTGTTAAAATTATAAGAACAATACCTATAGGTAGATTTAAAACCAGGTTGAGATATATTTCAAACTTAAATATTTGATGTATGTTGATGATTAAATAGACATGTGGGAGTTTTAAAGTGTTTCCTAAAAATTTATGAATTATCTATTAATTTAAACTCCATTTGTGAAAAAGAAGAAACATTAAAACTTGTAATTGAAAAATCTGACAGCTTTGACCTTTTAGACTGAAGTTCAACCGTGGTTAAAACGGATAAGGTAAAGACTTAACATATTTAGATGAATAATTGTTCATTGTCAAAAGTGCGTCGCTGGAAGTTTAAAAGTGAACACTAAGTTTTGCAATACTGTAAATTTTAGAAAACTTGTAGATTATAAAACTAATTTGAAATTAAAATAAACAAATGAGGTGTGTTGGAAATTTAGGAATTAAAGATATCTTAGAAACATGTGTGAAGTAGAAAGTTGTGAAAATATCATGTAGTGTTTCAAGAAAATACATTTAAGTAAAGTACAATGCTTAAATGAGAAAGTGGTCAACCAAAACAAAAGTGGTTTGAAAGATCCGATGAAACTTTTTCATATAATATAAACTTCAATGTCATATGTTTAAGTTTTATAGCATAGAGTTTAAACACTTTTATAAAAGAAAATGTTTCTAAGTTTTTCGAAAACGTGTCAAAATGGTAAGCAAGGATTAAAATGGTTTACATGCCCTTAAAAGCACATCTATCCATTCAAATGGATTTGAAATGAAATTAAAATAGAAAGGTTAAAACAAATATTGGTTAAACTGAGTTTTGAAAAAAAGTGTTAAGTTAAAGCAAGTTGTCAAAAGATTTTTAGCGAGAATATAACTTACATTGTTAGTAAATGTCTACTAAGTTGAATGAAGTGGTTATAAAATATTTTATCGATGATAAATAAAACCGATGAAGCGAAATAATTTTTCGATGGTAGATTAAGAAGTAAGGAGAAAGTATGTTAGTGTAGTTGATCGTACCTAAATACTAAGGCAAGTACAAAACGAGTATAAGGCGAGTGCCGATGTCTTTTCCCCAAAATAAAGGACAAGAAAAATTATTTGAAAAACATTTTATGGTGTCAATGCAGTTGACGACCTTTTATAGAGGTCAAAGGGATATCCTATGTTAAGTTTTAAGCTCAAGGTGGAAACAACCTAAAGCTAAATTCGTAGCGTAGAAATAAGATCTCACATATAGGTTAAACCTCCGTGTCTCCTTGTGAGTCAAATCCGGAATGCCCGCCAATGGTATCCAAGTGATTACTTAGTGGCGACTCATCTACCTCCTTACGCGATGCTCCAATTATCATTCGTGTCGGTATCGAAACGCTTTTTCCTAGTTGTAACTCTAATACGAAGACGATGAAGAGGTATTAAGGAATAATTGGTATAGGTTTCGACTTAAGATTATTACTAGTGTATATCTAGCTACTAACCTTACATCTAAAGTCAATAGCTACCGAGAAATACCCATTCTTAGTACTATGTGCATTGCTCTTAGAGTGGCTAGTGATATAACCTAAGTGGTTAACCTAGCACTTGATAAGGGACAAGAATATTTCTAAATAAAGGCATTGTTATAAAAGTGCACTTAGTTTGTAAGTGTATCTAGATGAATGCCTATAATATGCAATGACCGTACACACACCGAAAAATTTTGTTTTTCAAAAGTTTAAGTTGAAAATTGTTTTGAACATAATTCTACTATAATTGTTTCCAGCCTCACATTAACTTTCCTTAATTAAGCATAGTTGGCCAGGCTATACTTAATTAAAGTCCAATAATGCGTACTCGAATTAGTTATACCATTAGTATGTTCAGTATTTTAAAAACGTTTAGAAAATTTTTGGCTATAGTTGTGGTTCTCCAAAGGAAAACTGGTATTCTCTATAACCTTCGGCTCTGATACCATTTCATGAATCATATACACCCATCTTGCACTTGACCTAGTAGTAGAAATTAGGTCAAAGTCTCATAGAAACTTAAGTCAAAGTTGAAAACTAAGACTAGTATATTCGATTCCTCAATTTTTATGTGTTAGAGTTTATAAATTTGAGTTTTTAGGGTTTTTAGGGTCTTGAGATTTAATAAATATTTGGATATCAAAATAAATTGAATTATTTGAGATTTCAATTTATGTTAGAGTTTCATAACTCTTTTCTAGTTAAAAATAATGTTTGTAATTTATTTTTATCGATTTATTGGCATTCTATGTAGTGGTTTCGAGATTTAAGCGAAATTGGGGAGTCGAATATACTAGTCTTAGTTTTCAACTTTGACTTAAGTTTCTATGAGACTTTGACCTAATTTCTACTACTAGGTCAAGTTCAAGATGGGTGTATATGATTCATGAAATGGTGTTCGAGTCAAAGAGTGACCCAAATATGGATAGTCACTACAGCTCAGTAGATGTAGAATTCACATATCAATGTGAGATCTAAGTACACTATCCATTGATTCTAATTGTTTCCAAGTTTCTAGTAGGTTATAACTTAGCTTCTAGTTACTAAGTCTAGTATGTGTAGTGCCTATATGTGCAACTAAGTTTAGTCAAATCTAAAACTAACTCGAATTTTGACGGTTGTCACAGTCTTCCCCAGTTGAAAGAATTTCGTCCCGAAATTCAATTCGTGGCATATTCTATGAGGACTAAGCCGAATACAATTGTATAAATGGAGACATGGTGACCTAAAGAGCTCTTTGATTATCTTGGGTTAATTTCTCAAGGGAAGAGCCCAATTCTTTAGTTATAATCAAATTAGTGTTTCCTTATTTCGAGTTCTACAATCTAGATTGTGGGAAATTAGGATCATGGAAATCATGATCCAACCATGGCGACCTAGTTGAAAAGATTATTTAGTTAGATATTATCTAACTTAAAAGAACGTTATAAGTTTTGCTGAAGCACCAACTGCATTGAGCGTTAAATCCGCATTGATCCTCAAGTCGCATTCTAAATTAGCACTAAGTGTAAATTCACCGCCTAATAAAGAAGAGATTAGGAACAATTTGTTCACTTCCGAGTTGGCTACTATATCTGGAAAATATATATTCCGAAATAAGAAGGGGTAACACGAATGAAAGGGAAGCGATCGAGGGTATGTTCCAAAAAAACGTACTAAGGGTAGGCAACAAAGTTTTGGTACATCTCCAATGTAAAGGCTATTTAAGTGTCGTTTACAAAATAAATTACAAAATGATTGAGGATCTCCGAGGCTATAATTACTACTACGGTTACTCTTACAATAATAGAACTATATTCGAAGAATATATATATTTAGAGAGTCAATGTTGCAAATGGAGGCGATTAAATCACATTGTGTAGATAGCATTTTAAGTGTTTAGAAGTGATAAAAATCTCACTGTTATCAAAATGTGTGTTTAGAAATGATAATTAATCTCACTATTATCAAAATATGTAATAATTCCAATATAATGAAAATACATGTGTGGCGATCGAACGAAGTAGTAAAATAATATAAAGATTAATTAAGGTTACAGGTTTAAGTCATCAATAAGGGAATTTATACAAAAATATTTTGATTACTCTTTTGAAAAATTGTCTAATTGTCTAAGTCAGGACAAATTCAAGCTTACGAGTCAGAATATTTATGAAAACAAAGTTGAGAGTTTAGGAACTCACTGAAAATTACAAAGTAGAATGCTATTTTAAGAAAGGTGTAAAAATATCGATCATTGAAAATAGTGGATTCTTAATTTAGTATTTCTACAAAAACAATCATTTAGAGAATATATAATAGTAAAATTCAAGACTTTTGATGTATTTAAAGAAAAGAAGAAGCATAAGAAAATGTATTCTTTCACATATATTTCATGGATTTAGAAAAATGATAAGAACAATGGTATTCATCGTGTGTATTAATTGTAAGAACAATATAATGAAAATTACATTTTAAATCAAGTTTCCGAATTTAGATCGAAAGAGAAAATGTAAATAAGGATCACTTACTTACTATAGATTTTATAATAGAAATAAAATGTATGTGATAAAAGGTGTAATTGAATATATCAAAGTTGACTAAATCAAAATTATGTCTCACGACTATACACGTATTAATTGCTCAAAACGAAAGGGTAGACTTCTAGTCTGCATGTGTAAGAACATGGTACCTCCTTCAGATTTTAATTATGTCTCACGACTATACACGTATTAATTATGTCTCACGACTATACACGTATTAATTTATACGACTATACACGTATAAATTTGGCTTATAGTTTTAGTTTTATGTTTCACATACTTTAGATTATCGGGGCAAGGCAAAGGCTTGATCGTGCACATCCTTCAGATTTTATGAGATTTGATTTTGGGATATTGTGATTTTTTATTTTGACTTTTGGAAACAAAGTTTGAAAACATTTATGGTTTGTGGTTTGGTTTTGAAAAATGAAAAATTTTACCTTGATTTTCGGGATGTTACAAGTTGGTATCAGAGCCCTAGTTTGAGCGAATTGGATAAGCACTCTTGTGAATCCAGACTCAAACTATGGATCTGTAAGGTCTTCAAAATTTATTCCCAAACCCTTTTCAAAAATTTATTCAAAAGTATCCAGAGAAGGATGAGATGTGTACGATCAGGTGGAGAAAGAATGTATACCCGATGATACCCACACTGTTATTTGCTAAGATGTTTATGATAGAAGTGCATGCTAGTGGTAGGGTAGGGATCTTCAGGAATTTCATGATAGAATTGCATGATGTATGATTCCTGATAGCCTAGGATAACTTCTTGTATGTTAGATGAAATTTACATAATTACTATAGTTGCTTAGTGTGTGCATCATAGTTGTACATAACTAAGATTCTATAGCCTGAAAATGTTTGGTTTAACCTTATTTCCTGCTCCTTTTCTGGTTGTGGGATTAGGGTAGAATCAAGTATTCTATTGTCTGTGGAATCCAACGTTATGTATGATTAGCATGCACGAGCGGCTGCAGGGTTGGAGGAAGTTTCATGAGTGAGTGCAGTTTATAACAGGCCAGCATGAAGAATGATTAACCATAATAGAGAAAGTATATATAGGATGTATGTTTACCCTTGATGGTTGGGCCTAGTAGTTCAGAATTTGTGTGTAAGGATCTTCCTAATTTTATGGTGTCTTAGTGCCAGTCGGTTTCACTGTTAGAATGTTGCTTTCTTTTTTGCTTTGTGGGACTCATATTCATGTGAGTTAACTATAAAATGAATATGTTAAGTTACATGTTTCAAAGGTTAAATAATTTTAGAATGAATGATACGAACCTATTGTGTAGCTCTCGTTTGAGTCTAACCGTTGTAGGATTGGGTCTTTTAGTTGAAAGATTATTTAAATTTTGTTTCATGAAATTGTATTCATGAAAGTGAATTCATGAAGTGGTTAACTGACATTAATAGGGGGTTTTCAGCAGCTGATGGCAGGGTGAGATGGGGATCCTAGGGGAGCCTAGGATGTGCCTTAGTGCAGTTGATGTGCTGTTTAGCTTGTATGGGGAGTATTATTATGAGTAAGTAACTTATAGGACTTGGGATGATTGTTGAGGAAAGTATAGATAGGTGTGAAAGTTAGTATTGGCCCCGTACTATTGGAAGCACGGGATCCATACTCGAATCGAGGGAAGTCACGAGGATTCTAAGGAGCTGGTTGAGGGTAGATAACATGGTTTGCTGCCATGATTCATGGCATTGTTTCCGTATCTGTCGATCTTTTAGGTATGGTTGTCTAGGCGGTGGATGGGTCTGGTGATTCTTTGGGCCTTAGTGGCCACGTTAGGTTAGGTTGAATGGTGTGACCTAGTGAGTTAGTTGATTTTTCGGTCTTGAGGGCCTTGGCTGAGGTAGTGCCAGCTGAGTCGCGGGACTCAAGAAAGAAGCAATTGTTATGATCGACTAGAGGATTGCAGCTGGAAGCTGAGTGACTGGAAGATAGATTGGAATGTCCTATCTACGTCATAGGCTATTTTCTTCTAGCTTTCCGTGTTCATAAGAGAGAGAGCAAACATGTGATTTGTAGAGTTGGGATGTAGACCCAACATGGGGCTATATGACTTCATTTTTTGGCGAAGCTGAGTGACTGGAAGATAGATTGGAATGTCCTATCTACGTCATAGGCTATTTTCTTCTAGCTTTCCGTGTTCAGAAGACAGAGAGCAAACATGTGATTTGTAGAGTTGGGATGTAGACCCAACATGGGGCTATATGACTTCATTTTTTGGCGGCAATATGGTGGTGTGGGAATACACAATAGGATCCTTGTGGTATATTTGCTTTGAGATGATATAAAGGGTATACTTTCTTGGGATATAGGCAGGGCAGGTGCTAGCTGATGGTTTCACGCAATCAAGGAAGGAATCAGGAGCGACAACTTTTGTTGTCTCTGATGTATCCTGACAAGGAGAAGGATGCCTTTTGTAGTTATGAATGATTCTTGTGATGAATTGATGGTTAGGTTTTACAGGCGAGGAGTGTAGTAATCTATTTGTTTCTAGATAGGAAGTTGGTGTTTTGCTTATGCATCTGCATGAAATTCTTGATGTTAGAGGCAACCATGATTGGGGTGTTCCCGAGGTCTCCATTTGAGATACAAAATCTCTTGGAGTTTGATTGGTCCTTATATAGAAGATCATCTTGCATTGTGGTATATATCCCAAGGGCCATGGATGATATGCATCTAGGTGAGCTGGTTTGAGTTTTGTTCTATTTGCAACGTCAGTTGGTGGTGGTTCAAACGCTAAGTGGAGGAGAGTTGGATATTATGCTTAGAGGGACAGCAATCTGTTCGAGTTATGGTTTCATAAGAATGGGTCATAGGGATTTGCGATTCGGGTATGTGAAACTTTGGTTCAACATTTGGTCAAGTCGGGGGTGCAGAGCAAGTTGCCATCAGATGTATGTGGAGATGAATCCAAGAGTCATATTTGTAGAAAGAAGTTATTGGACAAGGGGATCGTTGTAGCTAGTGGTTCCTTTCGGAAGCGTAGGTGAAGAGGCATTTGGGCCACTCAATTTGAGTATCGATTGTTAAGAGATTTTTCATATTGTTGTATATCTTGATATATGTAGTCTAGGATGGGCAGTTACTGATCAGTCGATCAGTTTTAGAGTTTGGTATGTTTAGTTCCTCATGGTTGGTTGTGAAATTATTGTTCATAGTAGGCTCGCGTTTGGTAGATGTCCTTGGTTATTGGAAGTTCGTATGTTGGGGCATTGTTGTTTAGTTTTCCAGGTGTGGCTTGTATCTACGCACAATAAAGTTTTGGCATGTTGCGTTGGCATGGTTGGTATATGGATTGACACAACCAGGGTTTTGACAACATTTCTAAATGATTTTGGAAGTTTTATCAAGCTGAGTTACATATTGGTAGAATCTATTCAGTTTCATTCAAGGTGTGTGATCTTTGTTTTGGCCATTCATGAGTATGTTTTTTTTAGCGGTTGAAGTTCGTCATTTCGGTTATATCTACAGGTACCACACCCTCTGGGTAAGGTTGTGAGGAAGAAGGAATGCATTTGGTCTATGGTTGGTTATGGGTTTCCCTTAGGGATATATGTATGTTGAATATAATAGCATGAGATCTTAGCTTGGGTTGTGTTTAGAGGGATGTTGATGGGGTTCCTGCAGGTATGTGGGTTGATGGTTGAGTATCTTTAGGCCCCTGTGCTGCTGGTCGTGAGTCTTCAGGACAGTGATGGAATAGCGGTAAGATTACTAAGATACCATGAGCTTATCATCCTAGTGGGTAGATGGTGTCACGATGTATCATGAACCAATGGTTGCATGACTCATATGGGAGGGACCCGGTGGTTATTTGATTGTGACTCTTAGGTATCAGATCATTAGTCTTATTGGCATGGTTGGATGTCAATGTGTTGATTTTGGTAGTCGGGAGACTCATTGACCAGCTGTTTTGGAACATGTGGGTAGTTAAAGGTTGTTGGGAGTAATAAATGTGCACAAAAGTCTCTTACAGAGTGTTGAATTTCGAACCATGTTTGATTCTAGGCTGATTATTTGAAGTTTGGTTACCAATGTTGGGTATCGGTTATGGAGACTCGAGTCATGAAGTTCTTTGAAAATGTATCGAGTGATTTATCAAATGGATGTACACCTGAGCTAATAAGGGATTTGGATGCAATGTGAAATTTTGGATGGACCATCATTATGCTCGTGAGAGTAGTGAGTTGGTGACGACTTGTCAGGAAGACAAGTGTGTAAGGTTTTTGGGCACAATTTTCGGATTTGGTATGTGGCGGAGTTCACGATCGGTATGTTTTTAGTATTCTTTCATCATGTTTTGTTGGTGTTACTAGTCAGGGACTAGGAGTAGGTTCAACGAATGGACGATCATCAGTCTTAGGGTAAGGCTTTTGATGTATAGACTGATGGGTTCCCGATTTTGGGGAGTATAGTGATGAAGCTGGTTTGTCGTTGTAGTTATGATAATTCCCGGTTTGGGTGGGTTTTCTCTGTAAATTGGGTCATACAGTTAGGGAAAGAAAGAAAACTATGACGGTTGAGCATTTTCAAGTTATTGGGTTGTTTGTCGGCAGTTGTGGGTTTCCGAGCGATCTCTCGAGTTTTCTTTATAGTATTCCTTGATTTCAAAATGGTTAGTGGGAGTTCATGGAATATGTTGGTTTTGTTTCAGAAATCATAACCAAGACCGATTTCGAGGATGAAATCCAGTTTAAGTGGGGGAGATTCGTAACATCATGTTTAGATAAGTTTTTTATTTCGGAATTTTAGACAATAAATGGATCAAGTAAATGCATTGGACTTTAAGGGAATAGGGTTTGGACCCTATTGTATTTTTATAATACTGGTTATGCAATCCGAACCCTTAGTTTTTGTTTTGGAGTCAAAGGGTAAAATGGGATAAGTGACGTTTTGGACTTCTTTCTTGGAATAAGGATTTTAGTTCGGTATTTTTTAAGTTAAAAGTAATTATCTAAAATTGTGGGGATCTTCAATACCTTTACGTGCATATAAAGATCATCGAAAACGGTGTTGAAACGAAGACGCTATGGTCGTTCAAAGTTAAGCTGGAAATAGGGAGTTTGGCAGTACATTAGGCGTACACTAGCTAGTACGCGTTTTTAGGGCATTATGCTGGGTGTAAATTTAGGTATGCTGGCCTATCGCCGCAGAATAAAAACCCTATTTTCATGGTTTTGAGCCCTATTTAAGGTCTCTAACCCCTTGTGGGTCCTTCCTATCATGAGCCTCCACCCTCTCGAGCCTCTAACTTGAAACCCTATCATCCTCTCACTTATTTTGATCCTTGGCATCATTTATAAGCTTATTTCTCCATTAGAATGTGGAATCTTGAAGAACAAGGTAGTGATAAAAGTGTTTGGAAGAAGGTTTCAAGCATAGATCCAGCAAAATAATATCATTTCTGGACCATTGTAATTAAAAGGCTTCAAACTTGCTCATTAGTTTCATAGATCTTGTTAATTTTCATATTTGTCACTTTTTGCTCACTTTAGTGCATAAATTTTAGATCTTAAAAATTTGTGACCTTTTTATGGATAAAATTTGAAACTTTATCCATCTAAACATCATATTAATCCAGATCTGAAGTTTGGAGACTTGGACTTAATGGATTAAGTTGAGAAACATGCATTTTTGGTCCCTTTGAGACTTAAAGAAAAGGTCTTGATTGTTTAGATCATCCTAATGGATAAAGCTGGAAACTGTATCCCTTATGGAGCTATTAAGAACCATAAAAAGGAGATCTTGGTCCTTATATCCCTTCCATGCAAGAATCATGATGTCTTACTGGACTATTAAGTTAGGGTTTTAGCTTGTGGGCCTTCTCTAGACATGGAAAGTCATAAAGGTGGAAACTTTATTACTTGGAATGATGTTATGGGTCTAGATCTGAGTTTGGACAAAAGGTCTTTAAGGAATACGTTCTTAATATAAAGTTTTGGATTCAGACGGAGTACGCTGGGCGTACCAATTGGTATGTTGCGCGTACTAGGTTAGAGTCCTGTGGTTTTGGATAAGATGCGACTAAGGCCGACGTAGTAGCTAATTATGCAGGGAGTACTCAGTCAGCTTGACCTTCCATTGACTTATTTACTTTCTGCTTTGACTAGTGACCAGGATTTTGACCAAATGTGATATAGGGGTATTTTGGGTATTTTGAGTGGTAGTTTGAGTTTAAGGCCCTGGTTTTTGTGTAGGAGATCAGTAGAGGTAGTGAGTTTTCCTCACTGTACTTTTGGGTCGAAGGCACCAATATCGTGTTGGATTAGTGTCTAAGTCCATATCTATAATTGGTATGTACTTGACCCGATTTGGCATGGTCCATTTGGGTTGCATGACATCGGAACAATTGAATAGACAAAATGAGAAAAAAGGATACTTATGATTTATATTAATATATCATAAGTTCTAATATATTAATATGGAATCATATTATTTAATTAGTATTGATCAAGAATTAATTTAGAATTAATTTAGTGATAAAAAAAGAACTAATTAAATATGGACTCTTATATATATATATATATATATATATATATATATATATATATATATATATATATATATATATGATGGGCCAAGTTCATTTAGGTTGGGCCAAGCCTTCATGGATAGTCCATGGAGTGTTTAACCCATGGATCCTATGGAAATGAAAGGTCATGGGTATTAGGGTTTATATGAATGTAACCCTAATCCTCCACACTATATAAAGAGGTCTCTAGTTCATGAAATGGGCACTAGTGCATACACAAAAGAGGGCAAGGGCCGAATTTCATAAGGGCGAACTAAGTATTATTTTTCTGTAGTTATTTCAAGGGTTCTTAGTGTTGTGTGAACCATTTGAGGTGCAACACTTGGGGCACTAAGCTCCTAAAGGTTCAAGACTAAAAGCTCCATCAAAAGGTATATCATTCTACTAGATTTTTGTATTGTATATACTTCTTATTATGCTAGTTAGGATGAAACCTTGGAATATTGAATAGTTGCATGTATAATAGAGAAAACATAGGAGTGTTAGAATGCTCAAAACTCATCAGTGGTATCAGAGCTAGGTTTGTTTTCAATTATACTTGATGCAAAAGGCTGAAAAATCGAATTTTCTGCTGTCTCGACAGCTGACTCACCGAGTCCATTAAGGGACTCGACGTGTCCATGTGTAAAATCATCCAACTCGTCGAATTGGTTCATGCACTCGACGGGTTGGACCCCCTGACAGCATATATTCGAGTTTTTTGGCTGGAATTGTACTAAGAACATTACCCTAAGCTGTTTTTGAACTTGTAAAGCTGTTTTTGATGTGGTAATGTTCATGCTAATCCAATTTCAAAGATAATTGTCAATAGATTCATGTTTTGTATTAGTTTAATGGTTAGGCTAATTTCATGAAAATTGTTTGATTTGAATTATCTTGTTCTTATGAGTTGATTTAGATTAATAGAAAAGTTATGTTATAATAAGTTTTCAATCCAAATTGATCTAAAAGTTTTTCATAATATGTGTTTTTGTAACTTGTCCTCAAGTTATATGAAAAGTCACGTTTATGATTTTTAAAACTCATAAGATTTCCAAAAGTTATAAAATGAAGAGTCTCATTTTTTTTAATGCTTTAAAGTCTTCCATAACTTGTCCTCAAGTTATGAAACTTGAAGAGTTTTTCATTAAAACTACTTTAAACTCATAAGTTATGGAATTGAAGAGTTTTTGAATAGTTCAAAACTTGCCCTCAAGTTTTGGAATTTGTAAAGTTTCCCCTCATGAATACTTTAATTCCAAGTCAAACCCTTAGAATTTTAAAAGTTAAAATTCAACCCTTATACTATTATAATATTAATAGTTAATAGTTATATATATGTATAAGAACAAAGTTAGTCTTACCGTTAGTAGGCCTCATTCACGAAGCCTATAAAATGACAGTTTAATGGGTGTCCACTCTCACCCACCGCTTCCTTAACTGGTGGAGGGGCGTTAGCCGAACGGGTAGGACAATACTATAATTCTCCCTTCACTAAAAGTATAATGATAAATACTAAGTAACTAAACACTTGTAAATTCCCAATTTTAGTTACTTAGGAAAATATGAAATTGGTGCTAACCCATGAAATTACACTTTGCACCTTGCTTAAGTCGTTAGTGGAGCGTGTGTGGTTAACCGACACACTAACTTGGATTTAACAAGGTTGGCAAAGGGTGGCTTAAGGTTTATCATAGATCCGTGGAGCGCGTGTGGTTAACCGGCACATCGATTAGGTGATAAAAATTAAGAGTACCAAGTATATTTTCATGGTTATTCACACCTTCTTTGTGATCCTCGGCATCCCAGTCACAAACTTGAGAGGGAACAATCGAGATTTAAACATGCCATTGCAAAGTTCAATGAATCTCAAAAGATCTAGGAGTTTCAAAGCCATTTAAAACCTAATTCTCATTTCGTTTTTCATGGTGGAAATTGGTGAATCGGCATTCACCTACCTTCAAATATTTTGTAGCTTGGATTACGACATCGCTCTTCCAAGTTATAAAATATTGTGTTGGGTCCTAGCCTTAATATTTCATATTAGGTGTTATATTAAGGACTTAAATCAACTAACTTGAATTTCTCCCATTGTAGATGTCTGGTTCAGACATTTATGATCTTCCCAAATCTCTTGGAACAAGCTTTCCTAATGAAGATGATGTCCTGCGATTAGATCATGGAAATCATACTTCTCTTCCTCCAGCTCCTCCAATTATTCTCCCTGACCCACAAGCTCAAAGACTTGAAAAGTTCAAGATCACACAAGCCCTGCTTGCAATGAAACATAAAGATGGAAGACCTGTGTGCACTCATGTCTTAGGAATGAAGTCACACATCAACAGGCTGAGAGTGTTGGGTGTCGATGTCCCAAGGAAGTTGGCTATTGACTGGGTTCTTCAGTCACTTCCTGAGTCATATAGTGAGTTCATTAAAGACTACTATGTGACAGATCACGACATGACCCTAATAGACCTTTCTTATTTGCTTGTTGCTGCTAAATCAGCAATGATTTGGCACAATGGTCAAACAAATTTGATTGGAAGGTCTGCCTCTCAAGGTAACATTGGAAGTCCGGAAAAGTTTTCTCTTCCCAATGGAAAGGGATTGACCATGGTCAACCCGATTGACCAAATGGTAAAGAGAAAGACTAAGTTTGTGTTAGTCCCATGTACCATTCCCAAAGAGTCTGTATGTCTTTACTGTCAAGAGAAGGGACATTGGAAACGAAGCTGCCCTAACTACCTGAAGGATCTGAGAGAAGGAAGAATCAAAAAGTTTGACTCTGCTTCAGGTAAGTCCACTATCTAACTCTGTTAAGTTTATAATTGTTAATTCTTAATACATGATGTGACTAGATTACATTTTGATGTATGGCAGGATCAAGCAAAGGGAAGGAAACTTAAAGGAAGAGTATGTTGAATCTGATCGCGAAGATGGATTTCAATCGCATGATTTGAAGATCGGATTTTTGAGCTGCTGCTTAGGAGTTATGATAGATTGCTAGGAAATATGTAATAGCATAGTTTTCATTTAAAGTTGCATTGTAAGGAATAAGTTTTTCCGCATTTTATAAATAAATAAAATTTTGTTTTATTTGATTATATCTTCTTACAATGGAATTTATGAAAAATTGTTGTTTATATGATTCCATTGATAGCAATATGGGAAAATGGATTTGATTCTTTCGTTTGTGGTGGTGTCATAATTTACCAAATAAGGAAAGATTCTCATCACCCAAGTTTCAGTTGGATAGAAGCTTGGAATCATGCAACTTGTATTGTATGTTGAATGAAAATTTTCATCTTTAGGAAATAAACACTAATTCCTTGTTCACATGTATATGTGAGTCAAGTGAAGGACTAGGAGATCGGGTACACTTGGTTGTGCACTGATCAGGCCCACCATAAAGAACGATAAGGCTACTCGTCATGATTTACTAAAGTCTAGTAAATATGGTTGTGCTTACAAGTTTAAGTATAATTCTGAAACATTGGAAAAGTTTCAATATAAGGCAGAACGAATAAGAAGAATCAAATTAGGCAGAAAGATAAAAGTTTCTCCAATCTGAAAAGATGGGAGAGTACTTGAGTATCTTGTTTATGATTATCTTAGTGATTATGAAACCATATCACAATTCATCCTCTAAGGACATCTTAGTGCATTCTTATGGCTAAGAAGAGGAGTCATGAATTGTTGAAGTGGTTAAATCAAGAAGATAAGTCATTCTTCGTTCCAAAACAATTCTTAGAGTCATACTCGAAGATTGTAACTTGAGTGACATATCTTAAAGAAGGTTTATAACACTTGTCAAATGTAAGAGTAAAATGTTTTCTACTCTTGTACATTTGAAATTGGTAAGTTGTGATGTTTTGGATAAAACAAAGACCAACTAAGGCCAATTGTGTGAAGTGTTTGTCTTGATAAGAATCCGCACTATCTCTTGAATATTTGTTTTGTCAAGGAATGGTTCTTGGCAAGAGAGTCTTATATGTCAAGAGGACAGTTGGAGTCTAAAAGATCCTGAAAGAGTTTCAAGAACTAATCAAGAATAAAAACCTGTAATTTATCGCTAGCACACGACTCGAGGTTTGTAACCTATCGTGTTGACATATTCCTACTTCTGTGCCCATTTCAGTTAAAGTTGACTATGCATCTGAGTTATATAAGTTCTCAGTTGTTTGCATAACTACTTGGAAGCAATAACAGGTCCTTGAGCTGTCAGGTGACAAGAAGGTAAGATTGCACAAGTTTAGTCCATATGAGTTTGGATTTGTCACTAACCTTATCTTGTGATTATGGTTTTGACAAATTCACATGGATAGTAACACACACCATAGAAATCTAAGTGTCATAAGGTTTCTCTCCGATTCATGAAAATGATGGTGAGGAAACGCTTTCACTGAGTAGGTTTTAAGCGGGTAGCAATTGTGATATTTGCATTCTCAAAGTCGTTAGTGGAGTGTGTGTGGGTAACCGACACACTAACATGGACTTGTGAGAAATGGCAAAGGTCTAAACAATTGAGACTATGATTACGGCATCCCTTTTCATAGTTCTAAAATTGTTTAGACACACATATGAGCTATCTAAGGAAAGGTATGATTTTGATAAAGCTTTATCAAACCATCTCGTATCAGAAATCTGAACTTTGGTAAGAAAGTCAATAAAGTATTGATTTCTAGAAGTCCAGCTGAGTTCTGAGTACATGTCAAAGCTAGTGGGAGCATAAGTGTTATGCAAGTTAGCAATGTTAATTATAGAAAACAAAAGTTTCAATTTGTAAAATGTACTTTGCAGGGTTTGAAAAGTTGTTTTGCTATAATTAAGGGAGAGGAAATTATACTTCATTTCAAATCTAAAAGCTTAGATTGAGATTTTAATCATCTTTAGTCAAGGATATATATATATATATATATATATATATATATATATATATATATATATATATATGAATTTTATGTTGGAATGGTTCAACATAAGGAAATTCTATATATATATATATATATATATATATATATATATATATATATATATATTGCATTCTCAAGTTCGATTATGATTACGACATCCCTTTTCATAGTCAAATTTTGAAAACATGACAAATGAAAAATATTGTAGCAAAATGTCTTTATGTTAGACATCATGAATCGTGTCTCATATGCTTCGGATATAGGATCGATTACATGTGCTATAATATGTATCCTTTCTAAATTTTCCAAATGCCTAGGGCATTAAGAGTGGAAAAGGTCTAGAATTGGATATGACTAAGATGATTAAGCAATCGTCGAGGACAATCTGAGGTTTACTAAAGATTGGTTGCTCATGGACAGTTGGAAGTATGGTGTAGTTTTTTGGAAAGGACTGTAATGACATATTCTGAAAGGAGGCAACTCTTATTCAGAAGTGATAATCAGAATGAGAATATGGAAATGTTTCATAGGTGGAAGTTATCCATTAAATCTGTGTAAGATTAGAAAACTTAATGCAAGAAGGATGTTCAAAGCAATGTACTTTGAATTTGAGACTTCGTTTCCATGGAAATGATCTCCATTGGAATACTCTGTAATGTCTGTTGACAAGTCTTTGTGACTTTGTGCATAGTCATTACAAGAGAATCAATGCATATAAGTTTAGAATCTAACAGATTTCGGTAAATAGCAAGAATTTAGAATTCTTACATTTACGATGAGGATTCGGGATTGTGAAATGAGAATCATTGGAATTATGTTCAATTGATCTACTCCACAAAGTAAGGATCATAGAAAAACATAGTGTGCATACTTGGTGTATGGCATAACTATAGTTTGGATAAACATAGTGTGCATGCTTAGAGCATGGCATGACTATTGTTTTGATTCAAGTATAAAGTTGATGATTTGAAACATTATGCAATGAATAATGTGTAATCAATATGGTGATAAATAAAAGGTGTTCTATTTATGTTCATAAGTTCTGAGACCATATTGGATTCGATTATTCTTGTGTTTCACTTTGCATGTTGTGACTTCCAGAATAACTAGGTCATACTTCCCAGATGACTAAGTTATTCAAACCATCCACAGTCGATAATACGTTGGAAGTAGGTATTAAGACAAGACTGTCATGAATTGGGTTTGTAGATGTCTAAGGTGTTGGAGATAGCAAGAGTTGCTACAACATTCATGAGTGCTCCTGGAATGAGATTCGAGTATTGGATTAAACCCACGCTCAGACTCACTTCATGGATTTTATCACGAGTGATCATGAAACGATAATATCTTATATTCTTTAAACCTAGAGATATGAGTTGTTGACTATGAGTTGGTTATACATTGATTGTACGAAAACGCATTGGTAACTCGATGTTATAAAACGTGTCTTTGTGTATGATTCAACAAGTAGTAGAACAAGCATATGAGTCGAAGTTTATCCATTCCTTTTACCCTTGGAGGGATAAAAGTGATATCTGTGGGCCCCTCGATGATTTAGTGATGACACCCCTAAGTGCTTGGCCAAGCCTGGACTGATTTGATTTGTTCAATTCGTCAGTCGTCATAAATCGAAAATCAGGAAACAACAAATGGACAGAGAGAATTATTATAATCCATGTCTCAGTCTATATGATATCTAGAATGGACGAATATATGATCCCTTATCTAATGGAAAAGTCATTGACTAGGTCAGAGTTCGACAGCGGCTTTAAGAGCTACGATTGCAAGTCGGGTTTTGGAGTCATACGTAATAATAGTTTTAGACTTATCCAAGTGGGAGACTGTTGGATTAGTGTCTAAGTCCATAACTATAATTGGTATGTACTTGACCCAATTTGGCATGGTCCATTTGGGTTGCATGGCATCGGAACAATTGGATAGACAAAATGAGAAAAAAGAATACTTATGATTTATATTAATATATTATAAGTTATAATATATTAATATGGAATCATATTATTTAATTAGTATTGATCAAGAATTAATTTAGAATTAATTTAGTGATAAAAAAGGAACTAATTAAATATGGACTCTTATATATATAGGATGGGCCAAGTTCATTTAGGTTGGGCCAAGCCTTCATAGATAGTCCATGGAGTGTTTAACCCATGGATCCTATGGAAATGAAAGATCATGGGTATTAGCGTTTACATGAATGTAACCCTAATCCTCCACACTATATAAAGAGGTCTCTAGTTCATGAAATGGGCACTAGTGCATACACACAAGAGGGCAAGGGCTGAATTTCATAAGGTTGAACTAAGTATTCTTCTTCTCTAGTTATTCCAAGGGTTCTTGGTGTTGTGTGAACCATTTGAGGTGCAACACTTGGGGCACTAAGCTCTTAAAGGTTCAAGACTACAAGCTCCATCAAAAGGTATGTCATTCTACTAGATTCTTGTATTGTATATACTTCTTATTATGCTAGTTAGGATGAAACCTTGGAATATTGAATATTTGCATGTATAATAGAGAAAACATAGATCCAAGGTTTATAGGGTTGCATGTACACCATAGGAGTGTTAGAATGCTCAAAACCCATCATGTCGGCCCACTGGATTATGTGTCATGGTCTAGAGGAAGTTATTATGTTGTATTGATTGGTTAGATTTATGTCCTTCTATAAGATGTTGTTATTCGTTAGTGATCTGTAGATCAACATGTTTGTCTGTTGACTGGTTATATGATTATATGTTTACTAGATACATGTCATATGTTATATATATATATATATATATATATATATATATATATATATATATATATATATATATATATATATATATATATATATATATATGTCGACATACTGTGGTTGGGTTGAAGCAATACTACACTATGTAGAAGCCAAAAAAACTCGAGAGCAAGCCACACAATAATCTGAGGGATGGAAATGCAAGACAGACTTATGTTGTGGGCTCGGGAGCAAGCCAGACATAAGCTGAGGGCCGGTAAGGCAAGACAGACTTATGTTGTGCGCTCAGGAGGAATCGAGACATGGGATGTGGGCTAAAAAGGCAAGCCACATTCGTGATGTGGGCTCCGGAGTAATCCAAGCCGATGGTTGTGGACCCAATATGCATGGTGTTATATGTTTGTGTGGTGGTATTTTGGTTGGGAACTCACTTAGCTTTGGAAACTAAGTTTTTATACATTTACGGTTAGTAGTTCGGTTTTGAAAAATTAAAAATTTTACCATGATTTTCGGGATGTTACATGCTCTAGTGTTGTTTGACTCGGCTGCGAGTCGATATTTTGTGTCATCATCCTTTTACCGTGATTTTAGCATTGCATGTGAGGCTTTGAGTAGACCGTAGAGGATTTCTATAGCGGATGACCATGTCGTCTCCGCTACTGACGTTTATCAAGGCTATGTATTGGAGATTTTTGGTGTTGGGTATCCGATAGACCTTATCCATATTGCGATGGGAGATGTTTGTGTTATCGTGGGTATGGATTGGTTGAGCCAGTTTGGGGCTCTGATTGACTATGAGCGGTAATTGGTGACGGTTCGAGATCCTAGTTGGGGAGTGATTACCGTTTACGGTGACGATACCAAGTCAGGATTGACGAGAGAGATCGATTTTCATCTATGATGTTCATGTTGTGCGCGATTTCCCTGATGTATTTATGAAGGAGTGTCCAGGTGTACCTCCTAAGAGGCAGGTGGAGTTTCAGATCGACGTGATCACTGGTGCAGTGCCAATTGCTAAGGCATTGTATTGCCTTACGCCACCCGAGATGCAGTGAAACATACAAAAATCAAGGAAATATTTTTTGTTTTTAAATCAAGTAAAATCATTGTTTTCAGATACCATCCGATCAAAACCATTGATTTACGAAATGTGTTCTCAAAAATAGAAGTCATATATCTGAGTGTCCCCAATTCAGTATCCTAAAACCAAGAGGATGTGCACGATCACGCCTTCTCTTTTCAACAAACCTTTGAAGTACCTGAAACCATAAACTAAAACTGTAAGCACGAAGCTTAGTGAGTTTCCCCAAAGTACCAACACACAATAGATAACATGTACAAACAAGCATGTCGGGTCCAAGCAATCATCGGGTTGGAATACCCCAGGCCCAATCAACCTCCAGTTCCAATCATTCTCGGGATGGAATACCCCAGGTTGGAATGCCAATATACAACGGGTCCAGTCATCCTCGGGATGGACCCTCAGGCCCAATCAACCATCGGGTTGGGATGCCCCCGGTCTGTTGGCTCACGCACAAAGAACTAAAGCCTCAACCACCACTCAAAATATGTCGACATATACTTAACAAATAAACATATAATCAACCAACAGACAAACATGCATATCTACACATCACTACCGCATAGCAACACCCTAGAAACTAGAATATAGATCTAACATATCACTATAGCGTCGAAACATATGGTAAACTGGGATATCAATCCAATAGGCCAACCTTGTTGCCTTCGACCCGCAAGTACAGTGAGGAAGACTCATCTAAATCGAAGAATTCTGAAACACTGCGATACGATCCCTTTTAAGCATTTCCTGCTCTCGCGAATCTACTAATACTAGAACTGGATAGAATCTCAATCAATAGCCCAAAATCCTCAAGTTTGAGCCAAAGTCAAACTTGGTTAAAAAGTCAACAGTCAACGAAAGTCAATAGTCAGCAGACCCTCAGGACGTGACCATCTATGGCTCACGACGTGAGCTACTACTAACAAAATAGTTGGGTCTTAAACTCCTCACGACGTGACATGCATCTTCCTCACGTCGTGAGATTCGTCTGAGTGCCAATTCGATCCAAAAACTTCTTAATCCATTAAGCCGCTACTCCATCTTTTCCAGCAGGCTTCCTAACACTTCTAAGATCATAAAAATTGATGCTTTAAGGTCTTTCATGTCCAATACAAGACTTGAGCCCAAACTAGGTCATTTATGAAGAAAAGGAAGTAATTTCTCAAGCATGGACTCAAACATCCTTCAAACTTTAGATCCATGACATATAAGCACCTAGGGACCCTAAGGACCCATAAAGTTGGCAACTTTATAGAGTCCCAATACTCTAACTCTTAAGATCTTGGATAAATATGCATACAACCTTAGATCTAGCAATAAGGAAGCATAAAGCTTGGATCTTGATTACTCACATTGTTCTAGAAGTGTGGCTAAAGGTTGCAAATGAAGCTTCCAATCTGCAACTATGCTTCCATGGTGATCTCTTTCTCTTCAAACCTCCAAAACTACACCAAAAGCTCAAGAAACACAAAGAGAGGTTATGGTTAGGGTTTTATTGAGTTTAGAGACGAAGGAGGCTGGTTTGGAACCCAAAAATGAAGTGTGTGGGGGTTTTAATACGATGGAAACCATTAAAGATCGTGGGCTTGGGCTGCAGCGTACCTCACATCGTGAGCTCTTAATGCTCACGTCGTGAGCTCAACTTAAATTAGAATCTTCATTTTTTGCTGCTCACGTCCTGACCTCACTATGGCTCACGTCGTGAGTCTTGGTCTTACCGAAAAACGATGGCTCAACTCCTTGAAACCCTAAATCGACCCGATCTGGAAACTGGGTGTTATAGTTCCCCCCCACTTAAATTAAATTTCGTCCTCGAAATGTCTTCTTGTTCCCATTCAAGAGGCAACCATTTGAGGTCCTTCAAACCCAACTCCTTTAACACAGTCTGAGATCCCTTGGATACCAAGACCCGTGCCGGTAGCGTTCCAGATCCAAAGCCAAGCTCATGCAGTAATTTTAGCACCTCATTACGATCGATTTCCTCTCGACGTCTCTGCATACTGTAAAAAAGGAAGCAACCTGACGATAAACAATTCCCCACAACATTGTTAATTCACAAGAGAATAATTCATTTTTTAGTCTAGGACTTCCAGGTTTCAAGATCATGAACAAACTTCAAGAAAACTAAACCACTCCACTGACACTCGTGCTACCCAACTCTTCCAACATAACCCGACCAAGGTCTCCCGCCTTGCATCGATCACCAACATCTGAAATAGGAACTTCAGTCCTCATCGTAGCTGCCATCCTCACACATGCTGATGCACCACTGAGAAATTCTTACAAAACCCAATAGACAAGACAAAACCATCCTTTCTATCAATTATGTTGACCGAAACCCATAGATTTGACCAGTCCTAGATCTTCTTGGCCATACGTTGTCCCTCGGAACAAAGAATCCCACAATTCTCATCCGAATGCCGCCAATCCAATCCCGCATATAAATGTACCACCACAAGAAACCCAACGATCACATACAAAAATAGGATGGGCTCCTACTCGGCTCTAACAACCTCTACACTTCTATCCTATAACAACACCCGAGCTTACCCCCGATCTACTAACCAACCATCGCACGATCCATGATACTCAGACCAACTTGCACTTTATTACTTGGTCCCAACCACTGATAACCAGATACCTAAGAGGCCTTAATTTCATTCAACTGTCAACCGAGATTACAACTGAACTTGAAACATAAATTAGCCCATTGCTCCCACAAAATAACGATGGTCCATCCGAGAATTTCATGTTGCATCCCGAATAAGCTCAGATGTACCTCCACCTGACAACCCACGCTAAACCTTCACCACGAACTTCATGACTCGGGATTCCATAACCAAAACCTAACCTTAACCATATTCTTCTACCATGCACACTTCCCTTCACAATACAGGCTGCTACCAATGAAAAATCCGATGAAAACATGGTCGCACACAATCCGAGAATGGGATAGACGGCCGTACTTTTTTTTTAACTCAAAAGACTGTAATCCAAATAAGAGCCATGCATATAATTCTCTCTCAGTGCTCCAGTGCTATTTTTCTTAAACTACACAAGTCTCCAAGGGAAAACACATGACCAACTCTAGCTCTACTGCACTCTTTCTTCCTCATAATCCTTCCCCATCAGGTGTGGTACAGTAGATTCAATACGAAGTGACGAACCTCAACTGCTAACAGGAACATCCTCATGAATGGCAGAAGACTAAGATCCCTCACCTTGATTGAAACCGAACAGATCCATCCAATACACAGATAGCTCACTAAAACCTCTAGAGCCATCTGAAATGCTGTCAAAACCCTGGTCGGTTGGTCCAGCTACCAACCCTGCCGACGCGACATGCCAAAATTGGATTCTGCCCAAATCCAAAGTCATACCTGAAAACTAACAATGTTGCCCCTCCCACCACATCCGAACTTCCAATAACCAAGGACATCTACCGAACTTGAGCCTGATATGACAAATAATTCCACGACCAACCATTTAGGTTACCCATAACCATAAACCAAAACGTACAATGTATAGATCTTGACAACAAGTTGACGCATCCATTGTACTTCTTAGCCAAAACCCACGTGGACCTAAACACACCAGTTCTGAAACTGATTGGCTAATCAGCAACTGTCCAATCTAGACTACAACCTGACAAATCCTTCAACAATCGATACTCATTCTGGGTAACCCGAATGCCTCCTGATCTAGCATTAGCGATCCCGAAAGAAACAACTAAACACAACAAGCTCCTAGTTCAACCGCCTCCTGCCG
This sequence comes from Lactuca virosa, assembly GCF_052849685.1. Classification (NCBI taxonomy): domain Eukaryota; kingdom Viridiplantae; phylum Streptophyta; class Magnoliopsida; order Asterales; family Asteraceae; genus Lactuca; species Lactuca virosa. Next base: position 204,861,844 of record NC_136434.1, read on the forward strand.
AAAAGATAACCCACACACTTTTAAGCACATACATATTATGGAAACTTTCCTTATACCCCCGACTTGACCAAGTCTTGAACCTAAATTTTGCATACTCGAACAACAGATCCATACAACCCATCCTTCTGAAACCATAAACTCGAACAGATTGACAATCCTTCAAGTAGAATACCCAGTTCTCTCCCACTTAGTGTTCGAACAACCTCCAGCTGGCGTTGTAAAGAAGTCATGACTCAAACCGGCTCACCCAGAAGCATATAATCCCTGACCCTTGGGATTCACAAGAAAACACAAGATGATCTTCTATATCATGACCAAGCAGGCCCAAAAGATTCTGAATCTTAGATGAAGACCTTGGGAACTTCCAACTATAACCACCTCTAACATCAAGAATTCATGAAAATGCACAAGTAAAACACAAACTTCCGATCCAAAAACATATACTCCTCGCCTACAAATCCCAACCGTCAATTCATTGCAAGAGTCGCTCATAGATACAAAAGGCATCATTCTCAAAGTCAGAATGCATCAGAGACAACAAGGTGGTCACTTCCGATTCACTTCCCCGATCACCTGCAACCATCAGCTAGCACCAGCCCTGCCTGAACCCCAGGAAGTGAAGGCGAGCCAGGAAAGCACCCTGAACTCATAGGGTGAAGGCGAGGAAGCTTTCAAAATTTACAGACCCTTGATCTCATCTCAAGGAAACCATACCGCAAAATCCTCATGTGTATTCCCATACTGTCGTTTTTCCATCAAAGACCGCAACCATCCATCCCCACGTTGGGTTTACATCACAACTACGGAAATCACATGCCTTCTCACTCCTTTTCCGAACTCAGCAAAATGAAATGACATAATCTTTACCATAGTTAGCAACATTACAGTACATCAGTCAGTCACCCAACTTCCAACTACAATCCTTAAGTCGGTCATAACAATCGTTTCCTTCTTGATTCGCGTGACTCAAATGCACGACCTCGAGCAATGACCTAGAGGCCTCAAAACCAAAAAACTCACCTAGGTCTGCACCATTTAGACCCAAGTTGAGATCGCCACTGAGGCCCAAAACAATTACCAGACCCATCCTCATGTCTGAACAACCATAACCAAAAGTTCGACATATATGGAACCACTGCCACGAATCATGGTATCAAACCATGCTATCTTCCCCAACCAACTCCTTAGAATCCCCAGAATTTTCCTCGATTCGAGTATGGATACTGTGCTTCCAGTAGTATGGGCCCAATACTACCTTCCACTCCTATCCATACTTTCCTCAAGAATCATATCAAGTCTTTTAAGTCATCAACTCATAATAATACTCCTAATACCTACTGAACAGTGTAACAACCATACTAAAGCACTTCCTAGGCTCTCCTAGGATTCCCCACCTCCCATACCATCAGCTGCAGAAGAACCCCTACTAATGTCAGCTAACCACTTCATGAATACAATTACATGCAACAAAGCTTAAATAATCTTTCCACTAAAGGACTCAACCCTACAATAGTTAGACTCAGACAAGAGCTGCGCAATGGAACCAAATCCTTCACTCTAAGATAATTTAACCTTCATAGCATGCAATTTAACGTGTTAACTCACATCAATATGAGTACTACAAAGCACAAAGCAAGCAACATCCGAGCAGTGGAGTCGATTGGAACTAAGACACAATAAAAATCAGGAAGATCCTCATACGAAATTCCCGACCTCTAGGCCCAAGCATCTAGGATACACCCTCATCCTGTCCTCACTCTATCAAGAGTGGTTAATCATTCCTCACGCTGACCTGCTATGAACTGTACCCACTCATGAAACTTCCACCAACCCTATAGCCACTCATGCATGCTAATCATACATAACGCTGGATCCCATAGACAGTCGAATACTTAACTCTACCCTAAGCCCTTAATTAGACAAGAACAGGAAATAAAGCTAAATCAAACATTCTCAGGCTATAGAATCCTTGTTATGTAAAACTATGATGCACACGCTAAGCAACTATAGTAATGATGTCAAGTCCATCCAAGAAGTAACCCTAAGCTATCAGGCATCATATATCAGGCAATTCTATCATGCAATTCCTAAAGATCCATAGCCTATCACTAGCATGCAGTTCTACCATAATCATCATAAACAAGAAACAGTGTGGTAACTTGGGGTAACTTTCTTGCTTCGGCTGATCGTACACATCTCATCCTTCCTTTGTTACTTCGGAAAATAATTTTGAATTTTGATTTTGAAAATATCTTTGAACTATTTGAAAATAATTTGAAAACTCACACAGATCCTTAGTTTGAGTCTGGATTCACACAAATGTTCGTCCAATTTACTCAAACTAGGGCTCTGATACCAATTTGAAACATCCCAAAATCTAGGCAAAAATTTTCATTTTTAATTAAAGTAAAATCATTGTTTTCAGATACCATCCAATCAAAACCATTGTTTTACGAAACGTTGTTCTCAAAAATAGAAATCATATATCAGATTGTCCCCAATTCAGTATCATCAAAACCACGAGGATGTGCACGATCACGCCTTCGCTTTTCCACGATCCTTTGAAGTACCTAAAACCATAAACTAAAACTGTAAGCACCAAACTTAGTGAGTTTCCCTAAAGTACCAACACACAATAGATAACATATACAACCAAGCATGCCGAGTCCAATCAACCATCGGGTTGGAATACCCAAGGCCCAATCAAGCTATGGGTCCTGTCATCCTCGGGATGGAATACCCCAGGTTGGAATGCCAATATACAATGGGTCCAATCATCCTCGGGATGGAATACCCTCAGGCCCAATCAACCATCGGGTTGGGATGCCCCCAGTCTGTTGGCTCACGCACAAAGCAGTAAAGCCTCAACCACCACTCAAAATATGTCGACATATACATAACAAATAAACATATAATCAACCAACAGACAAACAGGCATACCTCTAGATCACTACCGCGTAGCAACACCCTAGAAACTAGAATACAGATCTAACATATCACTACAGCGTCGAAACATATGGTAAACCGGGATATCAATCCAATGGGCCGGCCTTGGTGCTTTCGACCCGCAAGTACAGTGAGGAAGACTCACCTAAATCGAAGAATTCTGAAACACTTTGATACGATCCCTTTTATGCATAGCCTGCTCCTGCGAATCCACTAATACCAGAACCAGATATAATCTCAATCAATATCCCAAAATCCTCAAGTTTGACCCAAAGTTAAACTTGGTCAAAAAGTCAACGGTCAACGAAAGTCAACAGTCAGCAGACCCTCACGACGTGACCATCTATGGCTCACGACGTGAGCCACTACAGGACAAAATAGTCGAGTCTTACACTCCTCACGACGTGACATGCATCTTCTTCATGTCATGAGATTCATCTGCGTGCCAATTCGATCCAAAAACTTCTTAATCCATTAAGTCGCTACTCCATCTTTTCCAGGAGGCTTCCTAACACTCCTAAGATCATAAAAATCGATGATTTAAGGTCTTGCATGTCCCAAAACCTTGGAGCTTATTTTGATAGATCTTTTTTAAACATGGATTTAAGTTCTTTTTGTCCCAAAACCTTGATCTTTGTGAGTTTGGAACGCTCCAAAGCATATGAAATGTCCTTTTAGACGTTTTAGGGTGTTTAGATTCATAAAAATGTTAGCTTGGTCCTTTCCTTTCTCCCATGCATGAGTTATGGAGTTTTTAGTGAAGTGAAATGTTAGGGTTTTGGGATTTAGCTCTTTGTAGCCATGCAAAGGCTTAAATTCAGAGACTTTATGGATTAAGACATCCTTTAAGGGTCGGATCTGAGGTTGGAGTAAATTTCTTAATGATTAAGACATTAAAAATTGGATTTTGAGACAAGGCCACGTACGCCAAGCATAATCCTGGCTATGCCCATCGTAGCCAGTTACGAACCCGACCCCTCCTGCCTTACACTCTACGCCCAACATAGAGTTGTATATGTCATGCGTATGACCGCAGTTGACTTTTCTTGACTTTTGACCCGTTGTACCTTAAGAGAATTTGTGAGGGATTTTGAAGGGGAAAAATGGTCTTTTGCCCTAATTATGGATTAGACTTGTTTTAGGATTAGTGGAGTATGGAAAATTATCTTAATTACTAATTAGGGTTAATTGGTTTAATTATTAGGCGGAGTCTAGTTCTGGCAGTTCCGGTGTGAGTTCTATCAGTCATCTATGCGAGGTGAGTCTCTTCACTTATTCTTACGTATGTGGTAGAATATATTTATATATATGATGACCAGCTGGGTCTATGTGCTATTACTTTGATATGTGTTACTTTGCGTGTGCTGATACTTCGGGTAGTCTTAGGGTTGCTGATAACCCACATGGCGTGCAATTTGCCCACGACTTCAGGTAGTCTCCAAGGTTGCTGATAACCCATAACTGTTTATTTTGTGATGTATTGTATGTGGTATTTTGGGGAAGTCGCTAAGCTTCATGCTTACATTTATTGATTAAATGTGTTTCAGGTACTTCTGAGGAACGCGAGAAAGCAAAGCCTTGATTGTACACATTCGCTTGCAGTTTATGATACCAGATATTTTGGGACACTCTAATATTTTGATGATGATTTGTATTTGACACTATGCTTTTATTGATATGTTTTTTATGAACAACGTTTTTATATGAATTTAAAAATGAAAAATTTGGTTTGAAATTTTGGATGTTACAAATCTAGCCAGACCAAAATCTCTAATTCTTGGCTTAAAATTTCCGTTAAGGAGAATGTTACTTTCTTTAATATCTATATGAACAATTCTAAGGTGTGACCATTCATTTAGATACTACAAACCCCTCTAAATTCCCAATACAATTTACAATTGCATGTTCCAAAGTCAACTACTGGTTACTTTTTCCTAGTGTTGTAAAAATCCCAACTAGGTCCTGATTAAACACCGATTAGTCCCTTGGTGCTATTTGACATACTGCCTAGCGATTAATACTTGCCTACACAATGAGCGAAGTGGTAGCAAACGATAAGATTTTAACACTTTGAAGAAGTTCTTTCTCAATAGAGACTAATGAAGTATTATTAGTGTTGTATTAATAATATTAAATTATTTTGTTATGTTATTTATTATATTTACGGACTTTTATTATGATATTAGTCATATTTAATTTTTTAAAATTTAAAGAATTAGAAATTTAAGGTCCCCGATTAATCCACACCTAGCTGATTTATCTCTTAACCCCCGTCCAATGACAAGATAACATCGAGCGTTTTTTATAACCTTACGTTGCCTATTTATAGAATCAACTATTATAAACAAAATATGAATATTAAGAAAGGTATTCAATGCATGTTAGCATGAAATTTAATGTGTATACCATAAGTAATGAGGTCCAAACTCCTAAAGTTCATGTATTTATATACAAGTGCCCTTTCAGGTCCCTTAGAGAAGAAACTGAGGTTTGCAAATGATATTTTAAGGAACATAAGTTATTAGATGTTCTTGACAAATGAAAATCACAAAGAAAATTCACAAGCCACTGAGTAAATAGGAGATCCTAAAACTATGTGAATATTCTTACAGAACTACACTTATAATCTATCGTGATTGGCATTTCATAAGAAGAATGATGAATTGTAGTTTATTAGCAACGAAATCTCAAAATTTCATGAAAAAATGGTAGCTAAAGATGCTATATTAAATTCAGTAATTACATATTAGTATGAAATGTGTATCAAAACTATAACGAATATGGTCCTACAAAGTATTGTCTCTGAAATACCTACATCCAATTGATTTTGTAGAGATTTAGGTCGCTTCTTTGGCTTCCACGACAACCGTCGCTCTTCCATATCCTCGAAGGCTTTCTTCATCTCCCAACTTGAAAGCGAAACAAAGAATTTAGCTTTAGCCCTGTCTTTTCTCTGAAATACATCACCATCTTCACTATTATTGACTACATCTGAACTCAACTTGGGTTTCGGTTGTTCCTCCTCTACATGAAGCTCTTTCTTGAAATTGAGTATTGTCTTTTCCCAATTCGCTTCTATGTCGCTATCTTTAGCCTTCAATTGTCGAACGGTTTGAACTTCGATCCACCATGTTCATGGAAGTCGACTTAGTCTCTTGATCGGACGGTATTCTCGGACGGTGTTGATAGATTGAGAGTAGAAGGGGTAGATGTTTTATTGAAAACCCAATTCATGGAGAGAGACATAACTTTAGTAGTAAGGTAGAAGACGGTGGATAGGAGTTGTGGAATAAATCAAATGGAGAATAAAGACCGGTGAAATGCAGGTGCTCCAAAATTAAGTAACTAAACAAAAACAATTGTGACCAAAATTAACAAGGTTCAACCTATTGTGGGTGAAAATTTATGACTAACATCTTCTACACAATTCAAAGTAGACATGTTGTTCAACATCTTGGATAAGGTCAAGATCTCGGTTATGTTATGAAGGGTACTAAATTAATTCATTATTCTATCTTTTATTCTCCTGTATCATTCAGGTATTGAAAACATCGACGAATACCGGGTCATATCAAAATTATCATAGGAAACATGAAGAAAAGACTTGGTTATCAGGATTTACTTATCTTGTTCTCTCTACTTTCTCTACACCATCAGCTCTTTTTTGTAACCTTCTTTAATTAATAAAAGTACTAGAGGCAACCATATATTTTCTACTACCGATGTTTTATGCCGGAGATCTTAGCCAAGATTAAGGGCTTTCCTCGTATATACTTTGTCGCATCTTGAATGTTTATTTGTATATGTTTCAAACATCTTTATTATTATGCTTATCTTCAACATCATTGTAGTTTTATACATTTTAATATATTTGAATCATCTCAAATCTTTTAAGAATCATAAACATCAATGCAATTTTATATTTCTTGATCGTCTTGGGACATTTCAAACATATTTAACATATTTCAAACATTTTACACTAATTATTCGATTCTTACAATAAAATATGTACAACATGTTTTGTTTTGCATTCTAGATATCATTGGAATTCTGAATATATATAACAAGCATATAAATCATTTAAATTATTTATTTGTATTTTTATTTTATCTTTAAGATTTTGACTGTTCGTCAAGATCTTGGACATCTTTAAGATCTTGACAGTTCTTTAAAATCTATAAAAATTTTCAAACAGTTTACAATTTTTTTTCCGTTAAATCTCTAAACGAAACATCACGTCAGGTACAAAATTATTAATCACATTTTTGAGCAAAACAAAATAGTACTGCCAAATTCAGAGCCGCATATACTAAATTCATATACATCACTCAAATTAATATTATATATAATATGTTGTTTATGGTTTCCTATTAGACATGTCTCTTAGTTGGGCCGGTTAGTTGATGGGGTTTGTTGTAGGTTTGTTGATGGGGTTATCCATTTTAGACATGTCTCTTAGTTGGGCCGGTAAGTTGACCCAATATAACATACTAGTGTCACTGTGTTTGTGTAATCGACCAACAAGATAAGTTATTAAATGAGGGAAATTTTGAATATCTTTGAAACAAAAATTAGATCTTTGTTTCAAAGGATTTCGAAATCCTTTCACCTAACGGAAGTCGGAAACATCTATGAAACCCCATGTTTGAGGGACTTTCTTAAAATAACTGCATTTGAAATCATGAATGATGAATATAATTCAAACTCCTTCCAAATCATTCGAAACAAACACCCCCTTACTATCATCCAGTCATTGGACTTTTGGCTATATATAAATGAAAAAATTAGAAACATAATTAAAAGCTAATTAAAAGTAGATGAGGAATACCCCACTTACTTAATTAGCTTAAACACCACTAATTTTATCATGTTTGGTATATT